>NC_136826.1:7081536-8281536 GCF_951394365.1 Tetrao urogallus | reverse complement strand
GATTACCAGGAAATGGCTGGCTGGCTGGCGGCCAGTGGCTCCAAAGGGCCGGCGTGCACCCAGCGTGAGGCAGAAGGCAAGCACACCGTCCCTGTCCCGATGACACTGTCCCTGCTGCTCTCATGGCATGCCAGCTTGTCCCTCCTCCAACACTGCCCCTGTGTCCTATCCCTGTGCCTTTGCACTGGATGTGGTGCAAAGGATGCAGAGATGGATCTATTCCCCTTTTTGGAAGAACTGGGAATGCTTGGAGCATCCTTTAACAAACCTTTGCTCTTGTCTTAAAGGCAGCAGAGCCCAGAGCATCTTGACTATTCTGGGAACAGAGAAAGAGGGGATATTTGGGACTGGGATGTACATTAAGAAGGAAAGAGCTTGGTTATTCCAAACTGGGTTGTTTTGGATCACCAGGATGGGCTGGAGGCAAGAGGAGCATCAGGAGGAGTTAAATTCGTGTTTTTGTTAAAAAGCAGGATCAGTGCAGGCTATAAATGGCTATAAATGGCTATAAATACCTGTGGGGTGACGGTGCTAATGAAGGAAGGGAATTACCAGCAGCCCATGGAGAAATGAGGACCAGCAGTGGTGGCTGGACACGGTTTTTTAGGCTAGGCTCCTCCTAGACATGACCTGGGCTCTCTGTGACTGAACAAAGCAAGGTCCTGCTGCTTTGCAATTGGTTTGGTGGCCCTGGTGCTTTTGGGACGATGCAGCAAGAACCTTGGATGGGCTCTCAATGGGTGGGAGATGAGAGAGGACACCCAGGAGGAGGGGAATGAAGGATGGAGACGGGGCAAAGCAATGGGAGTGGAGCATGCAAGGGAGCAAAGTGTGGGGAGAAAGCAAGGTCTGAGCCTTGCTGAGGTTTATTAAAGTTTAACCGAACAGAAACCCTGGTTTGCGTGGAGGGGACCAGCTATTTTTAGCTGTGGGTAGGATGTCAGCTCTGAAAATAGCCCGCCACCAGATCCTAATGAAATCCCTCTCCCTTTGGCTCTCGCCCGGAGTGAGTTTGGAGGGGGAGGATCGCTGTCACACCCGCAGCTGAGGAGCTCCTGACATTCACAATGACTCGTCTTTTTTTTTTTTCCTGTTTTTTTTTTCCTTCCCCCCCCCCCCCCCCCATTCTTCACCAGCTCTGCCTTACGCGGAGCAGAGGAGTCACCAGCCAAAAAAGTGAATGCGGGGGTGGTGCTGCTTAGCTACGGCCAAATCCCAGGCAACATGTGACCAGATTGGCAATTTAATACCAAGCCTTTCTCCCCTGTACACACGCGTTCAAGTTAAAGTGACATTGAAATGGGAGCTCCAAGGGATGAAGGCAAAGAAATAGGGTGGAGCTGCCCTCCTGCTTCGTTCCTAGGGATGAGCTGTGTCCATTGGGTTGGGAAATTCGGTATCCAGGTGAGGGAATCTGAGGTGTGGAACCCCATGAACCACTTGTTGCTCACCAGATGCACCAGGGCATAGGGAGAAGTGTCTACATTCAACAAAATAAAAGCATGAGAAAGGGTTTGCTTTTTTCCCTCCTGCCTGCTGAGCAAAGGAACTGCACGATGCAGAAGGGAAATGATGATTCTGCCCTCCCTGTGCAGCCGTCTGTTCACTCTGTGCACAGTGGGGTGGATGTACCTGGTTCTTCCTCACCGAGGCTTGTTTTGGGATCCCCACATCTCTCACCCTGGGAGAATCACAGCCTTTTAATTCCTCCCCAGCACTTGCTGCTGCTTCTAAAGAGTTGCTGGCGCTGTCTGCCTTCAAGTGGCTTTCACATAATACAGTCTGTCAGGCTAGATGAACATCACCGTCCCTTCTGGCCCTAAAATCTGTGAATCTAGAAATTAGAGGGCACCAGCACCTCTTTGTTTCTGTCTGATTTAATCAGGGGAATCATACGTTCTCTTCACCCCCCTTACTCCTTCTCCCCCTGCATCGTCTTTAACCAAAGATGAATCTTCCCTCTGCTGGTGCCCAGGTCTGGCTAAGAGCACCAGAAGAGATCAGACACCTTCAGCCTTGCCTTGGGATTTTCTCCCTGGGCTGATCACTGCAATGAGCTGTACTGCACAGGAGGACCGGGGTGCTTGGAGGCTCTCCTGTCTGCTTTAAATCCCAGCTGAACACCTCAGGCTCCAGATTTAGCCCTTTTGGCTTTGTTAAAATCGGAATGATTTTGTGCATAGATCTAAAAACCTTTCTGAGCTGTTACTGAGCATGGGAAGATGGATAACTCCATACTGTCAGCTGTTCCAGGAGGAGATGCTCCAAAATAAGACCAGAGAACAGGGCCTGGGGTGCTACTTAGGATGGGACCCCAGAGGTGCTGGAGGGGTTAAGATGTGACAGATTCCAGCCGGGAGCAGTGAACCAAAGGGCGTAGGGGGAGATGGGATTGGCAGGCACAGGTAGCAAGGGACACAGGTCACAGCAGGATGCTAAATCCTTTGCTCTCATGAGGAAAGGCTATCATAGAGCAGGGCAGTCATAGCAGCATCCTCTGTGCTATGACTGTGCACAGTCAAGGGACCACATTCCTATCCCAATTGTGACCCCCCCCCTCCTCCCCACCAGAACCTGATGGAGGATCTGCCCCAGACACTTCGGGAGCACCCCTCAACTTTTCTCCTCTGTAAATCCATCCCAGTTCCCAGCCCTATCTCTTCGGAGATGCTGTGGTCAATAACTCCCCAGGAGGCTGCTATTCTCCCTTTGCTTCCCACCCTCCCACTTGTCTCGGCATCTCGGCATTCATGCCTTTCGGCCCTCCCTCGGCAGCAGGCGGGCGAGGAATAAAGGGGCGCTGAGCACGACGCGGGCTGCAGGGATGCTGCGAGACGGTGGAGGGAAAGCCCGAATTGCTGCACGCCTTGAGGTGGGAGCGAGAGATCGGGCTGGGAGAAGGGGAGGACGCGCACACGTGCTTTTTTGGGGGCGGGCGCTGGGGTTTGGGCACCTGGGTCCCTTCTGCCCCTTTAAAACCTGAGCTGGAAGATGAAGAGGAGGGGCTGGTTGGAGGGGGATGTGGCATTTTGGCTGTGGGATGCTGCTGCTGGGAGTCTGTTCCCCACTCCTGCTGCAGCACCTCTGGAAGCATCCCGTGTGGACCTTGACCCCCACAGGAGGGATGCTCAGCACTGAAATGAATACAAACGAGTGTGGACAGGCGCATCTGTGTACCACCAGAGAGCAGGGTGCCTCGTCACTGTGCTGGGCTTCTGCTGGCATGCACTGAGAGAGAGCCACTGAGCTCAGTAAGGTCATCCTGGTTGAAGCCCATCTGTCAGGCAACGAGTGGCAGGGCTGTTTGTCACCCTTATCTTTCTTCTCCGGCCACACATCCAGTCTTGCTGGGCCAGCTCTGAGCGGTGACCTGCCCTGGGTGCAGGCTCCCATGCCGCTTGAGCTTGCAAAGGGTGCTGGTTCCTGATGTCTTCACCCTAATTCCTTGAAGATGGGTCCTCAGCCCCCTTGAGCTGCTAATCCTGCTTCACTCAGCCAGAAAGCACTGCTTGAAAGGATTTATGAAGGGTTGAGGGGTAAATAGAGAGGCTAGGAGCTCAAGCTGGCTCCATAGCTGTGTGCAGTGCCACCAAGGAGAAGCCTTGTGTCCTCAGGACTGCTAACCCAGGTCCTGCTAATTTCTGGATGAGCCCCAGGGGTGTCACAAGGGTCCTCAGTGTGCCCAAGCCTCACAGAAGGCAGCGCGAGAAGGGAGCACAGGGTATACGAGTGACAGAAGGTCCATGTCCTGCTTGGACACAGAGTCTGAGGGATTTTGTTCTGGGAGAACAGCGGCTGTGGGGCTGATTTTGGAGAGTGTGGCAAAGCCCCTTTCCATCCCATTTGAGCTTTGAACACTAATTTGGAATTAGTGTGAACTTTCTGGATGGCATCCAGGCTCCCGCCGATGCCTCCCAAATACCCAGAAGAGGTGACTGGGATTGGGGAGCAGGTGACAGTGCCCAAAGCACAGTGATTTATGCATCAAGGTGACAGCACAGGTCGATGCCATCCCCTGCTTTGTGCTGCCAAACCCAAGGCGCTTCCGACACACCATGCCCGTGGTGATGACAAAATAAACCAAATCCACGAGTGCCGATGGGATGGGGCTATATGGGGCTGTCCCTGTGTCCCCCGGGGCCGAGGAACGGGGACGGCGGGGCTGTCCCGGTGGGCGCGGAGGGGGGAAGCAGAGCCGGAGAAGAGACGGAAATGTTTAAATAGCGCCTGCTGCATCCCGCAGCGCTCGGCTCTGTTGCAGTCATTATCTAGGGAGCGGATGCACAGGGCTCTATGGGGACCGCTAATGGGCCGATTCAATTTCAGCTGGATGACGCCACTTAGGTAAGCATTAAGAGCTCCAGCTCCGGGAAAGCGAGCGGCAGAGAGAGAGAGGGAGAGGGAGAGATGCTAACGGGCAGCACTAAATCCCTCCCTCCCTCCCTCCCATCCTCCACGCTGCCCCCATTCACAAGGACCTGCCTGCATTCACAAACCCGAGCCGGGCAGCCCTGCAGGGCTCTGCCTCGCTGCCCCCGGCTGCGGGGCCGGGGGGGGCGGCCGGTGCCCCATGCCCGTGCCGCCCGGCGGCCCCTAGGGCTGGGCACGGCGAATGGAGCGGCCGGCGGGGTGAGTGGGGACGGGACACGGGTGGGTGCGTGGGGTTTTGGTCACGCATGGAGCGTGGGATACGCGTGGCTGACGGTGGAGGTGCTGGGTCGTGGGGAGCATTCACGGGGATCCACGCGTGAAGTGCTGGACAAGAGTATGTGGGGGGGCTGCAGGTAGGGATCTGGCCATGCATGTGCCAATGCGTGGGGAAAGAGGGGGTCCTGCATGGAGGAAGCCCCCTCTGTTCCCACCGGAGTGCTCTGCAGGGCTCGTCCCCAGCTCGCAGCCACCTCCAGTGCCTGTAAATCATTTGCTTTTACTATCCTTCCTCTGGCCCATTATCACACGAACTTTATATGTTTGGGGCTGCTGCCGGTCATAAAGCTCACCCGGTTTCCGGAGCTGGCATGCCCGCTTGGCAGGCAGGGTGTGAGGAGGAGGATGCTGGGGACACGCTGTCCTGCTCCCCCCAACAGGCAGGTAGGCAGGGAGGGGGTGGCAGTGCTGTGGTAAGAGGGCAGGGACCTGCTTCAACCCCCCCGTGCCTCCAGCAAGGAGCGATTGGAGCAGTGGGGTTCTGTGGGGCAACAGCAGGGTCCTCCCCCTGGGTTTTCAGTCCCTCTCTCCCCCATGCCACTGGACCAGGGGATCCCTAGCTCCTCCATCTCCCTGTAGACACCCCAGCTTGTGTTCACTCAGGTCCCAGAAAGAGACATTTTGTCTAACTCCTACATCTGGGGATTGTAGGTCCAGGAGCACCTGGACCCAGGTTTGGTGCCATGGGTTCTCCAAGGTGTCTCAGGTGCTGCATCCAAGTCCAGGATCCAGATTTTAAGTGTTCAGGTTGCAGTGCCTTGTATTCCTATTGCCAGCTCCTCTCTGCCTCATTTCCCCCCCCATGTTGCAGCATCCTCCACACTGCTCCTCCTGCCTAAGCATGTCTTTACTTATTGCATGTGGGATTGGGTGGGAGTAGCTGCCCTTTGGCTGCTCTCAGTCTCCCAGTTCTACCATCTCCATCCCCACAGACTCTGCTGTTCCAGGTCTCTCCCTTTGGGTCACATCTCAATTTCAGCCCCCCATGTGAACCTGCCCAGAGCCCCCTGTCTTCCTGGTTCGAGTCCTAATGCCCAAGCACACCAAACCCAGCACCCAAATGAAGGGGATGGACACAGAGATGTGAGGAGCTCCAGCTGCACTGGATGTCAGTCAGCCTAACGCTCCTTGAGATGGGATCCTGGTCCTGAGAGATGCAGGAACCCACTGAAGCTGCTATGCTCCCTGTTGCATGGTTCCATCTGCAGACTGAGACTCATCACATCTTTTCAGGGGTGCAGGGGACTGCAGCTCCTCAGACTGTGCTTCAGTGAGAGCTTGGCTTGTATGGCCCATTCCTGTCCTGGAAATATGCTCTCACAGACTATGCTTGGTTATCCATGTATTCACCTTGTATTCCCACTAAAGAAATCCATTCCCAGTAGGCTGTGGGTATCCAACAGTGAGCTATCCACCACTCACACTGCTCTGCGTGGGGCAAGCATCTCACTCAGGATGGCTTGAAAGTGGGCTCCTTGCAAAGGGAAAAAAAAACAAAAAAGCCCACAAATTTAAGCAGATGCTTGCATTTTCTTTCCGGAAAGGGGGATGGGAGAGGGCACTTCTTGCTTTAACTGTCAAAGTAAGTTGCCTTTGCTTTTCCTGCACTTCAAGGTCAGCCTTAGCTAATGAAAATCAATCTTCCCTCTGCTTCTCTCTGCTGCATGAGCAGATTTACCTATGGCCCCTCACCTACTTGCTGGCCTTTGCTGGCCACAGGAGCTCCTATAGAACAGCCTTCCTGTGGGCACTGTGACAAAGCCGGTGTCACCCGCGGATCAGATGTTTGATCTGCCAGGGAACGGCTTTGTTCCAGGGAAGTTGGCTGTGCACACAAAGCATATATCCAACTGAAGTCTGGACTGGAAGTTCTTGGGGGTACTGGCATGCAATGAAGCACATCCGCATGGCTGCTCCATTTTTGCATGGCAGCTTTGGGGTAGGAATAAGGCAAGATGCTTATATCTGCTTTGGGGTTAAACAGAAGTCTGTCCTTTTGCGATGGGGATGTGAATGGGAAATCTGGGCATGACACTACAAAATGTGAGGTCTTGGTGATTCCCAGACCCTGGCCAAGCACGTGTTGTATTAGTGGTGATTTGTTGCTGTTACTTGCAATTGAATGTTTTTTGTTCCCCTCCTTCCTTGTGTCCCTGCCTCATGATAGTTTTCCTATGCCCTGGTTCAGCCCTCCTGAGCTGGAGATGCTGTTCCCAGCTCTATCCCTGAACAGGTCTCACTGAGCTTCCCCTCCTCAAGGGAGGACAGGCAGTGCCCATTGGTGCTGGCAAGAGTTGGGGAACCTTCTGTGGAAGGACACAGAGCATGGGAAGATGCTGCATCCACCTGAGCCAAGGGACAAGTCTCACTGTCCCAGTGTTTGGAAATGTCCCGCAACATCCTCCTGGGCTCAGCAGTGCCTCGAGTTGTTTGTTAGGAGTAGGATGTTAGGAAGAAATTTTTTACTCAGAGCAGTGAAACCCTGGCACTGCTGCCCAGAGAGCCGTGGCTGCCCCATCCCTGGAGGTGCTCAAGGCCGGGTGGGATGGGGCCCAGGGCAGTCTGAGCTGGTGGGGGCAGCCAGCTGATGTCAGGGGTTGGAATCAGATGGGCTTTGATGTCTCTCCCGACCCAACCGTTCTGTGATTATGAAATTCATTAGGAGTTCAGTGGGCTGCAGGGATGGACCGTTACGAAGCATAACACAAATGTTCCTCTCTCTTCCCACCTCATCCTTTAGGACTTTTAGATGTGCCCTGATGCCGCAGGTTCCCCCAGCTCCTGGCGATGCAGCTCTCTTCCAGCGTGGCTGAACTCAGCTGTGACGAGACGATGGAACCCCCGGCTGAGGACTTCCAGCAGGTCCTGTCCATCGACCAAATCCGCTCCATCCGTGCCAGCAACAACTACGTGGAGAGGCCAGCCACCTGCTTCCAGCAAGCCCACTCCAACCCGTCCCTCTCGCAACCACCGCACAAGCAGGAGTGGACTCAGGACCGCCTGGCATCCTCCACGCTGCAGGACCTGCACCGCAGCCACAGCCAGCAGCCCCACATGCCGCCTTTGCAGCAAGCCATGAGCCACTCCAGCACAGCCAGCTCCGTGTCCCAGAGCACCACAGCCTCCGAGCAGCGCCTGCTCAGCGCCCTGACGCCGTCCCACTCGGGCCACTCGCTCATCCGGATGCAGCCCAGGGCCGGCGAGCTGAAAGCGGAGGAATCTCCCTTGAAAGGGGCGGCGGAGAAGGGCAGCCTGCACGGCGGGCACCTCTTCGTCTGCGAGGAGTGCGGGCGCTGCAAGTGTGCCCGCTGCACGGCCGCCCGTGGCCTGCCCTCCTGCTGGCTGTGCAATCAGCGCTGCCTGTGCTCCCCAGAGAGCCTCCTCGACTACGGGACTTGTCTCTGCTGCGTCAAGGGCCTCTTCTACCACTGCTCCAGCGATGACGAGGACACCTGCGCTGATGACCCGTGCTCCTGCGGGCCGGGCTCCTGCTGCGCCCGCTGGGCTGCCATGAGCTTCCTCTCCCTCCTCATGCCCTGCCTCTGCTGCTACTTTCCCACCTTGGGGTGCCTCAAACTTTGCCAGCGGGGTTACGATGGCCTGAAACGCCCTGGCTGCCGCTGTCAGACCCACACCAACACGGTGTGCAGAAAGATCTCCTCCTCCAGCGGCACGCCTTTCCCCAAGGCGCTGGATAAGCCGGTATGACCCTCCTGGGGAGGACAAGCAGACAATTCCTCCCGATCCTCTTCCCTTCGTCCCCATTCTCCTCTGGCTGCCCCTGCTCTGCAGTGCTCCCTTGCCCCCTGCCTTCCTCCAAGGAATGAGACTCAGGGTCCCTGGGCCATGGCTCTTCCCATGGTAGGAGGAGCTGGGGTCATGCATCCCAAGCTAGAGTCCTCCAGGAGCCTGGACCTGTTCTCTCCTTCCAGCACTTTTCAGGGGTGGTCTCCATTTTCTCCCACTGCCTATATCCCTCATCCTCCAGGTGCTGCAGGGTCCCACCAAGCAGCAGCAGCCTCCCTGCCTGCTTGGAAGCCATCAAGAGATGCCAGTCAGAAGGCATCTCATTTCTCCTGCCTCCAAGAGGAAGGGAAATTGTGGGAAGATTTCAAACCTTTCAGCTGCTGCCCAGCTGCAGTGAGGGGAAGGTTCCCCTGGGATGTGATGGAGAGCAGGATGCTGGTTTGGAACAATTATTAGTTTCTTCATGCCTGGAGGTGAAGGGTCTTCCTCCAAAGTGCAAACCATGATGGGATGGGAGAGAAGATGATATTATCACCCATCTCCATCCCACCACTGAGCAGATGCAGCTCCCTTTCTATACTTCCAGGCTTGTCCTCGAGGTTAGGGTGAAATAGCCATGGGGACAGAGCTTTGTCCCAACACCCTGTTCCCTAGATCTGCCTTCTGCCTGTCTGGTACCTTCCACCAGCACTGAAATCACTTTAAAAAAGTCCCCATACCCAACTATCGACAGCCAGCTCTTCTCTCCCCGCTGCTTAGCACTGATCCAAGGTGGGGGTCCTGTTTTGGCTTGGGGAAAACAGAGCGTTGAAGGGAGTTTCTGCAGATGGGACCCCAACCTTCCTTCCCTGCAGAAATTGCCTTTGAGCCCTCATCTTGCTTTCCTTGGCCATCAGTATGCCACAGCACTGTCACTGCTGAGAGTATTCTGTAACTGTGGGATGGGGCTGAACGGAGCCGTTGGGCTGAGCCATCTGCAGACCATGATATGGGGGCAGTGCTTCATGGTTTATGTGCTGTGATGCTAAAAAGCCAAACCCATTGTTGCAGCTGTGGGTAGATTCTTCCAGACCTGGGCTCAGCCCCATCTCCGCTTGCCACTGGTGGGTCAGGGGAGCCTGGGGCTGGGATTATGTCCCAAGGCTGTCACTCCTCTGAGACACAAGTGTGTGCAGAGGGAAGTAAATGGTTCCCCTGGATAAATATATGCAAAGTCTCCCTTGGCTTCCTCCAAGACTCTGCTGTCCAGGGCTTGCCCATTGCATTCACTCAGCCACTTCTTTCCGTAGAGTCCTGTGGATCTATTTTTGTATATATAAATATAACGTTAGGATGGCTAGGACTATTACTAATAATATCCATGATACTGCTGTGAATGGTGCCAGATGCAAGGTTTGGCTTCCTGGTACACTTCCACATTCTGGAAGATGATTTCCTGATCTGTTTATCGCTAATCCTAGACCTTGAGTTCCTAGGTAGTCGGGTGAGGGGGAGAGGGAGGTATAGAGGTTGCAGAGAGGGAGTAGGATTTAGTGCTGGCTGTGGGATGAGCCAGGAGGTAGCATTTCTTGATGGGATTCATCTTCCCATACATTTGCTATCTAAAAATCACAGCTGATCCAAGCTCCCTCTGTTGCAGGGAAAAAAAAAAGAAAAAAAAAAAAGCAGTTCCAGGGAGTGATTCATCCTCCTCAGAAACATTAATTAAAATGTGTGCTGCTGGTGCTTGACTCCTTTGATTCTACGGGAGCTACATGTTGATGGTGTGAAGGGGAGGTGAATCCCATCCCTGGTGGAGAGTTTGTGCTTGTGGTGTGGTATGGGCATGACCAAAATCCTGATTCTGATTTCTCTCAGAGCCCAATGGGCATTGATGGAAGATGCTTCTAAAGATGCAGAGCCCACCTCTGTGAGCAGTAGAGAATTCAGGATGATGCTGTGGCTTACAGCAAGGATCTTGTTCTGATAAGAAGGGAGAAGATGATGCCTGTGCAGTTTTGCCATTTGGCTTTTAAGGCAATGACCTTCTCAGACAGCAGCCTTTACATGTCTGTACCAACACAAGATCAGTCCATCTCTGTGGCAATTATAAAATACATCACAAATGTATTTATCCATATGCCAGCAGTTGCTTGGCATATGGGTATTTCCAAGTGATGTTTGGAGGAGAGACTTCCACCAAGAGGCATCCTTCCTTTTCTTTTCACTTACCTATTGGTGCTGATTAAATTTATTCCTCCTAAAAAGTGCAAAACTTTTTTTTAGGGGAAAAAGTCCCTTTTTTTTTTTTCATTGAGGATTTGAGGAACTGGCTCACTTCAACAACAACGGGAAATAGTTCATTGAAACTTTCAGAAGAAAACTAATGAACAGAATTTTCCAACTTGCTCTACTTTGATTTTTTTTTCCTCCTCCTCTTTAAGTGGAGCCGTCTTATAAATTTAGTTACCACCTCTGTATCTCTGCAAATCATTGCTTCCTCTCCTGATGGTGGAATGACTCAACATGTGAAGCTTCATAATTTTCACGGCCTCTCAAGTCATGCAAGCATGGGGTGATCTCCTCCAGGTGCTGGAGCCACAGGATGAGAAGATGGCTGTCCAGATACCATCTCCTCGGAGCCAGTTTGCCTTGGCATAGTGCAGTGAGGTGGAACCCAGAACTACTATTGCAGCATATTTACCTTCAGCATTGGTAGGAGTCCAGGATGCTGTCTACCTAATGGGCTTTTTCTGGGTCAGCACGGAAGTTCCATTTCCAATAGGGAATCATGCCATACCAGAGTGCAGGGCTGAGGAGTCTGGCCAGGTCTCTTGAATGTCTCAGCTCACATAAAAGCCAAACTCATGAAATATATTTTATGGAATATGGGGCATGTAGAAGGGAATTGGAGAGGGCCCAGTTGGGCACAGAGGGCTGTCAGACCATGCAGAGCCTCAGCTGGACTGTGTTGAAGGTAAATCAGAGCCATGTTGAGGTCTTACAGTTGCATGGACTGGAGATGTTCAGAGCTGACATTTGCCAAAAGCTCTCCGAAGATGCCAGTTCCAGTTTGCTGAGTCCATCTGGTGTCAGGAAGGCTGTGGGTAACTTCTGATCATGTTTGTTTTTCCTGAGCTTTTCCTAATGTCCTCAGACCAGTTCCATCCTGCTCCCTTCCCATTTCTGGCTGCTGGATGGTTCGGTTTCCCTTCAGAGAGGGCTCCAGTTCTGGTTGGAGTTGTGAGCCCCTTTCCTGCCCCACCCTGTAATGAGTCAGATAACATCTGCTCCAGATGTTTGTGTGCAGCTGCTTGCCCTGACAGTTTGGGTGTCTCTCTGTTGCGACGTGTCTTTCTTGGTTTTCTGTTTGGAGAGTTGCATGACAAGTCCTCTGTTTTCCATGCACTCCTGGGACCTGACAAGGATGGAACTGCTTCACAAGAGAGCGTTTCTCCACACTGTGCCTCTGTGCTGGTCATGGGCTCCTTTCCCAGGAAACATGCAGGGTTTCAGGGCCAATTTAAGGAGAGATGCTCAGGTGCCAAGGAGCAGGAGGCAGGGCAGGAGCTGCTGAGCAGGACCTGAGCTCCCCCTGCTCTGCTCTTCCCATCTTCTCCAAAGACTCCTGATGGTGCTTGCTTTGTGCTATGGCTTCTCTCAGCCCTGTTCCACTCCTTTAATACAGTGTGATCACACTGCTTGAGGAGTCACTGTGGACCAACCTGAAGCACACATCCTATCCCATTTCCCCCAGTCTTCTCAGTGCAAGTAGGTGATGCTTGGGGTGTAGCTCAGGTTGGCACCCATCCCTGGGAAAGCTCTTTGTCTCCCACGAAAGCAGTTGCCAGCCAAGGACATAAAAAACAGTTGGCAGGGTTGGATTTTGAGGGGGAAGGTCTTTGAGATTTCATTCTCAGATTCCCATAAAATCCTGTTGAGTCAACTCTCCCCTATCCTCACATATGATCCAACAGAATGGTGGGGAAGTATCGTTGGCCAAAAGATGCCAAAGCACAAAATTACAGTTTACTGACAGCTGCTGTAGTGCAATAAAGAGGGATGAACTGGGTTTACAGGGGCAGGATGCACCAGGAAAGAGCATGCCATGCCCCAAGCTTGCTGTTTCCAGCACCTGCTCTGTTCATTTGCTCTCTCTCATTCTGGTCCACGGGTATTTTGAGGCTGGAGAACACTGATAGGTCTTTGGCTATGGGAAGGTCTACCTTTCTGTGATCAGTATACAAGAAACACAGAGAAGAGATCTTCCCCTATCCCACCTGAAACTCCATTCTTGTTCTTTGGTGGAAATGAAGTGAGGTTGGTCTCCTAGGAGCCCATGGAGCCCACTCCTCTAGGATACGTACAGCAGCTGGAGGTGGCTGGTTCAGATCTGAAGCAAAGCTGTGACCTCCTATGGGCTCACATGCTTCAGGGTATTTCTTGGTGAGCACCAGGACCTCTTGCAAACACACAAAGGGCTTCAAAAGGAGTGGAATCAAATCCTCCCCGATGAGTTGCTGGTGCGGCTGGTCCCCTCCTTCCCTGCTGAAGTCCATGTCCACTTTCTCTTCCTCATCTTCCCACCTGCTGGCAGTTCCCTCAGGCCTTCGTGATGCTCAGTGGACAGGCAGCCGCCTGCCTCCCCAGTGTCCTCAGCACAAAACTCTCCCAAGAAGACAGGTCCCCTCGGCTTCAAAGGAGAGCATCATACCAAGAACCGAAGCCTCTAATTCTCCATTTAACTGGTACAAAGGCATTCTGTACAGTGTATAAAGAGATCCCTCCCTGGCTGCCTTTATTTGGGTTCCTTTCTATAAGGTATAATACATGTTTATAACCTGATGGCTGGTTTTTTTTTTGACAATACTCTTGTAAATTTAAAAGGAAAAAAAAAAAAAAAAAAAAAAGAAAACAAAAAAAAACCTCTAAAAAAACAACAAAGTATTTATTTCAAAAGTTTATTTTAAAGATAAGAAAAAAATAACCTATTTATTTTAATGCACCTCCTTCTGTTTGGTTTTCTTCTCTTGCAAAGCTAATAACTGATAACTGAACCACTGCTGAGATGAAAGAAGTAATTCTATGGGTGGCTTCACAAGCCCACTTAGAGCAACTATTCAATAAAAATATATATTAATTTTGAAAGTGTCTGCTTGTCTTCATGACAGCCAGGGCATGACTCAGGCTCCTGCTTTGGCAAGGCTCTGAACAGGTGCTGGCTCTGCATATGCACTGCTGGCATGGGGTGGGTGTTGGTGGGGATCCTTTTTGGCTCTGTGACACCTCCCCTCTTCTGGTGCTTAATGAAAACCTCAAAAATCTCAGTGTTTAACTCCCTGCCGTGGCTGTTCCAGGTCCTTGAAGCATGGTGGGTTCCTGGGCAGCAAAAGAAGGGCCTGACGTAAGACATCCCTGAGATCTGTTGGGGTTTGGTCCCCAAAACACATTTCTGAAGCCTTTTCTGGAGTGCACTCTCTAATGCCTCTCAGCATAGGGCCTTTTCTCGCGCTGTTTCATTGGCCTTGGAGCCTGTCTCTGGTACCAGAACATGCTTTCCAACACATGTGCCAAGGCCTCACCACAGCACTCAGGATCTGCTTCAGGGTTTTGGAGGACAGATGTGAGTCCAGTCCCTGCTGTGACTCATTCTTCCCCCGCTTCTAAAACAAAAGATGACTTTGGGCCATTTGCCATTGCCAGAGTCCCTTTTAGGCATAGCCAACCAGTTTGGTTCCTAGACGCACAGCTTGTTTTAACTATGTTAGAGCCTTTTTAGTTTGTGCAATACCACCTTTCCATGCCCACTCTGTCCCTCTCAGTCCATGCTACCAATCTTGTGGGTATCTACAGATCTTTATGAACAAAGGCAAGGCAAGGAAAGGCAAGGCAAGGCAAAGAAATGCAGATTCACAGAGAGCCACAGGTAAGTGGCCCACGGGCAACCTGAAAGAGATGGTCACCACTCACTTGGACACTTTCGTTCTCTTGTACAGAGAAATTCATAATAGCCCCAAGAATCACAAACTGTCCTGGTGGTTGGGCTTTCTTCTTAGAACAGGTTGACTCTTTGAACTGAATGATCTTTGCCTCGTGAAGACCAAGCGCTCCACAGGCTCAAGTTTATCCCAGACCAGCTGGTGTTGGCACTGAGTCACAGTCGTGTAGCTGTGCCACCAGGATGACTGAGCCACTTTTGCTGGTTTAGCTGAGATTAAAAAAACACCTTTTCTTGGCTACCACCACTCACTGACATTCAGACCCTGTGCCACATTGTCACAGCAGAGGAAGCCCAGTTTCACGAAACCCTCCCTTGGAGGTACAGCAAAAGTAGGTTTCCACCTTTTTGGTGTTGAAATCCTCCCTTCAGAGGGAACAAAGCCAGGCTGAGCTCAAATCTCTCCTCCATACTCAGGTGTGAGCCAATGCTTTGCTGGAGCCGGGAGCCCGCCATTAGGTAGCAGTCCTTCCCAGCCCGAAGAGCAAGGGTAGGCGTCTGCAGCTGAGAGCTCGGCTGTCTAGACAGCAGTAAGAAATGGGCCCTCTTAAGGACTCATTCATCTCTTCCTAAGATGGCTAAATAGGTCAGATGACTCATGCCCTGAAGCGCCTATTTCTCTTTGCTGACTACAAAGGCGAAGGAGCTTGCAGCAACTCTGTGCTGAAGACGGCTGAAGGTAAAGGATCTGAAGGCAAACCTGCAGATCCAAAACTCTGTCTGTGACTTCATCGATGACGTGGATGGAGTGATGAAGGAATATTTAAATGCCAGGCGTTCGTTAACCCGCGCTGAAGGTGATGAGTATGTAGGAATCCAGGCATGCAGAGCTGCATAGGAGGAGGTGGAAGGTCAGATCTCATTTCTGCCAGAGGCTGCAAGGACCACGGAGTGGGAATTTAGGCTGGAGGAATTTGCTAAATGGCTTTTCCATGACCACCAGTGCCTCCTAGGTCTTCCACAGTCATCCTTTAGGTAGGGCTGAGGGCAGCTCATTGCCCTGAAAATCCTTGACCACTGCTTTGAAGAATCCAGTGCTGGTTGGTCTAAGCAGATGCAAGATCAGTCTGGTGGTGTCCCCAGCTCTGCTTTGCATACTACTAGTCAGTGATGTTTGGGATATGGGGCCTGGAGGAATCACAGTTTTGGGATTTACCGGGGTCTGTAAGGAGGGCAGCTGGGAACATTGGAAACTGCCCACACAAGAAATGACACCTGCAAAAGCTTCTCCCACAGTGCAGCTGTGATGCAGAGGGGCTCACTCCCTACAAAAGGATCTCCATGACCCCAGTGGTGGCTGCGTGCTTGTGAAAAATGCCCATTTTTCTTACAAGCACCCCAAAACGCCTGCAGTTTATAGCACTGTTCTGATATTACAGACTCGTGCTTTGGCCCTGCAAAGCATCACGAGGTTGGCTTAAAAAAATCAAGATGCAGCTCACAGCAGATTCTTGTTTTTTCACTGCTGCTTTTGGAGGCTGACTGAGTCATGCTCACAAGCCTCTTTTGCCAGACACCAGGGCTAGCAGCTTCACTGAAGTAATTAAATGAGAACGGAGATTCTCAAATGAGCCCCAGGGTTGGCGTTTAGCTCGTGGCCCAGATGTGGCAGCATGGGGAGCAGAATGGGACTGGACACACCAGGCACAAGTCAGAGAGCCCAGGAGACTGCAGTATGTGGGAAGGACCCAAAATTGGGGTTCACTGCAGAACCCACAGTGAATAACTACAATTCTGGCTCATCAGCCAGCTCTTCAAGTTCTCCATTGGTGTCTGAAAAGATGGTACTTTGGCATGGCTGGGGCTCCTGTCCTCCTTTTTCTCCATGTTTCTGGCACTCAGGAGGTTGAGGATATTTCTTCCAGACATGATCAGAGCAACATTATTTTTCCAAAATGGAACTCAAGCTCTGAATTCTCCTGGGCAGCGCCTTAAAGGATTTATTTCCTCTACCCACTTCCCCTGTGCCTTGCTGTTATTCCTGAGGACATTTGCATGAAACAGTAGGATCCCTGTCTTTTGATGTGCAATTATCATCTGCAGAAATGACTAATCAATTAAGGACAGTCACTACCAGGCTTTCTATTTATTTCTTTCTCATTGGAACCAGAGTGAATGTGCCCTTTTTCACAGAGAAATTGCTGTTTTTTTCCAGCCATCACTGCTGAAAACTCCCCAACGGATCTGAAAATTACATCATGTCTTCTTTAGTCCCTGCTGTTGTCACCACCAGAGCTCAGCTGGTCACATGGCTGACAGTGAGCAGTCAGATAAGCTGCTCATATCACCCTAGGGACGTGCCAGGTATGACTCAGTTCACACTTGGACAGGTGAAAGCACAAAAGCCTTGTGCAGTGAGCAGGCACAAATCTACTTCATGGTGGTCCACCATGAGAGGTTCAGCCAGAGATCCTAGAGGCAAACAGCAGGTCAGGACATCCCTTGGGAAGTAGGGAATTTGGTTTTGAAGGACTTTATGCTGTGCTGAAAAGTAGGAGAAATGTGCAGCTAGAGGTGGAGGGCTAGTTTCTCTCTTCCATATGCATCTGATGGCATTGATGTCTTCTTCTGTCTCTTTATGCTACCATCTGTTCCAGCATCTGTCCCTGCCTCTGTTACATGAGGCTGGGCATAAATAGATGGACATAGAACAAGAACAAAATGGCTAAAAAGAGAATTCATGCAGGAAGCATCATGTGTCCTGGGACTACCAGCACAAATCACCTCTCTCTAGAGCCATGATGGCTTTGGGGTATTGGTGGGTGCTCCCCCAGATAAAGGGGGAAACGTGGGCATCAACCAAATGTGCACTCTTAGAGGCAACTGTATATGAATTGTGTACACACAGTGCAGGGAATGGAATGACCAGGAGTGCAAGGGATGAAAGCCCAGGAGGTCCTGGGATCTCACCTCCATCCTGACAGTACTGAGAAGTATTGTTAAGGTTGGATTTTACAGGTCTTTCCCAAGTGTCCATCTGCCACCTATACTGCCCACAAAACCATGTCCTCAGTGCCACATCAACCCTTCTCTTGAACACTTCCAGAGGTGGTTGAATCCACCACCTTACTGGGCAACCTATGCTAATGCCTCACCACTATTTTGGAGAAGAAAAATTTTTCCTAATTTCCAACCTGAACCTCCCCTGGTGCAACTTAAGGCCAGTACTTATCATCCTGTCACTGTTACTGGGGGGAAGGGTCCAACCCCCACTCACCACAGCCTCATATCAGGGAGTTGGATTTGGGAATGAGGTTTGCTGGAAGGCTTTGCAGCTTGTGAACGCTAGTCCCTATTGCTGCAGCGTGCACAGGGATGGCTCCTACCCTAAAGATTACACTTCTCACGTGCTTTAATCCAGGAACTCTGTGAGACCCTGAAAAGGGGCTTAAAGCAGGGGGTAGCCCAGAAGATGAGAACAAGATGAAGCTGAAAGAGAAGCAGAGCTGTTTTGTAACAGTGTCCCCCAGGGAGAGATCACACCACACCAGAGACGTGGCTCTGGAGAGGTGCAGCACGCACAGAGGTGACCAAATGAATTGACACCAGGCAATTCTCACCGGAGCTAATGAGACAAAGTAATTGAAAATAAATGAAGGAACATGACACCTGGCTGGCAGATCAGTTATCTATAGCATGCCTTTCCTGAAATAACTGCTTCCTGAACACCATACACTGAGGCAAAACCAAGGAGATGCACACATAAAATAGGCCACTCCAGCAGGGACCTGAAGGCCCCTTTATTTTTAATCGAAGCTGTCAGAAGGGTTAATTGGATGGTATGCAGCAGTGCCCTCTGTCTGGGGTATTGGCTCCCCTTGCCACCCATGGGTACGGTGCACTCAATCTAAAGGATGAAGTGCCCCATTGCTCTTGTCCTTGGGTGAACTTCTGGATTGCAGTGTAATGCAAAAATGGGGAATTCTCTGCTCTCCAGCCTCAGGGAATATCCCTGAATATATCCTGGGGAGAGCTAGGATGTTTTCATCCTTTGGATAATTAGGGTGAGAGAGGGAATTCTCAACTCAGCTCACAAATGCCCCCTGAAGTCTAATTAGAGGCTTATAGAAACCCCTGACCTTAAACTGGTGGTCTGAGAGGGTCAGCTGGAGAACTGTTGCATGGGACACAGCATTTGTCCCACAGAACTTGGTGTGTCCATCCCTTTGCAGAGGTGGAAGCAAAGGAGAGGAGGAGGGAAGAGCAGTATGGGGCAGTTGTTCTGACCCCAGGAATTAAACTAGCAGCCAATCGCATTCCAACCAAACCACCCTCTGGTTCCCATCACTATGGGAATTGTATCCACAGAGGCAGATACAAGATGCCCTGTGCCAAAGGAGCGTTTATGTCTCCCCATCCTGTATCACTTGGTAGATGGCTGCTCCTGGGTTTGGGTTTTCCTCTCTGAGGAAATGAAGCTGGGTTAAATCTTCCTTAGGAAGCTGTCCCAGCAAAGCTCTGCTGTCTCATGGAGACACTGCAAGCTTTTTCCCTTTTTATTTCCATCCTCGTTCTAAAAAGGAAAGGAGAAAGGGCAGAAAGCAAGCACATATACTTTTTTGTGCAGAGCCAAAAAGATAAGACCAAGAAACAGATCTATGCCTTAAAAAAAAAAAAAAAAAATGAGGTGGCTTCAAGAAGGAATGGTTCACACTCATTGTGGGCTGAGGACACCCCTAGCACTGCCCCATGACTGAAGTGTAGGGTCTGGGAATAGGGCACCCCCAGCATGTTCCTACAGACTCCTCCTTTGGACAGAGGCCATGCAAGAGGAGAGAAATCAGGTGCCTCTTCTACAATATCTCCAGGGCTCTTCTGTGCAGACAAAGCAATTTTTAACCAGATCCCCCTGTTTAAAGGGTGACCAAGACATTGCACCCCAAAGCATCCTGAAAAGGATTGACACAAACAGTCCATTTCCTCCACAAGACATACTGCTGATCTTCCTATCCTAAATCCTCAGGCATCTTGATTTTCATCGGTTCCCTTGCTCACGTCCCTTAAATGAAGTTGAGGAGTCAGTAGGCAGCCAGGAGCTCTGGTGTCTAAGTTTCATGAAAAGAAAGCAGAGAAAGAAAGCAAGGAAGGCTCTCCCTCCCCCTCCAACAAACGCAGCTGAAATCTCGTAATGAGAACACGGCCAACACTCTGCTCTGCCCTCTGCCCTTTATGGGGCAGGTTGCAAGGTCACAGAGATGCAGTCCCCCGGTATTGATCAGGGCTCTTTGGGGCTGGCATATGGTACCAGGTTTCAAAGGCCAAGCAGCTAAAAAAGAATTAAGTGGGGGCAAAGAGTGGAACGTACCAGATTGAACTCCTGACATGCAGGGGTCAGAGATCACTGGAGATAAAGCGGGTGCTGGAATGGCCTGCGCAATGTCAAAAATAAATAACTAAGCATTAAAAATCAAATACTCCCCCTTCCCAGGGCACAGACCAAAATCCCACCATATTTCAGAGGGAAAAAAAACAGGCTGTATGAGTCTGAGGTGGTGGAGAGCAAATAAGGGGGAAAATGCCTTTTCCTTGATCAAGGGATGAGCATGTTCATGCCTTACCTGGAAGGTGTGCCTCTGGGATTATACAGCCTGTTATTTTGGGGGGAAGGTTGCCTTTATTTTGAATGTCCTTCAGCACAGAAAGACAAACTTAAATAAAAAAAAAATTATGGAGAGAGCAGAAGAAAATAAGCAAATAAGCATCCAGCACCTCTGCTTGCACAAGAGGCATCTCTTCTCGTTGGTGACCCTACCCACAGTGGGGACAATGCAGCTCAATAATCTTTAAGGTTACCTCCAGCCTAAGCCATCCTATGATTCCATGATTCTTTACCAGCAAGATGAGAGCATGAGAAAAGAGCAGCAGCTTCAGCCCATGCTCCAGAACAGGAGATGGGATGGGTGCAAGAAGCAAAAGAGGACTGGAATTTTAAACTTGTCTCAGAGCTTTCTTCCTCTCCTATGAGGCACCACGGCCAAATGGAGAAGGCAGTGGGCAGAGCATATGGGAAAGGACAGATAAGGAGGTGCTGAGGATAGAACCAGGCAAAAACAGGTTCTGCCCCTATTCATCAGTGATTCTTCTTGTATTAGGGGACAGCAGGCATGAATGGTGGTGAAAATGCAGCCTATGTGATGGGTAAATAATTAAAAAAAAAAAAAAAAAAAAAAATTAACAGAGCTCATGGGGTGTTTGCCTGGGTTGCACCCTAACGAAGGTTTTTGTACTGTTTTATAGGGAAAGGCAATTGCAGACAACCAGTTCTAAATTATCCCCCCAAAAAGACACTGGTCACAAGCCAGTTAAAGAAAGAAAGATTTGCTTACCCATGCCAAGGATCAACGCTCACCAAATACTCCAGAAGGCAGGAGCTCCAAATGGAGATCCACCCTGTGTGGTAGCCAGGCCTTAAATGAGATTAGGTTAGGGTAGGTTAGCCCCTTCCAGTCACGCAGGTGAATTGCTTTCACCTGTGCTCCCAGGGCTGGCAGTCCCTCCACCAGGTGCTCAATCATTACTTCAGGCCACGACTTAGCAATTTGCATACACATGCCAAGGGTCTTGTGGATGCTTTAAGTTCAAACTACAGCATGTTGAGGATCTTAACCTGTTCTTCAAGCTCCTTCTTCATGTCCCAGTGCAATGCTGGCCATACAGAAGTTGATCAAAGGATGGAGGAAAAGACATGAAAAGGAACAAGCCTCTCAGCTAATGGACTTGCCTAGAATATCTTGTTTCAGTGCTGTGATGCAGCATAGGAAAGCACATGGTAGTTCTGTATCTTTGTTCCTCCTTCCTGTCTAGGCCATATAAGACATTAATGAATCATGTGGTGCCTTTATCTCCACCACTCCATCCTTGACCGAAGCCCCTCGGATTTCTAGTGCTCCATGATGTCAGTCTGTGGCTGAACAAGTCAGTGAGCTCATTTTCCCTTCTGATTTTTCTTGCCTCCTCCTTTTCTTTTGCTTTCCTTTCATACCCTGCCAAGGGGCTCTATCTCCTTCTGCAGCTCTGCCTGCGGGGACACACTCTGCTCAGTTCATTAATGCATTCTTCTGGTTGGTTCCTGATAAAGCAAACTGCTTGGTGCTGTATGCAGCAGGGCTGAATGTGTTTCCAGACGCAGGTGATGCATCCAGAGTCTGGTCATTGTGCAGTTCCACCAACACTGACACCAGAGGAGGAGCAATCTCTCCATGTTTCCTCTGGCGTTATCAGTTGTGTACCGAGCAATAAGGATTTTCCATAACGCCATCCAAAAAATTTTTACTTTCCTGATGTCAGGGTTAAAATCCATCAAAATTCAAGTGGGCTGAAAGGTAGCTCGACAGCCAAGGAGACCACTAAGAGGGAAAGTGCCTGATGTGAAGCCCAGGAACACATCTAGGAGGTTTTGCTAAGTTGACCATCTCTGTTGACCTCCCAGGTGTGGCAGGCTGGACAGGCAGAATGGGATTTTGTACCCTCACATATTTCCTTTCCATCTGTGTGGGTGGAATACTCTAAATGGCATATTATCCCTTCCGCTCTGCGCTTCCCTCTGGATTCATACTTCTCATGAATGTTAGAAAATGTGCTCTAGAGCTGCCATATGATGAGCAATCAGTGCTTAAAAATGCTGCCTTCCTCCCCCCCTCCCCTCCCATCTTTCTTGGTGAGTTCAGTACCAGATGGCAGACTCTCAGCCCGGAGAATGAATTGACAGCATAACATGACTAGCAGCAGCAAAATCTTCCTCCCCTCTCTTCCACCGCTGAGACTCCAGTAGTGCAGAGTGAATAATTTAGCAGCCATCTCTCATTCAGCAAACACTGCCGGTGAGCTGTGTGAAGATGATTTTTATTAACTGGACGGCTGGATGCAATTTTCCAGCAAACCCTGTGTGCAAACAAATTGTAGCTGACTGCTGGGTAAGTGCCAGAGCTTATGACTGTCTCCTGGTACAGAGAGATTAGATGCCCACATCCTGTTACACCATCTCCTCTGCTTGTGAATTATTTCCCAAGCCCACGAGTAACTTTGCTGGTGAACAATCATGGTTTCAGATCGGAGGGAGTGTTTTCAGCAAGACGCATGTTCGTGATGTTGTTTTGTTCCCTGGGAACATGAACAAAATCACGCCGCCCAGCCTGCTCTGTAAAAGTCATTGCGGATGCTGCTGATGGGGCTCATGGGATCTGATCAAGAAAAACATTTCTGAGCCCTTTTGTTTTTGATCCATTTGTTCATTTCCGCCTCATTCCAGCAACAGGGTGACTGTGTCACTAGGCGAGAGTGGCATTGGGTCTCATCAGCCCCTCTGTTGTCATCTACCATGAGAAGTTGTGGTCATATATGGGCCATGCTGGAGCTGCCACAGAAGTAAAACTGGGCAGGTGTCACCAGCCAGCAAGAGGCTGAACTGGTTGCAAGAAGATTTGGGGATTTTACTTTGCTTCTTGCATGCTGCTTGTTGCTTGCAACCCACTACAAGTCCATACAGATGACTGCAGGTAGGGATGAGAGATCCTCCTGACCACTGTCCCCACTACAGACAAATGTGGCAGCGGGTTTGAGCTCCTCCTGAGCCTTGCAATTGTACAGTGCCAGTCTAAATGCTTGCTGGGAGGTATGAGGGATGTGAATCCTGCAGTGGGCAGGTAAGAAAAACTCTGAATTTGTTGGACAGGTGCCTGGAACATTAGGCTGTTATTGGAAACACGAGGCTTTTATGGTAAGTAATAGTAATGCTATTGGGCGTTTTCCTTAAATAGTCTGCCATGCTCCATATGCTGACAGCTAATGCAGAGGGGAAAGGTGTGTGCAAGCTGTTTTATAAGGATGCAGGAGCCCTGGTGTCTCAAGCTTTGAAATGCCCACTGTTACCCTGCTCTGTCCTCCCAGTGATGTGGGACACGTGTCTTTTATAGAGAAAAAAAGCAACACACATTCAATGCCAGAGGGGCTACCAGTTCAACTCTCCTAATCCCAAAAGACCCAAGTGCTCAGTCCTTCCATGGACACCATGGTCACCATGGAAAGACAGAATTCTAGTCTGAGGTCCCCTTCTGTTCCTCCCAGTGTAAGAAATTACCCTTTTGGATCTTGCAGCATGGAATCCCATGGTAACAGGTCCCCAGCCAAGGAAAGCCATTTCTCATTTAAGAAGCATCCAAGACAGAACAAGCAGAGCTTTGAGATATACAGAAATGTTGTTCAAATACAATATTCATCCTCTCCTGAATACCAAAGGAAGAACAAGAGTATCCCCAGAGCTAAACCAGCAAGAAGAGCTACAGCAACTAGGCCACCTTTGCTAGAAATAGCCCATGGGGCAGGATTAGCATCCTTCCTCCTGAGGAGAATCCCAAATGTAGAGAGATCTCCCTGGTAAACTCTGTTGTTTTTGTGGATTTTTTTTCTAATATCCAGCATGTTGTTCTGTTTGTCACTGCACTCCCTTTGAGATGCTGCCTCACATACAGGGCTATAAGCAGCATCTCGTCACTTTAGCTGCTCTGAAGTTACTCCCAAGCAGTGAGCCATTTCCGTGGCTGTTGTCCACGGAAGCTGGGCTGCCAGTGTCTGACACAGCCATCGATAGCCCTGTGCTCGTAGGAAGCAGGAAAACGCCTTTGAACTCCCTGAAAATCAGATGGAACTAGAGAGCCACAAAGACCATAAATATTGGGCTAAAAATATATTTTTCCCCGTTGCCATCTCCCACCTTCCTCCCCATCCTCCTCCTCCTCCTCCTCCCGTCGCCCTGGAAACCAGAGGCCACGACGCCTCGCCCCGGGTGACAGCCCTGTGACAAAGGCAGCTTTCACGGTGCGGGTGGGATGGGGCCGTCCCCGTAGCCCCTTCCTCCCCACACAATGCTGGGGGTGGCCCGCTACGCTGGGGGACACTTGGTGGCAGCCAGCCTCCGCGGGTTCTGCCATCCTCCTCCTCTTTCACAGGTCAAGGGACAGGGTTCAGCGGCTCCTCCAGGCCATGGGGCGGAGGTAGGTGAAGAAGAGGGCAAGGGCTCATTCTTGTCTCTGTTGCAGGGTGGAGAGCAGGTCAGCCGTCCTCAAAACCCCTCGCACACCCCGGTGGGTCCCCAAGTGTCACTCAGCCTGAAGGAAGTTGTCCATCAAAGCTGGGGAGGCTGTGGGAATACCTGCGGGGCAGGAGGTAGGGACTGCATCAGCAAAGCAAACTTCTGACCCCACTGCTTTTCTCCCAGCCGGGACCACCAGCCACAAGGAACGTGCTGATGCAAGCCTGGAGACCATTTCATAGAATCAGGGAATTATAGAATCACTGAGGCTGGAAAAGACCTCTATAATCACCAAGTCCAACCGCCAACCCATCCCCACCATGCCCACTAACCATGTCCCTCAGCACCATGTCTCCATGTTTTGTGAACACCTCCAAGGATGGTGACCCCACCACCTGCCTGTGCCACTGTTTGACCATTCTTCCTGAGAAGCTGGTTTTCCCAATATCCAACTTGCAGCAGGATAAACGTTGGAGGCTGGAAAGCTTTTTTAGGGAAAAACCTGATCTGCAGCCAAAGTTTGGTCTAGCAGGTGAGTGGTATGTCAGCAAGTATGGTCGGAGATGTGCTTCTGAGTGCTGGGGACCATCACTCTGCTAAGTCATGGAGGTAGCTCAGAAACTCTTGGAAGAAACCCCAGCATCCTCTTGCAGAGCATCTCCTTGCCTAAAACAAAAGTAAATCTGCCACGAATTCCCAAGCTACATTAAATCTCCCTGCAGAAACTTCAGATATGCTGCAAGGACAAGCACCTCATTTTGTAGGCAGACAGACCACTGAGGCAAGCAGCAGTTCCCAAAAATATGGGGCACATAAGAAGAAATGCACACCAAATGGATCAGAAATTTATATGGTGCAGGAAAAAAATATCAACCAGTCTGTCCCTAATTACATCTATTTTACGTGCAGGCAGAAAAGGGACATGGACACCCCTGTGCTGCCTACATTTTTGCAAGGAAAGAGGTTGAGGATTTGCCATGGGAGTGTTTGCTGTTGCTCAGGGTTGGCAGCGTCATCCAGGCTGGGGTCTCATGGGGTGCTTTGAGGGCTCCTCTCCTTCCACCTCTCCCTCCTCTGTCCTCTCCTCTGCCTTCTCCTGGGAGTGGTTTCTGGGAAGCTGGTGATAGAGGAAGGAGCCGCCGTGGCTGCAGGCAGGGAGTGCTGCTCGCATCCACCCTGCAGCTTCTTCCTGCCTCACTGAGCTCCACTTTCCTGTGGCCGAGTCCAAGCCCTTCTTGTCCCCTGCTTTGCAGTGCCTAAAAATAACTCCCCTATGCAGGTCTGGATAGAGTTCAGCCCTGTGAAAATGAGGGGAGGCAGGCAGAGCCCCATGACAGGATGGTGCCCAAGGATGCTGGCCCCATTGACATGCAGGTCATGGTATTGCATGGGACCATGGGCATGCCCCACATTAGTGTACCAGCTCTACCTTCCTGTATCTCTCCCTTCTTCTTCAGGAACTACATATTGCTCAAAAAATGGGGCATCTGGTGGTGTTAATGAGCCTTTCTGGCAGAGATTTTAACAGATCTTCATGCTCCATGCTATGGAGCAAGTGGAATTCCTCCCATTGCTTCCTCCCCTCAAAAGAACATCTTTGGCTGGGGCAGCGGTGGACCTGATGCCAACAGTTTTCTTTAGGAGTGAAATTTGGGTCCTGTTGGATGATGGCCTGATGGGATGATGAGAGGCCAGGCTGGATGGGGCCCTGAGCAACCTGAACTGGAGGTTAGCAACCCTGCCTGGGGTAGGGGGGGTTGGAACTAGTCTGTCTTTGAAGTCCCTTCCAAACCAAACCACTTTATGATTCTGTGATTCTATGATTCTTTGATCTGAGATCCCAAGGGCAATCAAGCCCCTGCTTCCACCAGGTTTTGCTGCAGGGATTTTTGCCAGTTGAGCTATGGCTTAGCATAGAAAACATTTGAGGGCTGTTCCTTGCAGAACCATCGCCTTCATTTCTCTTGGCTTTATCTCACTGTGTAGTCACCTGTCTGCCAGCCTCAAAAAAGGTCTGGATGGCTTGCACAGCATCAGTTTGGCCCCTTTCCGCACAGCCTGAGACAGCCAGTGTGCCCACTTTCACAAAGGGCAGTGGCCAGAGGGGCTATCACATACTCTTGCACGTCCCATATCCTTCTGCTCTGCCTCCTGCTCTCCCTGTAGCCAAGGCATCCTGTTTGCAGGGTGTGCAGGCAGGATTGTGCTCCCTTGCTCTGCCTTTCCCCTCCTGGCTGAGGGCAGGAGGCAGTCAGTGTCCTGGGAAAAGCAAAACTTGAAAGTAAAGCTGAGCTTTTCATTGTCAGGAGGAATTTTTTTTTTTCTTTTTGATGCGTTTCCTCTGGGTCGTTTCCTTTTCATTCAAACGGGAGTTAAAAATATGCTTCCGCTGACATCACTCACTGTCCCTTTTCAGAAGAGCTCTGCGCTAGTCTCCCAAACACCCCAGGGCTTTGCATTCCTCCACGGCCATGAGAAACATGCTTGGAATGAGCAGCTGGGGCAGCTGGTGGGGATGGGAAGGACCAGTCAGGGAAATGAGACTCTGGGGCTTTCTGTCTGCATGGTTAATGGGGTCTGGTGGCACTGTCGTTCACATAGGGGACATTCAGCCTCATTGGCTACCCCAGCAGGTGAGGGCAGCTTGGGAAAGTCTGGATCTCACCCCATCTCAAGCTGGGGGTCTCATGGAGAAGAGGGTGAGAGGCAGCGTGCTGCCCCATGGAACGTTTATTGCTCCATAGATGATGTTAGCAAATCTTTGGGTTCTACTGGGGAAACCCACTGGAGTTCTGGGCCCAGGCAATCCCATGCAATGCTGTGGGATCCTGAGAAGGTTTGTCCCCTTAGGACCAATTGCAGCCCCACCAGCCATCAGCACAGATTTCAGTCAAATATGGTCCAAGTGAGTGGTGACATCTCCATCCATCTACCTTATGGTGGGCCTTGTGCAGGGCTGCAGCTGGGTGCAGGAGGTCAATGGCTCAGAGGTACGTGGAGGGTTGAGCAGAGGGGTTGTTTGAAAAATCAAAACCTTCACTACAGACACAGCTGCAAACTCCATGGGAGAGAAGATGGAACCTTTCCCTTTCTGGTTCCCACTGGGAATAGCAGGGAGGCTCAAACATTTCTTCCTCACACACGCTGAGAAGTCCCAGTGATTCCAGAGGAAGGCTTCTGGCCCGGAGTCCAGATGTTTATACAGCTGTGGCTTTGTGCTGGGTGGCCCTGAACTTCCACAAAGTATTTGGCACGGGGTCAAAGGGTATGTGCAGCCATGCCTTGCCTGATGGCCTGGGTGGGGAGCAAGGGAAGTTGCTGGCCTGGCCTCTGGTGGACTAAGTTGCTGAGAAAGGGTTTTTCTTGCAGTTTTCTCAGCTGAGTGAGCACTTATTCCCAGTGAGAGACTCTAACAGTCCTGAAATCCATGAGCAATGGGGCAGCTCTTGCCCTGTCCCCACTGCTCCTGGAGATTTAGGAGATACAGTGACATCCTAAAACTGCAGGCTATGGGCTCCGCATCCCACACGGGATCTCGATTACCTTCTGAAGCTTGAGTGGGTAGGTGATCTGTGCCTATTCTGTGCAGTCACGCTCATCCCTGGCAGCCTCCCTGAGACCTGAAATCTGGGGTCAGGGATATTGTTGGGTGTTGTTCAGAGATCCAGCCTGCCCCAAATCCCCGGAGCCGGGGGCCGAGGCTAGCAAGACGCTTTCCAGCCAGGAAACGACAAATAAGGCAATTGCTCCCTCTTGTGACCCAGCGTACAAATGCAGCAGAATTGTCGGGAAGGATGCGACTGGCGTCACGCAGTTTCCACCGCGAAGTCCTCCAGAGTTCTGGCAGTGATCCAGCAGCAAAGTCTATTTTTGTTGGGTCATTTGTAGCTGGGTCCACTAAAAAAATTGCGAAAGTTGTGTAGGACAAGAACTCTCTGAGACTGCGGGCCGCCCTCCTGCTCTGCACTTTCAACAGGAGTTTCCCTCAATTTCAGCTTTTCCCATTGCCCTTTTGCAGTGATGCTTGACGACTCTGGGTCCTCCTTGTCCATGATGCCTCGTTACATAGCTGAAGGCAGCGACTGGGTTTCCTCTTGTAGATTTCTTTTCTCCAGGGCAAGAAATGATGATTGCCCAGCATCTCCATCTGCTTCATCCACCTGATCATCTTGTTGTCCCTCCCTCCAAGTGCTGTAGCTTCTGGAGGAGAGAGGCATAGGTGAACAATTGGAATAACTAGCAATTGAGGAATTATCTGGGCTCATGAGGAGACAAAATGACACGTGGCCAGAGTCCATGAGAGCAATAGGTTAGTTGCTAGGAAAAAAATTATTTACGTAGAGGGTGGTGAGGCTCTGGCATGGCTGCCCCATTCCTGGAGGTGCCCAAGGCCAGATGATATGGGGCCCTGGGCAGCTTAGCTGGTGGGGGGCAGCCAGCCCATGGCAGGAATTGGGACTGGGTGGACTTTGAGGTCTCTTCCAACCTAACCATTCTATGACTCTACGATTCAATGAACACTCAAGAGTATCCCTGTGTGCAGGTGGGAGTCTGGAGTGTCCTGATGCAAGCCAGCAATCAGGGACATGTAAAAGGTGGAAAATTAGAGCAGTAGCATCTGGGTCATTGCAGAAGGACAGGGTTAGAAGGAAATGCTCTGCCACTAGTAATGAAAATAGTGGTAGTAAGCTGGCACAGAGGAGCAGGAGGTACCAGCCTCCTTGATCCAGCTCCAAAGGCCTGACACAACACATCACCATTACAGATAGAATTAAAGACTTCTTCCCCATCCCCAAAACCTCTGTCCATGGGGATCCCTCCCAAAGGGCCGGTCTTGCCCAGGAAGAAGCAGCTTAGGCACTATGAAGCTGCCTGCGGCCTCTCTGCTTTTCTATGCATGCCAGCTCTGTGGCATTGCTGGAGATGGAGCTGCTCTGCCCATGCATGGAGGTGTATTAAGAGGGTCAAAAGCAAAAGCTCTGTCTTTACTTTTGTATTCCTGGAGTGCTGATTTCCATTTGAACAAGCTACAATTCTTGGATGCAAATGTGAGTTCTGTTGTCTTCTTTGGACAAATCTTATATGAGTCCTGGGCAAAGAAATGGTGATTTGAGATGTTTTCCTATGTCCCATAAAGACATAGAACCACAGCACTGCCACTAGAAATACAGTCAGTGCCAATCCTCCAGCCAGACCCCAAAAAACCCTCCCATCTCTAGGTGGATTTTTTGCTCACCCTCTCCCCAGAGGATGTCTGGCCTCTCTGTCTCAAAAGTATGCAACACAGCTACCTCTGCTCCAGATCCACGTGCTTACCTCTGCAGGACACCCTCCTTCTGTGCATGAACAGAAAACAGCCCAGCAAGGACAAAGTGAGCCTGGAGGAAGTATCAACTGTTCAGGGGATGCCCCGGCAGATGCAACTGCACTTCTCTTTAGGACTTCACTACCTCCTGCTGTGGCATGAAAGAGGCCAGTATTTGACACTGGCTGCATCAGTCCGTCTCCAGGTTGGTCTCGGGAATGGACTTGACCGACAGTGAGCCTCCTTGGCTTTGCTTTAGGGCTATCCATTAATGGGAAAGCAGAATATAAAAGGCTAAGAGATGCCCAGGAGCACTGTGGGAAGAACCAGTGGCAATCTGTTGTGTTATAGATCCTGCAGTTCCCTCTTCGAACATAAACACACAAAATCATTTACGAGAAAAGTCACTTGGTGGTAATTTATAGCCTTGGCTCTGGAGCAGTGGAGTTCAGGGCTGTGGCACGGGGAGGGGATGTTGCTCTCTCTACCTTACTGTAGTATTTTATTTGGAAAGGCATTACTATTTAGATCAATGCCCAAATTTCCACCATTTACGCTATTCAGAGGGAATAATGAGGGAATAAACCAGAATGGTTTGCATTTAAATTTAAAAATCATTTTGGTTTGTGTGGTTTGCAGCTCACTGAAGCATAAGGTATCTCTTAGTCTCACCAGTCTGGGGCCTGGGACATTTGGATTCAGCCACGTGCCTGTGTCAAAGTCCCCGTGTGAAGCCACCTGTCCCCAAGCCCTGAGTGCCATAGCTGTGACACAGGAACAGTTGCATTTCTTTTGATGGGGCTGCTGTATTCTTCTGGGCACCTGGAGTCTCAATTCCTCTTTCTTCTCCCATGGTCCATTTTGGGAGCAGTGGTACATATATATATGTATGTGGAGTTAATATCCAGAAATGTTGGCCTGTTTGGAGACTACTATGTCTTTTAGCAGTAGGAAACCAGAAAGTTCAGAAGCAGGTATTTGAACATCAGGTTTTCTTTTTCTTTCCTTTCCTATCCTTTCCTTTCCCTTTCCTTCCCTTTTTTCCTTTCCTTCCAGAAAACGTGTTGTCCTTGGAAAGCAAAGGAAAAAAGGAAAACAATATGTTGTCTCTCAGGATGTACTGCTTCCTGCTGAACCGAGTGCAGGAGCTGTCACCCTCAGCAGTGATGGGTGTCCCATGAGGGAGTGCCACAGAGAGGCAGCAAAGCAGAAAGACCAGAGGTGTCACAGAATGGGGGAATGTGGCATGCCTCATGCATCACAGTCTGGGATGTCACTGCTCTCATTGAGATAAATGGGGAGGCAGCCCCAGGAGAACCTTGGAGTCACTTCCACTTAGCAGCCTGCAGGAACTGGCCTGAGACAGGTGAGCAGGAGACAAACCTGACTGTCCAGACACAGCACATGCTTGTGGACAGTGCCATGTGTCACTGAGTGAAGACATATCCTGGATTGCACACCACACATACAGAACAGCAGGGTGTAAGTGGCTTGCTAAGGGTATGGCAGATAGGGACATCCACTTGGTGTGCTCTCTGAATACTCCACAGACCTTCAAGGTATGGGCAGTGCCTGAAATTTTCATGTCAGGGTGAAAAATCAAGGCAGAGCAGGGAAAGAGGATGGGTGAAAGTGCATAGATGGATGATATGGGATTGGTTCTCTGACTTGCTATCAAGCAAAATGCATGTGCAGAGAGGGAAAAGAAGCATCAAGGCATAAAGAAAACACAATGAAGAGGGATGAGACTTTTAACTGAAAATGAAGCTCAGGGAAACGTCTTGACAAAGGGACGTGTCAGGCCATGCAAGGTTTCCTGGGGAAGTGCAAGAGATCCCATGGGGGGGAAGGGGAAAGACTGGTACTCAAAACAGATTAGAGAAAGTGCTCTGGTTGTGGCAAGCCATCCAACTCAGTGCAGGGTTGAAGGAACATGGCTCCTTCCAGCTCAGTCACTGCTGCTTCCAGCTGGGGTGAGCTTCCCTTCCATTCATGTAGTTTTACCACTATTTTAGGTGGCAAAAGACCAGTCTCTTTCATCTTTACACCAAGCTCAGAGACTCTCTGCTTCACAGAGAAGGTCCTGAATTTGGGAGCTGCCTGTCCCCCAGGGAGGCGATTTCTTAAATGTGAAGGAGATGGAGTCCAGCCTGGTGGAGGAGATGTTATTCCCCAACCCTCTGAGGCATGGATCTGTCCAGATACCACCAAAACCTGGACCAGAGCTGCATTTAAGGCCTGCATTTCTATGTGTCTCCTTTGATTCAACTAATTGGCCAGCGAGCTGCAGGGAGACCAAAGTGCTGTGTTAAAAGGATGAGATGAAATAAGAGTGCAGAATAAATCATGAGCCAATTTCCAGCATTTTCTTGGCTGAAATGGAATGGTTAATCATTTTGATGGTAAAATTAACATAATTACTCTACCCACCAACCCAAGCCAGGCTGAACAGTGGAAAAAAAAACAGGCTGCTGTTTCACAGGGAGATGTTTATGGAAGTGTTTGAAGGAGTCATGGGATTTGGGTCTGGGAAGAAACTGCCTTGGCCATGCAGAGCCACAATTGCCATGCTTATCCTGAGCATCTGCTCAGTGCAGTTGTTTCCTCGGAGCCACATGAGCCAGATTTCACATGAAATATCTCCCCCTTTCACGTACAAGATTTGTGAAGAGATGACAGAAACCACAAGAAATTCAAAATAATGAAACAGAATAAAGTTGATGGCATTGTGGTACTTGGGTTAGAGCAAGAAGACCCCACCCCTTTTCTTATGAATCTTACAAATTCTTGTAAAATCTAACCCAAAAAACTTTCTTCAGGGCCAAATCTCACAGGCCTGTTGGCACCTCACTCCTGCTTTCAGTAATTTTGATTTTGCTGCCCATTAATCCTGTCATTGTTCTCTTCTATTTTCTGATGGCATACACCTATTTGTTTATACTTGTCTGAAAAAAAAACAAAAACCTCCTCGTGAATTCCATACATACTACATTGCAGTTACCATGATTTTGGGGAAATTAGGTGTTTGCAGGACATTGATTCAAGTCAGGAAAGTCCCCATTGTGCAACACTTTGGCTTTTCAATAGGACACATCTCAAGATCCGTGGCTAGAAATTGACACACTCCTTCTTACCCAAGTGCCCTGAGGTGGTTGTTGCTTATGAACTCTTGATCTAAGGTCTTGCATCTTCCCAAATCTCTTATTTCAGCCACAAGCAGCCAAACTGTGTAAGACCTTTATAGAGCGGTACACTCCTTTAGCTCAAGTATTGCAAGACCAAATGAGACTCCTGGTCTCAACTCTCTTTCCAAGCAGAGATGTTGTATGGCAAAAGAAGGAAATGGTAATCCCTTCAAATAGGATTTAGGCACTACAGGGCTATAACAGGTAACAAAGAAGGAAATTAGCTCACCCCTTCTAACAACCAGTGACAGATCAAGAAGGCTGTGGTCTCTATCCAGAGAAATGCTGCTCCCTTGGCTGCTAACCCTTAATTGAGGGGTTGCACCTGAGCTCCCTGGGCCACATCCCTTAGCCACATCTTCTCACCTTGTGCTCAACCACTGGTTGAGGCTGTGACCTGGCAATTCCACTGCAGATGTCAAGACATTGTTTATGATAGTTTCAAGCGGCTTTCTGCTGCTTTTTTAGTTGCTATGACAGCTTCACTGCCCCACATAATCATGTAATCTGCCTTGCCTATTGACTCCATAGCCTTGGTGCTAAAGCGTAGTCTTAGGGTGGAGGATGGCCTCACTACTTAGTATTTGAGAGTTTTATGACAGCTCCTGAGACTCTAGGAAGAGGTCTGTGCTGTCCTGTGAAGTCTGGTGTTTCTCTGATCCTCCTATAATGTTTACAATAAATTCTTATTTTGTTTTTTTGGGAAAAAACTGATCAGTAAAGCAGAAATCTTCTAATGACAATCTGAGTTAATGTAGTAACAGAGCCTCCAGCCACTAGAGTTTCCTATGAGGTTATTGATTGTAGAACAACACTTGTGTATTGTGTTAACATCATTTATAAGGAGGACAATCCTTGTTTACTTGTGTTATTAACACTGGAAGACTCAAGGGCCTTTCCACACACATTCATTTGCATGTTTCTTCCAATGAGAAGTAATAAAATATTAATATAGTTAAATGAATGGGGGATAGAAAGAGGCCTTGCATTGCTCCTCTGGTTGACTGAGTGGGTGAGCCACATGTTCTTCAGCAGAAGAGCAAGGGAGGACTGAGGGCAGAGAGCACACTCAAGTTTTGGTCACCCAGTCCTTGCAATTGAAGGTACACACAGCATTCTCAGCACCTCACCTCCCTGTTCCTCACTCAGGTGGCCCTGTTTCACACCCATTGTACCCGACTCATCAGCAGGAAGGTCTGGAGGACTCCTGGGCTGGTGAGCAATCTACACCAATGCACAAATCCAGTGGCCATGCAGGATGGACCATCAGCTTTTATTTCCTCCATGAGCAGAAACATCCCGGACACAATGAGCTGAAGCCATGGGCTAATCAGGATGTATAGCCAGCCACAGAGCCCATGAATATTTAACGAGCCCTGTTAAAGGATTTTTAGAAGTGTGCTCCCCACGGACAAGACAATGACTTCTTTGTTTATCATTTTTTCCCCTTTTCCTGTTGCCACTAATCACTAACTCTCTACTCCTTACTGGCACCTTTGAGGAGCTTTGGGGATGACTTATTTGCTCCAGCCTGGAGAAAAAAAATAAAAAAACAACAAAACACCAGCATAGGTGGTCACAGCACTGTGGTCTCCCTACACTGCTGCCCAGGCTGAAGCAAATAGAAGAGGGGAATAGATTGGGATGAGCATGGTAGAAAGCTGACAAGTGAACCCAAGCCATGAGTAGATGTTTTAAATTTATATACGATGCCTGCAAGGAAGGACTAGCAATGCTGAGTACTGGTGTTGGCCTACCAGCCTCCTCTCTCCCTCCCTGGGCTAGAAACCCTCCTCTCTTCCTTCCTCCCTCTCTCCAGCACCCACCTCCTATGGGCAAAAGGCTGTCTCCAGAACCCCTCCCTCCATGCACACCACAAGGGCTGGGCTCTCAGCATCTCTTCCCAAGGCCATCCTCCTCCTTCAGAGCTTCACCAGCAAGGGGAGGGAGCAGCCACATCCACAGGGATCCCATGGGAGAGGCGAGCGACTCATCATGTTAATGTTAATGCTAATGTTAATGGAACACCAGAGCATCCCGTTTTACTCGCCAGCCTCTTGTTGACATGACCTACTTTGCCAGAGCCTCACTCATGCACTTAGCACTGCGTGTGTGAGCGTGTCAGCCCGCGTCCTTGACCACATCCTCCTTTTTTTGCTGAGCTCCCTCTGAGACAGAAAACCATGATCTGACCATCACTGTGGTGCAATACCCCGAGGAGGATTTGAGTTACATTTTGATGCTCTGAGTTTCACTGTGACATAAAACCAAGGGAATGAGCATGTCACTGCAGGGAGGGCATCATCCTCAAGCCTCACTGGAATCTGCTTTCCCTGTGAAAAACAGATAAGATTCTAACCTCAGCAGGATGTCCCAGGGAGTCTTCCTTAATCCTGATTCTGAAACTTTGAGGAAAAGCAAAAATTTAAAGATTTCAGATGAAGATCCCCTTTAGACTAAAGCAGCTGGGAAGCATATGGGCAGCACTGATCATTCCTGATTAATTCAGGTGGGCACCTCACGATGTCTAGACTCACCTGCACACAGCAGGAGGGAGAAGGCAGGCTCTCCAGCCTTTGGGATTTAGTTATTGTGAAACATCTGCATATTTATCTTGTTCTTCGTCTGTCAGCCCTGGGATTTGTATTCCTTTCTACCAGATCTGAGGACAAAAGACGTGGGAACCATGTGAAGAGTCAGATCCTGCACAGGGTGGAAGAGACTCATTGTACCTCAGTTTTTAATGCAGAAACACAGATGACAGCACCAATATCCTAGGTAATCCTAGATGGATACCTGCTTGTAATGATAGCTTGTAGACCCTCTTCTGGAGGGTCTGAAGGTATCTTCTGCCCCACTCAGTCTGGGACATTACTAGTTAGGTGTGAAAATTAATTTCAGAAGAAAGCTTTATTCCTGTTCTTTTTCCCCCCAAAATTTAGAATGTCTTCCTATATAGCAAAACACAAAACTCTCAGAGAGAAATATTACATCTTCCATTCCTTTGAGAATAAAAGGAGCTGAGAGCTGAAACTTGCTAATGCAGGTTCCCATGCTTCTACCTCTGATTCAGCACCCCCATGTCACTCAAATTCTTCCTTTCTGTGAATACAGACACCAAATTGCTGAGGAAGGCTGTGGTTTGACCTGCCTGTAGTCGCCTACTAAACTGGCCAGCTTGTAGCAGACTCCCTCAGTCTCCATCTTATGTAATATAATTCAATTAGAGAAAAAGCAGAGCAGGTCTCAGCCCCATTCCCCTCTGAGTTTGCTTCATGTCAGGGCAGCACAGGCTGCTGAGTGGCAGAGAACTCCCCTTCCTCCTCGCATTAATTTGCTCTTGGTTCAGTTGCTGGCTTGTCCTCCAAGCCAACCTATAGTGCTTCTTAATTGACTGTAGGGAGCTAGCTGAGCTGACAAAGTGCTCTCAGGGGCCAAATCCTCCCCTCCATAGCCCTCCCAGCCACCAGTAGATAGAGCAGCAGGAAACCAAGATAGGGATTTGTGCTGACTCCCTTCTGTAAATGCTTCCATACACATGTGGCTGAAAACTGTTTCTCTAGCCCCCTATCTCCAGCCATCTAAACAAAACCATGTTTTTCAGCTGCAGTTTGTAGCTAACCTGGTGAGTTTTAATCTGTCTTAACACAAGTTCTCCATAGGCTCTTGGAACACTTTCCTTAGCACAGTGAGGGATGTGGTCACCCCATTTGGAAGACTGCTGTATCAATCCCTCTGCTCTTAGTGCAAGAGGTATCATGAGGCAACCAACTGCTAAGTGCAGAGATCCTGCTCCTTCTTGGTATGCTGCAGTTCAACAGGAGGCTATGACTAGCCTAAAACAAGTTACCATAATCTGAGCAAGGTCTCTTTAGTGTTCTTGAGGTTACAGCAACCTTCCTTGTTTGTTTCAGGGCCCAAGCTTGAATGGCTAATGGAAGCTGCATACAGAAGTCAAGAGACGTTGATACATAGAATCATAGAATCACAAGGATGGAAACAACCATCAAGATCATCTAATCCAACCATCCTCCCACTACCACAGCTACCACAAGCACTAACCCATATCTCACAGACATGGACCTACCATGCATCCAACCACAAAGACCTCCAAGTGCTAAGAAGCTCATTCATAACTCTCAGCCCATGGTAGAGCTTACAGTTCCCTCCCCTGATCTCCCAGCCCTTTCCTTGAGGAGATGAGGCTCAGAAGTGATGCTTGGGGTGTAGGGAAATGCAGTAACAGATAACTAGTACTAATTTAAAAAAAAAAAAAAAAAAAAAAGTCACAATTCAGTTAAAGAAAGAGTTGCTTACCCATTCAGGATCAGGGCCTGCCAAACACTCCAAAAGAGGGATCTCCAGGTAGAAATCCATCCTCAGGGCCAGCCAGCCCTTAAATGTGGCTTATGGAGGAGGGGAACCAGGTTCCCCCCTTCTGGTTGCACAGATGAATTGCTTTCACCTGTGCTCCCAGGGCTGGTTGTGTTGCTCCACCAGGTGCTCAATCATTGGTTCAGGCCATGACTTAGCAATTCCCAAACACGGGGCCAAGACCACGGACATTGTGGCTGATGACATAACCTGAACTGGGGCAACCATACATAGGCATTCCTGGTCTGGTGGTTGGCGACCCTGCACATAGCAGGGGTGTTGAAACTAGATGATCACTGTGGTCATTTTCAACCTAGGCCATTCTATGATTCCATTCTATGGTTCTCTGTGCGGCCTGCCTCATCCGCTGTAATTTCTGTGTGCATGATGTATGAGCCATATCTCAACACATCCCAGGGTGAGAAGTTCTACCTCACTAGGTGTGATCCTGGTGGCACCCAAGCAGAGCATTTCCCCTTTCTTTTTCTCCACTCCCAAACTAGCACAAGGACACTGAATCGTAAAATCATTAAGGCTGGAAAGACCACTAAGAACATGTAGTTCAATCTTCAGTGCACACCTGTGACCACTCTGGACAGTGTCCCTCAGTGCCACATTGACCCTTTACTTGAATACCTCAAAGGACAATGTCTCTAGCACCTCCCTGGGCAGCCTATTCCAATATCTCACTGCTCTTGAGATGTTTTTCCTAATATCCAACCTGAACATCCCCTGGCACAACTTATGGCCATTTCCTGAAGAGAGCAAAGGCAGAAAGCACTCAAATGCAGCCCAACATTTTTGTGTGTTTTGCCCTGAAGTCTGCAATCCTAACCCAAGGATGCTGAAGAAATGGCTGCACCCAGGCCTTTACTCCTAAGACCCTTCCCCTGAATGTGTGGATATGCATCTGAGCATGTGTGCCATGCACAGGAACTTCTGCAGCAATGCTAATGGCATGGAGAAAAGCCATTAAAGGAGGAAGAGTTGAGGTTACAGTATTGTGCTGAAAAGTTTATTGCTGCCTGTAGAGACATCAGGTCTGTACTTCCAGGATTACTCAGTGCTTAATGCCGAGTGCTGCACATTACTTTTGCTGGGAAGCCCATTTGGGGTTCTTCCAAAATGGAAAAATTAAAGGGCTTCCCTAATAAAAGTGCTCTCCTAAAAAAAAAAAGTCATCCAAACCCACCAGGCACCCAAATTGAAGCAGCCAGTGTGGGGGAAAGAAGATGCTCTGGAGCCGAAGAACAGTCCTGCTGTGTGAGGCTGGCACTTGGGGGAAACTCACATCTGCTCCCTGCCTCTGCTAGGTTCTCCCAGGACTCAGCTATGGGGGAGAAGACACAGGTTTACACCAGAATTTGAGTTCACTGCAGGTAAACTCAGGACGTTGTTTGGGAAATTCTTCTCCCAGTTCTTCCAACATAAGGAAACTTACCTCCTAAAAGGTGTGGTGACTTGTTCACAGCCTTGCTGTGAATAGATGGAGATCTGTTCTCTGTATTTAGAAGCAAGGCCTTCTGAGTCCCAGTGTTACCTCCAGACTTTGGGCCACTCTTTTCCCAGCAGCTGGTGTACGTCTGGGAACACAATTAGTGCCTGAAATAGATGCAGACTGGATGGTGTGGGAGCAACGATTTGGGGAAGTGGCAGCATTTCTGCCCTAAGCCAGGTGGTGTGGCTCCTTCTTGCTCCTCTTCTGGCACCTAACTCCTATCTGAAATCAATGAGAGTAAGGTGCCAAGATGAGAGTTAGACTCTGTGTCTCTTTGTAACTGGTAGATATTATAACTTCTCATAGGCACTGACTGGAAACCAAGCTGAACGTGGACCAAAAGTTTTGCACTGTCCTCAGTAGGTCCTTAATCTGCCCACGCTAACAGAGAAACCTTCAGGCTCTATCTTGCATAGGTCAGACATTGTATGTCAATGACAAAAAGTGAATTTACACACGTATCATTGCCCACAGTTGCCAACCTTCCTTGATCCAAAGAGCTGTCAGAACATTGTTCAAGTCTTTGCACTTGAGGAAAAACAATCTCTGTAATGCAGGTGTAATTTTTGGTTGTGCTTTGGCCATTGATGTGCAGCACTGCAATCTGAGGCTGCACAGGGATGCTTTGGACCCATTGTACACACTGAGTTCCCTTGCAGAAGATGTGTATAATGGTGCTTTCATTGCACCTCTCCTTTCCTAGCACTGAAGGCTCTTCCAAGTGTGTCTTCTCCAAGGCTTGCTGGTTTTCAGGACGACTGAGGGAGGATCTGTTTGATCATCCCTTACATCTGCTTGTTCCAGACCTCTCCATTCACTCCCACTAATGGACACTCAGATGGATGCTCTCCTGAATCTCTCAATGAGCTATTTCCAGAATCAGTAGACAAATCAGTAGAAAATGGGTGGGTGAGACTGCAGGTTATACGGAAGGAATGAAGTTTGGGGAAAGGGAAGAAAAGTGTTTTATCCTCATGGTGCTGCGAATTTCCTTGCAGAGAGCAGCAAGGTTCAAACTGCAGATGAGCTCAAGCCCGGGGTAGGCAGATGATTCCCTCCTGCCCAAAGCCTTCCTCCCTCCCTCTTCTCACTTGCTGGCCCTGAAATAAATCAGGGATGGGGTTGCTGGCAGCTCACAGCCCTTCAGGAATTGTTGTGTTGTGTGTTATAAAATCCATGGGGGAAGATAATGTAGTCTTTCATAGCTTGTGTGTCAACTCTGCCTTCCTCATGAGCCTTTAAGGCAGCTCTCTGATTAGACTGATGCAAATGAGCTTTTAGCAGTGGTAGCACAGAGCCTGGGATGTAGGAGAACAGGACGAGATGTCTGGTGTAAGAACTAGACTGCTTATAGCCAAAATAGTGCCCTGAGAGAACGGGCCAGGGCTTGAGCATCTCCCTTCTGCTCTTTCTACCATTGCTTGTACTCAAAAAGCTCCTTTGCCTTTAGGGAAGAAAATCTATCATCTCTTGGATCATAGAAGCAGAATCATTAAGGTTGGAAAAGACCGCTAAGATCATCTTGTCCAAGTGTGCACCTACAATCACCATGCCCACTACCCATGTCCCTCAGCACCACATCTGAACATTTCTTGAACACCTCCAGGGACGGTGCCTCCACCAGCTCCCAGTGCGGGTCCTGCTCTGCTGAGCACTGCAGAGGGTCTGCAGGCTGCCAGCACTGGGATCTGTGCCCCCTGGCTGTCCTCTGGTTTCTCGCACTTGGTGCTGCTGTGGGACAAGTTGCTGATGGACACATGGAGGCCAGCTTTTCAAAAAAGGCTCTTTCCACCTGCCAAGTGAGGCTCACATGGTACAGAAGACATCCAGAGGGGGATATAAGAAGAACATTCAGTCTTGAACCATCGTTTCTCTAACCAGAACTGCACTTTAAAACCAGGCATTTCCTTTGCGAGTCAAACACCTGTTTCTGCTAAAAACCCATCCGCCACTAGTCTGTCCTACTTGAGAAGCTAGTATTTTATTCAGGACTGATCCATTTTTCTTTTAATTCAGATCAATGCGGGTTAATTGAGAGCAGCTTATTTTTACTTCTGCTGGTCTCTGCCTGCCAAGATCAATACCAGTCATTTCCACTTAAACCATTGTACCTTTACTGGAACTACCAGCACACCCGAGCTCTCCAGCAGCGCCTTACGGCCCAGCCCCGTAGATGTGGTTCCTCGTGTGATAATTGAAACCCGTCTCTCGTCAGTCTGGCTGCAGCGGCATCCTCGTAATGCTGGGAGGAAATGGACCCATGCTCCGTCCCCGACCAGGAGATATATATTACAGCATGAAACATCTGCACGCTAAAAATACTCGGAGAGGGGCAACCGTTCATTGATCCTCCCCTGCGTTAATGGGGCCGCAGCCATCCCTCTGGCCGCCCTTTGCCGCTAGATGGGGCGATGCAGCAGCTGCTGCAGCCCCAGAGCCGCGAGGCCGGAGAGGTAACTTTCCATTCCCTGTCCCAAAAACACCGAAGTGCCTTTGCTCAGCCCCGGAGAATGAGGAGCCTTGCGCTCTTTGACCCACATCTTTATTTATTTATAGGTTTGTTTCTTTCTTTCTTTATTGCAAAAATCCCTGCAATGTTCATGGGAAGTGCTGGTGCGTGGGCAAAATTGGAAGTAGCATGGGTGCTCTGTTGCTCGCTCTGCAACCAGTTTGGATGGGAGCTCTGCAACCTGTGCATAGGACACTGTTATCTCTCCCCCAGCTACTGCACATGGATGCAAAGCAGTGAATACCCACAAGGCCATTTTAACTCCTCACCCCAATTTTCTGGATACAAGGAACATTGCCCACAGATACTGACAGGAGAGTAGCAACAGCTCAACCTGTCCTGGTGGGCAGGCTGATGGACTTTGTGGCATACAAGGTAGATATTTAAGACAAGCTACACCATTTCTGTTTGCCTTGAATCATCCGGCAAGCATGATGGCCCAAGCACAGCAGCCTCTCCATTTTCTTGCCCCCTTCCTTCTTCCCGTGCCCAGCCACTGTCCCTGTGCTACCCAGCTCATTTCTCGCTGTCTGCATTTACAATAGCTGAGCACTGGGTCCTGCTCTGAAGGAGCTTGTGGAAGCTTTTTAAGCATTATTTTTGGCATTTCATTAGCATTAATGGAGAGAAAAATCAGATGGACGGAGAAAAAAATCGGATATAGGGGAGGCAGAAGATCCTCTGTGATGCATAAGGACTCTTTCCTCACAGTCTGCTTACTGAGTTTTAGCTGGTGCTTTGCTTTGCTGTCCACCCTGATGGCTGTCTGTCTGTACAAAGGACAGCTTTGGATGTAGCTTTGGATGGGGGGAAGTAGAGGGAGAGGAGGGAACCATCATAGAGATCATAAAACCCCTAATGTTAGAAAAGACCTCTAAGATTACCAACTCCAATTGTCAGCCCATCCCCACCATGCCCACTAACCATGTCCCTCAGTGCCACATCTCCATGCTTCTTGAACACCTCCAGGGATGGTGACTCCACCACTTCACCGGGCAGATGGGAAAATCACTGCCTCCTTCTCCTTCCCTCATAGGTGGCTGGTTCAGTTGATGCCTTCCTTGTCTCCCAGCCGTGGTGGCTGATGTTTAGAGAAGACAAGAATTATTCATTTCCTGATAGGCAAACCCAGCAGGCTTGCAGGACAGAATGGTCAGTAAGACCTGGTCATAAGTGTCACAGGATAATGGCTTTGATCCATATCCCTCAAGCAGAACTGATTTAAAGGGTCATTAAAAACTGTTGGTGTCCATAAAGGTGGTACACTGGGGCTCCAGCTTGTGCCTTTTATTCCCTTTGGCTGTATCCATCAAGGCAATGGACTTGGAGGAGCCTTATTTCAGCTAAATGTGTCTCTAATTGATTTGTGGGTCTGTGTAGGGTGTCAGTATTTTTCCACCTAGGGAGGAGCTGATCAGGAGAAGAGGAAAGAGATTGGTGAGAGTGGAAGGGATGGGAGAAAGTCTGCTGGGGAGCCCTGGTGAACGACTTCTCTCTGGAACCATCAAACCCCAATTTGTCACTACCCCCCCATGGGGTTTCCTGGTAATGGGGTCCATCCCAGGGCAGAAGTTAACTCCAATTAGAGGGCTTGAAGGCTGGGTTTTCGATCCCACGCCTGCCCACAGCAGCCGTGTCAGCTCCCGTTATGGAGATGGGCAGGAGAGCAGCTGGGAGCACTGTGTGGACAATAAGAGCTGCCCTGGGAGCCTTCCTGTTGCAGCCCAGTCCCCTCTCCTCCTCCTCTTTCCCAGTGATGGACCATCAGCTGAGGGCTTGCCCACACTTGGCTTGTCACTTCTCACCTTTATGAGCCCTCCATAAAGGTTAGTCATGACCCATCCCATGTACTTGCATACCATATCCCTTGTAGCTCCATCCACCTTCATCCCACTTCCCATCTATCTCAAGCACAATTTTTATCTTTACCCATAAGCAGTGTTCATGTTCTCATCACTTTTGGCTACCTCTCCATGCTGGTGCCCACTCTCCAGTGTTTGACCCTGGTGACTGATGGGTCTGTTGTCATCATCTGCTGGTGGTGGCAGACATAGGTGAGACCTTTGAAGATGAAAAAGTGATACTGCCCTGCAAAGCCCGTGGACATGAACCAGAAAATAGGTACAGGCGGTCAAGGGCAGCATGGGGGAACGGGGTGTGAGCGTGGGAACAACTTTCACCTATTAGGTCGTTGGGATTTCTCTGGAGCAGTGGCACTGAGGTACAGAGGAGAACCAAAGGCACCCCATTACCCCATGTGAGAGCCCTGCAACATCTGAGATTCCCCCAGCAAAATCTCTCCCTGATGTCATCAGTCCCATCAGGAAGTCCTCGGGATGCCCCCCCTGTCTGCATTTTCTTTCTCATCTTCCATGATTTCTCTACTCTCCCCTACTTCTTTTATGGAACATTGTAGAACATTTTATTGGAATAAAGCACATCAGTTGTGCTTCCAAACATGTATTCTTTCTTTTATTTTTTTTTTCTCCCCAAGACTCTGTTTTGCAAAGTTTTGACTTGATTTGTGTTTCATGAACAGGCTTTGGTTGTATTCACCCAAATAGAACTGAAACTTGTTCTTGAAATCCAGATCAAGTTAAAAGAGAAGATTTCATGATAAGAAAGTGGGGTAGTTATTAGAGATTATTATCAAGTATTTATTAGCAGGGGACTCTTTTCCAAGAGCAGTATGATTCTTAATCAGTCTTGACTAGGGAAGTGACAAGCTGAAAACACATTGAAGCATAAATAGCTGCAAAATGAAGTACAGTGCTGTGTTCAGAAACAGGATAAGGCACCTTTTTTCCCTGATGAAAAAAAATAAATAAAAAATCCAGAGTTCCCATGCATCCGAACTGCTTTTTTCCCAATGACCAGGATGGCGCATGAGCTGCTTTGGGAATGCGCAGGAGCCGGTTCTCCCTCCCCGTCTCGTCCTCCCACCGAATAACCCGAGCTCCAGCTCCGCTCTCACCCTCTCCATCCCCACCTCCTGCCTGTGCCCCCTGGCTGCCAGCAGTCCTGCCTGACAGCTGACGCCGGCTCCGATGACCCCACGGGTCCCCGCGCCGCTGCTCGCCCTGCGTCTGGCGCTGGACCAGCGCACGTGCGATGGATGGGAGCAGGCACCGCCCGCAGCAAGTCAGCCCCACCACGCTCCTTTCAAGCCCGGGCTGAGCGCGCAAGCTGCCGGCTGTCGGGTGTGGGGCGGGGAGAATAGCTCTACACGGTAATTACGGCGAGTTGGAAATTGTCGGCAATATGGTGAGCATGGCAGGTAGCGGCTCAGCCCCCAAGCCAGGCGGCAGATGGAAATCCGCGCGGATGAAGAGAGCAGGACTCCCGGGTTAAAGTGCTGCGAGGGATGGGCCGGGACTGAGCGAGAGAAATCTCCCACGGGAGATGACCCCGCTCTTCCCCTCTCAGCCACCCACGCTGATTTTTATTCCGGTCTCACCGAACCGCCCTCTCTGCGGGTCTGGAGGTGAGCATCCCCTGCACATGAGCTGCATGCAGTGCCAGCCACGTCTGTTTGTCCTTATAGTGCTGAAATAACCCTCACTGCTATCATATCTGAGAGCATCGCCGTCTCGCATGGCCCCTTGCAGTACCTGATGCATTTTGCAAAGGGTTATGCCCAAAGTCCACCTGCTGTCATCCCATAGCCATGCAATGATGACATGGACCACAGGGGACACCATACCAGAAGGTATAAGGAAACTTCAAGCTTTTTTTGCCTTCTGAGATTTGCAGCTTGGCTGAGTTCTGTGTGGGTTATACAGGGCAGCTCCCAAGAGCAGCTACCATTACATAGCCAGTTATAATGGCATGGGAGAGGGATGGTCAGCCCCATGCCATGAGGACTTCATAGGCAGCAGGCATGAGTAGGTCTGGGACATCCATCCTCATCCCCTGGATGCTCAGGTGGGTTGTTTTACCATTTGTCAGTCTGAAGGCTCAGCTCACTGAGGATCTGATGGTCTTCAGCTTTCTTTGAACCTCTCATCCTCATGGGAGGGATGGGAGAAAACTGCAGAGTGCAGGGAGCAGAATTCACAATAGCATGAGGAGTGCCTTGTCCCACTCAATTTCTTAGAATAAATCAGATAAAACAGGTAAATATGCAACAGAAGAGGAATAGTTGCTCTGGACTCAATCGTGGTTCTTCTTTGAAGGTTTAGGTGCCCAAATCCCCTGAAGGACGCTGAGGATGTGCCATGTGGTGAGGAGGGAGCCCACCAGCCTCCAGCTGGAGTGCGCTGGGACCACGGCCGGGGGGATGGCAGCAGGCAGGGCACGAGCACATCACAGCTGCGAACATCAACCTGTCCCCAAGAAACCAGGCTCTCGTTTCCTCCTCAGTAGACGTTTATTGGCCAGGCACCAGACCGTGCTCGAGGGATGGCCTCGCAGGCGTATCGGGTGGCTGTGCTCCGCATTATCGGGCGGCTTCCCTGCTCCATTTCTGTTCATGTGTCCCTGCCACCAGGATCGGATTACGGGGCCTTCACAAAGCACCAGCCATCTATTATTCAGCCGCCGTGTGCTACCGTATATGTTGGTTACGGAGCCGAGCTGACCCGCGAGGTGGGCGTCAGTGCCTGCACAGGGGCGGTGCTGTAAATCACCCTCTGTGAGATCTCAGGATGCAAGCAGACGGCTGGCGGAAACCACTCGGAGGTGCCTGACTCCAGTAATGCTTTATATAGCACGAGCAAAACCCATCCCATGAATTCCCGTCAGAGGGATGGGTGGTGAGACCAGCGTCTTCCCAAGAAATGTGGGGAACCTCTCACCGGGTCGGCCAATGGGAAATGGGTCTGATCTTCCTGACCTCCAGATGGATGGGGGACAAAAAGCCATCCAAAGGGATGAACCAGGAGTTTCTGGTGAGATCTCTCCCTGCTGATGGCCTGAAGGTGTTAAATGCTTGGAAACCAGAGCAGAGCAGAAGTGAATATGTCTGCAGTGTACCTGGGAGGGGAAATTCCCAAGGGCTGTTCTTGCTGGGAAAGGTTTTGCTGCTATTGAGTTTGGGGGTGGGAAGGGGTAAATCTGTTCAGATGAGATTTCAGTTCGAAAATAAGCAGGTAAACAAAAATGAGCAGAGTTAATGGTGATGAACTTCTGGCATGTTATTAGAATCCAACACTTTGATTTTCTGTTTCTTAATCAACTTTTTTTTTTTCATTCATAATTTTGCTTTTAAATTTTTCTTCCTTTCCAGTTAATCCAAGTAAAAACATTTGCATTGCAATGTCACTGTCACCAAACTGGAACATCCCCAGCACTCTCCCCAGCTTCCTCTCCCCAGATAATGCCTTTTACAGGGAAATCCAGTCTTTGCATTCTCCATCAAACAGAAATACAAGCTCCTTCATGTCTCTATGTTCTTCACAAACACATTTGTAAAATGTACCGTCCTAAATGTCAACAATATAAGAAAGCATTGGATGTCCATGGAGGACAGGGGCTCCAGCAGCACCATCAATGCAAAAAAAATCTCACTGGTTCCCAAAACCTCCAGGGCCATTTGGGTTTACATGGTTGTGATGTTTGGCCATGCAGGGCTGGACACTGGGGCGGGAAGCTGGTGGGTGCAGAGGGGTAGATTTAGGGAAGCTCCTGCACAGGAGTGAAGATCCAGACCCCTGCAGGGAAGGCATGGGCGTATGTTTCTTGCTCCCACCCACCCTGTGGGCTTGGGGTGATCAGGATCATCAAACACAAGTGGTTTTGCATGGAGCCAGGAGCTGTGCTCAATGATTATGGGCCCCTTCCAACTTGGGATATCCTGTGATTCTACAGTTCTAAGACTTTGTCCACCTTTATGCTGCTTTCATGGAGCATTACTCGTTTTTAACCAAGAAAACCAAATCTCCTGCTCTTCTCTCCTTGCCTTGCCTTCCAGGACAGCCTGACAGGACTCGTGGGCTCACCCTCTGCCTCCTCTCTGTGGGATTTCCACAAGGACCTGTGCCTGCAGCGCTGAGATGTCCACTCCGCACTGCGCTGCTCACCTTCCGTGCTCAAGCCTTGCCTGCCCAGTATGTTATTTCTCAATGGACAAGCTTAACAGAGATGTCTTGGGTTTTTAAAAATAGTTAATATTTAAATATTAATTGAGCCATTAATTACATCTGAGCCCCAGAACAAAACAGCTGTGAATAATTAATGAGAGGGCCTATAGTAAATGCCTCTAATAATTCACAAAGCAACTGAACCAGGTATTTTCAGTGCATTCAGCCAGAGGAGAAGCAGGGAAGAGGGGAGGCAAGCAGGGGCAAGAGTGGTGAAGGAAGGGGCTAAGAGCAGAAATGAAGCATCATGGGCTGCTTGGTACTGTTCCTTCAAGGGTTTCTCAGTGTTTGCACCAGGGGATGTTCAGGTTGGATATTAGGAAGAATTTATTCCCAGAAAGAGTTGTGAGGTATAGGAACAGGCTGCCCAGGGAGATGGAGTCACCATTCCTGGGGCTGTTTAAGGAAAGGGTAGATGTGGTACTTAGATACGTGGTTTAGTAAACAATATTGGTGGTACGTGGACGGTTGGATTAGATAATCTCAGAGAGATGTCTTTTCCAACCTTAATGATTCTATGATTCTATAATTCTATGATCTTCAGTACATCCAGCTGTTGAAAAGGGTAGATTTCCTCTCTGATTTCAAAGGGGGAAAGTGAATTACAGGGAGACATAGTCTTCCCCAGAAGTGGACTTTGAAAGACCGCTGGTACTCCAGGTGTGCTCCCCTGCAGCTGTCTCAGGGGTTATGGCCTGTGGCTTCACACACCTGACCACACGAGGTCCTGTCCCTCCCTCCTGGAGCTGGGCATCAATGATTTCTTTGTGCATCAGCAGAGAAGTTTGTGCAGAACAGTGTGACCCTGTGGACCAGCCTCTCACTGTAGGCAAGGTCTCCAAGGCAGAGATGTTTCACCTGTTGTGGCCATCCACAAGCTCCACATCTCAGAGGTGAATGCTGCATCTCCTTCTGAGGCTGCTGAGGAGAGGATTCGTCACAGCTCCCCACAGTTGATTGACAACCATTAAATGAGTGCGAGTTACCATTCTTCTTGATGGCCCAATAGATACATGACACGCACCCCACTGTTACCAAAGAAGCTTCCCTTTGCAAGACATGAAAATGATACAACGCACCATGTGCTTGAAAACTGTGACCCTCCTGACCATATTAACAACCGTGTAATCAGCAAGCATCAGGGCCTTTCTAATGAAGCACTGCCATTCTCTCCAAGCCATGCAAAGGTTTGGCTAAATGCAGCTTTGTTCCTTTTAACAGATGAAAAATTCAGTCCCCTTTCTTAGCTTATTGACCTCCAGCAAATACAGGAGGGAAAGAAGCCACTGCCTTTCTGGTTCTGATAGTATGATATTCACAACTTAGAGCTGGAGAGAGAATAACAAAACGGATTGGAATAATTATATCAATTTCTACCTCTCTATCTATGTGGATGCAGAGTTTATAAATTAACCAAAAAACACTTGCAAATCTGCATAACCAGTTACCTATGTTCCTAATGCTTTCAATTTATCCTAATAGACATTTAATGAATACTTTATAAAGCCTCAGATAGGGTATTTTAAAATCAATGGTGCTATTTTATTGCTGTTTGTATTATCTTTATTTGGACGGTGTCTTAGCACTCTGATGCCCATTGATTTCAGACCTTGATCAATGAAAGAAGGTTTTGGTTTAAATACATGGAGATGCAAAAGAGATGCTGGATTTGGGGGTGAAGGGCTCTCTCACAAGTGAGAAGTTGCTGAGATCATACTCATGGCTCAGAATTAGGGCAGCACAAGGAAATCCACTGCCCCTGCATAGCTCTCCTCTTCCCTCTTTGTCTTCTGGGGTAACAGCAATAAATTGTCCTCAAAGCAGCTCTGCATGGACTGAGCAAGCAGGAGGTTTATGTCCCTTCTGCTTGGGCTAACTCAGAACCAGGTTGCTTGGGTGTTTTATCTGCATTCACATCATGGGTATTCTCCTAAATACCTCTGAAAGCCTCGTGCCAGTGCCAGTTCAGCTGCACTTACACCAATGGCAACAATGCCCAGATCTGATGGATAGATATGAAGCTTGACAGCTTCTCCCATCAGTATCAGCTCATTCAGCTCCACATCCATTGATTTCTCTTTTCTGTCTCTGGTTCCCTCCAGACTGGCTGAGTGTAGATGAAACCCGTAATGAAATGGATGAGCTCCATGGGAGCACAAGTGCTTTTTGGCTGAGTTCTGGGGGAGAGTTGTCTGAACCAGGAGACATTGTGAAGATTTCTCCTTGGATTTGAAAGCAAAAGCAAATTGCAGGGAACGTTTCCCCTGACATTTCATTCAGTAAAATTTCATTCAGTTTATCAAACTGGGAGAATGCTGCATGAATTTTGATAATTTATTTCAAATTGGCATTTTTTCCTTTTTCAGCAGCAGAAATTTGAATTACAGACTGGGAATCAGGACTCATACCAATCTTTGGGGTAACCTCATGGCTTTGAGAACTGGGAATGCTGGTGCAGGCTGAAAGCTGCTTTCAGTCTTCTACAACCATACAAACAAATTGGGGAAAACTCTGTCTCCAACCAGAATGAACTGGAGATCTGACTCCCTTCACTATAAGGCAGACCACTCAGCATGGTACTAGATGACCTTCAACATCCCTTCCAACCCAATACAATCTGTGATTTTGTGACCTCCCTCAAGATGAGAAGGGAGATAAACCATTATGGGTACAAACCAGTATGGCTAGAGACAGCAACACCATGTTCTTGCTCAGCCAATGGGAGGTGCTGAGTCCAAGTCTCCCTTTATGCTGCAGGAGATTATGGTGATGCACTTTCCCCAGAAAGCTGCCTTCTTTCGTATCAATCACTAACGAAATCACAAGAGTAAGGAGTGAAGCTGAGATACAACCAACAGACTCAAGTCACGATCACCCCATGGTCTGAGTGGATACTGAAGTGTTCCTGACAGAGTGGAGGTTGTTTCACAGGCATGGAGAGGTCTGAGCCTCTGTATGGCCTGAGATCAGGATTCAACTCCAGCAGCAGTGATTTTCTCTTAAATCCCTTTGGGAAGAGGTGGGAATCATGCTCAGGACTTCCCATGTGGTACTGAAACTTTCCATCAGAAAAAAGAGCAATCTTTTCGCATTGCTGCACCCTAATCCTGCCATCCATTCATACTCCTGTGCTTTGCATAACTCATCTGCTTTGCTTGGACACAATGGTTTTCTTGACTTGGGAGATTTTCAGGTTTTTTGCAAGAATATCTGAAATCAAATCTCTTTGAAAATCCCTTTTTGGTTCTCCATCCCTGATTTTTCAGTTTAGCCAAGCAGCCACTACCTGCAGAGGCCTGCTATCATGGCAAGACTATGGCTCAGCTGCACTCTTCATGCTAATGCATTGCTGAGGGCATTAATCAGGGCTCCCAGGATGTAGTTCACAGCAGGTTCAGCCCATTTCATGTCATCTGGGCAAGACCAGAGCTCACACCAGACTTCACATGAGCTCTCCCTGACCTGTGGGCAGCAGTTTCCCCACCTGACTCAGCCTGCTGCTGAGCTCCTCACTGCCTTGTACACCATCAGGTGTATCCACCTGATGACTCCCATCCCATACCTGAAGCTTCTGCACCTCGTCAAGGGGACCTTTCTTCTTCTGAGGTGCTGTTCACCTTTGGGAATGCACAGATTCCAAGGGATAGACCTCTCTCCCTTAGAGCAAAAGGCTGATGTGCCTGGTTAATATTCTCTGCAGACTTTGTGCATCCTTCCAGCCCTCTGGACCATGGACATATACGTATTTTGGAATTCAAAGATCAGCCTCTCTCTCCCACACGGTTCATCTCCGGAGTGCCTGTGAGGCACAGACCTGGTTAGTCTGCTCCCTACTACCCCAGAGGTTGGGGATAAGAAAAGGGACAGTGCAGGAAAAGGCTGTGGAGCAGTCTCTTTCTTTTCCCCCCTTAGGTCCTGTCTGCAAGAATGCAGCCTGTCAGAAAGGACAATGAAGACTTGTGCACAAAGATCAAATAAATCATTTTCCTGAAATACTTCCCTCATCATTTCCCTCCTCCTCCTCTCTGAAAAAGCTCCTGTAGGATTTGCTGGATGCTTACACAACATCTCAAGGGATAAGAGCCCTCAGGGACTTTTAAACACCTAAGTGCTACTGTCATTTGAATGGAAGTTTCTGCTATGTGTTCTGGTCTAAGAGACTACTACTCTGTTGGAGGTAGTCATGAACGTGTGGCTGAAGTGTCCATAGACACCTGGTGGGAGATTCCTGGTTACAGGCTGAGTCTCCTGCTAGTGATGATGGCATCTTAGGATTTGCAGCCCACAGTGTCCAGGGGAATGGAAAAACTGTCATTCCTATTCCAGGTGGCCTCAGGAATGCTGACAATAATTTGGTACTTGTCAGCATCTGCTGGCTGTCGTCAAGGTGGCAAGGACAGAGTGTGGATGTGAGGAGCTTGAGAAGAGATACAGTGGGGTGATATTTGCAATTAAAGCTGCAGAGAATGGTTGTCCACCTGCCAGGACACAGCTTAGTTGCCTCCACTTAACTCTGTTTTGATGACACAACCTCTTCCTGCACTGAGTTTCCATACTACGAATGTCAGTGAACTGTCGGTGCCGGAGTGCCGGAGGGATTGTCATGGAATCACAGAATTATTAATGTTGGAAAGACAACTAAGATCATCTAGTCCAACCATCAACCCATGCCTGTGACTGCTCTAGCTCATGTCACTCAGTGCTATGTCTACCCCTTTTCTTGAGCTCCTCCTGGGACAGTGAGTCCACCTCCTCCCTGGGCAGTCTGTCCCATTGCCTCACCACTGTTCCTGAAAACACAGTTTTCCTAGTATTCAACTTGTTTGTGCTCAGACTGATCTGAATCCAAGGCTTAGACCTGGCTGTGCTCCAGAGTCACAGTAAAGGCAGCTCTCGTGCTTCCATGAGCAAAATGTTGCAGCAAAATCAGAACAAGTACAAGCAAAACCCACTGGATGAGTCTTTGTTGGCCCCAAATGCTGTCTTGAATGCTGACGTGTCCTGCTTGGCTGATTTCGTAATAGCATGTGTTGATGTTATATATTTTACAATGATTGTTTGGAACGAATTCTGCTGTTTCTGCTCATTAAAATATTTCCAGTTGTTGGAAAAAAAAAAATCAAAAGGAAGGTGGTGAATTTCTAAATCATCCATTAAGTTTCATATCAAGTCCTGATGACTGATGTTAAAGACGTGTGTCTGAAGAGGAGATTTTCTTTTCATGAGAAGAGGCCAAGCGATACTGAGCACCAAATCAATTAGTGTTACTCATGCAAATGTCCTTCCTCAGATCTGATTGTGAGGTATAGTGAAAGAGCTATTTACTAGAACTGATCAGAAAATCAAATAATTTTTACTTTGGCCAGGTAATCCCAATTATATATTTCTCCACTAATTAAATTCTAAATCACAAACAATTTCAGAAGAAAGTTAAAGGGGGTGAGAGAACAAGAACTGAGGGCTGGAGGTGAAAAATTTTAGTTTTTAGGCCCTTGGTTTTCCAGTAAATAAATCTTGAAAGAATCAGGATCCCTTCCACAAACACTTTAATTTAATCAAAAGGCTGCATCTGTGAAAAGCAGGAGTATAAAGACTTGATTTCCACCTTACACAATTTCTTCAGGGGCTCAGTTTGGAAAGTCAAATTTCTGACCAGAGATTTGGAGAGAACCGGGGACATCCCCTTACAGTTTTGAGTTGAGCCCTGATGCCAGTTACCAAGACTTGAGTTCTGTCTGGGAGCTTTCTGAACAGCATCCATCCTACCAGAGGTGCTCCGTACCCTGGGGTGCTTCCCAGTCTGTGTGGGTGGGGGCAGTTAAAACCAACTGCACATTCCTGTATGCTATGGATCTTCTTGTACACTGGGAGTGCTCACAAATTCGGGGGATGCTTTTGTATGTATGCTGAGGATACGAAGGGGAAGCTTTCATACAGGGGATGCTCTTCCTTATACAAAAGTGTCCCATGGGGCTAGCCCTGGGGGTGCCCTGCGGGTGTCCCTCATGGACCACAGTAAAGATGCTCTTACATATACCCACCAGCCCTTCTCCATTTTCCACATCCTGCCCATCCATGAGCTGTGGCTGGAGGAGGCTGCGGCCGGATCCCTCCCTTCCCCCATGACCCCTCCTCCTTCTCCCAGGAGCCCAGCCAGCCCCTGCTCCTCCAGGGGTAATTGAAGCAGCACGTAGAGCATATGGCCAGGCAGGGATCCCTGCTGGTGCACCAGCTGTGAGCTGGGTGCCGGGAGAAAGCAGGCGGCAGGGGCTCCATCTCCCTGTCTGGCTGCCTCCCTTTTCCCCAGCAGTTGTTCACATGACGCAGTTTGGAGGTCTTGTTTGCTGTCTGGGTGTTCATGAGAGCGGCGGTCCTGGTCTCACACTAGGCATCCCTACCTTATTTCTTCCTCTGTCCCCTCTGCCAGTGCTGCTCCCTCACCCCCATCCATCTGTTGTGGGATGCAAAGTGCTGTGGGGCAGCCTGTGCGCCTGACAGGGCATCTGTAGAGTCTTGGGGCAGGACACGAGATGGCACAGCGCTGTGGGGGAGACGTGTTCCCCTGGCGATGGCTTTCCGTGGAGAGTTCTTCCACATCATATGGAAGAAGCCACGTGAGATGGCCAAAGTCCTCTAATAGCCTAGCATTGCTTGATTGTCCTGGCTGGGTTTTCAGCACCTTCATTTCAGAAATCTTGACAAATGTCATGTCCTCTGCCCCTCTTCCTGCTCCACAAAGAGCCTTTTGTCTTCAAAGTTTGCCCTGTGCGTTAAGGGAGGAGAGGAGAAAACAAGTCTGGGATGTGAGCACAGCTGCTGCTTTTCCTCCAGGTAAAATATTGCCAGGAGAAGAGGAATTACTGCCTACAAGCACAGTCTCCGTGTCCTGTTCAGAGCTGTGGTTCGGAGTGCAGCATGGTTATAATGTAATGACTACAGCGTTGTCAGAGGTGAGGAACCCTGCCCTTACCAAGACATCCAGAAACCAATCCTACAAGTGGAAGCATTTGGGATGGGACATCTCTGTTCTGGATCAGGTTTCCATGGCCTGATAAAGCCTGAGGAGGTGAAAAAGGCTCCGCTTCCTCTAGCACCAGCCAAGCCCACTTTCTAGGATTATCACAGAGCTTCTCCCTTGGGGAGTAAGGACAATGTCCCAGCCCAGAGCCGGGCTCCCAGATAGCTCCCCACAGAGGGGTGGGGGCAGGGGGGACTTTATTGAAAGGAAAGGGGCTTCATTTGGACCAATTATTCTCAAACTGAAGTGGAGGAAGCCGTCATTTCAGTGTTTCCTTCCCCCCCTCTTTTCCATTTGTTGTGTGTATTTTTTTAATGCTCTGGCAATGGCTGAATATCACACAAGTGCCCTGTCAAGAGATATATTCAATAAACACTTGACACCCAAGCTCAGGAATACATGGCCCGTGGCAAACATGAATTATTCAAACGGAAATCAAGATAATTTTGCTTCTAACTCAGAAAACCAAGACTCTTTCTTTCCTTCCTTATTTTTCTTCTCTTCCTCTTCTCATTTTATTCCTGTTCTTTCCTTCTTCCTTTTTTTCTTATCATTTCTTTCTTCTTCTTTTCCCTTCTCTCTGGATGGAAATCCAAAATGCATTAACATCTAGGGAAGTCCCTTTGCCAGAGTGAGGCCCAGAAGGAATCTTCTTTGGTTAGGGAGATAGACTGCAGGTTTGTTCCCTGTGGCTGCTGTATTGCTTTGGGTGTGTCTCAACAGCATTTGAACCCTGTGAAAGGGTGGCATAGAAGTGCCATTGAAGTTAGATGTTGGACTATCCAGCCAAAAGCTCACTTCTGGAAAAAAGTAATTTGTTTAGGAGAGGCAAGAGTTACAGTTGGACTTTGGGACATCATTCTTGCACGGCTGAGCCCTTTACCTGTTCAGGTAAGTCTCCTGCCAGCTGTGGAAGTTGGTAGCGATAGAGTACTTATGGATGAGGGAGTCTGCTGAGGTTGCAGCATCCGAGAAATGGGCATGATGTATCAGGCTCTATTCCTAATTCTATTCATGGCTGCCTTTTCCCTTCCTCTCCTCCCTCTCACAAATATGATCTCCATCTGATCAGCACCAGGTGGTACCAAAGGCATTGGCTCTGGTAGTTCTTCCCTATCTTGGAACTGGATGGGACTGAAGCACTGTTGTGCACTGAGAAGAGCCAGAGATGATGCCTTAAGAAGGCTTTAGGAGTGGAATGCCATGATTAGAGTCGTGGGCAGCACACTTTCTGTTTATTCTCACCATTGGGAAGGTCTCTTCTAGCCAGCTGCTCATGGGCAGCAGGGCAGTCAATCCTTAGATTGACTGAGCTTTGGCCTCTTGGTTGATTAATGACTTTGTGCAGGTAGATGCTGAGATTCTCCATGGATCCATGACACAGCACTAAAACACACTGACTTTTGATATTACACATTGCCTAGTAAAGAAATACAAAGCACTTGAGACATCCAGGCTCACAGGGGACTATTGAATTGGCATTCTGGGCTATTACAGGGGTAGAAGATATGTGGTGTGCAAACATAAGTCACAGCGCTGTCTCCATCAGTATCTGCAGTGCTTTAGGAGTAAGATAGGTGAGAGGAGAAGCTGTCCTGCCAGTGGTCCATGGGGTCTCAGCCACTCCATTCTCACAGCTTCCAAGGGCAAGTGGAGCACTGAAGATGCTTTCTACATCTCCCATGATTGCTTTCTTCTGGTCAAAGCTGCCAACTCTTCCTCCTCTTTCTCCCCTCACTGACACCATCCCTCCTGTGTGGCAGTGAGCTCTAGCCAGCTCCATTCTTCCTTCCTATCCCCAGTTTTTCCGGCAGTGCCCGAGTTTCCCTCTAGTAGTGAATGGTCGTGGTTACTTGTGAGGTTAGGACTGGCTGTCAGCCAATCACAGCCCAGCAGCAGGGATCTAATAGCCCCGGCGCCAGGCATTTGAGAGGAAGGAGAATATAGGTCATCAGTGACATCATCTCTCGGAAAGGTGGGGGGGTGCTGAGAGTAGAGGGGGAAGCAATCGTTTAAATTTGGAGAGGAGCTAACTGGAAATTTGGGCCATCAGGAGAATAATGGGCCGAGAGGAAGAGATGGGGATATTAATAGAGCCGGTTTCTGTAAGAGCTGGAGCAAACAGCAAGGGATGGAGAACCACAGAGTCTTGGTGTCGGCAGGCTGGGAGTCCCCAGGGGCCTGGGAGCATCAGCTTGGATCCCTGCTTGTCCACACTCTGCAAAACCTCTGCATCCCAGGAGCCCACCAGGTCTCTCCTCCTGATCCTCACCTGATGGTCTTCTATCCCCATTTTACCCCACCCAGCCATCCCTACCTCCCATTGACCACCACTCCAAGAACCCTCTGAGAAGCCGCGTTACTTTAGAACCCCCCCGAGAAGCCCAGTGTATTCACAAGGACAAGTGTATGGTTTGGTGTGGGTCTCACTTTTGCTCCTCTGCCTGGGGTGCTGGCTCTAGCTGAGCCTACTTCTTTCATCTGCATCCCCCGGCAGTGTTTGCATGCTAAATCAAGCAAATGCAACACCCCCAGGCAAGCTTTGGTTGCATTTGTAGATTAAAATCCTTGACAGCCTCTCCCTGCTTACCAGGCAGGTTCTCTAGAGAGAATAGGGTATCTCCATCCCTAGAGATGTTCAAACTTCATCGTGCAATGCCATGAGCAACCTGCATAATAGGGTGCTGGCTGGACATTTCCATCTCTTCCAGTTCTGGCTCACCATACCCCTCCAAACAGTGGAGGATCTGGAGAACCCACCACTATGGGATGTTGTTTGGTTGTTGTGATAAGGATGTCATTTCCAGAAGGCAGTGCAGCTCTGCCTTACCTCACTTTCTTGATGGACATCTGAATGAAACACATCTTGCTGTGTGTCTGGAGATGGCAGTGAGTGAAGGAGTACTGGCGGACAGCCTTCATGGGTGCCAAAACAATTAGACTAGAAGGTGTGGTTTTACCCAAACCAGCTGTTACCATGCCCTGGCAGATCGGGGTTGTATTCTGGGCTCAGCACAAGTTTGTGAAAGTCCCAGCAGCACATCTGCAGAAGACAAGGATGTCTGGCAGAGGGAACACAAGCTATTCCACGTTTGTCTACTGCTGGGCAAACCTGGTCATGGTAGTCACTGATCTATGGCTACCTCAGTTAAGGGGTTTGGCCTTCCCTGCTGCCGCTCTGCCATGGCACTGTGATGCAAAAGCCTGAGAGCTGAAGGGCAGAGCCATCAGCTGAAGGAGTTGTAGGAACTAAATACGTGTGGAAGGGGGAGGGAGAAAGGAAGGGGTTTTCCCCTTGTTAAATATTTACCGCCCCAGGCTGGTGATATGATATTTCCTGCCCTCTAGGAATTCCCAGGGATTGGTAAGGTTGACCAGAGAGGTATGAGGGCTTCCTGGGGAGTGTTCCAGCTCCCTGCATCCTCCCCAGGAGAAGGAGGATGCAAGGAGTAACTTGAGGCACTTCTATCTCCTACAGGCAGCTCAGTGTCTGCCTGAAACCCCATAGCTAGTTGATATTTAAGGTTCCTTCCAACCCAAGCAATTCTATGATTCTATGATATGAAGGTGCAGTCCTCATCTGCAGTAGAACTGAAGCTCTCCAGGCTCATGTCTGCTCCAAGCTACTTTCTTCTTTAGCCTGGCTGAAGGAGATCATCACTTGGGTACAGAAAGTAAAATGTCCCTTGAGCTGGGATATACCGGTGAGGATACCTGAGAGTCCTCTTCTAGGAGGCTGTGCCCTGAGGTTCGTCACCTGCTCCCAGTTCAACCTGGGCTGAAATTCAGATGTTCCTGTTATTGCCTGGAGTCTCAGGTTACTCTGTTGATGAGCTCCAGGTCCATCCCTTGGTGGTACAGAGCAAATCACTTGCAGGGTATGGTTCTCCCTGCATAATACAAGGACAATAATCCTTTATGGGTTGTAGACTCTTCTGGTTTAGGAATAGGCCTTGCAGTATTTGCGCGACTGCCTTTCTCAGAGGCTCTGCCAAATCAGTTGTGCTACAATTGCACACAGAAAGAGAAAAAATTATGAATATCCTTGGAACTAAGATGGTCCTCAAAAGCTATCACATTAAGAAGCTGGATTCATCTCCTGCAGTGGTAGAGAGCAGTAGCAGAGAAGTTCCCTTACAACCAAACAAGTCTTGTCCACATCCCCCACAGCCTTTCAGACTAACCAAAGTGCTTACATAGGGCAAATCCACAAGGCAGGTGTCAGACTTTGCAGGGTCAGATTAGTCAAACACTTTGTTTTTCTCCTCTTTTCATGGGTTAAGGAACAGTTGTCTTCTTGAGAACAGAGCTGTGGATGGCAGAGGCCAGGAGCTGAGCAGTGCTCTTACAATTAGTTTTTAGGATAAGCTGCCCTTCCACAGATAGGGACCAGAGTTGGATGCAGACGTGATGGGGAGGAGGGACCCAGTATGTCCTTCCCATGGAGGCATGCAGCAGACGTGTATGGGGCAGGATTAAGAACTTTTGTGCCTCCTCAGTCACACGTAAATCACTGTAAGCATGTCCACCTTGCACACTAATAATACAAAGGCAGTGAGAGCTGGGCTGCACAGTCTGGGTCCCCTAAAATATATTTTGCAGTCCACCTCTGCTGTTGTTGCCCACAGACCCTTCTGTTGTCCCTCCCATGTCTCACATATCCTCATCCCAACTACCAACCTGCAGCCAGAATGTGAGCCGAGGACAGCCTTCCTGTGGCTGAAGGGCTTTTTATGCATGAGAAAACCACTGGTACTGGAGAAGAGCCCTGTTTTCTGATGGGAAGGACATACTGCCATAGTATCCACACATACCCCCCAAAATGGGCTAAAACATGCCCTTTGCAGTCCACATGGACTTAAAATAAGCCCTCTTAGCACCAGTCACACAATAGAAAGGGCTCAGGTACTCTCTGGCTGCAGATACATTCGATACGCTGGAAGGGTTGCAGGAGCGTATCAGACAAAGTTCCTTACTTTGCTCAGGCAGCCTATCAAATATTTAACGGGCTGCCATAGGCAATTACATTAGAGGAGATAGTTAAACACCCCCTACCCTAGGGCACCCCCCTGCAATGTAAATCAAACAAATTGGACTCTTTTCACAATTGACACACACGATTTTACTTACTGTAAATAATTTAGCATTAAAAAGTCGAGCTACACTTTGCCCCATCTGGATTTTCTTTTCTCTTGCTCTCTCTCCCTGCTCCACCGAGTTGAGCAGCGTGGACTCCGGGTTCCTAATGCAATAGATGGAGTGGAGGAATTTTGCTGCCTGGGTGAGCTGTTAAAGGATTCCCATTTCCTAATGGAAGAAACCACACTCAGGAAACTTGTGAAGTTGCCCATTTAAAACAGTCGGAGATGCTCCCTGCCAGCTAACAGCAAGGGATGGGAAAAATCCCTCCCTCCGGAAGGAGTTTGGTCTATTGCTGGTTGGCATCTCCCGGGGTCATAGCAATCTCCCTGTAAAACTTGGCTGAATGTTGCACTTTTTAATTAAAAGCTATCTTTCACGATTAGGCTCAACGGGGTTTTAGTAAGGATTTTTACAAACTGGCGTGCAGCATCGGCCTGCATGGATAGGCGTTCCTCTTACACCCCAAGTGCCAGATCTGTGCAGAAAGACACGCTCTGGTAATCGGGCTAAGAAAGCCATGTTGTCACCATTGGGAACTCTTCCCATAGCCCTCTTCCAGTCTCCTGGAAAATCTGCTGTGGTAGCATGATGTTTTGAGCTGCGACTTGATGATTTTTTCTAATTGTCCTAATTTGGGGTGAGAAAGCATGCAGAATTTGGCTCTGAGGAGTCTTCTGCTTTGCCACTGTTCTCCGGATCTGAATGGGATATCACTTTATCTTGTCCTGGGTCTGTTCTTCATTACACACCTAGTTTAAATCAGTGTGAGTGCCTTGTGAAATGTTCTCCTTGATGCCATTGGCCTCTCTCAGCAGCGAAACAGCTTATAGAGTTTAGTGCATCCGTTAAAAAGCGCTTGGGGCTTGATTTTTCTGCTCCTGCACTCAAGCAAGCCATTTAAACCATCACCCGTGCAGGTACAGCCTCTTACACATTTTCCGACAAATCCAATTTCCATCAGAAAATGTCAATTCCGATGAGATCGAAGCATTTAATCCCCGAACATCTTAATTCTGATGGATGGATCCTCCCCAGGGATCCCCACAGATGGCGGAGATGAGACGTGCTCTCATCAGCCTGGGGTGGAGAGGATGCTGCTGGAGGCATCGTCCTGTGCAGGAGCTGTGATGGCGATGGGAAACAAGAAATGTACTTATTCAGGGCTGGATTGAAGCATAAACCTAAAATTTCCAGCGCACTAGAAATTCACAGAATCACAGAATGTTTGGGTTGGAAGAGATCTGAATCCCACGTAATTCCAAGCCCCTGCCATGGGCTGGCTGCCCCCACCAGCTCAGGCTGCCCAGGGTCCCATCCCACCTGGCCTTGGGCACCTCCTGGGATGGGGCACCCACAGCTCCCTGGGCAGCAGTGCCAGGGCCTCATCAGTTCACCATTTTTGGATCAAATCCTGCTAAACCTCTGGAAGGACCATGAGGAAAAGGCAGTCGGTATACCCCATGGGCTTCCCACCAACACACCCACCTTTAGCATCCCACCATCGGCCAAAGTGTCTGAGCATGCACAGAGTGAGCCTAGACGGCTGATGAGAAGGTTGTGGCAGTGGTCACCTAAGGGCAGCCGTAGGGTCTCTGATCCATCATTCTGCAGAAAGCCCTCCATGTGCCTTTTCCACTGGATCCTCTCCTGGAGGCCCGGAAAGTTGCATCCCCTTTGCTCTGTGTTCCTATTAATCGCTGCCAGTGGGTATAATTGGTAGCTAGAGCACACAGACCCCATTAAAGCCCATGAGGGTGCCAAATGCTCTCATTCAGGCACAAATGAAGGAGCAATCAAACCCACTTAGGTAATAAAAACAGCTGGAGTCTGCAGGCAACCGCCTGAGGCACCAACCACATGGCAGGCAGGACAATCCTCTGAAAAGTCTGCATTGAGGTGCCCTTTGATTGAAAACGTGGGGATTAGGAGGAGCACTGCAAGGGTTCATTGGCTAAAAGCAGACAGACAGAAGGAGAAATTATGAGTTGTCTTATAAAAACAACAGGGAAAAGGAACTTCTTAGGCGTAGAGTTTGCTGGAGACAATTGGTTCCCTATGAGCATCTGTAAGTGTCATGGTTACCACAGTGTTCCAACTCCTTTTGCTAACTTTGCATGCTGTGGCAGATAACCACCACATCCGACCCTCACAAGGAGTAGCAATGACCTGAAGAGCTTTCTGGCTCATCACATCTGTGTAAAGGTTCATCTCAGGATGAATTTCCAAAGCCAACCTATGGGTCTGTTGTTAAAATATTCATTATTACTACTTCTTTAGAAGCATTCCTACTTGTTTTGTTGTGTTTTTGCACATCCTGGTTGTAAGGTATGTTCTTTCCAAGAAACTGGTAAGTCCTAGATAAATCCAGAGGCTTTGGGACTGTTTATGAAGGACACCTGTTCTATTCCTGCCTAGGCTAGCACAGGGGTACACCACAAACCACAAACCCGTTCAGGAGGTGGAAGGAGGACAGGCTTATCCATGGATTACAGCTGGATTAGGTCATGGGCAATGCAAATGTGGGTTGTTCAGAAAGTTCATAGCCAAGATGGAGCAAACCCAGGGCAATGTGCTCAGAGCTGTGTCCTCTAGACAAGGTGACACTCAAAATGTGAGGTTTGTGTGCTTGGAAGAGCACATAGTCCGTAACCTCCAGGACATATTCTGGGCAGCGCCTGCAGTCAATTCCTTGCAGCATCACTCAGCTTGCTGAGATGCTGGTGTCCTCGGAGGGAGTTACATCCAGGAGCTGCTGAAATGCAGAAAGTGAGGAGAGGGGCAATAGAGTGACCACCAGGAAGAGCCCAATGAAAGGAGGATAAAAATCCCTCAGGAAAGCTTCTGAGTGTCAAAAGAGAGTGAATGAGCCCATGAGCTGCCAGCTGGAAACGCCTGGGCTCACCACAAGGCACCCAGGAGGGCCAATTCACCTCCGCAATAATTCCGCCTGCGTCTCCACAGAGCAGAGAGCTCCCAGCAAACAGCTCTGGCAGTCGCATCCTGCCCATCACCTGATGCTGCAATCCCTGCGCAAGCAGCAGAGGGGAGACCATGACTCAGAGCTGTGCTGGTGGAAAGCAGGAGGGGAAAAAGCTTCTGAGCTCCTGGATTGGCAGAGCATCAGCGTGTTGGCAGAGCTTCACTGGTACTCGGAAGATCAGAAGGAAGTATGCTGGACTAGGGTATGTAGGGACTGCCTGTTGTCCCTCTGCCATGCCTCAGGCCAACAGGGATGAGGTGTTGTGGTGGCATCAGGGGTGCAGGACTCAGGATTTTGCCCTGTGAGGGCTTCCCTCTGCCCCTGTGTGCAACAACTCCACAGCTCTGCTTTAGGGATCTGCTTGCTGCATGAGCATCATACAGTGGCTGTGCCTGCATCTGGGAAGTCACACACATCTCCTATTGCTGGATCTGATCTTTCCTGTGCAGATTCAGACCTTAAGTACTGTACTTTTGGGGCACACCAGCCTTTCAGGTGCCAGGGCTGGGTTTTCTAGCTAGGATTAATGCATGCTGCTCCCTTGATTTGCTCGGAGTATAACCAAGCACCCTCCTACCAACCGCACAGCCTCTGTCACCATGTTCAGCATTTTTGGAGGTTTCCTTGCTCTGGGGCAGCAGTTCTGCTGCCCACCACACCTGTGCAGGGCTGGGAGCAGCCATAGGGGTGGCAGAGATACAGCCACCAAACACTGCATGTGAGCAATGACAGGATCTGGGCGTGGGGGCACTCAGAGGGAAGGAGGTGCTATGAGGTGATGTTGCGTGCAGGTGTGGATGGATGGAGAAGTGTTGAAGGGACTGGAGAGAGGAATGAACAGATGGAGTAGACAATACAAAAAAAAAAAAAGAAAAAAAAAAAAGAAAAAGAAAAAAATAATTTAAAAAAAAGAAAAGAAATGAAGAAAAAATAAAGTTGGTGAAACTTTTCCTTATTTCTCTGCTCGCTGATTTTATCCCCGGGTACCTTCTTTGCCTTTGGGAGAGTGGAGGGGGCCCAGTCGGGGGGTGAGCGGAGTGGCCACGGGGCGGGCGGAGGGAGGGGCCTGGCGAAACCTATCCAATGAGCGTCCGGGGGGGCGGGGGGGCCGGGCTATAATGCCCTCGATGCCGGGCGGCAGAGGCAGACAATACCGCGCCCCCGGAGCCGGGCAGCCCGGAGCGCCCCTGCCCCGCTCCCAGCCCCAACCATGATGTCCATGAACAGCAAACAAGCTTTCAGCATGCACCCCATCCTGCACGAGCCCAAGTACCCCCACCTGCACACCAGCTCCGAAGCCATCCGCAGAGCCTGCCTGCCCGCCCCCCAGGTAAGCCAGGCGCCCCACTCGTTGGGGTCCGTGACTTTCTTGGGTTTGGGTTGGGGTTGTGTTGGGCTTGGGGTTCCCGTGTGGTGCGATGGGGCTGGTGGGATCAAACGTCCACCGAGTGGCTCTGTCCCACTGCCCAACTCGGAGATTCCTTTGGATTCCCACTGGCTCCATCCTCTCTGCTTTCTTCTGGATGACAAGGGTCGGTGCCCGGGGTACTGCTTCAATTTTTTGGGTGGGAGGCTAAGCTCGGTCAGCTCACCTGGCCCAGGGAACAGAGCAAGATGTCTGTAACGCCACTTGCCTTTAACCCTCTCCCATTCTTCTGGTTTGTTTTCTGCTCCCCGTTTATCCCCCCTAACCCCACATCCAGATCCAGGGTAACATTTTTGCGGGCTTTGATGAGACCTTGCTGCGGGGCGCCGAGGCTCTGGCCGCTGTGGATATAGTATCGCAGAAAACCCACCCGTTCAAGCCGGATGCCACCTACCACACCATGAGCAGCGTGTCCTGCACTCCTACCTCGTCCTCCGTGCACCTGCACCACCCGTCCGTGCTGACCACCCACCACCCCCACCACCATCACCACCAGCCTGCACAGGGCCTGGAAGGAGAGCTCCTGGACCACCTCAACTCTGCCCTCCCCCTGGGAGGGGTGCCGGGTCCCGACGTGGGCTCCACGCCGTCCCACCCTCATTCCCACATGTCGGCCATTAACCACATGGCCCACCACTCCCAACCTATGAACATGTCCCACCCCCACGGCCTGGCGTCCCACGCCGTCATCTCGGGCCCCGAGACAGAGACGGACCCGCGGGAGCTGGAGTCCTTCGCCGAGCGATTCAAGCAGCGGAGGATCAAGCTGGGGGTGACCCAGGCAGATGTTGGGTCTGCGTTGGCCAACCTGAAGATCCCCGGGGTGGGCTGCCTTAGCCAAAGCACAATCTGTAGGTTTGAGTCCCTCACCTTATCCCACAACAACATGGTGGCCCTCAAACCCATCCTAGAAGCCTGGCTGGAGGAGGCCGAGCGGGCCCAGAGGGAGAAAATGACCAAACCAGAGATCTACACGGGAGGCGACAAGAAACGCAAGCGCACCTCTATCGCTGCCCCCGAAAAGCGCTCGCTGGAGGCTTACTTTGCCGTGCAGCCGCGGCCCTCCTCGGAGAAAATCGCCGCCATCGCCGAGAAGTTAGACTTGAAGAAGAACGTAGTGAGGGTCTGGTTTTGCAATCAGAGACAGAAGCAGAAAAGGATGAAATTTTCTGCCACTTACTGAAGAAGGGGCTGGGAAGGCGGCGGGGGCAGTGCCTGGCTCCCCAGCTGATGCGGCCCCCCTCAGCCAATATTCCCCCCAGAAATGGGCAGGGTTTGGGTTGATTATTTTTTTTGTTGTTGTTGTTCTGTTTTGTTTTGTTTACAAAAATCGAAAAGAAAAAAAAAAAAAAAGGAAAAAAAACAAATCTAAAAAGGGAAACCCGCCCAAAGCGATGTGAACAGCTCAGTGCCCGCTCCTCACTCCCGCGGGCAAAGTGGCCCCGCTGTCATGACTGGTACAGACTGCTTTTGTAGACAAAACTGGAGGGAAAAAAAGAGAAAAGTGGAGAAAATGGAGAAGCTGAAATGAAAGGTCTGGGGGGGGGAGGGGGGAGATATGGGGGTGCCCAGAGCCAGAGCAGCGGCGGTGAGAGCCCGACAGGGCTTTGTCGCAGCCTCTTCCTGGCTTGGGTGGGCAAAGGGGATTGGGGCACCGCTCCCTCCTCAGTGTCACATCTTCTTCTTTTTAAAAACTGAAAGGAAAAGGAAAAAATAACTTAAAAAAAAAAAAAATAGAAAAGAAAGGGAACGAGCTGAAGCCGCCCCGACGGCTGTAAATACGAAAGCGCCGGTCCGTGCCCCCCTCCCCCCCCCCCACCGCGCTCGCTGCCCGGTCCCTGCGCGCACACACACACACACACAAGCACTTGCATGGTTTTGTTCGCTGTCCCCTCGCATTTTTGCAATAATGTTTCTGTTTCTACCTCATCAGCTAAATTAAAAAAAAAAAAAAAAAAAAAAAAAAAAAAGTTTAAAAAAATGAGAAAAAAAAAACGGAATGAAAAAAAAATTTGTTTTTGGCACTTCCCTGGAAGTCACGATTTATTCGGGGGGGGAGGGGAGGAAAAAAAAGAAAGAAAGAGGAAATTTATTTTGCTTTGGTTTTTGCCCGTATGATTTCACTGTAACGTATCCTACGCTTCGACAATCAAACCAGTGGGGCTCCCGGGGGCGGCCCGGGGCAGCGGTGCGCGGCGTCCCCGACAGTACCGAACTCTGCACTTTCTAAGGCAAGAATACTCCTTTCTTTTTTTTCTTTGCATATTTAATAGAGAAATTTGCCTCCGAATCCTATGTTGTTGGTGGGTTTTTTTCGTTGTTTTTTTTTTTTTTCTTTTTTTAATAACTTCTGATTATTATTATTTAAACGAGATTTCGTTTCGCTGTGTGTGTGCTGAATGAAATTTGGTGTCTGTGTACGCTGCAGCATTTCAAATAAACCATGCACGTTTTACCTCACCCCCCCCTCCTGCCTCCTACACTTACTGTACCCGGGGGCGACGCCGGCTCCACCGCGGGACCCCACCTCATCCCTCCGTCCTTCCTCCTCCGGGCCGGGGAGCAACGAAATAAGGCGAAAAGCATCGAAAATAGGGCTAAACCGCGTTCAGAGCCCGGGGCTGATTTTCTCCCACGCAAACTGTACGTGCAGCGAAGCCCTACGCGTGGATTTGGGGACGGAGCAGGGCACGATAACCGGCCGCGGTGCCGCTGAGACGGCGGAGTAACTCCGCTCGCATCGAAACCGCACTGAAAAACGCACTGGAGCTGTGCCGCCGCCAGGCTGGGGGGCCGAGAGGAGCTGTCAGCGGGTGGGGGGCACAGCACGCACCGAGGGGGTGACGGGTCCTCGTGCTTTTGTTTTGTAACTTTTTATTTTCCGAGAGAAACAAAAGAGAACGCACCGCGCGCATCTCGAGGCGGTGCTGCATCCCCAGCAGCCGGGCTCGGGGGGAGGGAAGGAGGAGGGGGGGGAAAGGGGAGACGACAAGTGGCAGCACGGCTCCGTAACCCGCAAAAAAGATGGGAAAAACATCCGAAGAATCCGCTCGGGGAACGCTGGATGAGGAGACGCTTCCCGGAGTGAGCACCGCACTTTTCAGCCCCCACTGGCCCGCACGGGTTTCACAAACCCCATCCCCTCCTTTGTTTTTTTCCTCCGTTCTGATTTTTTCTTTCCTTCCTTCTTTCTTTTCTTTCTTTTTTTTCTTTTTCTTTTTTTTTTTTTTTTCATGAAGCGAAAAGCGCATTTTCATAAATAGACCTTGGCCAAGTGCTGGCAATGAAATTTTAATGAAGGCTGGATGCTGAGTGCTGCCCGGGGGGGCCTTGGAGAATCAGCTCCGTGCAGCATTAGCAGCGCCCCATTCACATCCCTCCCTCTGCTCCCTCGCAGCCATAACACGCTCCAATCTGCTCCCGTCTTACAGCCTCTTCAATGGCCCTCCACCCCAAGACTGGGATGCCCAGGTGCAAAACCAGAATCTCCAGCCTCAAAACAGCGCTGTGGGGCTGTGATCACTGCCCCAAGCTCACAGGCATTGCTCTGTCCCCTCTTCAAAGTTTGCAAGCAATGCAGTTTTCCTCACCTGCAATCCTAAACTGGATATTTCACTGATGTGAATGCATGTGAGGTGAGAGGAACCCGTCCACTGCGGGGTGTTGTGAGTGGGTTGGCACGTAGGGGCTCAACGTAGGAACAGCAGAGTAGATCCCCAAACCTTCTAACACAGTCTCTCTGCAGTGCACTCAGTGTAGGGAGAGTTTGGGGGAAAGTTCAGAGCAGGGAAAGGAGGCAGAGCTGTGCAAGAAGGAGCAGGATTGCACACACAGGTAGAACAATACATGCACACTCCCTGTTCCTGGAGTGGAAAGGAAGCTCCTGAACTGTGACCCTAAAGCCAAAATAGCATTGAATGAAAGGAGTATTGATTGGGCTGGACATACGTCTTTCTCTCTCTCTTATTTACTTTTTTCTTCATGTGGGGTTTAACATACTGTGGCTTTGGCGGGCTGTACATCTCTAGGAGTGCATTCTCACCCACCGCTGCTGCTGGCACTGAGGTCAGAGAAATGGTGAAGGCCACACTGGAGACCTGGTCCCTAGTTCACCACCAATGGTAGGGGATGGATGGGGATGGGGTGAGGCAGCTGGAACACAGCTCTCCCTTGGGGCTCAGAAACATCGTTCGCAGCTCACACCGAGCCAGGGATAGGACTGGGGCACTGATACAGATGGGGCTTCAAAGCAGAGGTGCACAGGTGAGTGTGCATTGTCCACTGAGAGGAACTAAGGTGTCCACATAGCAGTCCATCTCTGTATGACTGCGAATGGTACTCTACGGACAGCACTGTACTCACAGTAGAGGTGATGGATGACCGAGTCACATGGAGACATCTCCAAATGGGGACAAGGCTGCAAAGGCTTCCTGAGGAAAGATTCCCATAGGTTCATGGCTGCTAAAGCTCTCAGACATTGGCTGCTGGAGCTCTGCCCAGTGAGCCCTGGGAGATGGATCATTTTGCTATACTTTCATGCTGTTGAGCTCCATGACACATTCACTGTTGCATTTTCTGCCATAAAAGTCAAATCCCACAGAAAATTTAGGCACCAAACTCCCCCGAGCATACAGGTAAAAACTGAAGGTTATATATGCTCTGCTGAACTGAGCCTGCTAACTCTAGGCAAATGCCAATGTGGTTGAAGACATGTGAGGGAAGCACTGTCCCTCATTTGTTCTTAGAGCAGAGCAATTTGGTGCAGGGTTGCACCAAAGCACACTGCCAAGGTGCTAGCTGTTCCTCTGGGAAGGGAACTGGGGCAAGGCAAGTTGCTGAGTGCCATCTCTCCATCCCTAAGCTATGTGGTTGGACCCACACAGACCTGTAAAGGACATGGGGGATCAGCAAGGTGACCACCAGCACCGTCAACCTCCTCGTTCAAATATTGCCAGCACGTCATAGCTTTGCACTCAGCTTTGGGTCTGGAGGAGAGAAAATGCTCCGTGTTCTTTAAAAGATTCCTGCCTTTGAAAGCCATACAGGTAAAGGATGCCCCTGCTGACGGACTCTCTTCTATTATTCTATGTGTTTTAGTGCAGAGCAGAGCAGATGTATTTTTAAAGAGGCTGGTGCTTGAAGTAGGCTCTGTTCCACTACAGGGGGAAAAAGGAGTAAAGCAGTAATTACAGGCTTCATAGGGGCGCAAGCAAGCAGGAGGACAGCCAGGCTGGAACCCAGGAAGATTAGCAATTAGCTGCCTTTGGAAAGATTTGGGGAATTGGTGTAGGGCAGTGCAGGTATGAGGGACAAACCCCATTCCCAGTCCAGATGTTTCCCCAAGACATTCAAACCTCAGCTTTTGTCCACTTGAGTCCCTGTTCATTGCAGAAATTGGGCCCCTTTCCACCTTTCAGCTCAGAAAATGGGAGCTCTGGGGAGCAGCAAACAGTGGGGTGACCCAGCCTTGAGGCATCTCCTGGGCTGCATTTCCAATAACCAAATTCTGAATTTCCTCCTCTTCCTGGGTCCTTGTGGGTGCTCAGTCTCTCCACAGCCACAAGCAGTTGTAACATTAAACTCTAGCAAGACCAGAGCCATAATATGTTCAAAAACACAGCAACACAGCTCCGTGCTTTACACACTCACTCTTTCAAAAATAAATATACAGGTTTGTTTTTTTTTTTAATAATGTTGAATAAAAACCTCCAGAAATTTAATATGATGCTTTTTTACCCAATGCATACACCACAGTCTTGGTCTCACACCACAGAGAAGAATAGTGCTCTGCTTACCAATTGCTCTACTGAAGCCCTGCAGGATGAGTCCCAAGGTTGGGGTCTGCTCAGGTCCCCTTATTTTCAGCCATAATCTCTCAGGAAGGGCTGTAGGATCCAACTTCGTGTCCCTTTGTGGGTCAGAGACCAGTGAGCTCACACAGGACTGCAGAAGCAGTGGGATCCTGGAGATGGAGAGATCAGAGCTGCAATCGGTATTTCACCGGCAGCACCTCACCCTGTTTCCAGCAGCCCGAGGTAAATGAGTGCTTTCTGAGAAATATGAAAATGTCAACTAAGAGCCATGTTTTATTTATACCAGGCAAGGCAGGATTTAGTTTTACAGAAGAAAAAGCAAAGCATACGTATTTGTACAAAGCCTCGCTTAACCATTCTGTGACAGCCCAAGTGCACATGAATCAGAGTTTGCTTTGCAGAGCGTGTTCTCAGCAATGCAGCAGCACCTGTCTGAACCCTCTTAGCAGAACCTCCGTCTCATTCATCACCAACTCCAGGAAAGCACACTCTCTCCTCTCTGCATGTATCTGTTGGTTAAACGGAGATGCAAACCCACATCAAACAAAGCTCCAACTTGGAGGAAGAAATGTCTGGTCACCTTTCCATACAGAAGGGTGGGGATTCCGTAGACACGGGGAAGTTTTAGTGCTGTAAAGCACATAGAGAAGGAGATGCACTAAATCAAGTTCATAAATCAATGCCATTGAGGTGATCTCAGAACTCTCACTGTGTTGTCCTCACCTGCATATTCCTACTATCAGACAGCTCTGAAGCTATGTCCTCTACCCACCTCTCAACTTATTTCGGGACAACATAGACCCCTCTTTGTGTTAAGAAAGTGTCCTGTAGGTACTGTCAAAGGGTTGATGGCCTGGCATTGTCTAGAACAGGTCCTTCAGCAGGATCAGGAAGGGCTCTTCACGCTTCCCACCTCTGCAGGTTAGGACAGGTTGGGAAGAAGGCTGGCTCCACCATCTGGGCATCCCAGCCAACCTGCTGAGCTCGGGTCCTGAAGAGCCTCACACCACAGCAGGTTGTTCTGATGGTGATGGACACTGGACAGATGGCACAAGCTGGAGCAGACCCCAAAATCAAGTCAGAATCAGATGAGCCTCACCTTTTGCAGCCCCTTGGAAAACCCCTCAGGGAATGGGCTAACCGCATGCTCTGAGCCTCAGGGTTCATCTATCCCATCCCATGGGTCCGCTCAGGCAGACAGGCTGGGGCTGAACCAACAGCAGAAAGAGTCCCTGGCTCCAGCCTCTCCCATCAGAGACCGAAGGCTCCCAGCTGGGAGATGTGCAGGCAGCTCAGCTCCTCTGCATGGCCTAATGGCTCCTGATGGCTCTTCCCGGAGATGTTTCAATAGTCTTTGCCTGAGTTTCTCCCTCGCAGGCTGCTGTACTTGGTGCCTGCCATGCGCAGTCTTAGCTCTGCACTGCACTCCTGCAGCCAGCGTAAGAGAGTGCTGACAACCTCTGGGTTCTTGCATGGATTTTTCCTTACCTTAGCTGTGCTGTTTGGTTCAGATCTAAGCGAGCTCTTCATGCATGCTGCTTCTATGTCTTTATTAAAAGACACAGCTTAAGGAGAGGGTGGAAAGTAGATCAGATCTAGATACTCTCTGCAGTCAAAACCATGGGAATCTTCCCTGCAACTGTTTGCAGCCTGCAGCAGCTGTGCAGTCCTACCAGCAGGATGCAGGATCAGCTCTCTGCCCATCACTAATTTATCTCCAAGTGCAGCCACCCTGCTTGCCGTCTTTGTGCTGTAGGTGTGAAAGCAGGCGGGGAGGCAGGGACACAGCCCTGATGGGTGCAAAGCAGCACCAGGGGATGCAGGAGTCATGCTGATGGAATGCTGAGCTGTGTTTCCCATAGCTCAAGGAGGAGCTCAGCTCTGCTGTGAGACAGGAAGACAGCATGAAAGCTGCTCCGGCTATTTGTGACATGTGAGACACATTCATTGGGGGCTTTTCTGGTGTGGGCTTTTTCTTTTTTCTTTTTTGGATTGTTTATTTGTTGGCTGGTTGTTGTTATTTGGTTTTTGTTGCTTTTTTTTTTTTGGTACAGGAAGTTTTCCCTCTGGAATTTCTATTGTCAGCTCTCTTGGAATGAAAACCATCATTCCAGGTGGCACTGACACTGCTAGAAGCCAGCTCTGCAGTACTCCTAGGGCAGCAGTTTGGACAGAGCAGGTTCCTTGTGCCAGGCAGGGCGTGGGGACTATTTAGACCACTGAGAATGGAGCTCCCTTCTTGACATCCTACAGAAGTTGCCAGAAGTGACTGTAAAGGATCAGAAAAGCCAGCTTCCTTTCACCTGAGAGCATCAAAACAAGATGTTGCACCAGCTTGGGAGGGCACAGCTACAAACTTATCACCATAACGTACCCAATCCCAAATCCTGCCCATAGTCCTCCCCAGATCAACCCTATTATCAGATTAGAAACAATCTTTTACCTTTGTTCCTTGTCTGGAATGGTGCTGTTAAACATCTGCTGTGCTGAGCACCAGGAGCAGCTGCACTAAGCCTCCCTTGCTGCTGGAAGGGGCTGATGTTTGCCATGGTGGCTGTGCACCCTCCTGCTGAACAACTGACTGCTGGGAGGTACTCGCTGAGCCAGCCACATGCTTCGTGATGTCAATTGTAGTTCAGTGTTAATTATTTATGATAAAACTTCATAATGTGCTGGTAAGTGGGCTGCAGGATATTTTGGTTAAATTAAGGAAACCTTAAAGCTCCCTCTACAGGGCTTTGTTCTTTGTGCCGTGCTTAGAGCAAAGGTTCAGTTAAAACTGAAGCACTACAGACTCTGCCTATGGCCTTCAAATGCTGAAATCATGGGAGTGTGGAGATTTCTGAGTCCTGGCTGGGCAGGCTTAGCAGAGCCCTGGTGAATGCTCTCTTAGGTGATGGAATTCCTCTTGGCTTGACCTCTCTTTCCCAAACAAATATCTAAACTCAACAGGCTGAGTCTTTGTGGGATCAACTCCCAGTGCTTTTACACCCCCAGTTTAGTTCATTTTATTTCAGACTAGGATTTTAACATGCTTTTAAGGAAAAGAAAAAAAAAAATCAGCTTATTTTCTTGGATTTTTCACTGGGACTACAGCATGGTGGGATGCACTGTATTGGCATCCTTGGTGACTCCTGACCACCAGGCTTTAGCAGGCTGTGCAGATAATAGAATCATAGAATCATTACAGTTGGAAAAGACATCTCAGATCACCAAGTCCAACAGTCATCTCCTCCCCACATGCCCACTAACCATGTCTATCAGTGCTACATCCACACATTTCTTGAACACCTCCAGGGACAGTGACTCCATCACCTCCCTAGGCAGCCTGTGCCACTGCCTCACCACCTTTCCTGAGAAGTTGTTTTTTTGTCCTAATATCCAACCTGAGTTGGACCAATTCCTTCACAGCCTCTATCTTCTCCCTCCTTCACTCACTGATGTGCTGGACTTTACCATCCCCCAACCAAGTGCTTCCCAGCAAATAGTTAAGGAGCCACTTGCTGGATGTCTTGGTTGGTGCATTTGTTAATGGAGCTTTGCCCTGCACGCATGCCAAAGGGTTAGACCTTGCTCTTCCAACTCTCTGCCTGGAAAGGAGCCAAAGCCACAGATTCTTCCTGGGAATGGCTGGGTGAATGCACCCTGCATCAATCCTCCTGCAGCCTAGGTCTTACACAAGTGCTCCCTCTGCTCTCTGGAAACCCTATGGGGACACAAATAAAATCAGCAGCGAGGCTCACAGTGGGCTTTAACTCTGCTTTTCTTGTCCTGAGCATTGTTAAATAGGAGCTTAACCCAAATAAGACCCTTCCTCTCACCCTGCGCTCAATTCTCACATGCTGGATGTTTTTCTCTGCTCAGCCTGACCACCTGACTACAAGCACCAGGTGAATACTAAGCTTTGAATTTTCCGCAGGTTACACCCCGTAGCAAATCTCACAGGGTTCCCAAGGCCTTGGATTTTCCCATGGATATTCCAACAAACCATGCTGTGTTCCCAGGGACACAGGGAGTGTTATGAGGTGGGGGACCCTAAGGGCACCCCAAGCCTTCAATGAAGCGGTGAGTGGCAGTGCCACCCTTGGTCCCGGAGGTGACACCTTTCTGAAGCTAACACCTGGCATACCCATCTGCATCATATCACCCCAAATACCAGTGTCATTATATGATAGTGCTTGCAGGTCCTCAGCAAGAGGAGGAATTACTACTGGGCTGGATCAAGTTGGTGACAAAGAAACAAGCCCTCACCTGTACTGCGTTTGCTGCCACAGCTACAGCGACTTTCAGATGCACCAGACAGATTTTGTTTGAAGCCTCATTAAAGAAGATGATTGACACAGATCTGGTAGAAGAAACACTTAGAACTTGTACTTGAGTATCCCTTTTGGATGTACTATTTCTTCCTGTTCTCCCACCATTTATTACTAATGTATTGTATTGATATGGCTTACTATGCTGCTCATGAATGAGGGAACATCTTTATCTCTTTTCTGATGGATCAATGTCCTTCCAGACCAACCTTCACGCCTTCAGCTTTTGCCAGCTAGCTATTTCCTTGCTCTTACTACAGCCAAGAAAATCCTTTGCTTAGTAGAGGGTTGGGTCTACACATTTCTCTAAGCTCCAGTGACACAAACATTTGGTGGCTGGGGACAGGTGCATCACAGTGGAGCTTGGAGTCAAGCAGTCACTTTCATGTTACAAACCATGACCACTGGCATAGACAAGTTGCTAAGAATCTGCTCCTGGGCACCTTTCCAAAGATGAAAGAGGAGAAAGGACACAGGTTGATTGACAAGGAGATGGTGGGAACAACGAGCACCTGAAAAACAAGCAGGGATAGAGAGAATCTACTTAAAACAAGCCAGGAGGGAGTCACAGGCAAGTGACTGTGCACTTTGCAGGGAATGGAAGTGCAGCTTGCCTCTGAGCCAAGCCTTGATGGCTGCACTGTGCTTTGTAAGGCTCTTAGCTCCTGCATGCCAGGGTCAGCATCCCTCTGTGGGCTGGTGAGGCCGGAAGGGGGGCCCTCCAAGCTACTCCCCATATGTAACTCACCCAAACTCTCTTCTCTTCACTGGACTGAGTTCTGCTGTGCATTATGGCAACGGACGTGAATTGTCTTTAGAGGGGCTCAGGTGAAGCTAAACATTGCCATGGGCAAATATTACCTCCATGCATCAAGTCTTGCTTTATCCCTCTTAATCATGAACAGCAAAATATATGTATAATTATGGAAAGCAAGGCAAAAAGCATCCTTAGACACTTGAAAGGTCTTTACTTTAGCCTGGAGAAGAGTGCGAGCCTGGCTGTTCCCTGTCTGTGCTTGCATGATGGAAAACTCTTTCCCACAAACTCCCATCTCAGTGCTAGAGAGTATAAATGCTGCTGACATTCAGCACCTCCAAGCACCACACAACCCTGTCCAGCCTTTGCTCACCATGCTTAACGTCAGATCTCTCCTTCCTACACGTATCCCCCGGCTCTGGATGGACAGCAGCAATTCCCATAACATCCCAGATCAATACTCTGTGTCCTGCACCACAGCAATGGGGGAAAAAGTGTTCCATGGACGGCATCAGCCACTCCAGATGATTTGGAATGCTCTTCCCCTTCTTTCTCTCATTTTCTTTCTTTCTTTCCTTCCTTCTTCTTTCTTTCTTCCTCTATTTTCTTCCTTCCTTTTTCTTTCTTTTTTCTCCTCAAGCTTTGTTCATCTTTTTTTCTTTTTCTCTTTTTTTTTTTTTTTTTTTTTTAACCCCCCCTCCTTGCAGCCTCTGTTCTTCATCCATTATTTAGACTTTTCTGACTGTAACAGCAACATTCGCCTTGTATACCTTGTGTGGGGTTTAAAATATAGATAAAAGCAGAAGGTCGGACTTGAAACACAGATTCTGACGGTTGCTGCTGACTTTGTCTGGAAGCTACAAAATCTGGAGCTGTCTGTGCCCAGTGATGGTATTGGTACAGTTGTGTGTCTTTCTTTTCCAGTTGATATTCCTGCAAAACTGTCTTGGTATTTGATGTTTTCATTCAGCCTTTCAGTTTCTAAAAGTTCTGGGGCCCGGCTGGCTGCAGGACAGGAGAGCTGGGCTCATGCATACCCTGCTGCTGGGCTGCAGATGTGGTGCCTGCTGCTCACCTTTCTGCATTGAGCTGAGAGAAGCTGGCAGGTGTCTCTATCCAGGATCCAGCAGGCTCTAATTGGCACCTCCGGTAGGAGATTCAACAAAGCTAAGGACTTTCCCTTTTAATTATAAATGCCCATGTTTCTTTTATGCCTGCTTTCTTCCACCATCGAAGCAATTGGGTTGTGAGGACAAATGTTTGTGGGAAACAAATTTCAAAGTCAATACGTGTGCAATCCCAGAAAACATGCTTCTATTTGAATGGGCATCCTTCCAACCAGGAGACAGAGATAGACCATGTGATATAGACAACCAATTGCAAATGAGCCCCAATCTCAATATTCATGAAGGAGTGAAGACCTGCTAATGAGCATGACCACAAATGACAAGCAAGGAGGTTGCTCACCGTTCCTCAAGCATGAGGAAAGAGGTGAAAGTCGGTAAATAAATCCTGATTCTATGTAAGAAAGAACATTTTTACAGTAAGGGTGGTGAGGCACTGGCACAGGTTGCCCAGAGAAGTGTGGTGCCCCATCCCTGGGGACACTCAAGGTCAGGCTGGACAGGGCTCTGAGCACCTGATGGAGCTGTAGGTGTCCCTGTTCAGTGCAGAGCGGTTAAAGGGTCTCCTCCAACTCAAATGATTCTGTGTAATATCTTAAATATACTTGTATACAGTCCCTTATTAACGTTACTGGTACTGAATATAAAGGCCTCATGGAAGACACCTGTCTGACTGAAGGATCTTAGGAAAGAGGCTCTATCTTTTGGTGGCTGAGAGGGCTTGTAGGAAAGAAATCACCTCACGCCACATAGAATCACAGAATATCCCAAGTTGGAAAGGACCCATGAGAACCATCAAGTCCAACTCCTGGCTCCACACAGGACAACCCCCCCCCCCAAAAAAAAAAAAATCAGACCATATGTCTGAAAGCAATGTCCAAACACCCCTTGAACTCCAGCAGCTTGGTTCAGTAAACCATTGGGAAACCTGTTCCCTGTCCACCACACTCTGGTGCAGAACCTCTTCCTGATATCCAGCCTGGTATCTCACAGCACATGCAATCTGTAAGGACGAGAATAGATCATCAGCAGAGGCACCACCCAAAGGAAGGAACACACAACCTGATGGCTTTGCTGTACGAACTTAATCATGAGGACTGTGCAAATCATCTGAATTGCCTGTGAGATGCAGAAGTCTGGCTGCTTAGCCTTTCTGGCATTGCTGCTTCTCCAAGATGAGGGGGATCCTCAGAAAACATGCTCATTTTTCATGTCAGTGAGATCCACAGAGGTAGAGAAATCAACTGAATAAATGACAAATGCTCTTAGGAATGGCTGAGGTGCCACTGTAAATGAAGATATTGATGGAGGAATGCCAGCCACGTCTGACAACACTCAGCAGAAGCCAGGTGACATCACTAGGTTCTGCATACTGGGAGGTTAATGGGGCATGTTCTCACCCTGAGCTGAGCCTTCACAGAGAACAAGGGGATTGGCTCAGCAAAAACAGACCTAATACTCTCAGTCATTGGATTTCTGCTCTGAGCTGTCTCCAATAAAGGTGCCTGCATCCTTTTTCTCATTCAGTTGAGACAGCATCTGACCCCACAGGGATCTGCAGGATGGGTGCAAGTCAGCCTGAAAGCTCTTAGGTGAAGGAGCACTGGATATGTTAATGGCAAGTATTGTTAGGAAGTTTCCATAGCCCATCTGGCACTCAGAATAACTTCTTCACCATAGCCCCAGGGAAAATTTATCTGTCAGGATTAGGCTGGCTGTCCCAGGCTCTGCCCTTACCTAAACTGGATTTGGAAGAAAATGTATTTGGAACATGTACTTGTCTGTGCTGTTACAGCAGCTCTGGGAATGGCTGATGGAACACAGTCCATGAAGAAATCCATCACCAGGGATCAGTGTAGACAAATACAAACAATTACAGGAGAAATAGAACCAAAGTTACCAAAGGAAAGGGTACTCTCAAGACCAAAGGCTGTTGGTGAGCCAGCATCTCTGGATGTGGGGATCACAACAGCACTGCTTGTATTGAAATGGGAGGTTACAAGTTCGTGGGGCTTCTGAAACAGCACTAAGGAACATCTCTGAAACACACAGGGTGACATTTTTAAGTCTTCAATTGGCCAGCCAAGCCAGGCTTGCAATTTACTCTTCCCAGGATCTTAGGCACCCAAAGGAAATAAAGAAATAGCATTTCTGATAAATCCAGGAATCACAGCACTGTTAATAGTCAGAATCAATTAAGATGACATCACTAAACTCAGAAAGTTATGTGCTAGGAGTATAGGACTTTCTTAAAATTATTTTATCTGTACAGATGTCTCATTTGAAATCTTACTGAGCTCCTGGCAGACTGGCACTGAATAATCATCCCTTTATAAAGTGCTTTCTTTCCACCGGTGTTCAGTACATTTGGGAATCTGTTCCCATTCTGATGCTTTGAACGTTCAGCTTCCTGACACCAAACGCTCGGTGACTATCCTCGTGCTTAAACACTGAAATGTAAAAATCACTGAATGTCCAACTGCCCTTGCTGAGCTCAAGTAGGACTGTGAGCGCCCAGTGCTCCCTGAGGGAACCCAAGGTTTTTACCAGGTCTTTCCTCATGCTTTTGGTGATGGAAGTCCAAGGTGCCAAGTTGAGCCTCGTGCTCTTCCACTGGTCCTGAGCACTTGATGCTCCCACTGGTAGCTGTGAGGACTGAAGACACTCCAGACTTCCAAAACGGCTCCCTCAGTATGCAATAATCTCTTAGCAGCCTGAAAGTTAGTTTTGTTCTCTTCCACTGGTGCCGTCCATTTTGCCTTTGGCAAGCATCGATTTTCCGCAATTCCCCCAAGCCCGCATAAAGCAGCTGCCAACACGGCTGCCTCGTGGGAACCACTTCTTTTATTTGTTGAACAAAAGAATCATCAACATTGTCTTCAGCGATGTTGGGCGAGTGGAGCCTGGGACCAGGATGCCGAGCTCCCTCTCCTGGCTGCCGGATCAAAAAGAATAGCTGAAGAGTCCCTCGGACCACGCACTTCTGAATTGCTGGGCTCTGGCTGGAGGACAAAGAGCCCTTACAGCTGTTTTGCTGAATTTCAGGTGTTGACATTCTTCTCACCCAATAAAAGTGTTGGGAACTAAGCTCAACGTTTTGGAGAGAATTAATTGAACACAGAGCCCATTTCCCCTTTTCTCTCATCTGTCACTATTAGTAAAGAAATTGAGCAAATAGCACTGAGAGCCTATGCAGAAAATCCACCTTTTGCTCCCACTGTCAATTATCAGTGAAATGTTAGCCCACAGACAGGGAGTGGAACAGGACATTCACATGGAGATTTGCCAGGGCAGAGAAAAGCCCTTGTTTTCAAAGAGTTAATATTTCTCTCTGGTCCCATCTGAAATGATACCAGCTCTTCTATGCTCAGCTAAGAGCATACATGCAGTCAGGATAAGGCATCTGGATCTTGAGAGGTGGTCAGTGAAGACACGCCAGTGGGTGCTCTGGAGAGATGGGTCTGCAGGACTAGCATGGGCCAACAGGATGCAAGCAGCACTGAGGGCTCACAGAGAGCTCAAAGTCTCATTGCCCTTTCTGTTCACCATACTCCCTTCTGCACTCACACATCTAAAAATCTTCAAATCAATGTAAAAAAAAAAACAAAACCCACACACAAGTGACAGCCATGACTCAACTCCACAAGACCATTAAATATTGCTGTTCCCAAATCAGGACTATCCTCTCCTCTCTTTAGCAAGATGCAGTGGTCCAACAGATGCTGCAGACTTAGGAAGTCTGGTTTTACTCCTGAGCCAGGCCCCAAAATTTGGGCTGAACAGCACATAGATCTGACTTTACTCCTCAGAACAGGTTCAGAATAGATGCAGCCCAGATCACCCGTGGCAGAAAAATGAATTCTTCTCATTCAAAAGCGAAGTTGAAACAATCCATCCATCTGTTCTGGGCTATTTTACATGGCTGACCACAAGGTATCCACCTTGGCATAGTGTGAGGACAGCCTGAGCTCACACGCTTCAACATGTACACAAGTGTTGAATACCATGAAAGACTGAACTGTAGGTGGACCAGCCATCACAAGCCAATTTGCTCAAAGCTTTTATTTCTTTGAAGCAATTTCACTGCTTCAACTCCCTTCTTAAATAAGACCTAGAAGAACTAGAACAAATGCAGACAGAGGAAACAGAAGTGGCCAGAGGTACACAACGGTTTCCACTTCAGAGCAGGTAAGCTGACATGCTTCTTCCCTCAGCTTTGGTAATCTAGCATAGGATGGCCACCAAAGCTTCCAAACTTCTCCTGCATCTGTCCAATACCTTACATTCATTCCCCCTGCATCAACAACTCACCCTGAGCAGCTTCTTATCCTCTGTATCCCATCTCAAGGGGATTCTTGGAGGAGGAAGGACCTGGTGAGAAGTGGACAGATATTTGGGAGGGGGTTATAAGTCCTGGGCTCAGACACAGCACGCCATGGCCTTCTGCAACGGCAGGATGGCAAAGAGCAGGAAGAGTGGATGCTGCTCACACGAGATACAACGCCCTCTCTTTGGTGTCTTTCATGGCCAAATCCTGCTTGAGCTAGACGTGTTATGACAAGAGGGGAAAACGAGCTTCACAGTGCAGTGACGAGCAGCTCAAAGGAGGAAGAGCCTTCCCATGTAAAAGGGAAACGAAAGCTCAGCAACAAGGTCACCTCCACTGCCTCAGGCAATCTGAGGGATGACAAAAGTTGAGACATGTAGCACAGCAGCAGAAGACAAAAGCCATCCCTGGAGGGCAGAAAGAAGGAGGAGCACACAGCATACAAGGAATTTAATGTGGGGAAAGCCACCAGGATCGCTTTCATTTAAAGGACACGCTCCTGCCTGGATAATGTAGGATAATGGCTTGCAGAGGTTTGACCAGAATTTACTCAGAGCCTTTTATGCTTCAGACCCTGGCACCACCACCAGGTGGGCAGGTAGCCAAGCAGCACAAAGCAACACAAATAATTGTGGGAATTTGGATCTTGTCTCCAGCTCTATAGCTTCTTACTCTTATAACTGTCACTTTCCAACAGATCCAACAGTTTCTAAGAGCAGAATGTTCAGGACAAGTGCTATCTTGCTTGGACTAGAAGGGCAAATAGTCTGAAAGCCAACAGCAGCAGAGAGGCAGCTGACTCCAATGTGAGTGAACAGCTGGGAAGTGCACAAGTTTTCCAGCAGCACAGGGGAAAAGCAAGTGGAGGAGCCTAGATCTGTGCTGCGAGTTTTAGCAGAGCAGAAAATTGGACACTGTTCAGTGCAAAGTGCTTGGCACAAAGGGAGTAACTGGGAACATGGTTTGGGGTAGCATTGCAGACTGCACCAAGACAGTACATCTGGAGTCAGCGCCCCAGGCACACAGCACAGCCCTCAGCGCTGGAGTGCTGGGGGACAGACTCATCCAAGCACTTCCTGGAGCAGTGGAGGAAAGCAGTCTCAGAGGTATTGATTCAGAGCTTCACAGCTGTGAGTGCTCTGAGAGCAAAGGGATGGGCAAGGAGAAGCAATGTCTGAATTCTGCAGCTGTCCAAGACCGCCTGCACAAGGCTCTCTGTGCCGTCCTCCAATCCCCATTCATGTCTTGGGTACAGTGTGCTGCACAAGCGTGCCTGCAAGGAAAGGTGGCTCTGTGTTTCTGCTGAAAGCTCCAGTAAGAGAAGTCTCACCTTGCAATCAGCCTCACAGAGAGACCTTTGTTTTGAACGGCCTTCAGGGGTTCATTCCAACTCTCCTGCAATAAGCTGGGACACCTACAGCTCCATCAGGTGCTCAGAGACCCATCCAGCCTGACCTTGAGTATCTCAGGGATGGGGCACCACCTCTCTGTGCAACCTGTGCCAGCACCTCACCACCCTTATTGTAAAAAATTTCTTCCTTATATCCAGTCTAAGTCTCCACTTTTTCAATTTGAAGCCATTTCCCTTGTCCTATCACAACAGATCCTGCTGAAGATTCTGTTTCCTTCTTTCTTACAGCCCCCCTTTAGATACTGAAATAATCTGTGGACACCAGAAAAGGCAAGATTTGCACAAGGGAGCTAAGCTCCAAGTAGCCCCAACATTTGAGGAGAACTCACTCAGGCATGAGGGTGACCAAAGAGCCCTAAGATCTTCACATCCTCTCTTATCACCCCCAGGTCATTTGAAATCCCTCTCCTGGGTGTCTGAATTAAGAACCTTAACGATGCTATCATGGAGCAGAATTGTCTTTGAGCTGCAAATAAGAGTTAAAGTGGTGCTTGGCAGCTTGGAAGCCAGTACCACAGCAATATCTTTCAATGAGGCAGCTGTATTTCCCCTTTCTATCACACACATTTAAAAGCTTTTAAGACAATAATCCATCCCCTCTGCTGGCAAACGCAGTGCTGGGCTATTCTTTGGGTTCTTAAATCATTTTAAAATACAGGGCAACATTGTCTTAAAAGCCTTTTCTCTCTCCCGGCTTCAGGAAACCTCAGTGCAGCTCTGCAGATCTCACCACACTTGGAGACACCAGCACAGGGCATTCCGGGGATCCATTACCAGTCAGAAAGGGCTGAGCACTGCCTGACAATGACAACGCACTGCCACGGGCAAGGATCTTCTCACTACGTCATTTCTAGACACTCAATGGGACTGCCTACATGGCCCAGAGATTCCTGTACTATTTTTTAGGATTTAATGTATCAGTTCTCTGTACTAGAAGTAATCTGAGTTGCTTAAGGGCAGGAATGGATGGCTTGGCTACTAAAAACTCAGCTTTAGAGAGAGGATGCACCTGGTTGCACAGGCAGAGCTTTGGCTGCAGTGTCCTTTATCTCAACTGTCCTCAGCCAAATTTGATTTCAAACCCAGATAATTCTGTACTCCAACTTTGTCATTGCTGCATCATCTCAGATAGAGAACAAAGGTGATGAAATGAAGACACTGACAAGACTTAGAGGGCAGCTCCCCCACGTAAGGCTGTTATTTCTGTTTCCCTTTGGCAAAACTGAACATTTTCAGCCCAGTTAGCAGCTCTCAATAGCCAGAAGCTAGCATGCTCCTCCCCATGAGAGTCAGGCATGCCTTCTGGAAATTCCTAAGTTCAGCCACCTAAAAGACACAGAAGGTTTTTGCACACCTCTTGGCATAGTTTTGTCAGGCTTGTTGTTGGGTGTGAACAGGGAGATGGCACAACCACAGCCAACTCAGTAGAGAACAATAGTCCTTGCCATCTGTCAAACCTTCCAGGTAGCCAAGACAATCCAAGAGATGCTATTTCCTGGTTTCCTGACTCCCTTATCCCAATTTCTGCTACTTTGGATATGAAGGAAGGGTGATGTGAGACTGCTTCTGGTGCAATACAAACACCCATGCTCACCTGCCTAGCACATCCCTTACAGAGCTGCCTACTCCTTTTACCAACTCATCACTCAGATAAGTAGAAAAAGGGTTGCTGCTTCCCCTTCAGGCAGCCCAAATCCCCCACGCAGGAAGGATTCCCAATTCCTTTTCTACCCTGTACCTGGCAGCTTTATATTCTACACAACAAGCCTGTGTGACTCTTGCCTCCTGGAAGTCAGGGTTCTCAACAAGGGGTCCATGGAGCAGGAGCTCCACTGGGCAGTGATGTTCTGCCCTAGGGCTCAGTACTGCACAGTCTGGAGCTCTTTTCGTTTTCTTTCCTACTTCATGGATAGCAAGTTTTCTTGCCAAGATCCTGCTCTATTTATGGAGGTATTTGGGAACTGCTAAGGTTGTAGGGTGCAGTGTGGGATTAACCCAGTTTAAGCTGGGAAGCAGCCCTGAAGGGTGAGGATGGAGAGGAGAAAGACAGTTTTATTATCTAGTTGGGAAAAATAATCCCCCAGCAGGGAGAGAGGAGGCAGTTGTGAATATGGCATAGTGATACACACACAGTCCCTCCTGCACATAGGATCATAGAGCTATTAAGGTTGGAAAAGACTACTAAGATTATTTAATCCAATCATCAACCCACCCCACCATGCCCACTAACCACATCACTCAGTGCCACATCCCCACATTTCTTGAACGCTTCCAGGGATGGTGACTCCATCTCCCTGGGCAGCCTGTTCCATACCCTCACTCCTCAGAAGTTTCTTCCTGAGCATCTCCTGTGCCTCAGGGTGTTTTCGGGGCTAGATCACAGCTCCCTTTCCTTCCTGACCCTCTCCAAAAGTGCTTTGAGCCTACCCAACTTTTGCATCCCTCTTCAAGTTGCTGAACTTTCTCCACACTCACTCCTGCTGCTGCCAGGGATCCTCCGCCTCGCCAGCACTCACCGCTTCATTTATCTGCAGGATCAGTTGTAGCCGTATTGATTTTTCCTCTCGCCCTCTCCTCTCTGTGTTTGCTTTCTGAATTATGCAGCGGTGCAGTTTTTCCTCCTCACGAGGAGCGAGTGAATTGCAGAGGATCAATTGAGCCCTGCCATAGTTTAGTCAGGAATCCCCAGTAGGGGCCAGAAGAGAGAAAGGAGAAGGGGAGATAATGAAGATGGGGTCGATCAATCCAATCGTGGTGCAAAGGAAAGAAAGGAAAAGAAGAGAGAAAAGGGGTTTGAATAATCAGGCACTTTTCCTCATGCAGTCCTCAGATCCCCCAGTCTCAATCAATAATCAACTTTGACACTCATTGCTTCAGAAACAAACACAAAAAAATCCTCCTAAACTCAAATAATGTTGTGCTTTATAGCATGAGAATAGCCAATGATGCCCTGGTAAAGATGAGGATAGGGATAAGATTTCTTCTCCCTTCTTCCTCTTCCCTTTTAAAAGTGTGTGTTATGAAGGCTGGCTAGATCCTGGCTGAGCCGAGATGAAAGGAGTGCAAACAGGGCTTTTAGTAGTTTTGTTGTTGCAATTATTTCGCCAATAGTAATGATTTCAAGACAGGATGCAGGATCTTTGATGCTGTGCTGGTGACGTGGACGGGTGGACAGAAAGTTGCTAGCTTTGTTACAGCTCCGCATGCAAATTGAGAGGGAGATGAAGCCTGGGGGTGTAACCAGACATTGGCTTTCATAGCTTAAAGCGTACAAATTAAACACAAGAAAGTGCCTGAGACAAGGCTCAGGTGCCATCTGCTTGTCATGACAGCAAGAGACACCACTAACTACTTCCATTAATGTTGTGTCTGTAAAGATGCTCCAGAATTCATTCCCATCACAGGGTTCCTGTGCTGACTTCACAGGCCAGAAGAAAAAAATGCACAAAGTATTTTGGGCTCCTGCTCTAACTGCATCATCCTTCCCAGACAGAGCAGTGAACTGGAGCTTGCAGAGGCATAAAAATAGCAGGTAAGCACTGCAGGTGTGAGTAGGGACTATGGATGATTGGCCACTATATCAGAGACCCAAGTCAGAGGACAAATGAATTTCCTGTGCTTTAGAACTTGAAATCAGGACAAGCTTTTATTTCCCCAGAACAATTTCAGCTAAATAGAGCCTCTCTATACTGATAAAGATGCTGGGAAAAGACTTCTTCTCTAAACAAAATTCTTTAAATGAGGAGAAATATTAAAAAATTACTTCTTCCCTTGTCATGCATACCAAGCTTGACAAGGAGAAGTGAGACCACCCTCCCCTATGATGCAGGAATTAACTTCATGGAACAAAAAAATCAGTAAGTAACACAAAGGAAAGCACAGCAGTGACAGCAAAGCAGCAAGGACCCAGGCTACAGCAAGTGAGAGGTTGCTCAAATACAACAGCTGTGAGCACAGAAATAAAGGGAAAAAAAACTTCTTACCTTCAGAAAGTCTCCAGTAGGTAGGGATCTCCAGCAAGATACCCTCACCTCCACTGCCAACCCTTAAATGAGGTCTGGGAAGGGATGGATCCTGGCTGCACCCTCTCCGGTCATTCAGGTACATTGCATGCACCTGAGCTCCTCTGTGTTGGCCCTGCCTTCCCACCAGGTGCTCAATCACTGCTTCAAGCTGTGACTCAGCATTTCTGCTACAGTTGGAAAAGACCACTAAGACCATCTAGACCAACAGTCAACTCATCAGTCCAACCATCAATCCAATAATTTAGCCCCTATCTTCTATACCCACAAAATTTGTAGGAACTTTGTATGCCTGAGATTTCTCAGGCCAATTCGCTGACATGAGCCAACAGGTTTGGAAATTACTAATGAGAAAGGGGACACTCGACATAGGATTAAAAGTTATATGTGGAAAAGCTTGTTGTGGGGTGTAAGCTGGGAGGATGGGATCATAATAAAGCTATCAGTGGGAGAGTATGGGACAGAGAGTTGAAGCTATCAGAAAAACTTAGCTGCTGCCTTCCTCAGATTCAGATTAATGTGTGTGTGTGTGTGTGAAATAAGAAACTTCTAAGATGATGCTTTCAACATGATTTGCTTTATAATTTTCCTAATGTTCAGTGCAAGGAATGGAAGTACAGCTCAACTCGAGAGGGGTAGAGGTACAATTTGACACTCCCTGACCCCATTGCTTCTGCAATTACTGCTCACATTGGTGTTTGTAAGACCTTGACACACCATACTACCTCACTTGTCCATCTTGCATGGATGGAGTCCTGCAGGTGAATAGAGCCTGGTCAGGCAAATATCATATATAAACTGGGGGGTGGACATGCTTTATGCTTCCTCCAAATACAAATGGATGATCATGTTGAAAGAATCAGCATTAGTTTGCACATGTGTGTCTGTGTGATGGGTTATGCCCATGAATTGTTGGACAAAAAGCTGATCTTTGCCAGTTCTGTCCACTGCATTCTCAAATGGACCCTGCTTCTTTATAATGCCTCAGGAAAGGTGCAAGCAGAGAAGACTTTGCAGCAATTTTCTTGGAAAATCTATCACTTTCACTTGGTGTTTTCCCCAATATTCCTGAGCCCTGCTGCTTGAGGTGTCTTGGTCCAAGGAGCTTCAGCAGGCTTTTCCAAGACCACCTTCATACCCATTTCCTTGTCCAGTCTCTCCAGTAAGGAGAGGGCATCTCCTGCCCATTCTGCCAGCAGGAATCCCTGGATTACAGCTGTCCAAGGAGGGCAGGACAGGCCAGCCCTGAGCATCGTGAGAGAAGAAGCTCCTTTCTCTCCCAGAAGTTGCTCCACATTTTCTGCTAATAAGGGCACAGGGAGAGAGAGACAGAGAGAGAAGAAAAGAAAAACTGCTCTAAATTATTCATTGACAATATCATTATGTGTCATAACAGTGTGTCTGTGATGGGAAAGAGTGAGTGTGGCAAGGGCTGGGGTAGCACAGTCCAGGCTGCACAATAGCGAGATCTGATTAAATATTGATGTGCACTAATTGGCTACAGGGTTTCAGGACAGCTTGGGCTTTGTTGGGATCATTTGTATTCTTGCTTTGGAAATGGACCCCCCCCACACACATAAACCCTACATTTTCATGTGCAAGTCCTCTCCCTCCTCCTCCTCTTTTCATCCGCCCTCCCTCTTCCCCTCCCCAGCTTCCAGTCCTTCCCGATCCCCTTGTGTGTGTACAAATTAACAAGATCTTAACCTCTCCTGATTTTCTACAGCACTGACATGCTGCCAACACTCGGTGCAATTAGGCTAAGCTTGCAGAACTGTTTTTTGGTGCAGAAATCAGGACTTGCCCTTGCAGTCCGTCCTGTCTTCTCAGTTGTGCCTGGACTCTTCTCTGAGCCATGCTCCTACTCTCGGCCTCAGAGCAGACAGAAAGTTCTTCTGTGGCACTTTTTCCTTCTGAAATGGTACAGACCTTGAGTTCAGAAGTGGTGGCACTGGAGCTTCTCGTACAGCTTGTGCCCATAGATCTGAGAGCAGTCTGGGAATGCACGCGTGGCAAGGGGCAGGCTGAACTGAAGTATATGAGCCAGGTTATTTCTTGGTTTAACTTAAACATCATGAGGTCTGCAGTGCTTGGCATCCCCTGCCTATGACTCCAGCTGTTCTCAGTGTCTCTAACAGACCCATCAGTAGGTGGTAGAGCAGTAGGCTCCCTATTGCAAACAATAAGCAGGTTGTTGCAATCTCTCTCCTTTGCCTATGGGCTCCCCAGAAAACATCTTTTTTTTCTGCTACAATTCCCCACTTTCAGGATGCCCACCTGAGTCTTGTAACCAGCTTGAGGTCCTCTCACCCCCTGATTCCTCTGTGAGAGACAGGCTGAACTCTCTGGAGGCTGAAGCTGCTCCCAGCAGAGCAGTGTCAAAGCATGGGATACATTCCCACAGTCCTTCATGCTTTACAAAATGCCCTTAACCAAAATTTTGACATTTTAATAATATTATTTGCAAAAGACATCCCCAGCATCAGATCAGATTAGCAAGAGGTAGAAACTGGAGATGATTACGTGTTGGGTTTTTTTTTTTTCTCCAAACTTGTTTTCTAATAGTGACAATTAAAGTTTTAAAGAAAGAATTCATGATCTACACTACTTTTGAGTTGAATGGCTGAGAGAGATGGCTTGGGAAAAAGCCTCTGCTAAACATATTTCCCAGAGTATCTTTAAATATATCAGATGGCCCTGACTGAAATAAGGAGTGTCTGAAGCACCTGGTGAGCTCTGATGGACGTGTCCAGTATTGCTCAGTTGAGTTTTTACTGCAGGGAATGAAGGCAGAACTTCCAGAGGGGTTTGATTAATCCAGCCAGCACAGCAAGAACAAGAACAAGGTATGCATTACCTGGAGAAAAAGAACAGAGCAGCACATAGGTCTGAAAAAAAAATCAGCAGTGCTTTGCAAACTTTATTCTTTCCACCAGACATCCAACATCATTAATTTTAGGACCACCCTCTGCATAGTGCTTGCACTTTCCAATGCTGTGTGTAGATCTGAGGGAGAGCAATGCACCAGCTTTGCAGACTCACACAAAACAAACTAACAAAAAAATTCTAAATATCTTTGGTAACTTTTTTTCCCTTTGGTTTTCCTATAGAAACCAGAAGATTTGAAAAAATCAAAGTCCCATTGGAATAAAGAGAAAACAAACAAATAAAAAAAGATGATCTGATGAAATCCAGCAGAACTTTAGTCTGCCAAAAATGAAAAATTTTGGCTGGCTTTATTGGGAATCTGGAGACCAAGAAGCTAGCTGAAGTGCTTTCATGGTACTTCTTTTTCCTACTAGTTAAAGAAGAAATGAGATAAATTCATAGCAACCACAGCAGTCCTGCGTGAGTTTTTCAGTCCTGCTTCCTACAGCTGAATACTCACCCAGTAAATCCAAAGAAGGCCACAAGTCTAAGCCAATGCAGTGCTCTCAATGCCAGCTGGATGGCTGGTGATGCTGGTGCTCCCACGTACAGCTGGAAGGGACTGTGCTTTTCCCTTTCCTCACCCACAAGCACAACCCTACTGCAGGCAATACAAAGCACAAGTTATTTTGGTCAGAAGTTATTTTTCACTCTGCTCTAACTATAGAAGTCAGTGACATATTTGGTAGAGTCTTGTCAGGAGAGAAAGTCAGTTGTCACTCTCTTGAGTGTCTCTTTCATCCCAATGCCTAATGTGACTCCAGTTCCAGTTTGAAAGATATCCAGTCATGGGAAGTGGGGATTCTCCATCTCACCACAACTTCCCATGGAACTTTTCCAGTGTCCAGTACCATTTGGCTTGGTTATTTCCTTGGGAAGAAGTAACATCTTCATATTGTTACTCCCTAGTGGTTCTCTATTCCCTAATATGACTGATCACCTCCTGAACCAACACAAACCTCTATCATGAGAAGCATGCTGAGGCTAACTTCTCTCTGCCACGTGAATTACAACATCCTCTCATTTGTGTCCAAAGGCCCCATATTCCTCTTAGGACAGATGGTGAGCACCCTGGTTAATTTCTGAAGTGCCTATGCTCGCAGGATGAAGCTTGAACAGTTTGTTCTCCGTGCCTTAACGATCCTTCCTCCTCTTCTTTGAAATCCTTTACATTATTCTTTATAGGGAAAAAAAACAACAACAAAATAACCCAAGAAACCAACAACTCAAGCAACAACAAAAGGAGTTTAGTTAGTTTGTTTACTTATTTAGTACTAAACTTTTTTTTCCCTCCTGCATTGAGCAGAGCCCATTTCAAAAGGGGCCACGTGTGGGAGAGTCTCTGGTGGATCCCACAGTCTGGGGAGATGGAGAAAAAGGCCTGACTGATAATCAGAAAGGAGCTAAGTGAGATGAAAAATAGAATGACGGGATTCATGTTAAAGGAGAACAGGCCTATCTCAGCAACTAAAATGTCATCAATTTTTTATTAAACAGAATCTTTTCAATAGACAAAAATGAGCTCTTCTGTCCTCACTCATTCACTCGTTTTCTCTTCCTTTTCCCCCCAGTTCTGCTTTTGCAGCACTGCCTCCCGTATGAAGACAATTCTTCTTTTCCTCTTTTTTTTTCATGCTCCAAGGTTTGATAAGAGGTGGAGGCTTAAATAGAGGCCTGAACACGTATTTAAGACTATTTATTGCTGCTCCACCAAGCACTGAAATGTGGGCTTCCACTCACCCTTCCTGGGTCAAAGCTGTCCATCTGAATCAGGGAATGGACTTTGGTCATCCCTATGGGTCCCTCTGGCATCTCCTGTTCTGTGAAAGGGCATTCACCCCTTTCTTTGTAACCTGTCCATATGCTCTGTTTCCACTGTAAGTTGGACCCTGCACCCCCGTGCACTTGGACATTCACAGAAATCAGCCAAGGCAAACCCCAGACGTTGCTAAAGCTGTGGTGACAGCTTCTCATCAAAAACTCTCTACTTGTCTTCACTGAAAATGCTACTCCAGTCAATGTAAAAAGTCATTGGGCAGGGATAGAGCTGGGGATAGCAAGGTCTGCTCCCCACACCTTACAAAGAACTCCTGGGTGATCATTAGCCATTGTCTAAGATGATTTCTGCATCACATCTCCTATGTCTCTTGTCTATTGAGTTACCAAGATCTATTGGTTTTGATATTAGGAAATATGCAACTTAAAAAGTTTTTGAGATCTATCCCACTTTGTGTGTATCTTGTACATTGGAGCTCTAGGGTACCGAAGGCTTCTTCATTGTAAGTATCTGAATGTGACATTACCCCCTTCTTTTGTTCTGGTGCTTTATAAGCAATCAGAAAAGGGACATGTTCACATGGGAGATGCAGGAGGAAAAGCAGGAGCCAGACATGAGTTCCAGCAGGACAGAGCAGCAGGAGACATGGATCTGCACAGCTAAGCAAGAGCCTGAAAGGAAAATGGCAGGAAACGGAGGGGGTGGCAAGCAGAATAACCCTTTCAATGTTTAAGGGGGCTGTAAGAAAGAAGCGAACAGACTCTTTAGCAGGGTGTTTTGTGATAGGACAAGGGGAAATGGTTTCAAATTAAAATCTGATATTTAGACTGGATTTAAGGAAAAAAAGCTTTTACGATAGGGGTGATGAGGCACTAGCACAGGTTTGCTCAGAAATGTGATGGGTGCCCCATCCCTAGAGACACTCAAGGTCAGCTGAGCCATGCTCTGACCACCTGATGGAGCTGTAGGTGCCCCTGTTCATTGCAGGGATTTGGAATGACTCTTTGGAAGTGGCCCTTCCATCTCAAATAATTATATGATTCTATGAATAAACCTATTCACATCCAAGCAACACCAGATAGCAGTGACTGAGTTTCAGAGCTGTTTTGGGTCCACTTGTCATCACAACATCACCTGAGATCCTTTAAAAGTCACTTTCCATGTAGTATAAAATATACATATAGTGCAGCTCCCCCACCTTACTTAGCACCACATTGCAACTTGCACAACAAGTTCTGCTTGTCCTTGGAACCTGTGCTTCAGGTCCCAGCAGGGTTTATTTATTTACAGTTCTAGAAGAAGGTCCCATCACCCAGGCATCCCAAACGCTGCTCCTTATTAGCTGGTTGATGACCACAGCCAGAACTGATAGAAGCTTCCAGAGAGCTTTTCAAGCACGTCAAAGTGCTCAACACTTGTCCGTCCATCCGCACAGCCAGCTGTCTGTCTGCAGCAGGCAGGCATCTCCCTAGATGGCTGCATCCCAGCTGCTGTCTCTCAGTCCGTCCTACGGGGCGGGAAGGAAGAGACTGATTCAGTGAAAATTAGCATGGGATTTGATGTTTGCCCTTGTAGTTGAGGAGATGCATGTAAATTTAGTGGCTCTCTTTCATCCACACGTGCTGGTGCATTTGGGGTCCGTGCAATTGCGTGCACGTTCGTGCCTTTGGGTGCTGATTCCCAAGATAGAGAAAGAAGCGTGACCAATTTCATCTGCGCATTATGTTTGGTGTGTCAGCGAGTGCTGAGCTTCTGTATGGGGGAATAAGTGTCTGTGTGCTGCGGGTATTTGTGTGCAAGTAAGCAATGTGGTGTGCAAGGTGGCTGCTGCTTCTCACAGAGAGCTGCCTCTCATTTGCTACATTACAGCTTTATCCATGAACTACCAGCATGGAAATCTTGCTATGAGCCCAGACTGTATCAGGGTAAAGCCGTGCTGACAACAATACATGTTTAGGACCCATTTACCAAGGGGATTCCACCCCCTTCCTTAATCCAAGCAAATGTGAGTGAAAGAATAAAAAAGAAAATACAGACAGAAGAAAAAAAAGGGGGGGAGGGGGGGAGGTGAGAGCGAGGGAGAAAGAGGATTTCCTTCAAATCTGTTCTTTCTGCCCATGATGGAGTCTCATTCCCATAATCATTTTGACAGGTGTGCAATGGTTGAAAAGTTGGGGGGTGTGAGGGTGAGGATGGGAGGGGAAGCACCAGAAACCCGCTTTCTCGGCGCAGGCAGCCCAGTGCACCCGGCTCCCTGATTAGAGATGACAAGCACACCTGCCGTCCCCGCGGCCCCGCAATTAAAGCCTCTTTGAGGTCCCAGGAAGTGACCGCATTAGAAAAGCCCCCTCGCAGCCGGCTCCTTAGCATATTTCCAGTGTCATTAGCAAAACGGCAAAGGCAAGGCACATCGGCGGAGGGCTCTGACATGACCCGTGCTCCTTCCCGCTCGGGGAGGGGATGCAAAGTGACTTTTAAAGAGGAGTCTCTTTTTTTTTCTATTTTTTTCATTTTTTATTTTTAAATTTATTTCCAAGCCCCTCTCTCTCACCACTCCCTCCCTCCTTCTCTTGGAAACATTCCACCTTCTCTGGGGTCAGCAAGGGGAAGGGAGCCAGAATTCATTAAAGACAGAAAAGGACTTTGCTAAAACTGGGCAGCTTTCAGGGAGGAATTCTTAATTCAGGATGCCAGTGTATATTCTTACTCTGCTCCCTGCTTTCTAGTCCGGATTTCTCTTTTCCTCTTCTTCTGTGCACCCCCACCTTCACCCACATTCTGCTCCTGCTGTCCTCCATGGGATGCCCCCTGTCTGCCTGGAGGAAGCTGCTGTGGGTGGTGGTAAGCATGCAAACCCTACTCCACAAAACCAGTGTCACGGGCACCCATGCCAGGTATCAGACTGCTTGAAGACGCTATGGATGGTCCATACTTGCAGGCGTCCAGGCCAGAATGGATGGAGACATGGGCAGCCTGATCTAGTGGTTGGCAGCTCTCTCTGCTGCAGAGGGCTTGGAATTACACAGTCTTGGAGGCCCCTTCCACTCCAAGCCATTCTATGATCTCATTCCCAAAGGACTTCCCAAGCTTTAAGCTCCAACCCACAAAGGGAGCAAACTCCAATACCAGATCCTTTTCCCAGTGATGCTGAGGATGAAAAAGACATCTCCTAAACCTGCCATAACGCTGTACAGTTCTGAAGGACATTGGTGGGCTCATTATACCTCCAGCCTTGATCTCACATAAGTTAGGAGGTCCCCAGAAGGAGCTTACTAGTGGTCTTCAACCTTCTTAAGATCTTGAGAGGGAAGTCATGGCTCTTGAAATTCTTTAGTTTTTCCACAAGTGGACCATTACACCCATCTCCATTCTTACTCCGTTTGCCTGCCATGAAAATGGGAATTCCCCTGCTAGCCTTCAGACACAGAACTTTCTGCTATGCTGCTGAAAATAGCTAGGAGAAATCCTTCCTTCCTCCCCCAAGCCCTCCTCACTGTCTCCCCTTCATCCTCTGGCCTCATTGAACACTTTCACAACACTAACACAACACTGCCTGCAGCATCCCTCACTCCTGAGTAGGGATCTTTCTTTAGTAGGGAAAAGTCTGGATCTGTCATGGCCTTGCCACCCTCATACTAACCCCATACTACTGCAGGATGAGGCCATGCACCAGAGCTAATGTAGCCATGAAAGCACTGCATCATCCCGCAATACCTGCAGGATGCAATGGGCAGGTGAATGTGACTCTGAAGTGTAACAATCCTGACAATGATAAATAATGCACACTGAGCGCTCCTGCAAAAGCATTCAGAGTTGTTATACTCAGCTAAGAAGCCCAGGGCCTCGACAGCAGAACAAAAGGGTCCCTCAGGGACTGTTGCTGATTCCCTCTTGAACAGTAGGGATTAGCAAAGCCATTTTAGCACAGTACTGCTAGGTCCTTCAGCTCTGGAGCACTGCAGAGGCTTTAATGGATTCGTGTGCGTAGCACTGCAAAGGTGAAGTAGGGGCTGCTCTGAGCAAGTAAAGCAGCAGCTCACAGCACACTGAATAACTTCTAGAGCAAAGCAGAGCCCAAGAGCAGCATCTTGATGTGACTCAGGGCTGAAGAAACAGCTAGCATCACTTAGCACAATGACACTTCAGCAGGCAGCACTCACGTGGAGACAGCCAAGACCACCTTGGCAGTCCTCATCCCTCTGATGGTTAGCATCACTTGGGCATGCCTCCTGGTGACCTTTATGCCAATCAAAGAATGAAACATGGCTCACAGTGCCAAAGCATCACCCTAGGATGTCCCTGATTCTGCTTCACAGCCCACTGTCCTTCTGGGCCCTTCCTCCAAGATAAGCCCAGAACAAACTAGTGCACTGACAGGGCATGACTGAGGAGCCAGGAGTCTTCCTGGCACTTGTCTGCCATGGGCATCACAACAGGGAAGAAGAACCAGTGAAGTTAATTTATTAAAAGGGTTCAAGTTCCAAGATTCTTCCCCCATTTTTTCTTCTCCAAGTTTGTCTGTGGAAGTCATAAAAATAAATCAAAGTGTCTTCCGCCTCTCCTGAGGCTTTCCCTCTGCATCAGCACGGCAGTGAAGACAGGCACCACAGGCTCTGAGCCTGGCTGGCTCTAAAGAGCACTGCATGAAAGAGTAGAGTGCAGTAGCTGTGGCAAGAAACACCACCATGAAACTAAAATAATGGCACAGAGAGCTGCTCTTCAGCAGTTTTGGCTGCTTCATAGCCCTGCACATTAACCCCTTGTACTCACTTAAGGTGTACAGGTCTGAATCAGGTCCTTTATATTATACGTGGCAGCATGTACAATATGACAGCTCCACCAGCCAGCCCTCCTACCTCAATACATCTCTGATTTGCACACAGTCTGGGGAAAGCTCCCTTCCCTATGGGGTGGAGTTTTACAGATGCAGGGGCAGGACAAGAGAGGAAGGTCTTGCTCATGGCTTAGGGTATATATAACCCTACAAACACTCTAGGCACTAATGCTTGGTTGGTTTCTGAGAGCTTCCTCCAACTCTTCCAATTCACAATGGGTGGATTTTAGCTTTATAATGGTACCTAATTCCCAGCTCAGGCTGACTAAGGGCAGAGCAGATCCCAGGTGCTCCATATGCCACCACCTGCAGACGTGAGTGGTACAGTTTCAGACCTCCAGTGGTTAATTATGTTAATGGTTAATAGTCTAGAAATGAGCTGGTCAGTTCCCTTGTTCTTGTTCTCCAGGGAGAAGCAGCTCAGGGACCTCCCTGGGGTACCCTCTTAGGATGTTCCACACAGCAACCACGTTTTCCCTAAATCTTAAAATCATTAAGGCTGAGAAGGACCACTAAGATCAGCTAGTCCAACCATCGACCCATCCCACCATGTCCCTCAGCGCCACATTTACCCTCTTCTTGAATATCTCCAGGGACAATGAATCCACCACCTCCCTGGGCAGCCTGTTCCACGATGCAGAAGGTACAGGTTGGATTGCTCGCACACCTTCAGAGGAGAGGAGGTGAAGACCACCCGGCGCTGTTCCCTGGGGGATGTTCCAAGCTGCTGCTGCATCTTCAAAGCACAAGGCTGGAGCAGCAGATGGGGCTGGTGGCCAAAACAAAGGGAGCAGAAAGCTGAATGGGAAGAGGAGGTGGATGAGAGGGCAGAGAAGAGGAAGAGTAGAGGAGAGATGAGTACTGCAGAGAGTGAAGCAGAGCCCAAGGATGAGCTCTCAGCCCTCTGTCACTCCTGGTGCCCTCAGGGGACAGGTATCCAGTCTGCGGAGCAGGCGAGTGCTGCTCCAAAGTAATGGTTAAATCAATGTGTTTACAGATGATGACACTAGAGTGACATACAGTGGAGAAGCCTCATGAAAAAATAAACAGGTAATAATCACACTGCAACGTGCACACTCCACTTCTCATTATTGCAGAAAAAAAGGCCCACCAGGGTTCATAGCTTCAGGAGATTAACCATTCCTTCCCTGGATGAGACCTCCCTCGGGGGGGGGGATTTGCTCTCAGGGCCTCCCTTACTTCAGAGCAAGCAGGTGAAGCAGTGCTTATGAGCAGTGAGATGTGTCACCTAGCACAAGCTGAGATGTGACTTAAGGGAGAAGTCAGGGAAGAAGCGCTTACATAGATTGGCAGGAAGAAGGCAGCTCCAGTGAGAGCTTTGTGACTTCATGCCAGAGGAGCTTGCACCCTACTTTCTGCCCCGACACAATGCTCTTACGGGCACTGTTGACCTCCATAACCCCAGTGAAGACTATTTCTATACTCATGCCTTCCTACACATTGCTGGAGACCTGCTTTCATACAGCTCACTGCATGTATAAACACGGGAAGGATCTACGGAGGCAAGTCTGCTTGGAGGGTTTATACATGCAATGAGCTGTATGAAAGCTATCCCTATAGTCACAGAAGTCCTTCAGGCGGACAAAGACAAAAGTCTTTTTAGAGATATTGTTGAGTATATTCATTTGCAGACAGCTTGAGGAGAAACACTCCATGAAATTGAATTTACAGTGGGGAATTAATAGTTACAAGTACGTTCTATGCTCTATCAAAATGGATTTATGGGCAAAAGTTTCCTAGATATTCACATGTCATCCAGAGGAGGTCAGCAAGCCAAGGATATGTAATTTTTGTGGTTATCTGTACTGGACAGCATTGTTGGGCTGCAATAGGTGTATGAGATTTGCAGAAGTAGCATCTTCTAGATTTAAGATGAGGTAGAATTAAGCACTGTGTGTTGGAGAGAAGTGCTCTCACAGGGCTGAGTTTGTTCATCCACTGCTCGTTCCCAACGCAACTACTTTGTAGTGCCTGTATCCATGAGATTGCTGGCTGGGATGGTTTTGCACAGAGGGCAATCTCTAACTTCCCTAGGGCTGGAGTATGATATCCAATCATCAGAACAAATCACAAAGCAAATACTAGATGCTCTGTAGACTTCACAGCTCCACTCCATCCTCCAACAAGCTTCAGACTTTCACGAAATAGCTCAAGACCCCAAATTCACATGTTCCAGGATAAGAGCATCATAGTTACCCCAGGGTCAAACAAAAGCTGATCTTTCGTTACTCTCCCCCAGGCCTCTCTGCCTGAGATGATTTTGGGATGTTTAATGTGTCAAACAACCTTTAGATCTTAAAGGGCTAGAACTACATATGGAAGAGCCACCCAGAAGACAAAGTATATGGTGAGAAATGGGAAAATCCTCACAGAAGACCAAGAGAAACACTGAAACACTGAGAGTGTTAATTCAGTATAAGCAGATACCCTTATTTGTTAAATTATTATGAGCTCTACTGCGAGGGGTAAGAAAGGAAATGGATTTTGTTTGAGGAGTGGGTGTGGAGACACTTGGTTCATGCAGGCACCCACCTTTCAGCCTTCTCAACAGACCCCAAGGAGGTGGATGCCCATCCTCAATGCTGTCTCCAAAGAGCCTTCAAGCACCAGTCCTGTCCACCCAGCAGCTTCACCGACAGGAGAGGGCATCACAACAGGTTGTCACCTATGCAACACATTAAGGAGGCGCAGACAGCACAAACAGGGACAGCTGATTGTCACTCATTATCATATCACAGACATGAGGAAGAATGTCACTCTGTGTTTCACCCACGCATACCCAGTACCATCAGCCCCAAGTAGCATTTGAGGCTAACTGACATCAGTTCCTTCTTGCCTACAGCTGGGGGTGTATGCCTGTATCCTCTAGCTAGCCTCATCCCTTGGAGCTGTTGAGCATCTTCAAAGTGTCAGTTCTGGCTGTCTCCTTGGGAAAAAGAACATTTTATAAGACTTCAACGGTGTCTCTACTCATCGCAAACCCATGAAAAACCCTGCAGCACAGATCTACTCCTCAGCATAGTGGGCTAAGCTGGGTATGACCTCACATGCCTCATTCCAAAGGATGTACAGTCTCCTCCCACCAGGAGGCACACAGCCCTGGATGCCACTCCCAGCCCCTTAGCTCCCACAAGTAGCTCTGGGGATGTAAGGTGACAGTAGTTCAGCTGCTTCTCCTCCACCCAGCAGCATGAGAGTGATAAAGAAAGAAACAGAAATGGAAGGGAAAGCTCAGCTACAGCTCTTATTTAACCAGGACATCAGTATTAGACACAACATTGGTATTTGTGCAAGACAACAGCCCCACTATCTCAGTAGCTCAAATGCGAAAGGGATGCACATAGAACTCTGCAACATAATGGAAAGAGCAGAAAAGACATAGGCTACAACAAGCAGAAGGTTGCTTAAATACAACAGCAGTGAGCACAGAAATAAAGAAAATAAGCTTCTCACCTTCAGAAGGCCTCCTGGAGCAGGAATCTCCAGCAAGATATCCTCACCTCCATTGCCAACCCTTAAATGAGCACTGGGAAGGGGTGGATCCTGGCTCCCCCCCTTCTGGTAATTCCAGCACATTGCATGCACCTGAGCTCCCCTGGGTTGGCTCTGCCTTCCCACCAGGTGCTCAATCACTGGTTCAGGCCATCACTTAGCATTTCTGCTACAGACCCACAGGTCCTTGCACTCAAATTTCTACTAGTCAGCAAAATGGTTGTGCACAAGTGAGCTTTCTGCCTTTTAGCTCCCAGATCTGCTCACAATCCAGATGAGCACAACAGCACGTTGGCTTCAGGCAAGGTCTCAAGACAGGCATGTTTTGCTGCAAACAGTTGATGGCTTCCACTGACATGCAATCAGACTGGCTGTCGTTCTTGACTACTACAGATACACTGTTTGAACGAGAAACATTTGAATTTTTCCCTTAGTCTGCACAGAAGGGAGTGCAAATCTAAATATGAGTTTGCACTCCTGGATAGATCTAGTCTAGGTTGTGTGATGTCCTTAGGATGCAGACTGTTGTCAGCTGCAGATCTCACTGCATGGGGACCCCAGCCCACACTTGAATATCATGTGAGAGTTCAGAGGCCAAGAAAGATGCCTAGGAGCCACTGAAAAGCATCTGAAATCCATCTATACCTGCCTTGAAGCATCTGTGTAAGCTCCTTTTGAGAGGGATTTTGCTAATACAGAGGGATTATACCAACAGCTCTCTTGTGCCACACTATTTAGTTTGGGATGTTTGACAAGCAAATCAATCAGCCTCAATCCAACCCTGAGGAGCAGATAAACGTATTTTGCTTTTATTATGAAGATTGGAAAACCGAGGCACAGAGGGATTTAAGTGGCTTTAAGAGAAGAATAAACAGAAGAAAATCTCTGAGTATTTCAGGCACAGAGAGAGGGACTGACAGAATGCAAACCTCCCGGGCAGCAGCCACCAACTCATCTCTCCTCCAGCAGATGAGGCTCCTCATCTCTGCACAGCTGCTCAAACACAGGGTCCAGGTTTTGCTTCTCCTTGAGAGCTGGGATTAGTCATGGGTATGTGGGCAGAGGGCTGCTGGACAAGGACACGTGGACAGGCAGAGAAAGACAGACAGGAGAGCGAAACTCCAGTTGGTTTTAAGACAGTGGCTGGGCCCTCAGGACTGAGAGCTCATCCATATTTCAAGTACCAGTTAGACAAACAAAACAAGAACCAGAGAGGCAAGCAAGGAGCCCGTTTGTCATATCAAAAGGGGTTTCAGTGGTACCTTCCTTGCCCTCCTGTCCCCTTGAAGTTTGTAGCTGGAGGGGGGAGAAGGGACAGCTCCCTCTCCAGCCGAATGGCTCCTGCCACAGCTGGAGACGGCCTGTGTGTAATTAACCTCCAAGCCAATCCCCCAGCGGTGGCTGCCAGGCAGATCAAAGAACTCACACATCTTTGTCTGAAATCGGCAGCCAAGGGGAGCTGGGAGGAAAGCAGAGTAGGGGTGGGAGAGGGAGCGAGAGAGCGCGTGTGTGCTCCTAATTGATAAAAAGGGAAGAGCGTCTTCCTCCGAGAGATCTCCAGCCCCATCAAAATGCAGGAGAAGAAGAAGAGGAAAAGAAAAAAGGGTTTCCTTACAGGAGCATGCCAAAATCTAGCTGCTTGCAACAGAAGAGGTAGTCAATGCTACAGGGTCAGCCCTAGGCAGGGGTGGAAGGAGAAGTTGTTGGCTGTAGGATTGCTCCTTTTTGGATGCGTTGAGCCAGGACGTTGGCTTCCACCTCTGCCCAAGGGGGAAGCATGCAGGGCCCATTGAGATTTGTTGGGGGATCCTTGGAGAGGCAAAGATCTTGTGGAGCACGCAAAGGATCTGCCTTGCCTTCTCTTGCAGCACCAGGAAAAAGAGAAATGAAAACCAGCACAAGTTACATCTAGCCTTGCATGCTCTGACATGGGGCTTGGCCAATTCATTAACCCTCCAGCTGTGTTTTCCAGAGCATTTGCATTGGGATCGTAGGCAGGTGACTTGGCCACTGATTAGATCTCAGCCTTTTGTTGCACGAGCTGACCAGGATGAGCAGTGCCAGTCCTGGCACGAGGAGCTGCCAGATGTGACAGAAAATAGTGTGAAAAAAATGACAGAAGAAAAACAGTATTGTGAGGTACAGCTGCATTTTAAAGGAGCTTGAAGGGAGCTGGCATGAGAAACACTAATTTTGCAGATAACTGAAGAAGGAGCACTGGGTGTGACTCAGGAAAATAACTCCAGCATCCTCCTGGATCAGTAGGGAGTGCTGCCCAAAGCTGCTTCACCCATCCTGAATCAGATGCACGGGATGGATGAAAACAACTGCCTGCCTAAGGGACTGTTCTTTCTCATCAGTTGCAGTGAAAACCCAGGCTTCTCACCTCCACAAGGATAAAATTGGAAGCTAGGTTAATATTTTCTACACTGCAGACCATGAGGCTCACTGAGTCCAACAGTTTGTACTTGGCTGAAGCAAAGCGTTCATAAATAGAATATTCCTTGATCCATAATATTCAGTGAAAATTAGTCTTTAGAGTTTTATCAAGAAAAGACAAGTCCACACCGTTGCATAGAGATAAAAATGCAGAAATCTCTGTATAGTCAAATGCAGGGAAGAGCTATGGCCACAGAGATGCTCTGATGGTGCATACAATTGCCCCAGTTGCTGCTCAAACTATTACTCACTATTATTTTGCCCTGTGCAAACTCTCATTTGGGAATAAACATTCCTGGTTTGTTTAAATTCATATTTTTGAAATTGAACTAAACAAATGAGTTGAAGCAAGAATTTTGCTTACTTACAGTAATGCAAATTGCAGTGAGCACCAGCCTAGCATTCAGGCAAGTAAAAGTCAGCTAAAGAATGAGGAGATGCCAGATTTATCATTTTGGCTGGTCATTGTTTCCGTAGTTGTAAGTCTCATTGAAGAAGCCTCCTGTTTAGCTTTGTTTTGCTTTTAATTTGAGAAGACAAGTCAAAAGAGAAACTCATGGGTGATCACGCGATGCAGTATTTAAATTGTCAACATGGGTGTAAGTAACTGAGAAGGGAAGAAGCAGGAGTTGTTTGTAGATATTGTGCTCTGGCAATATGCAAAGAACCTTCAAAGGGACAGCATGACCTGATAAAAGAGCATATTAAAACTGGGCAACATGTCAGGTTACGTGCACAATGTGTTAATCAGAAGCCTTCCACTCCTGGACTGTCACAGCCAATACTGAGGAAGAGACTGCCAACACTTTATAACACCATTCTCTTTAAAACATAAAAAGCTTCAGTCTGAAGATTACGCAGCCTTTTCCACTTGGATCTGAAGGGAAATGGAGCCTGAAAACAGAAGACATTGCTCATAGAAATACACAAGCCCTTGGCACCTTTCTGAGTATGAGCTCACTTTGGGGACAGGGTCCCTCCTTCCAGTGCTTGTCTTTTCACCTGAAGAAACCAACATGTCTGTTCTTCTTGTGTCTATGCTTCATGTGGAACTGGACTGAAAATGCCACTGATGCGTGCTTAAGATGTGTGATTGGATGGTACTTGCTGTTTGGTTTGACATTGGCACTCAGGAGCACATCTCAACTTGCTGATATTGAACCAAAATCTTGCCTTGGCTCAGACGAAAAGGCATTTACCATCTCGACACCCTCCAAAGCTTGGTAGCTGGGCCTGGGGGTGAAGTTTTGTAGCTTCAAATGATAGATGTCAGTGGTCAGCCCATGGTGAAACTCGTGGGTGGGATAAGATGCTTTGAATTGAAGTTGATGGGAATGTTGTGGTTCAGCTGTGCTTCCACCATCTGCAGGACACAATGAGTGATGTAAGATGGATAGCATAAGTAATCAGTATCTGGTTTAGCCATAAGACTTCCACAGACCATACTTTTACCTTCAAAAATATCTATTTGACTTGCTCAGGTTCAGGTTAAGCTAATATTCTTGTTCCTTTCAGTCCAGAGCAGATAATGAGTCTCACTCCATGCTGCCTTTCCAAACATTCCCCCCATTCCCTCCTATGCTCACCCTGCTGGTATCTCAACCTAACTCAGTTATATTGCAGCAATATATACCATAAGGCTTTTCTAACCCTGAGATTTCCCCCAGGCAGATTTTGTAGAGTATCCATTTAAAGAGATATTAATGAAAGAACTTTTACTTAATTAAAGCCAATTATTGACTTACCCATATGCTCAGCAATGTTCACTCACTGACCGGTATAAAATGATTGGATTTCCCATCTTACCATCTGACTCTGGGCAAGGATTTCAGACATGAGCTGGCTCTCTGCATCCTGCTGCTACATGGTGAGCAGCCAGGCTTGTGGAGAGCTGGTAGCTCACGGCTACAAGTATCCCGTGGCTGGGCACTTCAGTAGATGGACAGGAGCCAAGTAAGAGCAGTTTTTTGCAGATTCTGGAATTTAGGGTCATAGATTTGTTGCTTTATGGTCCATTTACAATACCATCATAATGAAACTTCATAGTGAACTTGAATACGATTCATTTTTGAAGACATGTCTGTGGAGGATGGGTCCACCAGGAGGCAGAATGATCGCAGCAGATAAGATTGCAGAGGGAAGGGGGATGTTTATTTTGTCAAAACAGCTTTTAGACCTTAGAACAGCAAATTCCAGGGCTTCCTTTCTACCTGCAACATGGACTAATTTCAGCTGTTTGTTTTGGTCCATTCTTCTCAGAAAGAAGGTTCATGCTCTCAGCATCTCATTTTGAGGTTTCTGGTATAAAAGAGGGTTTACAGGTATTTCTCAGGACTGATTCACAAGCCCTCTCTTCCTATCCAGTCTGAGTACCACCTCCCTCACCCAGCTTGAGGGCTCAGCACCCATCCACACAGCCACAGCTCAGATATCGTCCCTGCTGGATTCCAGCACGCTGCCTGGAAGAGGATCCTTGCTCCCACCATACTGTAGCAGCATTCAAGCCCTGCCATGAATCCAGCCCTTTGTTTCCACATCTTGTGTCCGAAAAGAGATGAAAGATGCTCCAAGAAAACAAGTTACTCCACAAGCAGAGCTACTAATGAACCCCAATTCCCCAGAGGTTTGCCTCTTGTAGTTGGCTTCTCTGATGTCTAGTGCAGTGTGAACTCAGACTTGAAGCTGCCCCACACCCAGCAACTGGATTCTCCAGTGTCTCATTAAGGTTGAACACATGCTGCAGGCTTGCCTTATCTCAGTCTGTTGGCGGGCTTGTGGTGCTGCATCCAATTGCTTTATTTCATTATATCTTTTAGACCACTTCTACCAACCACAGTTAAAACATAGTTGAAGGTGGCCAACAAGTTTGTGTATCACTGGGTGTAAAGGTAAGTAACAAACACACACATTGTGATGACATACCTTCCATTCTCCTCCTCACCTTCCCTGCCCTGCTTTCCTCTGTAAAACAGACAAAAATGAGATTTCTGTTTACAGAAACTTACAAGTGATTCCTGTTTCTGACTGGCCTAAGACCAAACAGAAACAAGTTTTCAGTTTTGTCCATAAAATTAAGATGTAAACAAGCTCAAGGTCCTCCATTTCCTTCCATCCCCTGCAGAGACTGCAGCTTTAGCAAGTCATAAAGGTACTCAGAACTCCATCTCAAATCCAGCAACTGGAACAGTATGGCTGAGATGGGAAGGGTCCTCTGTGTCATCTGGTCCAATCCTCTGCTCAAACACAGCCAATTAGATCAGTTTCCCAGGACCACTTCCAACACAAATAGTAAAACACAAACATGGACTTAGAGCAGAAACGATGAAGGAAGTGATACAAGAGAACAAGCAGATGAGGGTGCTTGCACAATCCAGCTTGCATCATCCAAGCTGATTTTCATCCATACTCTTTGTGCTACGGATGCTGCAAAGTTGATGTGGGTCTAACCAGTTCCACAGTGCTCAGAGATGTTACTTGCTGCAGACTAGTGGGAAACAGCTGCTGAAGTGCAAAGCTGACTGAATCATCTGGTGAGAAAATAGAAGTGCACATTGCTTTTAGCAGCAGTCTCAGTCATCTTGGAGGGGTGTCTCTACTGCTGGTGCAGAGGAACGTGGCTGATGGGTATGGTGTGTGTAGATCAGGAGAGAGCTCCTGTCACAGATAGCAATGGTGGGGTGTAGCCCTTTCACGAGGGAGGAAGGAATCAGTATCAAAATCAATAGCTCTTCTCTGGGAGGAGAATTATCTAAGCAGGGAGAAGTGGTTCCCTTGCAGCTGGTTGCTTTTGGTAATCCATTATTAATGCTTGAGTTACAGGCCCCATAGAAGATGCTTGGCACTCTCAAAGGTCATGTTGGTATAAGAGCACATTAATTGTTTCCAAACAGTTCACCCTGCAGCACCTTTGCCGAGGCCGGGGGAGTTAGTATGGCAATTCTTGATAGCTTTTCTCCACAGTTTCTATCAAGACCTCCAAGAAGCCTTTCCAATGCACCGTGAAAAAATCTTGATATCAGGGCAAAGATCAAGCCCCTCTGGGGCTGCATTTCTATCATAACCATCAAAGATGAAACTGCTGGGCAGAATTTTATTTTCTTAAACCCACACTCAACAGTCCAGAGATCTAGTATTTGTGGAGATCCAAAGCAAGTGAGTAAAGCCATCTGGCATCATTTATTCCTATAATTTTGAAATTAACTTTCCCAAGAACATCCCAAGTCTTCTGAGAGCAGCTGTATCACAGAATGAAATAGGTCAGAACCAAAATCCCAAACCCAGATCCAGCTTCAAATCTGAAGTCTGCAGCTCAAACCGATCTTTAAAACTGGCCAGCTACAAAGAGTCTGAGCTCGAAGAAAGGTTATCTGAAATTCAGTTGAGAATGAGATGATAGGACCTCAAAGGAGCCCTTGGCTAATAAATAAATAAGTGAAATCAGTCAGTAGTCTAAGGAACTCTTTTGGTCAAGCCTGAAGCTGTGTCATAGTACTACAGAAGCTCTTCACTGCGTTTTATGGTAGTAAATTTCACTCTAAGCACTAAAACTCAGGATAGGACAGAAAATAGTTGCTCTTCTGTTCAGCATCACAATATTTTCCTCCACTCATGCATCTTCTTCTTCTTAGCAAGTAGAGAAGAAGACTTGATTTCGTACTGAAGCTGCACACAGGACAAGTGCTTCATCCTGGAGGATCACCAAACGCTTGGTGGGCCACCAGCTAAATGAATATTGCTCCACAATGAGTTTGCATTGTGTGGCAGGAGTCTCTTATATATAATTAAGGGGCAGGTATTTGGGGCATTCAGGACCTCAGCTGGGCAGATTTTCAGGTGCCTGATGAGTGCTGGCCTGAGACAACAGACCCTCGTTCAGTAAGTTCATGAGATCAGTTTCTTTATTTTCCATGAAATGTTCAGGATCACAGCGTCACTGAGATCTGTATATTCCGGCCAAATTTGTTACATTGGCCTGTAGGATTAGCTGTTACTGTGGTGGAGCAGGGAGATGTGCATGCACACAGAGAAGGCACCATGATGCAGGCAACAGTTGTTCACAAAACTAGGATAAACTAGCAGGCTTACTGCAGAAATGCCTGCAACGATGCAAATTCTCCACACCCAAAGTGTGTTTATGAGGTGGGTATTACTGGGGCTAGCCTTCAATTCAGGGTATATGCTCATTTCTCTGACCAGCACTTCTTTACACAGGGAGGCTCAGTCTCTTACCTTGTTCCAGCTGAAAAGAGAGACATACCAGCCATCCCCTGGTGGAGATTTCATTTCAGACAAAGTGGGGGCCAGCTGATTTCAGAAGGCCAAAAGGTGGCATTTGAGAGCTTCCTTGCTGATGATGGAGAGGCTGGAAGATAGGACTAAGGACATAAGGACTTGCACCACTGTAGAGTTTCTATATGTATACATTATTCTATATGTAGTGCAGCCTGAAACTCTCTCATGAATTAAACAACACCTACCCTCACCTCTTCCACAACTGTTTCTGTTATGCCAGGAGCCAGCTCAACCACCCTTAGCCAAGAAAGTGAGGTCTGTGCAGTGCAGCATCCTACTTTGGTGTCAAGTCAGACAACAAGCTAAAGGCGAATCAGCCAGCATTGAGCTAGTCAGGGCAAAGGAGGTGGGCAAGGGAGATGCTGAGGAATGGTAAGACAGATGTTTACCTGCAAGGGGTTTACAACCTTCAAAACAAAAGATGAGTTTTCTGAGGCCTCCATCCTGCTCCATTTACCAGAGTTTTATTAGGTCAGTAGATTCTCTCTCTAAAAAAGCTTTGGACAAACTTCACCTCCATCAGCACTTCATGCTTTATGCTGAAGCCTTTGCCTAGCATTTTCTCTAGAAAGCACAGAATGAACTCTGTCTACAGATTCTGTACAGAACAGGGAGACAATCTGTGCACTGCCTTTTTATTTTTATTTTTGTTTTTTCCTTTTTCTCCTATGGAGAAACAGGGAAGACATCTGAGCAGCTGAGAGTAACTGCTGGCATACTGCGTGAGCAAGTGGGACAATCTCCATTTTACCAGAGGAGCTGGTCACTATGCTCAGAAAAATGCTGTTATCGATAGCTGAATACACTCAAGCCAGCATATAAATGACTCACATTAGTGTCTCTATTGCCCCCGCACCATGTCATGAGGTCACCTATTGCACATGTTAATGACCCCTAGGGTGAGAGAGTGGTTTCTGGTGTCTAGCCCACACTTCTCTTTATTCAGTCCCTGTGCGTGCCCCAGGTTCTCGCCTTTGTCACTTATTTTATTCTGAATCCAAACACGGCCACACAATGCACTTGACCTTTGCCCTGGAGGGAACACACTTGGGATGAAAGAAGAATTCACTCTTTCTTCCTTTCTAATTCTAGTTGTTACTGTACCGTTGCAGACAAATCCCCACTTACACAATAGAAATCAAGTTGTCTGTTCTCACTAGTTCTGGGACGTTCGACAGGGGTTCCTCCTCCTGCCACAGATGGCCCGGCTTCTGCCTGCATCTGGTTTTCACGTTCTACATCCATGCCCATTAATCCTTGCCATGGCATGGCAGCAGAAGGGATGAGTGGGTACAGCCACCAGGCATGAGAACATCAAGCAAATGGCCATCCTATTCTATTTCTTCAACAACCTTGACTCCTCTTCCTTTAAACTGTATATTTAATCAAGTAGCCACATTGTCAATGATTTCCTTTCTGTCCAGTGGTTGATTCTGTCTCTGTAAGATATGAACAACCCTTGCTTCCATTTTTGGAACTGCTACCTGGATCCCCAGGGCACCTTCCATTCTCTCCTTTGGGTCACATCCTGATATGCATGGAAAAAGATGGTCATTTCACTGAAGCACGCCAGAGCTCCTCTAGTATGCTGCTGCTCTGCCTTGAGCTGAAGAGTGAAGGCAGTGGACTAGATGATGATGCTTAATTGGCTCAAATACCTGAAAACTGGTCCTGGAACTGAAGCCAAGTAGCTTCAAGATCTTGCTTCAGTGTTTTTAACATTTCAAATACAGACCAAGATACAAGGAGAAAGAAAATATGTATTGTGATTTTCCTCATACCCTCATTTAGTTTTCTTCAGCTTCTCAAAATTCACTGAAACATCCTGGTTTCCTTTCTAGTGGGACACTCCTCCCTGATTTCATGCACAGAGCTGGATAAGACCAGATTTTCCACAACATACTTTGTTCCTAAAGAAGCTGTAATTTGTACAGAGCCTATGTACCTGTCCCATGATTCGTGTTCACTCACTGAGTATATCTGCAGAACCTGGGACACAAACCTGCTCTCAGAAATCTCGTCTGTATTGACTCAGACTTGTTACATCTTTCCAAGTCCCAACTTAATACACTCATTTACTCCAAGCCATTTTCATATTAATGACCCCAGAAAGTAGCTGGACCACAAATATTCTTGTAATGTTTTTTTTTTTTTTTAATAAATCAGTTGATTTACAGCACTGAGGTTGCACAAATGGGCTAAGACTTATCTGTACCAAGGGTGTCAAAGATCCTGAACACAGAGATGACTCCTAGATTGAACAGCACCTCCCTAAACGCACAACAGAAGGCAGCAGATGGAAGGACACTGATTTCTAAAAAGCTCAAAATGCAGTGACACCTTGTTGAGCACACTAACAGTACAACCACTGTCACATCTCCTGAGGTGTCCAAGCAGAGAAGAGTTTCAGGAGGGTTTGCAAAATGACCAGAAGGAAACTGTGCAGATGTTCATGAGGAGAGTTTGTAGGGAATCACCTATCCCTGCAGATGAAGGGGTGGGTGGTTGTATACCTAATATCAGTCCACACTAGAGCCATTCCAACTGCACCAAACCAGCTGATGAAGAGCCTTGCACATTCCCTTTCTCAGCTGTCCATCACCTACATGGGTCACCCCATGGGAGGCACAACTGGAGCCAAAACACTTAACCCCCTGAAAGACCAGTTCCTGTTTGCCCAGAGAACCAGAGAGCAGTCTCCTTCTGCTGCAAGCATTAATCCATCCTTTCTATTTCTTTTTTTTTTTTCCTGTTGTGTTAACAGAGCATCTAATGTGACTAAATAGGACAACCTGCTCTCCCATCCACATGAAAAATAAATGATGTGCTTTCTCTCAACTACCTTCCCCCCGTCCTGGCACTTTTCCCACCAGGCAGCCCTTGGACCTGATCTCCCTTGCGCAGACCTCATGGAGGGTCTGAGAACCTCCCCCAAGCAGAGCACGGTGGTAGAAGCCATTGGCTTGAGTCAGAGAAGAGTGGCAGAAGATGGAGTTTGGGGGAGCCAGAGGGTGGGAAGTCGGAGGGAGGTGGTGTGTGCGTACGTGGGGGTGGAATCTATGTGCAGAAAGCAGCCAAGTGGCAGCTTACCCTGTTAAATATTAATCATCTCTGCTTCTGCAATTTCGGCAATGCGTCTAGGCCCACCACTGCTGAATATTTCATTAACACCACTCACTTCCAACTGCACTTCTCCCACTTCTCTTTCTTCCATAGACCCCTCTCCCATCTCTGCCGCACACTTCATTCCCCTACCTTTGCCAGTGCCGGTATGGCCATGGTGCCCATCCTCTAACCCTGCATTCTTTAACCCCAGTGGTGAGCACTTGCCCAGCCCTGGTCCATTCACAGCCCACTGATGATGGCGTCTGTGCAGAGAGAGAGCAGCAAGGCTGTTAAGGGGAAGGAAGATCATCAACTCCACAGGGAAAAAAATATAAGTGCGCATCAACAAGTCCGTGCTAAATAATACATGAGGCAGGTCAGGGTAGAAATGCTGACTCTGGGCTGGGAGCTTTTTAAACTACGTAGTCTATGTTTCTTCATCACTGGCTTGCTGTGTGCAAGTACCTTTGGAGTGCAATCATACGTGCCAGGGTGAGCTTTGTTGACTCTGAGCAATTTTCACCTCCAGCTCCTAATTGCAGCTTCCTCTTGCCTGCACCAACAGATGCCTACATGGTGTGCTTGGATGGCTGCAGCTGGACAAGATGATGGAAGGAATTGGGATGAGAGAAGGACTGTGCAGGAGACACAAGAGCCCAGTAGGAAAATACAAAATGATTGAAAGATGATGTGTTGGTGCTCTAATCCAGATCTGATGGGTCAGATTTAACACTGTATTCATCAAAGACACAGGCATTTCTGATCTAATGCCAATGATGGTAGTGGTGTTTGGGATGAGAATTAGTATTATTGACCCTGAACTCTACTGAACAGCAGGTTTTCATGGTTCAGAATGAAACTTGCCCTCCACGAGGCTGGTAACAAATAAATAATCAGTCCCAGTGTAGAGGCCAAGAAAGCCTCTACAGGTTGGAGGTTGGAAAGTCTTTAGTCAGACAAACACCGAAACATCAGCTCAGAAGTGCGACAGTGACAGTGACATTTGGGAAGAGAAGGAATTGTCAGCATGGTCAGCAAACTCCACCATGGGTGACAATGAGGACTTTATTCCACTGCTCCTCCTTTGTCCTCCATGGGTATTCATAGAATCATCAAACATGCTCGAGCAGGCAGATGGAATTGGACTTCAGAGGTCCCTTCCAACTCCTATAATTCTGGGATTCTATGATTCTGTGGATTACAGAATGGTTTGTGTTGGAAATGACCTTAAAGGTCATCTTCTTACTCCCCTGCCATGTGCAGGGACATTTCCTCTATACCAGGTTGCTCAAATCCCCACCCAAGCTGGCACCAAACTCATTCATTCCATCCCTTCCATTACAACCCAGTCATGCTCCCCACAGAGCTGGTCAAGGTGTAAGACCAAGGAGAGAAGTGGGATTTATTCTTCCTACCCCACACATGATAGGACAAGAAGGAAGAGGAGAGGGAAGCACTGCCCCTGAACCATCTAGTCCATTATCTCTTCCCATTGGATTCAGGTTTAAATATTTGTAAGATCCCATTGTAATTTTAAGGAGATGGGTGGGGGAAAAAACAAGCTAATCTGGGTCCAGACTGTCTCTCCCTATGGTGCATAGGTATCTATCTAGTAGATAGAGATTTCTTACACTGGTGCTGTAATAGGAACAGATTCACATACTCTTGCTCCAAGCCATTGCAATCTAGTTAGAAAAAAAGAGCCTGACACCTTTGGGCAAGACAAGGAGGCTCTAGGAGTCAAAAGCTTTTTCAAGATTGAAATAGAAGCAGGAATTACCAAGCAAAGTTCAGGCCAAAAATAAACTTGCCTAATTGAACTTTGCTGTGTTAATGAACCGAACAGACTAACAGAAAAAAAGTATGGTGGGAAGGGCATCAGCCATGGAGGAGGTGGTCATGGTGGGATAGCTCTGTTCTCACTTGATCAAGTGGGTAAGAAGCTTTTAATCTGAATGGAACCCCTCTTTTTCCCAAAGCTTAACCAGCTTCCATGGTGTGTATATTGATGCCATTGCTGATTCTGTTCAACAGTTAACTACCTACTTGGAGAAAGACACTCAGGCTTGGCCATTCCTCTTCCAGCTAGAGCAAGTACAAATCCCAGGCAAATTTCAGTGCTCTTATCTGTCAAGAACAAAAACATAGGATTTTGATCAATAGCTCGGGAATGCCTTAAGCCAAATGCTGTGTTTGTTGCAAGAGAGGATTTTCTACACAGATCTCATTGGGGGATCAAGTTATTCCTTTTGTATAATATATTAAATAAAATGTGCACTGGAGAAGTCACTTGAAAATATTGAATGAGATAACTTCATCTGATTAACGTAGCGTGCTTTCTTTCCCCCTTTTTATTAAAAATTCACAAGGCTTCCCATCCCTTATCTCAATTAAGCAACTTGTTTGTCAAGATTATTTGTTACGCATTTTCATAAACATTTGATGAATTATATGCAAACATCTCACTAATGTATTAACAAGACTGAGGTTTTAATTACACAACACTCAAGGAAAGCAGGCTTTAGGCTCCTCCAGAGAAGTTAATTGTGCTTCCTTATATGCCTGTGCATTGCAAAGGAATTTTCCTCTGGGGGAAATCACATTACACAGTAGCAATGTACCCGCACAGTCCTGCTAGTACAAGCTGGTCCAACATCATTGAGATCAACCACTTCAGAAGCTTTTGCTAAAAGAATAAACTTCAGCTCAGACATCGAGAGTGAGGAGTTGGGAGGTGATACAATCCATTTTACACCAGTCATTATGCATAGGCATGGGATTTTCAAGGCACTACCAACAAATTTGGAGTGGAGTTATGCTTGGTTCCTTTCCTTTGACTTCTCTGTTTGAAGTCCAAGAATGTCTCAGACCATCTGCTCTGCAAATTTGCTATGCCCTGCCTGCTCTATATTTACTCTAGAGATTCAGACACAGTGGTCAGTAAGTTCTGCAGATGATCAGAAGGCTGTGTGGAGGGGTGGTGGAGCCCCCATTCCTGGAGGTGTTCAAGAAAAGTGTAGATGTCACATTGAATGACACACGTCCACAGCAAGTCCAGCAGGCAAGTTGGGTGAAGCTCACAACCAAAGAAGTGGTTGTCCAGATCTAACATGCCAAGAGCTGAACAAGAGAAGCCTGAGATAGTGGACTGATCAGTATATCATTGTCAATATGTCCTGATGTACCCAGACCTCATGCTGATGATGAATTATTCCTTACCTTGTAATCCACCTGTATGCTGAGACTGATTAAAGAACTGTGAGTGGAAACCCAGACTTGTCTAAGTCAATGTTTGCTGTTGATTTGGTGAAATCAGCTGCTTCGCTCCGACTCCAGTCTGACTTTTCTTTAATTTTTTGAGACTCGGCAGCTGGCTGTTTGTGAGGAACACCCACAGTGTGGCTGTCCAGTCTACATCCACATTGTCTTTCCAGTTGCCAGGAACAAGCTAAGCAGTGGGCCATCTGCGTGGAGGACACACGCTGCCAGGGAGGCACCCGTTAAAACAGACAACAAACCTCTTCTGTGCACATATTCCTTAGAGGTTCCAATAACTGTCCACTCTCTGCTTAGATGTGGCCCCTTAGAAAACCTCAGCACTGAAGTTTTCCTTCTAAAAAAGCTCAAGCCAAAATGAAAATATTCTTGCCAGAATTTCTGATTCTGATTTCCACTGGATTTAGGGTATTCGAAATCCTAAAAGTATTTCAGAAATTCCTGAAACTTCACAATGATACAAATATTAATTGAGGTCTAATACTTGGAACAGCGTTATTTGTTCAATATGATTTCTTTCTATTTCTTTTGGAACACCTCATGTCCCAGTACTTGGTAGTACTAATGACAACTCAGGACATACTATGAGATGACAGTATAGCTACCTATTATTTCTTCTTAACATCTTAAAAGCTTCTGGTTTTATTTTTTGCCCTTTTCATTTTGTAAATTGGAATATTTGCAGTGTTTGATATCCTTGTTTTAGCCAGGCAACAATTTCAGATTTTCTTTTTCTAGAAATCAGCTGCTACTCTAATTAGCGCCGAGCCCTTATCTCTTTTTCTCTTTTGGAAGAATTAAAACATCAAGCTGTTTCATTAGGCCACTGACTGTTACAGCCTTTGATTAATAAAATAAAGTCAGCGTGTAATGCTAATTAGAGTATTAGCCATTCATTGTTGTGTCATTTATTTTGTGACGTATAAACAAAAACAGGTCTTACAGGATTTGCCCTGGACTTCACTCACTTCCTCTGCAGGTCTGCCATGATAGCTCATGCATTTAATTCCATTATATCATTAAGCTGAAGGAGCAAAAATGTAATTACATTAAATAAAACAGGGGAAACAAAAATTTTGAGACTTGGATTACCTGGAAGAGGATACTCCTTAATTCTGGTCACAGCAGAACCAAGTTCTGAAATGCCCGAATTTTTCTGCAAAAGAATAATGAGTTTTAACCATGCAGGTGGTGATCCCACCAGTCATGCCTTTGGAAGTCCCCATGCTTCTGATGGCCAGGAGCACGGGATGGAGAGGGGACAACCCGGCCTTCTGTCTCTAGCTGCTCCTTGCTGGGAAAGCCAGCATCCCACCCAGTAATGAGCCATATTTTTCTTTCACGTTCCCAAAGTGTACCCGTGGTAGCCAGTGAATACAAATCAAGGCAGTAGCGTTAATATTCTCACTACATTTAAATCTAATGGGCTCTTTTAATATTCAGAATCAAAGGCACTTCATCACCAGTAGATTTTTTTATACTTTTTTTTTTTTTTTTAAAGAACCCTGCATCTTGTTCCACTCTTCCTCCCCCTCTTTTACTTTACTTTATTTTAAGCCAGGCTAAACCACCAGGGAAGGGCCGTGCCTATAAACAGATGCCACTCACAGAGGGTTTGGGAGGCCTTCCCATCATTAGATGCTGCTGAACTTTGAACCTGCGACTGGGAGGCTGCGTTGGCGGTGAGGAGGAGGAGGAGGAGGCAGCAGGGATGAGGCCAGGGCGAAGGATGGGGGGAGCTTGACGGGGTCTCTCTGGTGAATTGCTGGCCTGCCCAGCACAGGAACGCTCAGGACTTCAAATCCGCTCCAGTCACTTTGAAGCTTCTCTCTCTTAATCTCCCTTTCTCTCCCTCTCTCTCTTCGTCTTTTTCCCCCCTTGCATCTATGAATCATTCATGGCTTTTTTTCTTCTTTTTTTTTTTTCCCTCAGAGGTTCCTTAGGAAAAAAAAAAAAAGAAAAGAAAAGAAAAGAAAAAGAAGAAAAAGGGAGAAAAAAAATAAACACACACACTCACACAAAGCCCTGTGTTTATGTTCTTATTGCTCCGCGTAGCTTATTATCACCAATGTTGAACAAATTACTTACACGATGTCTATGCTGTGCTGCCTTCCCTCAGAGTGATGCTTGTGATGGGGCTGGCGATTTTGTTTTAAATGTTAATGTACAGTGGGGCAACACATTCAATGTAAATACGTGGTGAGCAGCGTTTACGTGGCACATTGAAAAGAGCTCAGCCCTAGCGCAGGAGTTAACAGCACAGGGTGAATTTACACATAGCGTAGCCAATGTCAAGAATACAGAGGAGGGATTTGGATGGCAGAAGCTTTTTTTTTTTTTTTTTTGCTTTACAACAACCCACGTGCTCCTCTGGAAGGGGTTCAGTGGTTTTTTGGGGAAGCATGTCAGTTTCAATGCAGCAGTCAATGGGAATAATGGGATTTCTAGTCTTGAAAAATTTCTAGTCTAGGAAAAATTTCTTCTTAGAAAGAATGGTGAGGCACTGCAACAGACTCAAGAAATGTGAAGATGTGGCACTGAGGGACATGGTTAGTGGGCATGGTGATAATGGGCTGATGACTGGACTAGATGACCTTAGAGGTCTTTCCAACCTTAACAATTCTATGAAAATAAAGATGGTTGAGTCTGCCCTGCTTAAACACACCCTGAATCCTACTTGGGACCCATCTTGTAAAGCTCTAACATACACAAAGCCAAGCCAGGCCAGTGAGTGTGCTAACACATGCATAGTCTGACTTGAGTACAAACTGAATCAGCTGAAAACCCAGAATCTCTACCAAGATATGATAATGAGCTCAGCCAGTGGGGATGCTTCACTCAGAGTCCAGGGCTGGCTTTTGTATTGAGGTCTGGATTGGGCAGAAAACAAATCAAGAAATAGCAAAGAGAATTTGCAGAGGGTTGGAGGCCCTAATGGTATCCACAAGAGGATGGTGGCACCAGAGGTGATGAGGCTGGGCATTCACAAGGATGCAGCAGGGGAAGACGTGCTCAACCAACGCTGCTTACAGCTCTGAAGAACAAAAATGTATCAGACCTACTGGAAATAGCTGTCCTTCAGAAACACCACCACCTGTCTGAAGGCAGCAAACTAAACTCAAATGCCTATCACAACCCTCGAGACTTGTTGAAACCCCTATATTTTACTCATGTCCCTTACGCTTCCCAACTCTGCTCTCCTATATTTATAATCCTGGCAGGTAACCAGTAATAGGAAGAGAGGGAATGTCCCTAAGTTGTGCCAGGGGAGGCTCAGATTGGATATGAGGAAAAATTTCTTCTCAGATAGAGCAGTAATGCAGTGGCACAGGCTGCCCAGAGAATGATGGAATCACCATCCATGGAGGTGTTCATTGGAGGTGTGGCACTGAGAGACGTGGTTTAGTGGGGATGGGTTGATGGTTGGACTTAATGATCTTAGTGATTCTGTGATTCTAAGGCCATGGATTGTTAATACAATTATATTAAACTCTTAGAGCAAAAGGAAATTTGTCATTTGGAAGGTGGGGAAACTGAGGCAGGAAGGGTGGATATGGGTTAATACCATTTGGTGGCTAAAGGAGAATCAACTCTCCATCTCAGTGCCATTGCTGAGAGGCTAGGAATAGAGGCTTCATTGCATTTGGAAAGAAATTTAGTGAGGATACTCAACTTTCCTGAACTCCTAGAAGACTTAGGCAGATGGATGTGGGGTTAATGCCACTGGATGGGGATTTTAAAATGCAGGGGGTGTTGTTGTACAATGTTTCTTCCATCCCCAACACTTCGGCTTGGCAGCAACTGGGTCCTAATGCCCTTAAGCATCCAGCCAACTTTGAGCTTTCGGCCTCTGAAGCTGGGGCAGCTTTGTAGATATTTGCTTAATGATGTCTCCTAAGGGGGAGAAGAGTACTTGCTGTCACTGTGTGCCTCCCCATCGCTTTTATCATCCCAGTGGGTGCACTGGTGCAGTTCCATTTCTAGAATGAAACCCAGTCTAGGTTAAGTGGTTTATCCATCCTGACACAAGGAATCCCTGGATAAGACAAGACTTGAACCCATATCCCCTACTCTGAGCACACTTCTGGGTCACAGGGGAAGGAGAATCTTACCAACCTGAGCAAATACGACCAAAGGCTTTAATTTTTATTTTCTGAGTAATGTAAGAACTCCTACATTCTCGCTCTATTCAGACCTCAAAAGAAAATCTTTTCCCAGCCCAGCAGAGCCAGCGTTTTACACAGAGGTTTTATTAGATGAGATATATGACCTATTTAATATGTCAAAAAATAAACAGCTTTGGTATTAATAATAAATATTTAGGGCTCATTCCAGCTGCTCATGTGCAGCTCTGCAATACACTATTTACCACTGATTTTTGTTTTCCAGGAAAATATTTCTACCAGTGCCATACTTCAGACTTCCCTTGTCTTTATTCTATTTATTCTTTATGTGCAACATAATACGCTTTCCAAGATGTTTAAGGCAACAAGTTAACCTGCTGATATGGGACACCCTAAATGCTCCATTGCTGGAAGCTAGAAAAACATCAGAATGGTTGCTTCTAAATACACACTTTTCTTTTGCTGAAATTGCAATGATTTACCCGTTTCAGCATCACCATTAAGCCAGGGCTTGGGCTGTATCTGCTGGGCACCAGTGCTCACAACAAGCACTGTGAGCGAGCTGCTGAGCCTGGGATCCGATCTGGGCTCCAACAGCACCTTCCATTGCTACACTAACATCTCCCCTTTTAACTCCCCAATGGAGCCTGAGCGGCTGCTGGGAGCAACAACCCACAGCCCACACGAGCATCACTGGAGCGCTTTTAATCGCAGCCTCCAAAGAGAAAGCCCTGCTCTTCCCCAGCCATCTGCCAGCACCCGCTCCAACTGCTGGACACAGCGACGGAGGGACGGACAGACAGAGCCTCCTGCTGCGGGCAGAGCGGGGCACCAGCTGCACAGCCTGGGAGCGCTGGGGAGAGGGAGAACAAAAGTGCTGTTTGTCCTCGCCCCAGAAATCAGCAGAAAAGGCTTTTTGAGGTATTCAGGCAGATTAAGAGAAACTAATTTTCTTACACTTATTTGTATCAAGGCCGGGCTCATAGCTCCAGCACTGTATTTCCCAGTGAAAGTGTGATGCTCAGAGAAGATGCAGGCAAAAAACAACTTCCAGTACCTGTGCCTTGGGAGATAAAATGACATCAGGGGGAGAACCTGCATGGGTTTAAACACCAGAATTAAGGGGACATTCCTCAGACTTACCCACTCCTTGTACAGAGCCAGTAAATACACAGTCAGCACGTGTAAAAGCATTAGATCTTCCCAAGCTATTGATTTCTGCCTCTAATTCCCCGACTCGTTAGCTTTGGATCAGGCAGCTTAATCTGACTTGATTCTCAGATCTGAGGCTGGAGGATTTGAATAAAAGTGGCCTCCCCAGCTCTAATGGGCTATCTGCATGCCTCCAGGGACCAGGGGCTTGTTGGCAGCTTGTTGGCATCAGGAAGGAAATCTGTACCTGTGCGTTTGCCAGGGTGAGGTACAGGTTCCTCCCAGGCACAAGTTAGGGTCGGGGTTAAAGGCAGCCCTTGGAAGTGAAGCCTCAAGTCCAAGGGCAGAATGAACCCTGAATGTGTCCCTTGGCTTTCAGAAACCAACAAGTCCTGCTGGGACCCACCATGAGGAATCAGACAAAGGTTTTTTGTTCATTTGTTCAAAAGAGAAGGAAATGGGCTGCATGGAACTTCTGTGGAATACAGCTGTTATTAGACCAAGTCCAGCCCTATAGCCAAGTTTGTTGAACTTCCAGGCAAGTGGCATTCAGATGACCAGATCTTTTCCTAAGCAATTAATTCCCACCCTCAGTGCTTCAGTCTCTCCACCCAAAATGAGCTGCACCCATGGGTTCTCCCTTTGCTTTGAGACCTTGAGAACTGCTCCATGAGAATCATACTGCACATTTCGTATCAGCAAGCCACATTCTTTGTATGACTCAGGGTTGCCAAGCCTGCCCTGCATTGGTACTACTCTCCAGCCTTGCTCACTCTTTTTGGAGGCAGTTTGCTAACCACTTGGGACCAGCAGGATTTCCCAAAGATGTGAGAAGGTAAATTGGCTTTATTGCTGAAAACATGACCACATACCACCAAGACTGCTATGGCAGTCTGTTCTGCCTTACACAGACCAATTTTCCCCACACCTGAGGCATGCTCTCATTCTATATAGGCACAAGGAAGATTTTGCCCAGAGAGGTGGTGGTGCCCCATCCCTCAGAAATGGGGCTCTGAGCATCTGATGGAGCTGTGGGTGTTCCTCCTCACTGCAAGGGAGTTGGAATGATGGCCATTAAGGGTCTCTTTCAACACAATTGATTCTATAACTTTCCTCCACTCCTAGGTTTTAACCCAGCCTCTGTGTAACTGATAACTATTAACTCAAACACTTCTGGATCAGGAAAAGCTGCTGCCCTCTCCCTCTATCCAGGATTCTCCACATCCCTTCCCCACCAGATTTTAATTATTTAATTTCCCTCCTCCTCCCCCAGCATCTGAAAACCAAGCATCTTAAATACAAATCACCTCCAAATCATTACGTGCAGGACCTTTCAGCCCTCTTCAGAGCAGTGGGCCGTGAGTAATGAGCTCTGCTGAGAGTTTGCTGGATTTCACATACAACAGATGTAAAAGATGGGGCTGAAGGCGGGGGAGGGAAGGCATGAGAAGGAAGGCTGCTTCAGCAGAGACAAAATATTTGGCAACTTTTCCTTCATCTATAGCAGACAGAGGAGGTACAGGCCTCATGGGACCGGATGGTGAAAAAACAAATAGGGTGCAAACTGAAATTTAAGCCCTGAGCTCACCAGGTGTTCGAACATCCCTTCAGTGCTAGGGTCCCACCCTGGGCTTTCCCCCCAGGAGGCTTGGATCAACTCCTGGTCTCCTTGGAGCTATCCTCACCTTCTTGCTGCAACACAGGATAGGGAGAAGTGGCCACAGGTAGACTCCTGGCATACAGAGATGGACAACCCCTGAGCTCACCCCTATAAGCCACCTACTGTCAAGGATATCCCAGTGACTGGGTGCCTTTCATGCATCTTCTTCTGGTGCAGAGCCATGTGGTTTGGATGAGGGCTAATGGTAGAAGAGAAATACTCTCCCATTCCTGCCTGGGGAAAGGTGGGGATGGAGGTGAAGGGGGGAGGAAAAAATGAGAGCAAACCCTTTTGCCACAGACTTCAAAGTCATCATCAGCAGGAGCCTTCAAAACAGTTTAAGTACAAAATGAATTGTTTTAATATTTAATCAGGCTATAATAGGCCCAGGGATCCCAGTGGAGATGGTTTGCAGTAGAAAGGATGTCCAAACTGAGCATCCCCCACTCCAGAAGGGACAGTAGTCCTGTAGGAGCCCCAGTCCCAACATACAAAGACAAGCCCTTCTCCCTTTGACACTGCTCAGCACCTGGGACTGACTCCCACCTACTTATTTCATGTGGTCCAGGAGCCTTGGGACCATAACTATGCACTTATCCTATAGGATAGTGATTTAATTCTCTGATAAGCTCAAATTAGTTCCAAAGCCATTCCCTCACCATAACACCCTTCTAGGAGGGTTACATCCCCGTCAGCTGTCACATTTCCTTTCCTGCAGACTTGGGGGTACAGATCCCTTTTTGACTCTTGGAACAGCCTGGCTCCATGGACATAATTCAAGCCATGCTGGAGCCTCCCCAGCTCATTCTGGGTCAGTGCTCAAAGCCATCTGCACACAGATGGTCTTCAAGGCTGAAGACTAAACTACATGAAGAACCAACACCAGCATTTACTAGCTTTGGAAGCTCCATAGCCCATCTCACCCTCTTCTTTTACATCCTCCCCTACAGTTCTACAGAGGAAAGGCACCCAAGGGAGAAGCAAGACCGTCCAGCACAAGTACTGACCTTCAGGAATAACAGATGCTAGTAATCCAAGCACAAAAACCTACAGGGTTTGATTTGTTTCCCCAAACACAAAAGCTGTATGATTGGCCCCACTAATGATGCTGTACAGCCCTGATTGCTGTGCTGCCTTGGAGAAGACAGAGAACTGCAGAAGCCAGGCAGAATTGAGCTGGGCAAGTAGAGGAGAAGGTGCTGCCAGCTGCTCTCAAATAGCATCTTTGGTCAGGCTGGGTCCAGCATTAAGCCCTCAAAACCAGTGTGGATATAAAGGGATAACAGGCCTTCCCTACAGACTGCCTGAATTATGGTGGCAGGATTGATTTGGATGGTGCTAGATTTGGAAGAGGAGAACGCGGAAAAGCAGCCAGTCTCAGCATCTCTTGGAAGAGGGACACATTCCTAAGGTGCCCCTACACTGGCTTGGTCCCAGCATAGGAACCAAGCCAAATGGTGTCATCATCTCCAGAAGAGATGCTTGTAGGGCTCAAGGACAGCTCAGACGAAGAGCTCTGCATGCCTCCTCACAGCCAGAGGTCTGCAGCTTATCAGAGGAGGGTTTTCTTCAATAAAAAATCCAGGACACAAAGGCAGGATTCAGCTCTGGTTCTGTTGCCTGACCATCATTAGCTTCACATGAAGGTAGGGATGCCAAGGGACAGCTAGTACTGAAAAGCTGCTTTCAGTCACCAACAGGAACATAGACTGTACTGGTCCCCTCAGTCTTGTTGGAATTGGAGCAACACATTCTGACCCAGAAGAGCAGGGCTTAGTGTGCTTAGGGTTGCCTTGTCACCTGCAAGCCTCCTGGGTGCTTCAGGAATAGGGCTTCAAGGCTCAACTTTGCAGTTTGGAGTATGGAGGCCCACAGTGGCCTCCCCAAGGTGCCCCAGTGGAACTGAGCCCCCAGTCAGATCACTTTCAGTTAGCTCGAGCATGATCCTGGTAGGAGGACTCAACAACATGCTCCATCAAGCAGCTGGAAATCTCCCATTTAAATTATCCCAGCTTGGAAGGCTCACTTAAAAGACTGGGCATAGAATGAGCTCCTGTGCAAGCTCTCAGCATGCAACAAGCTCTACTCTGTGTAGAGGCTGCTAGACATCCATCTGAAAGCCACAAGCAGGCTTAGGATTGTGATAAAGAAACAGCACTCTAACTAAAGCAGAGCTCTGCTCACTGTTAAAGCTTTTTGAATCTTGCCACCACAATGGCAGTGAGTGATGGGTTCCATATACAGCAGGGGTCAGGTGGGAGCTAGTATCTGGTAGGGATGAGCAGGAAAGGGTGCTGCTTTCACCTCAGGCAGCTTTGGTGAGTGCATCTCAATGTGAACGGTGTCATAGGCTCAGTCCCTGCCCTGTTGCTCAAGGCCAGAAGGACCTGCCACCACCTCTGCCTCCTGGCAGTCTCAGGCAGGTACACAGATGTGAGGAGTCTGTATTGACATAGTCAATGGCTTTACCACGTCCTACCATAGGATAGGGGCAGGTTATGCTCTGCACTGGGAACTGAGATCCCTGCAGGCAGGAGAATCAGAGCATGGCCACAGTGAGCAGCAGCATCCAGAAGGACCAGAGATGCTGGTGTGGCTTCGTTACCTATTGCAGAAGTGACAGCACCCCAGGAAAGCAGCACTGCATAGGCAGGCCAATAGCTACAACAGAAAGAGACAGTTCTGCATTTCTACTGCCTTCAGAAGAGGAATCTCACCTATCCGAAAATAAAAATAAAACACCTTCCCCAGAAGTGGAGCCCAGCTCACTATTTGCTTCTTCTTGGGGAATCCCCAGAGTTACCCCACCGAGGGGCAGTCTGGCCAAGCCAGGCAGGAGGATGCTATGAGAAGGATCCTGGGGAAAAATAAATAAGCTTAAAACCATTATCAATCAGGGTTATGCTTCCATTAGTGACCCAGAGAATCCTCTGCCCAGAAGCAGCCTTTGCCTCGCAAGTATCGAGTTACTGCAGTTTAGCTCTCAGTAACCTGCTGGATGTAATAAATAACTCTGGTGGTAGATTCGGGACCATTAAACATGTTGAGTTATTTTTACAGCATCTCGTATAGGGGGGAGGGGGGAGAACAATTCCGAACTCCGCTGGCAGAAACGGAGCGACGTCTTTAATCACTTTCCTACCAGCACCATCTTCTGGCCGACACCAGCCCCTCGCCCTGAGGCTGGGTGCGGGCAGCTGGAGGTTGCAGGAGTGAGTGGGGCTCCTGGTGGCTTTGGTAGCACATGGGACGGTGTGCCCAGTGCCCAACAGCATCGGGGTCACAGCAATCAGCTGCAGTGCAGAGCAGAGCCTCTCACCATCGTTACCCCAAGATGCCATTCAGATTTGTAGCTCTGTGGTCTAGATTTCCCACTCTGGTAATGCTGGGAGAAGTCCTGGAGAAGCCAGCCAGGATGCCTGGGAATGCTTGTCCACAGGACACACTGTCACCAGCAGAAGCTGAATGAAATCAGGGCTAGGGCTGTTCCACGAGGACCTGCTTCTGACCCATAACAGGGCTTCTGTCATTTGCAAGCTCTACTTTCAGGCCACATGGCCCCCGACACCAGATATTGTAAGGCAGCTATGCGCTCTCCCAACTCTTCCCCAGACAGCCCTCCATCCATGCTTATATCTCCCCATCGTGCTTATTAAGGAAACAAGCTGTGAAAACATGTTTCCAAAGGGAAAAGCTCCTTCCCTTTTCTTGGGTAGAAGCCTCTTTTTCCTGGGACGATCTCAATGGCAGCAGCCCCAAAACTTCACATGGCCAAAGTCAGTCCCCAGGAGGTGGCAGCAGCCAGCAAGAAGCATCCCCAGCCCTGACACTTTCCTGTTCTCCCAGAGCCACCCTGAACAAATGACACTACAAGCCAAGAGACCAACACCAGGCTTAAGCTGCCGACAGAACAACTAGTTTGACTTAATTTTTGCTTTCCAATTCCCCTAACTGAGAAAACCCGTTTTGCCTCTCACCTCTGACTGACTTTTCCCCAAAGTATGCACATTTCCTTCCTGCTTTCACTAAGTTTTCCCATATCCTGCTGTCTAGAGAAGCAAGTCCCCATGAGATCTTCCTTCCCACCTGCACACAGGGCTGTAATCACCATGGGTTTGCTACATCTCTGCCACACAGCTCTTTCCAGCCAGAAAGTTGGCAGGGATCTGAGCAAGGATGCAGATTAGCATTAGCATCTGTGATTAACAATGCAATTAGCAGCCATTTCCTCCCCATTATCACTGTTTGAGAAACTACAGTGGCAAGTATGAGCAAGAAGCTGGTTGTCAAAAAGAAACTTCTGGCCTCGTTCTTCTTAAACCCCACAAAGGCAGGCTGGCTTTCCCTTACCCCTCACCACGAGACTGTGATTTTTCACTCTTTATTCTTGTGGATCAGGCAGGTCTGCCCAAAGGGACCTTTTCTGTCACCAGTACCACTCAGTGACATGGGACACAAGGACTCACTCTCCACCTCCTGCTTGTATTCACCACTGACCCTGGGAAAGACTAAGAAAAACTCCTATTTATTTACAGATCAGAAAACATGAAGTTTATTTTCTTTCCTCCATCATTTTACCCTTCAGGAAGTCCATTCCTGGCAAGACCAAAAATAGCCACCTGAGCAAGGTGGTGGCCAAAGCACTCAAGTCAGGGCCAAAACAAGCAGCGACAATCTCCAAATAGCTCCAACAGCAACCCATATTCTGAAGGGGAGGAAAGGCCTCCTTGTTCATCCCTTGCTTCAGTTCCCACCATGGAGAAGTTTTTCCCACTTCATGGGAAAGGGAAAGCAGGAGTTATCCCACATTCTGTCCTTTGACTTGGTGCCTGATGTTCCTCCCACAGCAGTTGATACCCTGAAGTCCAAAAATTCACTGTGCACTTTCCAGATCTGTTGTCATTCACCTCAGTGTTACATTCAGAAGGCTTTACCTTCAGCCCTCCCTCCCAGCCTCATTACCTCACCAAGGACATCTTATTATTATTATCATCAGGGTCCTCTGCTAGTTCTTTGGTGCTCCTCAGTATAAATATTAAGTTGGTGCAGACACACTGAATGATATAAGGTAATGGCAGCAGCCACTTTCAGGTTCTTACCACCCCCATGCAGGGGGGGGGTGCATGCTTAAATTAAACAGCTGTCACTTTGGAGCTGCAGCCAATAGCAGGTGAAGGCTCCTGAGAGCCTCATCCATAGTAGGAACCTAAGGGCCCCCTTAATCCCAATCCCAGCTGCCACAGGTGCTAGCAGGTCTTATGCACACCAGCTGGGACTGGTTCTTCTCTTTGGAAATCCTGACCACCACCTGTTCTGGCTTTGGTACAAAGCCATGTTTTTGTTTTTTTTTTTAATCTCTGTCAACTATTTTGGTTATGCCTGATTGTGGTTTGGGGATCTGAGGAGCCTGGTACTGCAGTAATACATTCATGAGTTAGGGAGAGAAAGGCATGAGCAGAAAGGCCAAGTACTCACAGCTATGATTGGGTTGTGGGCAATCACCCAGGAGACTCTGGCGGAGCGTGAGGCTGGACCAGATTGCCTCCAGAGATCTTTTCCAATCTCAATTATTATGTGATACGAGAGGCATCCATGCCATGGCAGGACACCAGAGAAAAGCAGCTTCTGGGAAGGGAGAGAGAAGAAAGGCAAGCAGAGTTGTAATATCACCACTGCTCATACCCCTCGTGTGGACACTCTCCCAGTACACCACATACCAACATACTGTACAGACACCAGGACTCACAGCAGTCCAAGTCCATCTGTGCCAATGACCTCATATCTCTCTGTACAGACAAGGCAGGATATGAGCAAAGCAGTGGCTCTGAAAGAAGTTAAGCTCTGGTTAAGCATTCTGGAAGATGAATTAATGAATTCTGAAAAGTCCTTTCTTCTCTCCAGTTCATTGACACATCAAAGCAAGATGCTCGTGCCCTGCCAACAAAGCTGAGATAAGCCTTACAGAACACTGCACTTTCAAGGAGGGCTTGGGGTGACATAATTTCACTTGTGCTCTGGCTTCTGTATTTTTCCTTCCCATCACATGGCTGCGGCCCACTGAGACACTTCGGCTTATTCTCTTATTTTGCCCCAAAGCTCCCAGCTGCTCCTAGAAGAGAGCTGATGCAAAAGAAGGTGTTCAGCAGCACTACTGGAGATTGCAGTAAGTGTCATGAAAAACCCCTTAATTCCTATAACAAAAGCTGAAGAGACACTGACCAAGCGGATTTGAGTTTAGCAATATCTTCCTTAACCCTTGGGGCTGCCAACAGAAAGGGCTCTGGGCAGCAAGATCCCTGTTTAGGCTCTGTGTGTTTCAGAGCAGAAGGTTAATTAGGTAGCAGGGTGATGAGTAGTCATTAAGTCTTCCTGCACCATGCTGTTAGCATAACAAGGGCAGACCAAGAAGGTTAAAGTTTGAATTCTTGTTTTCCCATTGCCTTCAATTAACCTTTCCATGCTTTTGCAGCGCTCCAGGCCCCAGAGATGGGTTCTGGGTGCCTCTCAGAGGCTGTTAATTAGCAGGATGGGGAGACAAACTTTTCTTTTAAGTAACTGGCATGATCACGGTGGCCTTCAGCTACAAAAATAAACAGGAAGGACCCAGCTTACCCTTGGCACAATGCCACCACTCCATCACAGTCTGCCAGGGTGAATTAGGCTCCTAGGTTTTCATTCAAATTATTATTCTACACTTGCTTCTTACTCCTGAAATAGGAAGAGCCAGAAGCTCTTCTCAGGCCAGAGGGCCTCCAACAAGGAGAAGTTCTGCATCTTGCAGCGTGGATGGTTGCAGGCAGGAAAGGGCTCCCATGACTTTGTTTCAAGTACCTGAAATTGTTGGTCTGTGGCCTTCCAGAGTCTGTGGGGTGCCTACAGGGCAATTCACTGTGGCTGAGCTCCCTTTAATTAGGGAGCAAGGTGGGGGTCTTAGCTTAGATACTGAAAGTTAAGTGACATCAGCAACAAACACATCATAGAATGGCTTAGGTTAGAAGGGACATTAATGATCATAGAGCTCCAATCTCTTTGCTGTGTGCTGGTTGCCAGCCACTAGATCAGGCTGCTCAGGGCTCCATCCAACCAGGCCTTGAGTATCTGTGGGATATATCTGAATAGCAAACGTCCCAGGGAGTCATGGTGTGAAAGCACTTTTCCACTACATGGAGTGAATTGCCTGCACAGCACATTGGAGAACACAACTATACAGCAGCTAGCTGACGTCCAAGCTGAAGCAGAATCCAGCATCAGTCACTTGACAAAAATAAATTAACATAAGAATGTATGCTGCACAATTTTTAATACAAGACAGAGGAAAGATTTCTCCCTGCTCAGCTTCAACAAAACCTCAGCCAACTTGGAAAATCAGAGTATAAGAGAAGATTGGAGGGGATTTACAGTGAAGAGACAAAAGAGGCTGAAAAGTCCAGGCACTTTATTTTCTTTCATAAGACTCCTGGCTCAATGTAAGAAGAAAATGTTTGTTTTCTATAGCTATTTTTTCACAGCACCAATAAACCCTTTTGCCATTTGATCTTCACATTATCTGCTTTGTGTCTCTCTGCTGACAGTCTATTCTTCTCCCAGCTTTGGTCTCCATCCAGATCACTGGCAAGACTCCCATCACATCCCAAATCTCCAGACCACATCCTTCCCTTGCAGGGGCTGTCAGCTCCCTGAAAGGATATTGTAGCGAGATGGGTACTGGCCTCTTCTCCCAGGTAACAGAGATAGGACGAGAGGTAATGGCCTTAAGTTGCACCAGGGAGGTTCAGGTTGGTTATTAGGAAAAAGACCTTCTCTGGAAGAGTGGTGAGGGACTGGCACAGACTGCCCAGGGAGGTGGTGGAGTCATTGTGCCTGGAGGTGTTCAAGAAAAGGGTCGATGTGGCACTGATGGACATGGTTTAGAGAGGTTATGGGCACGGGCTGGCAGTTGGACTAAGATACTCTTAGATGCCTTTTCCAACCTTGATGATTCTACGATTCTAGTAGAGCACATGTAGTTCTCAGCTGACAGCAAAATAGTGTTTAGTGTTTTCAGGGCCCATGGTGCACTGAGAGGTTGAAAGACATCTCAGCATAAAGGAACCTTGATCGCCATGTGCTTAGCAGATTAACAGAGGTAATCAATTACTGATGGCAGTTACTTTCCTATCTCAAATCTCAGACATATGAGTGTCCAGTGAAAAGCGTCCACAAGAAAAGCCTTCTCCTCATCACTCCACAGTAGTGAGAAACATGGAGCCTTCAAAAAAAAAAAAAAAAGCAAAACAAAAACCTCCTTCTCTAATCCTTCTTGTGAAAGTTAGAGGAGCAGAGGCAGGCCCTCAGAGACGCCACCTCTCAGCTCCACCACCAAGCTGGATGAGCCATGGTGAAGCCCCACACTGGGGTAACGCTCTGCAGTCACATGCACTGCTTGTGACCCAGCAGCCCTATGGGACGTGCAGCCCTCCACAAAGCCCCAGTGTCTCCTCCACACAGAGAGGCTATTGAGAAACCTCACATGAAACCAGTTACTCCTAGTACATATGACTGGCTTTTGTCTCAAGGCCATCCTTGATTTATAAGGCATCTCCTTTTGTGTCTTTCTTCCCCTTCCCATTATTAATATTCCCCCAGCATCACTCCAACAAGATGAAAAACCCCTTTGCACTCCTCCATATACCCATGTCACTTGACTCACCCTCCCAAGCAAACATCATGTTGCCTCGCTCAGCACATCCCCTCCCATATGAGGCATTTCCATGCCAGCTATAAAGCTGTGTGAGATACCACAGGGACCTGGAGGCTAGTGATAGGAGCTTCAGGAATGGAACTCTAAATTGGCATCTGCTAATTAACTGAAGAGGACCTTGGGCTTATTATAGAACATCTAAATAGACTCTTATGGATGAATTTTTTTTTTTTTTTTTAAACTGACAGTCAATTTGTAAAGCTGATTTTGTATTCCATAAGATTTTTCCAATTCTTCCAGAATTACCTTGTAGCAGGCAGCAATCATGGGGAAAAAAATGATTCATATCAACTTTCTGCTCTCTTGATCCATTTTGAGGACTCCGATTTCAATTACACAGTGCCTGACCCAAAGATAACCATCACACAGCACAGTGCGGGGCTGCCTATCTGGAAGCCAAAGATTTTCCAATAGCATGACTCCCTCACAAGCACCCAAGCACATTTTCCACTCCTAATCCAATGGTCACTCGAGGATGGCTCTTCCACCAGCAGAGCTCAGGGCAATAAACTCAGGTGGAATCAAACAAAGCCTCCTCCACATTTCTGTTGTCATGTACTGTAGGCATCTCAATTAATGGTCAGCTCAACAAATGGGTCTTCTAACAGCGGAGATTTCCAAGAGCAGAGATCACTCAGTGTTCTTTAATGGCATTCATGAGCTTGTTTTTCTTCCAACGACATAAAAAATGAAGGCCGTAGGCTCTTTGCAACACCTTTGGTTTTGACTCACGTCCAACAGTGGGAACGAAAGCTCCGACTACAAGAGAGTAGCCTTCACCAGATGTTAAGGGAAGATGTTACAGACTTGTGCTTTCCTCTGCCTTCTGCTAGCCCCATTGTCAGCCCCTTGCTGGCTATGGGCCTTCTTGTGCTTCATCTTCCCCAGTTTCATCACTGGTAAACAACCAGCTAACGCTGTCTATCTGCAAGTTGCAGCAAGGCGGGTGGTATGCAGGGAAACACACCAGTCTCGCTCTCCCCATAATTTTATGGATTCTAAATTACATCTTGTTTACCCAGTTCATCTCCCACTGCATTTCCTCATTTCCATTTCCTGGAAAGGTCATCAGTACTCCAGAAAGACGAAGGCTGGCTCTTGGAGAGGAGGCCATCAATCTTCATGTAATTAACTGTAGTTATTTCAGGAGCAACAACCAGTTATCCAAACTTTTCTCAGAAGCTTGTTAAGCAAAGTTAATAGAAGGAAGCTAAGATAGACTGGGAAATACTCCAAAGAAATTACTACTGAGTTGTGTTGCTCTTCTGCTGGCACTGTCCTGACAAAGCCATCAGGAATGTACATCAGGTGATCAGTTAGAATTAGGGATCCGAGGGCTTTGCATGAACTGCTGGATCTATCTGCTGTCTGTGCTGACTGTACTAAGACTCGCTTTCCTTTAACTGAACTTTAATACTCCAAGATTACAATTTCACAAGTCAAAATATTCACATCCTGCAGAGGTTCTCCAGCTGGAATACTCAGATTTCCAGAAAACATGACAATAATAGCATTCAAGAAAAAAACCTCTCAAATCCACTTTTAGTTCCTTTGAAATTAATAGAATTAACACATACAAGTTATTTACAGGCTATTAAAATTACAGAGCACAGGAAAGTTTGCCTGATTCTATGGAGCTCTATGATATTGTCAGCTTTAAATGGAATATCCAGAATTCATCCAAAGAACTGGTATAAGGGAAATACTATTTACATCTCAGCCTTGTCAACACAGTAGCCTACCTTTTCTCACAGTTGTTAGCTGCTTCCCATGGAGGTTCTTTGAGACTCCCCCCCCCATAACCACTCAGAAAAACACCTTGCTACATTCGAAGTTCAAATGAAAATTGCCAGCAAAAATAACATCAGTGTGCATTGCACACCTGCCTAGCTCAGGGCAGCTCAGAAGCTGAAGCTCATATCGTACCCATATCACACTCATTTACAAACTCCAAGATCAGTTACAGACAAATCTATGAACTGTTGTGCTATGAACAGGAAAAGCAGTTCCATGCTTACCCTGGATAATGAGGATTTTTCTGCCAAGAGCTCAAATAGCACCAGAGCTCCAGGGAGATATTTTATAAGTTAAAGTCACCTCCCATTTCAATTGCAGATCCTAAAGGGTAAAAACCACACTTATGCATCTGCACCATTTCACCATGAGGATCCAAAATGCTCTTTTTCATCCATCTGCAGAAACTTCTTTCCTCTCCTATTAATGTCAAAACATGGTACACAGTCTTTCACAGAGTACTTCAGCTTCCTCAGCTCTACTCACCCCCAAAAATCAAACTCAGCACAGCTTTGGGGATGCCCAAGAAGAGGCTGCTGTAGTCTGCATTCTGAATGTATGAAGACTTCCAGCATTTAAAAAAAAAAAAAAAAAAAACAAACAAAAAAAAAAAAAACACACACACACCACAACAAACATTAATAAGGCCTATCACACACAAAATGGGCTGTAAGTTTCTTTCCACCTTCCCAGGGGAAACAAAAACTGAAATAGTCACTTTTATTGACTGGAAACTACTATCAGGTGGCTTTTTGTGTGTACTAGAAGTCTTCTCTCCATCAAGGTTGGGATCAACATTGTCATGGTCTCATCACATTGGTTTCAGTGATACTTTAGCATATTATCCCCACACCCAGTGGCTGTTAATCAGGGACTTACTTTAAGGCATCAGCAGATGAGCACCTTGTGCATGCTGCACATCCCAGTTCATCCAAAGCCATGCAGGAAGTCACATACACACACAGCCTCTGTGACACTGGAACATAATGGGCAGCCTTCAAAGAGAAGGAGCTGGCAAGCAACTCTTGCTCCTCATGGCCACTGTCATGAAACTCCTGGTGACTCAGAAGGCAGAGCTGCAAACCCTTTGTCATCCCCAGCCCGCTTGAGTTCAGCTGGCCCCAGCTGATAAGAACATCACAAGCAACAGCAGAAAAAAAAAATTAGCACCAAAGTGCGGGGTCAGTGCAGGCTCGTGGGAACAGCAGTGATCTGGCTCTGCAGCACAGAGATGCTTTTTGAAGCATTCCCTTCTCCAACAGGAAGGAAAAACCCCAGCACCCTACGTGCTTTAAATAAGGCTATTTCTCCTCGCACCCATCCTGATGGATGGAAAGGGACATGGCTGCAAGCACTCAGGCAGATGTAAGCACCCAGTTACTGCTTTTCATTCCTCTGCAATGGAGTACACTGCAGAGTTTGGTAGGGACCAGCTTTGAACTGTTGAAGGTTTTGTAGGGTGGGATCCACATGAAGTGGACTCATGCAGCTCCTTGAGCTGTTGCAGGTTGGGGATGGGGATCACTGACAAAGATTTGAGGAAGTGAGTCTTACCTCAGTGCTTCAAAGCCATCCCAAACCCATGGGGCATCTCTCCCAGAAGAAGGGAAGTAAGCAGGACAGGACAAGGGGAAACGGCTGGAAACGGCTGGAAACTGCAGCATAGGAAGTTCCGCACAAACATGCGCAAGAACTTCTTTACAGTGAGGTGACGGAGCACTGGAACAGGCTGCCCAGGGAGGTGGTGGAGTCTCCTTCTCTGGAGATGTTCAAGACCTGCCTGGATGCCGACCTGTGCGACCTGGTGTAGGGAACCTGCTTTGGCAGGGGGGTTGGACTCGATGATCTCTGGAGGTCCCTTCCAACCCCTACAATTCTGTGATTCTGTGAAGCAGTCTATAGGACATGCATTGCTGCCACTATTTGCTTTCTTTACTGTCCATCACTGCAGTAATTGTATCAAGGGTTAAAAATAGATGATATCAGCCTGGGGAGGGTAAAGAATGCGAAAAAGGTCAGAGATCATTGGCACCAGAGCACCCTGAAAGAATGAAAACATTCACAGAAGCACCCCAGGAAGTGCCAGAGATGTGCACCAGGACTCCAAACTCTTAGGGAAAAGGGAGAGAGTGAAGCAAGTATTGGCAGTAAGGCTTGAAGAAAACAGTCAGCAATGAAGGCATGACTTTTTCTCTTTCCTGTAGTAACCCTGAAGATGTCAACAGCTCAGAAATCAATTCCCAAACAGACATCAGCATTCCTAATGCAGATCTTCCTGGAGGATCGCTGAACAAAAATACACAATGCTTGTAAATCAGATGAGAACAGGTCTCACAAAAGCAGGAAGATTTGTCTCTCACATCCCCAGGGAAGTGTATTCCCAAAGGAGTTGTTCATGCAGGTCCCCTGCATTCTCCTCTCCTGAAGGTTTTACCTCTTTATATTCCTGGTGCAGTGTTTCTGAGCTCTGTTATTCAAGTCCCTGAGGAGCCCCAGCATACCTGACACTTGCAGGTGTATCCTCTCCTCCAGGCATACCAATGCCCATTACTGCCTGCAGTACACTCCTGGCATCCGGGATAATGCAGACTCACACTTCCTAGAATACCACTTCAGGGAGGATAAAAAGCCGGTAAGGGCTCCATGGCTGATTAGCAGGATTAATCACCATCAGTTTTAAAGTAACCTTGACTGAATTATATTGCTTCCCATAGGCAAGTTAACTCTTCATCACATCTCTTTTGGAGTAGACCATTAGAGCAGACGAGGACATGGTGGAAGTGGAGCAGGAGGGCAGAATCTGCAGGAGGGGATGCAGGGACGACCACAGCACTGTGACAGAACAAGAAGGTAATGGAAGCAGGACAGAAGAGCTGAGGTGATGGGAAGGATTTGGAACATGCTCTAAGGCTATCACTGTGACCAACTACCCCTACAGAGGCAAGTTTTTTCCCATGCATATCCACACTCTAGCACAGCAAAGGACCTCTGCCACAGGGACACCTCACACCCCACCAAAGGGGCAACAAGATGGCTATTACCTGTCCCACAGTACCTGAGCAGAGCAGGACTCAGCAGCCAGGTTCAACCAGAAGCCCAAATCTTGTCAGCTCATGGCGACAAGGCACATTCCAAGTCCAAGCTGTGGGTCACAGCCCCAACAGAGTCTGCGATTAGGCCCAAACCAGAAAGCAACCTTACAGGTTGAACTGAAATAGGTCCTACAGCTGAAACTTGGCTATAGGTGTGGGTGGAGGTCTCAGGTGAGGCCGTTCAGGGCTATTAAGATCAATTAGTGCCACCAGTATCCTGACACCCACCTCCAGACCAAGCCTGAATGCATGCTAGGGTACCTAACCATGTTCATTTTGTAGGTGGATCAATATGTTTGTATGCAATCCTATATTAGGGACTGTAAGTTGGAATTCTCCAATGATTCTTGCAGCTATTTCTCAGCTCTACAACCATACTTACATGATCTGATTCCTGTACCATAAGATCACACAAAAACAGCACAATTTTAGAGAAGAGTTACAAGATTATTCTACCTGTAGGTTAAATCCAGTGATTGAATCTTGAAACAGAAGTGATTATTTTTATTTTACCAGTGCCTTAAGGATTGTCATTCTAGTGGCTTTGACTAGAAAGTCATGAATATGTTTCCACTGTTCCTCAAACAGTGAATGTTGGCCCTACTGTTAATGCTCAGAGATGGTCCCAACTTGATATCCTGAAAGTTGATTGCCATTCATTTAATCCCACAGCACAGAGATATCTTGAAACTTGATTGCCATTCATTTAATCTTGGACTGACCTCTTTCGTCATAGTAGCTTGCTTTTGGTTGCACTTATTCACAAAAACCTTTGCTACGATGTTAGAAATTCATGCTTAGTTTGTATCTATTAGCCCTTTCTATTGTGAATATCAAATATTGCCATATTCGAGGACCACGTGGGCAGGAATTGATAAGGTTATGGGAAAGAGCGGAGGCTTTCAAGGTAGGTGGACACTAGCTGATCTAAAGCTGGTGCTAAGAGGAACCAAGGAATGTTAAGAGGATGAGCACTGGACAAGTCACAGCGACAAATCAGATGCTCAAGACTACATTCAGGTTAAAATATGTTTTTTTTCCCTTGTCTTAGCTTGTTTCATAGAAAATAAACTGTGAAAACCATGGAAGTTTGGCTGCAGAGATACATTTTCACAGTGTATCCTTTCAACAACTCCCCAAACAAAAAGCAAAAGCTATGTGCTCTTTCTTGTGATATGACGAAGACACAGTGTTATGTTTCACCACAGATCATCTTTTTCTTACAGAAGATGACTGAAGCATCAGCGGGAGACACTGATGGACAGATGACAAACTTTAGTAGGATCTCATACACATGCTCTGTCAAGGACTTGAGAATGTGTCTGCTTTCCAAATCTTAGCCCCAAGCCGCACACATCAATCATCCAGGCTTAAAGGTAGTGTGAAGACAAACTATCAGTCTTCTCCTATAACATCAGCAAGGACTCTCTGAGGTACAGTTCCTCTGAGCTAGCTAGTCTGGCCAAGCCAACTTCTGTGCTGCTTGCACAGAAATCAGTTCAGCCCAATGGCAGCAGAAAATGAAATTAATTACACTCTATATGTCACCTTTAAAATGGAAGGGCAGCTTTTGCCAAGCATGAAGCCTGTATGATGCTGCATTGCTGCTTGATGCCAAGTGGTATCATGGCTTAGTTCAGAAGTAGTATCTTTGTTCTGGTCATTTTAGTGACACTTATCATTAGCCTTTAAAATGAATTTTGTCTCAAAGACACCAGTTGACTGTACAAGAAGAGTGCTGTTTTCCTGGGGGTCTCCACGGGGGTCTGCAGACATCCTTTGTTTCCAGCAGAACAGAAAGTCCCATTCATACTTCTGTCACATGCCAAAACATGACTATCCCAGAATAGGGCTGCAGGATAACTCCCCAGTGGGGTCGAGAAGAGAGGTGCCACGTGGACTCATGTATTCTGAGAAGAGGAAATGCTGCAGCCCTCCAAAAAGGCCAAAAAGTTGATGGAACTGACATGCCATGACTTCTGCCCTGGGCTGAGATGAGCTGTATGAGGTGCATTTTTTCTGATCAGCCTGAGGAGCATAAATGCGCTCTTCATGGGACAGATTCACTCAGGGAATGATGAGAGGGCACCACAAGGGCACCAGCAGATAGGGAAACTTTTTGGTCCCACACTGGCCAAGTCAGAAGTGCCAACTTTTGTATCAGGGACATCCGCCAGGGTATAGAAATACTTCACTGAGACCACAGGCTGGCAAGCTGGAGACACCTAGGAGTGTTACGGTCCAAAGGAGGATAGTACCAGATGTCTGCCTCCAAACTAAGGTCAGGGATGGGCTGCACCCATCAGCACAGGCCACTAGCTGGATTTACCTTACGTTTCCATGTGGTCTGTCTGGGAGAAGGAATATCTCAGTGAGGAATAAGCTAAGATGAGATGAGATGAGCAAGGAAGAATGAAGCTAGAGAAAAGAAAGAAAAACATCTGAATCTAATAACTATATGGCAGTGTCAGCAAAGAAAGTGAGAAGTGGGATCCTCAGGCAGACTCCAGAAGCAGCCTTTACCTCCTGCAGTAGTATAAAGTGTTTTTAAGTAAAACATTCAGCTTTAAACCAAAAGCTAAGCAAATAAAATAGACCCCTCAAAACGTAATCCCTGTTGCTTCTGATATCTGAGCTGATGAGATCAAAGCTGGTGAGACCAGGGGAAAAGTCATCTCTGCAGATCAAGCAGTGCCAAGATGTGAGAAGCCACAGAGAGATGGTGGGTGATAGATTCTTCAATTTGGGATGCTTAACAGGATGAAGAAAGAAGAATCTAAATGGAAGTGTTGTTCTCTCTTCTGAGGAGGAGTCAACTCTAATAGATCAGAGTAAGCAGTAAATAAAGACATTAACTTTTCTATGGATTATCCACAGCTCTGATTCATCAAAGCTTCAAGGAATCATGGAAATGATTCAGTGGAGAAAACACATATAATTTGTTTCTATACCAAAAAAGAATAAAGTTCCCAACAACAAATGTAGATTATCTCTACCCTGTTTACAGTTCTTGACCACTGAGCAAAGAGAGCCTCAAATTCTCAGTGGCATCTTTGGCCAAATCTCAAGATGAAAGGGAGTTTCCTTCCAAGTCGAATCCATTTTTGTGTCTGGATCCACTCAGAAAAAAAGGCTGGAACAGCAGACACATATAAAAACATTCTGTTCTGAACTTCTGCAGCTCTCCCGTAAGTAGCAGAGCTCCTGCACCGTTGTTCATGATGCCCATGAAACAGGGTGAAAATAAATAGCCGCAAACTTGAATGCTATTAAAGTCACCTAGAAGACAAAGCATCTTCTGTCTTATTGCTTGCAAATGCCACCTAGAAAGCCCAAATGCCATTCTAGAAAGTTTTCTCTGCTGAGTACCTCTCCCATGAAGACTTGAAGACTGGAGAAAACTACAGGGAGACATAGGAGGACTTTTGCATGGCTTTGATAGTTTTTGAAGTTACTGGAAATTACACTTCGAAGACTGGTAATGGAAAGTCCAGTGGGGGGGGAGGGAAAGAAAAAAAAAAAAAGATTAAAAAATATCCTAGCTTGAAGATAAAATGTAAAAATAACAGGTTATAACTGGACATAGTTTGGAGACGGGCAACCAGGGTGAGCAAGGCTATGGGATGGCTTCCTACAGCACAGCTAGGTTGTTCCTCCCCAAGGGGCAGGACCTGATACTTCCTTCTTGTGGGCTGCACGATGGACTGCCCAGCCTGTCCAGGTCCCAGTGAATGGCTGCAAGACCCTCCAGAGTACCAGTCATGATCTCATGTGCTTGAGATTCCTTCTTCTTAGGAAAGAGTTTGAACCCATTCTTTTTATCCTTGTTTTGGGGCTAGAAGGGCAAAGGGATTCCCATACCAAAGTAAAGTTACTCCAAAAATCCATGTGACTTTACCAGCATGCTGTGCCAGCACACAATCCTGAGTCATTAAGGACATTGAAACAAGATGATTTGGCTATTCCTTTTTCTTTATTTTTTTAATAAAACAACCTGTCCCATACCAAATAAACCCCCAGTTCCTGAGCAGCAGAGCCAGCTTCAGAGCATGGTGAGGAAAAAAACTTTCCTCTGCAAGCAGATAAGCCAAGGAGGTTGGGAGAAACTTTGTCCCTGGGGCTGTGCAGAAGAGGTTCAGGGGTTTGGAGGAAGGCAGAAGGGATCTCATGGAAGAGATGTTTGAGATCTTCCGCACAGGGCAGGTGAAACTCAGAGTGGAATCTCTGAGTCAAAACCATTTCTAGAGACCAGACCAGAGGCATGAGGGAAGCTGGTGGGACTCTGGCAGCACTGACTTCTCAGCCATAAAGGCTCTGCCCTATATCTCAAGAGCAAAATCCAAGCAGAGCTGGCATGTGAAAAAGCACCTCCTTGCAGATGGAGGGTGGTCTGAGCTCTCACCCAGCTGGATTCACATAGAGGCTCAGGGAAGGCAAAGCACAGCCTGTCCACCTCCAGCACCTCAGTAAGGACTTACTGTGCCAGAAGGGAAACAGCACATCCCTGCTGCTGTGCATGCACTCTGGGCACAAAAGGCTCTGATGTCTCCCAAAACTTTTCCCTAAGCTGGCTGGGGTCTATTTGCCAAAGCACAGCCCCGTGCTGGTGTCAGCAGCTGCCCCCAGCTCTCTCCCCCCGCTCCGAGAGGGATTTGTTTATGATTTTCATCCCTGCCTGCCTCACCCTCCTCCTCCATCCCTGTCCTGCCTTGCACTTATTGGTCACAGCAGCTGCGTTTGGGGGCAGCCCAGTAATTTTCTATATAACTAAGTGCTCTGTTCAGAGAGACCTCAGCAAGTCACAAGCGGGAAGGAACACAAAACTGAACTCCAGAATCTACAATGCTGCCATCCTCCTGGGACCTGTGGGACAGACGAGGGGCAGTGAGAGGGAGAGAAACTGATCCCAAGAGCATCCAGAGTTCGTGGTCTCGAGGAAGGTAATCTAAGTCTGATGAAAAGCTTTGCTGTTCCATGCTCTGATTTGCAAACAAAATGATTCCCTGCGCCTGGGTGAGTTTTTACATGTTTTTCAATCTCACAATCTGATGGAGATGCTGGAGGGATCATATCCCCAAAAAGATCTAACAGGTGCTGCACACCTTTTAGGGAAAGGTCCACCATTCTGGGGACTGGATGGGGTTCAGGAGAGGGAAACAACTGGGGATGTGTGCTCATATCTGCCTTTCTTCCCTCCTTCCCCCATTCAAGGCATTTTTGCTGCAAAAGATGTTTGTTTGCACCCTCCGCTGGGCAGATGGGATGGGGCCATCAGGCACCTCCCCAGGTGATCGGGGATGTGAACAAGGCTCAGAGAATTTGGAGTAAAGTGGTGCTGCCTTTGGCTTCCACCCGCTGGGCACTTAACAAGCCTCTTAGCCTTCCGTGCCTTGATTCCCCCCAACAAGGGAGAACAAGTTATACTGGCAAGCACTCTGAGATGAGGGAACAAGGAGGGCAAGAAGTCAGTGGGCTGTTGAGCAGGAGAAAACAATGCTCCCCTTTTATTAAATTGTTGTATAATAAGGCAAGATGGAGGAGAAGCACTTCTTTTCAGTAGTGTGGAAGGAATGGGCAGGATCCAGCGAAATGTGTCCTGTGATTCCTACTCACATGAGCTCTTCTGCCAAAGCCCTGGGGGCACAACAGAACCAGCCTCTGAGTCCTTCACCAGGGAGAGCAGAGAGGAGCAGCCCACTGCTGCCCAGCACACAGCTTTCCAGGGAAGCTTCAGTGTCTAAGCAGATGCTTAGGTAAATAGCCAAATGAAGGAGATGTTGAAGAATATTTGGCACAAAAACTCAGGTTGGGCAGTCAGTTGGGCAAAGTCAGGTTGGCAAAAAAAGTCAGGTTGGGCAGACAGTAAGGGATGTGCTGGACCAGCAGAGGTGCCAGGACCTTCAGAGCTACCACCAAGGTTCTTCTCGCAGCATTTTACAGTGGTCACCAAGTGATAAGCTGACATCCACCATGCCTTCCTGGGAGAATTAGCTCTGCCCGTGCAGAAGAGATTGTGTGAGATGAGGGATTCCCTCATGTGCATATTCCTTTGTGCTTAGGAGTAGCAGGATACACTTGCAGGTATTTCTCAGTGCTGGGATGCCCATGTAAGCTGGATGCTCTCAGAACAGATATGGGTCAACTCCTAACCATCATATGGAGAGGCTTTTTTTTTTTTTTTCCCCACAGCCAGACATGGGCAGGTAACTTCATGGTGGCCATTCTGGCTCATATTGATGTGGCTTATCTGCAAGATAAGTTTGCAAAGCCGCTTGAGCCTGCAGAGATAAAAGGCATGGTGAGCACGCAGAATTGCTATGCACCAGGCATGAATATTTCAGCAGATAGAAGCATGCTGACAGTGAGCTGGAAAGAAAGGAATGGGATCTTTAACTCTCCTGTGCTAAAACTGTATCTAAGGTGCCATCACAATGTAAGGGTCAAACTAGAAAGAAAACATCTTTAAAAAGTAGTTGTTTTAACAGAACTGAAAACTCATCTCTTGAGTTCATGAGGTCTGAACTGTGATTGAAGCCTGTGGTTATTTTATTGCCTCTGTTTGACATGTAACTGAGAATAAATGTCAGGTTTCCTACTAACGTTGCCTGTTTGCAGCTTAATTCACTAAGAACCTGGCTGAAGGGTCAGAGAGATTTCCTGGCAGAAGCAGCAGGATGAAACTGAGAAAAGGGTAGGCCAGGTTAGGCTGGTTTGTTGGGAAAGCATCCAGCTTCTTACCAATCATGCTTGGAGACTCCCAAACAAGCAGGAAGGCACAAGTGTTCCTGCAGAGCTGACACACAAGGCGGCTGTACCTGGAGGAGCTGTGGCTATACCTGGTGGCTCTTGAGGTTGGCTTCCCAGAGAGGAACAGCATGGTCCCACACTGTACACACAGTGCTGAAGCCCCTCCCCCAGATTCATACCAGTACAGTTCTGCAGCATCCTCAGCTGTCCCGAAGCTGAATGCGATTTGCTGCTCAACCAGCCGTACCTGAGAATGCTGGCTGAGATGTGCAAAACAGAACCCAATCCGGTGATATTTATTAGCAGTGCTGCAGGCTTGGTCAGCTTGAGAGACCTTTTACTGTGCTCAGCAGTCAGCACTGCAAACAACACAGGGAGATTTATGTCCCCGGGTATTGAGTGGAACAGCATGGTGGATTTGGAAAGGAAGTGGTTCAATTAACAGCGATTAAGGATGGGGAAGGAGGAGTTGCTCTGCTTGCACATAAATTGGAATAAGATGTCAGGTATCAATAGAGCATTTCTGGAAAAAGCCTCATGGTATTTTCCCAGCACAGTTCTCAGGATACTGTGCTGAGTTTTGTCTCTTTGCAATGAAAGATGGCATATGGGATGTGCTGATGTTCATGTTGCTCCACTCTTCCCATGGCATGAAGCAGGAGAAAAGCTGCTTTGTTTCTGTGGATGATGCAGGGTTTGCAGAATCATCCTGCTGTGCAGGTGTGTGGAGCAGGTGCCCCAAAACTACTTTTCCTCCACTGACTGCAGACAAAATACCTCTCTGCCATCTTCTTAAACACTATCAGGCCCCTTCCTCTGCTAACCCACCTCTCTCCCTTGTCCCTTTCTCCATCTTCAGATCAGACCAAGACCCAAACAAAGACATCCCAAAAGTCCTGCATTCTGCAGCCAGCTTTGTCCTTTGGTCCTCAACGGTGAGAATCTCAGCTCCCACTACTTTGGCCATCCTCCTGACTTGCCTCTTCTCTGGGGCACATGGCCAGACCCCAGAGGCTTTCCAGGCAAGCTCCATTCCCTTCAAGGCACTCAGCCAGGAGCAGGCTTACAGCCTGCTGCAGCCCAGCCTGTTCAAGGATGCCAAGGCACCCAACTACTCAGAAAGTCTCCCCAAGAGCAGCGGGTCAGAGCCACCCCTGCTGCCTGTCTGTGTGAAGCCTGCAGATATCAGGCACATCTTCAAGTATATCAACACCATCGTGTCCTGCACCATCTTCATAGTAGGGATCATTGGGAACTCCACACTCCTGAGGATCATATACAAGAACAAGTGCATGAGGAACGGGCCGAATGTTCTCATTGCTAGCTTGGCACTTGGAGACCTTCTCTACATCCTCATTGCTCTGCCCATCAATGTCTATAAGGTAGGCTCTGTGTAACAGGAGTACTGGAGCAGGATGGTATCTGCTACCACCTGCCTTCGTGCCCTGCTATCTCCTATCTTCTGCTCTATATCACAGACTCCATTTTTGGCAAGGATTAGGGGAGGGTGATCATGCTTTCCAAAGGAGAAGGGAAAAATAAATAGGCACAAAGCTCACAGTAGGTTCCTGGGAAAGCAGAGCTGTTCCCAGCCACTGATGTGTTCTATACACACACACATATCCAGATCTTTTAAATGTTATTTAAAATTGCAAGGAAAAGAGTGATTTGTAGTCACTTGGCATTCACAAACATCTAGTTAAATACAAAGACTCATCCAGGAACACTGAACAGGGCTGTTTTATAAACAGGGTAGAGAGGGTTTGGCAGATGTTGGATGGAGTCCTGAGGCGCCAATCAAAGGAGTTGTACTGTATGAGACATGCAATTACTCCTTGTCTACCATACTGGACAGGTTTTGGTGGTCTGGAGTAAGAGGATTATAGGAAGGGTCCAGAAGGGCTGCAGGTGAAGGACTTGGAGCTCAGATGCACTCATACAACTGGACTGTGGGTACCTAGGTCTGACAGCCCTCCTCTTCGGTATGCTTGCCTAGTTCTGTCCTATTTCACAAGTCTGTATGTCCTAAGGTCCTACATATCATAAAAAAAGGGCTTGTGGGACCAGATGGAGACTGTAGGAACAACCTTACAGAAGGAAGCTGGCAGATGAGCCTGTCACAGGCTGAATACCCAGTTCTATGTCCTGGTCAGGTAAGTACTGATGGCAGTGAGGGCTGTACAGAGTTCAAGGCTTATACCAAAGGCTTCATCCACAGGATAGCCCATGCTAACACAAGCTTTTGCCCTCAAGACACACTCGGCCATCTCTCAGAGCTCCCTTTCTCCTGTCTCATATTGCCCCAATGATACCCTCTGCTCGCCTCAGTTGAGCTTTGGGCCACAAGTAGGTACTGGCTTTAAAGGGAACACCAGATCTAATTCCAGAGAAGGTGAGAAGAGTTCTGAGGAGAACTTGCACTATGGAATCTAAATGTGGTAGAAGGAGTGAGTATAGGGAGCACATAAGTCTATATGGCTGTGAAAGCTATCTCAAAGAAGCTGTCCTTGCTGGATTTTGGCTATTTCAGAGAACGGTATCCACTTCCCTTCTGAAAGCATCCCAAAGCCCTTTGCAACTTTCAGGATTCTTGGTGTCCAAACCATCTCTCCATGTGTGTGTAAGCTCATCTCACAATGAGCCCTTGGGGAAACAAGTGGTTCCCAACACAACCCAAAGCACCGGAGAGCACACACCATGCCATCCCAGTGGAGGTAACCTCAGAGTGCTTTCAGCTGCTCTTTGTGGGCTTCTTGCACCTTGTGGGTAACCACCTGCTATTATGGGAAGCCAGGCATACCTTCCCGTAGCAGTCTGTTAACCCTGAGATTCTTCCCCAGCTCTTGGCAAAGGACTGGCCCTTCGGTGTGCAGGTGTGCAAGCTGGTCCCCTTCATCCAGAAGGCTTCAGTGGGCATCACGGTCCTCAGCCTTTGTGCTCTCAGCATCGACAGGTGAGAAACAACTTCCACAGGTGCCCTGCCCAGCCTGGCCCATATTTAACCACAGTATATTCTTCTGTTGCCTGCAATTAGAAGACTGTAGAGTGACTTGGTTCCAGGCCAAATTCAGAGAAGGGGAGAGGGAGCTTTTATGTAGAGTTGAAATCCAACAGGAACCAACTATTCTCTGTGACAAAGAAGTGTAAGTCCTGCTGGAAAAGGTTGATATGAGGAGCATAATATGCAGGAATAACTGCTAGGCTGGTGGGGAGGGATGGCACCTCTGCCACCCGGAGGTAGACATACTGGCCAAGGTCAGCTCACTTCACATTTATCCCTTGAGGCCCTGTTGCAGATCCTTCCCATTCCGATGAAGGAAAAGGCAAAGCAATGGTGAAGGAAGGAGGGAAGGAAAGGGACTCTGGGGACAATTCTAATACTCCCCTTCCTAGCTTCTTTCTGATAGTGGCTTTTCTCACTCCTCTCCACACTTGTACCCCTGTACACTGGGCAGGTATCGAGCAGTGGCCTCCTGGAGTCGGATCCAGGGCATAGGAATCCCCATGTGGAAGGCGGTGGAGGTGACGCTGATCTGGGCAGTGGCCATTGTGCTTGCAGTCCCTGAAGCCATAGCCTTTGACATGGTAGAGATCAACTACTGGGACCGAGACCTGTGGGTGTGCATGCTTGCCTCCGAACAGAAATCCAGCTTCATGATGGTATGTACTCTGACCCATCCCAGCTGCAGTGCAAGGAAGACAAAGACAAAGGCAAACAGGGCTTCCTTTCTCCTTGATTAGAGGGTTAGATGCGCTATATATGACTTCCAGCCAACAGGGAGAATGTGGGGAGAGATTAGACAAAGCAGAAAGTACCAACTTGGGGTAGAGTTGCTTTGATGTGAGGCCTGGAAACAGGCAGAAGGTCTTTTAGCTATGTTGCATCCTCATTGCCCACCTCAGAATGTCATGACCAATCTTGGTGAAGCTTCAAGAAGCTGCTAGACTGTCAAAACAGGCCAAGTAGCACCTCTACAACCAGACTGCACAAGGCCAGCTAAGGGTGAGCAAGGAGATGAAGGCCTTTGTAAAGCATCACAACTTGCCCTTTCACCCCAAGTCTGCCTGAATAAGCACCTTGCAACCATTTCTTGTACAAAAGTGTTAGATCAGCAGCCAGGTGTAAACCAGACTTCCTCTCTTTGGGTTAAGCCCTGGGGGGATGATGATCCCATGTACACTTAGCCCAGGGGCTGTTACACTTTCAAACATCAGAAGTGTCAGAGTGGTCTGATAAGTGACACCAATGGTGTCAGGGACCAATGCATCAGCTACCTTCCTTCTTCCCTGTTTCCAGTTCCTCTGTGTTTTGCATACAGTTCTATCGTGATGTGAAGGACTGGTGGCTTTTCGGCTTCTACTTCTGCCTCCCTTTGGTATGCACTGGCATCTTCTACAGCCTCATGTCATGTGAAATGCTGAGCAAGAGAAATGGCATGAGAATCGCTCTGAATGACCACATGAAACGGGTAAGAAAACCAGGAGGGCAGAAACCTTGCTTCCCAAAATAAAAAGTAATGATGTAGAATGGGAGAACATATGTGAGTTCTTATACACTACATAGTTTCACAGCAGTCAGTGGCTTCTTGACAGGTAGAGGCAGATGCATGGATTAAACAGGGAGAAGGGCTCTCACCTCTACAATCTTCCACCTCAGAGGCAACCCAAACCACCAGCAAAACCAGCAAAACCCCAGACCAGTTTGCTTTTCAATTCTCATGGTCATTTATATCTTTGCTCTCTCCCATACCTTGGTGAGCTGCTGGTTACTCCAATAACACAGCAGGAAGAACAGACAGATGAGGCCACCTCAGCAAAGTGACTAGAAGTGATAGTAGGATGGGGAGAAGGAAACTTTACCCTGGTCTACATTGCATTACTGCTACCTTACTGCTTTCTGCAGCCTGGATCTCACAAGCCATCCTCATGATGTAGGAACTGGGACCAGTAGGCTGTGCTTTGGACTCAAAAGGGTACCCAGCCCTCCTCAGGTTATAGAAAGGACATGAAAGGCCATTGGTCAGCATGAGGAGAGTGTGCTTTGCCCCATACACTCAACCACTCAATACCTTCTCCCCTGCCCACCCTCTCCTTGCAGCGTCGGGAGGTGGCCAAGACCGTCTTCTGCCTGGTGGTGATCTTTGCGCTTTGCTGGCTGCCGCTCCACCTCAGCCGCATCCTCAAAAAGACCATCTATGATCAGACAGACCCCAACAGATGTGAACTGCTCAGGTAAGAGCAACAGCAGGAGGGCAATGCGCCATAAGCCCCAATGTGCACCTGCAGAGGTTCACTGGGCTCACAGCAGGCTGAGGGAACTGCCTTTCAGACACCTTCCTACCCCTATGCTAGATGGCATTGCTCTGGAGGCAGGCACAGAGAAAGGAAGTGGGGATCACGTGGAGAGCACTATTTATGAGTTAAAGATGCCTCCGGGCAGAGAAACATTTGGAAGTTTGGAAAGTCCTTTAGCTGTCCACTCAGCAAGCTACCAGCCCCTTCTCTCTCCTCTTGGCAGTTTCCTCCTCGTCATGGATTACTTTGGGATCAACATGGCCTCTCTCAACTCCTGCATCAACCCTGTGGCTCTCTACTTTGTCAGCCGAAAATTCAAGAACTGCTTCCAGGTAGGGATAGTACCTCCATTGCCATAGACTTTGGATGAGGGGAAAGGCAGACATCAGGTACTTGTGGGGCCTGGCAATGGCCCACAGGATGCCCATATTTGCTCACTGTAACCCTCTTCCCAAATGTTCACCCTCTCTTCCCAGCTTCAAACACAATAGAGCTTCCTGCCTTGCTACAGGGAGACTTTTCCCAGTGCAAGGCCTGTGATAAGCTCCAGAGAAGTCCCTGTCATTCTGAATCAGAAGCAACTCCACATGCCTTTAAATCAGGAAGTGGGGCTGCTATAAACTTTGAGCCCAATCTCCTCAGAGAGAAATCTATGAAGGAGGGAAGAGCTGAAAAAGGATGGGAATGAGATGAAAATCACCTCCCAGCTGCTATGGCAAGGAATTGAGCCCACCTATCTTCTGTCCTTCAAGGACAAGGACAACTGCAAAAAATCCCTGAGGCTTTGCTACCTTCATTTCCAAGCCACACCAGCCCTATCTTGACAAACCAATTCCCATCAAATCAGTAAGAGAGCTCGGCTCAGTGCACAACCTGGCATCGCGCAGGTTCATCTGCCAAGAATGTTTCCCTCGTATCCCACGTACATAACATTCATGCTTTGACCCTCTTTGTCTCCTTGCAGTCCTGCCTGTGCTGCTGGTGCCAGAGACCTGCTCTGAGCATCACACCGACAGATGAGAAGGGCTCTGTGGGCAAGTGGAAAGCCAATGGGCAGGAGCTTGGACTGGACCGGAGCAGCTCCCGCTTGAGCAACAAGTACAGCTCTTCCTAAAGCAGAGAGGAGAAGGCACTGCGACAAGATGGTAGGACACCTCAGATTCCCTTGCACAGCTATTTCCTGGCTGGGCTCAAATTGTTTTTGCCTTCATATTATAACCCACTTGGGTAAGAGCTATAGCATTTCACTGACCTCAGGACTAGCTCTGAACACAGCCTCAGGGCTTTGCTTGTCCATCCTCCAGTCCAAGTCACCTCTGCAGGAGGAAGAAGAACGGGACCCAGCCCCTTTAGGACTTTTCTGTTCCTTGAAGGATAGTCAAGTGACTTATGGTCATTTGTCTCACCCAAACACAGGGTGAGGAGATTGGAAAGAAAAGTAAAGTTGAGATGTGGTCATTTGAAGATGGATGTGGGACAGGGAGGAAAGGGCAAGTAACCCAAGCAACAATTTCCAGCTGAAAAAGCAAAGCATTGTCCCTTATGATCTCCCTCTGCTGGAACAGTTTGCCCCTGGGCAGAGCACCATGATAAGACCCAGGTATCACGTAGGTTTTCTAGACAATCAGTGACCTGAAATCTCCCTCAGCTCTGGTATCGAGGGGTGGGCAGCAACCCAGCATCACAGTGCAATCAACCTGACCTGGGAAGCCCTGAAAGACCTCTCCTCTTTACCTGTTCCCAGGAAATTTGTTCCAGGCTCTCCACTCAGGGATGGCATTCACCCTGCCTGTATGGCACAAGAAGGTGACTGAATGCATGAGACAGCACAGCTTAGGAGTCCAGGTGTCCTCAGCAGAAGCCGGTGGCAGCATCCAGCCAAACCACCTGCTTCAAATTCCTCCTCCCCAGTTTCTGGAAGCCCAGCACTTCTTGGGCACGGCTCTGTGACACCAAGGTTCAGGCTATTTGTAAGGAGGATGCAGATTCTGTTCCTCAGGGTCAAGCTAAGGTGGAAAATACAACGGGGAAGACCTGATTTCAGCTGAAGTTGCTGTTGAAACTAACCAGAATATGGCAAAGAGCCCTCACAAACTTACAATTTAAAGTGATTAGACCCCAAATGCCTTCTCCAGCATGACTTTCTAAAAATCATGCTTGCACCCCCTGCCAAAACCTCAAGAAAATCTGTAAGAGAATGTTTCATTTACCAGATTTTTTATAATTTTCCTGTTGTATTTTTCTTCTCTCTTATATCCCTTTTTCCTTTCCTCTTTCCCCTTTTCACCTTGTCATGGAGAAAAAAAAAAAAAAAGGAAACAAGAAAAAGGGAGAAAAATTGTAAATAAAGCTAAACTCATTCCACGTGACATTGTATTTCAGTGAAAGCTAAGGTAAAAACAAGCATTTTACAAACAAATCATATTTTTGAAAGACAATTAGGTTTCAAATCTAAACAGAAGGACTGAGGGATATCTAGACCAGTAAGTTTTCCATAACCTTACCTACCCACTAGAGTAGATTGGCCTGGATGCATTGCACAGTGCTGATGCTGTGCTCTGCCTCCGAGCTGGCATTTTGTTGGAAGACAAAGTCACTGGAGAAAATTGATAGCAATGAAATGTTCCATCTTAGTAGAAGGATTTTTTTTAAATAATTGTGCTCATTAGAAAAATAGTTATCTGAATTTTAAATATTTCTGTAAAGAGTCAACCTTTATCACGTTGAAACAAGCATTCAAAGGTCCTCTTCCATTCAGGACAGCCCCAGCTGCGTCAGCCTGGCTTCCTCCAGCTCTATCCAAATCAGCAATAGGAACAGCTCTGCCACCAGCAATGACTGTTCTCTTACCTGCACACTGCATGGAGACTAGCAGATTTAAACACACTGTTCCCATTCAACTCAGTGAAGACCGAAGCATCTGAATGATTCCCCAGCAGTGACCTTTGGTAATAGCATAAGGAGCAGTGCCCCAAATGTTCAAGATCTGTGATTCTCTCCTAAGGACAGCCAGGCCCTGTTCATACTCACAGTACAGACAGCAATTACATCCACACAGGGGAATCTTTTTACTTTGCCTAACCTTCTGGACCCCAAATAGCTAACATCCCTCTTTATGCTCCACAGCAAATTTAATCATTTCTGCATTAGCAGCTACTCTCAGATCAACGTTTTCACCTTAAATGGTTCAAAACCAGTCTCAGATCTGCACATGATTAATATTACAACAAACAGACTGCCATGAATTCATCCCAGCTCTGGACGTTGGTACCACTTGCTGCACAGCTGCTTAACACTGACTACAGACTCCTTGCCTTTCTTTCCCCTTGTGTTTTCCTCCCAAGTGTCTCCTATTAAAACCAACATCGTAAAATTTGACTAAGTGTGAGAGGGCAGGGAGAGAAGAGAGCTATCAGCTGCAAACAGCATCCTTTTAAAACTCTTACACTGCAGCGGCATTCACTTGGCCACTTCTCAAAGGTCTCTATTAGGCTGCAACCAAGACCATGTCAAACACAAAGATAAAGCAAGGAACACCAGAAAACAAGTGCCCGTGCAGTTTAGCTGCTCATGGAACTGCAAGTGCATAAAAGCTCCCACCTTTCAAGATCTTTTTAAAGTTACTCTCCACGCTGCTGGGGCTTAGCAGTCACAGGACTGAGCCCAGGTGTATCAGTCAGGTTCTTATTTATTCACCCCTTTTCCCTTCAGCCAAGCCAGACAGGATCAGACAAAATCAAAGCCACCACAGCCACCTGTAAAGATGCAGGAACCCATTGGCATGGGCAAGATGAATCCATTGCAGCAAACTGAAGCAAAAGAGCCTTATAATGAAATGCAGGGTTCAGATGGCTTCAGGACCTAATGCCTGTGAACACAAACCCACTGCCAGTCTGCCAGAAACCAAGTCTGTCAATTTGTATTTGAAAGAACAATTTTATTGAGAAAACCTGACATTTACATCCTCTTATTCCTCTGTATGTTAATAAAACATGTTGGTGTTTGAAAGGAAAGTCTCTGGGTGTTTCTTATTAAGCAGCAGGGGGTCTGCAAAGTCTGCTAAATACTTAATTGAGTGCCAGCAGGTTCTTTTGGTAACTGCAGACCTCCACTGAAGAGACAGAGGTGCTCCCCCTGGGCAGAGCAAACTGGGAAGGTTCACACTCCTGCACCCAGCACAGAGCAGAAAGAACTCCTGTTACTTCATGCCACATTACACTCAATGAAAGGCTTTCCCTTGGCTAGCTGCCAGCAGATCAGAACAAGGCCGGGGTTTCAGCACTGCACTCTCTAGATAAGCTCACAAGGAGTGGTCTGGGCTTGTGGCTGTCTGCATTCTTCAGGGGGTTTCAATGAGGCAAGTTTCATTGTGGTTTTTTTTTCAATTGCCTCACCATGAAATGATTCCCTGCTCATTTGAGGGCGATCTGTTAAAAAAAATGAAGGCTGATTATATTACTTGAATGCAACCAGAGGGCAAAGAAGCTGGCAAAAAGCTTGTAGGCATGTCCTGCACAGAAAGTCTGAAGACACTTGGGCAGTCCGGTCAGGAGGCCAAGGCAACCTCACTGCTCTCTGCATCTTCCTCTGAGAAGTGAGGAATGACGCACAAGTCTCTCCTCCCTGGTAATCAATGACAGAACGAAAGAAATGACAGAAGGATTTGTCAGGGGGGTTTCAGACTGGATACGAAGAAAATTTGACCACGCTCAAGGTAAAGAAACACTGAAATAGGCTTACTAGCAAGGTGGCTGATGCCCCATGACTGTCACTGCCCAAGAGGCATTTGGGTTTGGGGCCAGTAACAGAAGGATTTACATCAGAAAGAGGCTATAACCTCTCTCAAGGCCTGATTTTACACTGCATTGAACACCTTTATTCCCCTTGTATGCTGGAGCAGAGCAGCTCTGTGCACCAGACTACCTTCACCATCACAAGTGATCTGAACATCCTGGGCAGAAAACAACGACATTTGAAGAGAGGAAGAAATAAAGTGTGAAAAGAGCTGCCTTGCAGCTATCGTTTTCTGTACCTGCATGAGCTGAAAACAGCAACACCTCTGCAGCATCAAACTTCACATGCTTTATTACTAGAGAAAATACACACATCAAAGTAGTTATTAGAAAAACCAAAACCAAAATACTCTTGACACGGGGAATTCAGTACATGAACAATACAAACATCCACGAGGACCACCATTCCCAAATGCTACTGCATCTCTTCCTCCCTCTGGGCCCTGTATTTTCTCATGCTCTTCTGCAAGCAAGAGCAAAGGACAAATGTTAACAGCAATACATCTGAGCAATTCACACACCAGCATCACCACATCAGTTTGCGCTGTGACTTCTCCATCCAAATCCTGGAACAGTTGAGGGACCACAAAATGCTCCAAGAACTTCCAGAAGAGACTGAGCCTTTAGTCACCACAGTACAAAGGAAGTGAGGCCATGCCTGCTGTGTCCAGCTGCAGGGGTAAGCCCTAAAGATGCTGTGCAAGCTCTGGCCTAATCCTGGTCCACGCGTTGAGGAAATACTGAGAGCAGCCAACCAAGCATGCTGTGGGAGGACATGCTCAGCAGCTCAGTCTCCAGTACCCTGGGTCTGCTCTCCACCCCCAGCTCCAGCTCTCAGCCACTCTCCTGCTGAAATGTACATCCTAGAGACAGCACTCAGAACTGGGCAGTCCACAGATTGGCTACAGGGAACCTACAGCTCAGGCTGTAGTGAGTGTTCTGGCACTTCTCATGTGGAAGCAAGAAGTTCAGAGGTGCTTCCATTTAAGTTAAAAGACAGGAAGTTTGAGAACTCCTTCCTCCATTACCTGCAGGAATTTCTGCTCCTTAATGCTCCAGCCATAGCAAAAATACAGGCAGAAATACTCATGGGACATCAAAAATTTCTGTTGTACCAACCAGTGCCTTCCACTGGAGGACCCACAGGGCTTTGCAAAGACTGACTTGTCCTCTCCTCTTCCCAACCCCAGTGGCTGAAGTAGTGGTTTAGGACTTGGAAAACCACTGTCAAACCAATGTCAGGCAAAGAATGCCTGAAAAAGCTACCAGGCTTTTTGTGACAAAAGTTCTCAGTCCCTCTTGACCAAGAAGGCCCCTGAGCTCTTCAGGCAACAGTCTCACCTCAAAGGTATCGAGTACGTGTTGGCAAACACCCATCAGGTCGTTCAGCCCTTTGCGGAATGGCTCAACAGCAGGAAGGGTCCCTTCAGAAAAGCAGATGAATTAGTGAAATGGGAGGTGGCTGGGGACCTTTCCCTCAACACTGCATGCCAGCATGGCTGTTCCCATAATATAGAGAGGCTCTTACACGGCAAACAGCAACGTGTGGGCTCCTGCCAGCCTATCACCAACAGCCCAAGCCCAGATCTCAGAGCCTACGTGCTCTAGGCTATAGCCCAGGAACAGCAGATACTTACCCTGCAGTTAGTCCCACGTTGGCAGAGCCAACAGGCAGAGCAGCAATTATTTCTACAAAGTTGAAGAGTCAGCAAGCACAAGCAAGCAACTTGCTTCCAGGAACTGACTTCTACATATTTGATGCTCAAGGGATCAGCCCCATGGGGAAGGAATGAAATAACAGCAGCTCTCTAGGCAGCAGACAAAGCTGCAGAGCATACAGGGCCAGGTGTGTTGGGAGGAACAGGTGACTGCAAGAGGCTCAGAGCTGTCAGTGCTACCTATTGTCAGGGGACAAAGTCCTCTTCAGGAGGCAAGTCATTGGGTCAGCACACAGAGACAGCTTTTCAAGACAGCCTCAGGTCCAAAGCTACAAAACAGCTGAGTAGTTGAAAAATGAATTATCTTGTTGCAGTTAGGTATGTCAGCACAGTTTCTAAACACCACACTGACTTAAGGAGAGATCAACTCTAACACTGAACAGCAGATCTATTCTACTTCCAGCACTACAGTTCAGGGCCTGCTGCCAACCAACTCAGACACCTGGGACCAGGCAAGGCCGTGGGATCCTCAGGACTCAGCTGGCAGATGCTGCTCAGCCCTACAGCTGGGAAACAGAAGAGCTACAGCACAAAGCTCAGAGCAGCCTCCCAACGAAGCAACAGGGCACAGAAGTTGCAGATGGCGAGCACAGAAGAGAGAGAAAAGTGCATTTCTTTGTTTGCACAACCCACAGCTGAAACCTGACACAAGCAAGGTGAATCCCACAGAAATAGCCAGACACAAAGAGGACACACACACATCCATACCTCTGGTCTGAATGCGGAAGTTGATCTTGCTTTCAGACGGGTGTGTGATGCAGTAGCCACAAAACTCCACATCAGGGCTGTGGTGGGGAAAGAGAGAAAAAGAGCAATGGAAGCCCAGACTGTTCACAGCATATCTCAGCAAAGTCAGAATTTCAGGCCATCTCAGACCTGCTGGGGCTCAGGATTCTTCTGCAATGACCAAGGGGCTCCCAGGAGGAGTATGCTGCAAGGAAACAGCCTGAATAATGTTATTCACGTTCTCTCCCTTGAATTGCAGCTTTGCAAAGCAAGGATGTGGCTGGCAAGCTCCTAGCACCACCAACTGCCCAGTAGCAGGCCAGAGAAACTACAGCATCCTCTGCATTTTAGACACACAATTTCCTCCATGATTAACCAGGAGCAGTAAGGACTAGCTGTTACCTAAGGGATGGAAAGTTGGAAGCCAAGAAGGTTAAGACAGCCAACAGGGCAGTGAACTCATCAGCCAGCCCCATCCTACGGCACTCAAGTGGTAGAATAAGGTAAGCCTAGAGATAGTAGCTAAGATCAACTAAAGATCATCAGGTAAGTCTGTGGGGGCAAAACAAGTCCAAGGGCAGGCCAAAAAGTCAATCCACAGGCCAAGTGAAAGAAACCCAAGTTAAACACAACGGAGTGATCACCAGATAGGCCTATAATGATAAGAAAGGACTGTGACCAGGTCTGTAAAGTCTGTAGCCAAGTACAAGCAATACTATGGCCAAGCTAGGAACTAATGCTCCTGTCAAACAGGCAACAGCTGGAAGCCGTGAGCTCAAATGAGACTCCTGAACCAATGGGCAGGGTATGGAGGTTCCAGGTGAGACCTGTCAGGCTCCTTAAGGCTTATGAGTGCCTTCTGGGTCCTGATAACAATAAGGAAGGAAAAAACGAAAGAAAAAAAAGCAGCTGATTTGGGGAACAGAAGTCACAGATAAGGAATCTTTGATGTGTCTGATATAAGACCTTAACAGATACAGAAGGAGGTGACTTCTGATTACGTTTCATTCTAACACCCTGAGGTGCAGGTTATTAAAGAGAAGGCTAGAATAGGAGACAAGTGCTCTTAGCAGCACCAGACACTGTAGGGGCTTTACTTACTTTTTCATGACCATGTATCGGAGGGAGTTGCCAAGCGTGTGGTCCTCATCATGCAGCACAAAAGTGACACAGTTGCCATCTGTTCCATCTGCCTGGACCTGCCACAAATTGGGAAAGAAGAGATGCCATAATGTTTTCTGTGGTAATAAAGACCAGGATGCTAGTGAAGAATCCGGCCTGATTCCAAGCTACCAGAGGCTGAAAAAATTGCATTTGTTTCTCTTTCAACAACCTGCACCTGTTGGTGCAGGGCCTGTTTCTGGGGGATAACGTAGAAAGGGTTATTACTGAACCCTGTAACACTAGCAGCAATCCCCTAATTCTGCTGTTTTAGGCTTAGGCACCCAAAAAGTATGAAACTAGCCAGTGTTTCCTAAGAAGACCAGTTTGGGATCTCCTCCAAAGCCAGTGAGCCACCTAATTAATTGCTCAGCTACTAGAGGGATGCTCATCCCCTGATATTTTCCCATGTTCCACAAAACCTGGTATATCCAGATGGCATTGATCATTTCCACTCCTAGCAGCAGAGAGACTTTGAGGCTATGTGAAGAGCCTGACGGGATGAGTACTGATCTCTTTGCATCCTGCCTCTTGCCAAATCTTCAGCTGCTCCAGTGGTTTTATAACCTCCATGTGGAGCAATGCTCCCCTTCCTCCTCTTACAGGTACAGCAGCCCCAGGGATCTGACTCAGAAGCTTAGAAAGGAGATGCAGTCTGCTTCCTGCAAAAGAGATCACCCAGATGTTCAGCATGACTCCAGGGCAGGTTCCTGCACACCAGCTGCTGTAGAAGAGCAGATGTGATGCAGCAACATGAGGATGTTGGCCTGACCCAGTCTCTTTCACCTCCTAGCAATTTGCAATCCACCCTCAAAGCAGTGTTACTGGTGATTAAAATAAAGAGAGGCAAAACGTTCTCTTGTAATGGCAAGGCAACATGTGACTTGTGATTTCTGGAAGACAGCCTGCTGCTCTCCTGCTTGCTGGACCCAGCACCTTCCCTCCTTCTTCCAAGAAACAGCTGCTAGCCTCAGTTCCTCTTACTGTTGGGCTTTGCAAAGAACTATTTATTAACATTGTCCTCAAAAGGGATTTTCTTTTTCATTAAGAGTAAAGGCTTGGAGAAGAGCAGGCTAATTTAGGAGGCAGCTGCCTGGCACTACAGCTGCATGGCACCCATTTTTGTTTCCTGCATTCAGCTGCACTTTAGCTCAGGTGTAAGCGTGCATACACAAAAAGATGTTTCTCTGACTGGGAGCAAATCTTTACATCTGAATTACAAAATTGGCATAAAAATAACTTGAAAAATAGGATGCTTGGAGCTTTAGCAGATAGATTTGGGAGCACCAACTTCAGAGTCCTTTCCAGAGCTGAAGGAGCTTTTGCATACAGGAAGCAGAGGAACGGGATGGGATGCATCTCCTGCATGGTGGCTGGGTCTGCTTGTGGGAGAGAGCAGCAACACAGTGGTTCAGCTGTCTGTGCTTCCTTAACACACTTAACGGTAAGTACCCCGTGCACTGATCTGGCAGATAAAAGCCAAAGCACGGCTGTTTCCCATAGCCATAAGGAACATGCTATGCTGAACCTGCTTCATCAGACTTAATTTCTCTCTCTCCTTTCCTGTGGAGAGTGCTTTGATAAAATTCAGGACTTCAGCAGGACCGTAAGCTTCATTTCTCATCCAGACACTGTCCTGCCTAGTCAGATATCTCACTTCTGGCACAGTCTGAGGGTTCAGAGGAAAACCAACGCGTGCCCTGCCAGAACACAGCCAGGACAATTACTCCCCGCAGCGTTGGGTCTGTGCTTTGAAGCAAAAGGCTTAGATTTCTCACACGTCTCATGCTAGAGGCTTGCTGCAAGAAGCTCAAAGGCTGCAGACCGAGCGGCTGGGGAGGAGCTGGCGCAGGGCTCCTCAGTCAGACAGCAGAGCCCGCGGCCCGTTATTCTGAGCTGCAGCGCCACCTAGCGGCTGCCACGCGCAGCGGGCAATCCGAGAACGTCCCGAGCTGAAGGCGCTGATCGGGATCACCGAGCTCGCTTCCCGCCACTTGAAAAAGCAGACTCCGACTGCTGGATTTTAGCAGCTCCGGAGCAGACCCATTCTCCGGCCGCCCCTGACGCAGCTCCGCGCCGTTCCCTCGGGCTCCGCCGCTGTCACAGAAAGCGGACGGCCCGGCGCGCTGAGCCTGGCCCGCGTGCCTCCAGCTCCTCAGAAGCGCGGGCCCTGAGGATCCCGCCCAGCTCTGGGCGCCGGATGGCTGCGGTGAAGGCCGAGACGAACCGTGCCCCGCTCCCGCTCCCAGCCACCCCCGAGCCCCGCGGCCCTCACCATCTCCAGCGCGGCCTTCCTCTCGCCGGTCTCCGCCATGCCCGCCGGACTACAACTCCCAGCATGCCCCGCGGGGAACTACAGCTCCCAGTATGCCCCGCGGCGCCGCGCCGGAAGCGCCTCGCAGAGGGCCCGGTCGAGGGGCGGAGCGGCGGCGGGCGGTGGGCTTCGTTCCTGCGTTTACTTCCTGCCGCGGCGGCCGGCGTGCCTGAGGGAGGCCCGCTGAGGAGCTCCTGGCCTTGGGGTATGGCAGGTGGGGGCGGGGAGGCGCGTTGGCCGCTCGCTGTGCTCCGGCTGCGAGGGCCCGGCCGTGTGCGGCCCGGAGGCGGCGGCGGCGGTGGGAAGCGGCTGGTAGCGCTGCGCTGCCGGGTCGCGGTGAACTTCGGGGCTTCGGGCAGGGGATGGTGGGGCTGTCAAGGTTGGGTGCCAATGGATGAACGGTTGTTCTTCGGAACTGGGGTCGCAGGGCGGTTTATAGTGCCGTAGCCGTGTGCGGGTGGCCACCCGGCTGCGTGATCTCTGCGGAGAGCTTAGATATCTCGCTGCTTTACCCGTCCTGCACGTCTTGTCCTGTTGCCTTCCGGCAGGTGGGGGTGGGAGAGGAGCGGGGTTAACCTCCCCCAGCGCTGTGTTCGTGCCGATGTGCCGCAAACAAGCAGTGTGCTCCGAGAGGAAGCTGAAGTTCTGCTCAGCACTGCTTGAACTTGGTGCTCCTCAGGCTTCCAATGCCCGGCTAAGCTGCTGGGCTCACGGCTGGCATGGCAGTTAAGGAAATAACGTTCAGAAGGCAATGAAGGGTTAAAGGGAAGCTTCAGCTGCTTTCTGCTGAATTCAACGTCTTTAAACGATCTTTTTTTATTGCACCTTTCAGAATTGCAACACCTACTTTTGTTTTACACTTAAAGCCAGTAGTAACGCGATGCCCCTTGTTTTCTGTGCAGAGGATTTCTGGAAATACAAGCAGTAACTTCCTCCATCCCTCTGAGCGCTGAGGCTGTGAATGTTTTGTTCAAGAAGAAGGGCTAACAGTTCCCCTTGACTGGTAAGGGCAGCATTGCTGAGTGACAGAGGATGAGCACCATTTCTCTCCCTTGACTTCTTGTCCCAGCTGTGCTGGCTGCATACAATAGCTTATTCCACACCTTCTGTGAAGTCAGAGCAACAGACAAGTTGTTTTCATCTCACTAGAAAATAATATGTTATCTGCTGTGCTTGGGGGCTTTAGTGCTGAAATGCTAAATGCTGCATTGAAGATTGAAGCTATGTATTTATCATTCTTTAAGATATTGCAGGAATTTCTTACCTTTCTGTCAAATGTCAGGGGAGAAAACTTGTAAGCAGCAGCATGCAGCAACTTGCAGCATGACTTGCAATGCTTCAGTAGACACTGGGATATGAGTGCAACACTCAGGTCACCTTTGTTTGTCTCCACTGTCTGCCCAGTGCTTTTGACACAGCCTAAGGAGCTCCTTGGGTCTGTGATGTTTTCTGGGTGAGGAATGCAGCCTCCTTCCCCTCTTTCCTATTTTGGAGCTCTTCCTTACAATGCCTGTCTGGTATCCCTGAGTGAGTTTGATTCCTTCCTTTTAGGAAGGTTTAGACTTAGATGTTTCCAGCCATCTTTGAGTTAGAAACCAGTTGTTTTCTTTAGGTTATATGAAGGGGCAAAAGGGATTGTGTTCTAATGGATTTGATTCCTGACTCTCCTGTAAGTGATAAGAAAAGCTGTTTTCTGGCTTTGCAATGGATTTTTTTTTAATAACAAAAGTAATGAATGGTTTCTGTAGAATTGGATGTGACACTGTTTGGAGAGAAAAATATATGCTCACTGCTCATCTGTTTTACTTAAAACATTCTGCTGAAAGCTGAGGAAATATGACTTATGAAGTAGGTGGTTACTGACTCCAGAGTCAGGCAGAGAGCTGTGAATTCAGGGGTTTTGCTTGGTTTTGCAACTGCTCCTTTGTATTCATGCTGTTCATTGAGTGGCTGTGCTGTAAACAGATTTGTTTCTAGATATTTTTTTTTGTCAGTCACCTGATTGCTCAAGAGGCTTAGCTGTGTTTGTTTGTCCCTGGCTGTGACCTGCTGTTCTGCCACATACCAGTGCAGTCCTGGTTCTCTTCCTGAACTGGACGAAGTATTGCAGATGTCTGTATGCTGGTGGGTCTCATCTGGCATGGCTATGTGAACTCCTCTTGTTTTAGCTAATGTTGTTGCAAATCACTGTGCTGCTCACAGATTATTTGGATTGTGGTGACCGGCTGTTCCTCATCGGTAGCTGCTGAAGAGATCAGTCCCCTGCTGAAGAGTTGTAACGTGTGTAGAAAACAGAATAAAGTGTATTTTGTGTAGTTTGCATCTTCTGGCTAAAGCAGTCAAAGTTAAGGTGTAGGAGAGGGCACCTTTTTAATTTCTTTTTTTCCCGGGAAAATGTTTGTGTTCTTTCTCCGTGGCCCCGTCAGAAGGGAATGAGCTGCTGTTCCTTTAATCAGGAGAAACTAATAACAGTTGCATGGTAGTTAATCATTTCTTCTTGCAAGACCAGAATCAGCCATGTGGGTGCTCCTGTCTCTGATAAGCATTTAACTGGAGGTATCAAAGTTTAGGCTTTTTCATCCCTGTCTATAAACTCGTTGGGTATGTTTTGTGGCTTGTCCTTTCTTCTGCTTCAGTTTCTTCAGGTGGAGGTGGTGACTCCAGCAAAAAGCTTCCCAAAAGTTACTTATCCCTTTTTGCCTTAGCTCTGAGTTATACCCCTTTCTATTCAGTCCAAATATTCTTCTCTTACATGAGTAATAGCAAAGCCTTCAAATCTGCAGAGAGAGGACTTGTGATCAGTAATTCACCCAGCTTGGGCTTAGCTGGAAATAGATGAGTCTTGACTTACTGTCACTTTGTGACCCTCTGATTTGTGTGTGTAGCAATGTGCTTCAAGGAGCTGAGAAGCTTTTGGAGGCCAAGGTCAGCAAAATGTTACTGAAATTTGTGGCTACTCATCATCCTCTGTGTGGCTGATTTGCGAGGCTAGCTTAAAAAAAAAAAAGATGTCCTGGGCTGGCACTTTCCATCCTTTGTGGCAGGATGTCAGAGATCTCAGTGCTGGCTGTGCCCTCAGGTATTTTGCATTGGTGTTTTTATGTGTTCAGCACTCCCTAGGCTTTTCTAGGTGCATTTTTCTGGAGAGAGGTTTGGGTTTTCTGTACAGGGGCAGCTCTAAAGCACTCTAGGCAAGATGAGATCCAGCAGGCTGGCTCAGTGATGCTGGAAGGAAATACTGTGGTTAGATCTGTAAACAGCTCTGCAAATGACGTGGCTCTCTGCTTGTCATATGATGTGCTTTCCAGTTGATCTTGGTGAAGTAGGGAAGAACTGTGTCAACCTTGCTTTTCTGTACTGCCACAGTCTTCAGGTGGATATTGACACTGACCATAGTAAGCACCATCTATTTCTGCCTTCTAAGGTCATCATCTCCAGAGCTTCTTAGATCCCAAATAATGTGGTGACTTTTTTTCTGTAACGCTGGCAGACTTGATGTTAGAGGATATTTGTGAGCCTGCAAGTGAGGGAGGAAACACAAACCCAGCTGTTTTTTTTTTTACCTCTGTCTACCGGCATTTTTAAGTCTTTCTTGGAGCAGAGGGTAACCAGTCATGCAAACAGCTGTTTTCACACCCAGTTCTTTCAGCAGCAGTAAAAGGGGACTGCTGGCGTGGGCACCCCTCACCCTCCTCCTTCCTGACAATCTTTGCACATCAGCTGGATATAAATCTGGTTTAAATCCCTGAGCCATCTTCAGGTGAGGCGAGACCTAGGTGAGCGTGATGGGAGGGGAAACAAGTGGGATGTGAGGACAAATGAAGTGATCCTAGAAAGAACAGTAGGTAAATGCAACAAGTTGTCTTTGTTCTGAAAATAGGGCTTGCTCTGAGATGGGGTAAATGAGAAGCTTGCCATGCAAAGCAGGCCAAGGGGCTTTCCCTGTATCCCTGGTAGAATTGATGTGCTATGTACAAGGGTGCAAATTTCAAGCCAAGAGGAAGTGAAAGGAGGAGATCAACTTGAGAGGGTCTGCAGCCCCTCTGCAGCGCTCCAATTGTTGGTCCCTTTTAGTGGTGCCTGTTAAGAACAGCATTTGCAAAGACTTCTGTCTGTGTAGCGTGAGCCATTCTGTGTGTTCTCTCTTCACCTTTATTGACACTACAAACTCTCAGTTTTTCTAGAGCGCACTTTGCTGGGTGCCATGCTCTAGAACAGCGTTATGGAGGAAGTTTACTGCTCTGCTTCCTGCTTTGTTTGCTTTGCCCTTGTCAAACTAATCCTTTGCTTTCTGTTCCTATAGATGGTGCTGGTTCTGAAATCACTGGTGCTCCCAGGTGATTAAGTTAAAGTCAGCCATAAAATTGAATCATAGAATCATAGAATCACTAAGGTTGGAAAAGACCTAAAAGATCACCCAGTCCAACCGTTCACCTATTCCCAATAGCTCCTACTAAACCATGTCCCTCAACGCAACATCCAGTCTTTCCTTGAACACCCCCAGGGTCGGTGATTCCACCACCTCCCTGGGCAGTCCATTCCAGTGCCTGACCACCCTTTCTGAAAAGTAATACTTCCTCATGTCCAGCCTGAATTTCCCCTGGCGTAGCTTGAAACCATTCCCCCTGGTCCTATCACTAATGACACGAGAGTGAGGAGTATCATATCTGAATCAATCCCCAGGTTTATTTTCTTCCTCTCCTGTCTTGAGCTCTTATACCTGCAGCAGGTTACCTGTTGTTGTCCAAGCCTGAATCTGTCAGGCAGCAGAACTGTGAACCCAGTGCAGCAATGATATCTTAACTTCATGATCTTGTCAACATCCCGGTGTTTCTTGATCTATCTTTTCCCTTATTGCTGTAATCCCTTGTGCTTCAGTCCAAATGAAAGCAGACAGATCTTTCAGTGTAGTCACTTCCTCCAGTGCCAGATGGGTAGGAAGTTTGACTGCCAGTAGCCTATATTCAGTCTTTCTGCCTGAGCTTCTATCCTGAAGCTAAATCTGTTGTACCTAATTTCTAGAGAAGTCTCTGAGCTATTTGCTTGCAGTGAACGTGGTGTGTGATTTTTCTAGCCAGAATACAGAGGTTTCTATGCACAACACAAATCAGGCAATATCAGGGTAATTAGACACAAAGGGGAGAATTAGGTGGTTTTCTTCTTTTTCTTGGTAGGGTCAAAGGTCTTCTCTAAGCAGAAAAGAGGCTTATGGATGTCCTGAGTCAACCAAGCAGATGTCACAGCTGTGGTGTGACGTGGTTTCACACGTTCAATCTTAGGCCTGTCATTAGATTAATGTGATGATACTTGAGCTGGTTAAGTGTCCTCCTTTATGTGATTGTCCTCTGACTTCACAGAAGTCTGGCTCTCAAACACTTGCATCTTGTAATCTATATGGTTTGAGATATATATATATATATATGCAAGAACGTTGGCTTGGAGAAAGATTGTTACTGTAGATAATCAGTCTGCAAGTGTTGCACCCTCACTTTGAGATCTGCAGATCATGTGCTCTCATAGAAGTCTTGGTGCATCAGTGAATGTCTCCAGGCTGTAAAAAGTGGACATGCGTGGTGTGACTAATCCAGCTGCAGCTTTTCTGTTTGAGTTTGAAAGCAATCAAGTCCAAGGTACTACACTGAACTGAAGTCATCTGACAGAGACAGTGGGCTTGATCTTTTGAGGAGCTGCTCTTTACATAACTGTGAGACAGTTGTTTCCTTTCTGAAGTGTGTAGCTTGCTGGCTGCTGGCAGCCTTTTTGAGAAGCAAGAAAAACCCGATGGGTTAATTGAAAACAAAAAAAAAAAAGCTAGAAATCTGGCTGGAAACAACATAGGTTAAACTCATTATGGGGTCACTGACTGGAGGACAGTGTGCAGGAGCAGTTTAAAGCAAGCAAACCAACTCTTCTAGAGGTGATTGTGGTCTTACAGATATTCTGAACAGAACCTGAAGGGGGGGGAAAAAGAGAGAAGCTTTCTAAATAGCAATATATTGGCAAAGTATTGATTACATTATGCTTCCTTCCAATTATGCTGAGGGCTGAGAAGCTATTACTGAGACTACAGTGTTTTTTTTCTGTCAAATAACACAAACCTAATTCTTATGGTGTTTTTATTTCCAGATAGCTGAAGCCATGGCTATTCTTTTTGCTGTTGTGGCGAGGGGCACAACCATCCTTGCCAAGCATGCCTGGTGTGGAGGAAACTTCCTGGAGGTGACAGAGCAGATCCTGGCAAAGATACCTTCTGAAAACAACAAACTGACCTATTCACATGGGAAGTGAGTGATGTTTCCCATCTGGGTATCAGAGCAGACTAGCTAACGTGCATGAAGATAGCTGTAAATGGATGTAGCAAAATCCAGTTGTTCTCAGATCAGTTGTGCATCCTGATCGCTTGATGATAAGTCTTACAGGCAGTATCTTTTAGAGTCATCCTGAGGTACCACAACTGCAGTTGCTGGGAGAGAAGGCTTATGCAAATCTCTGACCAGTCCTCAGGTAGCAGTTGGCAGAAAAGAGCATTTGAATGCAGTATCTCCTGGCACTGTGCTGCTGCTTCATTGTGTACGTGGAGTACAAAAGTTAATGTGCTGCAAATTAACAATAGAACTGCAGAGAACACTGATTTAGCAGTGTTCTGTGTTACTCAGTTCTCTTTTGAGTGGCTGGATTCTCAGTGTTGTCCATGCTGTTGTGTTAAAGCCATTTTGGCTGCCTGAAGATTCAAAAGATAACGATTTAGGTAGTCTTCGTGTGTCCTTCCTTGCCTCACAAGTATTAAGAGACCCTGGGGAAGAGCTTTCAGAGGAAGCTGACTGTTCTTTAAGTACTTTGTGTGCTGAATATCTTCTACTGTAACTTTAAGGGCAAAGTCATTTCCTTTTGTTTTACTTTTGCCTTGAGTGTTGTTCAACCATTTACAAAATTGAGCTGCAGGAGTGCCACAGTGTTCTTACAGTTGAAAACTTGAATTGTGATAGAAGTTCTTTGGTGGGAGGTAATTAATCACTGCATCTGTGCTTACAAAGCATGCTGTGAAGTGGATAATCTTTTGCTCACTACTTAAGACTTCATGAGGATTCAACATTGTAATGCTACAATGTGATGGAAAGTATAGCAATAATAGGGGGGTGGCAAAGTCTGTGGTTGCAGCAAGTGAGAACAAGCCTGAATGCAGCAGCTATAGACACAGAAACAAAGGAAGGAAACTTGCTGACCCTTAGAAGAGCTCAGATAGGCAGGGATCTTGAGGAAGATACCATTACTTCCATTGCCAGCCATTAAATGAAGTCTGGGAAGGGGTGGATCCTGGCTCCACCCTGTCCTGTCATTCAGGTACACTGCATGCACCTGAGCTCCCCTGGGTTGGCCCTGCCTTCCCACCAGGTGCTCAATCACTGCTTCAAGCTGTGACTCTGCATTTCTGCTACAAGCACACTGCAGAAGAGCATTCTGGGCACTGAGCCTATCAGTGTCTCCTCTGCTAAAGTCCCTTCTGACAGGCTTTCTGTTGACATTGTTTTTCCTGTGCATTTGAAGAACAGCCTCTTCATTCAGAATCTGTCATTGTTGTTTTATTTTTAAGACCTTCTGGGCCTTTGTATAATCAAAGAATATTAGGATGTTATAATCACAAAATAAACAAGAGAGTTAGGCAAAGCAGACCATGATAACAAAAGAGAATAAATAGAAGGCTTACCTCTATCCTGGGCTCACTCACAAAACTCCAGCAAAGGCATTCTCCAGAAGAGATCCTTCCCCACTGGCAGCCAGCTCTTAAATAGGTCTAGGAGGGGTGCAGCCAGGCTCCCCCCCTTCTGGCAGCACAGCTGAATTGCCTTCACCTGTGCTCCTCTGGCTGGCTCATGGCTCGCCTCAGGTGATCAATCAGAGGTTCAGGCCGTGACTCAGCAGTTCCCATACAATGCATTACAGTGATTTTATTGTAGAATCTGTAAAAGAGGTCTAAATGGTGGTGGGGAGTAGGTATCATCACTTAAAAATTAAAAAAAATAAAGACAGCTAAAGCCAGTGAGCCATCTGCTCCAATTGGTTCTGGGTTGGATTTAAAGCTCTATGAGCTAAGTTGATGGGATGTTGTTTTTTCTTGTGGGCCTGGAAATAACAGCCTGGTTTCACTTGGAGAGGAAGATACGGCTCTGAACTGGTTTGCACTGTCTTTCAAGTTACTGAGAGTTGCATTTAACAAGCATCTGTTTACTCAGCATCTCTCAAAGCATCTTTATGTGAATAAGAGAACGCAACCACATGCTTCAAGCCTGTTTAGCCTGATAGTTGTTCTCTTAAGTTCATTTTCTTATTTGGCTGCTTTTGTTCTGTGGTTTTTGCAATAAAAACCCAAAGCAGTGCAACATGGCTAAAGAAGTAAGTCGCTGTACCAGTGAGGTTCACTGAAGCATTAACTTCCTTGTCACTCCAATCAACTGCAGATAATCTCACAAGTTCACTGTGTGTGGGTGCTTGTATGCAGACAGCAGGACTAGATATAATCTTACCCCCATTTATCATGTCAAGGTGTTTTTTTTCCCCACAGGTAAGTAACTGGAAAAACATGGAACTGAAGTTTGACAGCACAAAGTTGCTGTGAAGTGTGGGGTGCTGCAAAGTGCATGATGGCAGCTGTTACTTACGTGTAAGTTGTCTCTTATTTAGTGTAGCTGATAGAAGATAAATGCTTGACATCTGACAAAGATAACTGGGCTGTGTTGGCATCTGTGTGACTTGCTGTAGGGTAACTGGAATTTGCTCTTTTTTTTTCCAGCCCCTAAATTCACCACAGACACCAGCATCTTCTCCATCATCTCTCTTCTCCTGGCAGAGAATATCTTGTGGCAGCTTTTAATGACTTAGTTTTTTTTCCCCCCCTCTTTGCAGTTATCTGTTTCATTACATCTGCCAAGATAGGATTATATACCTCTGCATCACGGATGATGTAAGTATTTTGGTTACAGCTCTTGCACACACAGGCTTTTTATGAGTTTTAGCTTTTTCAGTATATATGTCAATGAGAAATCAATAATGGGTGCTAATTGCAGATGGGTTTTATTCCATTGGAGCTTTTAACTCCAATGGAATAAATGGAATGATGGTGATGAGAACACGGCTCTGAAGCCTAAGCCTGAAACTCAAATGTGAATAAAGTACCTCTGAGGTTCAGTTCTTATTTAAAGCAAAATCATCTCCCTCACAGGAAAAGATATTAGAAACAAAATTAGATCTACATATACTTCAGTAGCATCTGCTTCCAGCTGATGTCCAGGAAGGTGTCTGGAGTCTGGCTGCTGCTGAAAACCCAGGGTAACCAGCCAAGTCCTGTAGAGTTTTGCACAGCATGCCTGTCTGAAAGTGGGTATTTGTGGGTTTTGGACTGGCTGTGTGCTGTGTACACTTCATGCCCACATCCAGAGCTGGATGTGGTCTGGATGTGGTCTGTTCGTTCTCTCCTAGGACTTTGAACGTTCCAGAGCCTTCAACTTCCTGAATGAAATCAAGAAGAGGTTTCAGACCACGTATGGCTCAAGAGCACAGACAGCCCTTCCCTATGCAATGAACAGCGAGTTCTCGAGTGTCTTAGCTGCACAGCTGGTGAGTTCTGTTGCTAAATGGGATTGAATGGGATTGCTTTGGCAAGTTAAACTTCTCCCCACAGGGTCTTTGTATATTTTTTCATTTGTACCTAAAGTACCACACTGAGTTTGTATATGAATGCAGAGGAATTTACTGCTTTCCCTGTGTGTTCTCTACAGCTGAGTTGCTTTTCTGCTTCTGTGATGAAAAGGGGCTGAGGTTAATAGTGATGTATTCATTATTTGCACTGCATAGCTGAACTTGAGATGAGATCTTAAAGATAGCATTTGAAATATCAAAGCTAGCTCCAGTTGGCTTTCCATTCCAAAATAACTTCACTGTTGTTGTGAGCAAGGTAAATGCATGCTACTTTTTCAATTGAACGAGGCTTCAGAATTTGAGTATGTAGTAATTCCAAACTGCCCCTTGCTTCTCTCCCTCTTACTTCATGGTAATCCATGGCTGCTGGGGTGTGGTGGGGTGTTTGTTTACGGCACTGTTCCATTTTCATGAGGCAAGAACACTGGGCCTGGATTATGGGCAGGTTCTGTGTACAGAATCACTTGGGTGGATGCAGAAAGGACTTCATTCCCAAGACAGCAACTTAGAAAAAGAGGATAGAGTGTTCAGAGTCTTCTGCTTAAAATTCATCACATTTTTTTTAGAGTTCTTAATTGACAACAATTTTGTAACTCAAGTGATGCTATTTTTTGAGATGTGCCTTAAACTAAAAGGAAGATGTCCTTGGAACCTTGGTTTTCAGAGCTTGTTTGCAGGCTGTATCTGGGACAGCTGCAGCTGGCACTGTGTGCAAGATGTGTAGGAGGCTCTCAGTCTGCTTTGTTGTGGCTGGTGAGTGTGTAAGCACTGAGACTGCTGCCCTCAAAGCTTTCCTTTTTCATCTACTAAAAATGCCAGGTTTGGAGACATTCTGGATGCAGGAGAGGAGGTCCTTTGGTCACCTGGCAGCACAGCCAGAGTAAGGGCAGAAACGAAGCAAGCTTCTAACACTCACCAGCAGTAACAGTTGTGTTTTGGGGTGCAGGTTGTAGCTGGGGGAAGGTGAGGGGAGGATGTGCACTTGTGCTGTTGCTTCCTGAAGGTTGTGCTGGATGTTGTGAAAGGAATCAGTTGTGCTGGTATCCTCAGGGATGAACAGAGATGATTCATAGCTTGTGAAGTTGCACATCCTTCACTGCAAAATCTGTTCTTCAACTTATGCAGCAGCATAAGTTGAAGCAGCAATGAATAATAAAGCCAGCATGTCTTCAGAAGAGCCCAATGGATTGTGCATTATAAATTAGATTCAGTCCTATCACAGATAGGAAGTTAGCTTTTTCCTCTACCAACCCTTGATGTGTGGAGATCGAAACTACACAAAGTGATGATTCATCAAAATGTAAGCAGTTTTTGGCTGGAATCAGCTTAATGCTCTGCCTTATCAGAAGAGCCAGGCGGTGTTCAGGGCCACGGTGGTGTTATTCCTCTGAAAATCCCAGCATTTCCATTTCTCTAAAGCATGAAGTAGAGCTGCTTACCTTAGCTTTTGCATATTGATGAAATCCAGGCATCTACTAATTCTTATTACAAGTTAAATGATGGCAGAAAGCTGTTCCCCCAGCTTCCGAAGATTAGAGCCCCAATGATCTAATGCTTTGTGTAGTGGGAGAGCAGGACTGCTATCAAGGTGGTTCCAGAAGTTACTGCAGGAGTTTAACTGGTGTGATGCTGAGTGTGGAGATCATACAACAGTTCAGAGATTGTGCTGTGATTCGAGCATATCACACAGGTAACATTGAAAAGGAAGGCCATGCTTCCAGTAAAACCAGTGAGAGCTCAGGTAGAGTGCCACTTCTGCAACTTCTCCTGAAACCAAACTTGTTTGTTTTTCATTTTTTAAAGGATCTGTTACTTTCAGTGCTATATCCATCAACTGTGACATGAGTGTGTGAATGCTGTTAGAGCAGTAAGCTTTTGCTTCCCACGTGGTCAGAAATGGATGCAAAGTGGACACTCATTAAGGAGAAGACTGGGGTTTAAGAAGCCACGTGGGTTGTCACAAAGTACAGCAGAGACAATCTAGTCCTGGCCACTGCTGTCAGCAGGTCTGTTTAGATGGTTTCTTCTTAGGAAGTGCTTTGTGAAGCCCTCAGATACAAGAGGTGGCTGTAAGTTTAGAGCAGGACAAAAGTTCATCCATGAGTTTTGTGAGAGACTTGTTCCGTGGGGGAGGTGATCTAGGAAGCAGGACAGTAGGAGCTGTGGCTGGTGATGCTTGACTGCAGAGGACCTCTGAGGACAGCAGACTTAGTCTCAGAATAGCAGAACTTAGACAATACTGACTTCACCTCAATTCCCTTCCTTTTATTCTGAAACCATTGCGAGACTCCTTTTAACCTGGGGATGTTGGTTAGCACTTCTCCCACCTACCAGCCTGAGTCAGATAGTCACCACAGGTTCACTTGTGGTCCCAAAAGCTGCTTATGTCTGCTTTACAGGAACAGCAGTTTGGCAGCTCTGACCATCTTAAACACCTCATGTGGTTCTTCCATTTTGCAGTCCCTCTTCACCCTAGCTGGAGCTCCTGCTTGATGCTCACTTACAGATGCAGATGCATTCTCTCCTGCTTGTGTAATTGCAGGGCTCTTTATGTTTTATAGAGGAGTAGAGAGGATTGTGTAAAATTGTGATCTATTACAAAGACAACAGAAGGATGTCTGGGAGTGGGAGCAGTGTGTTAACTTGCTACAAATGTGATTTAACTTCCTAAAGAGGCTGATACTGCTGGGCTCTCTGGAAGTTGCAGGCACTTGTCTGCTGCACAGCTTCTGCAGTGCAGGAGTAGATGGGCACCTCGTGTGACCTTGTAAGGGGCTGACAAGTTGGATTTGGGTGTCCCACACAGTTGTAGATGTCTGAGGTAAATTGGAATCTCAAATGTGTGCCCTCTGCCCTGCACAGTAAGGAACGGGAGATTCCCTTTTTGTGTGAAGTGCTATGTTGAGGATCCTTGTTTTCACTGACTGTTCATCTGTTACAGAAATACCACTCGGAGAGCAAGGGCACTGACCAGGTAGCAGAGACACAAGCCCAAGTTGATGAACTTAAAGGAATCATGGTTCGAAACATAGGTATCTGGCTTGTTCTTGTGCCAAGCATGCAGCATTCCACCCAGCCAGAATGGTGATCCTGCAGGGAGTTACTGAGAGTGGAACTGGTGGTGGGCTGTCCTCTCCTGATGGAACCAGCGATGGTTAAAGGGGCTGGGGAGCTCTGAGTTTGCAGTCCATTACTTGTGTTGGACGTGGTGAGAGCACAGCTTGGTGCAGACTTGCACAGCTTGCACTGAGATGCAGTGTGCTCTGGGTTTTGTCCCTGTCACTGCTGTTTTCCTGCAGCTGCTATGAGGAAAATGCTTCTCAGCATTTTGTCCAGTTGAACTTTGGTTTGGGACAAGTCTGACCACTTAAAATAAAGAGCTAGATCTGGAACTGACCAGAATTGAGTGGATTTAGTCCCAAAATGTGATATTGCTCCTTAAGCACCACTGCTTTGAAATCTCAGAAAGGTTGGGGGCTATTTATCCTCTCAGAAACCACTGCCAGGAGCTCCTCCTGGCTTCCAGCTGAGCTTTGGGTATTAGAAGCAGCTTTTTGCACTGGGGTTGTACTTACAGATTGGGATTTTTCTCTTTCTCCAGACCTCGTGGCACAGAGAGGAGAGAAGCTGGAGTTGCTGATCGATAAAACAGAGAATCTCGTGGATTCTGTAAGTTTGGGGAAGAACTTTAAAATGGGGAATTAGTGGTTCTGCAGCTGTTGTGCTCGTGTAAGAAAAAGCCCCTTTTCAACAGACATTAAAGCACCTTAAAGTAACGTTTCCTCGTGTTAGAAACAAATCCTGTCTTATTTCCTTCCTCTGCATGGCTGTTTAACCAGCTACGTGCCAGCCTTGCAGCTCCTTAACAGGATGAAGGGGTAAAGTAAGTGAGAAATTACAAGTCATCACATTGAATGTAACTATAAAGCATGTGCCAGTCAAGTGGCCTACATATAGCTTGGAAGTTTTCCTGACTACTCCCTGGAAATCCCTGATTCAGCATCTTCTGCAGGGTCCTAGCTTGGGGCCTAATTCCTTTGGTGCCCTCAGATGCAGTCCTCAACCCTATAGATTGCCAGTGTGGCCTGATGAGACTGATGGATATGAATACATCTCAGAGCTGGCAAAAATACTGTCATGCTTTAGAGAGATGAGCTGGGGGTGCTAGCAGTTACCCAGCTGGGAATGCTGTCCTCCTGCACTGAGTGTTTGAACCTTACTGCTTCAGGTGGTGGCAGTAAGTAGTCTAAGCTCAGGTAATGCCTTAGACAAAAGGACTGGAATTCCTTCTTCAGTTAGTCTGAAGTCACTTGTGCTCACTGCGAATACTTGTTGGAAACAATGCAGAGAATGAATGAATGGAATGTGGTGCTAGTTTGAGTGTCCTGCAGTTCAGTGGTGAGTCCTCAGAAATTCAGAGTTGAAGTTTTCAAGAGCAGTGAACCAATTTATCACTCCCACAAGAGCCTTTACTACCAGAGTGGTGTGCCTAAAGATCCTTCCCAGCAGCAGCAAGGTCTTCCTTTTGGCAGGGAGGTCTGAAGAAGCCAGTGCTCAAAGCAGTCCTGTCCTCTGGAGAACTGCTCTGGGCTGAGATGAGGTGTGTTGCTGCAGTGTCTGCACCAGGACTGTTGTCAGTAGCCAGTAATCTGTTTCCATACCTAGAAATTGCACGGTTAAGTGAGAGAAGTGTTTCCAAAGTTCAGATGGTAACTTAACATGAAAATCAGTGTTGAGTTGAAATTACGTTAATAGGGATGCAGCTCTGCTGATGTCTCACTTGAGAAGTCTGGGAGGTGTGGAGAAAGCCTGAAAATAACCAGCAGAGTGAGCTGCTGAGGTGGCTCAGTCTGGATGCTGCAGCCTTTTTCTGTGCAGGTATCTCTGCACGAGCTGCTCAGGGAAAGTGATGGGGGTGAAGTTCTGGTATTGAAGGAGTTACTTGTGTGGCTGGAGTAGAACTGATGTTGAGTGTAGGAATAAAGATCAATAATTACTTACATATTTTTGGAGTACTTCAGCTCCCCAAAGCTTGCAAGTCAAAGGAGAACACAACCAGAGGTAGTCCAAGGTAAACTAAACCTTGTGAGCAGCCAACAGACCTGATGATGTCCTATGCCCAATTTTTCTCAAGCTGACTTCTGGCAGGTACAAACCCAAGCTGGTTCTAGATTCAGTATTACTTCTGTTGTTTGGGTTTCATTTATCTTGCCCTTAAAGTAGCATAGGAGATAACTTTCCCTTGATGCCAGTTTGGCTTTGCATTATTGTAACTGCAGGAGTTAAATGGATCTGGAGGAGATAACTGCAGAGGTTTGGCTCGTTAGGTTAGTAGGGTGATATGGGGATGTGCCTCTTCATCTGGCTGCTTGGGATGCAGCTTTCTCTGCAGTAGATCATGCAATAAAACAGCTGTTTTACTTTCTCTTCTAGTCAGTCACTTTCAAAACTACCAGCAGGAACCTTGCTAGAGCCATGTGTATGAAGAACCTCAAGCTTACCATCATCATAATCATTGTATCAATTGTAAGTATGGAGCATAATAACCTTTAGCTCTTAAGACAAGCTTAGCTACTGGAAAATGCTAATAGTGTACTGCTGTCATCAGACCTGCACTAACTCATACTTGGTATGGTCTTAGCTCTAAAACAAGTGTTTTTAAGGTTTTCTGAGATATGGAGAAAGGAGCATTGTGCCAGGCAGTTTTTCTTGTCAAGGTGATTGAAGATGTTTTCTTGACAACTCTGTCTAGCTTACAGATGCTTGCTGCAGTAATAAGTGCCTTGCTGACTCCTTAAAAGTTAAGGCATTGAGCTGATGGCTCCTCTACCTGTATTGGCTTTCTAGGCCTTATTCCTTTTGGTACTCATTACTTAGCTTGGAATAGCATACCTCCAGCCTCTAATGAATGTGAACAGCACTACTGTGAGGGTGCTGAAGTATAATTTCAGGTTGGGTGTGTGAAGTACTTTGTCACCACTGAAGCCTTTGCTGGAGGAAAATTCTCATCCTGTTGCTGGATGGACATGGAGAAAGAAGTCTTGGTGCAAAGTTCTGTAGGACGTTTGACAAGTTATTTTAGGGTGCTTATAACCCGGGGTTTTCAGACTTGTCTTTTGATACCAGGCCATGTCACAAGTTGACTTCTGAAGGACAGAATTCTCACTGAAATCTTTTGTTTTCTTTCCCAGGTTATCATCTATATCATCGTATCGGCTGCCTGCGGTGGGCTTGCGTGGCCAAGCTGTGTGCAGAAGTAACCAGAGACAGCTGGTGCTGGTCAGTTGGAGATGAGAATCACAGCAGTGTGAAGAAGCGACCTACAGAATAACTCTTAATCTTTCACTACTGACACCTTCTCATTCTTCATCCCTCCAGGACTTCAGACTTTCTGCCTTATCACCCCAAACATGCCCAGCCGGTTGCTGCTTCCATGCAGCTGTAACCTCAAGAATGGGCTGTTTTAAATTACTTGAAGGGATTTTTTCTTTTCTGTCCCACCTGCAACCTTCTCAGCTAGCTGGTACCCGCCAGCTCTGGAGGGTACAGCATGCTTGTCCGTGTGTCCATGCAGCTTTGCACTTTCATGTGAGCCTGCAAGTGGAGAACAGCTCTGCTAGCAACTGTCCTACCCACGAGGATGACACTGGAGGATAGTTTGAGGTGGGCTGAGCCAAGCTAATGGGGGAGCCACAAGATGGGTGTGTTTCCATTTTCCACAGACCGTAGAGATCAGGTGTCCCTCCCTGCACATCTGGCCTCTCGTAGTGGCTCAACGTGTAGGGGTTGCAAGTGCAATATTGGTAGTAGCAAAAAGAATGGCTTTGGGGCTGGGGCTTTACGCACTGTAAGACGTAGGTGTTGCTTCTGTATGAAATCTCCCTTTTCCTGGTGGTCTTTCAGCAGTTGGTAGCAGGGTGATAGGTCACCTCAGCATTTTGAAATGGCCTCCTCTTGACCATCATTTCTTTCTCCTTCCTCCCCTTTAATTTGTGGCTAAAATAATATAGTAAAGGAGATGGTTCTGTATAGTTAAGGTTGCAGTAATGCATATTCTTTGTCATGTTATTTCTCCTGTTCTTCTGAGGTGGACTAAAATGAATACTAACATTACCACTTGCTAAAGTGAAAAATGGGAGCCGATCGAGGCTGATGTATTAATCAGGCTTGATAAGGTGCCATATATTGGCTGCTTGTGCTTTTACTCTGAAGGCTTGTGCTAAAATGACAGAGAAGGACAGAAGGTTGAAGTTAAATGGATTGTTCCTTTCTCTGAAGCAGAAAAGGTCTTTCAGATGTAGTAACAGCTACTCACGCTGGGGGGAAAAAGAAATAACACAAAAGAACACCACCAAAACTCAAGGCTTATTACCAACTGTAGGATTGGGTGCTCTGGTAACGTGCTGCTATCAAGTGTGTATCTGTGGGGACTACTTTGCCTGGTGCTGGAAGCTGTGATTACCACGTTTCTGTCCCACCCTTGGGAAGGCGCTGCACAGCAAACGTGTAGAGCAGCACAGTGGCTGGAAGTGCCAGCAGACAGCTGAACAGGGAACAACTGAAATCTGGTGCAAGTATCAGATGGTCTGATAAGGAAGCTGCACTGCTTTGGTCTGGGGAAGTGACTTCTAACAGTGAGTGAGAGCCGTGCATGTACAGGAAAGTGAGGCTCAATCTGGTGACTAAACTCCAGCACTTGGTGCCATGGGTTCCCTGAGCCCTGCAACACAGGCTTGCCAGGCAGGGCGGTGACAGTCAGTGGCTGCTCCTTCATGTGACTCTCCTGGTGTGTGACACTTTCCAGCAGGTGCCAGATAAAGCTTTCCTATCAACTTGCATGGTTATTCGGATGTGACTTCGAGGCTAAAACTTAACTAATGGTAATCAAACCTTGATAGCCAGAAAGGGCCAACAGATTAACAGTACGGCCTGTTTGTACCCTGCATTAACACACTGCAAAGCAAAGAAAGACTTTGTCTTACCTGGAAGTAGATGGGAAGGAGAGCCCTTCCTCTCCTCCTTACCCTTACAACCACCCACAGCTCAGTGTACAGTTGTGCATGTTTTAGGGACTGTTGATGTTACTGTGTTAATTTCTATGATTTGTTGTCTTATGTACAAACACTTTTTAAAGACTTCCTCTCCTTTTAAAGGATGCACTGAGGCATTAGTGTAAAAACAAAGTTAACCTGGTTAAATAAAATTACTGTACAGAAAGGAGATGTGCTTAGCTGTGTGAAAAGCTGTCTGGCACTGGATGGAGGAGCTGTTTGGAAACCAGTGTGCACCTGGGGTGTGGGTCTCCCTGTGCACTGCTGCAGCTTCCAGCTTTGTGTCGCCCTCTGTGGCCGCTTGAGAAAGCACGTGGGAAAATGCTGCTGTGCCACAGCTCCTGCAAAGGCTGTGTGTTACCTCTCAGCTTTGAGAGGATTCTCACTTAGCTTTGACGCCTACCATGACTTGACAGTGGCTTTATGTATGGTGAGGGGAAGAATCTGTTTTTCCTTGGTTTTAGCTCACAGTATCTATGAGTTCCTAGGACAGGGAGATGCTAAAAGATGCGTGGGATGAGATGCCTGCTTGCTCAGTTCATGTGAAAGGCTGGAGGGAACATAAAAGGAAGTGATGATAAGGCAGTGGTGATGTTATTTGGAAGCTACATTAAAATCTGTCTGGGAAATTGTTTTAAAGCAATTTTCAGTGACTTGAGATGAAATCCCATTGTCCTGAGCACAGTCTGTCTTTTCTCTAGTCATGGTGGGGAAGATCCTACCTTCCTGGAAGAGTTCCCTGTGCTGTGCCAGGCTGATTCACTGCAGCAGCTGCTAAGCTCACTGTCTTGCTCTTCAGCCTCTGTGTTTAAAAATAAGTTTTACAGAGTTTAGTAGCTTTTCATCTATCTCAGGAATGTTAAATAGGTGCTGTAGTGTTAGGTGTTGGATGTAGGCTCATGTATCAGCATGAGGAAGTTAGATTTCCTCTTCAACTTGCAGAAATTGTTCAAGTTCAGTGAATAGTTACCGTGGTTGGAGGCAAAGAAACACTGCATCTTAACGATGTCTGTGAGGGCTTGGAGACAATGCAGAATATTAAAATCTGAAGGAAATCACCCAGTATGAGAATGTCTAAAGGAATGAAGGGATTTATCCTGAATTAACACCTCATCAGTTTGGTAGCACTTACAGAGCTGAGTATTCTGTAGCACTTCTGATTTATGGACCAAAAGCAGAGGGCTGTCCTTCCTCAGAAGAGAGCCATCCTCAAGTGCTTGTCAGTATCAGGCTATATTCAAAATGCCCATGACTTTGAGCAGAAGCTCATCTCAGAATGAGACCGTGCTTAACTTTCTTGCTTGCTTCTGTGTTAGCCTCAGGTCTGTGTAGAAATGCCTACAGCAGCAGTTTGTTGTGTACATCTCATAGAAACAATATCACATGCCTGGTAAGATTTAACTAGGATATAATGTTGAAATATTTGAACACTTTCACTTCTTCAGAAAGCTTTACTTTTCCTCAAGTATCTGATTGAATAGTAGCAGCTGTCTCAATTTCAGAGACTGCAGAAAAATGTCCTGCATGGAAAATGCAGACATGTTCCTACCTTTGGTGTACAGACCATAATAAAACCCTCCAACAATAGAAAAGTCTAACTGAAATGGTGCTAGTCTCTTATTTACTGTGCCAGTACACAGAAAGGCGAGCTCAGTACAGTGAGTTTCCATCTCTTCCACCAGGCAGAAGTGTTTAAGAACCTTCTGCATGAAGGAAAAGCTTCAAGACAGTGCTAGCAACCTTCAGGGCTTTAGCATGGAGCAGGGAGAAGCCTCTTTGCTAATGGTCATCTCAGGCACTTCAACAGGTGACAGGGAGGGAAGCTGGGAGAAGGAGCAGAACTCAGTCACATCTGTCTGTCTTCTCATGTTATGAGCAGTTACCTGAGCCTTCCTTTTTGTCCTTTCACTGGCTGGAATTGGTTTCAAGACTTACAGGGGTATCTTTTTTTTTTTTTCCTTCCCCCAGGGTTTAGCAGTTGTTCTCAAGTGGAAGAGGGTTATTTCAACTTCAGGGGAATTATGGTATTCAGCTAATAGTGTAACAAAAAGAACTGTTGTTACTTCAGTTCTCATTAGCTTGCAGGTATCTCTTTCAAGAGGTAATAACTGTGGTCTCAAAGTTTACACACCTGCCAAAGGCTGCTCCTGTGTGTAACTCTTCTCTCATCCCCTTACACAGAAAAGTCAGCTTATAGTGTAGTCAGTTCTGTGCCAGCATTATCTTCCAGGTGCACTAACTGTTCAGTAGTGGAACACATACATGAGACTAGTCTGGAGCTCATGAATTTAATACAACTATCTTTTTTAAAGCAAACACTGCAGAGAGGTCACTGCAAAGCCTAAATGGCTTCCAAGTTGCAAGTATTGCCTCACATACTTTATTTTGCTGAGGCCCCTTCTATAGAAGACATGAACTGAATGCTGTGACTTGTTTTCCTTTGGTAAAACTACCTCATTCTTATGAAATCCAAGGAGCTGAAAGATAAATAGCAATACTTACATCACAAAGCTCTGCCTATGTAAGCAGGTCTCCAGTGGAAGTCTCTTGATGGAGATGAAAGACTGAAGGAGACTTCTGCAGCCTCGTTCCTAGCACAAAAACACTCAGAGAGGCTCACTGTTTGAGTAAGGCAGATCTATTTCAGCACCATAACATTTTATTAAACTACACTATCAAAATCACATTGATGGCAGGGAGAATGTTGCTATCAGTGCATATTTTGTGTACTAAGACAGAAGTCAGAGCCTGCAGCACTTGCTGAGGAAAAGGATGTTGAAACAGAATGCTTCATAGCCAAAGAGACGGTAGAAAAACTCTTCTACAAAAAGGAGGGCAGTTAGGGGCGAGCTGAAAGACCTAAGGGCAACGCTTCAAGTCAAATCAGTCAGGGGAGCTATCTTTTAAAGAGTTTACCTGTTACTGGTGTTTGTTAGCTTCCTCTGATACACGAAGATGGTGACAAACAGCAGTTTCCAAAGAGCATCCCCTGTCCCTGCAACTGGCTGCTTGCAAACCCACACAAATATTGTGTACTGCTCCTTCACTTGTGAACTGTGATGCACACGCTTGAATACAACAGCTCAAAGTAGACTACAGTTATAAAAACCTGCTTTGTCTCCTAGAACACACAATAAAAATTAGCAGAAATACATACTATACAGAAGTTAAAAAAAAAAAGTTGTTTCAAACAAATATTAGAGTACACCAGGTTGAAGTTAAAAAGTCTTACTTCTAACACCTATACAGCTATTTCTAGTCTCCCCCTGCCACTGCTGTGAAACATGCCCTAGCAGCTGCTGAAAGCTGCTGTGTGGCCCAAGCAGGACACCTGGCAGCCTTGTTATGGCAAGCATCCTGAGGAGCAGGTCCTAAGAAGTTGTTTTTTGTGACAGGCCTTCCGAAGGGCTGCAATTAGAGGTTACTATGAAATAAGGCTCTTTTTGGTCCTCGTATGAAGACTCATTTCAGCAATGTGTTTGGAGCACAGTACCGCTCAGAGGACAGGCTTGTGCCAGAGTGCTGGAAGGCAAGGATAGTTTGCATTCAAGAGGAGAGGAGCTCTATATACACCAGTCCCAATGCCATGGGTCTCTCAAATAGAATATTGTTTTAAAATAACGTTCTCAAGCCCAGCCAGCTGGGGTTCTGCTTCACAGAGGTGTTTGGCAGTGCATCGGCGTTTTGGGTTGTGTCAGTAACACCCTTCCTTCCAGGAATCGTCCACAGTGCTTGGCGTGGTTTTTGCTGATTGAAGAAATCTGGTTTGGGAGACAAAGAATCACTCACAGCTACAAGAAACAACGTTTCCATTGATTGCACAGGAATGTGTTTGAGGCTTCAGCTTGCACTGGGCTTTTGCAGCAGCTGCCTTAGGACAACATCAGCACCTGCCCGCCTCAGGTAAAATGCAGCAGCCTCTCCCCCCAGACCTGCAGCTACTTCAGCAATGACATATTTAACCTGCTGTGCTACATGATGAACACTATTGTGAGTTTTTTTCTCATGCCAGAGTCAGAATAAATACATTTTTCTGGCAAGAGTGGCTAAATACATGAAATAGCATCAGGCTGTATGCAGAGTGCTGCTACAAGTTAAGCACTTATGTGTTTTGTTTTCAAGTAGATACAATATGGGTTAACTTAAGGCTACAAAGGGACATCTACACATCAGAAAGTCACAATGCAATATTGCTTATCAATCTGAATCATAGATCACCAAGGTTGGAAAAGACCTACAAGATCATCCAGTCCAACCATCTGATGTAGAATCAGCTTAATTTCCCATTAAAAGTTTACATTAAAACTGCACGGCAAATAGCTGTAAAAAGAAAAAGTAGCTTTTGGCAATTTGGTAGGGGATTTGCCATACGTGGGAGTACAGCAGATGGCTGGGGATGATGGAATAAGAGAACACTTAGCTCTAATGGCACAAAGCACTCTGTGCATATAGTTGGTACAACCATTTTAAAGGCTGCTTTATTCCTTAAAGAGTTTACGCTCTGACTAAGGAGCAGTTGCTTTAGACTATCTACAGACCTCAGATATCCACTGTTTAAATATTTAAGTATCCAATCATAAAAACTAAAGAGTTAGGAATAATTGTTCAAACCAATCCAATTGCACCACACTGAGTTAAAATACAGCCTCTCAATCAGTTCCTTGTGCAACAAGGACACAAATTACGGGTCAGGGATAATTTGGGTTCTGCTTTCAAGCTTTTGAAAAGGGTATGAAGTTATTTTAATGACACAGGACAAAGAACCAAGGTTTGTCCTAAGTATATGTCTATTATACCTACTTTTCAGATTCTTCTACAAACTCAGTGGGCCTTGGAAACTGTCCTAGCTAAAGATGGAGGCAAAGTCAGTCATTCAGGAAGATTATTATATTCCCAGTAAAGAGAGTTCATTTTGGGAAGTATTTTGGGAAGATGCTTTCTTTCCTAAAGCCAGAGGTATGCACCAAATAAAAACATGCCATAATGTTCATCTCTTGCACAAATAAAGTTGAGCCCACAATTCAACCATTTCCCAATCAAATGGCTTAGGAGATATAATCAGTAGCTCTGCCTCAACTCTGTGCTTATGGCTCTCTTTTAAAAGAAATCCAAAATGAGTATTGCTCTATTAAAAAGTTTCTAATCTGCGCAATAAAGGCAGAGATTGAAGCCTGCAAGGCTTGAAGTCTTACCTCTTGGACGGCGGCGTCAGCTTGCTCTTGGGCACTGAAGTTCCTCCAACAGATGTGCGTGCTTTCAGGGGTGCATTTTTTGCCACAGTGACCAAGCTTCTAGAAGTGGAACTGCCACTGGAAGGGCCTGTGCTAAGGGAAGATGCCTGTGGCTTTCGAACTCCGCTGACAGGAGCTGTGTAACTGCAAGCTTTCACCGGCTGCCTGGGTGTTAATAGAGAGTTTGTGCATGACCCAGCTTTCATTGGTTGTCGCACTGTTAGGGGAGACTGGCCAGCACTGGAGGAATACCTGAGCTTACTGGGAGCCAGACCTAGAAACGGAATGAGAAATAACAGCTCAGTATTTTAAGAACACAGCAGGGTACTGGGCCTCTTAAGGGCCTCCGTGTTTGTCAGGAAGTTTTAGACAGAAAAAGAAAAAACAAAACCAAACGATATCCACTACAGCAGTGTGTAGAAGTGCTGCACTGACTTGCTGATGGTTGCTGAATTCTTGAAAGTCGACTGCTGGGCACCTGCAGATCCGACTCCAAGCTGCGACTGCTTCTCACAGACTCCAAGGCTCGAAGGCTCGTCCTGGCCAGGTTGGGCATGCTGTGGCGCATCTCCTCTGAAATCAAGAGCAAGTTCACCACTGGCTGCTTCTGGTAGCAACCAAGATGTGTAACAGTATGGACTACTCCTAGAAAAATCCATGCACTTAAGGTAGACAGGTGTGTAATTAATTCCAATCGACTATTCCCAATAAACAGCAGTTCTTGAAATGAACACTTCAAAAGCAGTGTGCCCAGGTGGCCAAGAAGGCCAATGGCATCCTGGCTTGTATCAGGAATGGAGTGGTGAACAGGTCTAGGGAAGCAATCCTGCCCCTGTACTCGGCACTGGTGAGGCCTCACCTCAAGCACTATGCTCAGTTTTGGGCACCTCAGTACAGAAAGGACACGGAGATGCTGGAGCAGGTCCAAGGAAGGGCAACAAGGCTTGTGAAGGGCTTGGAAAATATGCAATATAAGGAGAGACTGAAAGAACTGGGGCTGTTTAGTCTGGGGAAGAGGAGGCTGAGGGGAGACACTTGCTCTCTTTCAATATCTGAAAGGTGCTTACAGGGAGAGTGAGGTTGGTCTCTTCTCACTGGTGACAGGTGGCAGGACTAGGGGAAATGGCCTCAAGTTGCACCAGGGTGAGTTTAGGTTGGATATCAGGAAACTTCTTTGCAGAAAGGGCTGTTAAGCACTGGAATAGGCTGCCCAGGGAGGTAGCTGAGTCACCATCCCTGAATGTGTTCAAAATCCATCTGGATGTGGTGCTCAGGGACACGATTTAACAGCAGGTTGTTAGTTAGAGTAATTGGTCATGGTTAGACTCAATGATCTTTAAGGTTTTTTCCAACCTGAGTGATTCTATGATTCTATGATCAGACTCTTCAAGACTGTTTTTCCCTTCCATTAACATAACTGTGCCATTAAAATACAGAAAACTAGTATGACTAGTGGCCCTGGCAGGAAGAAAACGATTCCAAATAGTTCTGTTATCCAAGCAAAACAGACACACGTTTTAATTACCCCATGTCAAAAGCTCACGACCGGCTCACCTTCACTGCTGCCATACTTCAGCCGGTCCTGCATCGGGCTTTGCACAGATCTCCGCGGGGGACGGATACGAGAGGCGGAGGCCCTGCTATAGTCTGCACTGGAAGAAGGGGACTGACATCTGGGGGAGCTGAGCGGAGACGGTGAGTATCTGTGAGCACTGCGGTACGACAGGGAACAGTCGTAATCGTCCTCGTCCTCCAGGCTGTAGGTGTCGAACTCCTGGTCGCTGTAGGTACCCCTGCGCAGGGAGTGCAGGGAGGCGCTGGAGCTGCGGCGCGATACGGACGCTGAGCTGGAGGCGCAGTCCTGGCGGAGACCTGCAGGGGGGTGGTAATGCAGCTCCACGTCATCCCACCTCACAGCAAAATCTCCCCACCTGCGTGCAGCGCTTCGTTAGAAGCGACGATTCTGCTGGTCGTTCACCTCACTTTGGAAGGAGGCCTGGGCTGATTTAAGTATCTTAGCAAAGATGTTCTCAGCGTATTGGATCTCTAAGCTGGAATAGCATCACCTATATCAGTACTGTGTCGTCAGAGCGAAGGGTTAATATTCAAAATGACCCAAATTGCTCCTTGTGTCACATACACGAGTAGCAACACTGCCAGAGTGCGCATTACTATACAAGCTGTTAGGTAAAATACATACATGAGTCTAATTTACAGCATGAATATTTTAGTGCAATTAACATGCACCCACCTGCATCAGCCACCTGCATTGCAACAGGTTGAAGCACAGATTTGAACTTTCACCTTGCAAGCGAATAAATACCTGCTTCTCACTGTCTGCCTCTGCTTGGCTTCCTTGTAGCTCCTCACCCAACTGGTGCCCTTATAGAAGAAGCTTTCCTGCCTACCCAAACACAACCACTTCTTACCAGTAACTCACTTAGCAAACTGATTGAAGGGACTTTTAAAAAAAAATGAGCCAGTTCACATTCTGAAAAACTTCTTTTCTCTCTACAAAAAGTGCTCATTGGAAGGAAAACAGAACTTCATTCTTATTTCTCGCGAATCTAACGATGAATTTGCAGAGGCCAACAGATCCAACTGCTTTGTTCCACCTCAATCTTCAATTAGGACCTTATTCAAATCCCACTGAGGTCAACAGAAATTCCAACCAATGATTTAATGGGAGCTGCATCAGGGCCCTGAAATCCCCCCACGCTACAACACAGATGCTTTATGCCTGGTTGAATTTGCAGAGCCATCTCTGAGCATTTTAATTTAAATTGTAATTTCAGCTCTTTCAGTTTTAGTACTTCCAAACTCTGGGTTTGACTCAACACAGCAGCAAACACAGCTTGTAACATTCAGTGCTCCAGCCAGCTTCCAATGTGATTTCAGACTGCAGTCAGGCAACTTCGCTCCAAAAAGAAATAAACTTACAAGGGAAACACTCAGCTGGGTTATTTTTTCAGCTGGAACACTTCCCCAAACCTACACACGCTGCAGCTGCACGGTTGCTCCTGTTGGCTAAGCAAGGTAACAGCAACCAGACCGGTAACTGCAGGCAGCTGCTGCCACTGCCCTGAAACACTCACAAAACACCACCTGCATTTGAGAGGCAGCTGGGATAGAACAGTTTGAAGGCAGAAGGCTGCTGGTATGTTTAACACGGCGGGGGCTTTGGATAATATCTTCAAGACCATCCCCTGCTCTAGGAGGTTTAATCTTGAGAATGCTGCACCACTGCTAAGTTGTAAGTGGCAATTTGTGGCTGTGGACTGTTGAAAGGAAGCTCTAGCAAAACACAAACATTCCAAATGATCTATTAAACCCTTTTGTTGTGGGGGGAAGAGAAGAACAGCTGAAATGCACCTACTTTTCTCTACAATTCTAAGACTGTACCACAAAGGAAATGGCTGTCACGTACTTTCTTCCTGAAGGCGTGCCATAACCTGGACATCAGTCAAGTCCTGCAGCTTATATCCCATGGAGATGGAGTCATCAGATGTGCTCAGCTCGCTGTCCACAGATGACTGTGAGCTCAGTGCAGAATGCATGCTTAAATAACCTGTAGGAGGGAAAAGGAAGAACAGAAGAAGCATTCAGGCATCCGCATACAAAACAAGGATGAGCAGAAGAGCATTTATCCCTGTACTAATAACCAGTGCAGTTACAAAGCTGAGGTCTGATGGAAATAATGAAGAAGTTAGCAGTGACATGAGAATACCCTGCTCAGCTTTTTAACCTGCAGTTCTAAGGAGGCAGATGTCCTTTGGGTAGGGAGAAATTTGCCACCTTCTGGACAGAAGGCAACATAGATGTTACTGCTAAGTCTGAGCTTACAAATAGTTTTTCCTAAGGTCAGTATTCATTCTTTCTGCCTGTTCTGAGAAAGGGACACCTGCTGATCTAGATATTAAGCAGAAGTTGCAGGATGCTTCTGCCAGGGTGTCAGCTGGCAGCCGAAGGACAAAAAGGATCCAAGAGGCTTTCACACTGCGGTACCTCAAAAATCAGTCCCACACATTGCTTCTGTAAAGCACAGTTTATGCAGGGTTACCTCTTCCTCATCCTTGAGGTTTATCTGTTTCCTTCCTCTTATCATTAACTACGCTCTCACAGTGCAAGATAGAACAGGCGACGAAACCTTTACAAAAACCAAACTGGAAGGATCTTTCTCCCAGTGAAGTTTTCCATACGTCAGGCACGAGAAAGAGGAACAAATAATTTTCCTTCAGAACAACGATGTAAAAAACCAACATCATCATCAAGTGCAGAATGCTATCTGCTAGCACTCCAGTTTGAAGATGCTCACAGATGCAGAAGTAGAAAAGTAACTGTGGCATAAGGGCTGTGTGTGCATGGCACAATACGTGATGCCCTCCAAAGCAAGGCACTCCAGCACTGAGACTGAACTTACTACTGAGGGTTGCACCTGTGGGATGCAGTATAATGAAGAATTTCAGGTGCTGCAGAAATACTTCACTCTGATTAAAAGAGGAAGGCTGATGCTCTGATGCAAGGAACAGCTAACGACAGAGCTCTGAGTGCTGAGCATCAGTTCAAAGCCAGGAGAAGGATAACAGACTCAACTTGTATTAGTTCCATACCACTGCTTTGCATGGTACAGCTTGGAACAGTTGGCAGAGTTCAAATTTAGGCGCTGATATTATTTGGAAACGCTCGGTGGCAACAGAAGCACAGAAAAATCACCTCCAGTAAGAAAGAAGATGGGAAAGAAGAAATTAAGAACAATTTTATAGACCGTAAGAATCCTTCATCAACTGCCCTTCAAGCGTTTCATTCTGCTGACAAAACAACATTAGTAAAAAAAAAATAAATGAGTGAGAGATGTGGGGTTAAGGCAAAGTTCCTCCTGTCACATTCTGAGTGCCCACCAGAACAGCTCCCTATGGCAAAAGCAGGAGCAATACCAGGCCAACACTGAGCTCTTTGAAAGTAGAGTACACACACTGCGTGTAGAAAAACTGCCAGGAAAAAAAATCCAAGTTTCCTGATACCAACCAACCTCACAAGAAAGACAAGGAACCTTTCTTTTAGTACAGATAAAAGAAATTGATTTAGAGCTTTTTCCCCAGAGATTTCAACTTGTGAACATAACCAGGTGCAAGTGCATCCTTCTGTTTACAAAACAGAGGCCAACGTTCATTTCTATTTACAGCAGATCTCCTGCAGCTGGGAAAACACATCTGCAAGGCATTGCGTTGTTTCAAAAAAGGTTTGTTCAACATCAAGTTTCAAGCCTGAATCTGTTAACATGCTTTGTTTTTAAACATGCAAATTAGGATATAGTGATCCCACAAAGGGGAAGAGAAGAAAAAACAAGGAAGATTCTTTTGATAAGGAGCCAACAGGCAAAGCTTTTGGACTTAAACAGACCGTGAACTGCATCAGGATAAATGACGCTCCTTGACAGAGCCTACATGGACCCTTCAGGCAGCAGCTTACAAGCAAATGCAGCCTAGAGGCCAAGGCATTGAGAAGAAGCTTTGTTATTATAGCCAATGCAGCCTTTCAACAGGAATTTTGTTGGAGTTGCCTCTGAGTTAGGAAATCCTACCCCAAACACAACTAAGTCTGATGGAGAGCTTTTGCTGTTTGCCTTTAGTTGTTCACTCACCCCATATGAAGACTTGCCCTGGAAGCTGTGCCTTCTCTAACAAAGCACAGGGCTTCTTTTTTTGTCGTCCACATTAACCAATATTTTCAAAAGAAGCTTCGTAAGCTTTAGAAAATAAAACACACACACACACAAACCCAACCAGAATCCAAGTTACTTTATATAACTATTACCTACATACCATAACATTATTCAAGACCAAAGTGGGTCAGTTTAAAAATATATTAAACGCTCTAAAAACAAAACCACAATATAGCTACAAGACATTTAGCATGCAAGGAGGTTTTCTCCCACATAATAGATGAAATCTGGGTAAGAAAGCAAATTAAAGTGAGAAAACCCCATGGGTGGACTTACAGCTCTTGACAGTTTTTCCCCTGTGTCCATTAGTAACACTCCTTGCATTTTAAACACCACAGGTTGCACTGCTCTACTGTCATGCCATACCTGAGCTGCCACAGGTTAGTAGTGCTTTGTTAGTCGATTTGAGATGCCCAGGAGAGTTTAGTGCATTGCTACAGGAGCCTGTCTCTGTATTCAAATTATGTGCACTTGGTGAGGCCAGAGGACTGCAATACAGGTTTTTCCATCTACTGGCTAGAAGGAAAAATACAGAAAAGCCACAAAGGTTATCAAATTGTGTTTCAAAACAAACAGTAAAAGATAAAGAAAGGCATAAGGTCAAACAAGATTATTAAATGTCGTAGAAGACGGGCTTGGACTGAGGCTTCCTGCTGGCAGCAGGCAGAAGGCGCAGGCAGCAACACAGCAGCCCTTCCCTTGGCCTCCTCTCCCCTCTGCTTTGTTCTGACACATTTGAAGAACTCCAGGAATAACTTCTGACAAACTCTGCTTTGAAGATGTTCCACGTTCCTGCAAGTTTCAGTGCTGGTCTTCGAAGGCGGCTGTTTTCATAAACACCCATCACTGTTACACCTTCCTTTTAAAGAGCATCACTGAGCTTTATGTTTTATTTTGAATTCCTAACGATAGAATCAAAAACATCAAACCATAAAAAACGGTGACTTTAGATTAAAAGGAGAGCAAATGAGTGTGAAAAACAGCCATTCTGAAACATTCATTCAGTGCAGGCACTTGCATGCGAGTTACAGAAACACTCCCAAAGGCAGGCAGCAGAGCTGGGCACGTCCATGCTCACTGAATGTGGAAATGTGCAGCTGCAACACTCAGGTAATGATTCTCTATGTGATCTGCACGTTTCCAATTGCCCACCACACCCTCGCAATGAGGAGAACAGTAGCAAGGAAAATTAATGAGGGTTCACTATATGAGCAGCTGTAGGTTCCCCTCTGCTAACAAATATTAACTGTTTTAGTTAAAAAAGGAGAGGGTCTGCCAATAAAGCCCAACACATTTCGGTGAGGAAGCAAAGAGTTAATCAAATGAGCCCTCATTTAAATTGTTAAGTGCAGATGTTTTATAGAAGCAAATGAAGTTTGAGAACAAACAGTGGTCAGTTATCTTAAATCAGGAATTTCAAGGCTAAGCAGCTGCCTGTACAGGAAAGCTGTATGGTAGAGAAAGATGCACAACACAGAGACGTGTTATTTGTTCTCTTTAGCCCCATCAGTGCCTTGGTTATCTGTGATTCAGCTCAGAGCAACTTTAAATTCAAACCAGGAGCATATGTGAAAAGACAAAGGTGGGATTACCCACCAGATGTTTTCCAGGTGATGTACTACAGACACGTAGAAATGAAACAACCTCCTCCCCTGTGTGATGGGGTAAACTATGCATCCATTCCAAGAGCTTTTACATCAGAGAACCGTTAACGTGGGATTGAGCCTTCTGTGCTCTGGGAAACATCTGTGCACCCCATTTTAGGGGATGGTAAAACTGGAGGAAAGAATGTGCCCAACTCACACCATTTCTTCAAGTTACAGATTTTAGCACTTCTTTATCGTAAGTTCTCAGCATCAGACAACTATTTTACCCAGGTAATAACGTAAGAGAAAGCAAAAATGATCAGCACTAGAAACACTCAACCATACTAGAACTTTCTAGATAGAAAAGAAAGCTTTAATGATAGATTTAATATAATCACCCCAAAACCACGATTTTTCCTACAAGTTTTTATATTCAAGGTCTCTAAGTATCAATGGGCCTCAGTTAGGAGTTTGAAAACTGAAATGTCTTTCAGTGGTTTTAGGGTTTGTACATAAAAAGACGCACGGAGGCAGGACACAAGAGCGAGGCTGTGCAGTCTATCACTTGTAATCAACACGGCATTGTTTACAGAACAAACTCTTACCTTCACCAGCTGATAGGGTGTCACGCAGTGCTGTACAAACACACAGCAAGAGCACAACAACCCAGCGTGCCGCCCCTACAGATATCCTGCAGTGAGGTGACCGCAGACTTTGCGTCTCTCATTTTATTGCTCCTCAAGGATAGAAAGCAGGCAGGTGGAAATGAAAGCCGCGATGCTCGTGGTTTACATACCTTGGTCCAGCCTGCTGATGAGAGTCCGGCAGGCGGTTTCTGTCTCAGGGCAGGGATTGTCCAGCACCTGCCGGCACCACAGCAAAGGCGAGCCTGTCTTCTGATGGACAACAGATTTCCTCGGGGACACATACAGCCTTTGGGAGGACAGGAACAACACTCGTTAATTAACTCACGCACCAACCTCAGGAGAAGCACTTACAGAAGCGACAGAAAAGTCATCCCAACTAAGAGGGAAAAGGTTAAATTGCAAACTGTGACCTGGAAAGCAAATTGATCGGCATGGCCGTTGAACTCTAATTTAGAGACTGCTTCACAGAGAAATACGTGCACAGCTGCCAAAAGGCAAGGTTCAAGCCTAGCATGCTAAACTACTGCTGAAACTAAGTTGTTGAGCACCCATTTCCATTTGGCTTGCTGGCCATCATCTGTCATCCCTTCCTTCACCTCTCCCACCCAAAAAACATGCGTGAATGAGATGACAAAAGCTGGTAAGGGTGAGGAGCTAATTCCATCTTCTTCATCTTCTTTTAGCAGCCTAACTGCTTTTAATGGTTTGTTTGTTTAAACACACATGCACACAAAAAAGGCACAGCTCTGTACTGGGAAAAACCATTTAATTAAAAGCTTTAGAGACCTTTGAACAATTAGAAAGTAGAACTTGGAGTATACCAACTTTTCTTTTGTAGGCTAAGCTTCTGACAGCTGTAATGTACCTAGCATCGTTTTGCACATACATACAGGATAAGCCTTATGTATAACCAGATTTAATCAGCTTACGGTCTTGGATGACTTACAGCTGATCACCTGTAAAGCAGCACCTTCACCATTTCGGAAGCACACAACTTCTCTCTGGAAATGCCATGAGGTGAGCTCCCTGCACGCCTGCACACACACTGACTTCACCATCAGAGTGTCACCCAAACAGCCCCAATTCAGTCTGTGCAACCATGGCTCACACAGGAGTTTGTCTGTACCAAACTTTACATAAAACCACATGCAAAATAAAAACAACTCCAAAAGCTACTTTGCCATCGACAAAGGAAATGCTGAGAAACGTCAACACGAAGATTCCTGTATGTACAGCACTGTCTTTTATGACAGACCTCAAAAGCAGATCTTGCTGTCTGTGTACCAAGCAGGCGTTACAACTGCTCTGACTGAATAAAAGAGAAAGAAGAGCTCTCTCCCTGGGTTTATTTCACAGTTCACACTGAAAAAGCAGCATAAAACCAAAAAGAGGCCAGCAGCCTCCTTAGGGCAGGGCAGGGCAGGTCACACTGCTCCCTGCTTATTTTAGATTATGGGAGACAACCTTGCTCCACTTTGGGAAGTCCTCACACTGCTCCGCTCCTCCTCAGAGGTTCCTCGTCGTGATGCTTCTCCCCAGGAGCACAGCAGCTGAGAATGATGGCACAGGAGCAGAGCAGAGCAGAGCAGCCCATCCTGCAGGCAGCCAAGGGCTCATTCCTCAGCTGACAGCTCTATTGGCCACAGATGGTCTCACTTATAAATTAACTAAACTCAATTAAGTAAGGACAACTCCATTTTTCAGAGCACTGCCAGGCAATTTATAGATGTCTTCTGAGGAATCGTGGCTTGATTTCAGTGTCAGTTTTGCTCTTTTCCTTTTTAGCAGCTCTGGGAAGGCCATAACTTGTAAAGCCTAACACAAAACTCAGAAAGGGACACTAAGCAAATAGGCACAGTTTGATATATCAGGATTTGCTGTGTAATTCATCAAATATCAATGAGATTTTCTAATGTGCCTGTAAAGAAATCCTTGGGCAATGCATGCTTAGTTCCTCCTCATTACTGCCCACGTTTTCCTGTTCCATATGAAGTATGCTGTGAAGTGCACCTTTGGTAAGGGGAAGGCACTTAGTTGTGCAGCCAGCACAGTGTGAGATTCTGCACAATTCACAATATGCAATATTTGCACATGCCAGCTCACTAAAAGGAGAAAATCCTCCAGAGATTTTTCTCCTGGGGTTCGCTTTGCAGGAGGATGGATGAAGCTAATAACCACTCTCAGCTGATTTTGAACATAGCACCTTAAAGAACAGCCTCAAGAATCTCAGAAATACTATTAAGGCAATCTTCTGAAATTGCACACTTTGCTATGAAAGCTTCCTCACACTTTGGCAACACATCAGTTCAATTACAAGAAGGCAAGCCAGCAGTGGTTGCACATTAAGGTCAGAGCCATACAGAGCATTTACACCAGTCCAAATGCAGACTGCAAGATGAGAATTGAGACTGCAGAAAGAGCTGTGACCAATTGATTTCTAAGTTAAATCAGAAACAAAACGGATCTCAGTTGTTACAACACACCTGGTTTATTACACATCACCTGCAGCAGCACCAGCTGTAGCTGTTCCAAATACGCTACACACAATAGCCATCTGGGATGCAAGGAGAACCTGAGGTAGCTAAATACATTCAGAACAATGGAGATGTAAGTGCACCTTCTAGGGTACACCAAAATTTCTCCATATCACGTGTAATTCAAGGCACTCACGTTCTGCTCCTTTCCATGACAGCCTTTGGAGATTCAGACCTAGCACTGTGCTTCTACTGTTCCAGCACCAAACCTAACACTGCTGCCAAACAGAAATGCCAATAACAGCAGTGAAAAAACACTGTCCAGGTGTTGAGAGAAGAGAAACAGGAAAGGAAAGGAGAAAAGTCCTCACACAAAACAGCTCAATTCACAGTGCGAGCTTTCATTCCCCAAAACAGCATCTGCAGAGGGAAACTAACACTGCGTAGCAAATCCCAGAAGAGGCACTGCTTCTTTGTGTCTGTCTGGTGAGTAACTGCTGGTCAAAACACCGAAAATCGAGGCATCAAGGCAAAGCAGGTCTGAACGCTGTGTTAGCTTAATGTCCTGACGTGAGTCTGCAAGGCAGCGTGGGATGCTGTGAGCACTGCACTACAGCACCGCCACGGCACCGAGCAGCTCCTGCAGCTCTCATGCAGCACATCTGTCCTTGTGCCGTGGCAGTGCATGAGAGCAGACAGCACAACCGCCATCAGAACGGCTTCCTGCAGCTAAGCAAAGGCACATTGCGTTGTTAAAACAAGCCAGGCAAGGGGAAATGTTTCTAAGTCATCAACGCGTTAATGCAATAGAGGCAACTGATACAGCTAAAAGTACCCCAGCAGCTTGTCTAAAGTCTGAAAAGCTTGCAAGTTCCTGCTGCTAACTCATGCACTTTTTGGCAAAGAAGGATCACAGAACTACTGCACGGCCTTTGGAACGTACTGAGCGACTGCAGCTCTCCCCCAGCCCTGTCCCCAGGGCACTGAGTTGGTGCAACACCTGAACTCTGCACGGGAATCACACCTCCATTGGAGGGAACGTCTCCCAGAGCTCTCCCATGGCTCTGTGATGTGAAAGCAGCTGACAACAACACCCCCATTCAAACAGGAGACAGCACGGAGCGAAAGGCACAGCTTGTTTTCAGCTGAAATTCAGGATTTGAGGAATGGAAACCCTGCGAGGTGCAGACATAACAGCCACACAGGGGTGTGACATGCTAGGAAGACTGCCCAAAGGCCATCTTACACTTGTTCTTCATCCTGATGGCTGAATGAATGGATGCATGGAGGAGGCGTTGCTACTCATTCCAGCAATGGAAAAACATGGGTCAAAAGGGACAGGGGTAGAAATAGCCCAATCCAGAAAGCAGAAAGAGTGAAGTTGTTCAAGATGTTCAAGACCTGCCTGGATGCCTACCTGTGCTACCTGGTGTAGGGAACCTGCTTTGGCAGGGGGGTTGGACTCGATGATCTCTGGAGGTCCCTTCCAACCCCTCCAATTCTGTGATTCTGTGAAGTCTGACCTCTTCAATACTTCTACCATTTGTTTCTCCCTTTTGTGCAAAGTCTCACTCACAGGAAAGGTTTGTGTTTCAGGGGTGGCTGGAATCCGAATTATCCTGCTGCAATTCCAATCACATTGGAAAAGCGAGGGACCATTTGCAAAGCGCAGAACAGGCAGCATGGGAACACATAACAAAATGCCCAACACAAACCATGGCGTGAAGAACAACGAGCTCCGTTCACAGACAAAACACAACACAGCCATTACGCAGGGAGAGCGGGCAGGGATGAAAACAAGGCAGAATTTGCCTGCCTATCTGGTTAGCTCCCCTCTGCCCTCCCACAGCTGGGGAGCTGACGTGCAGAATGAGGAGCGGGCTGGAAACCAATACGGGGCAGGGCCCAACGCAGCCAGCAGCACACGATGCCCACGGCTGCCGGATTGGCTTCAGGGAGATTTACAATTTTGAACAGCTATTTGAGAAAGCGACCTGAGGAAACAAGTCAAGGGACAGAGACCAAGCAGTACTGAGTTACAGTCACGGTGTGCAGCGCCCTACCTCATGTTTCACCCATCCCACCCGTCTGTATGTTACACAAGGCAAGCCCTGCTGATGCCCTGCGGTTATGGGAAGGTGGGGCCAGAAGGACAGTGCTGGTACAGCTGTGGTAGGGATGGGAGAATGCAAAGCCACCGTCAGCTTCCCAGATACTGCCCAAAGTCAGAACTACCCACGTATACACGATGCGCTTCAATCGCAGCTGCAGCTTCTTTCCTCACGTATAATATTTTAATTGACTGCCAAAATAACAATACAGTAAGCTGCTCACTCTGACTAATGCACTGCCTGACATATCTGGCTATTGCTGCTGTCCAGGCTGTGCAAAATCCCACCAATCAACAAAGCCACCTTATTAAAGTTGATCCTAAATCCGTAAAGCATTCGGGGTTTTCTCTTTAAATAAAAAAAGCCCACAGACCCACTGCTATCTGGCTCCTGCTGACAGGACCCTGTGCGGATCTGCCAGTGCACGAGATGTTCATAAGAGGAGAATGTGAGATATTCAGCAATAAGCACAGACCTTCACTACTGACTTTATGTACATTAGCTCCCACTTTCACACTCGATAGAGAAGAACATAAGCCACCAACTCAAGAAAAGATCAACCAACTCAATGGCTGCACTGCCCAGCATTTGCTGCCTGGACAGATCTCCAGCTGTGCCTGCTTTCTTTGTCAAGACAACCGAGTTCTGACCGCCCAGGAGAAAAACCACATTCATCGATTTAGAAGAGCACTTCTAACTTAACACATTCCTTTCCAAAACTGATGCTGAAAATAAGTCTTCCCTCATCTTGACATCAGAAAAATGCTTTCGCCTGGTTTTGAGTAAAATTTGCAATTCAGATTTGAGCTGACATCATTAAGTTACCGAGCTCTATTCCATCTACAAACAAAAGATTATCCTCAAAAGAGCTAACAAATTTTTTTAGCAACCAACCAGGAATGCTGTCTTCACTGCCAGATTCACCTCCAGCTGAATAAGCTGGAGACACAATTTGCAGATCCCTGAGGCTATCCTAACAAACTCTTAATTTTCAGAACTCTGGGTAAATCCTTACACCGCAGCTTCTGCACAAGAAGGAATTACTCTCAAACTTCAGCTAGCTTTGGCAGGGCACTGGAAATTCATCTGCTGGTTTATCAAACAGGCTCTAACCGAGGCAGCTGGCAGAGTCCCACAGAGTGAGGGCAGTTAAGGATTACATCATTGATCTGTTTCAGAAGACGTCTGTGAACAAAAGAAACCAGCTAACTGCAAAGAAACCAGGTTCGGGAAATGGAAGCGTATTGTCATCTTAGATTCTACCAAAAGGCAGCTTCCCAGCGTTCTGAGCTGGCTGTATTACCAAATCCTGATTTAAATACAGCATCTGATGCTTATGCATAAAAAGATTAAAAATTCACTGCATTATCCATAAAGACATTAACAGGGAAAGGAATTTTTATATGCATGCTTCAGCAGCTTAAAGGGGAAAAGTTCAGCCTTATAGCTCAACACATTTAGGGGAAAAAACGTTCCGGAACAGTGGTCTTAAAATAAGAACAATCAATAATGAAGTTGCATTCTTGCTGCTGAAATCAAAGCGGTCTGTAGGAACCACATGATATCTTATAATAAAGATTGCATGTTTAACCATAGGAACTCACTGCAGCACTGCAAACCCTACCTATTACCAAAGTTTCAAAATACATACCAGCTATCTTCTTCTTCATTGCAGTTCTCAAGTTCCAGCACTTTCACTTCATCCAGAGCCGTGTTATTCAAAAGGCTTTCTATATCTCCACATTTTCTGTTGGGATTTTGTTGGCTTGTTTTAACCGTGGGCTCAGTACCTGCAATGACCAGGTTCCCCATCAGCTCCGTGCTATTACTCCTATCCACACGTGACGAACACCTCACGTTATCATCAGTCTTCATCTCCACCTTACACGTGTCAGACGACAGCTCCCCAGGGGCACTGAGGCAACCGTACTGCGTTTGGGCGCCTATGTCTTTTCTGAAGCAGTTGTTCTCCCCCTCCTCTTTTCGGATTTTGCTCAATTTGCTGTGCAGATCTGCCATGATTTGCAATTCTTGCTTCTCGGCCATCGCGTTGATGCTGTTGTTGATTTCCATCCCGTTGAGCCCAGAGTCGTGGTTATCCACGCCGGCGCGCATCTCGCTCTGCAGCGCTGTGCCAAGCACACTCCTGCGACTCCTCGTCCTCAGGTGCTGGTTCTGGATCTCCAGCCTCCTCACCAGCTCCTGCAGCTTCCGCACCTCCTCCAGCTCCGGGCCCACCTCGCCGGGCACAGGCTCTGTGCCGGGGCCCATGGCGGAGCTCTGCATCGGCCCTCGCCCCACGTCAGGCTCCAGAGCACGGTCCTGCTGTATGAGCGGGGCGCTCCCAGGAACCACCATCATCTGAGACACACTGCTTCACTGTAAGACAGGAAAAACACATCAAGCCTACAGAAACGTGCGCAGTATTGCAAAGAAATGTGACTTGAACGCCAAAAAATGTCAACTTTCATAAGAATAAGCAAACGGTATCAGGGCACAAAGTGACTGAATTGAAAAACCTAGCAAAAAAGAACAAATGAACGCCTTTTAGGAGGAAGTTTTTCACATGGAGGGTGGTGATGCACTAGAACAAGTTCTCCAAGGAGGTTGTGGATGCCCCATCCCTGGGGGGATTCAAGGCCAGGCTGGATGTGGCTCTGGGCAGCCTGGTCTGATGGTTGGCATCCCTGCGCATAGCAGGGGGTTGAAACTAGATGGTCATTGTGATCCCTTTCAACCCAGGCCATTCGATGACTCCATGATCCTAGAACATAACACCTTTAAACACACGCACTAATTATTTTATCCAGCTCAGATGTGTAAGTGCTCTGCTGCAAATCAGAGCAGATAAAAGGACGCCGATTTAATCACGCACAGCAGTTCAGCTTCCATCTGTTTACAAATGAAACACACGAGAAAAACACCGACCGAGCAAAGTCAGGAAGCACAATTAGCAAAGTACTGACGTCAGATAATGACAGCACGAAGCAAGCGGCAAAAACAGCCTTTGTTCGCTCCCAGGTCTCCCCTGCAGAAACACACACACACACACATACACACACACGACGTTCGCAGACACAGCGGTGAGCCGACACAGAGCTGCTCCCGGCGATGCATACGGACAGGAGCCGAGCGGAGCTCAGCACCGCCGCTATTTTACCGGCACGTTCTGCCGCTGCAAGCCGAGACGGAGGCAACTGCTCTGATGCCAACACAGCAACAAAACCACGGGTAAGCAAATCGCAGCACGGATTGGGTATCCCGGTAAGTTTTACAGGGGGAAGCCATCTCGTCGATCGGCTGTGCCGGCCGGGGAGCGTGCCAGAGGCTCGGCTCAAGCTGCGGACGCGCTCGTGCTCCGCGGAAGCCACGAGGTGCCGCGTTCAGCTTCACGCACCGAGCGACTGAGCGAACAGCGATTTCCCCCTTCCCCGGCGATCCACGAGAGCCCTCGGTCTCGATACGTTTCCGACCCGACTCCTCCCCGAAAAGCCCCGGCTACCAGAGGAGCTCGCACGGAGCGAGTCGCGCACAGCCCGGACCGCAGGGCTGCACGGGCTGACACGCCGCTGCCACCGCAGCACGCGGCCCCGCGCCGCCCGGCTGACAAAGAGAGCGGCGGGAGACAAACCGGTCCGCGCCGAACGCCGTGACGGACCGACCGACCCTGCGGCGAAGCGCCGCTCAGCGGGACAGCCGGGCGCCGCCGGCGGGGGACCGAGGGGGCGCGGGGAACCGGCGCCGCGGGGAGGGGCCGCCGCGACGGGCCGGGGCGCGGGCCGGTCCTACCCAACCGAACGGAACCGGGCCCGGCCCGGCCGATGCCGAGGCTCCGGCGCCGCTCCCCTCCCGCCCCCTCGCACGTACCTGCGGGCCGCCGCCGCTCCTTCCTCCGGCGACGGACGGAGCCCCGCTGCCGGGCGGGAGAAGGGCGCCGCCGCCGCGCGCGCATTCGGGCCTCGGCCACGCCCCCTGCCCTCCGCCGGCGCGCGTGCGCGGGGCTGAGAGGAGCGCGGGACTGAAGGGAGCGCGCGGCCGCGGCCCCCGCGGGGATCCCGGCGTGCACGCGCCGTCCTGCGGCCCCTATCGGGGTTCCCTCGGGGGGATGGAGGACGGGGCCGCGGCTGGGCTCCAGCGCGGGGGGCCGCTTCCGTGGCGGCGAGCAGCGCTTCTTGGGGCCTTCGTGTGTGCTTGGGTGGTTCCACGCGAAAACAGTGAACGGCACTTGAGATGCAGGCGAGCCGTGGCTTTATTAGAGGTGTGTGCTGATGTTACATCATTGCTACGGGACCGCACAGCGCCAAGGAGGTGGTGCAGAACACACAGCGGGTGAGCCTGCTCCCCAGAAGGCCACAAACCCACCAGCTATTGCCAAATACAGCACTTCCACAGATCAGCTTCTCGAAGGCCAGCCGTATCCGTAGGCCTCTTACCATCTCCTAACATCCTAATAACACAGAAATGGAGGCAGCCCACACGCTCTGCTGTTGTTGGGCCTCCTGTTGTGTGTAGAACGGAGCATCAGGATTCCCCATCAGGCTTTCAGGTCCGGCTCTGAAGCTTGCCGGTAGCTGGGCTGTTACCATTTCAGCTGGAGTTCCCCTCCTGGAGTGCTTTTAAGGTCATGCTTACAGTCTGCTTAAATAAATGGTTGTGGCCTAAAATAAAGCTATAGAGCATTGGTGCTGTAGAAACACTAACTTGCTAAGCTTTTGCATGCATGTCAGCTTCCATCACTAAGAGCATAAAGAATTACCTGTCTTACAATAGTCTGCTTAGAGCTTTTGCCATCCCCTGTTGGCTTGTAAGAGCTACTACAGAACTGGTGTTTTGCAAACATTCCTAATGCTTTAAAAGAGAGAAAAGTAACCCTGTAAGCACATTCAGAGCCGTACATCTAAGGCACAGAGCTTCCAGCTTCCAGTGTTCAACTCTCCTAATCTCTCAGCATCTGAACTAAGGGCTAAAATTATGCAGCTCTGACTTTTAGTATGTACAGCACCTGCTAGAAGGTCAGTTTTGTGAGTGAGCATTTGTGATGTAAATAAGTTACAGCAATAAAAGGGGCATTGCAGCAAGCCTTGGAGATGGGGGAAAAATCAGATTTCAGTTAAGCAGTGATCCTTGTCAGGATAGACAACTGAGATACTGATTCTCTGGCATGTGTTGTATGGCCACTGGACACCTACCATCAGAGGCCGAGTGAACACTCTTTCACTTGGTAGTTTATCTTCCCCAGCAGACAGCAGACACACTAACTGCTGGAGGAATTCACCAGGGAGTAGGAAGAGAAGGGAAATTAAAGCTGACACACTAAAAAGTGGAGTGAGTCTGCGAGTGCTCCTGAAAGGCCATGGAAAGCAAGCTGAAATCAGGCAGAAGCTTCTTCTAGGCAAAATCTGGGGGGTGAAAGAAGCAGAAATAGGCTTTGCTAGGATCTAAATTCAAACCCTCCCAAGAATCCAAATGTGGTGTTTAACACTTCTTATAGCTGCTTGCTTTGTGCCAGCTGACATGCACTAAGCTGCAACCTGATTGCAGAAATGAAAAAAAAATAATCAGGAAAGGTTTCTTGCAATTAAATTAAATAGACCTAAGGAGCTCTGCCTGGTTTCCAGCACAGGAGCTATCTGGAATCTTAATGAAGTTAAAGACAGGTAGAGGGGCTCAGCACCTCTGGAAAATCAGCCCACCTATCTTTTATAGATGACACCGCCTTATCTTGTTAACATTGGCACTTGTCTTGCATGCAGCTGACAGCATAAGCTAGCAGATGTTAAACTCATTCATTGTGATGAGGCAGTGAGAGGGAAAATAATTTGCAGAAAAGGGAAGCAGGAATTCTGCTATCTTAGCCAGTCAGGAAACAGTAGATATATTCAGATATGTGCTGCTGAGGACTTTCCACTGGCTGCTTTCTCCAGCTTTGCAAAACCCTGCAAGCAAATAAAGAGAAGGTGAACACAGGAGCTGAGCAGCACACAAAACACGGCATTACAAAGGTCAGTGGAGCAGATGAACATGCAGGAAGAGGATGAAGAAGATGACTAGCTAGTCACATTGCATTAAGAGATGAACAAAGCAGCCATGTACATGGTGAGGCAGGTGCCTCGTTCCTTCCTCCCTCCATTACAAGGCAGAGGAAGGAAAGGAGGCATCTCATCATAATTTCAGTGCACTGGCAGTTTCCAATTGCCATTGTGTTGATACGAACCCCATCCAGACTATCAAATAAAACAAAAAGCTATCTAGTCTAATTCCTTGTTACTTTCTCAACAGAATGTACAACTCTTTATTTTCCCAGTGCTTTAAAGAAAGCAGGTTAGACCAGGACAGGAGAGAGAACTGTAGCCTCAGAGTGGACTCTCCACCTCCGAGGGATATTTGTCTCTCAAATCAGCCAGTCTTCTGCTTGCTTCTGGGAGTGGGGCTAGAACAGTCTGTCTGCCACACTGTAACCCCAGGTTCTGATCCCTGGGGCCAGCTGGAACATATTTCTAGCTACTTTTGTAACAAGGCTCACAACTTCCCTCTAAAAACCCCACTGAAAAATTCAGTGATTTTGAGGATTAAATGCTCTTCACTCAGTAAACACTGCATGAGCTCTCTCATCCAGTCCTGTGTGCTGACACCACACAGGAGGACTCACCTAGAAGAGTTTCTCGTAGCACTTGTCACAGTGGACAATATCCCGGTGGATGAATATTTTATCCAGAAGATCTCCCATTGCTTTGTGGCAAATTCCACACTGCCAAAGAGACAACAGGATGGTTGAACAGTAACCAACGCACCACGTGCTGACGTTAGTGTGATGGGGACAGATAAATGAACAGTCTCTGTTCCATTTTTGGAAGGATGAAGACGCCAAAGCAGTGACTTTTGAGACTAAACATGCTTCTAACAGACAACTGGCACTGCAGGCTTCCTTCATTCACACCCACCACTTCCACAGGCTCTACAGTTTGAGAGATTCGGCAAGCCCACACTGGGGAGAAAAGACCACAAAGCAGTAAGTCTAACACAGGGACGTGAGGGAAGGGGGTGCTGCTATGTACTAGATGACAACTTATGTGCATTTACGTGAAATGAAAATCTGAGGACACAACCAACATTTGTGTCTGCATCATTTTTTGCTCCAATGTGGATGCAAGCATTTAGCATAGCCTATATAAGTTGAACAAAGCTTCAGAATTTGCACCACCTCCCACCACTCTGTTTCACAGCAGCGCAGAGAAGGCCATCAACACTAAAGTTTTTTTTACCCTGAAGCAGTATTCATGGCAGTAGATGTTAAGGTGCTCTATTATGATCTTAGGGCAGTCTCGGATCTCACGGCTGCAGTAAGTACAAACAGGTTCACTGGACCTTTGAAAGAACAGAAAAGTAAATTCCTGCACCATGGTGCCTCTGTAACACAAATAGTTTCTTGTCTCATCGCTGGTAAAGAGGTTTCTTAACACCAGCACTGCTCCACTCCAGATTCCTGCTTCTACATGTATTTGACAGTCCCAAGTAGCAATATGGAAACGTGATAACCCAGGGATGCAGAGATGAGAACAGCAGGGCAGTACAGAGCTTTAAGTCAGTGTCACTGTGTTTTCTGAAGATCACTTAAATTTCATGCTATGATTTCATCAAATGCATACCAATACTGCAAAAGTCTTAGTCATTTCTTTGCAGCACTGTACCAAAACCCCTACATTGCCCCAAACTCCCCTACCTCTGCAGGGGAGCACTGGACACGTAGCTGTGGTGGCTGTAGGTTCCTCTCTCCAAATCGGTCAAATCCACAAGGCTGCCACTAGAGACAGAAGAAAATGTCAGCACTTGACAATTATACATGGGAGGAACACTGCAGATGGAATCATTAATGATTAATCTTAAAATTCTAACTGCAGTGTCCCAGCTGCCTGCTCCTTGGAGAAAAGGATGGTCCTTCCAAGGTAAAACTGTAAGCAGCAGTACCTCCATCTTTGCACTCCACACTCTGTGAAGGGTGGCTATATCCTGCCCCTAGTTCCATATCACAGCCACGGGTGGGCCAAACCCACAATGCTGCTCCCAGAGGTCCAAACAGATTTGCATAGAACAGGTGCCTCCAAAGATAGGCCAAAGGGGCAGAAAATAAAATATCTGGGGCCACTGCACCCATGTCAGAGCTCTGAGAAATGTGTCTGGCTGCTGCTGCCAACACAGAGAGGCAGGATGTGGGCAGCATGGCTGGGAAACTGGGGAAGTACCCAGAAATGGGGCCCCTATGAGCCTAAGGCTAAGGGAGGTCGCACAAGCATGGAGAAGAGGGATAGATCCCTCCTCCATTCTGCTTCCAGCCACATGCTGCCACCCTCTTACTCCTTGCTAGCCAGGGAAAGGCAAGAAACACATCCTTGCTCTCACCTAGCTGAGTGTTGGCTCTCTGTCCCCAGTTCGCCTGAGGTTTTTAGATGGCACAGCAACATGCTTATCTTTGGCTGCTGAGATCTGCTTTTGCAGATCTACAGGAAAGGCTAGAGATTTATGGAGTCTGTAATCAGCTCCCACAGCAATGCCAACACAGCACTGGGGAGGATAAATGGCAGCAGGGAGGCAGTGAATGTGGCATTAACTGGCTGCCACGTCAGTGTAAGCAGGGCACATCCAGAACCAAATTCTGCTCTCAGTCATATGGGTGTCAATCTGCACCTTATTTACCTGTGAGCAGAACAAAGGAATGAAGATTTTAGCCTCAGAGTGGCATCTTCTCATAAGACTCTTTGAATGAGATCCCACAAACCCCACATTTCCTCACCAATTCCAGACTTTTTGTTTCTGTGCATCAATGTGCAATGAAGCCTGACAGTGCCAAATGTGCAGCCTTAGGAACTGCAGTGAAGTGTTTTTACTGTCATCTCTCACAGGCTGACCTCACCTAGCACGGGAGTTTAACCCCTCCACAAGGACTTACAGGACACAGGTCCTCCTGTCACTGCAATGGGACAAGGCAGCACACTGCAGCATTGTAGTGAGATCTCTCTGGGTCTCCAAAGCAGTATTGCTGTCTTAGTAAAACTCTTTGCCCACCCAATGTAATAATCCCTCCAGGGCTAATTAGCTCAGGCACAGTGCCATGCTGACACAGTGCTAATGGTTCCAGCTCGGGAGCTCGCCTGGTGCGTGTTAGCTGGCAAAGTCATATGCTGTTTGTTTTGCACTTGTATATAGACACATGACTGACTGTCTCTGGACACTCCTCATACCTGCCATAGCGAGGGGAGGCTGATAGCTCACTGCTGTTCACGTACTCCTTCACAAAGAGGACCCCTTTTCTAGGAATAGATGGAAGCAGAATGAGATGCATTTGCATTATAAAAGGCTGAAACTAATGAGAGACAGAGCAAGGGACCACATGTGTGCACATGGACACGTACTGTGCGCATGAAAAAGGAGTGAGATGCTGTTGTTCTCCAACAAATACTGAATATCAAGCATTCTTGCTAAATAACAGCTAATATGCCCTCTAATTAACCCACCAAAACAAATCAATTTAATTAGAAAGAAAGGGATGGGTAATATAACACTTTCATCCAGTTATCCCCTGTTTTGCAGGGATAAGTCCCTTTCAAATCGTGTCAGGATTATGCACACAATAAGTATTTAGACAGTCTGTGGTTCTGTCCTTTAACATTAAAACCCTACTGGCACAGCAATACCTACACTGACCATCATATTCCTGTTACAAGAATATCTCTGGCTCACTCATGCATTATAAATTGCTACCAGTCTCTGGGATGTTTTTTCTTATAGAGCTGACCTTTCTTGCATATCCCTCCCTCTTTAAAATTCTGATTTCAAAATGACATGCCCCCATCTGTCTGTCTGTCTAGAGCTCTGTCACAGTTTGAGGGGAGACACCGTGCCCATCGGCTCTCTTCCCAGAGCCATGAAATGAACTAATCATGCTATTTCTCCATGGTTCATTTTCATCGCTGCCTTTAAGCTATGATTAATCCTCCCTTCTTATATGAGAAAACTAAACCGTGTCATAGATACAGAAAGAAAAGCTTTACAGCTTTTCTTTTTTTTGCACTCAGACATTTTCCGTGTGTATACGCGTTTCCGCTACTTAGACAGGCGTTGTGATAAGCAGGCTGTGGCAAGGCCAGGAGGACCCAAATGTTGCCTATCAAAGCCTATGCTTTGTCACTATTTTGAAACCCTCTCCCTAAATGGAGTTGAACTGTGCAGTAGTTTCCATCTATGAGATGGAGCACTACAAACCCCAGGGTACTGATCTATCTTCTGTAAAAGACAGATCCTGTGCAAGGCTCAATAGGATCTGATACACTTGGCTCATTATTGACAAGGCAAAGAGTCTTCCTCTACTTCTTAATGAGAACATGGCATGAGGAGCTCTATCACGTCCCTCCAGCTACACTGTGTTTCAGAGGACTCATGATTTTGCCAAAGGTACAACTAATACTAGGAGCTACATTCTAGTGTCCAAAAAAGGCTGCCTGGAGAAATACACGCAGCTCCTCTTTTTCCTTTGGGTGGGTCTGGCCACCAGTGTCTATATTCCTCACTAGAAGAGGCTGAGAAATGTCCCATGGCCCAAAGGACAAACAGCAGCTTGGCCTATGTTCACCAAACAGGATGGCTGCATGTAAGAACTGCGTTACTGAAGGATCATGACCACCCATTGCTCTTTACCCGGCAGTGCTGGAATCAGGCTGGTAGCCAGAGGCTGCTGGGCTGTTGTATGGTAAGGTGGCAATTGGAGTGCAGATCCTCTCAGTTGAACTCGAAAGAAGCCTGGCAAGAGAGAGAAAAGTCTGTGGGCACTGGAAACACAAGCCATAACATGATCCAAGCTGGCAGTCAAGAAAAGACTTACCGCTGCTGTTAGGGAGGTAATTTGGGAAGGTGCAATGTTAAATCTCTTAATCACCCAGATTCATTTATCTTTACTGCAGATCAAAGAGGATCCTTCCTCTTTGTATACCCTGCCACATATCAGCAGTAAATGGCAGCAATATATTGGCAGAAGTGATTTGGAAAAGTCTCATTTATGGGGCCATGGGAGAAAAGATCAAAAGATCTTTGGATGAGCACAGACCAGAACACAGCCTGAATGGAAGCAATTATAGAATGAGACTGCATACAGCACGTTGCAGGAGAGGAGGAGCAGGGGCATATTAGAGAAGGTAGCCTGAATGGAAGCAACTGTAGGATGAAACTGCATTTGGCATATTGCAGGAGAGGAGAAGGGAGCACATTGGCCAAGGTCCAATTTAACAAGTTCCCAGTTTAATCACTTCCAAAGCTGTAGCAGAGAAAAGATGGCAAATCAATGGCTACTAAAGCATCATCAGAAAACAGCTCTGCCTACCCACTCAGCAATGAGAGCTGTTAATTCTGCCTTCAAGGGATAAAGCTGGTCTTGCCTAGAGCAGACCTGAGCTGAAGGATCTCATGCCTCCTGCTTACACCCAGAACACACTTTCCCTTCATAGATGCAACACTGAGACCTACACTGGTGCCTCCACATAGTGTCAGGCTGCACACAGATGGACTGTCACTGCCATGAAGGACTACTGACAGCTCAGAGTACCAGTATTCCACTGGTATTCCAGTATTCCAACAGCCTTGTTCTGTGACCAATTCAGTCATTTAATCACTGGCTTTCTGGAGGTAGTTTTCTTCTTTCTCAACATTTCTCTCTTTTTTTTTTTTTTTTTTTTTGTCACCTCTACCAAGGCTGATTTCTGGCCAAGGGAGTGTAGCCAGGAACCAGCCATTCAATCTCCTTTCATTCTGTTCTAGAACCCTCATAGAGACCAGATAAGTATATAACATAGACCCTGTGCTAGGTGGCTTTTGGCTAGAAACTGTTTAAGGGAAGATTCTGTGACACATTTACTCCCTGGAAACAATTCTTCTCTCTTTCAGCTTTGGCTTTAGTTCCTAGCTCCTGTTCCACAGCAATTTCATGGAGGTTCCATCATAACCATCAAAACTTCCCATTTACCTGGTGCTGTTACAGTTTAAGCTGTCCATGTAGAATGGCACCCTGTGGCTTCTCGGGGAAATGGACATGATGGTATCTCTGGGAAGGGAGTGGTGGCTACGAAAGGAAGTGATACAATCTCAAGCAACGAACTTGAGCACAGGAGCGATTCTTACAAGTGGCAAGAATCTTGGCTGAATGTCTCTGCTCAGCAATGAAATTACTCATACATCACAGCCATCCATGCAAACAGCAACTCACTGAGAGTGCTTAGACCCAGGGAATTAAGAAGAAATGGGTCAGGATGTTCCAGATAGTGAATAAATCTAGCAGTGGAATGTTCTTTAGTCTATATCCCACCCTTTGACTCCTTACCTTATAGTAGTTATAAGGTTAAATTCACAGTGCCCCCTGGCACTACCACTGTCATATCTGCTGCTCCTAGGGCTGCTTCTCCCATCATAAACTCTCCCTTCATAATCCAAGATAGGTCTGGCAAGGAAGCACAAGGCTCTGATTACATTATACCAGGAACCACTGGAATCCCCACACTAACTAACTAATATTTTGTCTCCGCAGTTTCTCCCTTTGCTCTGCCTGCTTCACCCATGCTGGTTTTGCAGCTGCAGCATGCATACAAAGCTCTGAGGCTAGAAAAACTGACTCCAAATCTAATGATAGAGAATAAAGCTGAAGCAGTTCATAAATGGATGTATTGTGAATATTCTTTCTTCTCCTAATGCTCTCCAAAACCACCATCTGCAAATGTGAACTGCTGACCAGCTGGCCCATCTGGCTATCAGGCTTGCACATTTTCATTTCTCCAAGACAGAACTTATTATCAGAATGGCTTTAAACTGCAGGCAAAGCTTGGGCTCTTTCAGTGGCAAAAATGAGCTTATCACTTATGGTCATTCTTTTCCTACAAGTGCTCTGGGGTATAGATTATGTTTATACTGTGTATTAGCACTCTGATCCAGATTAAAGCTTCAGGCAACTGTATAGCTTAAACAATACTGAAAAACACTGAAAAGTCAATGCTGCATTAAAGACAGAAAGAGAGCCAAGCTAAGCTTATCATGAGAAAAATCCTGCTCTGGGCAAGACACACAGTCTGTGATATAAACCCCAGGGCAGGAAGGAAGGGAGAGTTCACTACACTGCAGAAAGACATGCTAGCATCACAAACTGCCAGGGGGTGATGACAGGCTATGAAGTGCAACAAAGGTCTGTCTGTCCCAGTTGTTCTAGTCCTGGTCCACAAATGCCTCCAAATGCAAAGGAACTTTCTTACACCAACTCTCTGAAGAATGATGGAAGGTGAAAGGCCATTTCACATTCAGATCACACCAATTTATATGACAGTTCTAAAGCATACAGCTTGGCATGCACTTGTGTCATCGAGCATCATGAGAAATGAAAACCAGATCATTCTGGAGTCTTTACAGCTACAGAGGAAAAACAGATGTGGTCTCTAAACATCTGCCAGGTGTCCAGGCACTATGTAGGCAGTCTGAACACAACCTGCCAAGAGTGTTCCAGAGCACTTACTAGCCCAAGTCTTATCTCCAGCCCATCAGGTCCGAAAAAGAGCTTTGTTGCATATGCCGTAGGATGTGGCCATACTGTTGGTCTCTCTGAGAACAATATCTTGTTCTCACTTCTTGATGCAATAATCATACGTTCTGAATCAGAGTTCCTGTCAAATATTTCTGTGCCAGCAGCTTTCGCTGTCTCCACATCCCTGCCCGAAATCCTTACCTTCTGGTGCTGAACCCTTGGCTGTCTACGTAGGATGGTATCCTATGGCTGGGTGCTGACAGGTTGGTGTTGAAAGGCTGGCAGTCCATGTACAGTGGCATGGGATGCTGAGTCTCATATGCACCAAGAGCACTCTCTTTTGAGCTGAAGTTAGACCTGCTAAAGAATTAAGGCCAATTTGACCATAAAGCCAATGGTTATTTGCTATAACCAGCTCACAAGTACTCAAACACCTCTCTGCTGGCAATAAGGAAAGGCTCTTAAGGTTAGGAGAATGACAAAGCACTGTACTATTTCCCCTCTCCAAATGAGCTATGCATACAATGAACGGCTGCAAGGTTCAGCAGTGCTCTAAGCTAAATTGATACCCAAAATTAAAACTTAACAAACATATTTGGGTGAAATCCCAGACTTAATATTCCCTTCGTCTGTATCACTGGATTAGTGTACACAGGAGGAGGAATTTACATGGGTTTGGGACTTCAGCCAGGGCTGTATCATTTGTGATGGAAATGGAAAACGATGAGAATTTGAAAGTGGTTGATGGGCTCCCAAGGAGATTGTCCCACTGTACCTGGCTGCCATTGGGCTAGGCTCATTGTGTCTCCAGGCTCCTGGGCTCTCATGATGACTATCCGTGGTGGGAGGGGGCTGTTCTTCATAACCAGGACTGGTCCTGCTCAGGGAGGAAAGAAGCCTGTCAGCAGTTTAAACGCTTGAGCCTGTACCTGTCCACTGTGAATAAACAATATTAGATTACATTGGTTTCCAAATTCTGCTCCCTCCATTTTCACTAGCCAAAAATAAGCATTTGTTATGCCTTCAAACAAGGAGTTAGAAGAACATAACATGTGCAAGGCAGCAGTGAAGACAGGCTTGATTTCCTAGCTGCATACCTTTCCCAGCATGTGTTGGATTCGTTTCCACTTGGGGTCTCTGAAGCAGTGGTGCTGCTTTCTCTAGGAAGGGAGCTGGACCTGCCAAGACAGAAGACCACTATAGTTTGCAAAAGTGCCACTGAGCACATAATTATTGTAGGATGTAGATGCAACCTCTGGTGAATCTCCTGCGGTTACTATATGGAAAGATGCCAAATAATTCAAAGTTAGAATGGAAAGAAAAGGAGGGAAAATACACATTTCTTCAGAAATAAGGCTGAAAGAAAAATGTAGTTTGTGATGAACGTCAGTTATCTGTTTAGAGTTTCCAAATGTGACAGTTAATTCATATACCCATGAGCATTATGGCTTATCCAGTACACCTGTGCTGAATTTCAGACTGCTAGAAGCATGAGCTGTCTCATTGGGATACAATCAGAAGCATATACAATATCTTTCCTGCATCCATTGCAGAACAACCCTGGATTTGCACATCTACATTGATCTAGGGAGATGTTTGTTCACTTTTTTTTACTACTTTTGTATATTTAGGCATGCTAACCCCTCTAGGAATATTGATACACTGCAGAAAGTTCCCAAACTAGCACAGATTCCTGCATCAAAACTGCAGTTAATTAGACTAAAATTAATTCTTAACTTGCTTTCAAAGATCCTACCTTCAAACATTACAGCTAATGAAAGAGGAGACAGCCTTTGTCCTGTGCTTGCTATTAGTTGAGGGCTTCCCTTCACCAGCATTAATTCAATCCCTGCAATTTCACCAAATGAATAAGCCAAAAAGGAAAAGAACAAATCTTTCAGTTACTCAAGTGAAAGCAAACTCAATTTAATTTGATCATTTTATAACGAAGGTAGATATCTTAATCCTTACTTCCAGCAAAAGATGCTCACTGAATTTTAGATTCCCACTCAGGTTGGGACGTTCTGTTTAAGTACCTTAAGACTTTGTCCAGAACCTCAGAATAAAAATCCATTTACTGAGACTGTCAGCATGCACAGTCCCAGCTTGTGGCAAATGCAAAGCAGTTTGCTTTCACTTAACCCATAAGTGAGAGAGTTCATCTAAGTCACACTACTTTGCTTTTGCTGTAGGCTAAGGAAGTACAGAGAAAGGTATGATGGGTCAAGGTGACAGTGCAGTAATATGGACAGCCCCTTGACAAAATGTCCTGCAATTGCTTGAAACTAAACGTTTAATGAAAACAGCAGTGGTCAACAGAAAGAAGGAGGTAACTCCCAAGTCTTTCAGGGGCAGTCATAACAGCTCTCTTGGTGAGTCCAATCCAAACTCAATGCACCTGGAAGCACAAGGACTTGGTAAGCTTTAGGGCTTATCTGTAGAAAGTCTATAGACTGGGGAAGGCGTGGAGCAACGAAAGGATTACCTGAGCTTTTTCCACCCAGGCCAATTTGTTGAGGAGCACTTGAGAGAGAGCTTTCTTTTTTCCGCAGCAGTCTAACTTGTGCTCACATCAGTGAGGACTGGGACCCTTCTGCCTCCCTGCCTGATGAAGAACTACAACTTGGAGTATCTGTGAAACACCCACAATAGCTCCATTTGCTGGAAGGATCCAGCAGGACAGAAAGACACCAGCATCATTGCTCTCTCCTTGCCTTTTTTCCTCCACCGGCCCTTCCTGAGCTTCCTCCTCCACACTGCTGTCCCACCACTCACTGTGCATCTCCATGCACTCATGAAGAAAGTTCAGATTGGTGACTCTTGACCTCAAATGCAGCATTCTCAATCCCTCCTCCAAAACTACCTGCAGTAAATAAATTCTCCACATTCTTCATCAGAAAAATAAATAAAATCTATCATTTCTCTTGCCTTCTTGAAGCAAATCCTTCAGTCTGCACATAAGATGATACTCCTGTATTATTGTCCACGCCACCACTTGTGCTGTCCTTGGAGTATGACATGGACCTGGGGGAGAAGAGCAGTCTGGTTTACAGGTTGATTTGGAGATAAATTGTTCACTGAAAAACACACACGAGGAACCAAAATTCTACCAAGAGCCTTAACATTTCATATTTACAAAATACAGACGAAAGTAATCAGTCCACAAAGTCTTTCATTTTGGCCATTTATCTATGTACTGTTTTGCATGAGGAAAGTTGAAAACACTGAGGCCGCCTCTATCAGCCCTGCAGAGCCACAGGTAAATAGGAAGAAAAATGGTGCCAAGGTGACCAGAGTACAGCCTGAGATCTGATACTGCCTTGATAAGTTTGGAAATGAGCCCCAGCACCACCACAGAGATAGTTCATTGGCCTGTGACTCCAGAAGAAGTCTCTGCTTCTAAATTAAAGGTCTAGGTAGCAGGTCCTGGCAGTCCAGCTGGACAGTGTGTGATGCCTCCTGTTAATCAGTATGTTTTCTCCCAGGTTTTCATATAAAACCACAGCAGAGATGCATCAGGAACACTAAGGGAGTCCGAAATAAGATTTTTATCAAGATGTGTAAGAGGGAGAAGACACAAAAGGAGCTAAGTGTAACCCTACAGGAAAAGGAGGGATGGATGGTGAGTAATTCCTTACATTGCCATATTCAGGTCATGGTCAGCATGTTCGTTTGACCTAGAAGGCTCTGTGTGGACATCAGGAGGTTCTTGTCCCTTCTCAGCACAGTGGTTTGAGTCAGAAAACCTAAAATAAAAAGCTGTGCTTAAAACAGTAGAGAGGAAACAGGCTTGAGGTGGATAGACATCCATTTTCTAGACAGGAGGCATAAGGCACGGAGCAGGAGACACTTGGCCAACACAATTCCCTGCCCTGAGGTCAAACCTGGTGGAAATCATGCATACAAATCCATTCTAACATACAGGAGCACAGCTAGAGGCCTTTCAGCTCAGGCTGTCACAGAAGAAAAACATTAGGTACAGGAGAAAGCACTTGGGTCAGAATTTTTGACAGACTGATAAATTCTTCTAACACCCTGACACCCTCATGCATGATTTTGCAGCATAGTACTTGCTGATATTTATGGGCAGCAAAAGCTACTGCCTGCCACTGTAGTACCAAAGGTGTCATGTCCATGGACTGATGACACATGCTGTCAGTGCAGGAATAACTCTTGGGCCTTACACACAACATTCAATTGGCTTTTCCCAACAACATGGGTGGAACTGCCTGCTGTAATGGGACTTTATGAAGTCCCAACTCCGGAGTTCAAGGCAGAGGAGAAGTTCTGTGGTCTCAGCTACACTGAGAACAGTGTAAGACAAAGAATTGTGATGCGAACAGACATTTTAGGTTAGTTCCAGAAATCACTTACCCTCCTTGGACTACCTCTAGTTTATGGTCATGTGAGACCAGTGTGCTCTCGTGTTCCATGTTTCTAGGGGTGTTCCCCTCTTTGAAATCTTGGAAGGACCTGACAAAGGAAAAGGAAACCTCATTTGTGGCTGTCAGACAGAGACATCTACTTTAAAAAGATCACAAGGCTTTGGTGAAGGCTAAGCTGTCACAAGTACAATGAAGCACTGCCTTCAGCAAGCTTAACTACTTGGAATTCAACAGATGGGTCAAGCAGCAACATTTTCATAGCCTGAAATTAGCTCTTTAAAACATCAGTCCAATTTGTGCTACATCTAGACAAACATGCTTATCTTCAGCATGAAAGTAGACCTATGGGGTATCAGATTATCTATGGTGATTGTATCACGTCAAGGCTGTGAATGTCAGGGCAGGCATTACATCTGATGTGCTGACAATAGCTGAGGCTGAATTTGAGATGTTTCTTTCTGTCTAATATTCTGAAAGTTTCCCTGTAGCCAGATCCACTCATTTAGAGTACCTAATGATATCACTCAACACATCTTCATCTCCCCTTGCCTTTCTAGCTCAAACTTCCTTTTCTCAAGATCCACGGAGAGCTTGCATTGGAATCTTTGGAGTATAGCTGTTGCTGTCCCTCAGAAAGGAGTTGAACCCACTGGAGAAACCTGACCTCAGTCATGCCAACAAGAGAGTATTGGACTGAGGAGAAATGTGGTGTGCTCCCAGTTCTGCTGCTAATTTAGAATGCAATTGAGCCATCCATACAGCTGGCATCTGAAACAAGCATTCAACAGAAGTATCTGAGAGGGGTGAAATAAAAGTATTAAGCATTTCCAGAAGAACTTTCTATCCAATGGCAATAGAGTTAGTCTGAAGAACTGCTGCCAAGAAAAACTTCTTTTTCCCCTCGGCAGACTCCTGAAAAGGAGTCAAGTGACTTCTTCCTCACTGCCAGTGTTTTGGCAGAACACTTTTCAACTCATTGATTTTCCATTTCCTTGTTTAGTGGGATATGAACCCCTCTAGAGGAGAGCTGTGGCTGATGCGCTAGGGTTTTATGACATACAATGCTGTCACAGTGACAATGATAATGGTTCTTCATTTTTTTCCTATGAGTTTTGAGACCTTCGCTATCTTTGCACCAAACCCAAAAGGACACAAAACCTGAACCAGTCCATGAAAATGGACTCCCAGGAGTCCACTGTAGCCTGCTCTAAGGTGGTCATCCAACCACCTTAGCTCACATCAGGCTTTGCACCCTGGGCTTCCCAGAGCAGAAAGCAAGGGAGAAGTGTGTGCTGCATACTCACATCTTACACTAGGTGTGGGTCAGAACATGGCAGACATCCTGCTGGGAAGAACTTGGGAAGTGTTGAATGCATTTGCTGTGTGATTTGAGTCTACGTATGACATTTATTACTACAATGGATACTAGATATAGGAACAATTTGTAATTTCTTGGACAAACAGCCCATGTTATGCTGTTGTTTTTGTGCTTCTTATTTCTTTTGGAATCAGCACCTCTAAGGTTTCCAACAGTGAAAAAAAACCATTAGCAAACAGGGGCTTAGCACCCCAGGTCCTTACGTCGCTTCGTTCCAGTCAGGCTTGCTGTACGCTGGCACTGTGGGGTTCATGAATCTGCTCTCTTGGGTGCTGCTTTTCTCCTCATAGTTCAGGACAGATCTGTCAAGCAAAGAAAAGCCCATTATTTCTTTAACAACTGGCATACAAATAATCACACTAGTGAGTACAATCCACTCACAAGGCAGTGCTCCTGCCAACCTGTATCATTCACTGTCCTGCACCAGGGTCTGTCTCTAGGGATCATAATTAGCTGCATTTCAGCATACTCCTCCTATTTCACCTGCCTCTCAGCTCCCTTGCTGCCACTTCAGCATCACTTAGCAGTGCACCACTCTCAGCAAATGATAAGGCTGTGACTAAACTCCTCCAAGGATGCATCAAGAGGAGCAAAAAGCTGGAGTACTTGATTCATATCTCAGAAGATGGAAAACCTTTATTTCTATTATTATTATTATTATATTCTTATAATAATAATAATATTGAGGCAAGAGCTGCAAAAACAAGCCTCTTTCTATGCTTCTCTTCCCTTAATCCTCACTAATATTCAAACACTCACTAAATTTATCCCATTCTAACCTTTTAAAGGAATACTCTGTGTCCTCGAGGTGTGTAGGGGCGCCCTCAGTGGGAGGAGAAGGGACATTAGACTGCAAAACAGACCTGTCAAATAAAAAAAATAAATAAATCAACAGCTTGATGGCTTGCCAAAGTTAAAGTGCTTCAAGAGGCACACTATGAAATAACACCACATTTCATACAACAGCAGAAAACAGAAAGTAATTTTCTCCAAGAACTGCTTTTCCTTCAGGTTGAAATGCTTTCACTGCCTCTAATAAAGATCAGAAGCTGTAAGTGGAACTAATACAGTCACTCAGCCTCAATCCACACACACCCTGGCTGGATACATCAATTTTCTGGTCTGTCACAGGATCATGCACCTGGGACAAAGCACAACACAGATGTCATTGGGGAAGATCCTTCTATGCTACTAGCAGCAGCTCTAGGTTTTGCATTTTACACCATCCTACAGGAAGCCTTGTGATCCTCTTCTCATGTGGCATGGAGGCTCATAATGAGGTCTCCCCATATCCTTCTCCAAGCTAAACATTCCAAGCTCTCTCAACCTTTTATCAAAGGAAAGGTGCTCCAACCTTTGTAAGAATAAGAGAGGAAAGCAGATTTTAGTGTATCCAGTGTGAACAGCAGCAAGTGTTTTTGAGATCAATGTTAAAAGCAATGATAATGCTGCCATATCTGCTCCTTAGCTGATTTGGTAGGAAAACATTGATGAGGAAAAGTGGCTTTCTTAGCTTTGTTGCACAATGTGGACTCTACTTGCAACTCTACTGTGAACACATTATTTATTCTTCCCCTGAAACATACCTGCTGCTAGCAGCAGCACTGTGAGTTCCAGCATCAGGCTCTGACCTTGCAGGTTCAGGCTTTGCATCATCTGTGTAGGGAGAAGCCTCATACTGTTGGTGCAGCTTGTCTACAGCATCTGCAGATCTGTCCCTATAACCAGAGTCAGACCTGGTAAGAAAGGGAGATTCATGGGTCACAGACTGAAGCTTAGTGGAGAACGGAGTGTGAAAACAGTGAAAACAAACATGAGATTTGCTAGTCTCAAACAATTTCCTTCCTACTTCCTTCTTAGCTCCCTAACTTTCTTGCAGCAGATCCAAAGGGCAGAGACCATCCAGTCATCTCAGGGTAGTGCAAGGAAAGAAGCTGAAAGATCACAGATAAACTGGTGGATCAGGTCTATTTCCTTTTTAAAGTGCACACAAGTGCCTAGAACACATTTTTCAGGGTAGTATTACAACAGGAAAAGATCATTTCCACTTAAAATCAAGAAAAATATGTGCATTTTGCACTGCTAGTATTCTTTAGACTTACTTTGGTTGGTAAAATTCATTGTTGGCTTCTGTGTGTTCAGAACAACTGAAAAGGAGAGAAAACAGCTTTAGAAAGCATCCTTGTTTTGATTTGGGTAACAATCTGCAATTATTTTCTTATTATTTTTCTTAAAAAAGGAGAGAGAATGAAATCCCTAAGACAGAGATAGTTATAAGTGTATTTTTACAGGAAAAATGGCCAGAAACTTTGGGGAAATTCACTGTGCAAGCAGCAGTTAGTAACTCTGAAAATTGTCAACATGACAGATGTTAGTGGTACAGAATCAACTAGAAATTCAAGCCAGGACTCTTCCAAAATCAGTGGGATGTCCTGCAGGCCACAGCTGCAACACAGGCACTTCTACTTTCACACACAGAAGGGAAGGAACAGCCCTTGTGCCCTCTGTCTTGCCTCAAGGGAGCTGACAAAATAGAGAACTACAGGTGTCTGATCCTAAATCGTGTGTTTCTGTTTTCTTGTTTCGTGGCTGTGGGCAGTGATCAAGCAGATGGGTGAAGCAGATTACTGAACTTCTCTTCTGAATGGTGATAGCGGCTTTCCCCCTTCAATTCCACTTTCTCAGGCTGGACAGTAACACAGCTCTTTGCATTTCCAGCCTTTTTAATTTGAGAATCTAATTCATACTTTTCCCCCTCCAGTAGAGGTCAGGCTCTCTAGAAAAGTTGTAAAACAAACTGTCTTATACTGCCATAGGACAGGAAGGAACTGGGTTGTTTCAGTCACCTTCAGTGGATGTCTGAGAAGTACCTTCATACTTGCACTGATTTCTGGATCAAATTAAACCAGTGTTTCCCAGAGCAGGAGAAGGCCTTCCATGTCCAGGATACAGTGTGTACAGCAGCACTGTGGAGCCCTGGCAAAGGAGCTCCATTGGGCATCAGCCAGTTTGGATGCCAGAAATACTGGTGCCAACAGGAAGGGTCAGGATTCAGCCAAGAATGGTTCCCAGTAAGGTGGGAGCAGGTGATTCTCATGCACACAGAAGGCAAGCAGAGCAGTGACAATGGACTGCACTTGGAGACAACAGCTGCACCTGTACTTATGGGATCTCTATGGTGTTCTCATAACACTTTAGAGCCAGGTCACAACTTCTCCTAGTTACTGAACCTTTTTCCAGACACTTTAGAGGGAGCTTCTAGAGGAAATGGGAGCTTCTATCTTTTATCATTTCTAAGGAGAATTTTGTTGTAAAAACTAGTAGATAGGTGGAGGCCTTAAGTGTGAAGCTCTCTATATCGTACAAAAATAAAAAATTGAATTAGTTTACATTTGGGAATAAATCCAGAAAATGCAGAAATGATCCAGAAAAGTTGTATTTTCCTTGTATAATAGAAGCTAAACTAAAAACTGGAACAATATCAAACAATTGTCTGCAAAAAAATAATGTTCTCATTTTTAACTCCCTTCTCAAATAAAATTTTAGAGAAACTGCTGCAGTTCTGCAAAGCACAGATTGAATTGTGCTTTTCCATCAGTAAATACCCATTCAGAGTTTCCAGACAGCTGAAGTGGAGCAGATTATTATCTACACAATGCTGAAGCCAATAAAGGAATTTCACACTAACTTTACCTTCCATTTGTGGAACCCGCAGTTGCTCTAGGCTTATCCCACGAGAATGGCTCAGACTTTTCCTTAAGAAGTTTGTCACTAGAAAAAGAAAAATGCCAGTAAGATATGACCAGCGACTTACATTGTATGACTATAGGACAGTCTGCTATCATTTTGTTTGGACAAGTACAAAACGGGGCTAGCCCAATACACCAGGACAGGGAGAACCAACTTTTTATGTGCTGTGGACCAGACTGCAGCTCACAGGTTACTTAGAGAGTTGTGCTGCTCTCTGGAGTGAGGAACTGATAAATCCTTTGCTCAGACAAAAGTGCCCTATAACAGATGCTCTCTGCTCCTGGGCCAGAGAGGTCTTCCTGCAAGGTCCACCAGCTGCACTTCTTTGTTGTGCCCAACTACACCCATCATTCACTCCCCAGACCTGTCAAGCTGTACGTTTCCCTCCCTGCCAATTGTTTTCTCTCCAGTTTTAGGTGGCTTAAGTAATGAGGAATCCTCTAATTTCTCTTGGAGACTGATGCACAATTAGGAGCAGCTATGTGACCCAAATGACCCTAAGCACAATGACTGCATTGTAATCAGGCTGTCTGTGCAATGACATACAAGATTTATTCATGGGCCTCAGCTGAACTATCAAGACAATTTCTATCAGACTTTACCTTTTCTCAAGCACATTAGACTTTTTTTTTTTCACCAAGATATAAAGTTGGGAAGATCTCTAGCTTTATCTTCACTGATAGGGATGGAAAGCGAACTACAATTAACTGTGTATGCTGCACAAACTCACTTGGTAGATCCAAGCTGTCTACAGAACAAAAAGAACAATCTTCACACAGCCATAAATTCAGTTTGGCAACACTGGGAACAAAAAGAGGCCTGCTAATATGGGATATATCTCAGAAACACCTCTCTTGCTCTTCCCCGGAAAGGAACTATCTCATTCTTAAAGGAAATGGGGCAAATAAATGACACCATGTAGGATGCTGTCTTCTGCTCAAAGTACACCTCAGCATAGGCCAGCCAGCAGCAGCCAGTCTGTGCTGTGCTGCTGCATGAGATACTTTCCACCCATAGCTAGGCTGCGTTCATCTGTCACTGCTTTCTCTTCAGAGGTCCCCTCAGACTTCTCATCCATTTTGCCATTATGATAATCAGACTAAATGCCCTAATATGTGGATTTAGGTGCAGCTACATTATATCATAGCTCTGTCCCTTGACATATTCACCACTTGTATCCTTCCAGTTTTCTTAGACCCTCCTCCATATTACAGAGCTTTTTGCACTTTCCCACTGCTCAGTCACCCCTGCAGACTTTCTACAAGGTGCAGAGGACCAGAACCAGTGTTAGAAGTCACCAGTGGCATAGATTAAAAGCATCCCTTGCAGGTGGAAGGAACTCCCCAGGGGTGGACAACTGAAACAGTGACAAATGTGTGAAGCAGATTCTTTAGGGACTGAGCCATAGAGGAGAATCCTTGGGGGAGGTGGAGCAGGAACAGAAAAAAATTGACATGTTTCAGCCTAGCCAACAGATGATGTTCTTGGAGAGCAGCCCAGGACCATGACTGGAGAGATCCCATCTGTTTGAGACCACTAGCAAGCATATAACATTTCTAAGCAAAAAACAGGGTTATGCCTTATGTTTAGCAATGTAGATCAGCCTTTCTGAACTTCTTACCCATCCCCATGCTGTGGCACAGTTTCCAGTGAGGAGTTCCCATTAGGAGTTTGTCTGCTATCACCATTTCTGCAAGCAAAACAGCAAAAACACTTAGGTGTGGGAACAGAATGTGAGGCACAGGAACTCCATGGCACAGTGCTTGTTGGAGGGTGATAAGGACAACGTGGGGACTGGATTGAAATAAAAACATGATCAGTTTAGGATATAGAAAGGTCTGTAAATTTTGGACTCATTTTTATCAGAAAGAACCAGGTGATGTTTGAGCTGTGGGAGGCCCACAACCTTTCATTTCAAGCTTTTCTCCCAGATTGTTAATGCTTTCATAACACACTGCTTTCTTAGAGTTCCCATGCTACAGGATTTATTGTTTCATGAATGCACTGTGTCCAAATCACATGCATCTAGGGAAATACCACCAAGAAGGATCAATCTCTCCAGGGCAGCAAGCCTCTTGCTATCGTTAGTGGAGCTTTAGGAGGATTCTGAGCCAGCAGACCTACCTGACTTCAGCATACGTGGAGATTTTCTCTGAAGTTTCCCTTAAGGTTGTGGTTGTTTGGCTCTTACTGCCTATTTCAGTGCTGCAAGAGAAAACAAGGAAAGCAGCTGCCTTTCCTGAACAAACCAGCTCCCCCTTGCAGCTGGCCAAAATTATCTTGTGCAGAAGTGTTCCTTTCAGCAAATAAACAGAATTTAAAACAAACATCACTGCTTTCAGTACATTCACTTTAGAAGTAGTCTTGTCAGAAACAACTTTGAAATTAAAAATACCAGCTACTGCCATGAATATCTACAGTCTGCCAGTGATACACAGGGGGAAAAAAATACCAACAAGGTCAATGACCAATGCAGTTTGCAGTACTGTGGAAAAACATTTTAAATTTTTTTTTAGTCCTATGCTCTGAATTCAATCAAACAAAGTTGAAGGCAACTGAAAATTATTCCACCACACATTTAGCAAGAAGGACTTAGGTAGTTCTTTTTGTCAGGTTTTGAGCACTTATATCAAACTGTCAGATTCTTTCAAGACACAGCATGGACAGAAAACCTTCGTAGATTCACACAGCTGTTTTAAAACTCTTCCATGTACAAGGCTGATAAATTGGCTTCATTTCACCTCCTAAAGGTGTGACAACAGAAGTCTCTGATTCCAAGCTGCATATGTGCTGATACAGCACCAAAAAATGCCCAAGGCATCTTGGCTGTGCTGTAACACTCACCTGGTGGGCGACACTGCTGTTGTCTTTGGTGCATTCCAGGAAGGCCCAACTGTGGGCTTTTTTAGCCCATTGGTACTGACAGAAGAAAAACAAACAAACCCCACAAGTAACAAAGCATTAAAAACAGAATATCTTTTAGTTGCTATTGTTTTAGTTGCTAAAACAAAGCAATACAGGCTGAAATGCCTCATCTATTGGACTCCCTGCTGGGCACACTAAGGACCAGAGTGGCAGAGAAGCTAATAATGCCTCTGTTTGGCTTCAAGCCACCCTTTAGAGCAAGAACAGAGAGCTTAATCCCAAATTAAATGAATCTGCTTGAAAACAGAAGAATATTTTCCCTCTTAGGACAAACATCTCCACCTCCATATGGGCCTCAGCCCCACACATCAGTGGCTTCTGACCAGTGTGGACCAGGAAAGAATATCACTGCTGCTTCTTTACATCAAAGACAGCTTATTCCCAGGTTTCTCATAGCACTGCAGGAATGCCTCAGTCTGTCTGCCACAGCTCCACAGTAGCCTGTGGTAGGGGCTGGAAGCTTGAAATGAGGCTAACTTTTACTATGAAAGCAAAGATCAATTTAAAGATAATGAAATTCTCAAACCTCCCAAGTCACACCTATCTGTTGCTATCAAGGTAGAATAATTAAATCTAAAGTCCAACAAAAGCAGAGAGCTGGCTCAGGGGACTGGAAATAATGAGATACTGAGTACTTCACGTCTAGGTGATAGGGTCAGTTCACACAGCCAAGTCTGCTAGTACAAGAAAATCATTACTATCTGATGGCTTGTTGATGGGTAGGTGAGCTTATCTAAACCTGTCCTGACTCTTCTGTGTGTTGTCCCTCCAGAACCGCTGTCAGGCTTGTTCCTGTGGCATATGAGCACCTCATGAAGACAAGGCCAACTGCTGTGGTGTGTGATCAGGAGAGGGGCTCAGTGGCAAGTTTATATCATGCAACACACTATAGCTTATGCTACTCATTTTTCCTTTTCAATTGTTCTCTTTCTGCAAAAAAGAGGCAACAAGGGTTTCATGAGAAGTCTTCTGAAAAACCTCCATCCCTGCTACCTTCCAGCTAAATGGAAAGATGGAAAGTCATGGTACCCAAAATCAAAGACAATCTCCACACTTCTCCAAAATGAGGTCAATACCTGTTGTCATCTACTGTAAACTTGCACGAATCAGACACAGTCGGATTCCTCCTCTGCTGTCCTTCTTCTTCTATCTCAATTCTTCCAGAAGAGAGGGGAGATGGAAGTGAAAAATATTACATATATCACAATTTCCCATTTTCCACTGCTAATCCAGGCAGTTTACTTTAGCTTTCCCTTAAGCTATGTTTTCTCTGTTTCCCTCAGAGGTATATTTTTCCTGTCCTCTGTGCTCTGTGCTTCTATTGGTGAGCATCTCAAATGACTGAATGAAGTAAGACCTGAAGCCAAAATCAGTGGTACTTTTTGTGTCACAGTCACCTTACAAATGTCATCAGGCAAATGTTTAAGTTCCAGAAAATGGCCTAGATATCATTTCTTTATGGTACCAAGTGCTTCAGAAACTGAACACCTGAAGAATATTGGCACTGCTGATTGGAAGAAGAAAGGCAGAGAATGAATCAATACAATCCCTCCTCACTTCAGGTTGCCCACAAACCAAAGTATCATCACATATTTTCATCGTTCAGAACAACGTGAACTCTCAAAATTCCTGAGCATTCTTTTTACAGATTCTTTTTACTGTCCCTCCCCTGCTTTAAAACACATTGGCATCTCCCATCCCAGCACTTAACAGCAACTCTGGCGTAGCACAAACACCCAGCCCCAGCAGTATTGCTAGAGCAGGGGTCAGTGACCTACCTCTTGGCAAACAAGGGTGGGAACTCTTGTGTTGGGCTTCTGTAAAGGAAGCATAAAGGCAATGGTTAGAAGTTTGAAGGAAAAGACACACCTTAGGCAAGAGCAGTTCCCAAGTGGTCACTGATCCATATGGTGCAAAGCATTAAGCACCAATTGGGCAGAGCTGACAGTGAGTGGATGCACAAATTACAGAACAGAGTAAATAAAAATAGGAAGAGCAACAATTTGTAACAGATAAAGTGTGTAAGTTTCCCCAAAGTGTCTTCATGATTTTACACCTTCCTGATTCTGCTTTTCTCCCTCCATGTAGGCCTGCCTCTTTCCACACCACACAATACTTGATGCACCATAAAAAATAGCAGGCAGTTCAAACTCCCTCAGTGTCCTTATAAATCCTATCCAGGCACTCCTCCCATTCTCAGCGCAGTCACATGCATCTGGCACATCCCCTCCCTGCTTCCTCCCACACTACCAACCTCCTGGTGCCTCGTTCCATCACACAGAGTTAGGTCAGGAGGATGAGGATTTACAGTGAAAGCAAGCTGCAAAAAAAAGTCACTAGCACAGTTCCTCAGAGATCAGAGGCCTTGGAAATCTGTTTATTTCCTCCCAGGAAAGAGAAGGATAACAGAGCCTTGAACGGCAGCTCTCAGACATATTCATGCTATTGTTACATACCCACACATTAGTAAGGCAAATCAAAAAGGTGATCCAATTTGGATGCAGTTTCTACTCATGGGCTGTATTTGCTCTAATCTCCCCCTACCATGCAAGTATTTCCTGCAGTGAAACTAGAGACACCAGGATTAGAAAGTGACTGACAATCTGGGCCTTAAATGTGTAGAGACTATCACAGTTTTTCTCCTGCTGAAATTTTATTCTTATCAGTAGGGGAGTCTTCTCAAGATTCCTAGATTTCCCCAGTTCTGCAGAAAGTTTCAAATAACATTGCAGTTTCTAGAAAGAGAGCAACAAAGTTTTCTCCACTTATCTGGAAGATCACCAACATCTTCGGTGAGTCTTTAGATCAGACTGCCACCCTTATCAGACCATTGCCAGTAGTCTCTTTCCTGCCTCTCGTCCCATATTTCCATGAGGAGAACTCACCCACTGCTTTTCTTGGCTGCTGAGAGGACATAAGCACGCTCCCTGCTGGCAGTGCGCCTCAGGACACTGTTGGCCGCCTCTGTCCTGGAAGTGAAGGAAAAGGTCACATTCTGCTCGTGCTTTTAGGGGCTGCTGGGTGCAGCCTTAAGAGGCAATAGACAAACTGCACAGTGGAGACTTGTCCCAAACCTGGCACAACTCCCATGGCTCTGAAAATCTCCTGAAACCCAGCCAGGGCGAAAAGAAGAAACAGTATCTACACTTTTTCTCTTAGCATCAATGTTTCTCTACACATTGGGCCATAGCACTTTATCACAGATGTAACACATCAGGCAAAAAAAAATTCCTTCTCCTTCTCAAGATCTGGTCTGTTTTGATGTTACATGCTGAGGGACAAAAATGGGATACCAGCTTTGTGGCTGACAGGCTATGTAGACTGCACATGTTAATGAAAACACCAGTACCACCAAATGTATCAAAGGGGAAAGTCCAAAATGAAAGGATTTTAATTGGTTTATCACCACTGGTCACATTACCAAGTTTCACTATAAAAGTCTTTATCTGAGAAAAAGCATTTTGAGAAACAAAACAAAACAAAGACAGATCTGCCACAGGAACAAAACATACCCTACTCCTGGTGTGAGAACAAGACTCTCCTTCAGATCTGGACTTAGATACGAGTCCCCAGGTGGCCCGGTCTCAAAGACACACGTGTAGGCAGCAGGAACAGGACTCCTCCCTTTACTTCCAGGCTGTTTGTGCATCCCTATCGTTTCACATAGGCACCATGGAGCTGATGGATTCCACAACCCATTTCCAGCTACCAAATTAATTGGGGTATGCTGTCAGGTTGAATCACGTCAGGCTTTTAATTATATTTTGTTGAGAGTGCAGTCGCCTGTGGGCATTGATGTGCTCTCTGTAGAAATATCTGCTTATTATTTTATTGCAATCAGCCCTAATGGCTTAGCTATAATCATCATTGAACTGACCCTCCCATTAAAGAACAGTTAATCTGAAGTAAGTTCACTTGTCTCTGCCCCTTGCAAGAAAGAGGTGGTTACCTGGAAGGCATACCTCTTTTTATGTTCATCTGGACTAAAAGGCACATCCTCCTCACCCAAGTCCACTGATTTTGGTTTGACATTATAGGGAGCTCTGAAATAGGAAAGGAAGAGGAGAGCCAGAGTAAGGAAACTGCCTGTGTAGAATGTTGCAACACAAGAAAAAACATAACAAAATGAAACAAAACAACAATGCTCTAAGGGCAAGGTATGTGGAAACAGGTTCAGGCCCTGGAAATGTTGCATATGAGTGGGAGGACACTTGTATTTTTCAGCTGGATTAGGGAACACGTGCTCATAGGATTTTGTTTTATTAGTGGAGGGGTTTTAAGACTAGAGGGTTTTAAGACTACAGGTTGATAAATGCTCAGCTGCATTTCAGGGTACAGTCACAGTCCCTGATGTTAAATGTTACGAATGAAATGTCATGAGTGCTGTTCTGCCATGAGCCTCCTCCTTTCCTCTGGTTTCATAAAAGCCAGCAATGCTGCAAACCTAGTCCCAAGGTTGCATCCTCCACTTTCTGCCTTAATTACTACCAAGTGGTAAAATTTGCTCCATGCAGAGGCCATTACCAGGTCAAGGAACACCTTACAGCCCACACAGGCCTGGAGGTAACACTGGAAAATGCTTAAGTTTCCAGTGATAGCTCTCTACACAGCACTCAGATGATGAAGCCATGCCTGACTGAGCACCTATGTGTGGGTGGCTTTGCTGCTGAACCTGTACATGGGCACAAAGGCACTGCTCCTCTTTGCACACTCACAATTTCTTGTAATCCTCAGTAGTCATCCTGTAGCCAGAAGAATGGCATGAACTGGGTCCCTTCACGGCAGTGCTGCAGGCGGCACAAATCACAATGGTTAACATGACCCTCCTGAGCTCTCATCCTCTTTCACCCTCTCCCCATGCACCACAAGATGAAGAAAAACAGAGTGATCCTAAGTATCCACCCTCTGAATTTAGGGCAGAATTCTTTCCATGGTCTTGGATTAGGATTTGAAGTCTATTTTGATTTTCCAGGACCAGTGAGTCGTCAAAGCCAGTAAGGGTACACTGTTCTGTGAGATGATGCTACTGTATCCCAGGATTAGCAAGGGAGAAGGAGGAAAGACACTTTGCAGCATCATTCTTCTCCCCAGCTGAAACAAAATGGGGGAAAAGGGGAATTCAAAAAGTTTCATCTGACATGCAACAAACATCTGTCCAGATTAGGTCATGCTTAGATCCTTCTACACTTAAACATAAGAGCCTCTCAAGAAACAGGTTCAAAAAAAAACCCAAACCTTAAAAACATCAAAATGAATGTCACAGCCTTGAAAGGCCTCCTTGTGATTTATACCCCACCCAAAACCTATTTGCCAAATTAAAACCAAATCTATGAGTAGTTTCACAGTCAACTGCTATTCTATGCTTTGGTGAGGAAAATACAGAGTTTGATGTCTTTTTTCCATGTTCTGAGTAGAGCTGCTAAATAAAAGCCCTGTCTTTCAGCATTATATATAGATTTAAAGAAGCTCACCGGAAGCCCACGAGTATCAGCCAAAGTAAAAGGATCACTCAAAATATATACAGTATGTAGAAGTTCATTTTCATTAACAATTGGAAGATATACATACTTTTTCTGTGCCGTCTTAGAAGATGGAGAATTTGGCACGGAAGGAGTCTTATCAATGGTTTTTGTGAACACTCCCCTGGTGAGAAAAGAGACACACTAAAATTGTTTTTCAGGGAAGAGTTTGGAGCTAAGATTAGGAGACATGCAGCCATTCTTAGGCCTAATAGCATCTATATGTTCTGTCAGCTCATGATACCAAAAATTGTAAGATGCTTTCCTGGGAGAGTAATCCTGAGAAAAGTTCCATCTTCCTACTCTGTGGCCTTACACAACACAGTAACATCAGCTTTCACACAACTTGAGTGTGTGTGCATCACAGGACTTGCCAACCTGGTTAGGATAAATGGGGCATTAGGGTCTCTGCATACAACAAGCTACACGTCACAGGAAGCTGAAGTGCACAAGTCCCATCAGTAGTGATGTTCTGATCCTGATAAAGATTACAGAAAATTTTTGCAGCATGATCATCTTCCCATGTGTGATCATTATCCCATACAGAAGAGATCTGATTTTCCGTTAACATCACCATCAAATTATCTGTTAACAAAACATCCAGGACTATCTCTTTATCACAGAACACTCATCTGAGCATTACAGTGTTCCTAACTGGCAGAAGAAACCAAGAGATCATAGTATTTTTCATGTTTGCTGCTCCTGATATAGTTCTCCTCTTCCTCCACCCAAGTGCTTCTTGCTGCTCTGTATACCAACCTGATGAGGTAACCGGATTGAGGCTTGGAGGCAGGAGATCTGTGCAAAGAACAGACATCAGTGAATTAAAAAACATCTGGAAAAGCAGCACCAGTATAAAAGAGAAATGCCCTCATTGCTGTCAAGCCAAAATCTAGCCAAATGGACCTTGGGTGATAACTTTGTTACTACACCAAACTGACCCTGGAAGGATTCTTTAAAAAAAATAAATAACCTTCAGAACAAGATCTAAGAAAGAGAGCTAAAGGATGACATTTCAGAATTAGCCAGTTAAAGTTATTCATACTGACAGTTTTCTGGCTCAAAATGAAGTCCTCAAATTGATGTCACAGATGGAGAAAAACAAAGTACAGATTCTAGCTGCTTTATCACAGGAAAGACATCAGCTTCACACTAACTTCTCTGTCTGTCTGTCCTCAGAAGCTGGGTGGAGCATACTTCCAGGGGAGCTAAAGTAAAGGGCCACCAACAGGCAGTGATTTGGCCCTTTCATCAGGACAGAAAGAAGTGTTTCTAAAACTTGATTCAAGCTGACTTGAAAAAGTCTACCTGCGATCAAGGTGGGGACCAAGATGAGCCTCAAGGACCTAGTTCTATCAAATAGGGCATTAACAGGTTCCTTCCATCCCTGCCCAAATGCAACCCCCCTTCTTTTCCTGCCTGTCCACATGCCCTCAGGATAATACAGCTGTAAGGTAGCTCAGCAGGTCTCTGGTCTAACCCGCTCCAAGCAGGTTCAGCAATAAGGTCAGAGCTTAGCAGGAAGGCAAGTTTACACTGCACATCACCACATGCTTAAAGTGACTGCCAAGCTCAAATTTATCCCATTGCCTTCAGACACAGAAATGCAAACTCACTGCAGGCTTAGCTTAGCTCTGGAGCTCTCTGGATGGGCACCTAAAGGATGTTGAATGCTAAACATAGCCCCAAGCTCCTCTTTCTGCAGTGTCCTCAGAGCGGGCACCAGCAGTCTGTAGCCCATCTCAGTCCCATTGCCTAGTGGCTCCCTATGCACTGAACTTTAATTGAAAGCTTCTGGCACAGCAAAAGGGCAGTGCTATAAGCTCCTGCGTTCCTTGAAATCCTCATGATCTATACCTGAAGCAAATTCAGTTTCATTACAGAGCTTCTCTTGCTCTGAGGAACCTTCAGGCTCATAGCATACAGATGTTGATCCAGAACAGGAGTAGATGTGCACCATTAAGCTTTGGGATCATGGCCTTGAAAGCATCCAATCCTCTGCAGTGAAGTTATTGATCCATCCAGTCTCACATCTCTCCATCTAGACTTTGCAGGACCTAAGCTATGCACTGTACAAGGTGATGGTTGGTGAGACATCAACCAATGTACAATGAACAATGTAGGCTCTTCTCACTAACTGTATTTTTTCAACACAATCATAGAAGTGAGGGGGTTAGAGTAAGAAGAACAGGTGAAAACATGCACTGATGCACTGAGATAAAAAGGAAGCAATGGGATGGGTCCCCCAAATTACCTCTCAGTCTGAAGAGCAGTAGGTGCTGAGGTTGTGGATCCCCCACCAGTTCGCCCAGACCTGAGTACAGAAGAAACGACCACATAGTGAACTCCTGTTCTTGCTGAACTACCTCGTCAAATGTGGCAATTGTTCTTTCTGAGAGAGCTGCCAAGAGAAAGCTGTATGGAGCTTGATTTTACTTCTAACTGAAGAGATCCTGGTGCAGATTGTTGCCATCCCTGGTGCAGGGATGGCTGCATGTCCCATTAGCTGCAGGAGGAGATGCAGACCTGACTGTTTTACATCACTTTAAAACCTCCTCCTGTCAAGGTCTGTCTTTTTGCTCGTCACTTCAGAGATGGTGAAACAAAATCTGGCCTCAGAAACTTTGAGTTCTCCTGAGACATCAAATCTGCATGTGCAGATTTGATTCACAGCTCCCAGCAAATCCCATTTCTCAGTGCTTCTCCTCCAGTCTCTGCCAAAATGAAACAGGAGCACTGCTTCCTTGGGCAGTGCCATTTCCTGGTATCACAGGAACCCCACGACAAGCCAGTTCAATGTGCATTTCTCCTACAAGCTAGAGCTCTCAAGGGATGCTGATGAAGGAAAGGGAGAAGGAAAGCATTCCTTAGTGACAGCACTTACAGCGGGCTGCTCTTCTTTTCATCCTCGGAGTCCGAATTCTGGTGGTGAATCCAGCTCTTATCTCCCTTCAGGGTGGTGCGAACCTTCATCTGCTTAATGATCCTCCTGCGGTCTTCATCTGTAGGTGTAATCACACGATCTAGGAGAGGCAGAGGGAAAGGAAGGAGAGAGCAGAAGGGCTGTTGAGAAGGAGCAAAACTTCAGTGTCAGCACGTGAGCTGCTGGCAAACCTTAGCAGAGAGCATGGGGTCCCCTATCAGAGATGCAAACACTTATGAGTCTTTTGCTACTTCCTATGAAAGATAAAAACAAGCTGTCATCCAAAATTCAGATCAATTTACCCCAGCTCCACTGATGTGTCACCTCTTCTAAAGAGACTCTTACGGCTTTTTTCTCCTTCTTTCTGGGGACTGTTTAACATTAATGAGTTATTTTCTTCCAGGGAAACCAAAGACATTCAGTGGGTGGTCTAATCACATATTTACAAGGCAGTGCATTTCCTCTGGCATTTCCCATCAGATCAGCTCTAGCAAAGAGCTTTTTTTTGGTTTATGGGAGAGAATGATAAGTCTGGAGCATGAAACTGAGCCAATGGCTGGGGGACAAGCCATAAAACACATAAATCCAGCTTTCTCTGGTGTCTTGTCAGAGAATGGCAGGGATGCCTCTTAGTAAATTAAAAAACAAAACAAAACAAAACAAAAAACACAACCAAAACAACAACAACAACAAACAAACACAACAGTAATGACAACAACAAGGAATGCATTTTAACTGGGAAATTCCCCATCCAGCACTTTCTTCTGAGGAAAAGCAGTTTTTCCATAGGGAAATTATAGATACCAGATAAGAAAATTCATTTTCTGTGTATTTCTGGTTATCTTTCATCCTTTGCCATTTTGGAAATGACTGCTAAGTGTTGAAAACATCAGGCCTGCTCTCCTCATAGAGCTTGGACCAATGCATCTCAGGTATTTAGAGACAGTTGTTGCAGCTTTACAACCAAATTCATATCAGCCAAGACAAGGACACTGCTTGTCTACACTCTTAGCCTTAGACAAACATGAAATAATTTAGTTTAGCTACCAAGAAAGAAGGGTCAGCTAGGTCTCAGGATCCTGTGCTCACGGTAGGCTAAAAGGCTGCACAGAAATGGTTATCACTGGTCAGTTGACATGCAGTAAATTGTTTAATCATTGGTACACGATCACGTGCTTCAAAGCTGTTATGCCATAGAGATGCAGTGGTGGATTTTTTTTGGAGAAGCATTTATGTCAGAATTCTATTAAGGAAAACCAGTTATACCAACAGTAATATAACTGTTATATAACAGATATATATATAAATATGGAATTTCTCATGTGGAATTAGCAGGAGCAAAGACACTGATAAACAGAGCCATACCCAACAGTGTGGGGACCAGCAGTAACACTCTTCACGCTGAACACCTGGAAAAGGAAGGACTGCTTTTCTTAGTACTGCAATTTCAAAATCCACTGTACCATGGAAATAAACAAGGCCCTTCCACTCTTCTATTCTGTTCCAGGTTATCTGTGGATTTGGAACTGTCATCCCTCTCTACTGATATCTAAAAGTCCAGTAACTATTTGTCACTTAAAAAGTAAATCTCAAGATCTGCTGCAGATTTCTGTGGCCTGAGCATGATCCTAAGTGAAAACAGCTTCTGTAAGTATTTTTCATGCTTCTTTGATAAGATATTATTAGGAATGTATTACTAATATAGCAGAGGACAGATTCCCAACAGCTTGAGATGGAAAGGAATTACCTTTGCTGACACCCAGGGACATCATGGTTCTCAGAAGTGCCTTCCCCCTTCAGTTACTGTTTGAAGACAACAGGCCTCTGGAAGAAATGAAAAGGGAGAACGGCAGATTAGTAGTTCTCATATAAACAGTTTCAGAGTCATGCAGAAGAGGGAGCATCACAGCAGTGTCACAGCCACAGCGCCTGGAGTATGGAAAGATCATGACACACATATCAGAGTTGCAATTTCTCCTCATGCCATGCACCTTCAGCATCAAGGATGGAGAAAAAAATCCAGTGGATGTGTACTTCATACCAGTGAGTGGAAAGACTGCTAATGATAAATGCATCCTTCCTGGTCTGGGAGGAAAAGAGAGGAGGAGACCTTAGCAAAGGTGACCTAAGGAGATTAAGGCAGAACAGCTCTTCTGGAATCTGTTTAAGTAAGAGAAGCTGAGGATGCTTGGGTGAATCATGGCATTTTCACTAAGCAGGAGTACAATAAAAGGGCTCTTTCAGTTGGCAGACATGTTCCATCATTCTCTATAAAATATAGCAGGGAGAATGTCTTACTCTTTGTCTTAAAAGAGAAAGTTCTTGCTTCCATTGGCAATTGAGTTCCTCCTTGAAGTGCCCACAGCAAAGCAGCAAGGAGAAACTCCTGGATGTACAACCTTGGAGATGCTTTTTAACATTTGCAAACAAACAAGCAAATGAAAGAAAGCAAAACCAAAACAAAAACAAACAAAAACCAAAACAAACAAACAAAAAAACCCCAAAACACAGCCCCCAAATGGATCCACAGGGTTTGAGCAGAACCCAGGTTAGTTCAGCAGCTGACTGCTTTCAAATAATTAAATAAATAAGCACAATAAAATCAGAAATGTCTCCTTTCTTTACCCTTTAAAGTTTCTCCTTTCCCCCATTTGTTCCTTGCCAAAACTATCTGCTGAACCTGGATTCTTAAGTGACTATACTATTCATTAAGAGAAATGCCCAACCCTATTTGGGAGCCTGTGAATCTAAAATTAGGTTGTTATTATCTGCTGGTGGGCTTGTCTCTGCAGTACTGCTGCAAAGCCACACGCCCATCAGGAATGCCGAGCGCTGATCTCATAGCGTTGCTTCTTGGCAGTGCCTCCTCCATCCTCTTGTCTCAGCTGAGATCTGCCTCGGCTCCCTGCATATCCACCCTTTATCCAGTTTGCTCTCAGATGGAAAACAAGCCCTCTATTACCCCTAGGCTCCCTCTCCCTTTTGCAAACACTCCCAAACATTAATTCAGCTTCCACCAGGAGCTGACGGCCCACCTCTTTTCTTATCCTTCCCAGATCCCCCTTCCCACGCAAAATTTAATTGTCCCTGCTATTTAGAGAAAAAATATTATCTAGGACAACACTGTTGTTTTCATGAAGAGCCTCTAAATACTCAGGTATCTTTCCACCAAAGGCAAGAGGCCTGACTGCAGTCTGTAGGAGCACAGCCAAAGGACGCATTACCTTGCAACCCTAGGTTAAAAAACTCACAGCATCCTGGTCCTGCACCTAGAGAAGTTACATGGCTTCACCACCTACCAAATCCGAGAAAGATGGATTTCAACCACAGCTACCTTGCTAACTGCAATTCAGAGGTGCTCCTATGCATTTGGTGCCCTCTTCTACTTACTAAATTTCTTATTTCAGGACAAGATCAAGTTGAAGGAAGTAAAGGAGAAGAAACAGTGGAAAAGAACAGCCCCAAGAGCTTGAGACAGTCCTAATCCAGGGCAAATAAGTGGCAGAAGTAGGCATGTGCTACGTGTTGCAATAGAATGAGGCTTTTGGAAGCTGGTTCCTGTCTAGCAGCACAACTCAGAGGGAATTAGCCACCCAGTACAGATCTTTTAGAAGAATAAGCAGAGGTTTAGGAACACACAGGGAAGATTCCCAGGAAGATGCACAGTGAGGGATGGAGCTCATGGGGATGCTGAGCCCTGCTCCTGGACAAGCAACAAAGCTCTGCAAGAAACATCATCTCAGTTTATTGCTTGAACAGCAGCTTCATTTCTTACTCACACAAATCCCCTAGCTTAACAAATACACCCAAAACCAAAGGGAAGCCACAAAAAGTGGCACTCAGCATGCATATAAATACACGTGCCAGAAACTACATGTTGGCCAAGATTGGCCAAGCCTTTTCCTCTGGCGCTGCGTTCCCTCTTCCTGGCTCACATCACCTTGGGAAGGATCACAGTAAATGCTGACATAACTCCACTGATATTTCTGGCTTGACAAACAGATGTTGGAACACGTCGCTGGTGCTCACCTGGCTTGGCTTTGGGGGACTGGCAGTGTTTTCTGCCAGCCTGCTTTTTCCACCTATGATTCATGTAATGGCAGCAGCAGCTCAGCCATCCCAGTGCTGTGAGCCATCGGGAGGCTCTGTGCTGGTTAATGGGCAGAAAGGTTTGGAGTTAGAGCCTGACTGCTCCACAGTGAGGATTCTTCACAAATGCCCTAACAAAAGGAGACCAGAGTCAATCTTGCAGCAAAGCTTCTGTGACAGGCACAGAGTGGTGAAAAGGTCCTTCTGTGAGAGCTGGAGGAGACAGTTTTCCACGTCCTTTAATATAGTTTTGTCTTTTTCATTCACAAAGTGACTATTTTTTACCTTTCACCCAGGGATCAAAGCAATACAGACTAAATAACATCACTAGAAGCTGAAAGAATGCAGCAAGAACAGAGCAGTTCAAGTACTCTATTTCTTGCTCCCATTCTTCACCACCTGCAGTCAGCTCCTGCTGGAGGTGTGACAGTGAGCTCTGTAAACCTTATGACGATCAGCGCAGTCCTTACACTCGGCAACGAGAGCACTGAAAGACAAATCAGCAAAGGTTATATCGTGGCTCCTGCAGTTAGAATAACTCAACATTTCCTACATGAGAAAGGAAAGCTCGTTTTCTTGTTTTAATGCCCGCTGGCACCTGGCAGACAAACTAATGTCTACAGATGCTAAGACAGAAGCTGTGCTGAAGAAACGGGAACAAGAGAGCTAGATGGGGTCCAACAACCCAAACCAAAAAATAAAAAAGGCAGATCAGCGAAGTAGAATCAGGAATATTATTTCCCAAAGCAAGCCAGTATTATTTCTCCATGCTTTAATACTCCAGTGGCTGGTGGTTAGAACAAGAAATGGGAGATGCAGCTTCTGCAGCTGCACAAGGCTGCAGTGGGACCACAACCCAGTGCATCTGTTCAAACCACACGGCTGTTCAGAAAGGAGTGTGGGATTCATGGGGCCAGAGAGGATTAGCAAATGGGCATCTGACTCCAGAGAGCTGACACAGCACTCCTGGGAAAGAAGTGCTTCTCACTGCTCCAGGGACTGCTTAGAAATTGAAACAGTTTCCCCTTTCTAGCAAAATCTGCATTTAAGCTTTAACACATGTATTGCAGGACCTCAAAGCATGTTTCAAAGCATTTTTTTCCAAGTCTGCAGTGCAGAAAATCTCAAAGATCTCCACTCAAGATTTGGAGGACGTTTCATCACATTTGCCTGCCATTATACTCTTGAAAGGTAGTGGCAAGCCAACATAGAGCAATTCCAAAATCTTCCTTATCAAAATGCACTAGGGGATGCAGTTTTTCGTAAGTACACTTTTAAGGTATTGGAAATTCCACCATAGATAGTAGTTAAGTAATAAAGGAGGAAAAAAAACAACAAAAAAAAACCCCAGAACGTGTTTTTGTTGGCATATCTTATTTGGGAATCAATCATCAGCTACTGCCACAGGCTACAATAATTTCTTCTATTGCTATGGAAACAAATCCATTTGCCTAGTTCTAGGATAGATTGCAACTGATCCCAACAGCTCCCCTTCCCACCTGGAGAAGTGGAACATTACCTGCCTTGAATGAAGCTTAAAGATCTGAAGTCAGCAGGGGAGGGGAGAGGAAGCGACGATGCTCTATGCGTCTCTGGATGTGAGACAAGACAGATCCTTTTTCTCCCATTGTCCAAATCCAAGGCTGTGTTAGAGTACGCAATATTTCTGGAGGTTTTAAGATCCAGAAGCACTGTTCCACCTGACTGAGGGTCATTTTGGAGCTAAGAGTATGGCCCGTCAGTCAAAGCAAACAAAAAGATCTGTCTCCTGGCAGATGCTGAGGGATATCTGTGGACCTGGCTATGAACTTAACTTCCAGATATTGATCACTGCAGCTACCCTTTCAGGACAGCTTTTTCTTTCCTCTGTGCAAGATGCCAGAGTTGTGCTGCTGCTTGCCCACCTCCTACCATCACAACTCAAACATTTGTGCAACACCTGGCCCTTGGGAGAATTAAATGGGAAAAAAGGGATAAATGGGAAATAAAAGGGATAAAAGGCAGTTCAGATGACTATCCATGGCAAAAAATTATGCTTTATAATTGGAAACATGGCCACAGAACTCTAAATTTTGGGCATTCAAGTCCTCATGTCTATAGCATCCTATTGCTAACAGAAACCACACTGCATGCACAGGAGCTTCTGGAACCATAGCCCTCACAGAAACACATGTAGCACTGGAGAGAAGCATGACAGCAGCTTCTTTTCATGACATGGGAAGGTGTTCTCTGACAACCTCCATTCACCTATAAGCAGATCACAGATTTTGAGACACAAAGCAGGTACAGCTGAAAAATCCGTGACCTTTCCTATTCCTGCTCCCACACAGCCACCAACCTTTTGCTGTCCCACAATTCTCTCTCTGACTCAAACTGGATCCACCACTTCCCCCTCACCTTCTAATCAAAAAGTAATTCTGTAAGGCTGGATACACATTTTTGTCTTCTGTTTATTCATTACCTAATAAAAAAATCTTCTGCTGTGGGACTGTTCTGAAAGGACTCTCAACAAGTCAACAAGTCACTCTGCTGTAGCCACTAGAGCAGTTCAGGAATAGATTCTTCCAATTAAACATTCACTACAAATATAAAATTTAAAACAAAAATATCACTTCAGAAAAAAAAACATTTTCCTTTCAAAATATTTATATGGAACTTTTTCCTGTAGAAGCGCAGTGGGAGCACTTCACAGTCTCCTATTAAATGTCTACACAGCATCAGTGCAATAGGCCCTCAACCCTAATTGGCACCCTTGGGTGGCATTGCTAAGTAAATGAGCAGTAACTCATAAATTCCTGATCTAAACAGTTACTGCAGGCTCCATTAAGCACTGCCTTGAGATAACTGCACTTTGAGAGATGAATCCCTTAAATGTGCTTCCCCCAGACAAACTTACAGAGCTGCCAAAGGCCCAAAGTTTGCAAAATGCCCTGGGATACTTAAAATAAATGAGTGAATTACAAAGCTCTGAGAGACGATCCTTCTCAAAAAGCAGCTGCAGAAGAGTAAATGTTTGTAGAGAAAAAATATATTGGTAAATACGTGCCAATTTCACTGGACTTTCTACCTTAAAATAAAAAGGGGATATAAATGCTCCTACTTGCAGAACTCTGTGAGAAACCCTTCAGCAAGGGTACATCACCTGCCTGGTATCAAGGTCTGCTTACATCACAGCCATGGAAACCACAAACCTTAGGGGTGAGTCCCAGCCATGCAGCAAGTCCAGGAGCTCCATGGCCTGACTCCTCAGCACTGTGACAGTGTCCCTACAGCAGGCTCTCAGACTGCCAATCCTTTGGCCTGAGATCTGAGAAAAACATGGAGAGCTTCACCTGCTAGAGAGACATCAAACAAGAAATAAGAAAACACAACAGACTGGACGCTGTGCCTAGACCTGCCCACTGGAGTGACTCCTTCCTCAGCAGGGACAACTGGGCAATGCTTAAGCATAGATATGTGCATTCCGTGACCTACCTGTTAAATACAGTCTAGGAAAAAATTCTAGGTAGCACAAGGGCCAGAACTCAGTTCTTCCATACCTTCTTACAGGCTTCTGAGCTAAAATAATTTAGATTTGATCCATCTTGAAAGGCCTATGACTCCCAGAGCAGTGTATACCATCCATTCAGAGCGCACCTGGGTGCAAATTCAAATACCACCTACCTTCAATACAGTTCATAGCAATGTCTGTGTGATACAAACACTGCAGTATGTGCAGCACACAGACATTTAGACCAAGAAGATATATGCTGAATCGTTTTTGTGGCTTAATTGTAGTTATACATTATGCTTTGTCTATTTGTACATCTACTTTTCTCTTCACTCTTCAGGATTCAGCAGTCTGCACGCTGATATTTCTAGACACTCAGTTCTAACTGGGTGTTTCCAACGGTACAAAACACTGGGACTTGTGTTCATTCAGCAAGTGTTAAGAATAATATTTGTAGTGTTTTCTGTTGCTTCTTTTTCCATCCAAAATTAAATAAATTGGGAAAAAAATGGATTGGTAAACACCTGACAATTTCACTCCACTTTACAACACCTTCCACTATTACTGCCTTCAGGAACAACCCCTAAATGTGGTGATCAAATGCACACAATTGTAAAAGACCCCTCATGGTCTGGATCAAGCCACTTAGAGAATTGTTGAAGAAACAGCTTCAACATGCTCAGCTAGCTTAATGGGCAGTAACTGCATCAAAGTGATTTGGTTTCCTGGGGTAGATGCCTATAGTAGTTTTCACATTCTGATCCCCAAAAATGTCAGGATCCAGGGCTCAAGAAAAGACTATACTGAAAATAAGCCTACAAAGGCTACAGCCAGAATGTCTTATCCTCGGGTGATGACAGTGTATCCACAGCAATTGCAATCTGCAGAGTAGAAAGCAACAAAAAATAATCAGAAGTCCATTCTCTAAAGAATGGAAAAGGCCTCAGTCATTCAGAGAGTGCATGGTTGTTATAAGAGGGGTTAATTCCTAGCTGCCTTAGCAGGAGCAAAAATCAAGTCCCCAGGTGTCATCTGAGTCTATTTAATAAAGAGGATAAAAGAAGAGGCCATGCACGGTGCTCAGCACTGCCCACAGCCTGGAGAAAACACCTGCCTCTTTGTTGAGAGACGCTGACATGGCCAGCGTCAGCAAGCAGAGTCAGTGGCTCTGCCAGGGAAGGAAACGCCTACCCCGAAATCTGTTCCTGGAGCAGGTCCATGTTCTGCACAAAGCTATCTTTTAGGGGGCTTCAATCATGCCCTGCTGCTGGCACGAAGGGAGGGGGGGCAATTCATCTCCTTCCCTCTCCGTTAGCTGCTTTTTTAAAATGCAAAGTGACACATTGGAGGGAATGGGAAATTAGCAGGTTATGGGTTTACTCACTTCTCAGGCATCACTAACAACCTGCAAAAGATGTAGGTTTTTTATTCGCAGGTCATTTCCAACACAGAAAAAGGTTACTATGGTTGGATACAAGAACACAGCTTTGAGCAAGCAGAAGAATTCAGACTAGATCGTGACAGATCAGCCAGAGGGTTTAGTTTCATGCCATATTGCTATATGTATTTTGAACAAAAGTAGAAATGAGGGAAAAACTGCCATGTTTCAGAACAAGGTGACAGAGTTTCATTGGAGAAGACTTCAGATTGCCTTTTGTTTTAGATTTTAACATTTTTCCTTAAGAACAAAAACTTGGCAAAGTTTGCATGCATACTTGAAAGGGTTCAGCATGGCTAATTTTGGGGGGGGGGGGGGGGGGGGGGGAAGGAGCAGTGCAAGTCTAACTACAGAGCTGTATCAGGTTTATCACTGCCAGTCCAAGTTCTCTAGGCAAAGCAGCTGCCAGCTACAGCCTCCTGAAAGTACTCCAAACATCTCCTTTATCCTGATCTCAGCCAGAAAAACAACCTGATAGCCCATGAGGAGAAACTTTCTCCTGTTAAAATTCCCTAAGTGCTCTACTCACAGTTTGAGCTTTGAATTCAGGGTTTGACTTTCCATGAGAACCTAAGGACATACCTAATTCAGCACAGCTGGCCTTTGCTCTAATCCTCCAAGTGATGCACTTCCTTGCTGCCTTCTGCTTTTAAGCAAGAACTGAAGCTTCATCCTTGTCACCAAGGGCAGGGCTGGGATAGTGTGGAAATCTGGCTCTTTCAATCTGCCTTCCCAAGCCTCACACCTAGGGCACTGGATGCTAGATGAGCAGGGAGAAAAGCATGGACCAGTTAACTCTGCTCTTCAAAACATTCCACCTTGCCTACTTGGCTCACTGCAGGGTTCTCCACTCTGTGGTCATCCCCAACATGCTGCTTAGCTGCGATGCCACTGCTTTCATCTGTTATCTCCTTGTTCCTCAGACACGTCCTTCCCTATTGCCCGTGTCCAAGATTCAAACAGGCTGGCATCTTTATGAGATGAAGAGGTATGTTTCTAGCATAGAGCATAGCAACAGAGAAAACTAATGCCATGGTCCTACAAAGGGGAGAGGTGACACCAATTCCTGGACAGAGCCAATTTTAAACGAATCTCCTCTCCTCAGGTTCTCACAGGCCCTTTACGAGTCAGAACCTGATCACCTTCCAGGTAATTAAATCCAAATTGCCTCTCCCCTCTGTGAGATAGCAAGTCACTGGTATGCAGCACAGGTGGAGCTGCATGCTGGGTACACTGAAGAAGGCAAGGTTGATCATCTGAGTGATATGACTGGGAGAACTGGAGAACATCACTGATGAGCTGGGTTTCCTTCTCCACCAACTGCAAAGGGCTGATTCCAGGAGTAACAGAAAACTTCACAAGCCAGACTGATCTCTAGGCCTTCTCTCCTCTTTTCTCTCCAACCCTCTCCTATGAACAGGGTAGAGATAATGGAAACTAGACATCCCAGGGCAATACAAATACAAGACAGCTATCTAGAGACTATTCCTAATAAAAAAGTCTGTGATTTACAGTACATTTTTGCCTCAAGCTTCTAGTAGAATACAGTCAGCTAAAGTCCCTCAGCCTACATGCTGGATGATTGCAACTGGGACGTCACACCAACAGCTGACCCATAAAAACAGGTGTTCAGATGCTTAAATTCTTGCTGACAAAGCATCCAACATGAGCACTCCAGCACAAGAAATAAATATTCTACCAAAATGCTATTAGTACATATGTCCTAAGACTGCATGTTTCAAATGGAACTGCTAGATAAATCCACATTGACTTTTATAAAGACCCTAATGTCCTCAGGCAGAGTGCCACCAAGACTCTGGACAACCACAGTTTTGAAAATCATGAGCAAAATACAGAAATCCCAGGGTACAAAAAGAAGTTTTGCTATGAAGCTGAATGGACAGACAACATTCAGTCATTGAAGGCAAGAAGGGCATGAAGACTGCCTCTGCAGCTCCTCATCACGTGAATGAAAGTAATTACAAGCTACTTAATAAGGCAAAGGGACCTGAAACCTTGTTCAGATTTTAATCTTCAGGGTGTGCCTGTCTGCAGGCAGCCAGCCAGCTCAGCTCACTCTCTGCAGGCATCCAGGTGTTGGAGTGGTCCCTGCCTTGGGTATTTCAAGGTGTTTTGAGTTTTAAGGCAGTTGCAAGGGATGTCACTGGTGCTAGTGGGATGTAATCTCTTCCTCTCAGCAGTGTTTCAGAGGGCAGCTCCTGGTGAAAATCCTTGGCTTGGCAGGTGGAACAAGCTCCAGACCTCAGTTTGGCTGCCCCGGCTGGGTGACATACCATGACAGCAAGAACCATCAGTGATACCAGCAGAGGAACTAATAAATTGCTCCCACACCACACCACAAATTTCAATCTCACCCCTAGCAAGGAGTGATCCTCACAGATCACAGCTTCTGCTCATCCATCCCCATGTCTACTGCCGTCCTCAGAGCCACAGAGGCTGCAGCTGGTCCTCAGCAGCAGCAGAAAGGAGGTGGTGATAGACCTTTGCCTACTCATGTAGTCCTCTGCAAATGTACAGCCAGAACAGCACTCTTTGCTAATAAATTCTCCAAGTGTCAGAAATCAGCAGCCCTTCACTTAATTGGGAATGATTCTGCTTTCTGCATAAGCCACTTAAAAAGATGTAATTATACCTTAGGAGATGAAACACTTGCTATTCTTTAACAGCTGACTGCAGCTCCTATTACCTGCAAACACACAGAAAAAAAACTTACCAGCCATCCCCCTTTCCGATGGCTCAACTTCAAATTTAAAATGTTAATAACAAATATTCAGCCTGCTTTTGTCAGGAGTTTGTAGGGCACTTGCATTAATAGCCCCTTTGCACCTAATAGCCACCTTGCCCTCCGTCTTGGTGATGAGCTGGATCCGACGTTGGAGTTAGTTCTGAGGGCTAAATGACTGCCCTGGGAAAGGAAGCAGAGCTGCTTTGATCCTGTAAATAAAGCTTTCCTGGAAAGCACCACAGGGTGCCTTTAGATTCCTGACCTGTCCGCACAACCCAGGCCAGCCACCGAGTTCATGTTGCAGCCCTCTGGTTCCCTGAAGAGACACCCTGTCCCGAGACCAATGTCACTTTGCTGTGCTGGTCCCCAGAAGAGCTGAGTCACGAGATGCTGCAAGCTGAAAAGTCCTGTTGTACCTTCTGGGCAGAGACCCCATAGCTGAGTCCTGTGGTGTTTACTGAGTCCATGCAACAGGGAGGCAAACTCTTAGGATTTCAACATAAAAGCCATTAATAGACAAGAAACTGTTTAAGCTAGTGTTATTTTCCTTCGAGCCCTGTCATTCCTTCAGCACTATCCATGCTGTCCAGTTTCCTTCTAAGCAATCTCTCACATTCTCCTGCATAGGCAAAAAAGTACAAAACTAATTTCACCAGATAGAAACTTGTATACTCATGCCAGAATCAGCTGCAAACTGGAAGGCAGTTATGAAGAAGAGTCTCATAGTTTAATGATAGTTGATGCACATCCTGACCTTCTGACTATCACTATCCTCAAACTAGGAGGCATTTAAAGCTTGCAAAAGACTTGAACTGGAACTTTATTTAAACCTTCTAAACTTTGCTGAGGATTTTGTTATCTAGATCTAAATCACAGTCTCAGTGCCTATTCTCCAACCCGTTATTTGATGAAAATATGGCACCTCAGATCAACACTCAGCAGATCAAGATGAACTTACAGAAACTTACAGAAAGGAAAGCCAGTGAGAAAATGCTTCTCCACATAGCCTACGTTCAGCCGTGAGGCTCCCTGCCCCAGAAAGGCAGTATCCAGTTTTCAGGATTGCTAATCCAGGTCTGTGTACTCTCAGACTGCCCTCCAGTGATCTGGATTAGGCGTGGGCACATGCTTGCATTTCTCTTGCATTAGCCAGAGCACACAATGCAAACCTTGTGCCAGTGTTATGCTTTTATGTCAGCTGTTACCTGATCTGCTATGAAGTTAGGACAGTGTGGACAGACTGTGCTGATCTAGCATAAAACCTCCCAGAGTAAAGATAACCCTTTAAAACCCTTTCAGCAAGTTGGATCCAGCAAAGAAAGTTTACACTAAGTTAGCAATTTGTGCCCAGTAGCTGTGATATTTCTTGAGACAGCATTGCTAGAACTACCGTTTATTTCACCCTTGAACTCTCACTTGAATGATGTTCCATGTCTGGGAAGGATGGACAGCTTAGATCCTTCTGTCTGTCCTTGAGGGAAATAAGTGACACTTCTGGATTCACATTGTAAACTCATAATGTGCAGTGTAGGACCTCATCCCACTTCATCCACACAGGTACCTAAGTGCCTGGGTGATGGTGGCTGCCAGCTGTCTCTGAAGGACCAGGCCACCAGCCTGAAGCATGCTCAGAACTTGGACTCCATTTACATCTGTCATGTCACGACAGTGGCTCTGCATTAGGAGCAACAGGGTGGCTGGAGGCTTTTCAAACACAGATAAAAATCATGCAAACTGCCTAGGAGCAGACAGGTTCATAACGCTAAAGACTAGGTGATGTTTAAAGGATGCAACCAGGTTCCCCCAGAGCCTTCTCTTCCTCAGGCTAAACTACCCCAGCTCTCTCAGCTGTTCTTCACAGAAGAGGTGCTCCAGGATGGTTACTCCACTGCGGGTGACATTTTATGCCTCTGTCGCAACCCTTCTGTGATGCCATTCAAACAACTTAAACCACACCACCGTCATTACTGCGTCCCCACCTTCCTCAGAGTGGCTGACATGACCCTGAATATGAATCACAGGAGCGGAGCCCACTGGATGTGAAGGATTTTTGTGAAGAGTCTCAGACCAACTGCAATTCCTTCAGATCCTGGTCACCTGTACCTGGGACAGTAAACATCTCCTCCCCCCAGGCATGAGGAAAGGAGAAAATAAAGACAAACAGTTGTCAGGGGGAAGCCTGCACAGAGCTCCAGCACGAAGGACAGACACCTTTCAGCTGTGCCTGAGACAAGTGCTCTCAAGCCACGAATGCATAATTTTCATTTATTTTAATTCACTTGCAACCACATACCCCACATAGAAAAATTTCAGTCTGACCAGATGAAGCTGGCAAACATATGAGTTACTGAAGCTGGGAAAGCATGGTGTGACTTAGGTGGAGCTACAACAACCCTGCCCATCTTGAGAAATCATTTTGGGGCCTTCCATGCTAGGAGCACAGCATGCCCATCCCCATCACAGCCGTTCATTTCTGTTGTCCAAAATTACTGAATAATTTTTCACTTGGTATGAAGTTTCATTACTCTAATTGCAAGGTATTTATTCTTAATTGCTCAACTAATTTCTGTATTTGAAAAGGAAGAAGGATGTAGATGGTGTTTACTGCACCCACATGGCATCGACTTTATGCCTTGATGTCTAAAGATGAAAGCAAAAAGGAAGGAACAGTTCCTTTCTTTCAAAGACACTTTGCTTGGCACTTGCATCACAGACCCACAAACAGAGCAGGACAAAAACATCCATTGAAGCTTTGTGACATTTCAGAGATGCTACGAAGTTTCACCACGATTAAAAAGAAAAGGTTTTAGAAATTGAAACTCACTTTTTTTTGGTGGTCAGAACTTTAATTAAATAATGTTGGGATTTAATAAAACTTAGTATTTTGTCTTTGGCTGGATGAGTAGAACAAGTCAGTCCAAGTACAAGCTCCACAATTTAGTCAATTTGATGCAGGAGGACATCACTGCTCTGAGCAATCTGCCCAGCTGCGAGCCAGCTCATGCTCCTGGCTGGGATTTGTCCTGGAGCAGAGGGGTAGAGATGGAGAATATGGTCAACATGTTCACCAGGCCTCAGATAGAAAGAATGAAGGACTGAGAGAGGTGTTCACCTCCCTCACCAGCTGCAACAGCTTCATTGCTCCCATCCTTTCCTTTCCAGGGTGCTGATTTCAAACTGACTCATAGAGAAATAAAACTAGACAGAAGAACAGAGAAAGAAAGGTCTCCACCTGCATCTCTCTCTGAAACACGCAGGTCTGGGGGAAGAAGGTTAGGTATGGTGTAAACATGGCAGCTGACCCTAAGCCTCTCAAGAAGCTGTTAGGAGTCACAGGCTCAAATTTTATACCTGTCCTACGCAGCTGATCCCTCCTGCCTGTGCACAGACTTGTCCCTGCTGCCATGGCCCCCACTACACCTTACAAATTACGAAGGGACAGATTTTAGAAAGATAGATGGGCAGGAGGGAACTCGGTGATCTGACAAATGAAAGTAGCAGAATCTCCTGTCCAAACCCTTCAGTTCTGCCTTACTTTTGTATCTATACTAATACCACCTTTTTAGTATCTAGGTATCATTTTATATCCACACTTGGGACCAACACGCTAGCTTTCCCTCCTTCTCTGAGAGGAGTCTTCAATAGAAGCTTCCTCATCCTTGCCAGATCCCTGTATCAGCAGGTTAGGAGATGACAGTCCTCCTCCTCCTCATACAGAGCGGGCAGGGGAAACACAGATTGCAGAAGCACCCCAGATACTCTCTGCAGAGGTCAGAGAACCAGGCTCCCTGCCCATCCCTACCTGCGGAGGCTTCGCAGCTGCAGCCTTCCCTCGTAAAGACAGATGCGGAGCAGTCTGCAATCAGTCTCCAAGTGCCTTTGCCCCCCAAGGGTTCGCAGCGGGTGCCTCCGATCCTCCCTGGCAGCGAGGGCAACTGTGGGCGAGGCAGAGTGCTTACCTGCCGGGCGGGGCCGAGAGGGTTGGCTCCTGGAAGCCAAGCCTTGTTTTGACGGAGGAGACTTGGGTGTGTTTTGCCCTCCAGGGGAATCAAACAGGTTTCTCTATTCAGACTGCATGGTCTCCCCTCCCGCCAGCTCTCTACATTCTTTGCATTCTCCAGCGAATGTCACCTTCCCCAGCCGTATGCAGCAACGGGACAGCAGAGAGCAGCCCCTCCTGAAGAAATTCAGCCCACTGAACTTCTCCCCAGGCCGACCATCACCAAGATTTCCAGGGACAGGCTCACCCCATAGGAAGGGGGAGGGGCACCCCTTGCTGCCCACATACTGGCAAGCCCCTGCATTTGAGAAAGTTGCTCACAGCGATGGTACTCTTGCAGCATTAGGGCTGGCACTGTAATTAGCACTAGACAGTGATCCGCTCATTTTGACTAATTAAATGAGGGACATAGGTGTGTTTATCACCATTCAATGCAGAGGAAGTTGTTGGGTACTATCATCTTACTCAATTTATTTTCCCTTTTAATTAATTGCAGTAGTTGCCACAAGTTCCCTGAGGCCCAGTTCCACCAGTCTTTTGGACACAGCACCCTTGGACACACTTTTAGTGAGTTCCTAAAGGCTTGTGGTTAGAGACATGAGTTTAGAGCACTTCTGAGAAGTTAGGGCTTCAGCCCAAGACTGCCACAGGATGACCAAAAGATGGTAAAGCCTCAACCATGTACATGTTAGAACCTCTCTCTATCTGCACTCACCAACGTCTGCAAACTGATCTGAAGTAGCAAGAACCCTCTAGTAAATGGATCACAGAAAAGATCTGCCTTCTCAGCTGTGTGACAGACCTGCTGCAGAACAGTGAGCAAACCACCAGTGTTCTGGGCTGGGATGAGCTGTAACAGAGCTAATGATACACCCCTGGCTCTCACCAGAACAGCAGAGATAATGCCTGAAAAGCTCTGATGCCAACACTGTTATTCCGATTGCAGATCCTTCTCTCTGATCTACTTGCGCAGGCTCAGCACAGCTCTCCTCCCCAAAGGCTGCTGCTGATCCCAGCTAAGATAGGCACAGGAGAGAAGGCGATGTTCACAAAGCCACACCCTGACGTGCACAGAGTGGTGTCCAATGCAGGAAACAGTCTATTTAAAATACAGACCAGTCCCTACCTCATAAAGCATCCTTTGATTCAGAGCTGTAGCTGACAGTGCAGCTTTATTTTCAGTAGCCCTTGAGTCACCCCATCCTTTGCTGAAGGCTCGTTCAGTTATTTCCTGAAATAATAGTGACTAACAGCCTGGCCAGCCTTTTAGGTGCAGTAGATCCTCTGCCAAACGAGCAGAAGGGACACCCCAGGGTCTAAGGACTACAATTCTTTTTCTAGTATGAACACACTGTTCTGCAACAAATGTTAAAACAAACAAACACACAAACACCTATTATGAGCACCATGACAGTAAACAAAAAAACAAACAAACAAACAAACAAAAAATTCTAAAACAATACATCTGAGTTCTACTGGCTGCAGACAAACTTTGTTGAACTGGCACAAATACAGGCTACAACATCAGTTGTGATGATGTCTGTCAACATTGCTTTCTTCCTCAGAAGAAAGAAATGCAGCAAAGAATTGTTTTTTTAATTAAGTAAGAGGAAATGAGCGTAGTGATAAATAAAATGTTGTTACTAGCTAGAAAATACTGGCCCAAGTATACATACAAAGCGTTGTGATATAAAGACAGGTCTTAAACTCAGGGCGTGGCAGAAAGGTAGAAAAGCAAAGAATACATTTCTGAGCTGGCAACTCTATCACAACTTGGATGCTCAAGCTGCTGGTAAAAGACTTGTTGCACAGCATGTAGACGAGTGAGATGCACAGAAATGCCAAGAAAGACACATCTTCCCACCCAACGTGAACTACCCCCATTCTAGCCTGCCATTGTCAACTTTCTGAATGCTCCTTAGGTTTCATTCTCCTATGTTTCACCTCCTGATGCCACCTAGAAGCCCCAGTGACTCAGTATTGACCTCACATAGCCTTTCTCTTTCAGGAATACACACGAGCATTTGCTGGCACCTCAATCCCACTCTGGGCTCTCCATACTGGGCTGATCCTGTCGCAATGCTCCTGATAGAAGGAACAAAGGAAGAGATTTTATTTCACTTAAGTTAGCCATGGATTTCTGGTGCAAACCAGCTATGTCATTTCAGCTACAGGCTAACAAAACTGTGAGATGTAAGGCTGCTGCAGAACAACACATGAATGAAGGATAGCATTTGCCCACTCACTGCTACACATCATACTGGCCTCAGGAAGCTTCTTAGGAGCAAGGCAAGGAGGTTTAAGGCTTGTTTGTGAAAGCCAAGGAAGAACTACGATAAAGCTAAAACTGCCACTCATGGACAAGCTATGTTGGAATAAAAGGGTCCTTATTCTACTATATCTACTTCTCCTTCAATTTATTTCCCATTTCATCACAGGAGGACATCACAGGAGGAAACTGTGATTCACTTGTAACTGCGATTCACTTGTAACTGCAGCCCCAAGGAGAGAAAATAACTCATGGCTTCACCTTCCCTTGATGTATGTGGTGCCCCCAGTAGTGAGATACTCACATCCCTTCAAATGTTTTGAAGACAAAATGTCTGAGACTTACGTAGAGAAAAATAGCAACAGCGAAGACATCATTTATCCAAGCCTCACAGTCATGCTGAGAAGCAGCAGTCAAGTCCCAGTCAATCACAGCAACCAGGGACCCCAAGGACTGCAGCTCCCCATCAGGGTGGCAGGAATCCGACTCCAACAATGCCCGCTCTTCACTCAGTGCATAGAAGATCCTGGCTTACTGTAGCAAATAAACCTGCAACCCTCCCAGCAGTTTCAATTCTCTCTCCCCACCTCTTGGTGCAGCACAGCCCTTCAGCACCGTTGCTTTCAGTTGCAGTAATGCAACTGCAAGGAGAATCAAGTTTTGTGTATTCCAAAGGTAAGAGTTCTGCATGGGGCAACATCATGACCCCAACACACAGCAGCCCTGAAACTATTCTGCACACGGCTGTCAAACACCACTACTAGAGGAGCAGAGAAGTGGATCACAGATGGATGCACGGATGTGGCAGAGCTCTCAGGGAGCGGGCTTCTTACTTAACAGCCCAGAGAAAGAAAGAGATGGTATGCTTTTAAAAATCAGAAAAGGGGAAAATCTCATGAGCTGCTGTTTTCCAGGACTAGGAGACCATGGGGATGGACTGTCTGTCTTTCTTACCTAGACCAGGACAATGCCAGAGGGCAAGAGACAAAGAACACCACTGCAAATGTAAGATACACATGTATACGTGTTAGTATACAGATACATTAACATAAATTGCAGCTTTGTCTTGTATTTTTCAGTAAGAAGAGAGAGCATCCTTTTTGTTTAAAAAAAGGTTTTCATACTCTGCTTAGATAAAAAGAACCGTGTTGTATCACCCCAGTTCATACTAATCCCATACTGCAATGGAATTGCAGTATGGCTCAGCAAGCACATCTATGGTGTGCAGCAGCTTGAACAGTTAAAAGGACAATCACTCTCAAACAAATCGTTGTAGTTTTATCCCAAAAAAGCTTTTAGATAAACCTCTTTCCAAAGTACAGGTGAATGTCACTCACACCAGCAGGCACAGAATCCCCGATGGGTATTCTTCATAATTACAGGAGCATGTTCAGTTTCTAATGACATGGCATTTCAAAATTACAGCAGTGGCCAGAGGCAGAAGGTTTTTATTGCCAGCCAGGGGCAGGCCTGTGTGAGACTGGAAGAGCAGCACACCATAGGGTCGCTCAGATGCAGTACTTGTAGGTTGCTGCAGACCAGAAGCTGAAAGATCTGTAAGGAAAGTTAATTTAACTTCAGACATTTACTGACACAAGCAAATCAGGAATCTCTTTTTTTTTTTTCTAGCTTTTAGAAGCAGCTTTAGCATAAAGACTCCAAAAGGAAGGAATTCTTATGTGTGGTTTCTAATATAAACATGCAGTGTGTATGCACATGCCTGTGTGTAGGTGGAATGAAATCAGGCCTTTTTTGCCCCTTTCATTCACTAACATATAGAGCAACAACTACAAGCCTGATGCTGAGAGGCCAAAAAATTTTTTTTAAAAATATAACTCTTAAACCTGCAAGAAGTAGCATTTAAATACTGACATATTCATGAAACTTCAGGACAAATGCACCAAGCTCAGTCTCACCAGCAGGGCCAGCCTCATCTGGAAATATCAGCATCCACCTGCATACCTCTGGAGCAAACCCTGAATGTGCTACAGTCAACAGAAGTCCCTTATCTTCATCAGTACAGGAGCAGAATCCAAGAAGGGCCTTTTTCATCTGTACAAGTTTAAAATCCATGGGGTCTGTCTTAAAACACCCCAACCTGCTGCAGATTTGGACTCTCTCCTCAGACCATGAGCCAAAGGTGTGGTCAAGCTGCCATCCCGCTGTGCTGGAGACAGCGCAGCCCCACACAGGAGAGATTTGCACTGCTGTTTCAACAACCTTTTCCAGAGGTACACGTTCCTCCAGGAGGGAAGGGAGGAGGCAACAGGTTAGAAGAACTTTTTTTCCATCGCCAGTTAGGCAACATGGTTTTTCTGTAACAGCTACAGGTAAATTTCAGCCCAGAGTATCTGATTTTATGAGGAAATGGATTCTCCCTGCAACCCCTTTACAAAAAAAGCACAAGCACCTCCCAAAGATTCCTCAGTTAAGACTGCTTAATGCTTATTTCACCACTGCTTATATTACTTCTTTATATTCCTTAGTACAAAGCAGATCATTTGGAATCAGCAAGCATAAGAATTACATCACACAAGGAAGCTGCAGACACAGAAACCATTTATAGACAGGAGAGAATGCCTAACAGCAAGATTTAAAGAACTCAGACAGCATAGGTTAAAAGAAAAGAAAGAAAAAAAAAAAAAAATGAAAAAAATAGGAGTGATTTGACTATAGTATAGGAGAACTTTTCAAAGATAGAATGTAGCAAGCATGAAGGACACATTCAACCAGGAAATAGAAAAACTAAGGAAGACTATGCTTCAACAAGACACATTGATCTTTTTGAGTTTGCAGGTGAGCTGTCCTTGTTTTTAGAGGAACAATGGCAGTAAATACTCCAGCAGATGAGCTCTCTGTTTCCCTAAGAAACCCAGAAGCTGCCCCAAAGGGGATACCAGAGCCACAACCAGCGATGAGGAAGTTCAGGCTGGCAGGTTGGCCTCTAATATGTAGCTACTGTGCACTCTTTTAGGTAGGACAAATCAGCCTGTCCTAAGCTCCCTGCTGCCCAGGGCATGCTCCTACCACTTCCAGAGACAGCCAGCCTAAAACTAGTTGCCAGAACTCCACAGTGCGTTCCTTTGCAGAGCTGCAGTTTGTGTACCTTTAGAAACAGCAACATTACAAGGCAGGGAGCTGCTGAACTTTTGAAATCCAGGCAGCTTTATAGAAAGGGGGTTGCATGGAGCAGCAGAGCAATTCTTGTTATTCTGCTGACAGCAGTGGACTTCTGCCACTCTCTGACCAGTCTAGTTTGTATTTGAGCAGTTAAAGTATATTTAGAATTTGAGTCTCATCAGAAAAATGAGTTCCCACCACTCCAGAGCACTGAACTCCACATAAATACCTCCTGTCTTTCGGGTAGCGATTTCCCCAGTGCAACCATCTTGTACTGAACATACAAGGAAGACACCCAACACATCAATATTTTGGGCCTTCGCCAAGGTTACAGAAAAGCAAAGCCTCACAAGAGACTGAGCAGAGCTGCGATGAGTAGAAGGGTGTAAAATCGCTACACCCATTTGTTGCGAGGGAAACAAACTGGTTTTTCGTGAGGCCTCATTACAAAGTGCTTCTGAAATGCCAGACCTCACCTTCCTAATAGCAGGTAGCAGAACAGAATCATATATACTTGACTGTTTAGGGCTAGAATAAAATAATCTTACCAGGAAACCACCCATAGTCATGAAAACATATCTACAAAGGAGCTCTCAGAATTAAGATAATATTGTCTTGTCAGTAAACATTGGGCAAAAGAGCCAGCCTGATGGTACTGCTAAGACAATAAAACAATACGTGCAATCTGCTAGCAGAAACACCCTCAAACATGCTCTGTTGCAAGCAGGGAGATGCCTATTTATTTCTCATCGCCAGCTCAGCAAGCTGCCCCCAGGCTCTAAGGCAAACAAGTAGCTTTCCTTCCCCAATAATAAGGGCCAAGTTGCACCATCACATACATCTGTGGACCTGGCACTTCCAAAGAGTTTGCACAAGCATTAATGAAACTTGGTAAACAATTCTCTCCAGGAGCAGAGCACAGCCCATCCACATCATGTTTGGCTTTGTAGGGCTAAAAGCTGTGGAAACTCATACTGATGCTCTGAGATAACTGACACCAGCAGATCCGAACAACGTATGCAAGGGTTTATGGAGTCCAAAGGAGCCACTACCACAGTTCCACAAAAGGGTTAATTTGAGCACTGTGATGGATGGTAGGTCCCTGTGCACTTAAGACAACGAAGACAGTGAGCAACTGCACGCCTGCATGATGTAAACACTGTTCTCCACCTAAAACCTCCTACATATCCACCTCGAGCTTGACAAAAATTTGCCTCAATGCTCTCTGGACATACAAGATGGCTTCTGTCCTTTCTCACCAAATATTCCTCTTACTTTTTCTGAATAATTGCAACCAAGCCATTATTCTTCCTTTCTGGCACCAAGGTGTTTATGGACAAGACCTCCTCTGCACTCCAATGGCAAGACTGAAAGGCATTTCTTAGACTGAAACACACCTACAGTGCATACATTCCTTTCACAGTCTCTCTACAAAAGAAGTGGGGTTTTTAGTTACTTCACTCCATTTAGAATCACAGAATCACCCGGGTTGGAAGGGACCTCAAGGATCATGTAGTTCCAACCCCCCTGCCTAGCAGGGCCAAACACACACATTTAGATCAGGTTGCCCAGGACCCCGTCCAACCTGGCCTTGAACACGTCCAAGGACGGGGCATCCACAACCTCCCTGGGCAGCCCGTTCCAGGGCCTAACCACTCTCCTTGTAAAGAACTTCCCCCTAACGTCCAACCTAAATCTTCCCTCCTTCAACTTGGATCCATTTTAGAGAAAGCCCTTGTCTTCCACTCCCTCTTCTTCTTCTCTAGGGAAAGAAACTGAAGATTTCATTTATCTCTTCCATTGCTTGCCAAACCAAAAACCATCTCAGGACAGCAAAATTTGGAGCTGCAGCAAAAGCCAGGAGAGCAAAGTGAAAAAGATTACAAATCTGACAAGGGTGCCCTAGGAAAGCCCTTGAAGCTCCCAGCAGCTCCTGTTGAACATTACTAACAAGAGGGGCAGATGTGACCCTAGATATTTGGAATGAAATTTTGTCAACAGCAATTTTTGCTTTGTAGCTTCCTGCTTGCTTGCGTGCTTGCACAAGACACATGTAAGATACTAGTTGCAAAGAGAAGTCATGCAAAAAATTACAAGCAGGGGAATGCAGATCTGTAAAGGTCTCATTTGTTTGCATAGAATACATAAGACAGGACTCGCATGAGTGCTTACTGGATTAAGAAGCAGAGTTGAAAGGAGAAGTCTTGATCAGGGATAGAAAGAAGCTATGGATAAAGCAAGGTTCCTCCTCTGTTGTGGCCAGGGCTATAGGCATGATGATGTCAAGTTCCACCACAGCAACAACGTGTGTTTACTTCTGTTTTGCAGAACAGAAGCTAGTCAGCTTCTCAGAAGAAATGCTGGGAGCTGACCTAATTACATAGCGAATACCAAGTAAAACCAACTTCAGCATGATGCAATGCTTCTTTCCATGCCCAGCTCTGAGAAACTGCTTAACCCTATACAAGCAAAAATCTTGCTTACTCTTGCTGTATTAACCAGACACGAGGGAATATACCATCTGTTGCTTTTTGTCCAGCAGACCTGAACTTCCAGTGCCTCTCGTTTCTAAAGCACCTTCTGCATTTACTTTCAGAATGCACAGGTAGATGAGTAACTGCACAGGTGTTTCATCCAAGGCCTGAGAGCACTTTTTAGGTTAGAAGCAGTTGAGCAGCTCCAGCTGGGAAACGCCATCTACAGGCCAAACTGTGTTTACCAGATTATTTTTGAGTAGTCAGTATGCACCCCTTCCCCTTTAGCTCTGTTCTTCCACCTCTCCTGGGTGAGCATGGCTATCCCTATCCCACAGTGAAGACCTAAAGTTCCATGCTGTGCCGGACCGTAAGTCCAAACAGCAGCACATCCATCTCTTCTGCACCAGCTCTGCCCTCAAGGCTTTTTGTACTTACCAGTTTGAAACCATCAGCTACTTCTACTGCGTGTGGCAGAGGTACAACTGAACTGCCAATTTTCCCAAGGCCACTCTTCCAGTAGCCATTTAAAAGCTTAACATCAGCTGACTGCATTACTACACCTGGAAACAGGCCCAGCTTCAGACAGAGGAGCACGAACAAACGAACTTCAGTCCTTACCTGTCCTTTAAGGTGAGATGCCTGGTGTTTTATAAACCCTGGGCATAAAGCCACAACTCTCAGCTAGGTGTGGTTTCACCATTATGGTTTTTTATGTGGCATAAACTGGGTAGATAAGGATGGGGCACCCATAGCCTGTTACATCACTGAAAGAGTGATGAAAGAAAGGGTCTTCACATTAACAGCAAATTTGTGGCAGGACGCTGATGTATCACACAGGGGTAACTCATATTTGAAAGTGGCATGTTTCCCAGTGAATGTGAAGGTGGATATAAGCAGATTCAATTGGTCTCTTTTAATTGGCATTGTTGGGAGGGGGGGTGGTGGAAGAAACTCTGCTTAAGAATTGCATCCTAGAACTCAAGCTTTAAACATTTAACACTATGTTCTGGGAAAAAAAATAGCCAATGTGTTTGACCAGTGCAAATATGAATTGTGTGAAGTGATCAAAGTAACTGAGTATTTACTTCAAGAGCAAATATGAAAAACATGAGTAAAACTAGCCATAAGATAACCAGAAGCTTAAAAAAACTCACTAATTTCTATGGGACTCTGGCAGCATACTGAGCTCTCAGATGAGGTCAAGGCTCACTGAGCTAGGCACAATTATGAACACACAGTGAGACACTTCCCACAGTTCAGAGATTTGGGAAGTTCCAACCCTAACATAAGCTCTTCATTTACAAAAAAAAAAAAGCTACCAAAGCTCTTAGCAAGACTGTGGAGTAAAGTAAACTTAATATAAGTGGCAAAGTAAACAGTTCAGTGAACCTAGCATTATAATCATTCTCTTATGGAAGAATTTCCCATGTTCTGAAGGGTCGATGCAACACAATACCCATTACCAACAATAATGTGGCAGACAAGATGAGAGCCTTGTGCAATAGATCCTCCAATCAATATAATTTTCTTATGGAAGCAAGTAAACTACAGTAAAATGTGCTGACTGACAATGCCCACAGCAAAGATCTCCTGCCCCCTACAAAGGGAATAATTTAAACAGTCTGTGCCGAGATGCTCAGAATAGGATCTGCCCTTTCAAAGATGGAACACAAAGTTCAGAATTTCTCCTATTTTATTTGTATTCTTTTTGAATAGAACCAAGCTCCAGTAGAAGTAAAGGCTCGTGCTTCCTTACAAGAAGCCCAGTGTGCTTTTTCTCATCTCAATTCCTACCAATTCCTCAGTAAGAGACCAAATCAACCCATCAATCACAGTGAAATCTAAAAGCAGCCTCAGAATAATAAAGTCAATCTCAACAGTTTAAAAAGAAAAATGGTGGCAGAGATCCTTTTTGGTGTGAGTCTCTATTTCATCACTCTTGTATTGAAAAAGCCAAACCACGGAGAGGAATCAGTTGTGAAGTATTTCATCAATGGATCTGTAGTTATAAGAGTTGGCTGTTATCACCAGAGCAACAAAACAGAGGACAAGGGTGGAGCGGAAAGATGAAGGAATGCTGATGCATGGGGCTGGGACTGAAGAGGACACAGCAGGGTGTTAATTCGTACTCCTTAGGGTTAGGCAGCTGCTTTGGAACAACAAATCACATCAGAAGAAAGAACTGTTAGCACAGCTACTACATGAAGTTTTTTCCAATCTAGAGAAATTTGTTCTGGTAATAGTGATGAGGAGGAACAACTCGGGCAAACTCAGCTTCACAGAATTACTGGAATTTGCTTCAGTGATCACGTTAAGATGTCAAAACAATTAAGAAAATCAAGTAGAAATGAAATCCATCCAGGACTTCTCAGGCCTTAGCACGGCGTAGGTGGGGGTAACTCCGGAGAGTCCTGTCTATTGCTTCATCCAAGCTCACCACTGGCTTGTAGCCCAGGTCCCTCTTGGCCCGCTCGCAGCTATAGTAGTGAAATGTTCCAGCCAATGCCACCCGCATGGGGGTGAAAGTGAGCTTGATGGTCACCAGTGGACTTAACAGCCACAACACTAGAGACAAGAACATGGCCAGGTAATATGCCAGCCAGTAAGGAATATAGTACTTGGGTGCATCGTAGTTCAAGCCAGTCAAGATACGGGACATGAAAGCCCAGAAAGGGATTGGTTCATCATTTGTGATATGAAATGCCTGAAAGACAAGACAAAAAGTCAGATAAAGTGGTTTGTACAAACGGCCCAGCTCATGTTCACACCCACAAGGCTGGCATCTCTCACTCAACTGCAAACATGTTTTCACTAAAAACTACTTTTCACCAACTACCTCCAGTTGAAAAGCAGTGAATCCCTTCTTTGCTATGAAAGACAACTTCTGACATTCCAGAGGTTAGGACACTCACAAATGGTCAAAATGAATGACAACACAACGCAAACACATTAAAGCATGCCCAGAACATGATAGTGCTATAAATCTGTTAATATTTCTGTTATTCTACTCTACTACACAAAAGCTAAGAAACGTAGTTACTTACACATTCATTTTCCTTACCTTCCCACACACAGGAGAGTCTTTCTGAAGGTGTTCTGCAGCCAGGATATGTCCATGGACCACATTTTCCACATAGGTAAAATCTACTAAATTCTTCCCATCCCTGCACAGATTAAAGGAAGAAGTTGGCCCAAAGGGGATCCAGGCTGAAAAATCTACTTGTAGCAAAATGACTTTCACACAACCTATATATATATATATTTATCTCATAGAATGACTTGGGTGACCCTTGACATCGCTTCAAACCAAGCTCCAACACTTCCGCTGCAAGCAGGGTTGCCAACTGCTAGATGAAGCACTAGATCAGGCTGCCCAGGGCCCCAGCCAACCTGGCCCTTACCAACCTACCTCCAGGGATGGGGCTTCCACAACCTCCAATCAACCTGTTCCAGCACCTCACCACTCAGTGAAAAACTTCTCCTGGCATATAAACTAAATCTTCTCTCCTTTAACTTAAAACCATTCTCCCTTGTCCTGTCACTATCTACAACTGTATAAAGTTCATTTCTCTTTAAACACTAGAAGGCCAATCTGATCCCTCTTTTCCCTGTGTTGTGTCACAACTTCAGGCCCTCTGATACAAGATGCACCTCATTTTGAGGCAGAGGAAAAGATACTACCTCAACTCTTGTTAAGACCCCCAGAAAGTTTATATTCCCATAACAGTACCCTATCTAAGACTGCTGCAGATCCTACAGATCCCAGAATCAGGACAGTGATCCACAGAAGCAGAACAGTGGTAAGCAGCACACAGAAGGTCACTTGAGGACAAGCTTTGAATTATAAAATTTCATGAGCCAAGAAATTCAACTTACTCAGTAAGCCAAATTCAGTCCAAAACAGTTGAAAGAGTTTCAACCCACTGCATTAAATCCAATTCTACACAGCTACAGAAAATAGATGTGCATACCACTTTCAAGAATCCAACTAAATCAAACAAATGGTTTGTTGCAAAACCATCACCACACTCATTTGGACAAAAACAACGTTGCTGCAATCCAACTTTCCGAGAATTAATACTTTTCACTTTCAACTTTTGTGGATGAATGGCTATTTGCTTTCTTGGAAGGGATATGCAGGTCTTTATAGCAGTAGGGAAACTCAAATGAAGAAGGCATGTTTGAGCTGGAACAAAGTGGAGACAAAACAAAAGGTCAAGTTTATTTAGGCTTGCCATTCACAGATCAATTTGAGAGATTAGTCTAGAAGTGAACTATAAGGAAGAATAAGAACAGAAAAACAGCCCCATTCCCTTTCTTTCTCTTATCCTTAGCACATTCATTCACATGGGTATGTACACAGAACAGCTTCCTGCATGCAATAAAAATCTATTATAAATTAAAGAGCACATTTCTTTTCATGATTGTAATACAAACTTAAACTCCTTAGGAGCAGCATGAGCTATTTCAGTGGTCCACTGGAAGCTGTGCAGGGCTGAACAGCAAGGCAAGCATCTAATACTCATGACACTAAGATCAAAGAATACTGTCATACACACAAGATCTTCAAACGCCAGTATGTATTAGTTAACAGAAAGCAATCTGAGCACTCTGATTAAGAAGAAAAGCCTTTAGACTGTGCAACAAAATGTAAGCTATGCTTGCTTTTCCCACTGATACACTTCTTGCAAGAACCCTTTCTCATCTGAGTGCATGAATCCCTAGCACAAGAGGGCTATGGAAGAAGAATCCTGGATCACAGGTGAAAAGTTACAGAAACTTACATTTTTTTCCTCCCAGAAATATGTTGCACTTGCCAAAAAAGGTACTGCCAGTGCAGAAGGTTAAATCCTGCCTTCTCTGACATTGAACACTTCAGGACAAGGGTCCTGATTTGCATATTATCACGAATATCCTATTCTTATATCAGAAGATCATTCCATGCAATAACACCACTTCTGACTTAGTGCTACCCCCTTCCAAAACAGTTTAACAGAAGCTAAAAAGTGACTAAACCTTGCTCACCCAATTATGAACTTCATTTTGCCACTCTTAGCTGTTTGGATGAGGATGGGAACCAGCTGAGGGTCTCTAGGGCCAAATATTCCATGTGGGCGAATAGCAATAGTGAAGAAGTTGTTGTCTGGGTCATTTGCACTCAGCACTTCCTGTAAGGAAAGAGAAGTTAGGAAAAATACAGCTTAGTAACATAACCCAACAGCAACATTAGAGCAGACAGGGTATTCACTCATCATCTTGGGAAGAATCACTATGCATCCATACCGTTACATATGACACTTCCTCTTTTTTCATCTCCTTCTCTTTAATGAGAAAGAGAGCAATCCTTTTTCATTACTGAACGCTTAATGAATTGACAGGCAAAGGGAAGGGACTCTCATTCAACCCCATGAAGTCCAGATAAATTTTCCAGATGTTATAGAAGAAGGGCACTGAAGGTTCTAATTTTTCTCATCAGTTAACGGAAAACTTTTATCATGGGCCCTGCTGATGGCAGTTAGGAGTGTGATCCCTTTTTCCTGAGAGCACCAAGTGCTACATAGATTTAATTTTACTTGGAGTTTCCAAAGTGTTCTACTGATTTTCCACAGCTGTTCAAGAACACCACATGCAGATAAATACTGACTACTTTCACCCATTCGCCCAAAACAAAGATGCAATCAGAAGAATATTGGGCTAGCTCTGTTACTCACAAGCTTCCACATCATTAGTCCACTTTACAGCAAAGTGGTTATGCTTGTGAATGAACAGGTGTTTTTACACTGTTTTTAACCAAGCTCTTTTCAAATAACGTAAGAAAAATTCTTAAAGGCTAACACTCACATAAGAGGATTACTTCTAAAAGGGCACTTTTTAGTATGGAAAATGATAGTGTTAACCAGCTGGTGATGAATACCTTCTCCTGTAGGATCTTTGTCTCCGTGTAATAGTCGATAGGACTTTTTGCATAAGGGAGGTCTTCTGTTCCATTTTTTATGTCTGTCCCCTCAAAAACAACACTGGCACTGCTAGTCAACACCAATTTCTGCAATGCACGTGAAAGAAAACTGCAGTTTAAAGCTTAAGGCAAAAGAGTAATTTATGAAAGTTGAATAAGGACAATAATAATCAAATCTATCTATGGAGAATAAACTATGTCTACAACAACACAGGCTAACAGAAGATGATCTAAAACCAGGTAAGAAAACGCCTCACTTGTTTAATGGGACTCCATAACATCATTTACCACCTCCTGAAGAAAGAGAAAATATTTCATGCCTCCAGAGTAACCAGTCAGTGGGGAAATCTCTCAGAAAAAAATCACAGCATCTACTTGGCTGGGCATCTTTAGTATTCAACAAGCAGTAAGTTTAGTATTTAACATCCAGCGAATGCTTTTAAGATATATTTGCTCATCTTTAAGATAACAATCTCATGCCAGATTACAACAAAAAAAGAATTATCCAGGATGTTTTTGTTGGCTAAAAACGGGCCCTCAGTTTCCAAACAGGAATCCAGTGATACATTTGGATAATCAGAAACACGTGGTTTTAAACAAGGTCTACATTTTAATAGAAAGATAACTAGATCCAGCAAGTTCCAACAGGGCTTCTTGCTCTGACAGAATCTAGACTAAGCCAGAAGGTAAACACTGCACAGCCCATTCCCTACAACAGCTTACAACTCAAAGAGGGGGAGCAAAAATTAAAAAAATAAACAAGCCAAACCACTGTGTGCTTGGAGTCCTATATATTATTGAATTCTAAACATCATCAGGTCTGTATTTGTGAACGGACAATGTACAAAACGTTCTGGATGCAGCATCTCTGCCCAGAGTAAGGGAACTTCTCAGACATCGTGCTTGACAACGTGGTACGAGTTTGACTAAAAACCTGTGATACCATAACATAGCAAGATAAAAAGTTTGCCTTGAGCAGCCTGGTTTCTTCTTTCATTTGTGTGTAAATGACTTTCTAAACCAATTTATACTAAGACTGTACCACAAATGTGCTCCTTTTCATTAGATGTCAGTGAATTCACATAAGTAATAGATGCCGTGAATAATTCCACTGCAGGAAAAGCTACCTTTAGAGCTGCCCCCTCATTAAGGCATGAAAGAATCCATTTGCCACTTCTGCCTTAAGGGATTCCCCAGATGTCTGATAAAACAAATTTTAATGGATACTCTTCCTCCACTAAGGGAAATTGCAATGCATTGGGACAAATACAGACTGAGCTTATATCAGATGCTAAGGACAGAGTCTTGCTCTCCTACAATTAACTTCCACAAAACAAGTAGGAATTCAATATGTAATTCAATATATCAGAGTCTACCAAACCAGACTGAAACTGCTCTATGGTTCAGAAGTCACAAATTCACATGAACAACTTGCATGCTTCACAAACTTTTCTATCCTTACCTGCACTCCAGCTTCTTTGCAGGCTTCAATGACTGCTTTGGTTCCCATAAAATTCACTTTATAAAATAACTCCCTGTTGTCACTTGAAGGTGCTGGCGATGCACAATGAAATGCTACTGAAACATCTTGTAAAGCTGGGAGTAAGGCCTAAGAAGAAGATATGTTGCTCAAGATAGCAATGAAACAACAGCAACAGTGACTACTCAAGAAAAAAAAAAAAAAGCACAGTTCTTTTTCTCATGAAAACAAAACTGCTTAATTTCAAGCCAAGTTCCTTCCATAATGGCAAGCAGCTGGAATAGGATCAGCCTTACTGGTCTTCACAGCACCTCTTGTCAGGAAAAAACAAAAACAAAAAAAAAAAAAAACAACACACCACACCATCTTTTCTTTCCAGACAAGAGCCTGGGAACTTTCTGAGATCCGGAGGCTATCAAAGTTTAACCACATACAACAACCTCAAGTGCAGGCATGAGACTCAAAATTAGTGGGGGAGAGGAGTTGAAAAATCTGCATGCAATACATTTAACAGCCAACAGCACCCATGGCACTGTCTGTCTTTGAGGTGACTGCCTTGCAGTCTGAGACATGATACTTCATGCTGGCACAGAGACCTCTCTGCACATTGCATACAAATGCTTATGCCAGGGCTCACATGCATGACTTAAGGCAAAGCCTCTTACTGCATCTTAACTGTGTGGAATAACGCATTCTGCCATTCTCTTGCAGTGGAGGTTAGCAAGGAGAGTGCCTACATGCAATTACTAATAGTGGCAGTAATTAGGCTGTCTAACTGAGCTAACAGTAAAGCAAACTGTAATCCAGAAACAAGTTCGGTTCCTTTCCACTTTAAGCAGACATTGAGTATATTTAAGTGCTCTAGATGAGGCTACCAGCTTCACCAGGAAACACTGGGAGATGCACACAGGTACTCTTTCAGATGCCTTCAGGCCACTTAATGTTTCAAATAAGGCTTGCTTGTATGTTTGTAAGGACACCAGTACAAACAGCATCCTTCCCATCTACACAATTTTCAGTGGTCTGTACCTCTTTGTTGCAAAGGTCTCCCAGGAAAAACCGCACTCTGTCATTGTCAAATCCCTTCTGAATATCAAACACATTGACTGAGTAACCCTTGTCCAGCAGCTTCTCTACCATGTGCTGGCCTAAGAATCCGGAGCCACCGATCACTGTACATTTCTTACCAGCCTGCAGAGACAGGGAGAAAAAAAGCATTACAGCAAACAGATGTACATCAGCAGCACCCTAATGTAAAGCACACAGAACTCCAGCCACACAACACAGGTAACAAAACAGTAACATCACAGCTAGGAAGGACGAAGCCATTTTCAAAGCACGAGGAACTTAGGCTCCTCCAAACCAAGAAAGCAATCGGGTAAAGGCAAAGCTTATCCTCCTCATTTAGTCATTAGTTCTTCATTTATTTTAAACGCTTTTTAATTCAGTGGCTGAAGTCACTAATTAACAGATTCTGGTCTGGTCACTGGAATGACTCTGCTGATTTCACCATCATCACAGAACATTTAAGCAATGATTGAGGAAGTTTCTGTACAAAGACCGTTCTGTTTTTGGTGGAAATAGATTTGCTCCTTTTTGTTGTTACGCAAAGACCTACCTTGGCAGTTTTTCTGGAAGAAATTTTAACCCAGTGAAACCACACAAAGACAACAGTTGTTTGGAAGTTTCCAAGTACTACACTGTTCAACAGAGATTCAACTGCAAAAGTATCAGTTATCCGCAATAGACATAAGAGAAGCTCAGTGAAACTGAGCAACTAAGTAAGACATAACCAGCTACTTGGAACTCTGCATGCAAAGCAGAGACTGCTTAAAAGCATTAAAAAAATAAGTTCCACTGGGTTGGACCAACTCTATATCTGGTACTGGACTCTTCTCCTACAGTCATCAAAACAAAGATGATATAGGAAGCCTAATTGAGTCCAAGGACTTTCAAGGAGTCCCAGCTGCTTGCACGGCCCCACTACATTTGTCTGCATTTGCTTTGCTCATCCACCTCCTGACTTCATGAACCCTTCCCCTCTGCAGTCCCCTCTCTGTCTGTTCAGCCCCTCCTCAAAAGGCAGTTGCTCCTTTTCATCAATGTCCTTAGCTTGCTCTTGCTTGTATCTCTTCTCATTCCAGCATCTTCTTTGTGAAATCAACACACCAAAACTGCACACAGCACTCAAAGTTTTAAATAATGGCAGAATGACGCCCTCTGTCTGTTAAGCAGCAGCATCACAGTTTTCTCCCACCACAGTTGATGCAATCCAGGCTTTTCTATATGAACACGTCCTTGCTTCCCAAGCAGAACAACATTCTTATTGATTATGAGATTTATTAAATAAACCTTAGAGCATATTTATAACCTGCAATACATGCACCTTTTGGGAAAGGGGTAAGAGAACCAACTCAGTAACCAGAATCAGCATAACTGCAGCTCACAGTGCTGCTCCTGAACTCTTTGGCCTTTTAGAAAAGGTTGGCAGAAAGTCAGGCTACACATGAGCTCATTTCCTAAGGTAATATCTATGCGATACCTAATTAACATTGCACCACAAAGATACAACAGGCTGTTCATGCACTCTAACACAATGCTACAGTTATTTTTTTTTTGTTTGCTGTGTTTCTGTTTGTTTCCTAAATATTTGAGATTAATTGGTTTTACTTGTATCTCAGAAGAAAAAGTGAGAATGTGGTCCAGAATGTAGAAGTTTGCCTATAAAAAAGAAACACAGGCAACTTAACAGAACAGCTTATTAAACTATACTTCTGATGTAGCACTCAAACTGCCCTCTAAGGGAAGCAAAATGTTATTCCCTGTATAGTAAAACCTCCTGCAGTCAGTGTAATAATAGTAGAATGAGGTTACAACAGTCTGGTTGACCTCAAGGACCTCACCTGCATGAGAACACAGGACAGTTAAGATACATCAGGATGATTCTGACATGCAAGATCTCCTTCCAATTCATTTGGCAGCCCTGCCAAAGTCCCTGAGGTTTTTAGGGAGTTGAAGTATCACTTGGGTCTCTCTGGAATGTAATGGCAGCAGATACATTCCTCAGGAAATCACTTTTCCACCAGCAATAGCTTTGGAGCAGGCCTTAATGCAGAAGCAGCCTCATTTCACCTGGTTACAGAAGACTTATCTATGAAAACACCTTCCTATCAGGCAAATCTTCACACAGCAAGGTGGAAGTCCTCAACTCACCGATCTGAAGCGTGTGGCCATTTCTCAGATGTTTTAGTATTAACCTAATTCCTTTAAAAAAAAAAGGGAGAATAATTTTATTCACAATGCAACAGCCATCTTAAGCATGTAATTAACACAAGCATAACTTTTTAAAAACAAATTTCTAGTTAACAGAATTGAGGCAAAGCCATTACACTAAAGCAAAAAATATTAATAAGTGAATTAAATCTCCAGGCCCTGTTGAACTAGACAAGTAACACATGGCTAACACTGACGTCAAACAGCTTTCCCAAAGGCATAACTCCACTAAAATCAAATACACCTGATATCAAAGGCATCCTTTTATTTGGCTAGTAATAACTTCATGCACTTCCTTTTAACCCAAACATTTATACTACAAAACCACAAACGACTCTTTTTTTTGGCAGTTCCCTCTTCAAAAATAGAATTGCTGGAGGGTGTTTGGAATAGCAAAACGGAAGTGAAGCATCATGCTCACACACCAAGGAACAAATGCCTGCAAAGAGAGCTGAGATTTGCCAAGTTCTTGCCTTACAGACTGCTGATGGCACCAGTTTCATTGAAACACATCCTTATCCCTGTGATAGCAAACTAAACTCCAATATTGGCTGAGGTCATAGAAAAGCAGAAAAAGATAACATACTTATCCAGATCTGCTTCCATCACAGAAGTGAGCTACACAAAGATTTCTGACGGTTTTACAGTCACTTTTAAAGAAAAATCAGCATGGTAACCGCTGCTATAGAGGCTGACTCCGTGCTCCTGACTCTCAGCCGCTGGCTCACACTGCCTCCTACTGCCTGCACACTGACGTGGATGTTGGGTTAATCATTTCCCACCCGGGCTGCTCAGCATGCCCTGACCCACCTCACCTGACCGACTCAGGAAGAGCTACAGCAGCGCTGCCATCGCAGTACCACACCTGTGAGCACGGAGCCAGCGGGAAAACAAGCAGCTGTGGGTGCCCCATCCCCAGAGGGGCACACAGCCAAGTCGGATGGGCCCCGGGCAGCCTGAACTGCTGGCATCCCTGTCCGTGGGAAGGGTTTGGAAGTCGATGATTAAGGTTCCCTCCAACCCAAGCCGTCCTACAGCTCTATGAAAACAGCTCTATTGAATTAGCTCACTTAAGAATCCACGCGGCTGGCTTTTTTTTTTTTTTGTTATCTGAAAAGGTATCTCCGAGGTGACGAGGAAAACAAGCAAGCAGGACTGGTGCCCGCCCAGCCAGTAACACCACGCAGGCTGGGAAAAACAGGCACGAGCTCTGACCCCCAGCTGCCCCTCCCCGCCCCTTCCTCAAGACAGGTCTCGCCGCTCACCGCCGCTGAGGAGCCGCTTTGCCTCCGATTTCCCTTCAGTTCCTTCACCCCCATCCCAAAGATTCCCCTCAATCTCGCCTCCATACGACTCCACCCTCCCTCACACCCCTCAGCTGCCCCTTCCGCGGCTCTTCCCGCACCTCGCACCACGATTCCTCCTCACCTCACCGCGCCGCCCTCACCCCCTCCTCAGCTCCCCTCTCAGCAATCGTCCGACTCCGCCCCTTCTCCCCTTCCACCAATCAGCGCGCGTTCTTTCGCAAAGCCCCGCCCACCGCACAACAGCTCCCCTCATCCCCTCCCTCGAGCCCTGGGCCGAGCATCGCGCCAGGCAGTTACCGCTCGCTGATTGGCCGCTCGCCCTTCTCACTTCGGCCAACCGCGTTGACGAAAGGCAGAAAGGTCCCATTGCCTCTTGGATCCGCCCCAACCACTTGCTGACCAATAGCCACCTTTTCAGCTCCTCCCGCCTTCGTCTCTCCACCAATCAGAGAGACGGTTACCATGGCAGCGGCGTGGCGGCATCAGCCAATGGGGGAAGGTAGTATTGAGCACCGGCCTGACTGAACTGGAACCGCCCCGAGGCAGCGGCCGCCGGGATGGTGAGTGCGGTCCGGCGGCTCCGCTCTCCCGGCAACGGGGTCGCGGGGCCGCCCATGTCAGCCTGCAGCGGCCCCGGGGCGAGTTGAGGGGGCCGCCGTTCCGCAGGACTTTCCCGCTCTTCCCGGGGCGGTCTGATGCCCGTTTGCTCTTGTGTTGCTATGCCAAGGCCTCCAGCTTCAAGAAGCCCTCGCTGGGAGCAGCGTCCCAGAGGAAGAAATCGAGTCCCAAGCCGGAGTTGACCGAAGAGCAGAAGCAGGAGATCCGGGAGGCCTTCGACCTGTTTGACACAGATGGCACCGGGAACATTGATGTTAAGGAGCTGAAGGTGAGGCTTCCTATTGCTGAAAGCACGGCCTGACACAGGAACGGACCTGCAGATGTGTTTTCTGGAGTGAAACCCTTGCTGTCAATAAGCACATCGCCCTCTAGCTGTAACTTTTACTACTTTCAGGTGCTCGGAGCATTTGAAACCATGCAAAGTGTTCCTGTACATTCATTAAGGCTTTCTCACAAAAATGAAAAAACCTGAAGTTCCCTGTGGTCTGCAAGCTTAAGAGCTTCCATCTTTGAGCTGTCAGATTAAAGTCTGCAAGGAGTTCAATTGAGTAGCAAGTATGACAGAAGCTTCTTGCACGGAGTCACTTGTATTAAAGCATGGTTAATTTTTTTTTTTTTTTTTAAACCTTCCTTCCAAGACATTTCTAAGTCTTACAGTTGCCACTTTGCTTACACAAGAGCATTAAGTGAGCTTTTTTGAATTGTTACTCAGTGTCACATTTGTCATGTAAAAGAGAGGGTTAGTAGCAATTCTCCTCACAGGAAAGCAGCTGTATTGTCTTCTAGCAGCACTGGAAATCACTACAGCACTACATGATAATATTGTTTGTGGGGTTTTTTTTTGTTTAAAAAAAATAAAAACAGGATACTTTTATTCTGAATGCCCACCATAGAAATTAAACTGTTACATACCAAAACAGGTATGCTAGGACTTAATCCAGATTTCTTTTGAGAAATCTTTTCTCCCAACCTTATTTCCATCTCCCTGCCAGTTCTCACAAGAGGGTGTCGCCACAGTGGTTCAATGTGTTTAGGAAACTCTGGAATTAAAGAAAAGGAAGGAAGGATGTCTAGAAGAATACAACTGGCTGCGTGTTTTCTGCATCCCAACATGCCCTCGTGCAATGAAAAACATTGCTTTAAGAGAGCTCCTTGACCTTGCTGCTCTCCTTGAGAACATGATCTACTGTGGTATGGCACAAAGTTTAACTGTGTTTGTCATTAAGAGATATTTTTCCTGCTACAGTTTTGTATGACTAATTTCTTTTGGCCTTACAGGTGGCCATGAGAGCACTAGGGTTTGAACCTAAGAAAGAAGAAATCAAGAAAATGATATCAGATATCGATAAGGAAGGAACAGGAAAAATCAGTTTCAATGACTTCTTGGCAGTGATGACCCAGAAAATGGTATGTAAGCTTTAGAAGTGAAAGAAGAAATTTTGAAAATGGATGAGTCACTTTCACCTCCTCTTGGTTTTAGTGGAAGATGAGAAAAAGCACAGACAGACCACACACCTCCCCCTTCTCCCTATCTTAAAGCTTCATCAAATTTAGTTACTAACATTAAGTAAGTTCTGTCATATTATGGCTTTTTTGAGTGTTCATTTATAGTTCACTCTTAATGCTAAACAAGTAAGTTAAATCTTACCTGGTCATAGGCCAGTTCACTCATTTACTTGAATATTATGGTTGAAATGTCATTAATAAGCTTCTTTAACAATCAGTTTTATGCACGTATGACAAGGGAACCAGAACTTTTATCACAGATGAAAGACAACTCTAGCATACGGAACTCTGTCAGGAGCATTGATGCATTACATGGATAAAAGATATTTACAGATGAGATTTCTGCTTTTAAAAGTCCTAGAAAATATTGGGTAAAAGCAAGTATTTAACAGTGAAGGATCCTGACACTGAAATCCTGAAGTTGTCTAACAAGATATGAAAGAAAAGAACTTGAAGCCCTGAGGATCAAGCAGCATTACTGTGTCTTTCTACCTTCAGCTTTTGCGTGTATGTTTGTGGCAGTGCATGTATGTTTAAAGTTATGAGACTTTCTTAGTCTTTCTAATTCTTGTATGCTATAATTGCAATTTCTGAGTATTATACGTAGTATAACTAATGCTTTTCTCCTTAAACTTAAGGCTGATAAAGATTCCAAAGAGGAGATTCTCAAAGCTTTTAAGCTCTTTGATGATGATGAAACTGGCAAAATCTCTTTCAAAAACCTCAAACGTGTAGCCAAAGAACTGGGTGAAAATCTTACAGATGAAGAGCTGCAGGTTTGTACCTGGTGTAAGCAACCATGCGTTCCCCTCACAAAGGGACAACATCACTTCTAACAGGTTCTGAGTGATGCTAAGCAAAGTATTAGCAGGTACACAATGACTGTATACAGAAGAAAGAAAAGGGGAAGCTTACCCAGCTGGTGAAGGGGCTCTCTAGCTATGCAGCACTTCTCAGCAAGCAGCCCACACCTAAGAGATTTCTCCCTTCTGTGGCTGGCTCTTATATGAGCCCCGGGAGGCTCCACCGTGGGTCCACCCCTTGTGGCCATGTGTAGAGCACAGGTGTAAACAATTTGCCTGTGTTCCCTGGGCCAGACACACCCCTTCACCCCTTCACCAGATGCTCAATTACCAGTTCAAGCTGTGACCCAGCAGTTCCCCTACATCATATGATGCACAAACACTCATTATCAGCCTTTGTGGATTGTGGGAGTTTAAAGGTCCAGGTTATGCTTTCTTCACTGAATTGAAAGACAGTCACAGAATGTTTGTGTATTAGTTGGTTTCATGTTTAGTTTTAAATCCATGTAAATAGCCACAATCTCATTCTCCTCCTGCTTGGGGAGCTGAAGTCTCTCTCTAACTATTGAGAATAAAGTGTGAGAATCTGTTTCTCACTGGGGAAGGAAGCCACTTCAGGGGTCACTATGATTTTCAGTGCTGTCCTCTAGCATCCCATGGGATCTTTGCTATTAAGCTGTAATGCTTAATTTAAGCTCTTTCCCTAAAGAAACGGAAAAGTGCTGTCAATTCAGAAATAGAAATTCTAAGGCCAAAGATGGGTTAAGCATACGTGGTTAAATTGTGTCACAGTAACTGTCACTCTCTGTGGAATTACAGTGATGGGAAAGGAACAACTGCTCCAAGCACTCCATTTCTTCCAGGATAGCTCCTTTGAAAGGACATACCCTACACATAGTTTTGTGAAACATATTTAAACACGTTGCCTAGTTTAAAAAATACTTCAAAGCATGTTAGGTCTGACTTTGAGCCAACACTGTCCTGTCCAATGCTATTTACTAAAGAGTGATTCTAATTCTGAATTCATCTAATCATTCTGATTCTACTCTAATCTGCATCTCATTTCTGAACACAAATATCTTTCAGGAAATGATTGATGAAGCAGATAGAGATGGGGATGGGGAAGTGAACGAGCAGGAATTCTTGCGGATCATGAAGAAGACCAGCCTTTACTGAAACTGAATTTTGTTGTATTTGTTTGCACACGTGTGTGTATGTCTGGTAGGTGCCTCACTTTTTTCCAGCTTTTTATTTCTATAAAGAGACCAGAAAAGTTAGGTCAATGCTTTCTTTTAAGCAAATGATCTGAAACTTGTGTTTGTGAACAGTTACCAACTTAACCTGCTTACATGTAGCAACGTGGTTGCTTGTTTGCGCTCGTAAGGTGTTTGCACTGTTCGTTTTCAAGACAGACATTACATTTTTCAGTAACAGTATTCAGATCCTTATCTGACTGTAAGACACATGTCAGATCATTATGATTTGGAAAAGAAAGAACTCAAAATATGAGAGTGTACAGTTGTATTTCCCAGCAGTTGAAGCTTCTAGTTTAATGCCTTGACTTGGGCTCAGTTACAGTGAATTCTTTATATGACATATTTGTGGGGATCAGCTTTTTTTACGCTGTCTTATGGTGATTATTCCCTCCCCCTTTTTTATTATGTTCTTAAAACTGAAAAAGTAAGTAAATGGACTACTGCAACTTAACCTCCTGCTATTCAGTTCACACATTTAAAGGAATCTCGTTGCAGAAAGAGAAAATTAGCAGTGCTGGTGATATATACATTTGCAGGAATATTCAGTGGTTTCAAATATAAGATTGTACTTCAAATAAAATGTCTTATTTTAAACCATCAGAGTTGTGGAAAGAAGTATACAAAAACACATCTCCACTGGGACAGCACTGTCTGATCTTTGGGCAAATAATAAAAAGGATTACTATGGGTACTTCAGAGTGGAGACTTGAAATCTCCAGAAGGGTCTAGTTACGAAATGCTTGGCTGGAGACACAAAACTACGCTATATTCTGTCTTTGAAGTGCATCTGTCTGAGGTGAGAGCAGAAGGGAAGGATGGCTTCTGCTTTGTGTTGGAAGGAAACAAGCACCCCGGTCCTTCCGCTACTTCTGTTTGTTCCAGCAGTTCCTCTGGCATCCTTCCTCCTCACTCTCAGATGAGAGAAGAATGAATTCTTCCTCTGCAGAAATTTTAATATCTTCCAGGCTCCTCAATTCAAACACAATTCCTTTGCTTTTGACAGTATCTGCCTTTTTCCCTTTGCTGACCATTCAATTTACTCGAACAATTCATAAACATGGGGAAAAATCGAAAGCTAAACTAGACATGAAAGATAACAATAATTGAACTCGGCCTGTATTACGTAGAATTCCTTTCAGACCTTTTTCTGCCTTTGAAAACTGATTGATAGCAGCAATGTGTCAGAAGGGAGCAGATTGTTGCAGTCTCTTGTGCCCCCGTGTGGCGAAGGAGAAGACGCACAGGAAAACGGCAAAAACGTCAAAAGCTCGGCTTATTCATCAAACGAGCTCAATTTATTAGCAAGTTTGTCGGTTTCTGTACAGCTTCCAGTCTTTTATCCACTCCACTCCATTCTCGGGTGACCTTCTATTGCTGCTGCAGTGATTCACGGTTTTGTTTAATCCTGCCGTGCGGAAATCCGACTTTTAGCCTTAAACTTCATTTTTTTCACCTAAAAACCGCAGCGCAATACGCAGTTCCTTGCTGATGGTTCTCCTGCAGAGATGCACAACGCGGGTCATTCTTTGTCAGAAATGATGCACTTCAGACTTAGGCTGTCCAGGCAGATGAGCCACCCATCCAAATTTCAAATACAGGACAGTGTGGGCTTATTTCGAATTATTTGCTGCCAATTAGAAAGGATTCTGTGCGCTTTTCCCTGGGAGCAAACCTCCAGGATAGAGCCACGGTTGAAAACGAACCACACGAAACCACGCAACGCTCATTTTCTCCAGCGCAAAGCTGCATCCTTCACAACAGTGACTCGCTCCGTCCCTCAGGACGAGCCTGGTGCCGTGCCCCAGCCCTGGTGCTGTTCTGGAAGCGCCGCACCCTTCCTACTGGAAGCCTGGCGACCCCGCAGCGCGGACACCGGCGGGCGGGTAGAAGGCGGCGTGACGGAGCCGCGGCACCAGCCCCCGCCCGCTCTGCGCCTCGCCCAATCAGCTCGCACGCTTTAACTGACAGGCAGGTGCGATGGCCAACGGCAGCGCGGTTGCCATAGCGCCGGGAGGCTGGGCGCTGCCGGCGGCGGGATGGTGAGCTGGTGGGATCCGCCGGTCCTGTGAGCGGTCCCCAGGAGGGGCTGCTGCTGGTCCGAGGATCTCGGGTCTCTCCGCTGCAGGCTGCTGGCGGCCCGAAGGCTCCGGGGAAGGAGCCGGCCCCCACGTTACCGGTCAGCGCTGAGCAGAGGCAGCAGCTGCGAGAGGCCTTTGACACGTTCGACCCCGACGGCTCCGGCCTGATGGATGTCAAGGACCTGAAGGCAGGAAGCCGCGAAAATGCAGCGTGTTCACTGGTGAAATGGAAGCACGGGGAGCGGAGCGAAGGCTGCGCGGTTTAGCAGCCCCTCCCTGCAGGGAGGCACGCCGGGGCGGCTGAAGCTGCCCGTTCCCCTCTGCTGCTCAGGAGTCTCCTCTGCTTTCTTCCTTTGCACAGCAATCGCTTCCTGTAGATGTGCAAGCGAAGCTTTCTAGCAGCCCCACATCAACGGCTTTTACAAGGGACGGCACATGCCTTGTGTAGCTGAAGGGCTGCAGCTCCCAGGGGATGTTTGGGCTTGGATCCCCGGCCCGGAGAGCTGACAGGGATGCTTTGTGAGCGCAGGTGCTCTCGGAACCAAAATTACCTGTAGTCAAACAAAGGTGACAGTAAACAGAAATGTTGCAAGTAGGGGTAATCATTCACAAGCACAAATAAGCCTAATAATTTACAAGCTCCACCTGTTGTGGAGCTGTTACAGAGCAATTAGTGTTTGCTACTTATTGCTTTTGGATCACTTGCCGAACTGTCAGGCGTTGCTGCTAGAACTCTGGCTTGTTATGCAGCCAGCAATCATGCAAGAATGGTGTCAGTGTTTTAGCCAGGTTTCCTTAGGAAGGACTGAAGCCTCCCTTCTCCTTGGCACTTCCCGCAGATCTTCCCTCCCAGTTTTCCACAACCTCGTACTGCTGACATCAGACAGCTACAGAACACTGTTCTTTAGGGACAAAATGGAGGATGAATGGCTTGTTCTGTGTTTTGTACAGCCCTTTCCTCTCCTGCTGCTCAGATATTTTGCACACAATTCCTTCCCATTCGCTTATAGAGGAGGGTTGAGCCAGCTTGTCTGCGTGGAGATGCTGGGAGACAAGCTGGTTAGCACAGTTCTTGCCCTTCCATTTGTTGCTGTCTCAACTGTATGTGCAATTGTCCTAGCTAATTGCAGAAGCATGGAGGAAATTGCATGGGAAAAGTGATCTGGGTTAAAAATAAATTTAATATTACAAATATATGTACACATATGCAAATATACAGTCATTTCCTGGCACTGTTGAGATGGAGGAATGCAGTGCTAATTGGCAGGGGAGCAATAAGGAGCTGATGGGAATGGTGAAGAGCAGCAAGCAAGTAGTGTGTCAGAGACTGTGCCTTGAAAAATCACATCCTGGATCTCTAAAAGGTCTTCTCTGAAAGACCTTCACATTCCAAGGATGGTTGTTTTCAGTCATTCTGATTTCAGCAACTCCTTTTTCTGTTTGGCCTGATAAATAAGTGCTTGTGTTGATAAGCTGCAATATATGGGCAAAAATGAGCACCTGGAATGGGGCTGTGGGATTTGAAATTTCTTAATCAGGTTTGTCACCAAGTTGGCTTCATGAACGTGTGCAGCCTTCTGGCACAGGCCCAGTTTCACTGCAGAGTCAGAAGGCTGCTCTGTTGTCTGCCCTGTAGACAGGCTGTTTGTCCTGTTATCTTTCCACAGAGCCAAAAAGTTGTTCCTCCCCCTTCCCACCCCCACCCCCCTTTACGTGCACCTACTTGCTTCAAATGTCTTTTCTGCTTTGTTTCTTTTTGACTTGTACAGTGACGTTGATCTGCTTTCTCATTTGGCAGCTAACGATGAGAGCTCTGGGCTGTGAACTCAGAAAAGCGGAGATGAAGAGAATTATCTCTGAAGTTGATGAGAATGGGTCAGGGAAGATAAACTTTGAGTCATTTCTGCGGGTGATGACCCAGAAAATGGTGTGTGAGCCCAGCTGGTCGCAAAGACTGAAATTCCTCTTGCTTAACTTTACAATGCAGGTACTTGCAGTAGATTGGGTTACTGGTTCCCTGCAGGAGAGAAACAGGACTTTCATCTGAGGTATTTTAGATATCTGCCCTTGGGTGAGTTGTCTTTACCACTCCCCGCCTTTTCCACAAGGATCTAGGATGGCTAGTTCAGGTAGTTTTGCATTTCAGCAGACAATTCCTCCCTATCGTTGAGTGCACTGAGCGCAGTGCCTGGGATCTTTCCTTGGAAACTGAAGGACTTGGAAATCTCCAGGAAGGAGTCCCACTGTCAGCCCTCAGACCGTAGCAGAGATAGACCTAATAGGAATGAGTGCAGTCTCCCCTCTCCCCCTTTAAATCTTTACATGTGGAATTTCAGCTCCGTATTTATAATCTCAGAGTTCTAGATTGTCTCAAAACCAAAACAGCAGGGAGCAAATGTCACACACCAGATGAAAATGAAAAATCCCCTCCTGTGGGCAATAGCCACTCGAGCCTGTGGAGTGTCCTCAGATCTGCTGTTTGATACCAGCCCTTTGTTTCATGTGTCTTAGTCTGCATTGCCCTTCTGGGATTCCTTTGCTCATACACCTCTGTATGCTCTAGTACCTGGCTGTGTGCAGACATAGGCTGTTCTCAAACAGCGCCAGCATGACTGCTTTTGCCCCTCACATCCTTGTAATTTCATTGCAAGGCTTGGTGAGATGACTGGGTCAGAGCTGGCACTGCCATTCCTGTGTACATGCCATCAGAGTTGCCAGGGTGTGTGTTTTTGGACCTATGCTAAGAGCAAAGTGAAGATCCATATTTTCCCCATAGTAATGCTTTGGAGTTCAGTCAAAGCCCACACCTAATTGAAGGCTTGTGTACACATTGCTTGTGTGTGAGGTAAATAAAGGCAGCAATGGCCAGCGCAAGCCTGGCTCACTTTTGAAATAAAATACAGCTGTAGCCATTGGATCGTTCTTGGCAGCGGCTTCCACTTCAGTAGAGTTGCTAATCTCTCTCTTCCTGACAAAGCTTGGCCAGGATATTCCAGGCCAAGTCCCCATACTGTTCAAAAAACTTCTGTTTTAGCTTTTCCTTTAATACATGGTAACACTGAGAAAAGAAGAGGAAAAAAGTGAAAGAAAAGTAAAAGAGGAACAGCAATGGTAAATAGCCCTCCTCTGTGACTAAATTGATACCTTGGATTTTATTCCAAATGTTTGCTGGGTAAAGTGTCTGAGTAGGGATTGTAGAGTGGTATGATGTCATGCCTGCATGAAGACATTTTTCATTTCCTTGCTAAGGCGGAGCCATTTTCAAAAGAGGAGATCCTGAAAGGTTTCAAGCTGTTTGATTATGATGGCACCGGCAAGATCTCTTTTGAGAAACTCAAGCTGGTGGCTAGTGAGGTTAAAGAAGACATCACAGACGAGGAGCTGCAGGTTTGTGAAGCACAAGCGTATTTCTCTTGCTCAGGGAGGGAGTGTAAAGGTTTACGGATTGGGAAATTGTGCTTTGTTTCTTTGCAACAGACACAATCTGTTATGTTAACAAGAAGCCTTGCCTGAGATCTTTATTGGTCTTTAGGCTTTATGATCTCCATCCTCTCATATCCCACCTAATCTGGTCTCCCAAATCTTCATTGTCTGACAGGAGATGATTGATGAAGCAGACGTGGATGGAGATGGGGGAGTGGATCCAGAAGAGTTTTTGCAGATTCTGACATTGTCTGACCTGTAACTACATGATTTTCTTTATTTCTCCCATTCAATTGTAAACAACTGTTTGCAGTATCACTTCTTTCCAACTTTTGAATTTTTTTGTGTGTTGCCTTTCTTGGGTGTGAAAACACACTGAGATGTTTCATTTTTGGTGTTGATTCTGCTCCATCACTGCAGGCAGTTTTCTATATCCCAGTAAACAGTTCTGTTGCTAGCTCTGTGTCTGTGTGGGTTAATTCTAAAGGTTGAGATTAATTCAAATTCATTAGCCTTCCCCTAGAGTTCTCTGTATTGTAACTGCATCCCATGGCTTTTCAGCCTGATAAAGTTAGTCAAAACACTCTTAATCTCAGAAAATATAAATTTCAAACATTAGTATTTATGATAAAAACTTCTGTACCTTTCCTGATTCTCTGGTATTATGTAAAAGACAAGAGTTTGAGGGCTCGGGAGCAGTTATTTTCCATACGGTAGTGAATATCTTAGACTTTGAATTTTCCTTCCAAAGTCGCAGTACAGGAGAACAACTATACAGCTATGAGACTAGAAGATGTAATGAGGTCAGGTCTCCCATGGATTTGTGCTTCCTTCCTAATGAAATGCAAATTCAGACTGAATTTTCTTCATGATTGGAATGCTCAGCACAGTTTTCTCTGGGTATTGTCGACCAGGGGATCTGTAGACTTTCCATGCTAAGCATACATTTCCGTCTTTTTCCTGGCAGCTACTGCCCCCAAACTGGCTGATCCTTCATGTCTTGCAGGCTTTTCAATTTTTAGTAAATGTTATGGAGGGTGGGCAATTGCTTAAAAATGATTGGTAGGAGAAGCAGTGGAAAAAATATAGAAAAGCTAAGGGCCATTTTTATTTAAAAACAAAACCAACAACGTGGTACAATTGTCATTCTGGGCCATTGTGACCCTGCCAGAAGTGCTCGAGTTCCTCTTTGCAGCTCCACTGCAGCATGGGGGTACGTTCCTTCCTATTTTGATCACTGGTATAGTCTTGAAGGATCTTGCCATGTTGCTGAGAGTGCAAAAATGTGCATGTGTTTTGGAAAGGATGTAAAGAGCCTGACGAGTTCACTTAGAAGAGTCTCAGAAAATAATTACTGGCTTAGAAAAAATGTCTGAATACTGTGAGAATTTAACAGTTCAGCCTGCAATTATTATGTGATGCTGCATATAGAATAAGAGCCTATATACGAACATACAAGCTACCATCTAAAATACTTTTCAATCTAATGGAGACAAACCTTTCAAAATCCTGAAGCTGGAAGTAAGCTGTTCAACTACAAAAAGAAATAAGGCATGGCTTATCTTAAATAACAGTGATTAACTGTAGGAACGAGCCATCAAATGGCATAGCAGTGTCTCTAAGCAAAGAACAAATCTGCTCAGCAGGTTTGCTTCAGTAAAATGTGAGTTACTGTGCTCCTGGAGAGCAGTCAGATTACGCAGATGAATAGATCCTTCTGGCCTTACAAATCAGTGCCTGGCCTGTTATCTGAACAACTATATGTAGTACTCAGTTATTTTTAGTGTCTTCTCTTTGCCAAAATTCACTGTCACCCAACCAGTTTCCAGCCTGACGTTCCAGTTTCAGCTAGATGGGTATCTTGTCTGTCCCTGTAGCAATGCAGAATTGTTGCTTCCACATAATTTCTAGGAATTTTCCTAGAGATTGAAAGCAGTTGGAAATTGCAGCATTTTCTTTGGGATGCCCAGATTTCACCCTTGACACTTTCCACCTAGACTACTTCCAAAATACCCCCATGCTATTGTAACTGGTCTCTCATTAATACAAGAGAAGAATTTAACAACTTCTTGTTAAACCTTCCTGCTAATGTTGGTTTGCTTCTGCTTTTACCAAGTCTGAGTTCTGAGAAAACCTAGGAAAACTAGGGGGGGTTGTTACTGCTGACTTCCTTCTGTGCTATTTTCCCCACTTACTGTCCAGCCACCAGCACTAAGAACACATCCTAACGCAGAGTAAAAGACAAAAATAAAAGCAGCATTCAGCCTTTGTAAAATATGCCTGTTTTATTCAGTACCAAAATTGTGCTCCTTCCTTTTGCCACTAATTCATCTATTCTGTGATATGGTGAAAAGTAGGGAGAGATAGATTTATAACAAATCTCTGAACAATTCCCGTTCACACATGATGTGCTTGTTAGGTCAGCCAAATCATAACTGAAAAGACCCAGGCAACTGCCCAGCTACTCAGAACCACAGATAATGGTGGCAATCTGTGGACATCTGGCATCTGTGTGCCAGCTTATGGTGCACTGACACTCATTACAGAATCACAGAACTGCTGCTGATTTGGGGTCAGCACAGTAAATGGTATGTCCATGATAAAATATGCCAATCTTACATTGCTCCAGTTCTCTCACCCCAGCAGCCACTGGTGTTGCAATGTGGGGAAGAACTCTGAGTAGCAGTTTGCCTGTTGACATTTGGCTTTGTGGCATTTAGGCAAGCCTGATCACTTCTTTGACCATTTTTCCAATACCATCATAGATCTCATGAATGGGGGCATTGCACATGAAGGCACTGGTGGTCACCAGCTTGTTCTTCACATCCACGTGAACTTCAGTGACGTGTTTGTTTATGTGCTTGCAGCCAAGTTCCTTCACAGTCTCAGCAGTCTTTGCATAAGGCCATCTATAAGAAAAAAGACCAATGTAGAGGATCTGAGAAAAGCCTACAATAAAAAAATGTTTGCACCTCACAACAGCATCTTCTCGGCCGTTACAGAGAGGATGGTCCCTATAAAAAGCCTGCTTTATAGGTTCTAAATCTTTCCCTGTCAAAAGAATTTTCCTAAGGCTGTAGCATCAGGAAAATCTCCAGATTACAGTGCTGAAGTAAAGCTGACATAAAACCTTGATGTTCCAGCATAGTTGTTCTGCTGCTTAATTCTATGCACTCTAGACTTATTTTGGGGTTTGGTTTCTTCACCAGCTTTCTATACCATTAACGAGAGCCATCAGTTTCTTTCCTGCCACTGGGAGAATTCAGTCACAGCTTTCATGGATGGATAATGTCAGTCTTAATCCCTGCCTTTTATGTGTTATGCAGCCATCTTGTTCCTAGCCAGGATCTGCTTAACTTCTAGTCAGTGGTCCAGCATCTTCCCCACCTTTCCTGCCCTGGGACTGAAAGGTGCACGATGCACAGAACTAGATACACTGGGGAGAGATTGCTGATTCTGTGACTTTCATGGTACAGTTATGTATTAGCATCCCAAGGTTACTTACTTCTCACACTCTGTGTCATGACCGACAGTCAGCTCGCAGCCTGGGAAGATTTTGGCTGCCAGCACTGGGGAAATGCAGCACAGACCAATGGGCTTTTTGGCAGCATGGAAAGCCTTCAGGACATCCTCCACTTCTTTGGAGACTGTGCAGTTCTTTCCTTGGGTGGCCCAAGTACTCAGGTTTTTAGCCACTCCAAAGCCACCTGAGAAGAGGGAAACAGGTTAGACAGGAAGATTAGTGCCCTGGGGCAGGGCTTCTGTCAGCTATGGTTTGTCAGAATGTTAAAATGGATTTGGTGGATAGAAGCCTTTAGGCAGTATTGATGAAAGAAAGCAAAACCTTTGCAAGCCCCTGAATATTCTCAGCTCCTGACCACCATAAGATAAGATTCTAAAGCACCACCTCTGTTTCTAAAGAAAACCGGAGAGGTATCAGTGCACTGCTGGTTACCCTGTTCCACTTATGAGCTCTTCTCTTTCAGCACGCTGACAAGCTTTCACTTGTCTTTTAATCCTTGTGCCGGGTCTCATCCAACCCCAGTGAAATACTTTCACCGAAGACTGATTTCAGAAGAGATTGCACTTTTCACTTCTGAGTCACCCTCTCTGTGTCCCAGCTTTTGCTTCTCTTGATAATAAGGCAGGCATGTTGGTGAGGGAGGGGATAGTCTTACATCTGGTAGAAAGAAGCTAAGTAGATGGTACAGAGAGTAAGTCAACTGGTGGTTATCTGCTCTCTCTGCTTGGGACAAATTTCTGCCATGTGCTCTTGTAATATAAGTTTATGCAAGCACAGATGGAGGATGTCCATCATTCCAGTCCTGTCTCCCAAATTATCTTCTTCCCCAGTGGCTTTGCCCAATTTCTCTCAGCCCATGTTTTTCAAGGCTTACATATATCTAAGCTGTTCCAAGACCATAGGCATGCAGATCCCACATACCAACCTACCTGGTATAATTAAGGCATCCAGCCCCTTGACATCCAGCTTAGCTAGATCCTTGATGTTGCCTCTGGCTATTCTGGCACTTTCAACTAGTACATTGCGCTTCTCCTGAGTTGGCTGTCCTTTCACGTGGTCTACCACATGCATCTGGTCAACATTAGGAGCAAAAACCTCTGCCTGAGAAGGGAAGAAAAGGTCTGTTATCCCTCAGGCACGTATTCTAAACATGTTCAATACCATAGGTAGCAAATTAAAACACTTGAGTTGCTTTGTTAGGAAAGACCTTTGTTGGTGGTTGCAATGAGCCTCAGGCTCACCTGTATGCAATAGTGGGATCAGGAAGGTTATTGTTATATGTAGTGTTATATTTTGGGAGCTGAAATGGTGGAGAAGGAGCAGCCACTCCTTTCCTTCCCAAGAAAACAAGTTGTTCCAAGAGCCATGCACAAAGCTCATTTCCTAGAGTTTTCCATTCATGTCCCAAGCAACCACTTTTGCTGTGGTGGGCCCCGTCTGTGCTCATAAAGCCAGTTATCCCATACAGTCGCTGAGTTTTCTCCACTAGAGGTCCCTGCCAACCAAGGGATAAGCTCAGGGCGATGCTTTAAGCTCGACAGTTTAAGGTAAGGCGGGAGAACTGCAGCAGCTGCAGGAGCGAAGGGAAAGAGGCGAGACTACAGGCAGCAGAGAGACAGTTTAGACAGGTCTCAGCTTTAACCCACACTGCGAACACAGTCTGAAGGCTTTGGAATTGGGTGGGCAGGCCCTGCAGTAGTGTGCCTTCATGTTTAGTGGAGCAGTTCCGATTTCCAAGAAAGCAGCTCCAACCCAGATCTGTGGGTGGCTCGGAGCTGAAAGGAATTGCACAGGGCTCCTCTCCTCTTCCTCTCTCAAAGAGCAGCTGTTGTGACTAGTGGTGTAACAGCAGTTGCTGCAGGATCACCCTTTTTCCCCTTTCTCCAGTTCAACTCACAAGGATTCATCTATTTCCTGTTTCAATCTTCAGTGTTTTGAAAGGATGAGTTTCAAACAGCCAAAGTCATTGGTAGTCTTTGAAATAGAAGTACCAAAGCAGAAGAGAGGAAGTGTAAGCCAGAAACAGAGAGGTTCACTTAAGAAAGTTGGCTTCAGAGTTTGAGTAGCACACAGAGTTGCTGAGCACAAAGCACACAGCCAGTCCTCTCATAGAGCACAGCTGTGAGCACAAAGCAGAGAGCAAAGCATTCTTCATGTTTGCTGTAGCAGCCCTGACACTGCTGTCTGCTTTGACTCCTCTCACAACGCTTTGCAGCGGCCCCAGCGAAAGTGAGAAACTTGATTGGTCTAGCAAGATGCAAAGCTGCTAAGAGCAGTGCTTTGTGCAAGAGAGACAAAGTGAAAAGCAGAGCCTGGGCAAAAGGAGACAGAAATGGGGCAGGAGCCTCTTACCTGTGCCCCCTCCCTGCTGAGATGCACCAACACAGCCGAAGACTCGTGGATCTCACTGCCATCATACACCCCACAGCCAGACAGCACAACAGCCACTCTCTTTCCCATGGTCACAGAAAGAGCAGAAGGATTCCCCGGAGAGCTCCAGATTGCTGTGCATCTCTGTGAACTGCCTGGAGCCTTTTATAGCTTGATCCCTCCCCCAGGAGCAGGTGGGGCCAGAAGGGTTGGGCTGAATTTCTTACTGGCAAGATGGTTTTATTTCCAGCGCCACAGGCAGGGTGTGTAAATATTATTTGTTTCCTCAACTGACTGCTCCCATGCAGACATTCTTACCAGCACGTTGTCTCTAGAGCATCCCCAACTGACGTGAGCTGTTCAACAGAGCAGCTGTTTTTCCTTTTGAGATGTCGGTTTTCCATTCTAGTTCAGACTAAAGCAGTAAAATCTTTGTGCGTAAGATGGTATCGCAGGGAGCTAGCCCACAGCAAGTATTCCAGCCAGTGCAGTTCCTCTATGTGCCCCATTTTGAAGACCCTACACTGCACCAGCAGCTTCTCTCCTTTTAACACCAAGGTATCCTTTTCTGACCTTAAGTGTCCTCACCCTCCCTGAAGAGCAGTTTTGCAGTTGTTTCCTGGCCTTCAGGTCCTGAGTTAGGAATGAATAACACAATTCCCCATCAACAGCACCATCTGTCCAAGGAGGTAACAACAACATTTGCAAGGAAAATGGTAGTAGGAACTGGCAGAACCCTGACCAATACAGATGTACATGGTTGCAAGGTTCACAGCATGTGGCGGGGATGCTTCCTGGCTCATGTGGAGACCCGTTCTCTCTTGTCCTTGATATGCTTATACCTGAAAAGATAATGAGCATTTCTGATTTAGCTTTTCAGTGTTGAAATAACCTCTTAAGCTTATCTTGCCATTTTTCAGTGAACAACAAAATTTGTGCAGTTTGACTAAAGAACATTTTTCTAGGCTTATTTGTAAGAAAATGCTCTTGTCTCTCTCAGAAGAGATGTGAAGTGTGTTTTCTTTTTAGTGAAATAGTTTCTTGGCAAGTTCCTTAGTCATACAGGCATAAGAAAGATGTTCTTTTCTGATACATGTGACTTCATTTACTGCATGCATCTTAAAAACAGTGATGTCAAGCACTCTATACTCAACTATACAAACGGGAATAAAGCACCTGTTTGATGGGTAGAAAAACAGCTTTTATTATCCATGAAAAAATTAAAATGTGAGATAAGTGGGGGAAATTCCCAAAGCCTTTTCTCTTCTGTTTGGTTTCATATCTAAGTTATTGTAAGCATAATTTAGAACTGTACTATTTCCTCTTACAGGAAAACAAAAACAGCTGAATCATGCTGCAACTTGAAAAGACAGTTTCTTCCTACTTGTACTGATAGGAGAGCAATCAATTAATGATAGAAGAAGGATTGTTCAAGGCCAGGCTGGCTGAATCTAGTGCTTAATCTGGAGTTTGGCAACCCTGTCCATAGCAGGGAAGTTGGAACTATATGATCTTTGAGGTCCCTTCCAACCCAAGCCATTCTGTGATTGTAAGATTGATCATGGCTAATGACTGAAGTGAACTTCGGACTTGCTGTAAACCACATCATGTAGCTCTGCATATTGAAAACTGATGGCATTGTTTCCCCTTACTGAAATAATTGTCTACGTGTAACTGAACAAAATAAGCTTGTTCTAGAGCTTGCTTCCTTGTGTGACAGGGTGTATCTCAATAGGCAAATTAAACTTAAAGATCTGCAGATCTTTACAGATGTATTCTTGATAATTAATGCTTTTCGGCTAAGTTTTTCCATTCTAAATGAGAGTACACACATCGATACCTTGCTTAAATCTGCATTAATATTCTAGTGAAGATAAGTGTGAAGGAACTCTTCTGCACTGTAGCTATTCTCCAAGTGTATCCTCCAAAGCACTGAAGAAACCACAAATGTTTGGGGGCCTGCATGAGGATCCAACTTCTCAGTGGAAGCATGCCATCCCAGTCCATGCGGCTCAGCAAGCAGGAGGAGCAGCGTCCTTTGGCATTATCTGTGGATCCTGCCAGCCTGGGATTGTTCTGGATTCCCAGTTGATGTGTAACCAACACGATCCCACTATGACCATGGGCCACTGACCACTGCTTTCCATGGCCTCCTGCATTGCCCTGATCACATATTCTCACATATTCTCGTAGCAAGCAGGAGGAAGCTGTGAAAAGGTCCTTCATGTCACCTTTGGGATACAGCAGTGATCATGGCAATGACTGGTATCACTTTGCTGCATGCACAGTTCTCCTGGAAAGTAAGACACTTCCAGATTTTATCCTCGCACTGTTGGTCTCCAGACTGCACTGACAACTCACTCATGAAAGCCCCTGAGGAATTAGGAGGAGTTCCCTGGGAGTGTGTGCAGAGAGGCTGGATGAGATGGATGTGGAGTGGCACATGGACAAAAGTCACCTTTATGGGAATGGCACTGAACATGCCCTGGGCTTGCCCAGCACAGAACATTGGTGCCAGGCATTCATAGCTGTGATGGGGGCAAACAGAAGGACTGTGGCAGGTGTTGGGACAAATAACTGGTCCCCAGGGATCTCCTGGGCTTACAAAATACTTGTTTGCTCCAGCAAGATGGAGTCTTTAAAAACCCTTGATTTTAACCAGTGTAATTTCCTCACTGGCAATAGCAAAAAGGCAGTAATAGTAATAAACCGTAAGTGTTATTTTTCAAGTGTCTTTTTTAACAAGGGTTAATCAACAGTAAAATTAACAGGCCCCTGGAGGGAGCTACCAGCAGTCCATTCTGACTCAGACTGAAATTTATTGCAGCAAGAAACTCGTTTGCATTTCCTCCCGCATGCAGAAAGAAACACTAATAGAAGATGTTTGTAGGGAAAAGGGGTGGAGAGCAGGGAGGAACACAGGCCAGTGGAGTTGGTTTGGTTATAAAGAGCTAGGGAAGAAAGAGAGGCAGCATTTCAGCCCGCATCTGGGTCTTCAGCGAACTCTGCGATGGCAGTCAGAAAAGCTGAGTCACTGCATTACTCCGTAGGGCTCTTGGGCATTTCCGCAGGTAGGGTTCGAGTCTTCTTGGCACGGGAGGATGGGGTTGGGACTAGCTTTCATGGACAACCCCCTTTTTGAAGGGGTTAAAAAGTCTGTTTACTCAAAATCTTCTCCGCTTGGGTAAAATTTTTAGAGACGGGAGATCCCTCTGCCTGGTTCAGCAGCCAACAACATATTTGTCTTGGCTTTAAAATGCTGGCCTGAATTTTTGTACTTCTTTCAACCTAGGTGGGAAGCAAATCAAAGCTTTTTGATAGTCATTTTCATAAGTGATTTTTTTTTTTTTTAACGCACTTTCCTCTCTTCCCTGTCTCTCCCGCTGCTCTGTTTTCTGTGTCCACTCCCTTTCTTTTGTCCGTCGCATTTCATCTTTCTGAGTGCTGCTCCTTTCCATTTTTAGGCGAGTTTTCTGTAGTCACGAGGTTTATGTGATCATCTTCAGAGCGTGTCTGTGTGTTTGTTGGAATCGGAGAGCTGTTTTTTATTTTTTTCCAGCAATGAGGGAGCACCTCAAGTACAATTAGGTTCAAGTTTCTCAAAAGTGGGCACCCAGAAAGTCGTGAGACCTTGGACACAAACCAAGTTACAACACTCCCTGTTGATTTTATTATTTACAGATCTTTTACTGTTATTTTTTCTCTGTTCCTTGCTCCTGTCACTCCGGCTCTCTTCTGGTGTTTTTTTTGGGAGGGGCAAAGTTTACAAGCTCTTTCTCTTTTTCCACCTCCTTTGTCACACACAGGATCACTCTTGCTGGCAGTACATTTCTACAGTTCACTCAGAGCAGCCCCTGTGATCCCCAGCACAGCTCTAGGGATTCTTCTGTTGATTTTATCATCTCTTTTGGCATATGCAGGTAAGACTCGGAAGGCAGCCAGCTTGCAGGCCTCCCCTTCTATAGCTTTACATGTATTTGGTCTGCTTTGCCAACATGTTAGTACAAACTGTGGCAGCCTTGCCAGACCACTGACGTCTCCTGCTTGAGGAATATACCAGCACACCACTTTTTTCCTATCTAAGCAACCAAAGAGATAAATGTTAGTTTTGAACAAATGCTTTATCATGATCATGACAATTTTAAAAGAGTGACTATATGAGCTCTCTAAAAACTGTTTCCAAGCTCACTGGGACTAGTTCAGGCATCTGTGGGTTGAAATGGCATGTTGTTCCTTTTGTGCAGACCAATCCAAGCTCTCAGTAGCTCTGTTGACCATCATGCAGCTCCATGCTCATGTAGTGATCATGGTTCCAACACACAATGTGCCTGTAGCACAGCTGCTTGTCCTAAGTGCTACTTTCTGTAACCTACTGTGTCGAAATCACATTTCTGTCTTCACTGCCATTTGTTTCATAGGAATTTGGAGAAGCCTAAGAAATGCCACTCTATTCTCGTCTCTTTTCCTGACCATCTCAGTGTTCTGGTGTGGCTATGGAGTGGTCTTCATCCTGCAAGGGCAAGGAGTTTTGAACGACACCGGTGACTTCCGCAATGCCTTGGTGCCTGGCCTGGTCACGTTTATTTTGGCACTACTCATTATTGCAGTGGTGGGCTTCCTTAACAGAGAGGTCATTCTAGCTGTGATTGCTTCTGCTGTCTCACTTGCCAGTGCTCATGAAGTTGCCATGCATTATAACACAGCTTTTGGTTCCTCTGCTGTGGCTTGCAACTATATGGTTGTCTGCTTAGCTGGTGGTTACTTTGCTCTGGGAAGGATTCTTTATTTCCTCTCCAAAGAGAAAATAGCCATTCCTGGCACAGATCTTGCCAAAAATAAAGCCCGTGAGCAGATCCAGTCCACCAGTGTCAGCATGAATCATTTTGCAGTCACTGGTCTTATCCTGAACATGCTGTCTGCCAGTGTCTTCGGCTGTAGGCTCCTGGGTGTCACTAGCAAACTATTTATTGGTCAAGTGCCCTGGCTGTGGGCTGCCGGGATCTACCAGATTGGAGTCTGCATTTTATCATACCGTGCAATGGACGCTCTAATGGCTACATTCTTTGGTTTCACTTCCATCCTGAAATTTGCTGGGGGCTATTGCCTTCTATACCCAATCTGGCAAACAGAGGAGCCAACTTTTCCTATCCCATTCCTTGTGGTTTTTTCAATTCTTTTTGCAGTCTTGGCTCTTTTTCTCACTCTTAAGAGCCTGGCGGATGGCCTGTATTTGCTGTTTTACGTGGCCTACTGCATTGCATTAGCTTGTTGTCCCAAGGGATTTTTCAAAGGCGGACCCCAAGGAATGGATGTGGCCATCTTTGTGGCCTCAGCCTTGATGACTCTGATTCACCTGTACAATGTGAAAGCAGGTGCCAAAATCCCAACAGGGGAGGGTGTTGTGAAGGCCCTGCTTGCTAGCAGCAGTTTTCTGAAGCTTCGTGAAGGGGCAAACCTTCACACACCCTACCTAGGGTATTCCAAGTATGCAGATGCTGAAGTACTTGGCTATGCATGTAGTGTCCTCGCTTCGTTTTCAATTACAGTGACTGGGGACCCACAAGCTCCACTTGCTACTGTTGTAATTCCATGGGTAGTGGTAGCTGGTGGGATCCTTAAGCTTCTAAGTGGCTCAGTGGCCTTTGCCCGGGGTAAAACCCTGGAGAGCAGTGCCTTCATTCTTTATGCTGTCATGTGGATCATCTGGGGCTTGACAAGATATGGGGGCCTCTATGGCACTAGCAGAAGCTTCCACACGGCAGTAGGGATTATTGCTTTCATGCTCTTCAATAGCTTCATCGTCTTCTGCACGCTCTTCTTAAGCATCAGCTGGTTCTTTTACGCCCTCACTTTTTTGCTGATTGCTGTCAGCTTCTTGTTGGATGCCATCAGTGCTCTTCCAGCTGGCTATGACATTGCTGCCACTCTCATCTTTGGTCTGGTCAGCTTTTACTGCTTCCTATCTGCCCTTTTCAACAGCACCTTTGAGGGTTCCTGCTTACCAATGGGTAGGCCCCTTGTGCAGCTTAGTGGTGTGGGGGGAGGAATGACCAAGTGCCTTCACCTGCCTGCCAGGAAAGCTTCCTCAGTCAAGAGAATTGCAGGTAAGGGAAATATATAGGGGATTATGCAGGGTGGAGGGGTAATTCTGGGAGATTCCGTAGCAGAACGGTATTAAAAGGACGTTTTTTCAATCTAGAAGTGGAAACCATGATAATCTGATTGTATTTTGACCAAGTGGGCCAAGTTTTAGAAACTAAAATCACTATGGGGGAAAATAGGATCAATTCCTTGGTAGGACTTGGGTTTAGCAGTGAACTCACTGCTGTCTCTCCTATATCATGTCACTGTCTGCACATGCAGTCTGAAACGTGTATCCTCCAAGGCTAGGGCTCCCACTGACAGCTTTCTACAGAGAGTGCATGGTGCTTGCTTTCTCCACAGGGCTGAATGACTTCTAGCCCAGATGAATATGTCCCAGAATTCCCCTAAATGCCAGATCTCTTCTTGGGTGAATGCTAGAAAATGCACTGTCAGAGGAAATACTTTGCCAGTTGGAAAAAGGAGATGAGAGCACTGAATTGGCTGTTTTGTCTGTGACAGCTCTCCCGTGAATTACAGACCCTCACTTCTAGTCACTCAAGGGATTCTGCCCTGTTCACATGCCAACAGATATCCTGAAGAATGGAGGGACTTGCGGCATCCCCACTGACACTGTGTATGTGCTTGTAGCAGCCTGTAATCGGCCTGATGCTGTGGAGAAAGCTCACCGGTGAGTATTTGCCTCGTTGCCCTGGTGTAGGCTTCCCAGGCTAAGGAAGCCTGTCAGAGATACATCTTCTACTGAGTTCTGGCTACAGCAGCCATTCAGAGCAATGAGACGTGTACCTTAATTTTACCAGGAACAATAACGTTACAAGCCCAGGGGAGAAGATCCAAATGAAAAAGGAGACAGCTGAGCAGAATTGTCCTACAGTATATTGAAGGCTCCCGACAGGTGATGGAGCCAAGTAGCTTGGGTATCACAAGGAAACTCAAAGATCAAGAAATGTCAAAATAGAGCAGGGGGTTATTGTACATATCTCTAGATAAATATTGGCACAACTAAAATCCCTCTTGTGTTTAACAAATGCCTCTAGCTCTACTGTAAGCAGCTGAGACCCCTCAGAACTTGGGAAACTGGGTCTTGTACCTGTCACTACATAGGAAGCTAAAGCCTTCATTTGGAATTTGTAACTGGGAGCAGACATTCAAGTCCCTTCCTCTCAGATTGTCTGTTGAAACGGTCCTACTTCCATTACAGACTCTCGGCCTGCAGTACTACATCTAACTCCAGACCTGTCCAACGCCATTTCTTTTTCAGCTTGAAATTAAATTCTGGCTTACTTCTAAACTCATTTTCCTTGCCTCCTTTCCAGCTCCAAGCGCCAGGCTCAGGAGCGCCCCATGTCACTCTGGATTTCTAGCCTGAAGCAACTAGAACCTGCAAAACATTTGTTCAGCCCCCTCCTCTGGGACTTCATGGATGCTGCCTGGCCATCTCCTATTAGCTTAGTGATTCCCAGAGGTGAGGAAATCTGCTACTTCCAAACTCTCTGGACAGCTTTGGGTTTGAAATTCCAACTTTAAGTCATGTTTCCCTGCAATGCCATGTGTTCCACGGCAGTATCTCTAGAAAGATCACTGTGTTTGGACTGATGCACATCAGTAAGTGCTGTGTGACCCTTCCTTATGCAGGTAAATGGGTGGACTTCCTGGGAATGAAGGACTCTGCTAAATACGTTGGTACCCCTCAGAGCGTTGCCATCCGCATCCCTGACTGCTCAGTCACCACGCACCTCATTGACTTGGTGAGTGGTCGCACCTTGAACACTTTTGTTGTAAGCACAGGTTTGTTTGAAGTTGTGGAATGACAGCAGCTACAACCTGTAACTCAGTGTCTTTACCTGTGCAGCAGCTGCTGGGGTAACAACCTGTTTTGTACCACAGAACTTGCTGAGAGCTCTTGTTACCGTTTGTTTTTTTTTTTGTCACCAGGTTGGCCCCATTGTGGTCACATCAGCTAATCCAACAGGAGAGGCAGACACAACACACCACAACCAAGTGTATGCCAAGCTAGGAGATAAGGTAATTGTGGCTTTGTGTCTTTTCGGTCCAGCAGGTCCCAAAAGGATGGAAGAACACAATTACTCTGTTCCCAGTAGGCAAGTCAATAGATGATATCAAGAATATGGGAGAACATCTAATTAAATATGTCATTGACACTCCTTGTGTTGGTGACGCAGTGAGAGAACAACGTAAAATGAAAAACTTGGTGGGAATCCAAAACGCTTCTGTTTTATATGGTATAGTTATGGCTTGGCAACATGAATTAGTTTGTCTTCAAACAAAGGATGATACGAGCAACAAAAAAATGCTTCACTTTGTACAAGCAGCAGAAACACTGATGCTTAATTGTGGCAGGGCTCTAGCTGCCACTGAGTTATCAGAACACTGGGGATTCCCATCTAAACCTGAAGCTTATCTGAAGCAGGCACTGGAGCTTTAACGTATCCTGAGATCCTAAATCCTTAGGACAATATATTCCTGGCAGCTTATGTAAATCTCTCACCACTAACTCCTCAAAAAAGCTCTTCTTCTATACCTTTGCTTTTCGAATGGGAATCCTTCAAAGCTCCTCAGCTGATGCAAACCTGTTTTGCTTCTACTACTGATTCACATCCCGGAGAACTCTCTTGGCTTTTTCTGAGTTCATTCCAAATTCAACAGGTAGTTAGTGGCAATACTGTGGTGTAGGAAGGAGCTGAGCTGCTCTTGACAGCTGCCTTCTGTTGAGAAGGGGAAACTGCCATCTCGCTGCCCATGTGCTGAACTTGGTGTGGAAATTTGCTGCTCTTCAGGTGGATGCAGTTCTTTGCGATGGTCCTTCTCCAGAGAATATTGCCTCTACTGTTGTGGACTGCACCAAAATTGACAGTGGAAACATAGGATTCTTCAGAGTTGGTATAATTCCCAAGTCTCAGGTAAAATTAATCTTGATCTTATTTATTCTCCCTTTCTTTCTCTGCTTTGCCCATTTCCGTGAAATAAGCATTAGACTGGAAATTTCCTGTTCTATAAAAAGATGAAAAAATCTGTGATAGCATGAGGAGTTATCACAGTGCAGAATGAAAGATCTCCATGTTGCCTGTGTCCTGATCCTGCAACCATCATTGCACTTCTCTGTGCTGGGCAAATTCATGAGGAACGTGCAACACAAGACTGATTCCTCAGAGAAAGGACTCTGAGGTCCAATATCTCTGATCTCAGTGGGGCAGACTCTGTATTCACACCTGTCCCAGAGACCTTTGAGTAGATAGAAATGCTTAATGCAATTCCAAGAATGGGCCCAGACGGGTAGATTTAAAAAAGAAAAGAGTTTATGTGAACAGCAGGAGAAGCAATTAGTACTTTCCCCCTAACTAGTAACACACTTATCGCTGTGTTTGTTAAATCCAGGTGCTGCAGATACTGGAGCAGGTGCAGAAGAAACACTCAGTGGTCCCTAACAGTGACGGCTGCACCACAAAAGGCCAGGACGAGCATCTGAATCATGTCCATGCTGTGCACAACGGGGTGGGCACGGCCGCCTCAGCAGAGAGATTTGCACTGCGGTCTGCTGATAGAGGCCGTGAGAACCACACTCGCCTCTGACTTCTGTTATGTGCAGTTATGAGCTCACTAGGGAGGTGTTTGCTGGAAAATGACGTGTAGGTCAAACTGGGGAAGGGGAGAGATTTCTCAGCTACAGGGGTGACTTATTCACCTTTCTATAGATACTGCTAAAATATCCCTGATTTGCAATCACATTCACCCAGTTTGTAGAAGCAGTATTTTCACTTACAGAGACTGCCAGCTCTCACTGAAAGGAAAGTGTTACATCAGCGACTGGCTGAGCCCAGGGTATCAGAGCTTTTTTCTTTTCACTAGAAGTTAATGCCTTTGGTTTGGGGTGGAGAATAATTAACTTGAAACATTATATAATTATATGTTAAGGAACAAACACTGCATGAGGCTGAAAACGGAAGAGGAAGAAGGGAAGGTGTATTCAGCTACTACCTTAGTGAATACAGTGAACTTCTTAAAAAGGTGAAGCAAAATGTAGTCTTGGGAACTGGGGCTATCTTTGATATATGATCTTCTCTGAATAGAAGTCACAAAAGCCAACACTAAAACAAGTGCTGTTGTCTGAGGTGCCATTTTTGGATTTTCACAGTCAGTCTGAGGGTAGAGTTGTCATTTTGATGTCTCCAACAATACCGCCTTAGGAGTGCTGGAGCAGTATGGGAGACCCTCACTTCTCATTTTATCTTCTGCAGAGTATGAATTTCAAAGGAATCATATGCACTGCATTTGAAAATGCTAGAAGCTGGTCTGTTGCCTTTTGGCATAACTGTACATACTTCATGGTACGTTTCCTTCAGGGTGCACATCTTGTACAGAGTGGTACCTGAACTGGAGGAAGTAACAAATTTCAAAGAAACTCAAGGAGTTTTCCTTGGTGAAATCTGCACGGCCATACAGTCAGTGGCTTGTTTGGCCTCTGAAAACTGTTGACATTACTTTTACCTGACTCAGGTGCAAGGTGCTGATCAAACTCCAGCTGAAACCAATGAACAATCTCATTGATTTCACTTGGAACACTATGGGAACTTAAGCATAAATGCTATGCAGTCAGAGTAGCTAAACCTCTGTGAACCATGTCTTCTCAGCTTGTTCTTTACAGAACTGGTTCTCTTCCTGCAGAGAAAGAAACTGTCAGATAACTGAGTTTGTGAAATCGTTTCACTGGTCTACTTACTGTATCTCTTTGGTGTCTCTTAAAACTGATTTACAGAATGCAATAAAATATTTTCAATAAACAGTTGTAAGTCGCACAGGGCTGTGCTATCATCTGCAGCAAGCGCCAGAAAAAAACTTTGCAAGCAATATGATCGTGGCATTTGGGGGTTGCCAGCAGTGCACAAATGATCTTACAAGTGGATCAAATTGCATCCCTTTTCAGGATGTGAGACAAGGGGGGAGGAAAGCATAATAACTAACATCAACCCCCCGGTGCCAGCTTCCTTGCTGGGTACTGCTAATGAATTCATAAACAACAAGGCTGAATTTGGCTCCTTTTCTTAACCAAGTTTTACAAAAATAATAAACACTGAAACCTGAGGAAGCACAGTAAGAAATATGAATCTGGAAAGAAGCATTACAAAGCCTTTTGCTATGTAAAACAGCCTTGGCTTAAATTAAGTGTGGGTGCTGCTTCCCCATGCTTCATATAATAGTATGTTTTAGTGTGCCACAGCTTAAAAGCAGTTTGGAAAGCTGGATTCTTCACAAGGTGCCTTGCCTCGATCCATCTTTTCCTCTCTCCCTGATGAATGTTTCTTACAGGAACTGTTGCTGTCAGGAGCAGGATGCTGGGAGAACTCGCCAGGAACCATTTCACATGACAGGTGCAAGACAGGGAGCAACTTCAACTTAATTCAGTCCTTGCTGTACCCCTCCACACCTCTCTTATGAATGAGCAAACCAGGACCAAATAAATTGGGATAAAAGCAAATTGGGATGAAGGAGGAGACATAAATGGGATACTTTGTTAAGTAGGGGCAAAATAATTTCCAGTATTTCCTGAGTTTTCCCAGTATTCAAGGTTAAGCAGAACATTTTTAAAAAGAAATAGAGAAAGAGCCACTGTTACAAGTGTCAAACCCAAAATACTCCCATTATAAAATCTTGGCCTTTTTCAGCACAATTTGCTGAAAAAATCATAGATCAAATCCGTGCTGAGATGTTGACAAGAGTCTGTAAAATAGTTTCACCTCTAAGAATATGGGGTTTTGTCAAAAAGTGTTGCCCAGCCCTCCTCAGAGGAGGCTCTCAGTGTGCCCTTCTGGTGCTGTTCCTCTCACATCATGCTCAGTGGGAAGGAGTCGCTGCATTGCAGGGTGGCAATCAAGAGGGATGTAAAGGGATTCGGGACCCTCAAATATCCATCCAAGGAGGAGTTTGAAGTCACTGAAGAAAATCAAGAGATTTCCAAGAAGGGCCAATGTTATTGTCAGTGACTCTGAGGTCTTCAGGCCTGAAAGATCGCTCTGGGACACAAAATCATCTCATGAATGGGCCTGTTTGTGAAAATAACAACACTGTAGTCCCACTGGGGTTGGAAACAACCCAGGAAGCAGGCCTGTTCCTCCTTGATTTTGCCCTTTGTACAGTCCAGACATCTGTGTCAATGGAAAAAAGAATGGAAAACAAAGAAGGGCATTTTCTAGTCACAGGAAAAGCCAACTCACCTTTCTGAGAATAGAACTGTGCCATAGGAACAGGAACTGACTCAATGGCATCTTCGTAAGGGTGCATGTTGGTATAGTGGGTGGATCTGATGCTCCAGTGGGTAGAGCGGTTCAGAGAGGAAGGGTGGCATCACCACTACCTCCTGAGTGAACCAGCTGAGAAAGTGCTTGAGACATGGACAGAGTCAGAAATGCCCCATGACTGCCTCTGATTTAAGAAAACAGCAAGAACTGGGAGCTGTAGGGACACAGACCTCATCTGTTTGGCTCCTTCTGCTGAAATATGAAAGCCAGCATCCACCTATGGCTCAGGGTGGGACATCAACTGGAAGAAAAGGCAGAAGGCAAGTCCTCCTTGTGGTGTGGAAATGAGTCGAAACAAAACCTTTACATCTCCTCGGTACTACAGAGGGCGTGTGAAAACACAACCTGCAGTGATTTTTTGTCATACTCACCTTGCTGCATTCTTCCTCTTACTTCTCCCTGTAACATCAAGCGTTTAGGGTTATTACTACAGCATGACTAGATAATCTGGTTTGTCACATTTTGAAGGAATATTAAGAACAACAAAAAAACAGCATATCTCAAAGCTTGGGCCAGATCTTCAACTGTTCTGCAAAATCCATTTATACTTGTATTGGATTTCTGTCTGTGACGGCTGTGTTGCCAAGAGCCAAGCAACCTGTAATGGTCTTGAGCCAGCTGGGTGTCCCCAGCTTTTGTGTCAGCTGTAACAATAAGGAATTTATAGAGCAGCTCTGTGCTGAGGCTCAGAATAAGGCAAAACAGAGATAGCTGCATGACAGAAGAAATTGGCTGCGTAAAAATCTTTTGGGAAAATGCCAACAGTCTGGAAACTGAGGCTCTTGAATCAGGATGGGGAAATCCGTCCTGTGCATCCAGTACAGCGCTGCCCCTGCACCTGGCTGTGGCTCTGAAGCCCTGTTAAAAATCTGCTGAAATCATGACACATGCACAGAACCATCTTGTAACTCTTACAGGTTCTGCTGTGACCTTGAGCAGCCACCCTAAGCTGGCAGGATGTGCCCACGTTTCCATTCTGTGCGCTGTGCCGTAGGATGAGTTAGTATCTGCAGCCCCTGACCAGGCTCACCTTATGTCCTCAAAATTCCCATGAGCCTGCTGACTGCCTGTGGCATCTTTCCACCTGCAACCTTGCAAAGGGTCAGGTCACCACTCCGGGTTATCAGATCTTGTGGCCTAGGGCTTTCCACAACCTCTGTCCTCCTTCCTATCTCCCTGCAGGTCTCCAGACCCTTCTTGCCTGTGGCTGCCAGCAGCTGTGTTCGCTTGCAAAATAAACCAAGTCTAAATTACTAAAACTTCGCTTTAGTGGGAAGCAGAACTGTTGATACAGGAGGAGAAATAGAGAAGGAGCAGACAAAGTAGCTTTGCTTAGATCAGATCCAAGTGAGCAGCAATGACCACGACCAGTGGCACACAGGATGCAGGTGTGATGATTCCCCTTGTCCATGACGGGAGCTGAGATGTGTTTCCTATAGACTTCCAGAACCAGTATTAGTGTTACATCCTCCACTGCACTTCCAGGCCCTAGCTCTCCGAAGACACAATGAAGAATTGAGCAAGCTAAAGCCCTTTTGTCTATCTCTCCTCAGAGATAAATGTCTGGTATGAAGCAAGGTAGCTCTCAGGGCCTTGTAGCTGAAGGCTGTCGTCATACATCTGATGGTCCTTTGAGCTTGTCTTGGCTGTGGTGCTACAGGTACTCCTCTATATGGGGGAAGTGAGTCCTACCACATCTGTAGGGGAAGGGTAAGAAATAGTCATGTTTGTGTGTGCACAGTAAATGCTAATACATTGATTTTTTTCCCCCCTCCTCTGCATGAAATTATATTCAAAATTTTCACTGACAAAATGCCTAGTCACAGATCTATGATCTCACTGTCTCCAGGAAAATGTCTCATAAAATTGAGAGATTACATGAAATAATCAAAGAGTGAAAAACAAATGAACAAACAAACGACAAAAATACCAGCCCCAAACCCCAAAAGCAAAACAAGAATGAGGAAGAAGGAAAGTAAGGAGAGTAGAGCTGAGCAGAACCGAAAGCACGTAGCACAACTCTTTGTACATGAGTCAGCTCCAGGTGTGGAGGAACCAACTCCTGAAACATACTGTCATGGCCATGTCCCTCTTGGGGTGGTGTTCCATCTATCAGACTTCAGTATCTCTCTTGGAACAGAGAAGTGATGCCCTTCACCACCAGTGACATTCCGTGCAATTTGCTTTTGTGATGATGTGAGTCAACATTCTGTTTTGCAACAGTATTTTGCACTGTTTCTTTTAATAGAACAGAAACTTTCTGCCCTCTAAACCTCTAAACCTTCTGCTCCTGTCCGCGCCTCTCCATCTCTTTCCTTCCCCTGTCTGAATTCACACATAAATGTGCTGCTCTTCCCTAGCAGAACTGATGTTCTGTCCTTGAAAACCATCTCACTAAAGCTCAGCTAACTTCTGAGCAAGCACTAAGGTTGAGAAGTGGGGCAGAATGAAGAGACCATCCACAGGAGAGACTTAGGGACAAATGTGACATGGTTGAAATCCAGTATCCCTAGTTCCCCTTTGGTTGGGATCTAAAGGCATCATTGCTCATTGCCAGCTTCCATTTGGAAATGAGCCTTCAGCAGTACATAGCATCTCACAATGGAAAACACAGCAAGAGGTATTAAAGCTATTGCTAATAGCCCTAATGAAAGGACCCTGTGTTTAAAGAGAATGAATAAAGGGATTGAGGGCTCATGTTGTTGATCTAAAGGAGGTGTGTTTGTTTCTCTCTAACCTTGCAAAAATGCTAGCAGGAGTGGTCCGGGCTTGGGGAGTTTGTTTTGAGTCCCTGTGAAGAATTGTGAGGACACAACTACACAACAGCTGTTAATGCTCACCAAGTTCTTGAGCCAGATTTCTGTGAAACAAAGACGTGGTACATGTGTGGAGTCAGGACGCAGGGCTACTCGCCCACCGTGGGTTGCTTACTGATCATATTCCAGGTTCATTTGTCATGGTAACAGCTCAGAGCATGCTGGCGAATTCAACACTTGGGTAAGGTGGCAGAGTGGACAACCTGATGTGCTAACCCGAGTCATGAAAGATCTCTGGACACCCAACAGCTGCTGGATTTAGAGTTGTTCGTACTGGGAAAACACTTGAACAAAACCCTCCTGAAGGCAGAGAACTTCATCAATCGGCATCTGGACTTTTCTTTGGCTTTTCTTGAAGTTATTTCCTGGGCATGTCCTCAGTCACCTTTACTTTTATGGTTCCTGTATTACTGTGGTCTTCCACATCCAACTGGGCATTTCTGACAAAAATCACTGCAGGTTACAAATAACAGGTCACAGCTTTTAATCACAAAACTTCGCCATGATGACAATGTAATGGAAATAATGAGATAATAGAATGGGGATTTACCCAAATCGGTTCTGATAAGGAAATGTTGCTCTATTTAGCAGCACCAGAACAGCAACAAGAAATAAAATTTATTTCCTTGTTTGCTGAAGAGAAAACCATGCTTATTCCCGGCACAGATTGGGGAGGCGGAAGAAGTCGTGCCATTTATTATGTTGAATACAACATCTATTTTCCCCTTGATGTCTCTCACCTGATACTGGAAAATCGGTACAGTGCAAAGATCTCTTTGCCATAACCTCTCATCAATCAGTAGAATATCACAAGGTTGAGTGTAAATCCAGGTAGTAATGAATGACTTTTTTTTCTATAGCCTCATTTGTTTGCTTTTTAATAAGCAATAGAAACTCAGCACATAGAAACTTCACTGTCTTATATTTATGGCTTTCACTCTACCTGTACACAAAGACTGCTTATTGATTAAATAGTGTTCTGCTGATAGGTAACCTTTTGATTTTCAAGAATATTTCCTTGTTCTCAAGGAAATATCTCTGAAAAATCATGGTTCTCCCTGGAAATAAGCTTTCATCTGAAGCCAACAGGGAAAATTTCACCAGCATATACACATACATGAAGCATTATTTGTGAAAATAGACAGTTCGGGATCCCTCTATAGCTACTGCTGGCACTTCAGGCATCTCCAAATTATGACTGAGAAGAAAGAATCAAGCCTTCCGTGGGTTTATGTCCTCTGAGATGGAAAGAAGTGTCTGGTTGGTTTGAGATAAATTCATTTCATAAAGCCATAGAGTTAGGCTTGTGGATTTCAGGGCTAGATGACTTCTTCGTGGATCTAAAACAGTCTGAAATTTAGTCCTGCCTTAAGTCCTTCAATGAGTTTGTCCCAGAGGAGAGAAATGAAGCCCTGCCCAGTGGACTCCAAAGGGCTGAGTTTTGTTTTGAGGGAAAAGCAACCCAAACAAGGAATTTTTAAAGAGCCTTTCATCTTGGATCTTGACAACACTTTCGCCATCTTTGTCTGCCATCAGTAGAAAGCATGCTCCTATGCTTTCTTATCTTGCCCCACTTATAACCTAAGTTATAGATTTGTCTATAGCTCTGAAGTTGCAAAACGGTTCTTAATTTCAAACCTGACTTTCTCATCATCACAGTGTGTCAGGTGCTTTCCTCGAGGGCTGAGACATTCCAGCTGTGATTTACCTGCCAGATAGCAGCAGTGCAAGGTGAGAGCTGCTCTTGCCGCTGGAAAATTGTTTGCATAGAAAGGCTCAGGAGATCACAGGCAATACTTTGTCTTGGTTTACCAAATCCTGGGCTGTTTGTTGCACTAATCACAGCTTGTGGTGAAACACACATCCTTGCCTTGAGCCAAAATACTATGGACACTCTCTCAGTCCTGTGCCACCAGTATGGAGACAGTAATGTAGACATTGTGGAGGGGACAAGACAAGATGAGACTTCCTGCCTTTTTTATTGTTATTGCTATAACAATTTATGGCCACTGTTGACAACCACATTTGTTTGGAAAGGTCAAGGAGTTTCTCAAATATTGAAACGTGAGAGAAATCCCATGTTGTGGGACTTCACCACATGCTTGAAGTCAAGCATATAGAATCACAGAATCATAAAGGTTGGAAAAGATATCTATATCATCCAGTCCAACCATTCAAATAGTCCAGTATGCTAGGCAATGGACCTCAGCTGGCCTTAAAGACATTTACTAAGTCCTTCAGAGCACTGGGGCTTGCAAGATCAACATCTCTTTGCACCACGCCAATGACCAGTTGTTAATAGTGGCTTTCTCTCCCTGTTTTTCTAATATGGATACACAAATCATTTATCTGCACATTTCAACTAAATATTCAGTGGCAGCATCTGCAGCTGGGATGCACAAGAACTACATGTAACTCTGCCCCGTGAAGAAGCAGGGTTTTATTGCACTGACTTCTTGACGGCTTTGTTGCATGCCGCTTTGGGTCGGAACCAGAGAGAATTATAGCATTTTGCAATATCCCCAGAAATCCCTACTGTTTCGTCTCAGCCCTCTCTGTCTCCCATGGTTTCCTGCTTCCCTCCCAGCTGGCCCAGCCTTGCTCTGGCTTTCCCAGCATCTGGGTTCCTGATGCCAAATGCAGCTGAACCCTCTGACCTGTGCTGTGAAGTGCTTGAGGGACAGAGAAGGGAGATTCCTGCTCCAGGACGATCTTGCCCTGGGGAGAAGGTGACACATGGACTGGTCATATAGCTGCTATGCTAGCTGATGGCTCACCAGGGCATAATATGTGCTTGTGTGTGGAAGAAGGGTACTGTGTGTGCAGAGGCTTGTTTAGCTGTCTGAGGGTATGTGCAGGGAGGGGAGCATGACTTCACTCCTCTTAGAGAAGTTGGCAGGGGCTGAAAAACCAGAGAAGGCTGGGAATGCCCTGCAGTGCCCAGCACAGCCTACAGTGAGTGCCATCAGCGGAGGGTACAGGTGGGTTTTAGGGTCAGAAGGCTCCAGGTTGCAGCATCAAGGGTAGTCCGTGCTCAGACCTGAGGAACAGATGCCAAAGGCTTTCAACTGGGACTGTGGGTAGTGAAATAACATCCATCACCTGGAGCCAGAGTCAAAGCTGCTATTTATGGGGACTTCTGAGCACAGGCTAAATGGCAGGCTGCACCTTGAGGAGAAGCAGAGGGACAACAACCCCCGTGCCAAAGCAAGCTGAGCACGCTCAGAACCAGAGTCAGTGTTTGTTTACGTGTTCATAATGAGGTGTGGGAGGAATGCAGCCCCAAAAGCCCCACCAGGTTTGGCTGCTCAGGTCTTGGAGAAGCATCTGGTGATCTGGGAGGGAGGGAACTCCTGCTCTGATGTGACCCTGGGGAGAAGCCCACGAGAAGCAGAAAAGGATACTCCAAAGCTAAGATAAAGGGGAGCTGGAAAGGGGCTTGTCCCTTGGGTGGTAGGAGGTGGTGTTGCATGCATGCCAAGGGAACAATCTGCCTGCCCAGAGTAGGAGGGAGGAGAAGGAACAACTGTAGGGAACTGGCAGAGATCTGCTGCTTGGACACTGCTTCTGGTACAGGGAAAAACATTACAGAAACCCTCCAAATCTGAATTTCATATCTGTGTTTTGAAGCCAGCCTTTAAGCCCTAGCTCATTGTTTTTTTAATAAGGATTGTCTTCTTTAAGAGTGAATTCCTCTCTTCCCTGATTTCCCCTCAGCCTCCATTTACCGTGGGCTCACATCAGCTGTTGCTTTCTGCATTAAGTACCCCAAGACCAGCTGGGAGGTGTCCTGTTCCAAGCAGGGAGTGGCTGTGAGGATGCCAGGGCAGGGCAGGGGTGAATAACTCACTGTACACCCTCTGTCAGGAGTGTGCCTTCCAATATTTATTTCTTCCCCTAGCGCTTAGTGGTAGAGCTTTGCAGTTTTTGGAGTATGAACAGTTTGGTGGAAAGCAACTGAAAGCCAAAGTCTTTTCCTTATATTCCAAAAAGAGGATTTATTTAGTTGAATTTAGCTGTTTAAAATACACAGATCTGGATGTTGTAGAAGGGAGTATACAAGCAGCATGAAGTCCGCAGTCCAAGGCACTCAGGAAACACTGGCAGTCTGGGAATTCCTGCAATGCAGCATCAGCTCCTGATCCTGCTGGCACTCTGGACAGATTTCCCAGCGGTTTTCAGGCACTTACTGGAGATAAACAATTAATAGCCACAGAACGCTCCCAGGAGAGACACTGGATGGGAAAGTGCTGCTGCTTCCCAAGGAGGTAAAGTGCTTGATTACAGAAGGTATGGCTTTCACAAGGCCAAGTGCTCCAGCGAGGTTTGGGATTCATCATGTCTTTTTGTGAGAGTAGACGCTGTTCCTTTGCTCAGGTGAGGTTTTCTTTGGTGTCAGACTGCTCTGTTCTTTACTCTTTCAAATATCTGCATCACCTTGCCTGCTGGTATGCAGCCTTCTCTCAAGATGGTGATGCCACCTTCCCAGAGCAAGAATGAAAAAATTAGGATAATTCCCAAAGGGGGAAAGAAAGGAAAAGGGATTATGTTCCAACATAAACACACTGAACCAGTAAAGCCATCTAGATGCTTAGTGCCTCCAAATAATAAACTTTGTCAGAAATAAAGACGCCCACCAACACAGCGCTGAGTTCAAAGTTCAGTTTTTCACTAAAGAATCCCACCCAAATGATGACCCAGAGCCAGCAAACAAGACTACAGTTAGTGTTTCTACACTGCTGTGGATTACTTTACCTTAATGCTGGTGGTCTACAAGGAACGTATGCCCTTCCTTTCAGAAGCATTCACCCTCACACTTGAAGCATTTTCTCTCTTCTAAGGCAAATTTTGAGGCATAGCTTTGCTTCTCACTGCCTCATTCTGCCAAAACAGAGGCCCTCCAAAGACATCTTTTGTCAACATGTTTGCAGAAGTCTGAGCACACGAGACCTGTTACTCTTTGAGAACACTGTGCTGCCAGTTTGATATTACTGAAAGGAATGGGAGCAACCCTGGAATATGCTACTGGAAAGATGCTTCTGACACTCACTTTCATCAATCCTTGTGCAGTTGACCACAGTTGATGCTACCACTTCATCAGATTCTCCATCGCAGAGAACACCCTCCAGCTTATGGCCAAGACGCCTGTAGGGAAAAAAGAAAGAAAGTGGCATGGTAATTCATACTGCTTTATGTTGAAGTTCCTCTCAACACACAGCATCAAATCATGATGGCTGCCCGCCTGTTGGGTGGTTTGCAGAGCAGTAGAAATGCAGTGAACAGGGTACTCACGAGATGACCATGTCGTGATGCGTGCTGTCAACCTCTCCACTAGGGTTAGCAGATGTGATTGCCAAAGGCCCCGTCATGTCAATGAGGTGCACCAGGACAGTCAGGTCAGGCACTCTGATCATTATACTGTCTTGAGTTCCCACTCTGCTGTAGCCTTCTCCAACTCCTTGAAAGACAAACAGAGGATGCTGGAAGAGGTTTACTTGGCAAGGCATTGTTGGAATACCGCTTACTCTCCTTGCAAGTGACTCTGCTCCATATACCAAATAAAATGGCAAGACTCCTTGCACAGTTTCAGAAAAGCAGCACATTTGATCAGAAATCCATGAGTGCAGCTCTAAGATTTTGGGAGTAAGAGAATAGTAAGAATCAGAAGGCAAAATCTCACAACCTCAGTGGCTGCAGATCAGCGTAGCTCTTTTCATAGATAATGGATTTACCTACATCCAAGAATCAAATTCTTTGTGATTGTTTCCCACCTTCCCTACCCTTTGCCACACACCTCCACCAGGTTAGCATGCATAACTCCTAATGCATAATTGCTTCTCTGTTTTCTAACATTCCCATTGATTCCCAGAAACCAAGTCTAAGTGCAAATCATACTGTTTCTCACAGTGTTTTCTCTTAGTCCGTATGTCAGGAAGGAAAAGGGCCCAAGTACATCCTTCTGTTCTGGACTGCTCATCTCTTTTTGATCCTCCACCCAGGGCTTGCTCATTCCTAGTTAACAGCAATGAGCTTGCAAGATGTGACCCTCCCAGGCTGATGAGCCTCCCTTTCTTTGAGTCTGACTGGATTAAAGAGACCATCATGCTGGTTCTCATTGCCTATGAGTCATTCCAGCACTTTAACATCCTACGCTTAACGTAGTACTAAGATGTGTAAGAGATGTTTTCTCCCTTGACATCTCAGAGAGTGTATAGATTGCTGAAATCATGAAAGGTGTTGTCCTGTTCAACTCACCTAACTTCTTCAGCCACTCTCCCTTCTTGATAATACAGCCAACACCACCTGGGTAAACATTTTCCATGAATTCCCAGAGCAGTGGGCTGATGGGGGGAGCAGCTGCTCGCAGCTGATCCAGGTTTGAAATGAAGATGCAGATGGGCTTCTCTTGAGGCCTGTCCTACAAAAACAAAAAACAGAAACAAAAAAGTCTGCATCGAGAAGATCTAAGCCCACTGGAGTCCTAGTCTGTATACTGCCTAGGGACCACAGGCTCCAAGCAAGTAAGGCGCTCTCTCTGCTGAAAAAGCTGAGCAGAGGAGGGGACTGCATGCTGTGATTTGTGCCACAGCTCAATCTGCATGTGCAAACTGAAGAAGAGAGAGCACAGTAGGCTGCTCTTGGGAGCAACCCAATTGGGTGCACCCAATTCCCCTGCTTCAGACACAACCAATGCAGGCAGGGCAACATTCTTCTCATTATCAGTATTTTTAATACACCAGAGTCCTGATTTTCTTCTAACTTATGCTGGTATAAATCAAGAGAAAACCCAACAGGATGGTGGAAGGGGAATCTAACCCCTTGAAACTGGTATCTACATGACCACTTCTTTAGTTCTTTGATGCTTTGACATAAACTTGTAAAGTGAGCGATGATATGGAAGGAAAATAAAAGAGCTCACAAAGCAGTGTCATTTCAGTCCTCAGCTGACATCACTTTCAGCAGGGCCAAATGACTAAGGAACTGGGCATGTATTTACATTCTGTTTATATTCTCTCATTGACAAGGAAGGTTAGCATTGGCACCAAAGCAGGACAGAAAAGACTGCCTTTGTTGCTGATGTTCACACTAAGTGCCAGCTGAGATAGTCTGTTATGCTTATTTCTCCAGGCTAGCCAGGAAATTGCCTCATGGAGAACAGAAGGGGCCAGGCTGCAAAAGATGTATTTAAGGTGCAAACTTTGGGTCTTCTTCCAGCACTGAATGTCTCCCAAAGTCTGGGCAAGTTTAAATCTGGGATTTTGATTCAGCACTTCATAAAGCAGAGAGGACAAATACAGGTTTGGACCCACTTTGGAACATGTCAAGGCTGTTTGAGATTGGGTTTTTGTTCTGTCCCCTTCAGTGAAGCAGAAAGTTGCTAATTCCCAGTGCTACACACCCAAATCAGCGAATGCTCTTCCTGCCAGTTGCTCATCTTAAAAAAAAATGATCCATGGCCTTTTGTGAAGCTCTTGCTAGACTCTATCTGCTCAGTTCTGAATCAGAACAACTTGGAAGAAGGGGTTCCCATTTCTCTTTGCATACATTACTCATCTATGGGATGCCAGCAGTATCCAAGTAACAAGTCAGTTTTGTATCCGCACCTTGATTCTGTAGACTTTCTCAATGGCTTGAGGGTGTCTGCAGGAGGCTGCCAAAGCATACACGGTGTCTGTTGGGACCCCACACACTGCCCCTGTGTTCAGCAAGTCAGCGATGGTCCTCAGGCCACTGGTACAGTGGGACTTGGGGCAGATGCAGGGTGGGGGATCTTCAGTGTTCTTCTTAGAGTTCTCAGCCTGGCAGTAATCAAAGCCATTAGCATGGGAATAAGCCAATATGTTAAATACAGGGGATGATCTGTCCCTGCTTGTTGCAGGGGAATTGGACTAGGTGACCCTTCCAGCACAGATGATTCTATGATTTGGTCTCCTCGAACACAGACATCTCACTGTGCCATTCTCTCTTGGCCTCAAAGGGCAGAGGCAGCACTTTAAGGTGTGCTTCACCTAAAGCAGGTGACATTAATCTTGTAAGTGTCCCAAATTTCCATACACATTATTCCTAATGGAAAGTACCTTGTTTTTAGCTCAAATCTTCCTACAGCAGTACTGTGACAGGGATTTCAAATGGCAGTCAAAGAAAGGGAGATAGAAACTTGCACTCCTCTAGGCAAGACTGAATACCTTGGAATATTCTCCTAAGCAAGGAAGCTACACCGTTATGCAAAACATCTCTTACTGTGAACAGAGACGGTCCCATCATCATCAGGTCCTTCCCAAACATGCTGTTAGCAAGTGATGCTGTTGCTCCGTAGAAGCAGATGATGCTGAAGATGCATAACATTACAACTGAAAATCAAACCACAGAAGGTCAAAGGGAGGAAGAGTGCTGGCAAAGTTTTATTTTCTTTTGTGTCTGGTCTTCCCAGAATTGCAAACTTACTTCAGCTTTTCCTGTCACACTACATTTACAGTCCAGCACATCTGTGAGTCTAAAAATTCAAGGCATTTCCAGGCTGGTCTACCTGACTTTTTTTTTTTTTTTTTAAATTTGCTGGTGAAAAACCTTCTAAAAAACATCTTTCTAAAGCCCTATGTATAATTTCAAGTCAGTCTCACTTGCTACAAAGCCAGAATTTGAATAGAACTACATCCATTCACATCAATGGCATATTTAGTTCACTCCAAGTCTTGGCTCACCAAACAACTACTAGAAAGTAGAATTGTACAGAACTTCAGGAGTTCATCTTGATTCAACAGTATCTGCCATACTAGATGTTTATTAGGGCGCCCAAGGAGCTGCAGATGGCATGAAGGAACATTTCCTCCTGCAGCCATGGAGCCAGAAGGCTCAGCATCTGCAGTTTGCACATACTCAGTCTTCTAGGGGAGGTCACACAATTTTTTGCTTGCTTGCTTTTCTCCATACTGAACTGATGCAGAATATTGCTCCCCAAAGAGAGACCCACTCACTGCTCCCGCTGGGTGAAGGTTTGAGGACAAGTTCACCTACAACTCACTTTCAAATGGCAAAGGGAGGATCTCCAATGTGAAGAGCAGAAAACAAATGGTCAGGAGCTCCACTGCCAGGGTCATGCAGAGAAGCACCATGTTAAAAGAGGAAGCTGTGGAAAGAAATATAAACAGGACTGACCCACATCAGAGAAATGCCTGTAAAAATGTGTGTGAAACATCAGAAGTATTCATAAATGAACTTAATTGTATCCGATCCGACTTCCCTGTTCACAGAGATATGGATGTGGTTTAGTTAGCCCTTGGCTTTCAGGAGACAAACTGCCAAGCTGTTCATCTGCCAGTACTCTGTGCTCACACGGAAAACAGTTATCAGAGAGCCAAGAAGAAGCTGATTTACAGCAGCTGGGCTGGAGTTTGACTGTGGTTATATGCCAGTGGTCCAGTCTGTCTAACACTTTCACCTCATTTGAACCGTTTATTTTCTTTGAAATATTCTTCCTTTCCATTATGACTGTTTCTTCTAAGCCCAGCTCAGCTTCTGTTACTGGCTGTGGGCAAAACATTTCAGTTCTTGCCTAATTGGTGTCACAGAGAGAGCTGAGGCTCCCTTTCTTGTGCACTTCCTCCACAGAGTGCCCACAGGTGAGAAAAGTTATCTGGCCCCAAACACTCCACAACAGTCAATCATCTGTGGTACTGAGACTTACCTAATATCGTTAAAAAAGCATTGAGCACCAAAAAGGCAATAGCACCAGCAGTAAATCCTTCACTGTTCCCCGCACCAATATTCATCAGGTGGCCTGAAATAGGACCAGAATGTTTAGTTGAGAGCAAGCATTAACAGAATGGCATATCTGCAGTTCAAGTTAATTGACAGTGATTGCTAAGAAGTATCCCAGTGGATTGAAACCTATTGTATCTGTAGTGCAAACTAGTTCAGGTATTAACCAAAGAACTGGTGATGATTATCATAAACCCTGATGATTTTATTTCCAGCTTGTAAAAGACAAGAAAATCTGGCTGCAGAGACTAATAGCTTCCTGCCTCTTAGGCAATAGCTATAAGTTTTCCCAGAGGCACTCATTTCAATAGGACCTCGCAGGGAGGCCATGTGAAATGCTTCTGAACATGGTGCTGAATAAGGCTTCATAAAGCTCAGGCATTTTGAGATCTTGTTCCATGTCTACAAGCAGCTAAGATGAATTGCTCCAGGCTTTTGAAGCATAAATGCAGAACCTGGAATATTCTGCCACCTAAGAAGTGTATAATGAACTGTTATTCTGAAATAACCGTCCTGGGGCAGTCTGAATGTTGTCTCACAACAGTTTAGCAGGGAAATCTTTACCTCAGTTGGGATCAAAGAAAGATATAATTCAGACTCCTGTAGTTGTCAGAGCACCAAGTAACTGCATCAAGGGCAATTAATTGTGTGAGTATAAGCCAGGTTGTTTGGCCACTCCCTGTTTTTTTCTTTTTTTCTTTTTTTTTTTTCTTTATTTTACAAGAAGAAATATTGGTAATTTTGAGTAAATCTTCTGGGAGAAGGAATTATACAAAAGAAATCAAACAGAGTTTTCCTAAAAGCATCTCTTAGTTTTGGGACAGCAAAATAGAAAGCCTGGCATTTTGTTACCTGCAAACCGAAGCCAGGTCCATGCTCCCCAGAAAGCAGCATAGCAGAGTGGGAGAACACAACCAAACCTTCTGCCTCCTTGAACCTGGATCCTGCAGACGTACAGCTGGATTATGGCTCCTGGGATGAGCACGGAGGGTATGGAGAGCTGCTGCCTGTTGGGGTCACTGAGAGTACCCTGAATGGCAGAGACTGCTGCCAGGCCATTGCAGATGTAGAACAAGGCATCTGGCACTTCAGCTTTGGTGCCACTTGGGAGGTTTTTGGACCTAGTGAAGCAGATTTTGGCAGCCATCAGTGTGGTTTGAAGAGCTGAACTGGACATAGCTTGTTTGCCAACTGGAATCAAAGCCTTCTCCCCAATGGAATTGATAAGGCTGGCAAAAGTGGCATACATTGAGAGAGCGGTGCAGAGGCTACAGGCAGCTCCAAGGAATGGGTAAGCACCCGACACTGGGATTTGATGGATGAAGGCAGATGTGAGGATGATGAAAGAAGCATTTTGCAACATCTCCAGCGTGTCTTTGTGGGTTGACATCAAAAACAGCATGCAGGCAACAACCAAGAAGAACCACCCTCCAAACATCCCCAGCCTGCTCTCCTGAGCTTTGTCTGGCTCGAGGAAGGTGGTGAGTACAAACTCTTCCCAAGACATTACCAGCCAGAGGAGGCTGTGGGCACCAAACTTCGTAGTGTAGTAGACGTCTCCTCTGAGATAGCTGTAGAAGCTGGAGAGGAGCTGGCAGCTGGAGATTATGGATATCCACGCTGCTCCAACACAGAAGGTCTTCATGTACCCAAAGAAGTAAAAAGCAAATATAAATGGAGAGACAGTGTCACAGATGTTGCCTAGGGCCATTGGCTCAGCATACTTTGTATTCTTTTTCTTCTCTTCCCCAATGGCCTTGGAAGAGCTCTTCTGTGCTGACCCCAGTAGCAAGACATTGAAGAGTGGATGCCCAAAGCCTGGAAGGATGTACCGCTGCGTGATCCCCTTCAACAGAAGAGCCATCGCACCATACAACCCACACAGGACAATGACAAGCTCAATGACACCTGACACTATCAGGGCCCACTGGCCAAACAGTGCAACGGCTTCAAACACCAGGGCAAGAGCAATGGCCCCAAATATGAAAGGCATGATGTAGTTCACTGTAGCTGAGCAGAAGGAGAGAATAAAGGAAATGGAGATGTAGGCCACAAGCCCTGCCACTGCACTTTGGCTGGCAGAGAGTTGTGTCATGGTGGAGGACAGGAGTTGACTGGCATTCCCCGAGGACAGTGTTATGTTCTGCAAGGGGGGATAAGCAGCTGAAATGATGCGTGTGGCTCCGTAGCTACTCCACAGAGCAGAGAAGGTGAGAAAGGCTGCGCCTCCGAGGTGGTCGTACTTCCGGAAGGCAAGAAATCCTGCCAGGAGCTGGACAAAGCCTCCAATCAGGATGAGGTGGACACCTGAGAGACACAGCAAGACATCAGGAGGGAAGCAAGCCACAGGAAGACCAAACACCTAGGGACATCCCGCCACAGATCCCACAAGTGACATTTGTGCCAAGCCCTGTGGCCTCTATCTTTTCCTCAGCTCCCATCCTGATGACAAATTTCTGTGCTGAGCCTTGTTGTGCAGCCACGGAGCCCCCCGGTATGCTCAGCGGGAGGAGTGGGGCCAGTCTGGTTTGGATCTATGGAGGCTGGGGAATGGCATGTGAAGGGTTCGGACCAGACTGCTGGGAGAGGTGTCCCAAATGAGCCTTGTCACCCACCTGCGAGGACATCCTCTGCTCCCTGCGGCCCGAGGCCTGTGTGTGCTGTGGCAAAGTTCTGCAGGCAGAGGAGGAAGGCGCTGACGACGTTTGCCAGGAGCCCCAGCACAGCCGGCTCACTGTAGAAGACAGCTGCAAAGCCCGCCGTGCTCACCATGGCCCTTTCAGACAAAACAACAATGTCAGTGGTCACCCCCACAGCCTCACCGTCTCTCCACATGTGTCTGCGTCTCTCATGTCTAGACCAGAGTTCTTCGGCCTCGGGCGCTCAGCCAGAGTCCAGAGCCTTGCCCCTGCTCCAAAAGGGAGAAGCTGGTGACAGGCTCAGGTGTTTCCAACATGCCTCCCTCCTCATCACTTGGGACAAAGGCTCCATTCAAAGAACAACTTTAGGTGCCTACTTTCCAGAGGCCTATCCAGAAAAAACACACACAACCTATTTAGGTGACAAAGATTTCTGGCAAAAACATGTTTAGGTGCCCCAAAGCATTGCAGGTGGTGGTGATGGTTCCAGTCTTCTCTTCTCTGAGCTGCTGGAGATGGAGAGGAATGAATAGCCTAACACAAATGAACAAACATTCAGATTAAACCCACAAAGTATTTTTGAGCCAATTCAGGACATTTCTTATCCACTGTTACAGACAAACAGGCAGGCACTGCACACACATACACAGTCTCCCTTCCAGATGGAATTTTCCAACTCCATCCCTTTCTTAAAACCCCAGTGACTAAATAGTCTATTTTCAAACCCTTCATACTTCTGCCATTAACTCGTCTATTTGTAAGCAGCCCCCACATTTCCATTCCTCTGCACTCCTGGGTACCATGAGCTGGAGTTTGCTCTCTGGAGGTTTTTGTTAGGAAACAAGGATGAAAATAAAACAGTAACGTTCTTGCTTTTTTCTGTATTTTTAGAATATTTTGTGACCTAAATGAGCTGGAAAGGGAGAAGGTGATGTATTTCATTCTCAGCCATTCCAAAAAACCTTTTGGAAAGAAAAGAAAGCAGAGCTCCTGTTGATACAGGAAGTGAGGAGGAGTGAAGGGAGCAGATTCTGCACCACCCAAAGAACAATTGTGTGAATATCAATGAACCTGAATCCCAGTGTCTGCTCTTAAACACACAGTATTCCTGGGCAGATAGGTACTGTTTTGCAAATATCAGGCTTCCAAATTCTTTTGTTTCATTGAAAAACGAACATTTTTCTTCTATTTATCTTAAAGGATGCAATTTTCACAAGAAGAAAGAAAGGTAAACAATCCGTATTGACTCTTAACAGCTCTGAACAGATTTGACAAATTAAACTCTCATGAAATTTGGAGAGGAAACATGTCCCATCTCTGGGGAACAATTAATTCGTTTGATTGTTTGCTTGCACTAAAGGTTGGGCTTTTCAGTTCAGAAAGCTGTGCCGTGTCACAGTGCTGCAGAAGGAACTCTCTCTCATAACATCAAACACCGGTATGAATTACTGACCTGAAGGAGTCCCTCAGAAATTATGTGTGCTCAGAAGCGTCGGATCAACAGCCACCTGTGCACTCCATGAGGTTCTTACATTTTATAAGGCACTCTTACACTTTATAAGGCAGCTTGGTTTCAGTGGTTACATTTGGAATAGGGATACGATACTAAGTTCCTCCAGATGTTTCACTCTGAAGAAGCTCAGACAGCAACTTTCTAGGCACTCTGTTTTGAATTGGACTCTGGAGGAGGGTGAGAAGGATTTTATGGAGGAAGATGGGCTGGCTGGGTGGCTGCCTGGCTCAAAGGAGTGATTTCCTATTTGCAGACTCAGTTGGTTTGTGTAATTAACCGTGGTAGCAGTTTTAGAGCCTGCAATAGTTTGGTTTTGGAAGAGAAGGCAACCCATAGGGCTGTTTCCCTCTGCTTGCAGTGCTCTCCTTCGTAGGACATTTGAGAAGTACCCAAATGTGCTGTATCAGGGCACCAGGCATAAAGGGGAAGGAAAGAAGAGGATTTAGGTCAAGATACCAAAAGAGGATGATGAAGGAACTTCCTTTGGGTGAAAGAAAGTTTTGGGGCTGGAAACAGCTACAGACCTGCTCTGCTTGCACTGGGGACACAGACATGTGCTCCCTGCCTTATGAACAATTTCAGCAGTTGGGAGGCAGAGTCCATAACCTCCTCCCTTCATTTCAGGCAACATAAGGACACACCAAATTAATCTCACAGCATCAATAATGGGCTGCACCAAGACTTGGAGAAACAAGGAAACAGTGGTGTTTTCTTTTTGAAATATGCCCAAGCCTCGCTTGTGCCTACAGTGAAGTCACTCATCAGTGCTGTTGCTGTACAGCTGCTTCCTCCAGCACTTTGTAAGGACCAGCTTCTCCAGTTCAGCACAGAAAATGGATAGCACTTTTGCTCCCTGCTTGGTGTAGCAGAGAAAGGAGAGATCAAGTCCTTCCTTGAGATTCACACAGTGTAGCTCTTGAGGTGACGATGGTGTAGGCAATGCAGGGTGGTGTGGCGGCAGAGGAGGACGTGGGAAATCCCTTTTTGCTGTCTGAGGGCTCTGTGTACAGGGTGGCAGCCAGCACAGCCACTGCCCAGGGAACCATGAGGATCAGTGGGGGCACTGCCAGGCCTTCCCAGTTGTTGGCTTACTGAATGGACGCCCAGTCTGGGATGATCCAGCAAGAGCAAAGCTGCAGCCACCAATCTCCTCCACCTTCTCTCCTTTTCCCTCTTGCCCCAGGCATGCTCCAGCCTTAGTCTTGCAGTAGCTGGCGAGGTCCTGCCTCAACCACTGCTCTTCTGCTCTTTTGTGTACAGCCATGCCACACGGCTGTAGCCTCAGAGCACCCTGTTCCCTACAGTAAATCTCCATCATGCCCTCCAGAAAAGGCCATTCTGCTCTGATTCCCCACCCCACCTTGCCTTTACACCTGTGCTTTGCAGGTATCACTGTGTTCAGCTGCTTCACTCTAACTTCTGCTACTCGTGCTTGTTTTCCTTGCCTAGAGTTAATGGGAATATGCTGGTGTCAGGACATCTTCTCCATGGAAGGCTGGAGCAAGGCTTGGCATGCCATTGGGTGTATATATATAAGTACAACATTAAATTTTCAGACACTTATTCCCCAGTGGCACTTCACAATTGGTTTTCCATCCCACCTTATTAATGATAACCAACGTTTACGTAGCTCCGAGAAAATACTGTCTTTCAAGATAAGCATGTTAAAAAAATGAAATTCAATGCCTTTTGGATAAGCACATAGCAAGATTAACAGTGCACTATGAGGCTACACAGCTGCAACAAATATTACAGCCCTGCCTTTTGTCTGGTGGAAAACAGCACAAAGTTGCCTGAGAGACATTGCTGTGTTTGCAGTGACCAAGGTCTCGTAAGTATTTAGTAAAAAATTCAACCTGGCTTTCAACACAAGATGTATCACACCAAACTGATATCCCATACAGAATATGCAGAAAGTTAAATGTCCCCAAGAAGCACTAGTGGCCAAAGAACAAAGCTGTGGCATTTACCCATGGTCCAAAGGTTCATTTGGGGATGAAAGTCCCCGATGTTCCCTGGAAGCCCCAGCCCACATTTCAGATCTGCAGTGAGATCTCAATGAACTGGCAGCACATGGCTGGCAATATCACACAGCTGGCTATTTGCTAGGAGGAGAATTAGGAAACGATTCAGCCAAATGATAATACAACAAATGTATTATTAAAAAAAAAAAGAAAAAAGAAAAAGGAAAAAAAAAAAGCACGAAAGAGAAACACCAATGCCACACTTCTCCCTGTGCAGCTTGGATTACCTGGTTTGGTGACACTTCGGCTCAATGGGAGGATGGTCTTGTCCCTCTCATTTCCTGGTAGGTACCAGTTTTATAGTCCTCCTCTGGAGGAGGAGCCTGCAGCCAGTTGCTTCACATATTGGCACTTGCAGCATTTTGGAGACAGGAATTTCCTTGAACTTTGTCAGTTATTGTCCTAAATCTTTTATTATTTCCTGAAACCAAAGGGGTTTCCCTTCTGTTTAGCACAGAAAAACCACCCCTCCTCATCAATTCCCCCCACCCTCTTAGTCCCCAGAGGCTGATGTCATCTCACTTGAAATTCAGTTCAAAAAAAAAAAAAAAAAACAACAAAAAAAACCACACACCAACAAAAAGCAAATTGCCTTTCAGAAGCATATATAAACCCTGACACCAAAGCACCTTTCAGACAAACACCTCTCCTAGCCCTCGAATAGAGCAGCGCAGAGCTGGGCATTAAGCAGTGGGAGCAGCCACCAGAATGGTCTTCTTAACTTTGCAGGTAAATACTATTTTGTGTACAGAACTTATCCATCTCCGATCTTTCCTTTCTCACTTTAAGGAGGTCTTGTCGCTTTCCAGGCGGTTCCCAGAGTGGTCAAAATTGTCATGGCATTAAATGGGAACCTGCCCCAATATTGACAAAACCAGACGGTTTTCGCAGACACTTTATTCACATTTACTAACCCCTTCCTTCCATGGCTGCTTCTTTTATACATCCCAAATGTGTTCTGCACGGTGCCGTGGTGGGGTTGCTGTTTTTGGGATGTGCTGTGTGGTTCTGTCTCCTCCTGCCCGCTCGGAGCTGGTCCTGCTCGCGGCTGCAGGAGGATCCCATGGCAGATCTGCTTGTCTGTGTGCCCCTTCCACTGCACTGCTCGATTTCCCTGGCTGTTCTTGGCACCCCTGCCGGGCTGAGCTTTGGAAAATATTTTTTTTTTTTTCTCCTTTAAATATGTCTGCTCTGAAAGTGAGCTTTATCCGCTCGTTTGATCTGTGCCTTCCACTGCCATGTTAGAGGCACAACCAGTAAAACGGCTCCGAAAAAGTTCAGGCAGCTTGGGTGACAAATGATCTTTCTCTGTCTTTACTCTAGAAATCTCAGAAGTTCCTGGCAAGCTCCCGGCAAGTGCATAAAACTGCTGCTCACGGTTTGTATCCGTCTGCCGAACCCTATCCGAACCCTATCTTTTCTTAAAGAGCATCTCCAGATAATTGTGTACTTGCTAAGTATACTGAGATAATCCTCTCAAATTCTTGGAAGATAAAGTGTGCTCGGGGGGGGGGGGGGGGGTCCGGGGGGTCCTGTTACACTGATTATTGCCCTGAGTGGAACAAATGATAAAAATGTTGATTACCAGCCCTGTGCTTAAATGGAGACTTTAACTGGCTGAGAACCAGACTTTCCAAATTCTTACACTTTGGCCATAAATTGAAGAAATTTGAATTGCAGCTGTCATTGCATAGATTCCTAACTCCTGTGTTTTCCCTTACATCTTTCTCACATCTGACCTTGCTCTTAGCGTTACTTGAAGAGATTCTCTGATTACTTTCCCTGTCTCACAGCTGCATACGGCTTCCCTCTTCAGACAAATCGAGCATGGCTGGGCAGTGCAGCCCTTGGTCTGTTATAAATGTTGCTTATTAACTTCAATTTGAATGAGTTCTTAATGAAATAAATGCAATTTGTGGCACTTCAAACACTTGAAACAACAGAAATAATAATCCATGCCAATCCATTTGCTCTTAGCAAGTTTAGTTAGAACAGTCTCATTTTTTTAATTCAGTTCCGTAGTAGGGCTGTCGTAGCAGGATGAAAACACTGCTGTCATTAAGTGTCTTTAATTGAAGGGTTAAAAAATATCACCGCCACAGTGACAAAGAGTAATTGATTACAGTAAAACAACATTTCATGGGTGCAGCGCAATTCCGGCATATTTTCCTCCAGCCTCTCCAATCCAATTGGAGTTCAGAGTTTCCCCCTCCTCAAGGGCGTTGGTGCTCCCATTTGCAGTGTAAGGGAGATGCCCACAGGGAGGGCACTGATTTGGTCTGCAGAAGGGTTTTCAAACTGCTGAGTGGTACAGATTCCTATAGTGATCCATTCTGCAGAGCTGCTGCAAGGGGTGATTTTTTTTCTGTGAGTCACAGCAATGATGACATTCTCAGCTGTGTTTACAAGTGGATTTCAGACTCCCCGGCTCTAGGTGAGTCCAAACACCATTGCAAGCAAACTGTGAGTCAGTAGTCATGACATTTAAGAATGAATGCATCCTAGTGAAATTAGGGAATGGTCATTTTGTCTAATTGGGAAAATTTCTGTTTAAAAAATATGGTATCATGTGTACTTGTTGATTTTGATGATGTTTCCTCCAAGGTGTTGAAAGAAAGTGTTTTTATTTTCTTGATTTACTCATCTTGACTTTTTCATGTATTGGTTTCATTTGATTTCATTTGTCTTTTATTTGTATACATGCATCTACCGTACCAGCACACACATTTATAAATACATATACGGAGTTGAAATCATGCAAATACTAGCTATAGTGAATTTTATAGTTTTCCTACTCTCATGTGAGCCTCTCATAATGATATTATAAATTATAGTGGATCATAATAACTGCAACTCTATAAACTCATCAAAACAAAGCAATTTGTCACAGAAATAAAAATGGTTCCAAAGTGGATATTTTCCATAGAATTGTAACACCTTCAAAGATCTGGAAATGGTGACTTCCAATATAAAGGTGCCAATAGTCAGTGCTATCTGCCCATATCTACCTTACAGGTCATAAATAAAGACACTAACTTTTCCGTGGGAAGCTGAATGTGTTCCTTCCTACCTAACAGCAAAGGTATTTTCAGAGATGGAGATAAACTTCCCCTTGAATACCAATCTCAGGTGATCTTCTGGTTTAATGCCCTTCTGAAACAGAGGCTATAAATACTCTGATATTTTGAGCCAAATAATGAAAGGATATACAAAGGAATTTTTCTTCTTAAGCACTAGCATCCTTTTCAGTCCATAGGGCTTAAGAACTTTGCTTACTGGCTGAGTCCAGACTCCTCACTCCTCACAGGACCAAGCTTATTGAAAAATCCAGGTTTGGGATCTAATGCTGCTTGGCAAAAATAATGGAAGCTATAGCACATAATTGGGATGAAGTTCCAGCTATTTGACCCAAGGGATATTCTGGCCACATCCTGCACTCTCCACCTGTCTTTCCTCTTCATTAATTTCAGTCAGACCAAAAGGTGAAGAGCTGTGAGCTGTCATTACATGTTCCATAGACTTTTAACCCCCTCCTCTCTTTCGGTGCTGCAGTGGTGGCCAGGAGTGCTCCAGAGGAGACCGTGACCAGCAGCTTTGCCTCCTTCATCCACGCAGTCCGACCTGAGCACCTGTCCAAGATCGTCCGTCACAGAAGCAAGAGGATGATCCTTGACAGCATTGGTGTTGGCCTTGTGGGCAGCACAACCCATGTGTTTGATATTGCTCTGAAGTACTGCCTGGTAGGAGCAGCTTCATATTACTGTGTATTTGTGTGGCCCCCGCTGTGACCCCATCAGCACAACCATGACCTTATCTCATGGATACTGTAGGACTTTGCCTTGCAGGAGGGCATCATACAATCCCCTCTTCACTCAAGATCTAATCTGAATCTCCTTTTCACAGGAGCTGTACTCTTCAGTTGCCGTGAGCAATGTCTATGGCAAGCCTGGTGTGAAGCTGTCCCCGACTCTGGCTGCATTCACTAATGGCGTTGCGGTAAGGCAGGCTTTTCCAAGAGAAATGCTGCTTTGCAGTGCCTTCAAAACAGTAATCAGTATTACAGGAAGACGTCTAGGTGCTTTGGAGGGACAATGGAAGCCAAGAAGTCATGGTTGGCTCTGTAGTCTTGCAAACTGTTTTTAGAGGGGAATAACCAGCAACCATAGGGATCTCTGCATTAGAGGTGGAAGTTGCTGTAGCCTCAGATACTAGCAAGGATCCCTTCAGCTCTCACCCATCCCACTATCATGTTCTTATCTACGTTTGCCTGACAGACTCACTCCATGGACTTTGATGATACCTGGCACCCTGCTACTCACCCATCAGGGGCTGTTCTTCCAGCTCTGCTGGCAGCTTCTCAGATGCTACCTCCAAACTCCAAACCCAATGGCCTGGATTTCCTGCTGGCATTTAATGTGGGCCTGGAAGTGCAAGGAAGGCTCATGCATTTCTCCACCGAGGCTCACAATATTCCCAAAAGGTAAATCTTTTTGTTCACCTAGTAGACTGGTGTGAATGGAGAGCTAGAAGAGCTAGAGCATGGTGTAGTAATTTCAGGAACAAAAACAAGCATAAGCATGCGACTTATCTCCCTGTGGTAGCTCATGCAGCTTTATGGGCTCAGTGCCACTGTACCAAGCCCTCTGGGGAAATGTCCAGGTCACAAACAAAAGCAGAGGTCAACCATATTTCCCCACAGACTCAACATGGCTACAAAGAGTGAGCATGAGAAGAGGGTTGGTGTGTCTGTTCATGGGCTTGCTCAGGGTTTTAAATGCCACTCTAAGACCGTCTGAACTCAAGATGAGGATGAAGTTCTGCTGAGAGACAGAGGCCAATTCTGCCAGGGCTAACAAGGCACCACTTATCTCATGTTCATTTGGTGACCTTCAATGATCTTTCTCCCAAAATAACCACCAAGACAACTGAGATTCTGGTGTGGTCCCAGGGAGATTCTGGTGTGGTCCCAGGGAGAACATCAGCCAGGACATACTGCCATTGGGCATGTGGCATAAGGACACTTTGTGTGGAAGGGTGAAATTTTGGGTGAAAATTTAGCAATATGGGCACAAGTCATGCCACCTCTTAGAGAGAACAAAAAAAAAGCTTTCTAGAGATGGTAATCTTACTCTTCTTTCTCCAGTGAAGTTTCAAGCAGATGCTTAGTCTGCGTATGGCTAAATATTGAGCCATGAGAACCCCGTCCACCACAGATCCATGAGAGATTTCCACTGGTTGATTTCCATTGACACTTCCATGCTTATACCTGCAATTTCCCCTTTAGGTTCCACCCTCCTTCAGTAGTCGGTACTATGGGCAGTGCTGCAGCCACTGCAAAGCTGCTGTCTCTCAGCATGACCCAGTGTACCCATGCCTTGGGCATCGCTGCTTCACTCGCAGGAGCACCCATGGCAAATGCTGCCACACAAGCCAAGCCATTGCATATTGGGAATGCCACCCGCCTGGGCTTTGAAGCAGCACTGCTGGCTGCCCGAGGAATGGAAGCTAACCCTTTCATCCTGGATGATATCTCTGGTTGCTCTGGATTCAGTGCTTTTTACAGCATCTATCAACCCAGACCACTGTCCACACCGAGTGAGCATCATGAGTTCCTCTTGGAGAAACAGGATATTGCTTTCAAGCGATTCCCAGCCCACCTGGGGATGCACTGGGTGGTGGATGCTGCCTTGTCCGTTCGGAACCTCTTCATCAACTATGCAGGGTCCTTCTCTCCCTCTTTGATCCGTACCATTGTGCTGAAGATCCCAGTGTCAAAGTACATCAATAGGCCTTTCCCCAACTCAGAACACGAGGCCAGACACTCCTTCCAGTTCAATGCCTGTACAGCCCTGCTGGATGGAGAAGTGGGCCTCAGCTCCTTCACAGAGAGCAGCATCCACCGGCAGGAGCTGAGGGAACTGCTCCACAAAGTGGTAGTGGAACACCCTGAAGATAATGTGGCTAACTTTGACAAAATGTACGGAGAGGTGGCAGTGCTCCTGAAGAGTGGAGATGTCCTGACAGGCAAATGTGACACTTTTTATGGGCACTGGAGGAAGCCTCTCAGCAGGGAATCACTCCTGAAGAAGTTTCGATCCAATGCCTCTCACGTGCTTCCAGAAGAAAAGGTAGAAACCATCATTACCATGGTGGACAATCTGGAGAACCTGTCAGATAGCTCCCATCTGGCCTATAGCCTGTGAAAGAATGCGTTTTTGACAAGGGATTTATCTCAAAGAAACTGATTCCTTTCTTTGTTGGTGCTTTACTATTCTTTTCCAGTGATAGGAAAGTTCTTATCCCTTAAAGTCAAAGTAGATGCGTTAGTATCACAGAAGTCCATGAGGCAAAAAGTGTGTCTGTGTAATTAGTACACAGATTAAATTTGACTCAGTTGTTTCTGAGTAGCTGAAAGCTGACTACAGATGCCAAAACCTCCCATGGATCTATGAAAATCCTGGGGTATTATCTTGAAGCTGGTTCCCTACAAAGGAGAGTCCAGATATTTTTAAAGTTGTGTTCAAGGTTTTTTCTGTATAGAATGCCTAACTGCTGAGTCTGGGAAGAGGAGAAGAGAAGGACACTCAGCTGCAAAATGTGTGCTTTCCTTAATGCTCCTCTGAGCACTTTTTGAATCATGATTAGATAGTTGTACTGGATAAATGAAAAATCTATCAGAGTTACTGTAAACAGCCCTGCCTGCAAAACTCTCAAGCAGAGAAGGATTTTTTTTTTCCAGCAAAACCTTCCAATATGTCCAATATTTAGGAAGTTGTTGTCACTTCTCTATGTAGAAGGAATGGTTAAGTGACTCTTAAAGCCTCTATGTCTTATCTGAATGAAAGGCAGCCAATTGAGGAATCCTACATCAGTCCTACATTCACATCCTACACCTTCTGCAAGGTGATCATAGTGCTGTGGCACATCATCCCTCCTGAGTTTGGACAGATCACCCAGGCAGCTATCAGAGCTAGCTTTCCAGAGGTCATCTTTGTAGTCAGTGAAGAGATGGACCACTCTGGATTGTCACCTGGGTACAAGCACGCTGTGACTCACATTGGGAATTTCCTACTTCTCTTCCCTGACAGGGGAGAAAACATAAAGAGGAAACCCCTAAATCATCTTTCTAGCTGTGGTAAAGTCTATGACTTGTACTCCTGAGTAACCATTCACTGAAAGAATTCTTACATTTAGTTATTTTTGAGCAGCAAGATGGAGAACTATGTAATATTCCTATGCTCATCAAACAAATACTGACTGCTGATCCAAAGGACTTGTTTCCAGTATGATCATGATGTAGATACAGAACCTGCTGGGAAATTCAGGGTTGTCTTCTGCTGAGAGGACTGAGATGGGACTAGACAAGCAAGAAGCAATGTGGGCTGGTTCATTTTTAGCTTGCTAGTAGTGGACTCTGCAAAGAACTTCCAAGTCAGAAGAAAATATTTGCCCAACTGATGTAATCCACTCATAATGTAATCCTCTCATACTGTCTAGCATAGTTACTCTGAATCTTTCTAAATAAAGAAATGAAGTGAATTCTTTTTATTATTATTATTGCACAAAAATCTAATGCCACATTATGTAGTCTTTCAGTTTTAATTCAAACATATACAATAGAATGGCTTTCAAATAAAAGGGGAAAGCAACAGAGGCTAGCAGAGGCTAGGAGGGGATGAGCTGAAGTTGAAGCAGAGATCATCAATTGTCATCAGTCTTCCATCTGAGAGGAATTGGTCTGTAGATACTATGGGCAGGTTTGTTTGACACCGAGGATAATTCAGTTATTAATATGACACAACACTTCTTCTTTCGATTGAGTAAGAAAACATCCTTTGCCCTTCCTTCTATTGCTGTTCCAAGAAAAAGTACACTTAAATAAAATTAAGGAGACCTTTCTTCACAAACATATCCACAGTTGCAAGCTCAGTGAAATAAACACTTCCAGCACAGAGCCAGGAAGGTCATCTGCTAGCAAGCAGTCACTGAGGACTCAGTCCTCAATCTCAGGCCCCAAAATGAATGGGGCTGGGCTGGAACACGAGCCAGGGCAGGGAGAAGCTGGGAAGCCAGGGCCGGTAGGAGCGACGCTTCCTGGCAGTCGTCAGCACCCTGGAGAGCGGCCGCGGCCCCGGGGCTCCCAGACCGAGGTCCCCGTTCCCAGCTGTCCCCATCCCCAGGGCCCCCTTTTGCTCTCCACGAGCAAAGCAGAGGGGGAGCTTCCATATCCCATGGGAAAGCTTATCGTTCATTCCCACAGGTGGTTTGATCCGAACTGCAAGCTGCCTTCTCTCCTGCCACTGCCACTGACACAAGTTTTGGGTAATGGGAAACACTGCATTTATTAAGATTTGGGTTTTTTTCCACCGTGGACTTCACAGCATATACCATCAGAAAGTTTTTTGTTTTTTCTTTTTAAAGCTCAATTCGCGGATTATTTCTATTTTAGAGGTGATTTTGACTGCAGAGGTCAGAAAAGGCTCACTCTGTCTTCCAGCACTATTTCCTTGATGGTAACGTTACTACCGCAGTGTGGCCATCTGAGGAACTGCTCTCCTTGAAAAACCCCAAGTAACCCCTCTTTGTTCTTTTATGCTTTTCAATAATTGAAGGAATTAAAGAAAGAAGGAAACTTACATAGTGACAGTCTTAGACAACTAGACTGGGCTGAAAGTGGAGCCAATTTAGAATTTCTTTGCCTGATACCACTGTCCCCTTAGCACCCTCTTTCTCCCTCAGCTAGAATTTTGCAGGGACTTGAAAAGTGATAGGATTCTGTTCATGTGGGATGGGAGAAGTCAGCAATGAGATATCTAGCGTTACACATCCTTCTCTCCATGCAGCCACCTCACTGCTGATTTCTCCCATCCCAGATTAACAAACTCTGTCACTTTTCAAGTATTAATGCAGAGTTGAGTATGACACACAGATCTTCAGTCTTGTGAGCAACTTGTATGTCAGACACTGGAGCCCAGTCCCCAGTTCCTAGATAGGCAGTAGGTTTCAGCAGGACACATCTTCTAACAAAGACATGAAATCTCAACCAATGTTGATTTATAAAGTAGGAGGGTATATTTAGGTTAAATATAAGAAAAAAAGATTTTTCAGTGAGGGTGGTGAGGCATTACAACAGGTTGCCTAGTGATGTAGTTGATGCCCCATGCCTAGAAACTTTCAGAGTGAGGCTGGGTAAGGCCCTGGGCAACCTAATCTAGCTGTGTTGTACCTGTTCATTGCTGTGGAGTTGGACTAGATGGCCTTCAGAGGTCCCTTCCAACTCCAAGTATTCTATGATTCTGTGATTCTATGATTCATATCCAGAGGTAAGATCTCAGCAAGCCAGAGCTAATCTTGTCTTGAGAGAGCTCTGATGCAGTTCTATGTCTCTAGCTGGGATTTGAGCCTTGTTCTAAGTTTACAAAATTAATGCTGACACTTGCATCAGGCTTCCTACTTCTGCAACACAGGCAGAGAATGGGTCATGGTTAGGGCTCCCCTCCACTGGCTTCACTCTTATCTGTGATGTACCTAGAAACTTCAATCAGATTCTCATCAGGGTCTCGGAAGTATACAGATGTTATTGGACCCACAGCACCAGTCCTGGCCACGGGACCTTCTTCAATTATCACTCCACAAGCCTGGGAGGAAAAATAAGAGCAGGGTTTTAATGCTCAAGGGAATCTTAAAAGATTCCAGTCTTGCAAATATGAATTGTTGTATGAGAAAATTCTGACATTCTCCAAAGCACAGTCCTTAAAAGTGTCACTTGTGAGGCTCCAGCTTAGTGCCTCCTAGTTTTATAAGGATTTGTGTTACTCTGAGCCTTCCTTACCTTCAGATGACCCAGGAGATTGTCCAGGGATGCCTCTGTGATAAGGCAGATATCTGCAGAGCCAGGGACTGGGCATCGAGCTTTGGGTTCAAACTCCTTCCCAACTTCATGCAGGTTAAACTTCTGGTTGCCAAAACGTAAAGCTTTGCGATTTCCCTGTCCCCAAGTAAAAGAATCAATCTCCAATGAGACTTCCTGGATTGGAAGCTTTTAGCATCCCCTCAGCTGTGTAGTCTTGAAAGTCCTGGGAACTTGGTTGTAACGCTGATAACTTTGGGCCCTTGCTGTGGCAACTCAAGGCAAGAAGTGGCTGCTGCAAGGCTCCAAAACATCCCTCCAGATGCAGTGACCTGATAAAGTCCCCTGGCCACATGTAACTACTTCCAAGATCTAATGGTACAAGTGCTCAGTTTTGGGAATCCTGCCTGTCGGACAGGCAGGATAGTAGTAGTAGTAATAATAATAATAATAATAATAATAATGCACATTTTGAGAGCAGCAGAGTGAACAAAATTGAGGCAGTCAGAAGACACTGAGGTTTGAGCACCTCTTTTCTTTGCAGATGGTCAAGATTTCTGCAAGCTTACATAGCAACTGAGTGCCAAGCTGTATGGAAATGCAAGGCAGTGAGTTGCTATTTGTGCCGCCTGAAAAATAAATCATTGCTCACTGCAGTCCTGGAATGTAAATGGAACTGATTTTAAGAGGCCTGATGGAGTAGGAGACAATGAAACAGGTTTTGGAGTTAATGAGGTGCAATGGATATGGTTAAAACATGTCAAGTTGCCCTATGATTAGGCAAGAGATGCATTGGTGTTGTTCTGAAAATGTTAGCTATCCTGTCTTAAGTTTGCCAGTGGATCCCCAGCACATGAAGGATTCAGAGCTGTTGGAGAGGTTAAGGAGAAGGCTCATGAAGATGATCAAAGTTCTAGAGCACTTCTCCTATGAAGACAGGCTGAGGGAGCTGCACTTGTTTAGCCTGGAGAAGGCTCCAGGGAGACCTCACTGCAGCCTTCCAGTACTTAAAGGGAGCTTAGAAGCAAGAGGGGACTAACTTTTTGCACAGTATAATAATGATAAGACAATGGGAAATGGCTTTAAATTAAAAGAGGGGAAATTTAGGTTAGATGTTAGGAAGAAATTCTATATTTAGAGGGTGGTGAGGCACTGAGACAGGGTGCCCAAAGAAATTGTGGATACCCCATCACTGGAGGTGCTCAAGGCCAGGGGCAGCCTGAGCTGGTTGGGGGAAGCCAGCCCATGGCAGAAGGTTGGAACTGGGTGGGCTTAAATTTCCCTTCCAATCCAACCATTCTGTGAGTCCAAAGAAGCTTTGTGAGCTTGAGTGGTCTTCTTCAGTCTTAGATATTGTTTTTCAATAACAATTTCTCCTTTTCTTTGGGGAGGGGGGTCACTTTGGCTCCTTCTGCAGTGTGGTTTGAATCTTTCTTTGACTCAGCTTGACTCTACTGAAACTCAGGATTTAATGGCCTGCATCTTGTGCTGGTTCTACCATCCCCACACTATGGAAATGACCCACATCCCCCGTTAGAACCACAGGAACCAGGCACCAGTCCAGGACTGCAACTCCAAGTCCTAGAGACCCAAGAGTTGCTTGGCCCCTGTTACCTTGAAAGTCACCACCTCCATGCCCAGGACTTTGGAATAAAAGGCAACAGTGTCCTCAATACTCTTAACAGTCAACACAAGGTGGTCCAGGCGCTGGATGAAACACGGGGGTGGGTTCATACTCTTCTCCTTCCAAGACGTCATCTCAGAACTGGGAACAGAGTGCAAAACCATGGAAAATGAAGGTTAGGAAGATCCAGCTGCTTAGGGAAATGATCCCGGCAGCTGTGAACTGAACCATGAATGGAGCACAAATGGGTTTTGTTCTGGCCTGCAGGTGGCACAAGTACAGAAGCAATAAATTCTCCACTCTAGAAGGGGCTCAGACCCCTCCATAGCTCTGGTTGGATATGTCAGATCCCCTGGCTGGCATCACATCCGGAGAACTAACTTGATCACTTCATTTATGGCTGAACTCCCCAAGAACCCTGTGTGCACTAGGGATGGACCATGTGTATGAAGCTTCCCTCCCAGACACTGGGAATATCTTTGCACCATCCCATGGAAAATAAATGGATTTAGCTCTAACAGCTTGATTAGGTATTTGAGGGATGAGAAATTTTCATTTTCTTTCAGTTTTGATTGATTTTATGTGTAGAAAACCAAGCTGTGGAAACTAGGAGAGTTGTGACAATAGCAAATGGAGTCAAGTTACCTTTAAATCACTAACAACTTACCTACATTTATTTCTCTCTCTCAAAAAGCCCCAAATCCTGACACAAATGACAGTTCACTTTTCTGAGACCCTCCCTACATTCCCCATCTACACCACTGTGCAAGGGAATCCCAAATCTCCTGCTGCCTCTCAGGGAAATAAATTGATGGCAAATAAACCTGTTAACATGAAGGCAGCACAAAGAAGCACAAATTGGGAAAATAAGCCACGACGTTGACCCCTTTTTGCCTTGTTTTTTGCCTTCAAACTCCTTCCAGCAGCAAGCAGTGCGTGAATCTGATACCAGAGGTTCATGGAGATGCAGCATCCAGACGCAGGGAGTTTAGCAGCCTTGATTGGCAATGGGACTTGGCTTTTTCTTGTATGCTGAGTTCATATCATCTGGCATTGCCTGTCTGTACATGGGAAATGGCTGACAAAGCCTGGCTGACAATGTGAAACCAGTCACAGCTTTACCAGGACATCTCACCCCTGCAGTCATAGGAACTCATTCTACTTCTTATCACAGATGGCGTTTAGTCGTTGACAACTTCACCTCCAATCTGCCTGGATTCTGAGCCTCCACAAAGCCCTTTCCTCCCAGCAGGTTCTCCTGGGTGCTCCTCAGCTGCGCAAGCTCTTTTGTCCCAGCTGCAGCAAACTTCCCCAAGACCTTCCTGTCCCTTGTGAGCTACAAGCTTGTTGGCCCCTCAGCAAACACAAGGGAACCAGGCTGCAAAAAGAGGATGCGTACCTGAAGGAGAAGCAGAGCTGGGTGAGCTGGTGCTGGATTTATGACTGTCCTTTTCCTGCTGCCTGGAGCTGAGCAGTGCGAGGAGACACGTCACAGGAGAAAGGGGAAGACAATTAAAATAAAAAAAAGTGCTTGGAAACAGGAACTCTGAACACTGCTACTTGCAGAGGTGTACTTTGACCTGAAGGTTGGGAAACACAAACCACACAGACTTGCTTGAAATATCTGGAGTATATAACAACTTACCTTTCCCTTTGGTAGGGAAAGCTGTGTTCATGTGCTAAATTCAAGCATATTATTGAGCTTGGAGCTCAGACTGGGGTGACATACTGCTAAGAATAAAGTAAGAACGTTCCTAGAGAAGTCATGGCAAGCAGCTGCAGCAGCCTGCTTTCCCTGCCTCTTTGCTTCCAGGATTATTTTATGTCATTCAGTGTGCTAAGGTCTGACACCCTGTGAGACATTCGCTTTCTCAGGGAACACTGCAAGCTCCCAGGTGCTCCCAGCTGGTAAATGAATCTCTGAGCTAAAGGAGTCATGCTACCAGCCAGCATAGAGCAACAAGCAATAGCAAAGGAGCCTGAGGGTCAAGTGCGCAGCTTTGGACACATTTTTGGGACTTGTCCGAAGGGGACCTCTATGGCCAGAGGCAGAGTTAGAAATCTACAAAAAATGAATCAGCCAAAAATAGAATGGAGTTTTGAAAAGTCTGAAGCTTGTAAGACCTAACTATCTCTGCAATTTCTGCTCTGCTTTCTACTCCAGATGGCATGATCGAGAGGTTCAACAGTTCAATAGTGGGACTGGCTGGCAGACAGAGAGACAAACAAAAGTAGATGGACTTACCAACCTTCACTAGCAAGTGAAAAATCCTTTTTTTTTTTTTATTTTATTAAAGCAATTCTTACAGGTGCCGTAATACTGACTTTGAGGCCAGACAGTCTTTGAGGGCACTAATAGCCTTTAACAGTTCCGGGACCTCCACCCACATCTACGGGTCCAGGAGCCAATGGAAGCTCAGCTCTGGGCCTTAAGACTTTCTGAGTGATAACATGTTGTCAGTCTCTAGCACAGGCCCTGATGAGCCTCTGCATGGCAATGCGCCTTGTTGTCCTGGATCTCGACTCTGTGCTACTTACTACAGACCTGCATGATAATGGTGTGCATCCAGATTCATTAGAACTACATCAGATGGTCTGATTTACAGGACAAGTGCCATTTGTAAGAATGGACAAGGTCATCCTGGTCAGGGGAGGGAGAGGGGTTGGTTTCACTGCAGAAGACTGCATGGAAAAGGAGACTGGCATCTGGGCTAGAAAATGGTCCCTACCTGTTATGATGTTTTAGAGGGTTCTTTGAAATCAGACCATCCAAACAGTGTGATCAGTGATTTTATTTGCTTTGACTGACACTTTGCATTGAACCAAGCAGTTCAAGGTCTTTAGTATTTTGCAGATAAGTATGGATAATTTGTTGGCCTCCAGATCATCAAGATAGGATGCAAGAATTATGTAAATGCCATATTTTTAAAAAACAAAAATATAACATTAAACTGGAAGGTTTCAAAATAAAATGGGGTAGGAAGAGACCTTTGTTGACAAACCAATTTCCCTGGGAAACTAAAACAGTAGCATTTTCTCCACTCCCAGCGTAGAGTGACTGTGCATGTTCTGACTTGTGGATATAACAACACTGCACACACAGGGGTAGCTTGGTGCATTCAGACCCTTGTGCTTCAGCATGGGTTCACTGTAAAATCTGAGGGTGAATAAGAAGAAGAGAATTCCTGAAGAGATGACTCTCAGTGTTCAGCTATATGTGGCACTGGGCAGTAGTTTGTTGAAGAGGCGCAGCAGGGGCACTACCTTTGATGGAAATTGGAGGTTTGGGAGTTTTTTTTCATTAGATGAACAACGATTTCTGAGGTGGAGCTCAATATATCAAATTCCAGCCTGGGAAGGGTTTTACATTTGAGTTTAGCTTCCTACAGGTGCAGCTGCAAACGATCCCTGAGCTGTTCTCCATGAACATCTTCCTCTACATGCTGGACAGAGTGATGGAGTTGAAGTAGCTTAGCAAATCCTCCATAGTGAATTCCATGGTGATCCCTGACCCCACATAGCAGCGTTGGATCAGATCTTCAAATTCTCGGTACTGGCGTAGCAGCTCCTGCTCCATAGCATGCCACACGACCTAGGGAAAAGCAGAACATCAACCTATGATAGCTATATATGAAGGCAGAAGAGTAAGCCATGCATGCTCTGCCATACTAAGGTAGGGCACAGCAGTAGTAAGGTACTAAGGCATTTCATCACCAGAAGACACTGCGTTGTAGCCCTGAATTCCCCCAGAAGATCATAGCATCAGACACAGATCATACTGCAGTTACCGGAAAAAGGTTTTCCTCTGGGGAAAGACACTTGTGGATTTTTCTGTAGAGGATCTCAAGGGCTCTTTTTACTTCCTTGCCAGGGTATCTTTCAATGACTTTCCTCAGCTCTTGCTTGCTGTAGGCCAGCTGGAAACTGATCTCCTCTTCTTTCACCCCCTGAGCAACACGAGCTTTCAACCCTTCAAAGAAGTGCTGGAAATGCAAGGAGGCATCAGTTGATGAGGTGCCCTAAGATGGACTTCTGTGCCAGGGCTGAGGCCTGGCTGCTCTTCTCAGTTCCCTTTCTTTGAGCGGAAACAAAGAGATTGCTTGTCTCCTTGGGAAAGCTTTAGGGAATTTCATCTGTTCTACCTTTCCTCCCTGCTCAGCACATAGGATCCCTAGGTGTTACATTACTGTGGAGCAACGGGATTGCTGAAAAATCACCTGTGCTCCTTGGGACTTCATACAGATTTGCTCACCAGAAAGGTTTTGAGATGAATGGGGTAGGGATCTGAAAATCTGCTAAAGTGTAAAGCAAACTCCAGTTTTCTCAGTTCTTCCAGTCTATACTATGTGGAAACAGGAAAGGCTGGTGCACAGGGAGGTGTTTCAAAAGGATCATATATCCAACCAGGGGCAAGGCTGCTGCTTCTAAGAGATCAGGGCTATGCCAACCCAAAATAATACAGACCTCAGCTAGTTTCCAGGAGCAGTGGAGCTTCGCAAAATCTCAGCTTGCTCAGTGCAATACAGGTTTTTCTACCTGCGCTTTTGTCAATGTGGAACCCATTGGGACCTCTGGAGATCTCTAGTTCAACACCCTGCTGAAAGCAGGATCACCACTGACTTCAGACCAGGATGCCTTGGGCATTTCTCAAGGTAGATTTTAAGAATCTTCAAGAATAGGCTGTTAAACCTCTCAGGACAAGTTTTTTCAATGTTTTATTATCCTCATAGTGTTTGTTGCTGGTTGTTTTTTTTTCCTATCTAGCTGGAACTTTTCATTTTTTTTTCCCCAAAATTTGTTTTCTCACCATTCTGCTATACAATTCATGGATCTGGTTATGTCTTCTTAGTTACCTTCTTGGGTCCCACAGCTAGAGGCAAGATTTAAAATCTGGCCAAATAAAAGCTAAAAAGAGCACTATCAACTCCTTCGTTTAATCTATAATACACTCAATAAGCTGTATGCTGTCTCAAGTATCTCTGCTGCAGTTTGTAGTGGAGAAATTCACTAAATCGTAAGGGTTTTCAGGGAGAAAGAGATTCCTAAACATGAATTCTTTTCACAAACAGGCATTTGATCCTAGATTACATAGGTGTCTTTGCAGTATTAGTGAATCAAGCTCAAGCCTGATGTGCTACGTAGGCTGTAAGAGATAGCTGTGCCGAATGTCTGAGCAGTGCACAAAGCACCCTCACGTTACTTTGAGCAATGAAATTGTACTTTCCCTCAGAGAGGAAGGATTTGAAGGTATCAACATATCAGTGCTGAAGGTAGCACGAGATGCCAAACAGATCATTCAGTCAAACCTACAAGGTGTTTGACAGCAAAGACTGGAAACAAATTGAAAGGAACAGGCTCAATAAATAATTCAAATAGAGATGTTTTAGGTCGGTGAGCAGGTTGAGGAGGAGCAGAGCAAGGATGGGTCTTGGGAGCAGCTGCTGTCTCAGAGGAAGGGGGATGCCTGAGTTAGCAAAGCTGTATGCTTTTAGCTCAGTTAACAAAGCAGCCATTCAGGAAGCATGAGGCTGGGCTAGACTTATTGGTCCAGGCAGCCGTGTAAAAAAGAAACTAGCATCTGCCAGACAGAGGCACGCAACCCAGAGTAGGAGCACAGCAGTGGCTTGCACCGCGGCCATGAGTTGCAGAGGGGCTTCAGAGCTGGCCTCTGCTGGTCCCTTGTTCTTCCAAGGGAAGCTGTCACTGAGCTGTACCACAAGAATCAGCAGTAAGTGGTCAGAGAAGGCGTGGGAATTTCAGCTCATGACTTCCTGTACTGTTTATTGTGGTCATAGATGAGTTGCTCCCTTAATCTTATAATACATATCTTAAAACTATATCTTTTAAACCCTTACTAATCTTTGTTGCAAACAACCTCCATTCCATCCTGTTTTCTAGATTTTCTTTGTTTATTTCTCTCCTTTGGACCCTTCTCAGTGGATGTATAAATTTTGGAAGTGCAGTGACCCTTTGAGATTTGGGCAAGGGTGAAATTATTCTATACTCACATTGAGTTTTTCCAGTGGCTGGCCCAGGGACCTGATGACATATTTCTCCATGTGCTCACTATACCTTTGCTTTGCTTCTTTCTTCTTGCCCTCCAGGCACTGGATCTTCTTTTGGCACAGGAAGCAGTGAACGTGGTGGAAATTTTCCATCATGACCATATCTGTGTTCACCTTCAGGTTTGCTGAGGACAAGCTATTGACTTTAAAGAAGGGACAAATTGGGTACGGAGAGAAGACCCTATGCGATGGGTCAGGAGGGATGAGAGACACAGAAGCACTGGCCCATGCAGGTAGTCTGCATGCACCCTGCTCTGCTGGCTCAGCTGGTGGCAGGTGACTCCCAAGGCCGCAGCTGTGTGGCTGCTACCAATCTTGGTACTCACTGCTGTTGAAGACGCTATCAGCCAATCTGAGGTGTGCCTTGTCCAACTCTGCTCTGCGCTGAGCCGTCCTGAACACCGCCTCCGAGAAATTCACAAACTCCTCAAAGCGGCTCACAGAGGGCAGGATCCCAACCTTCATCTTGCTGGGCACCTTTGCTTCCTCAATCTCTTTGCACAAAGTCCCCTGGCAGCAATACACAGGACACCACATGCTCAGGTGTGACATGATCATCCTATAGCAGGTTAAGACAAAGGCCAGAAAACAAGCAAAGCAGGCAGTTGTGTGCTGCTTTCTCTGTTCACAAATCTGGGCTTGCTGCAACAGCCTGTCTTCATGAATGTCTATAGGAAGACACTCCTTGATTTTCTGGAGGTGGTACACTGTCTCTTAGGCTACGTGGTTCCTTGCTTGGACACAGACTGCCATCTCACATACACCCACAGCCCCAAGAGCAAAGCCCTGATGCTATTTTGTGCACTTCTCAAAATTAGGAGCAGACTTGCTGCTCCAGCTCCCAGCAGAAATGCCCTTGACGTCAACACATCTTCCCTTGACCTCATTATACTCAGGCCCAGGTTTCTCAGCCAATTCTGATCAGTTCTTGATCGTTCCACACTCTCCTCCCTAGTGCTTGTCCCTGGCTGTGCCCATAGGAGAGAACAATTTGACATGCTGCCTGTATTATGACAGCCTTCCAAGAACTCTGCATAGGGAAAACCCCTGCAGTTTCCTCACCCTGATAAGAGGAGACACTTGTGTCCTTTTAGTTTATGGTGCCCCACTTCTCTCAAACAAATGATGAGGGGCTAAGTTCACCCAAACCATAGAGCCAGAACAATGTTTGCTATAAACCAGCGCTGCCTTCAGAAGAGCTCTTGTCAGAAGTTCAAAAGATCATGGAGGAGGTCAAACATCACTCATTTCTATTTAACTGACTTTTACCAACACTCACAATGCATTTGTTGAAGCTGCTCTTGGCCAGGAGCAGCATGTTGCCCAGAACAGTGTTGAGGAAGGATGAGGGGAGAGCTGAAGTCTTCCCCCACATCTCAAAGATGCAGTCATTCAGGGTAACCAGGATCTGCAGGCAGCTGAATGGGTGGGCCTTATTGCAGACGTCTAGAAAACATCTCAGCTCTGGGTCCAGAGAGCTGAAGATCTCACTCAGCAGCTGGGCTGTCTGTTCCTCTGGTCTTAAGAAGAAAAAGTATGCAATTAAACAGGGAGGAACATTGGCACTGTGGCCAGCTGGAAAGAAATGGGCAAAGCTAAAGGAAGAAAAAATGCTGCCTTCTGTATCACAGCATGTTTATGCTTTGGTCAACCTTCAGCTCTTCCACAGCTCTGCCTAGGGGAAGACATAGAAATGTCCCATTTTGATGTTCAAAGGAAGATTTTTAGTGTTTTTGTGCTGACATTTTTTCAAAGATTGGTTTCACAGTATGTTTTCAGTTTACAACCTTGCTAATAAGGAACTAAAACTGGTCAAAATGCAGTGCTTTCCCATGAATCCTCACTTTCCTGACCACCCTCATGCAGCCAACAGTGACAACAAAAATCTATCTATCCATTGTTGAGCAGTCCCTGTCCCATGCCCACACCAGAGCAATGAATCTCATCACCCACATACTGGCTCGGAGGCTTGGCACAAGCAGGATCCTCTGGAGCTGCAGTGCTTCCTTCTTCCTGTAATAAAGAATGAGATAGAAGAAATGATTTTATCCCCTTCTCCCAGACGAAAGCTTGAGATCTGGGTTTCATTTCAGCAAAAGTGCTGCTATGCTATGATTTTCCTGAAGCCATTGATTAAATTCAATTCTCCTTGTCCCTCAGGAGATCTTGATCTACTGAATCCTGATGCCACTGACTGCTGCTGGAGGACAGGAGCACAGGATTGCTCACGTATGTTGACCTTTAACAAGGTAAGAGCCATTCCACTGTGCCTGCTGGGTCTTGCATTAACCTGCAGGGAGGACTGGTTTGTGGGTCCGCTGAGGACATAGCTTACCTCCAGCACCTGCAGCTCTGCAGAGTTCTGCCTCAGCTGGAAGAATTTTTCAATGAACAGCTGCTCTGCGATGCAAAGGGGTCGCAGCTCTCTCAGCACTTGCTCCAAGGTCTGCTTAGAAACCATCAGGCATGTTAGAAATCCCTTCCAAAACATTGTGCACTGAGACAGATGTCCATGTCCACCTGAATTGGTATCTATGCCACCACACGGAGAGATGTCAGTGGAGCAGAATATCTCTGCTTCAGCTCCAGGTGCATAGTGCTGGAGAAAGAACCCTGGGATCCTGGAATCACTAAGGTTAGAAAAGATCTCTAACATCATCTAGTTCAATCATCCACACACAAGCAGTATTGCCCACTAGCCTATGTCCCTCAGTGCCACATCTTCGCATTGCTTTAACACCTCCAAGAACAGTGACTCCATCAGCTCCCTGGGGATGGGTGCAGCACTGGGCATAGTCCCCGTGGGACATGTGAGCCGTTTAGAAAAGTTCACCTCCTTACCTTGATGACGTTGCCTTTGTTCAGCATGTCCTCCTGATCTTCTCTGCTCCCTGGGAGGCTCCACCGTGGGTTCTGTCTACTCCCCATCCCTGTTGGCTTCTCCAAGCCTTCCTGGAGACCTGCAACGTGCGTAGCACATTGGTGGCTGATAGGACATCTCAGTGCTTCTCATCACTTTAATGGACTAAATGTGTTTTTTTTTATCCCGATTTTTTGTGTAATTTGGTCTTTTCCTATCAGATTTTTGTCAGATTAAGATATGCAGTTTTGTTCTTCTTTTTCCTTTTTAAAAATCTACCTTCTCATCTGTTTCACTTTCGTTAATTTCTTCTTGCTTCCCTGTGAACATCTCCCTTTTGCTATGAAGGGCTTAGTACCGACTCTTGAGGTCTGGAGAATGAAAAATCTTGGGAAGTAAGAGCATAAATTGAAAAGCCTGCAGGAGTAGCAGGAGAAATGTTTGTTTCGTATTTTGATTGTAAATTGCTGGTCATAAAATATCCCTGGAGAGGACAGTTGGCTTTTTCAGCAAGTTGCTTTTTACAATCATGAATGTTCATCTGGAAATTAATACACATTTCAAACACTACCAGTTTTTATCACAGCATTTTCTTTGGCTGCCTGGTCTAAGTTGAAGAGAAGTTGAAAAATTTATTTGAAGTGCACATCAAAACCATAATTAAATTCAATGGAGGAAATGAATAGCAAAATGTCCTGAGTATTTTCTAATTAATTCTAAAAGTTGGTTTCATTTCACTATCCCCAGCGGTCCTGGGTAACTCAGGCCAGCTCTTGATTTTCTGTAATATCTGAAATATCCTTATTTGAGCCAATACCTGCAGGGCTTTTACCTTTGGAAAGGATTTGTCAGATGTCCTACACGGTGAGCAAGAATGAGAGATGATACGACTGCTCATCACCTCAGCCTTGCAAAAACCATGGGGAAAATTAATGAGCTGCCTCATAATCCTTTTCCTACCCTTACGCAATGGGAGGTGATCATTTCACTCGCTGGAAAGTGGCAAAACCAGGAAAAAATATCTTCCCTCAGCAAATAGGAAAGAGATTTACAAGTCTATGAGCTTTAGTGTGGAAAAGGGAATGAGGAAATGAGAAGATTTAATTAGTGAGTCACAATTAATTATAAAGAGCTTGGGGTTTGCCTTCTAAATTCCCTCCAAATACCAAAACAAGACCGCAAATCATCAGGTGGTATATTTAGAAGTGATCAACACAAATATTCCCTTACAAGGCAGGAAAACCACCCTAGAGACGAGCAAAAGAAAGAGACAGTGAAAGCTAGAGCAAGCCAATTTGGATTGAAAACTGAGAATCCCAAAACCTGACATTAGCAATACCTCTAAGAAGGCAGAAGCAATGTCACCTTTGGAATATAGGTGTATATATATATATAAATATATATAAAACAGTTACACAGATATATAACTGCAGTAACAGGGTTGTAGACATCCACATGGCTTTCCCTTGTTTAAGTGGGTTTCACATACTGGAGTTTCTCCTGGTACTTTAATAACTCCTGCTTTATGGGGCTAGTCTGTCAAAGTATTGAAAGCAGATAACTGATCTCACATTCACGAAAGGTTACTAGGCAGGCTGCAACACATGCCCTCTGCTATCTTTTTTCCAACAAATTTGGCTTCATAGAGGGCCTCCTTAATATCCAGGCCATCTTTGCATCTGCAGTATTCCCCTTTTAATGCCTAGGAGACAAAAGGGAGTTGATTTTTTCCTGCTTCCCAACAGGATTGAAGTCCCATTCAGAGCCCCTTAATCACTTTGTAGATAGGCACCAGAGCCTTTCTATCCTGTATATAATCTTGGTTATTTGCTTCTATTTAAATGAAAGCAATCGCCCTTCTTCAGGAAGTAGGGCTTGGCCACATTATCTTAGAAACCACAGAGCAGTTTGCTTTCCCACTACCAATTCCCTGGGCTGCTTGCTGCCTATATGTTCATTATCTCTTATCAGGAATTCCTGTTTTTAAGCAAGAAAGAGCACATTTCCCCAGGAAACACTGTGTCCATGCATTGAGGAGTGCAGGGTGTGAGAGGAAAGTTATCTTCTTTCAGTTTTTTTCTTTCAGACTGATCAAGTGGTTGGCAACCCTGCCAGGCAGGGGCTCAAGGCACCTTCAGCACTAGCCATTGTATGACTCTAAAGCCCATCTGCCAGGCTTCCTGGAGGAATGATCAGGATGACAGAGTAGGTTGCAAGAGACCTGTTGCAAAATTGTCTTTCTTTACAGCTCGTATGAAAGGCTCTCCTTTTTCAAAAAATCCATATCTCAGAGCTATCCTGGGATGATTACTACAGACTCATTTTATTTTCCTGTTATCTTCTGGCTATAGGCTTTCCTATGTCCTCCAGCATCAGTGACAGTTCACAGCAATAAGTACAGCAGGTTAACAGCGCTGCACACCAATTATTTTCCACCAGCAGTTTGCAGACTGTCCCTCTGATTTTATTGCCTGTTATCCTGCTTTTAAATTACAAGGAGAATAGTGATGTCCTATTGACTTTCACCATACTTCTTGTGTTTTAATGCTTTTTATCATGTTATTCTTTTTCTGCTGGATAGTTCTTGATCTTTTTTTACATTTGGTTGGTCGGGGTCTTTTGGGAGCAGGTTGTGTGTGGATTGTTTTTCTTCAGTCTAGTGATAATTGTTTCTCTCTTGGCTTCATAGACTGGCACAGAAAGATAGGTTTCTGGTGACTGCAAAAAGTTTTCCTTTAGGTATTCATTTTCTCTGTTTCTTGCAAGATGTCAAAATGGAAAACTTTACTTAAGGATTAGTATCTGAGCATGTGAGAAAATCATAGAATGATTAAGATTGGAAAGGACCTCTAAGATCATCTTGTCCATCAGCCATCAATCCATTCCCACATGCCCACTGATCATGTCCCTCAGTGCCACATCGACCCTTTTCTTGAACACCTCCAGGAAAGGTGACTCCATCACCTCTCTAGGCAGCCTGTGCCACTGCCTCACCACTCCATCTGAGGAGAAATTTTCCCTAATATCCAGCATAAACCTCTCCTGTGCAATTTAAAGCCATTAACTCTCTTTCTATCAGTTTCCTGGTAGAAGAGACCAACCTCCACCTTACCACAACCTCCTATTTTTACCACTATCCGGCATCTGGATGTTGCAGCCTGGACTGAGAGGCATTAGGGATGTATTGAGGCACAGGAGGGGGACTGAGCAGAACTAGCAGCTGGGTCCGCTATTGCCAAATGGAAACTGCTGTCAGCGATGCAGACCAGAGCAATGCCGAGTGCTTCAAGGCACAGGAATGCAGTATCAAGCCTGGGACAAGTTCCTCATCACCTCAATGCGCTGAGGTCACCCTGGGAGGACTGCAGTTGCTCATACCACTGCAGGAAGACAGAGCCCTTGGCTGGCTCCTTCAGCCAGCAGCTCTCTTTCCTTCCCCAGGCTTTGACCTCCAGCTCTAGCCAACGTGCATGGTATGTCTCCTGGGCCTGGAGACAAGTGATGGAGTAGGTGTAGAGCTGGAAGAAGACTGGCAAGTGCTCTGATGGACTAAACATAGCATGTGAAGCAGGTTTTGACATTCAAGCTGGGCCAAACTGGCATGGAACTTTCCATTACAGTGCTTTGTTTTTCTGAAGGAAAATGTGATTTCTGTGTAATCAAAAACTTCCAGAGGAGACAGATCAGTTTCTCTTTTTATCTTCAGAAAAACCTGACTGGAATATTTTGAGTCAGATGCAAGCTTTTCTGTTGAAATGATCACCTTGGGACAACACAGCCCCACAGTTGGCTCGCTGTGAAATCATTTTGTTCTCAGTAATACTGCTATGAATACACTCGTGTCTTTAGGGAGAGGTTTGGTGCCATCCCTTTGCAGCGAAAAGTGTCTGAGCAGTTATGATTATATATATATTATATATATATATATATAATAATAATAATATAATATTATATATATATATATATATGTGATTATATATGATTATATATGATTATATATATAGATAGATAGTTATATGCTCAGTATGCTGTATTTCATGCTGAGCATGAAATACAGACCAGGCATTAGCTGGGCACCCCTACACCCCCCTTGCTAATGACTTAGGACATTAGACGTTCTTGGCAGGGGATTGGTACTGGATGGTCTTTGAGGTCCCTTCCAACACAAGTCATTCTATGATTCTGTCGTGGCATATCTTAGCCACTCACGCATCATTTATGAGCCCTGAAAAAGGAAGATACACAGAAGCTACAGCCCTGGGAAGCAGCTAAGTGATGCTGAATAATACATAGGGCTACTGTTCACATAAAGGCTGCCTGGTGCAAACCAGAGCCAGCTTAGTCGCATCCTGCCAGCTGCAGACTCATAGAGGAGAAGGTAAATTCATGGCACAGGAACACCCGTGATGAGGGATGATTGCAAATAAATCACTACTTAGCAGCACAAAGAACATATTTGAAAATCACTTACTTCCCTTTCTTCTTCCTACCAGGAGGATTTTGGCCTGTTCAAAAAAGGCTTTGATTTCTTTATCATATAGTCTGCTGAGGTTCTGGGCATAGACCTGGAAAGACAAAATAGATTAATGGATTTTCAGAACAGCTCCCATTTCAGAGCTTTTTCTTCAGATATTTTCTAAAGCAAAAGTCAGCAGATGGAAACTGAAACAGGCCTGCTGATCTCAGTGTGTAAGGCCTTTGGAAAAGCAAGAACCAGCATGAAAAATGAAAACCAAACCTCAATGATGTACAAAGAACCCTCTCATTCACTTAACAAAGTCCATATTAACAGATGATGTCAAGGACTTGAAGGGCTTCCCAGAACCCTACAACTAAAGCACGGTTGAATGAAACACAGGGTGTGCTACACTAATTTCATTGTTATTATGCACATTTGATAGAAGAACGACAGACGACAAGAAAAAAGACTAAATTCTGGAATTTCAAACATTTTCCTTAAATACAGTATCTATTACCAAGTCCATATGGGACTACTTTATGTTAAGCACACGTGTACTTAGAATCAAGTGGACAAACTGAGTGGATTCTTTCCCAGAAGTACCAGTTGCTGGGAGCTAACAGGCAGGATGGGTTTGGAGAAACCAAGCTCCCACCATGAGCGAAGCCATTTGATTGATTTGATACTGGTTTGCAGTATTATATCAGTATTTCAGCCATACCTTGGGGAGGTCACAGAATAGCACGGGGCTGGCATTCCTCAGCCAGGCCATGAGTGGGGTGTAGGGCACCAGCTCCTCGTGCTGGAGTCTGTGGCTTGGTGCAGACAGCTTGTCCACAGGCTGTGTGAGAGCAGGAATCTGAGCACTGCCCTAAAGCAATGGGAATGGCAGAAAGTATTGAGTAGAACAGCCTTGAAAAGCTCTGGAAAATAATTGCTTCATAATTCTTGGATTGTCAGTCCTGAATATGTTTGAGAAGCAACAATTTTAAGCTGCTGTGTGAAGAGTGAAGCCCACCTGCTGCTCAAAGATGTTCGTAACGTGACCAATGAAACGGTTTTCGAAGTTCTGCTTGAGTGTTTCAAACATGATCAGCTGCTCAGCCACAGCCTGTAGCTTCCGATAACCTTGAGGTGAAACAGAAGAGGTGATGTTGCATGGAGTGGTGTGAGCTGCAGCTGCAGACCAACATCACTCAACACACTGACATGTATAAGTGGTCTTCAAGTTCTGGGACGAATGCAACCCCCCAACGCAAAAGCAGCAAAGGGAAGGTTTGCTGTGTTACCACACAAAAAGACACAAGCAGGGAGTTAAAATTTAAGAACAGAATTACAAATTGTTGATCAGCCTGGGCATGGTCAAGGACAAAACCCAGACTCTCCAGAAAAAAAAGAGGCATGGAGTTTCATGCTCAGACCAAGTCCTGTACCTAACAGCTTTCCACCACTTATCCAGTGGATACTGCTACAAAGAATGATCATTTTTCCACGCTCAGGTATGGACTACTGGGTTACCCCAAGATACTAAAATTTCTAAATCTTTCCACCAATTTTTTTTACAAAACAGAGCAGTTGACCTGTTGCACGCAGATGGAACACAATGATGTCTTACATCCAGGTATTCAGAAGAACCATACTAAAGCTTACCATTAAGATTGCCTTAAATTTAATAATAACTGGACCAACTAGTGCCTGAGCCCAGTAATAGATGTCTGCAGACCTGCTGGTATAGCATAGGTGCACCAGCTCTGCCACTGGCAGCACAGATTGGGTTCCTGTAGGAATTAAGCCAATCTCCCTCCCACTTCTCACCAGGTGAAAAAGCAAAGCACTCAGGGATAAGCTGATGTTCCTGCTCTTTGCAGACATAAATCTCTCCTTGCCCTACCAGACTGTATCTGGATGTTCATGCAGGCAGATAATGCCTCTGCTGCAGCAATACAGGCTTCCACTCCACTGGGGCTGGAAAGATCTGCACAGCTCAGGGCCTCGCAATGCTCCTTGCCAAGGTCGAGGTGGGTCTGAAAAGAAGCCAGAAGAGAGCAGGTGCAAGCACATCCAGCTTGTCATCCCTTCCAGCCCACCTGGAAAGCTGTTGGCTTCAAAGAACCAAGTGCTGCTGCCTTCAGCTCCCTAGCTGCATTTGTCCATCAAGAAGCCTGCTGCTCTGTTCCCATCAAAAGCGTCCCAATACGGGTTTCAAAAGGGCTGGCAACTCTGGTGGCAGCAAAGTGCAAGGAGGGAGAAAGGAAGCACTAAGAAAACTGCAGCAGCTAAGAAATAAAAATGTCAGTGGTATCGAGGTAATAGTGTAGCTAGTCCTCACTTTCACATCCTAGTTCCAGCATTTTTGGTACACTACTTATGTAAGTAATTTGCTTTCTCATATGGCATTACACAGGGCTAGGTTCACCTTGCCCATGAAAAGGATTTTGGGGGAGCCTCAAAAGCACTGGATCACAATGGGAGCACTGTGCACCACGATTGCTGCAGCCTACCTGAAGTTGTAGGATCATAGAATGTCTTGGATGGGAGGAGACCTTAAGGGTCATCCAGCTCCGATCCCCTGCTGTGCACAGGATTGCCAGCCACCAGATCAGGCTGCCCAGGACTCCCATCTGGCCTGGCCTTGAACTCCTCCAACACTGGGGCAGTCCATCTCAGTAGAGTGGTTGTCCCTATTTTATCAGAATAATGTCCCTCATTTCTAAGCCAGAGAAGTTCTATAGCTACAGTTTTCAGAGTGTTTGGGGTTCTTGGAGAGTTTCTGTAATAGATTCAACTAGAAGACATTGCAAACCCACATACTGTGAGGAAAAGAATCTCATCCATCAGCTTGGCCTTGTTAGATGTGATGTGATGCAGCAAGGAGTTCTCCTGGTGGATGTGGTCCATCTGCTGCTTCACGCTTCCTAGCAGCTCATCATAGACCTGCAAGGTCTCCTCCACTCTGGCCACCTCTGCCAGTGCCTCATCAATGAAGCTCATCAGCTGTGTCACCTGCTTCTCAGAAGAGATGATGGCTTGCAGGTTGGCCTGGGAAAAGGAGAAACAGAGGGCTTCAGTGTCAGCACCAGCTCAGAGCCTAAAACCCTGATGGATATGTGCATGTGCACAAGTATGTCTCGAGTATAGAAACTGAAGGCACTGTTTGCCTCCAGAAGTCTCTCAATGGATGGTAGAGATGCAACCATGTGTTAATTGTTGCTGTTAAGCTCCACTAATCATTAACCACTTCCAAAAGTTAATTGCGTCATTTTCAAGACCCAAGTACCATGCAGGATATCAAGGATACAAGCATGGGAAACTGCTATTTTTCTCTCCATCAGTAAGACTTTTAAAGGAGAATATCTTTTCAAATATTTCAATTTTCTGATGTTTTTTTTTATTAAATGATGACCAGCAACAGAAGCATCCGCAACCTTGAGTACTCCCCACACTCAGCTTTCTGGTGGAAATGCTAGGAAGGAGAGAAGCAAAGTCTTGTCCTTCTGAATCAGGTTGCCTACCCTCGCACTGATTTAGGAATATGTCTGAAAACAGATTTCCTGCACAGGAAATGTGCACAAATGCAGTTGAGCATCTGTAATTATTGTATCAAGGGGTTTTTCTACTTCAAACTCCTATTGCATTGCTACTGGGATAAAGATGAGCTCCAGGTATAGAAATGGCACATGCAAGAAGTTGGAGCATCACAGAAGTGTTCCAGGAATGTGTATAAGCCATTCTGAAGCCTCCACCTGGATCTTGAAAGTGGGGCTTGCTGGTTCTTGATACTGCTCAGAAAGCAACAACAATGTGCAGGATGTACAAGGGAGCAAACAGTCCTGCTGCCAGACTGCTGCCTTCAAGCTGCTCACCAGGGATGTTCACATAGTATTAAATGCTCAATCCCATCCATAACCCTCCTGCCATCCTGACACCACTTTGCCTTTGGATTATCTCATTAGAGCTTAATTGAGCTGCAGGGGGTGGCAGAGCATCATGGTAGCACTGCTGGCACAAGGGCCTCTGGAGCATCTTCACTTGAGCAGTGGTACCATGCTCCTGCTGGACAGCAAACAACATTGCTGGGATCCCAGGGGTATATAGGGATACCCTATATGTGAGAATTAGGCCTCCCAGATGCCCAGCTGTGCTCTCCTTCCCCCCAAAGCCAATAAGAGCTCTCTGAAAGTGGGTACATTGTTTCACGGTCCCCAGAAGAGCTGGGCTAGCAGAGGCTGATTAGTGCTGGAAGGAAAACACAAGGTGTTATCACTGGGATGTGGGGGAAAAAATGTTTAAATATATGCATGTGCTAGCCTAACTTGCTGGTATTAATTACCCTCAATATCATAGATTAAGCTTTAGAAATAGAAACATCTCAGTAATTAATTTGTATTAAAAATCAGCAATGTTTATTCATTAGAGGGCATTAAAGTAATGTATTCAACAGTGCCTTTCATCTCAAAGAGCTTAACAGAGTTTTATTAACTGCCCTCGCAGTGTATTTTACAGCTGGGAAATGGAGGCACAAAGTGCCTGTAGGAGAGCAAGCAGGAACAGACATCAGGAGTTCCATTTTCCAGATTAACTACTTAACTTTCCAAGCATAAGTCATACAGAGACACAAATTGGGAATACAGCAGCTATTGGAGCTGAAGGAGGTTGAGTTTAGAGTTTGTGGCTCCTAGTATGTTTCAGAATATTTCCTCAACCAGGAGGAAATTCTTCTCTCAGAGGGTAGTGAGGCCTCTGAGCGGCACCCCATCCCTGGAGGTGCTCAAGGCCAGGTTGGATGGGACCCTGGTCCCCGATCCAGTGGATGGTAACCCTATCTATGGCAGGGGGGTGGAACTGGATGGTCTTTGAGGTCCTTTCCAACCTAAGACACTCTGTGATTCTGTGGCTTGTTCACTGTGCACCACAGCCATCCTTCTGACTTCTGTGTGAGACATCAAGATGACTTTTGGGCTGAGTGCTTCTAGCAAATGAAGGAGTTGTCAATACCCAGTGACCCAACCCAGTGCTCCTTCAGGCTAGGAACCTTTTTTTCTGTTGAATCACAGCCCTTGTCCCTCACCTCATCCAGCACGTGAAGATCCCTGCTTAGCTGCTCTGCAAAGGCTATGGAGTTGTTTACAAGGGGCTCATGCTCCTCCATTAGCTTCAAGACATCAGCAGCTTCCTTCGGTGTCATCTCCTGGTACACACTGAGTTCCTCCTGGTTCTCAGTCTTCACAGTGTCCCTCCTGTCCTCCTGCAGCCCTTGTCTCCCTGCATGGAGAGGAGAAGATGTGGATATCTGTGATTCTGTGATTATGCCATTAGCCCTGTTGTCATTTGTAACACCAGATTGGACTCGTGAGACCTCAATGACATGAATCCAGCGGTCTCATTCTACTAGAATAACATAGCAACATAGAATAAGGAAAGTCCCACGGATGAGATAAAGGAAAACTAACTTTCTAAGGGAAAAAATGGATATCTTACGTTTGGTTCAGTTCTGGCTGTGGTTTTTCCTTGCTCACTTCTCTAGGACTCTGTGTAGGAATGTGTTGATGCTATACAAATTTAAAACAAATTTCAGGGGTGAATAGACTTATTTCTGTCAACTGTGCAGATAGTTGTGGATTGTATACTAAAATTGATGTTTGTGCCTGTATTTCTTGATGTCCTGCTGGGGAATGTTGCCAGGTAGGCAGCCAGTCTCCCCCTGGGCTGTTGCTAGTAGCACCTTACTGCTCATTTTACACAACTCAGACTGCAAGGCAGCATCTTTGAGAGGCCATCCAAAATCACTAGAAGCCAAAAGCACGCAAGGATCAACGACAGAGGTGTATAGTGATGATGATGAAAAAGCAAACAAACAAAAATCAGTGCTCTAAATGTGACAAATAAATGAATTACCTTCCACTGAATAGGAGTGGACATTCACAAATGTGATAGCATTGGAGAGAAATCGGTGGTTCAGCTTCCACAAGCATCTGATAAAGGTTTTCTTCTCATCAAAGCTGCTAGCAGTCCACTTGTAAATCTTATCAAACTGCAGGTCAAAATCCAAGTTCACCTACATGTAAATAATTAATTACTTCATCAATTAGACGCCATTTACTTCATGATGTACACTTAACACAGGTTATAGTCCATTTTAACGACAGTACTGAACGTTGTGAAAACACCTTGTGCACTAGGAGGAAAAATGCATATGGAATCACAGAATCATGGAATCTACCACCGGATGTTCTGACACCACTGTATGCTGAGGCACTTTGAAAATAGTCACAGACATCATAAAAGCACTGAAATAACAGCATGCATAGTAGTTCTGACCCTGGAAAAGGATACCGAGACACTCAGAATAGTCAGACCAGGCAGTCAACCAGCCCTGGTATACTGCTGCAGCACACTGATTTATTTTCATATTGCATAAATCTCTCACCTCTTACTGCAGGTTTTGGTGGATTAACACTGATGAATTTTGACAGCGGCCACCAGCAGATGCTTGGGAGAAAAGCATTCAAAGCCCAAGGCCAGCATTGTATTGCCTTCAGGACTGCCTGGCAGCCTCCAGCAGCCCATGACCTAGCAACTCACTGAGTTTGTACCCACAGCACTTTGTTTAACAGCCCTTGAAGGACCTACTGTCCCCAATTTCCTAATGGTTCATGCACGCATCACCTCGTATCTCCTAATGACCTTCTGTCTTTCCAGGAAGAGCAGGACTAACCCTTCAAGGGCAGCTTTTGAATTGTATGTTCTCCTTACTAAATGGACAGATGTGTGGTCAGAAAGCAACGCTCTTCCACATCATAGTGACCGTGGGAGCATTTTTACTTGTTGCTGGAAGAAGAGCACCCCTAGCACTTCTCCATGTGGTTTTCATCCACATAAGGGTCAATATCTCTGTATGTATTCCCAGTGGATGTAGTCTTATAGATGAAGAACTACAGCCATTCAGGAGGTTTTATTTGCCTCTGCAGGATATATGCGTGTAGAGAGAATAAGGGTGATTGCTAAACTAGAAACCATCCCACAGAAAGAAACTCCTTCCTGCTCTGTCTCATTAGCTCTTAGCACAACCTGGTCCCATCTGCTGGAGAGCTCAGAAGCTATGCTTGTAATTACTGATATTAAACATCGTAACAGGCGCAGAATCTGTGAGGATTCACACAGTCCCACAATGTTTAATAGTTGCTTTCTAAACACCTTGCGGCAATATTTCACACCCTGCAATGCTCTGCAGCAGCCCCTGCAACGATGCAGAGCAGTGATGTCTGGGGGGGATTTACAGCATGCGTGGTTTATAGCGTGCCTTATGAGGAGCTACTAAAGCCAGGAGACAGCCGTTAATCGCTTCATAAATATTAATACTGTTTTGGTCAAGGGAGCTGTAGATTTCAGCGTCTCTGGACTTGCAATGTCAGGATTTTGCTGGTGCCAGGGATCCCAGGACAGCGGAGCAGACAGATAACCAAGCTCTGCCGTATGCTCTGAGCATCAGAACCATGGGCTGGGGTCAGTGCTGCCAGACAGAAAATCCACATCTGCATTCTTATGGACCTGCCAAGTCATGCGCCGTGCAAAGTCTGTGCTGATTTCAGCACTGGGCTGCAGTGGGGATCTTGCTGTCATCCCCATGTGGGACCATTGGCACTTGTGCAGCAGCTTCATCTTGGCAGTGGTTCCTATTCTAGTAATAACAGGGTCAATTCTGGTTGCCAGTGCTCAAGAAAGTTGAATTCAGCCTATGAGAGATAAAGAAGAGGGCTCCAGTCCTGATGGATGGAGTAGAGGAGTCAACACAGAAGAGGAGAATATGAGGTTGTTCTGCTTAGCCTGCCCACAGGAATCATAGAATCATTAAGACTGGAGAGATACACCAAGACTGTGTAGTCCAACCATCAATCCATGCCTGTGACTGCACTACACCAGGTCCCTCAGTGCCACTTCGACCCTTTTCTTTGTCACCTCCAGGGAAAGTGACTTCATAACCCCCCTGGGCAGCCTGTTCCACTGCCCACCACTCTTTCTGAGAAGAAATTTTCCCTAATATCCAACCTGAGCCTCCCCTGGCACAACTTAAGGCCTTTGCCTCTCATCTTTTCAAAGGAAGGTTTATAGGAGAGGTGACTGCAATCTAAAATTACATCTGCAGAGGAAAAGAGCTGTGTGATCTAAAGGACAGGTGCAGCACTAGGAATGGGATGCTGTGGGCAGGAATCTAGGAATCTAAGACATAAGAAGGCTTTAGCTATCAGGGCAAACAAGTTCTTGATTTGCCTCCCAGTAGGAGGTGACTGAAAAATACACAACGGCTGTAAAATAGGGTACAATCCATTTATCTTGTAAAGGGGAAAGGACTGGCAATCCGGGAGGTATATTCTAACTCACTCCTCAGCAGCCAAAGCACATTAGACAGGATGACAGCATGTATTTTTTCATGCACAGGGAGATATAAGACATTGAAAATATCAGGTCAGTTTTAACCACAGGATCAAGATGCCCTGCAAACCTGCATGTGTTATTTGCCTTTCAGACAAACCGTGCAGATGTACTTTATTTGCCCTGGGTATAGAACTGGAAAGCTGCTCTTTTTCTTATTTATTCCTATGCTTGTGAAGACCCAGGCACTGCAGCAAGGCTCCTGGAACATTCACATTAATAAAAAGAACTAATTTTAATAACTTTAACACCACTCTGCCAGCTCTAGCAGCAGAAAGGGAATATCTTGTCCATTCTTCCTTTTCAAAAAATATTCATGTCCCCCTAAAAGCACAGATTCATGCACGCTCCAGCTCCCTATAATACTCTGTAGATGTCTCCACTTCATCTTTAAACACTCCATGCAAATGTTTGTCAAGATCCTTTGTCAACATAAATCAACAGATAAGTCTGAGTACATTTTCTGCAAGTGCTGGCGATCTGGCAAAAGCACTGCAGCTGTCTCTTTAGGCTTGGTGCTGCTGCAAAGAGCTTCAGGAGATGCCCCCCCTGGGATTACAGTTCCAGGGCAGTTTCCCATTGATTTGGTTGGAAATTGTGTCAATGCAACAGTCAACAATTCATTGCTCACCTTACTTGAGGATTTAACTAGCCTGATTTTTCCCAACAAAAAGAGAGGATGACTCAGGAGGGAGGACATCATTTCAGCCTCAGTCTCCTTGGCACGTATATCTCCATGAAAGAGGAGAACAAGAAATCCCAAGGCAGAATGGAGGAACCATGCACAGATAGAGAGGCCTCAGCTCACCATACTCTGGGAAATGGCTGAGAGGGAAGGCAGAGGGCTTTGAGATTTCTTTCTATGGAGGTTATTTCCCCCAAATAAGTATCACTCCTAGATTAGGTAAGAGACCCTCTCGCTGCTCTTTTCTACATTGAAATGAATGGACAAAGGACCTAAACCTCCCTATGGATCCTGGCACGCGTCTCTCTAGTTTCATAACTCATTTCTCTCCCCTATGGTCAGTTCTGTTCTTCATCACAAAAGGAAAATCATTCTTACCTGATCAAGACTTTTTCCATCCACGAGCTTCAGCTCTGCTAAAGGCCACCTGTATGCCATCTTGTACTGCTCTGCTCGGTCTACCTTGACCTTCACCAGAAACGGCTGCATTGGCCTAAAGGCATCCACTGGCAATGAGGGATAGAAAAAAAAAAAAAAAAGAAAAAGAACAAACCCTCACAGTGTTATTATAAGCCCACTACACAACTGCACAATGTGAGAGGACAGACAGACACTGATTATGCATTCTGGCTTCCATGAATGCCGTATGGAGATATGCTACAAGGCTTTTGATTGAACATTTTACAAACTGGAAGTTCTCTCTGGGAACTAAGCCGGAGTACTTTGAATCCAATGGAGAGATTCCCAATAATTTCTAGAAGTTGTAAACCTGGCCATGGTGCCGTGTGTAACACATAAGTAATATTCCAGCAAGATCCACAGGTGATAGGAACGTGTTCCCCTATTTCCATAGGATTTATAGTGGTTACATGCCATGTTGCAGTCCCTACCACAGGGTCCAAAATCACTGCCTTATTTGAGTAAACCTGTACTAAGATGAAAACCTGTGCTCCCATAAAAATCAGTTCCAATACAAATTAGCTCACAATCTTATCTTGGTTCATCTGGGTTGGATTCACTCATTCTGGCTATGATTTAGATCTCCCATCTGATCCAGATATCTTCAGAAGGGAGACATGGACTGTTACATGGGTAAGACATGGTTTTTGGATGATGCTTGTAATGTGGCTGAATCATACCTTGAAGATATTCCTCCTGCCCTCCATTGATTACAGAAGGAATTAAAATATGTCATTTAGACCAAATACTGTGGCTAATGGTGTTGGAAAGTAATCCTGTAGTAGGTAGCTGTGCTATCTAGAAGCTTGTGGGCAAGAAAGTATCTTCCCTGCATGTAAAAAAAATCTATGCTAACCACTCTTAGGTGCTGTAGAGTGATGATGCAACCAGAAATGCATGCATGGACAACAGGAGATGTTGTGTTAGAAAATGTTTGTTGCTGAGCTCTAATAACAGATTTTATTCAAATGGCAATAAAAGTAATCTTTTGTTGATGGAGGGAGAGCTCCATGAAACCACCCAGGGCTTGCAGCTCAGCCTGTCTCTTATCACACCGGGGTCCTTACCCACTACACAGAGAATGGACATCTTCTTCTTCTTCCCCGTCTTCCAGACACTAATGGCTTCCAGCAGCTTCTTGTTCTGTGGGTTGAACACCTCTTTTTCCAGTGAGCTCCAAAGAGAAGCCATGGTGAGATGTGCATGCAATGGCTCTGCTGTGCTTGTGGTTCCTCCTGGAAGGAAAAAAAAAAGGCAGAGAGCTGATTCCCACATCTCCTGGCACACTGGTGAGATGCATTCCCCCTACACTAAATTCCTGGATAAGTCTCTGTTTTGCAGACAGCGTGAGTGTTAAGTAATGTTATAAACTTGAGAAGTTCGCTCTAGGGCAAGCAGGACGCTGCTGTGCATCCTGCACACAGTGAAATCGTATCCCTGTTCAAACCATCACTTGGGAGGTATGCATTAAATGTAAGGTATAGTTTAATTCATTCTGGAAAAAAGGACTATAAAGCTCACATTTCCCCATGCTCCAGAACATTGCCCAACATATTCATTCACTGACAAAAGTGAATGACACAAAGACCTATTACTCATCTGCTATATGTGTATTTATCAGGAATAACTCCATTCCAACCAGGATATGTACCAGGGCAGGCTGCTCCCATACATGGCCCTGCTGAAGTGGGAAGCCATGCAAATTACATCTGCTCTGAGAGTTGCTGTATAGCACATTGGAGCTTGGATACATCAACATTTCCAAGGACTAAGGATGGTCAAAGCAGCATTTAAAAATAAATAGAACTGCAAAGTTCCAGAGCAGCCAACAGCTATTTGCTCTGATATACCGTGCACTGGATAGCTAAGCACTTCCATAAGAAAACACAAGAGATAATTCTTCAAAAAGAAAACTCCTTTGTTTTAAATCATCATAGCATCTTGAGCCACCGGACTTTGTCCATGGGCAGACAAACAGAATAACAGCTAAAAGCAATTCATGACCTGGTAATTTTTATCAGACCTAAAACTCTTGGAGCTGTATTCCTCCCCGCTATCAGGGAGGAGGTGTCAATTCATGGCTGTATAAACATGGGGAAATAAGCAGCAGATATATTATGTTCCTTGAATTGGTGGTGAGAAAATAAACACAGTGGCTACGGCTAAAAAGTTACACTTAATGCAAATATTTTGGTAAGAATTAGGAATAAATGGCAGCCTGCAGGAAAACAGTAATATTCAGAAAACTCACTGCTACCAAAATTTATGAGTTGCTTGGTGATACGTTGAAACAAATGGAACCTCCAACAACTCCCTTCCTTAGTGATGGGGATTTCAGCTCAGCCACAGAGTCAGCAAGCTTGAAATCACATCCGCAATTATTAAAACCCTTTTCTTCTGTGGCTGTGACCAAAAAAAAAAAAAAAAAAAAAAAAAGCTAGAGAGAGAGAGAATTTGCTGCTAAAATAATTCTATTGCTGCAGCATCTCTCTTTGAATGCAATCCCTCTTGGGTGTTTTCTTGTTTCCTCAATCCCCATCAATTTTCCAACCTCTCTGATGGCATTGACCTCCAGGGACAGGGATGGCAGCTCCAGACCCAACCCTGGTGCTTTTAAGCTCACTAACACATTTATAATAGCACTTGAGTGGCAGCTGAAGGCAACTGATTGAAAGCCAAAGCAATGGAGGGCTCGCTGCTGGCTGATACCCTGATGCAGAAAGTACAGTCCTTTCCACCAATGTAACTGAATAGTTACATACTCTGTGGCCAAGCCACTTAACCTCCATTTCCTACAGAGCACCAGAAATACTTAAAATCTTGGTGAAACCTGGAGATTTGCACTGAGGCTGACATTGCCCATCCAGGCAGCTGGCAGAAGAGAGGAGAGGGTTAGTGAAAGGAAAATTGTTCAAAGAATTTACCGGCCACGTCTTGCTGAGGATGAACTGTGGGATTTCAGTCGCAAAGGAGTCTTAGAACAGGAAACTGCTGGTAAAATGAAAGCTTGAAGAGAAAAACAGGAAGCCTGAAAAACCTGAGTGAAGCCCATGAGCGGGTAGCTTGAGGTCAGGGCAGGAAATCACTCATGCAAATGTCAAGATCTGCAGAAAGCAGGTGCAAGCAAAGCATCAGAGCAGCTGGTGGTGAAGTCTTTTTGACTAAAAGCAAAGCAAAGCAAAATGGCCCTCCATTTCCATTTTGCTTCTCTGTTAAGTCAAAGTGCCAGATGAGGAACAAATGCCGTTCAGCTCTTTGTCTCCTAATTCTTCCTCCTTCAACAAAAGGTCTCAGAAATTTGAAGAAGATTTAGGAACCAGCCACAATGCTAATGGCACATTACGTGTCTTCATTGGTCAAGACATGACAGAAATTCATGATTTAACTTTAAGCATAACGGAAGCTTCGTGCTGCATTCTTGGCATGTGCTTGAATATGAAGTAACACACAGAATCATAGAATCATTAAGGTTGGAAAAGACCTCTTAGATCATCTAGTCCAGGCATCAACCCATCACCACCATGCCCACTAGCCATGTCACTCAGTGCTATAGCTGCCATTTTCTGTAACAACTCCAGTGGTGGTGACTCCACTGCCAGTACATCACCACTGCTTCTGAGAACAAATTTTTCCTGACATCCAACCTGATCCTCCCCTAGATCAACTTAAAGTCAGTGCCTCTCATTCTAAGTCAGGTCCTGTTGAAGCCAAGAGAGGGAAGGCATTTGGAGAAGGCATTAATGCAGATGTTAGCCTGGAAAAAACTCAGGTCCATGCTCAAGGAGCCAAAAGCAATAATCCAGAGAGCATCCAGAGCCAGGAATAAGGATCTGGAAAGAGACGTGCAGAAGCAGTCCCAGTGTCTAGCTGTAGAGCAGCAAACAATACCTGAAGAACCACTTTCAGGGTCCCTTTGGAAAGGCTGATTCTTCCATCTATCCTCTGTGGTGCTCAGGTGGGGAGGAAACCTGGTGTGTTCTTTTGGTGGAAGTGTTTCAGAAAAAAAGAGAGCTCAGTGTTTGCCTAATCCCTGGAGCACCCCATGGCCACAGCCTGAGAAAGGAATGCTCTAGACCTGGCTCACGAGATCTTCATCCTTGACTTCAGGAAGTGCATCGTTCCCTGTGTTTTGGATGCACCTGGGGGGGCTTGAACCATTGGCAGGTTGATGGGCAACATGAAGGCCTTCACCTGGTACCAGGAAACACCTGGAAACCACATGATTGAAGTTTGCAGAGTGGCCTGAGCTAGGAGGAGGGCAGACCAACCCATCTTCTGCATAACCTGCATTTTGTCTTAAGGTTTATCTTCAGACCCAAGTTTGGCAGACCTAAACATACCCTGCTCCCATTGAGCAACCCTGATCATTCACTGAGAGGCTCTGTTCCAAACCACTGCACCAGCTTGTGTGTTTCACTGTAACTGACATACACCCATCCTGTACTTCTCTGCCTGCAGGAAAGCTCAGCATAAAAAAGCAAATCACTGGGAATAAGCAGTGACTTAATTGAATTATTCATTTACCAGGAGCTGATGGGGACAGGGATGCTGCGAGTCACAGCCCACTGTGACCTGTGCCTCCTTCTCCTGCATGTAATAGTGGCATCAGGGCTGTACACTGCTGAGGTAACAGAGGTTGTGTAAGACTCTGAGGTGTCTGAATATCTGTGTGCCAAGCACAACCGAGTAAGTGACACTCTTGCTGTGTTTTGTGCCTTGCTAAAACAGCTTACTTAATTTGTGAGCTCTGAGGACATTATGTGCACTTTGGAAGGTAAAATAGACAGAGCAAAGAGAGAAAAGAGAAAAATAAGATCACACTACTCAGCAGGACTGCATTTCCACAGCATCATTTACTGCGAGACAGTAAAGATGCTATGCCAGGGCTTCCATTCATGATTTTGCATTGTCACTACAAATAGTATTTCCATAAAATTAAAAAAAAAAATCCATGACAAAACTTCTCAGCTTCTTGCTGCTCACAGGGCGGATTGTCTCTCCTCCAGCCAGCTGTGTACAACTCTGTTATTATTCATGAATGTTGCAGAGGCAGCAAGGGCGGAGGGGGGAGGGAGCTTTCTATGCGTGAATGCAACAGTGGAGAATATCTCACCCAGCTGCAGACAGGCATACAAGCCCCAGTTGCACCAGGAATAGGGAGGGTTTTAAGGAGCTAAAGTAAAATTCCAGGAATAATGCAGGAAAGAAGGAATTAGCATAGGCTTGCTGCTCTGCCCAGGCAGAAAGCTGCTCTGTAGCACTGCGGTCTCTGGCACCAGCACCCAGACAGAGCATTCCCCTGGATTATTTCCCTGGAGTGTCATGGCTGATGTAGACACTGAGGAATCAAAGTCTGTATTTTAAGCAGAGAATACAGCAAGCTTTCTGAAGGCTGGGGAAGCACAAGCAAACAAACCTCAAAAACACCAAGCCTTGCTGGCATGCACTTCCCTGCTTGCATCTGTGAGCAGGATGAAGCAGCTGTAAGAGTGATGCAAATGGCCAATTAATCTCAATTGCTACAGACTCTTAATCCTAATGAATTACTTCTAAAAATGCAGGGTGTATTTAAACAGCTTTCACGCAAGGAGAAATTAGGAAATTGCATGTCCAAGTGAGCTAGTAAGGAAAGGGGAAATACAATGAAATACAGTGTGCCTTGCATTCATTTTTCCAGCCAATTCCAAATGCAGCAATAATTTGATTATTTTAACATCCAGGCTCAAGGGTTCAAAAACATACTCAATTTGGAGTGTCTGATTGCCAGACCTGATAAGCAATCTGCAGAAGTTTCCTTTTCTCTCTCTTCCGAAAAGAGGGAATAGAAATCCATTTCTGCTGCAGAGCACAGCAGAGAATTTAAGCTGTTTAATTTTCTGCTGCAGGAATCTGTAGTCATCATTTGATGTCAAATCTTATTTTTGGTGCTTAGACAACCTCCATTCCCACAGCACAGCTTTGGTGTTTAATGGGCAGCTTTTCCATTGCCCCTGTAGAGATGACAACTAGGACCCTGGGCAACCTGAGCAGTGGTTTGGCCATGGACCTCGATGACCTTTATGGTCCCTTCCAACTAAGCCATTCTGTGATTCTATGATTCTATGACTTCTCAAAAAGATTTGCTTTGGTCCATTGGGTGATCCTCAGAAGAAAACCAAACCAGCGTCATAACACACAGGTGCACTAGTGGCAGTGCTTCATAACACCATTAAGTCCCCATCAGCTCTTCTGCTTTGGCTTTCCCAAGCCCTTCATTCCGTCTCTCGTTTGCTTTGCCCTCTGTCCTGCACCAGTCTTGCTCAAAAGTTTGGGAATCCAAAACGAATAGTGAGAGTTTTACTATTTAACACCCCAGGCTCAAATCCCATCTCTTTTGGCTTGCTGTCCTCCTTCCCACTTGGAAGCACAGTGTGCTACAACATGGTCCTTGATGGTATGATGAAGGACGAGAGCTGAAAGCTGAAGAGACAATTTATTTGATGACTTCTTTTCGCTTTCCTCTACCAAGGACCGAATCTGAAGCATTTGGGAAGATTCACATCCTTCATTTCTTCCACATCTTCTGCAGCCACAGGTAGAAGTTTCTCTTCTTTCTCTGTGACACTAAGGGACAGATTGCTGCTTTGCAGAGCCAGCTGCAGAACTGGGCTTTCTTAGCTTTGTGATGCTCTACTTTGCAAACCTTAAGCAGCCCTTCTTCTCTAAATGTTTGGAAGTGAGAGGGAGAAGATGGGAGGAACAAATGAGCTAAAGGGTCCCTTGCAAGAGAATGAAGATGCACTTTCATCACTATCTCATCATCTACCAGATGCGACCAGCCTTGCTACATGGGAGGGTGAATTTCGAATCTTAACACACTGTGGACCCCCCAAGTGAATTTAGACAAGCTTTTCTCATTGCCTGCCTTGTGCCATGGGGTTGCAGCTGCAGGGTATGGTGAGAACCTGAGGGTGTCTTTAGGATGTATGGACAAGAATTAGCACAAGGCATTCTCCATGGCCTGAGTTTGTCTCCTGCCTTCTGGCCCCTACTCTTTGTGAGATTTAGGGTAAATTTAGTGGTCAGATTGTACAGACAGCCACGCGTGTCACTATCCATGATCTTTGTAAGGAGACACTGCATAAAAGTAAAATGGTATAATTAATAAAACATAATGCCTTGTTTTTTCCCACTGTTTCCACCTCTTGTGCTCTCCTCTCACATTTTTGCTGGGCTGATGGTTTTCTTACATGCCCCAGATAACTCGTGGAGCTTCATCTTCATTGCTCTTTCCACCCGCCTTCTCTTCTTTCATTTTTTATAAAGATGTTTTTGCTCTGCCAACGTGCTCTTAATCTCGCTGGTAAATCAAGGTGCCCGTTTGTCTTTTGCTCTCTATCTGCCTCCCTGAACACGAGGATAAATCTAGGCATCGTACTGAGCTTGGCCAACACTAGGGCTAGTTTATTCCTTCTCCCTTTTCCATTCACTGCTGTGTCTGGGATCTGAGAGTGATCTCTCTCCACTGACTTGATAAAAACAAATGGAAAGGCTGAGGAAAGGCTCTCCCAGCTCCACACTACAGAAAGCTGTTAGATGTAGTGTTACTCCAAGGGCCCAAACTGAGGACAGTGCAGGGTCTCCCACTGACTCCATCTGATGCTCTCAGATTTATGCACTCAGTGTTTCTCTGCGTCTTTCTGCTCATGTCACCAACCACTGGATTCAGACCTGGGCATCAGAGAGACCCACAGTCATGGTAGCATCAGGTCGAGCCCGGCCTTGCAAACGTGCCATGTGCTTTGCTCTGTGCTCTTCACCCCAAAAGAACTAGACAAACTAAATGTGGAGCTAAAGGAAAAAAAAATTAAAAAGAACAGCAATTTCAGCTGGATTCAGAGCTGTTTCATATGTCTGGGAAGGATATAGAGGCATAATCAAGATTTATGAAAGAAAGGAAATATTTTAGGAGAGGCCATTTGTTCTGTTCTGTATCCCATAAAATCTCCAGAAGTTATTTCTCTGTCAATGCAGCAGTGATGCTGAGAAAGGAGCTTGGGAACAAAAGGGCAGTGTGTGAACCAAGAGGCAAAGCATTAAAAAACACAAAGCTATCTCTTTTCAGGCCAGATATAATCGCCCTAGGGATGTCACTGCCTTAGGATCTGGGTCAACCAAATGGCTCCACAGTTTACAAAAATCAATCTGAATTTATCTAAAGATAACCCAAGAGGGCTGGAATCAGTGGCTGTCAGACAGGCACAGGCAGCATCTGATGTGGGAGATCACATTGACATGCATACCACTCTAACGTGGTAAATCAGAGCCGGGGCATCATGATAGCACCTAGCATTTGTTGCCGATAGAGGAAATAAATCGGGTCAAAAGAAGAAGTGATCTGTTATGGAGAGGAGCAGGGAGGTATTCTGCCCCATATCATTTAATTGAAATTCTCACAGAATAATTTTCAATTCCACCAGGCTTCCTGCTTGAGTCACGGGCTTTGGCACAGCTTCTGCTTTGCTTCTTCCTGCTAAGCAGCTCCGCTCTCCTTGGGGTCCCAGTGCCTTCCTACATCCTTGCCTGCCATCCCAGGGTGCTCTGCTCCAGCTCCAGCTGCATCTCACTTGAGGTGTGAAGTTGTTTCAAGAGCTGGAAAACCTTCCCTTTACCTCACCAAGAGAAAGGAAATGGGATTCAGTTAAAAAAGGGTGAAGGGATGGCTGCAGCTTACTGATTATTCACTGCAGAGCAGCAGGAGTTGGGTTTAACTACTGCCTGCCCTCGGCAGGAAGGTTCAGATTCCACTTTGGGAAATGGTGAACAAATCCTATGCGTGTATCATGGTCTCTGGGGACAGTGGGATGTCCACAAGCATCTCCACTGCTAATTCAAAAGAACCTTCCCCTTCCCATGCCAGCAGCCCTGGGGATTTCAGCATGCCCTTGAGCATCAAGGAGGAATGGCTGCACATCCCCATCCTCTCTATACTTTTAGGGGATACTTACAGAAAGCCGGTCGTGGCCGAGATCCCACTAGAGGGTGCTGCCCAGCTCTGCTGGGAAAGTTCCTGGACCTCTGAGCTTCTTGATTTATTTGCAGCACAGTGAGAACTGCATCGCTGTTATGGGTTGCTACTGGCAGCAGGACAAATATCTTGAGTTTATGGACCAACTTTTTTTTTTTTTCTTCCCCTCAAGGAGACACGAACAATAAAGCAAGATGGGATGGAGATTGCGAGCCAGCTGAGCATTCAACTCTGCATCCTGCAGAATGGGAGCTGGCAGTGCAGCTCACAGGAGAGCTTTTCTCTCCACCTTAGTGACCTGCAACAGCACCAAACACAGAGGGATTAACACATCTGCAACCACCTTAAAGGATAGGCTCCCAGGTCCTTAACATTTCCTGCAAGACATTAAAGGAAGTCTCCAGGAGGAGATGTGGGGGATTACTTTCCTCTTGATTCACAGCACTTCTCATTTTTTCCTGAAGACAAAATATCTTTGCATCAGCACTAAATTCCCATAATCAAAACCTGCAGCAACTGAGAGTAAAATGTCCATACTGATCCTGTGGCAGGAATGCCCTTTCAAAGTGCCATTACCAGCAAGCAGGATTTAAAGCCCAGTTTTCCTCCAAACAGTTTCTACCTTGGGAGATGCAAGTATGTCACCTCATCCAAAAAGCAGCAGCAGGAAACATCAGCCAGGTGTTGGACTCAGTGATCCTTATGGATCCCTTCCAACTTGGGATATTGATTCTAGATTCTAATGCAACACCAGCCGAACCCAATATACACCAGAGAGGCAATGCAAACAATGCAGTCCTTGTTCTGGATTGCTGGTCATTGTGGGCACCACACACCCAGTCTTCTCCAGAGCTTTTAGTCTGGTGGATATGGCCAATGCTGTGCCAGGAGTCTACACGGCCAGCATTTGCTCCATCACACTGCTGGGCTTTTAGGGCCCATGACAGCTTTGAGTGCTTTCCTTCAATTACAGACTCACACAGGTCAATATTCCATGTGCCTTCTGGACCCTCTCAGCATGACGGAAGGCATCAGAACCACAGACCAAACATATTTCCCAGCAAAGCAACCCCTCTCACTGTCCAGGGGCTGCAATTAAAGATAACACCTAACTTAACATTCCTTAAGGGGGAAGAGTTTTATCATTTACCATTTACAATAATTAGTCAGTGTTTCATCCAGAACGTTTTCCTTCAGCATGTGATACCAAGCATCAAGCTTTGACAGAAGCCGGTTTGCCACTTGCTGACAGTAGGTCCGTGCAGTGCCAGAGGGCAATAAACTGTCACTCTGCAGCAGGACGGCTCCTCTGTCCTTGGTTTCTAAATCCAGTTGCTGCCATTGGCATTGCCAAGGCTTTATTGGCAGCAAGGGATGAGCTTTATGAGAGGAGAGGTAATGAAGGGTAAAGGAGGAGAGGAGGAGGGGAGGCTTGGGGCTCAGGTGGTCCATTTTCTGCTTGTGCCACTGAGAGCGGTGTCTGGGACTTCTCCAAGAAAATGGAAATACTGAGTCATGGACATCAAATCTCTTATTGTCAGAAGAGCAGTTTTGAGGGACATCTCCCTGGTGAAGCTGTCTTTGGCTCAAAATGGAATAATTGCTCCAAAGCAGCATCTCCCACCCTTACGTAGCTGGTCCAATAGCAGAAGACTCACACACCTGCAGAACCAAGTCTGGGTCCCTACTTGCCTGACTCACATCAAGGAATGAAACATTCAGGCTGGGGAGATCTCGTATTTTGTTCATGGAAAGCCTCCAACACACCTTGGCTTCTGCTCAGTGCCAAACTGCAGCACTTCTCAATTCTCCATCACTCTGCAAAACATTTCCTTCCCACTCAGTGCCTCTCCTAGTGTGACCTTGGGGAAATGGCTCACATCTGTGATTGGGCCCTGGTGTGTAGAATGAGGACAGTGACCTTGCCTGTCAAGTCAGGTTACAGTTACTCCATAGCAGAGATTAATTATTACAAAGGAGGTAAAATCACTTTGAGGGAGAGGAGATAGGTTCACAGACCAAGGGTACATCAGAAGTTAGGCCACTAGCAGAACGGTGATAGAAGGGAGAGCCATATGCTGCAGCCAGATGTGCTACAGGGTAATTACAGTAAACTTCTTTAAATTCCTGCATTCAATTTTATGTCCATTCAGCACTTTTTCATGCTTCCGTGACTACAGTTTTGTGACGTTAACAGCTGTTGTGCTTTTGGCCCCAGTCCTGATGCATTCCTCTGGAGGGGGAGGCAATCAAGCATGATCCCCTCCACCTCCCTTGCATATCGTCAGTGTGAACTCATTTCTGCCTCAGAGGCGCTTTTGATGCTAGGATGGAGGGAAAGAATAAGAAAAGGACAAAAAGCTGTTTCTATCCAGAGCTGTGGAGCCTGTTACAGATGCAGGAAAGATGGTGGAAGTCAGGGTGTTCATCTCCCGAGTCCCCTCATCCATCCTGCAGAGTGCCCATGAGGTCTTGGTGAGGTATTGGAATGGGCTGCCCAGGGCTGTGGTGGAGTCGCAGTCCCTGGAGGCGTTCACGAAAAGGGTAAATGTGGCTCTAAGTGAGGTGGTATGGAGCGGTCACAGGCATGGGTTGGTGGTTGGACTGGGTGACCTTATTGGTCTTTCCAGACTTAATGATTTTATGACTCTACGATCTTTGGGAAGTTTCTTTGTCTGTAAGCACAGTTTTACTATCTTCAAGGGCAAAGGAGGTCACTGACCCATGTTTTGATATTTCTGATGGAAAGTGTTCAACATCATCATGATTTGTAGAGGCTTTTTCCAGCAGTCCTAGCATGCAGGTTGCCTAGCATTGCCATGGTATCGCATCTGATAATAATTTAAGTGAGAAGCATGGCAGGGCTGACAAATGAGCATTGCAGGTGAGGTGAGGGCAAAGTCTGAGTCACCTTCTCTAGGAGTAGCTTGGCATTATTGTCAACATGCTCTCTATGGAAACACAATGGCAAGTAGTCAGGAGATGTCAGGGAACAAAAGCTTTCATATTTCCAGCAGATCATTTTGTGGTTTATTTAGGTATGGGTTCAATCCACTTGGAAAACAAGTGTCATTTTGCTAATGGCAGTAAGGTGATGGTTGGATGGGAAATGAGTGAGATAAAGCAGAGATGGGGCTTGGGTGAGGTGAATGAATGAAATGTTTCCATTGCCCACCTCCTGCCCAGATTCCAAAGCCTTGATCTGAAGGTCTAGCAGGGTGCTGTGTGATAAGAATCCCTTCCCAGGACTTATCATCACTCCTAAGCCTGAGTCCAAAGCCTGGGGAGTAGAGAGCAGGGCTCAACCACTTCTGAGACCACCTTAGCGACTATTTAGCCAAGCTCCATTCATCATTATTTATTTCTTCCTTACCACCCCACTACTGTGCTGTGATAGACTGTGTTTTCAAAGTTGCACAAGATTTGTCCTTTTCTTCGACCTAGAGGATGCCATATAGGCTATGACCATAGCGGCTTGTGCTATGCCAGCAAAACTGAATCTTTGATACTGAAAATTAACACAACAGCCTATAGGAGGAAGCATTGTCCAGGGCTTGAAGCACAGGAAAAGTTGGGAGGATTGAGGTTTACTTATGCCTTAGGATGCATGGTATTGGGAAACTAAAAACAAATAAATGGAATAAAGAAGGGGGGGAAAGTCAAAACAATAACCAGAATGCCATCTAATAAGCCCTGGCCTGTACACACTGCATGTGGGCTGGGTGCTCAGGGAAGGGAATTATTGGTGGCGAGGCTGATCTCCCACTTCTTCATAACCAAACACCTGCAGATCTGTTCTTTCAGTGGGAAGAACCTGTGGACACAACACGAAAATCATGGAATCATAGAATGGCTTGGGTTGGAAGGTGCCTTAAAGATCATCTAGTTCGAACGCACTGCCATGGGCGGGTTGCCACACATCAGATCAGTCTGCCCAGGGCTCCATCCAACCTGGCCTTGAAACAGTCAAAATGAAACAGTCAAACCACAGATCAAAAGAGGAAGAAAAGCTGAAGTTCATCTTCACACCCATCACAAATTTGACCATGGGCAGAAACTCTGCAATCACAGATGTGCCTTTGCAAGGCCATGTGTTCCCCTTGCTATTTGGTGATTTGTGAGGTGTCCACAGGATTTTTTTTCTTTTTCTCATCTTTAAAATTAATACAGAAGCTGGTGGGGCTGGCATGCCTTGTTTTCCCCATACCCCTCCACCTTCACGCAGTTCCAGCCCCAAGCTGAGATGCAGCAAGCAATCTGCCAGCAAGGTTTGCAGAAAGCCTGGCTTGAGAACAGGCATGTACAGAGCCAGATGGCATCTGCACCACAGGGCACTGTGTTGGCAGAGCCCAAGGAACAGACTGTCTGCAGCAGGACTCACATAGGTTCCTCTTGCAACCCACCTGCCATCTACCTTGGTTGAGACTTTAGGTCCTTCTCATCTTATCAATCTTTTTTTTGCATGATGCAAGCTCGGGTCTTACCATATAACATCTAAATATATCCCTTGTGAATGAAAATCTGAGTGTGTGGGGAAAGATTTATATCCTCAGGTTGTTTCCAGCCCATTGTGTAAGTGATCTGCTTCCTAGAAACGCTGTGCCAGGATGTTTGCTTTGCAAAGAGTACCCAAGTGCCTATATGAGAGTGACCCCATGTTCAGAGGTGCTCTGCAGCTTTCCAGAAGATGTTTCTAGTCTGATCAAGCCATTCCTAACCTTCTCTCCCTCCAGCTACAACCTCTGAGCACTGAAAGTATAGTGAAATATTCCCAACCTTCCTAGTTCCCATGTTACTCTTCCCTAGGGTTTTGCTCAGTGTCAGTCCTATAGCATGGTTTTAATTTGCCAGTCTGAAAGAGGTCATGAAGAAAAGGTTGGATGTCATCAAAAACTTCTCTGAAAGAGTGGTTGGACACTGGGAGGTGGTGGAGACACTGTTCCTGGAGGTGTTCAAGAACTGTAGAGATGTGGCATTTAGAGACATAGTTTCATGGGCAGTATTGGTGGCAGATGGACTACATGATCTTAGAGGTCTTTTCCAACCTTAATGATGCTATGATTCTAAAAGGCAGCATGAGACATCTCTGCTTTAGGGCTGAGCAGTTCCCAAGTGGCCACCGGCTCCTCACTCCAGATGGGGAAATGAGATCAGTGCTATGCGCATTCTTCCACTGCTAACAAATACCACACCAGGATGGGAACACAGCTGCAATTTTGTATTTCCATCACCTCTGGAGTCACTGATGATGATGATGTTGATTTCATCAGCACCGGAGATGATCTTAGCCCCTCCTGCAGTGATGACACCAAACAAAAACTTACATCTTCAGCAACTCCCACATCTCAGGAGGAGTTTGCAGCTTGATCCCCATCTGCTTCTGATTCCTAACTGTGCTTTGCCACAAAGACATCTGAGCCTTCATAATGAAAAGCCAATTAAAGTGCACCATTAAGCTCAGCCTTTCGCCTTCCTTGTCCAAACCGATCTGTCATGGAAAGGACAAAACTGTAGCACAAGTTGGCAGATGCTGCTAAAAATGGGAAAGATAAGATGTATAAGTAAATTATTGAAATGCCAGACTGAAGTCTAGTAGCCATGGCAGACAGAACCATGACAGCTGGGGTCAGATGTATGTGGCTGCCTGCCCTCTGTCCCCAGAGCTGCAAAGCCACCTGAGCTCCTGGCCGAGCAGAAGCAGATTAACCACTTTTTATAGAAGCTGGCAATAGATGAAGTTCCGGGCTTCTTCTTCCAGGGGTGGTCACTTCCAGTTAACTTCATGTGTGTGCGGGTCTGTGCCTCCCTGCAGACCTGCATGGCTCCTGGAGGAGAGGGAAGGAGAGCCAGGGCTCTGTCCCTGGGATGCCAGTGGGTTTATGCTGATTTGTGGGCAGCTAAGGATGGGAAAGCATCCTCCTCTTGTCCACCCGTGATCCTCTGCTATTCCCACTGACACTTGGAAATCCTGCAGTGGGATTCTATCAGCCTGCAAAGTGGGATCAGCAAGAGGAAAGCTGCGAGAAATACTGCAGGGATGAAGAAGAGAGAAGATCCCTATTCTCAGCCTTCATTTGTGAATTGTAGCAGCGGCAGGATGGAATTTGAACCTGTGTGCAATCAGCCAGGCATTTCTGACGTACATGGAATATGGGACTTTTCCTCCAACAAATATCAGTCACTCAAATAGTGTTTTCTCCCTGATGTCTCTAGATAAGAAACTGATTGAGCAGATGTAGAACCATCAGTTCTCTGACAGCATCCCTCAACATGATGTAGCACAAGACCAGGGCTTGTAGCTGATTTTTTTTTTTACCTTTTGCCTTCTTAGCTGAGAAAAATAACAGAAAATGGGAAAACGCTTGCCTTGTTTTCAGTTTATAGTCCTTTCAGTCCTTAAAATACACCCTTAAAGACTTTCCAAAGGGCTTCGGGGTAGCACAAACGGTAACTGCAGAGAGCAAGGCCCCCCAGTCTGCAAATGAGGAGGTCATGGCCCTGCAAGGCAAAACAAATTATGTCCAAGCTCAGAGAACATGAAGAGCTGAAAATAGCAGCCAGAAAGCTATGCCAGTGCCTTATTTGCAATCATCAAACCACATTTTCAGTAAATAACAGTGTGGATGCAAACAGTTACAAATTAAGCCCATTCCTTCCTTCTCTTGGGATGTGGATGAATCATGTTCCGCTGCTGCAGTTGATAAAAGTCTTTAGGAAGTCAGAGAGGGACCCAAATTCTGTTTTATTCATTCTGTAAGGTTTATGAAAGCTCTTGGTGGTTTCTTCTGCGTTGCTTCTACGGTCCCAACCACCTTCCATTCCTCCAGAGCTCATGCTTCACACTGCTCAAGAAACGTCATCAGAGGCCTGGATGCTTTCCCATGTCAGTTCATGAACATACATGCACCAATTTGAGTTTTGGTAAAGCACTACAGGGACGTGGTGTGTTTGCACTTGGATGGCCTTTTGAAGGCAGCAGTGCTTCCCTGTTGGCAAAATGAGCCTAATGCATCTGAACACCAACTGGAGAGGAAAGAGGCATCTAATATTCAGCCTTCTGAACTTAGTATACAATACATCTTCCAGGATGTATTGGCACAGACAACAGGCAAAAACACACCTTCACTAGTCTGCTGCATGCCAGGAGCCATGAACTGAGCATTAGGGCAAAGCTGAGTTTTTCCATTTCCACTCAGGACCTCAACAACACCAATGCCAACTTGCCAAGTATTGCAGGCAGAGGATTTTCAGTGAGGAGCCTCCCAGTCATTCCCCAAGGACAGCCTTCCAACTGCATTATCAAATTCAGGTTATTTTTAGGCTCTTTCCCTAAGGAAGCAAGATTAATATGATTGCAGGGCAGGCACTCACATGTGTGTGCTGTATGAGATTGTTTGCCTCTGCCCTCTCCAATGGGCTTTGGGTTTTTTGTTTTTATGGCAACTTCAGCTAAGTTTGATGGAACACCAAAAAGTCTCAAAAAGACCACTTCCTGGCAAAGCTGGGGAAAGCAGTGGGCAGGATGGAGGAGAAACGTAAGTACTTCCAGACCCAAAAGCTAATACACTCCCCAGAGCTTCCCCATCCACGTTTTCCTCTCCGTATGGCCTACAGTGTTTCCCCACCTTCATGGGGATGGGAAACTTGCCCACAGACAATTTTCAAAGAGAGTGCTTCAGTTATCTTGCAAGCAAAGCAATATCCATCACCCATGTATACGCTCTTCCCTCTATCCACCCACCCATCCCTCCATCCATCCTTCTGTCCATCCACTCATTCATCCATCTATCCACCTTCCATCCATTCTTCCTTCCTTCCTTCCTTCCTTCCTTCCTTCCTTCCTTCCTTCCTTCCTTCCTTCCTTCCTTCCTTCCTTCCTTCCTTCCTTCCTTCCTTCCTTCCTTCCTTCCTTCCTTCCTTCCTTCCTTCCTTCCTTCCTTCCTTCCTTCCTTCCTTCCTTCCTTCCTTCCTTCCATCCATCCATCCATCCACACACCCAGACAGTTAAATAGCCACCTCTTATCAAGCTACACAACAGATGGAGGGGAATTCCACTCTCTGACCTCAACATCTTTTTCTTTTTAGTTCTATCGTTTGTAGGTGAAATAGAATGTTGAGGTTTAGCAAGTATTATAATGTTTTGAAAGTCCCTATTTCTCTTCCCAGATTTGTTGTTATTGTTGTTGTTTGTTTCTTTATTTAGTTGGGGGCACTTTTTCTGTGCAAGGTCTGAACATCAGGTGAAGAAAAAATTACACTTTCTGCCCTTACAAAATTTGATAGATGTCACATAAATGAAACCGCAGATAATCTCAGGTCAGGGCTCTGCAGCTGCATTTTGCCTCACGGTGTCCCTGTTAGGCCTGACATGGGTGCTAACACGGGTGAGAACAAAGCAGTGCACGGGGCTGTGGCTGCAGGAATCTGCCATCCCTGTGCATCCAGGGACACTTTGAATCCCACGGTGATGGGAATAGAGGGGAAAGGGGGTACAGATGTAGGGATACGGGAGGGTGGCTGAGGCCAGGCGGCAGGATGAGGGGCAACCTGGCCATCATTTGCCTGGGGATGCACATCCAGTTGGTGCGTGGTGCCATTGCAGTGTAGGTGCCACAAGGATTTCCCTGCAGGATGAGGGCATCAAGTACCAATCCCTAATTTGGAGGAAGACCCTCCCACACCCTCTCGGCATCTCCCAGTCCAGAGCTCCCCGGTGCAGAGGAGGTAAACAGCAAAGGGAGAGGGCGGAGAGAGAAGGCGGGGGCGAGGCGGGCCCGGGGCCGCCGGGGGAAGGCGCTCGCAGCTTTCCCGGCTATAAAACGGCGAGGCCAGGGCCGGGCGAGCAGAGCGGTACGGAGGGAGAGCGCGGCACGGAGCGGCACGGAGCGGCACGGAGCAGCACTGCTGGGACCGCCCTGCCCAGCGCCCGGCGGAGCGGAGGTAACGGGGGCGGTGGGGAACCGGGAACGGGAGCGGCCCCGAAGCGCCAGCAGCCCCGGGAGCGGCTCCGGCTCCGCAGCCGCTGAGCGCGGGGGGCTGCTTTGTGTGTCCTCCCCGTTGCCCTGTGCATATCCTCTCCCCAAAATGGTCTCGGACTCAAAGCCACCGAGGAGCAGAGCCGGGGGGACCCCCGTTCCGACCCTGCGCGAGCTCAGAACTCATTCTCACCCAAGTCCCTCTGATATGAGCTGGAGGACACGCGGATGCAAAACTCAGCCTCGGCTCTATTGCCTTTGCCCTCCGATTTCTGTGTAATTTGAGTTGAGGATCCTTTGGTGCCGCTCTCACAGAGCCATACGGCAGGACACGGGGATGTGGCAGTGCTTGCTGATGTCCTGTGGATGCGGGACGCGGCCCCGCGGGGGGCTCAGCGACCTGAGAGCTGTGCTGGCATCAGATCGGACAGAGCATCGGGAAGCACTACCAGGGTTGCTGCAGAGAAGCCCCTTTTCCCTTCAGTCCCAAACCCCTGCACAGAGTGTGGACTGGACTGGGAGCCTGTCTCTTGAGCCAGGTTTATGTGAATGCTAATTTTGAGTGTCCAGCAATGTCAAATAAACAGCTTGCCTGTGGAAAATGCATGAATATGGGGTATCTGACCCATGGCTGGATCTACAGTGCAATGTTTCGTGGCTGGGGAGAGCCCAGCAGTCCTCATCTTGGCCTGAGCCTCTATTGAGTACTTTCCAGGAGCAGCATGGAGTAGGAGTGCCTGCAGCACAGCCACTCTGTCCTGTACACTTGCATTTCTGACAGCCCTGTGGCTCATTAACTCCCCTCCTGCTCCCTTGGCATGCTAATCCAAGATAAGGATTAGGGAAGAGAGCTGACTTCCAGGCTGCCACAGGGACAGGGCTGATCTCATACTGCTTGCAGGTGGAACGGGAGTGTGATTGGGTTTGGGGTTGGCGGGACGACGTTGGCTGGCAAGCTTAACCCAGGCACGGTGCTGCTTTGTGTTGCAGGTGGGAAGCAGCAGTAGCTCACAATGGCCCTGGCGGACAGCGCGGGCTGTGCCAAACCCAGTGAGGATTTGCCTTTCCCTGAAATCATTGAGCTCAACGTGGGCGGACAAGTCTACATCACCCGACACCCCACCCTGATCAGCGTGCCGGGCTCGCTGCTCTGGGAGATGTTCACGCAGAAGAACATCCGCTCCTTGGCTCGCGACAGCAAGGGCCGCTTCTTTGTGGATCGGGACGGCTTCCTCTTCCGCTACATCCTGGATTACATGAGGGACCAGCAGCTGGTGCTGCCCGAGCACTTCCCGGAGCGCAGCCGGCTGCAGCGAGAGGCTGAGTACTTCATGCTGCCAGAGCTGGTGAAGATGCTGGCCCCAAAGCTCAGCAAGCAGAATTCGCTGGGGGACGACCCGTGCCAAAGTGACCCTGAGGAGCCGTCCCCCAGCGCTGACACCGCCCGCAGCCTGACCGCTGCCGGTGCCGCGCTTCCCAGTGCCGGGGCTGGCGGTGCCGGGGGCACGGGCACAGCAGGCGCTGCTGGCCCTGACATCCGCAGGGCTGGGTTCATCACCATCGGCTACCGCGGCTCCTACACGCTGGGCAGGGACAGCCAGACGGATGCCAAGTTCCGCCGGGTGGCGCGGATCATGGTCTGCGGCAAGACGTCGCTGGCCAAGGAGGTTTTTGGGGATACCTTGAATGAGAGCAGGGACCCAGACAGGCCTCCAGAGAGGTACACCTCCCGGTACTACCTCAAATTCACCTTCTTGGAGCAAGCCTTTGACAAACTGGCCGACGCTGGCTTCCACATGGTGGCTTGCAACTCCACAGGCACCTGTGCCTTCGCCCATGACCAGACAGACGACAGGATCTGGACCTCTTACACCGAATATGTTTTCTATCGTGAGTGACACCAAAAATAAACACCTGTCCAACCACCGAACGCCAGCTTTCCCTTTCCTCTCCTGTTCCTTTAGAAGGTAGACATCCATACCCTGAATCCCAGCATCCCCCTTTTGTCTCCTTTTTTGAATTTGTTCTTGGGTTTTTTCCCTTCCTTTCTCCACTTTGATCCTGTTTGGCTCCTCCTTGTAGCAGCAGCTGTCGACCACCAGACTCCTTTCCTCTCTCCAAATCCTGCAGTAGATCCCAACCCTCTTGGACGCGTGGACTTGGACATTGCCACAGCGCGCTTTTTGGGTGGGAGGGATGGGACACCGAACTGTGCCAGGATCCCATCTGCCCAGGATCCATCTGTGATGGATACCGAACTCGGCTCTCATGCTCTATGTTCCGCAGCCAAGCGGGACCATGCTGCAGACACTGTGCTTGAGCATCCGAGGAGCCCAAGTGTTGGGTTAAGGACGTGGAGAAAGGTGGGCAGCAGAGGGAAAAGCAGCTGGAGGGAAGATGCAGCCTCACAGCATGGATATATTGCCATTAGCTCCTGTAAGCAGCTTAGCGTTTCGACTGTCGGTGCTGGGGAAGGTTAGCTAAAGCCGCACCCTCACCCTGTGTCAGGGTTTCTAGTTCGAAGCATCACTGCTGCCCTGGGGTGCCTCATCAGTGGGTGAGATGGGGGGCAGGGTCTGAGATGCTTGATGGGGGGAGGTGGGGGAGGGAGGGGGGGGGGCTTGTTACTATAGGGCGTCAAATGCTTACACATCTCTCAAACTCTTGGAGGGCTGTCCAAAATGTGCCCTCCCCTCTCTGCAGGCTGCAGGGGGATGGGTTAGGATTGTACTGGAGGCATCATCTGGGCTCAGCCGCTGTAGGTCCAAAGGAATAATTGCCAAATGTGTTGCACTTTGGGCAGTCTCTCTGAAGGTCTCTCCACTCGCAGCTCTCCGCAGCCTGTCAGGGCTGGCTGCTGCTTTGCTGGGCGATGTGTAATAAAGGAACAAAACCCACTCGCCCGTGTGTGCGTCTGCCAGGAGGTTTGTGAATGCACCCGGGGGGTTGCTTGAGCAGGGCAAAGGGAGTGATGTGCATCAGTGTGTGGTGTGTTCAAACTCAAATCTACCTTGCCTCACTTTGCCCCTCTCCTCCTCTTTGAGCCCTGCCAGCTGGACAGCTCTGCAGGGATGCTGATGCTATCCCAAATCACCCACTGTCATTCCCTGGTCCATCCCCCTGATTCCTCCCCATGGCTGTGCTGGATCTCAGCATCCCAGCACACACCTCCCTGCCTTGTTTCTCATCTCCTCGAGCAGCAAGAGGTGAAGCCCTGGGTTAGGGAGCTTTGCCAGCTGGATGCCAGCCAAAGAGGCATTTCTGCCCAGGGTTCAGCCAGGAGGGAGGCTTGCAGCAGGTTTCCAAAGAAGCAGGAGGGCTGAAGCCTTCTGGCACACAGGGATAGCTACAACTTTACGGCAAGGCATTCTGTGTCTGGATGAAGCAGAAGGTGAAAACGCTATTTTTATAAGGGCACATTCCTCATTGCAACAGCACTTTAAAGAGGAAATTACAACCAGCTTGCAAAAGAGAAAAGGGAACTTTAGCTCTTCAGAGAGGATGAAGGGCAGAATTAAAAACCCTTTTACATAGAGGAGGATGGGCACTGTTTAGTTGTTGGGTTTTTTTAAAACTAAAGATTTTCTCTTTTAAGCAATTAGGACTGATTGGAAAAAGAAATTGCTGCCTTATGAGTAATGCCAATGTTAAGATATTTGCTTTTCCCCTCTGGAACTGGTCTGAAAAAATGAATCTCGTGGGATAAAGTGTTTTTCCCAATTGGGGAACCATAACAACAAAGTCAATGTGGTGTCAATCTGCAGGGCTGTGTGACGTGGGCTCTTAAGCACTATACCCCGTGCAAAATATGATTGGAGCAGAATGTTTGGAATCATTTGAAAACCAATACATTATGTAAAAATACTGTCACTGAGGTCTAACTCTCTCAGCTCTAACAAATTTGAGGCTGTTTCTTTTTATTTTCTTTGAATACATCCAGTAATAGAAAAAGTGTGCATTTACTGCAGCCCAAGGCTGGGAGGAGAGCCTGGTTAATTGGATCCTTAGGAGAAACAATGTGCATAGAAGAGGTGGTGCAGAAAATCATCTGATCGAGGTTGTTATCCTCTGAGCCATCACAGCAAGTCACTCAAGCAGGGCAAAAAGAAGTGGGTGGCTGAGGGCAGGAGGGAAGCTCTCTCTCACCAGGGTTTCAAGGAAAAAGGGCAGATGGTGCTTTCCTGGTATCACCTCTTTTGCCTGCTGCTCCTTCTCCTGAGCATTTCTGCTCAAGGGAAGTGTTGGGTCTTGCTCAGTTTGCTTCCCTCGAGCTTGCTGGACCTAAGGTGATCTTTGCCTTCCCAGGAGGGCAGCACTGTTCTTCATTCACCCCCGGGGCTTTGAGGAGGAGCTGACTGCCCCAGCTCAGTGGCGGGTGGCTTTGCTGTCACCTCCATGGATGGGCACGTGGGCTATGCGTGGGCAGACCAACTGCTGTCAGCATCCGTAGTAAATCAGAATGGGTTGCACGTGTGTTGGGGGATTAGTCGTGTGTTTGCAAAAGTCCCCAGCCAGGAGGTATCCCTGTGATTCTTTCAATCTGACCTGCACTGAGCCGTCATCGGCTTTTCTGAAGGGAGCCCTGCTGTGAATGAGAGGTGGGAACTGCATTAATCTAGATGCATACAAGCCAACCCATCCCTGTGTTTGACAGGTTGATGGTTGGACTCGGTGATCTTAGCGCTCTTTTCCAGCCTTAATGATTCTATGATTCTATATGCCAGACCACCTGCTTTGCGGGTGGGTTTGAGCATGCCATAAGAAGCCCACAACCTCCCAAGGTGGTCTCAGTGAAGTATGGGGTCCCTCATGGAGGAACATGGAGCACGGTGGGTGAGAGCATCCCTTGGGACGGTGGCTGCTCTCACCACAAAGCTTCCCCAAGCTGATGCAGCAGCTGCTGAGTTTCAGAAAGCCAGGGCTCTATGCTCAAGGGGGGAGGCTGAGCTTTCAAAGCCTTTTTTCCCGCTGAGGGATAATGTAACTCACCCTTTCATTTAGAGGTCCCTAGAAAACCATCCATCCTAAAATAATATCACTCATTCAAATAAGCGGGAAGGTGAACCCATGGGTCTGCATTCCCAGGCAAGCGCCCTGCCCACAAATTGCTGGTTATTGCTCTCTCGGCGTCTTGTTCTGCACAACAATGCAGATCTGAGCAGCCTGCCCTGTGAAACAGAAGCCAAATCCCATCTGTCTCCATCAGACACTTCTGCCACCGTGAGAGAACATCTGAAAACATTTTGTTTCTGGGTCTGTTTTCAGTTCTTCCATGAGGGAGCACTTCGGTGGCAGAAATGCCTGGTTGTTTCAGAAGCTCTGCTCTGTCCTGCCAGGATGCAGTAAGGATGGAGGAGATCAGTATCTGTGGCTGGGAAGAGGACAAGGAGGTTCTTACAGGGTCCTTGCCTCATGAAAGAGCAGAAGATAGAAATGTTAGATGCAGAATCCCCATCTACCACCTGGAAATCCCAACCTGGAGGAGACCTGAGACTGCTCAGCACATTGGAAGATGGAGAGCTGCATAAGCACTTCACCAAAGGAAGCTTGTTCAGTCTGTGCTGACAGCTTGCTCTGAGCTTAAGCTGGTGACTTTGTGACTTGCAGATGATTTTCTTAAAAGGTTTTTCAGTTAAAAAGGTTTTGCATAGTCCCAGGTAGTAGATGGCAGGGAGTTATCACTCCACCTCCCCTGGGAGAGCTGTGTAGTATCTGATTGAAAAATGTTCTTGCAAACAGGCTACAACAGATTTCATCTAAATGAAGCTCGACCTCATAGAACAATCACTACATCCAGTGTCCCCTTTCCCTCCTTACCCTTTTCCAGGCTTGAGGCACTGTGCTGCAGGGTGCACTTTGCCAGCAGTACCTTTAACATGACTCCTAAGGACCCCAACATTCCAGGCAGCAGGACGAATCTTCCATCAGAAATCCATTTTCCCCCTGTTCAGACAGTACTCTGGAGAACAGAAAACTTCACTGAGCCCCACAATTTACTACTTCCAGCCCCAAACTGGATGATGTGATTCAGCAGGAGGCAGATGAACATGACACCATTATGGAGGATAAGCTCAGCTCTTAGCTGCATGCCACCCTCTCTTGCAATTCTAATCAGGGACATAAAGAGCATTAAGAAAAGCATTTGTGTGCAAAACACAAATCAGCTGGCAGGGGGTACAGGAGGAGGTACAGGGGGTACAAGCCCAGCCTTCCTGGATGAATTTAGGAGCTTTGGCAAATGCTAGTGAGGGACTAGCAGGCAGGGATGGCATCACGTTTCTGGTAGTTGAAGCAAGTGAGATGAAATTGGCCTCATCATGGTCCTCTCCTATCATCACTCAGAGGACCTCTAAGCAAGGCAGGGAGGAGGAACACATTGCATCCTCTTTTTCCATGGCTGAGGTCCTTGGTATGTTCTCCCAAGCTGATGCCATGGCTGACTCCATGCTAGAGTCAACAGGAACCACATCCTGAGGACAGGAACCACATCAAAGCCACCACAGCTCATTCTGACACCCAGGGCCTTTCAGAGAGCTCTTTGGTTGGCACTCCAGTGCCCATCTTCCTCCAGTCCCCTTCCCCTGCCCAGATATGAGCTCAACCCTTAAGCAACAAAAGCACACAAGAGAACAGTCTTTGTGTGTTCCCTGCCTTATGTGAGCTGTACAGGCAAGCAGCCTGCTGAGCCCTTGCAGGGTACGAAGAGAGCTATTTTTGTCCCCATGGAGGCAGCTGGAGGTCCTGAGCAGAGCTGGAGTATCAAAGATGCTCAGATGCTTAAAGCTTATTATTTGAGCCACAGATGTTGTCAGACTGTGGCTCTGAGTACCCACACCTAAATGCCCAATGGACATAAGAAATGAATTATTCTTCAAAGTGGGGAGAGGAGGGCAAAGGAGGCAGTGCTGGTGCAGTGCAGCTGTGTACTGTTCCCCAGGTCTGATCAGATGGGTGATTGAACAGCAGAGGTTTCTGAAGCCTGAATGTCCCTGCCCTGATTTAAGCCTACTCTTACTAGTTCAAATCACAGCAGTTTCTTACCCCTGTACAGCCAGCCACCTGCTTTTCATTATAAGCTTCAGCCAGATGCTATTGATCAAGCAGCCAGGACAGCACAGCTCCAAGCTTGAACTGCTGAGTGTTTCATAAATGCCTGGATTTCCTCTCAACTGCAAAGCAACGCACTGTTGAAACAAAACATGAGCTTTGAGCTGAACTCAGAGGAGGTTTTGAGGCTCTCAAGCATCCATTGCCTTTCTAACTTAAGTGGTGGCTTCCCTGTGCCCACTCTTCCTTCAACCCAGAAGAACTTGCCCAAGTGATCAAATAGCCATGAGAGTAAAGGGCAATCCCCAGAACTTGATGAGGCATCTTAGCCAGAGGGATGCTCTGAAGCAGGCAGCAGTCCAGCAGATGTCAACATGCTGTGCTGTTAGCTGAAGACAACCAGGCAGAGCCCAATGAATGAAACGCTGAGCAAACCACTACCTTCCACTTGGGTCTGGAGTGAGGTGGTGGTACTTTGGTGGGAGAAGTCCCTGATGGAAGGAGAGGCCAGGCCAATGAAAAAGCATATGAAATCCAAAGTAAATCTTGTGGGGGCTTTGTGGGCAGGCTTGGTGACTTCCACTTTGTACAGAACCATCCCCAAAGCCACCAGACAGTGCCAGAGCCATGATGGACCGGCCAACGCGGCCATCAGAGCCTGGACATGGGACAGACCCCACCAGGGCATTTAAAGTTTCAGTTTTACGAGGGCTAAATCCCCAGCTGCTTAGCTTAGCAGTGCCATTAGACTCTCAGCTTTCGCCTTTGTTTGGTTTTTAATTCCAAGCCCTTTTCCGTGACAGGGAAGACTCAAAACCGAAAACCAAACAAAAGCATGAGTTTAAGGCCCAGAGGCCCAAATAAAATAAATAAAGGAAACTTAAAAAAAAACTATGTCAAGTTTTCCTTAACAGTCTTGTGTTTCAGAGTTGGCCAGATAGTCAGTGTTTATCAGAACCAGATTAGCAGATACTTGCAGACAGAGAATTTGATGATTTCCCTACCCTTGAGCACCCAAAGGGACATGGTCTGGTAACAAAGCCGTAGTTCTTCATTCATCCATGGGGCACATTGCAGAGGGAACAGCATTAAGGGCAAGGAGCCTCTTGGCATATTCTTAAGCAGCCAGACTCCATCCCTTCCTCACCTGGGGCAACTCTATGCTTAAACAGCCCTGAGTTCTCCCCACAGATAAGTGAGAAAACCCACTGAGCTGCAGTGCTTTACCCCAGCTGGGGATCGCTTCCCCAAAGCTGAGGCTTTCAAGCAAAAATAAAAAGGGTAAAACCCCGAATCCTTCCCCTCTACAGCAGAACAACAGATCACAGCTTGTTTAGTGAAATCCATGCAATTATACCCTATTTCTCTCATTAAAACTAAGTCTTTTTGTGAATATACTGTTTTAATCAACTCAAAGAATTAAATGCCACGAAGAACACAGGAGGAGGTCTTCTGTAGGTGCAAGGGGACAGTGCGAGGGACCGCGGGCGGGGACATGCAGCTGCATCCTGGTTCAGGAGAGGAGGAATAGAGGTAGTGGGGTGTCAGGGATAAGGATTCCCCACACAGTGCTGGTGTTGGAGGTAGAGCCTGTGGTTGATGGAGAAAAAACAAGAGAGAAGTCAACAGGAAACCATTTCGCAACCCTCCTGTCACCAGCACAGCTCCCTGCTCTGCTCAGCTCCGCAACCATGGCTTCCTATGCAATCTGGCAGCTCCCTCATCTCACTGATTTTGGAGCCACCCTGACATTTGAAGCTTTTATTTTCTTTTCTGGAGAACTTGCATTTTTAAAATCTCTGCACAACGCAGCTGCATTTCCAGCTTCTCTTTTGTGTAAGTGGAAACATCTCATTTGACTTCATTCAATTTAATGGAGAGACTCCAAGGGCAGAGAAAGTGAGGGTGCGGCCAAACATTTCCTGGTGGGCGTTCCCAAAATATCATTGTTCTTTGTGTGCAGGGAGAGTATTTAACACAAAACCCCGGGGAAACAAAAATCAACAAGGAGTCACACTGCAGTCTTAAACACTCATTTTGCTCCGGAGAACTGAAGTCCCCAAGTCCCATCTTGGAAGAGTTCCCAGTCTTCTTGAAGTCACACGAGCAGAACTGGGCAGGAAAGTGCTTCTCAGCATGCCAGAAAGCTGAACGTGTACTCAACACATTGGGGTTACAATAAGGGTTTGTTGCCTTGCGTCAAATACCTCCAGGCTAATTTAACCAGAGAGTCTGGAACTCTTCTCCCTAGCATTCCTCCCTTCCTAACTCCAATTTTAATGCTTTTGCAGATTCCAGAAAGCAAAGAGTATTCCATGTGATGGGATATCTTTGCATTTTCCAAGAGAGATGAGGTCTTGGCACTGGGGAACTTTGCCGTAGGCAGTTCTCCTCCCTCTCTCTGCAGTAGCTGAGGTCATCTGTCAGTGTCAGGAAGGTGAACGACAGGCTGCCCTTTCTCATGTCAAACAGAGGTTTGGCAGGAACTGGGAAACCTTCCTTATTCTAACATTGGCTGGGAGGCACTCAGCCCTGCTGAATGTTGCAATGATGGTTCCTCCTGGGGAGCTCCATCTCACTTTCCCTTCCCTTCCCTTCCCTTCCCTTCCCTTCCCTTCCCTTCCCTTCCCTTCCCTTCCCTTCCCTTCCCTTCCCTTCCCTTCCCTTCCCTTCCCTTCCCTTCCCTTCCCTTCCCTTCCCTTCCCTTCCCTTCCCTTCCCTTCCCTTCCCTTCCCTTCCCTTCCCTTCCCTTCCCTTCCCTTCCCTTCCCTTCCCTTCCCTTCCCTTCCCTTCCCATGCTTTCCCTTCTCATCTTCAAACCTACCCACTTTTTTTTATTCCAGAAATTCTGATTTTCCTTCTGTAGTTAATCATTAAAAATCACACTGAAAGCAAAGGTTTAGTTCTCCCCAGATTCTGTTTCAGTAAGAAGCCATTTAAGCTGAAATTCTTCATCAGAATTTCCCACCCCCAGTGCCAAGTGGATGGACGGGAGAGTGGTAGCCATGGCATGCAACAACCAGGCAGGAGGAAGAATTTCAACACAATCAAGGAGAATTTTTGACAGAGGCTGCCAAGAGGAGACCGCAGGCTCACTAGGGAAGAGATGTTCACACGACTCCCAGGGCAAAGAAGGCTTCCCCATGTGCACCTGCACTTAGACATCCCCCAGCTAGCAGTGGTCACCATGACCTGCTGAGCAGACATATGTCCACCAGTGATAAGATCAACAGCTCTGTGTACTCTCAGATATTTAGCAACGTCTTAGATGAAAAACTGTTGGATGGGGCTAAGAACATCTGCAGTTTAACGCATGCAGGTTCCACAGTGCCAGAGCATGGATTGCTTCCTTGCAGATGGGCAGCTGACTGTGTCCCTCAGGAGTTCAACCCATTCTCCACACATCAGTACTCCAGCACAGAGGGAGCTATTAACGTGAGGTGATACTCACTAGCAAGGCCATTACAGCTGAGGTTGCACCTTCAACATGGAGCCATTACCAATACAGATTTTTGCTTGCCTGAAGCTGATAGCCTGTGCAATCAGATACATTGATCTGCACCTTCAGCACCTTCAAGCTGGATGTCAGTCTGAGCTGGTTGTCCTTTGCTAGTCCAGCAGAAGTGGTGGAGGATGAGATGCCTATCTGGAAGTGGCACCTAGGCATCTAACACAGGGGCATTCACAGCATTAGAGGTGCAGATGTCTCTCCATGGACTCCACCAGGAGTCCCATGAGACACCTGAGCAGTAGGCTTAAGATACACTTGTGATGTGTGTGCAAAACCCACAAGAAACTGTGCTTTGGGCTTCTGTAGCAATTAGTTCAGCATTGAACTGAACTACCTGGCTGGACAGAAAGGGTCTGAGAGTCAGCTGAGTGATCAGTCTGCTCCTCTGTATTGATGGAGTTAGTAGTGGCTGTGTGCTGAGAGGAAATGTGAGTGGAAATCTCACTTTCTTTCATTGTCCCACTCAGTGGCCTCACCTCAAGCACTGTGAATAGTTTGTGTACCACAATATAGGGTCATCAATCTGTCAGAGATCATCCAGTGGGTGGCCACAAAGATGGGAAAGGGTTCCCAGGGCAGTGAGCACAGCCCCAAGGTGACGGAGTTTATGGGGCATTCCCTATGTAAAGATAATAGTTGGTCCTTTTGGTGGCCAAACTGATTGGGAAATTCAAGTTAATGGCCCAATTGATGCCTTTGTCAGCAGCTGAACAAGACAAAGTGCACGGTGCTTCATGCATGTGGTTGTTGAATGGCTGTGCCAAGCAGTAAACTTTCCTCATCCAGCCTGTGTACCTGCAGCAGGCAATTATTTACATCTGAAACCATTGCTCAAAAGGCTGAGTCACTATAAATTAATCACAGCACACTCCTAGAGACTCTGGGTTTGGGTTTCTTCCCTGCTTGACAGCCCATCTGTTGTGCCCAGCCTCAGCCCCCTGGGATGTCTTTTTGAGGGGGAGTTGTAAAAAATATAGATGAATGCAGGACCATGGAACAAGGTGGGGAGGGTAGAGCATGGGCTGCCAGCAGAAGGGTCTCACTGATCAGAGACACAGTTGGGACCTCAGTCCAACTCCATCCCCATGAACATTATGTCTGATACTCTGTAGAGCATCCCTTCATCATAAACTCCATCACTTTGGCCAAAATCCACAGCCATAAATGACCCCCTGCACACAATGATCCCCAGCATTAATTCCAGGTATAAACGAGCTTTTCAGGGGGAGGATTTCATTTGTTTGCAATCACATTTGTGCTCAGTGGCTGGAATAGCTCAGCACCACCTGCAAAGCAGCCCCCTCTGTGCCTCTGTGCGTCATTTTTCCAAAGCCCAAAGCCATCCCTGCGGGGGGAGGATGGTGGCCTGGAGCCCAGCCCAGCTCTGCATCTGCACAAACAGGACGAGGTTTGATGGGGCTCAGCCGTTCCCTAAAATAACATCCCTACCCTGTGTTTTAATCTCTTGGAAAACAAAACCCCAGTCGTTTCCAGACAGCAAGGGAGAAATTGCAGGCTCGGGTCATTCTCTGTGGCTCGGGGGAGTTTATTTTCTCTGGGGCTGCATTTTCCAGGATGGCGCTTCCTGAGAAAGCCGCTTGTCTGGGAGCTGTCGGCATGAGCTCAACTCGCAATAATCTGGAGACCCGGGGTCAGCAGGGAAACCAGTTGTGCCAGGAGTCTGTGGGACCTGCCCCTGCTGCAGGATGAGGACAGAGGTGGTTTAGGGCATCTCAGACAGAAGCAGCCTCGTTAGCTGGGAGCACACCTTGCAAACTCTCAGTGTAGCTGGACTGTGGAGGAGGGACAGTGAGGGAAAAAGATAAATAATCCAGAATAAATAATTTTAGCTTAAGGCTGAGCCTGGAGCTTTGACCTCTGTATGGGCTGGATTGGTGCTCATGCTTTTGAGCTAAGTCTGGGCTGGCAGGTCCGGATTGCTCTGATGTAGCCCAAGCATCCAGGAATGGGCATCAACGGCCTCCATCACCTGTGCCATGATGTGTGCCAGGATTTAGGTGCTGATGTTCAGGAGCTGGAGGGCACACGCAGCAGATGGCTGGGAAGAAAAACACTCAAGCTGATGATAGGAGCCCGTGAGTATGACCCCAGCCCTCCCCTCATATTTGCAGAAGAGCTCCCACCCACTCAGTGCTCAGCACTTCTCCCCAGCTGTCTCACTGTCATTTGGAGGTTTCCTGCCTGAAACCGCCCCTGCTAGGCATAGGTACAGATAATACGGGCTGGGAGGGGCAGAGCAGAAGTTCCTGCTGTGGGACAGGAACTACACCCTGGTGTTCTCTCCTAAGCAAGGTTTTGCTGCTGAGAAACCTGGTCTAGATGAATTGAGCAGACGCTGCTGGAGCAACAAGCAGGATGTCTGCCTGCAGACCAGCTGCAATCAATATTGTCATTAGCAGCTCTGCTGGTGGCAGGGACAGTAACCCATGTACAATGCATGGGATGCTCTGGTCTGCCCAAAAGAAACAGGATAGGAATTCTCCAGAGAAGCTGAGAAAACGTCAGTCACTCAGGTGTAAAACAGGGCAAAATCAAGCAGAAAGCAGAGCTGAGAAAAGGCTTATGCTTTGTTTAGCATGCATCGGGGGGAGAGACTTTGGCAGAAAAATGCATGCCAGATAGCAATATGTTTGCAGGAGCCTTGATGGTGGGAGACATGGATATGTTCTCCTCAGCCTGGCACTGGGACTGGAACATACTGCCCACCAGAGTAAGAAGGATGTTGACAAGCTGGAGGAAGTCCAATCCAAGTACGAGTGATGAGGTCTAGTAACCATAGCTTATTAGGAAATGCTAAAGAAATAGGCTTTGTTTAGTCTAGAAAGAAGATGACGAGAAAACAGTTCAGCATCAGGCTAAGTTTAATTATAAAATGGATGGTAATCAGTTGTACTGTAAGGTCAGGATAAGAAGGGCTGAGAATAGAAACACTGAGGTCGCCACAGAGAAGTGACTGGGCGTTACGAACACCTCCTATCAGCTCCAGCAGCACCAGAGGCATGTCCCTGGGGAGGGTTGGTGTCTCCTCTGGATAAATTTGCACAAGCATTTGCCAGCAGTGCTCCCCTAGAGCAGGTCTGTGAATCCATCCATCCCCTCTCATTTGTCAGCAGCTCCAGAGCTGCTAGGGAATCACAGGGATGCTCTCTGCCCACAGCCTGGCTGGGGTAGACCATAAGAAGCCCCATGACTGTCACTGAGGAGAAGATGCTGCGCTCTCATTTCCGTCTCAGCTGTATCTTTCATCTTGCTGTTGTACATCACCCTCACTTCCTCTGCTCTGCCAGCACCTGCCTGCTTACCCCATGCCACTGTTGCCTATGTCTTCTGCTTAACCCCACCTGCGTCCACAGCCCTATCTGAGCTTGCATCTCCTTGGTGCCTGCAGGAAATGAACTACAGGTGGGGGACATGCACAGATTTCAAAACACATAATAAACAGAGGTTGGAAGGCTCTAGCAGGCAACTGGCAGCACCCAAATGTGGTTCATGGTGCATGTCTATGAATACAGGTAACTCAGAGGGAACATGTTTTCATGAGCTCTTCTAGGAGTTCCAGGCTGTCCTGGCTTTCCTGCCACCACAACCCGCAGCTTGCTCTGCAGTCACTGAACCACATGTGCTGGTGCTGGCATTTGCTTCTCCTACAGCCCAGCAACTGGGCAGCAGTGACCCTTCACATCCATGGGATGCAGTGCGAGAACTCCAGTTATGACCCAGATCATCTCTCCTCCAGGTCTTCACAAAGCACTGCTGGTTTTCTCTGCCTCGACACCTTTTTCAAAGGAGAAGCCATAGCTCACCACAGGGCCACCAAAACCACACCATCTGAAAGGCTAACAGTTCTTCTTTTCTTTTTTTTTTTTTTTTTTGCCCCTCTCCTGCCCTAGCATTGCCAGGGAGAAGGCTAAAATCAGCCTTGGAGACTTTGGCAGGCATGTCTTTACTCTGGGCAATCCCACCTGTGTTTACCAATCTTTTCCAGCTTTTCCCTGCAGTGAGGGCACCGACCTGCATAGCCAGCAAGGAGATGTAAAACAGTACAGTTGTGATTTTCCACTTGTACCATTTCACATCTGAAAAAAAATCCAGTGGTTTGGTTTTTTTTCTTCTGAGGACTAAAAACAAATTTTTAAAATAATATCAAGCCATTATTTAAATAATCAGTGGCTGGGAGTACAGTGACACTGATTTAAAGGGATTAAGCTCCAACCTTAAAGCTCCGTGAGGTTGCATTTTTCTGATTGATTCTTCTACAGACAATGGCTGGGGGGAATCACCCTGGCTTTGCCCCTTTATAAAGTTTGGGTCCAGAATCACCAACACCCAGGGATGGTTGCTTGGGGAATGTTGTCCCTCCTGTAAATAAAGCAGGATGCTCTCTGTGGGCATGGTGTCAGAAATCAACTTTTCCACGTGCAGGAGCTCTGAGTGCAGGATATGGAGTTAAAGAATTATTTGCACTGAGTAAATCTTGATGGTGGAGCAGACCTGGGAGCTACTGCTTGTGCTTTAAGAATACGGGGAAATATATATATATATATATATATATATATATATATAAAATATATAATAGCAGTAGGGTTCTAAAGTGTTGCTGGCTTTTCCACTCATCTGCTGCCCTTTCTCAGCTCCCCTGAGCACCTCCATCCTTTGCACCACCCTCACAGAATTCCCACTCCTGTCCCAGAGGATGTATTCTGTAATCACATCAGCTCCAAAGGATGTTAAGGGAAAACTGAAAAGCTTTCTAATAATGAATAAACCTAGGGGGATTACGTGCCCTGACCTATCTAGAAATGATACGTGAGCAGACTGAAAATGCAAACTAATACATTAAAGAGAAAGACTGGGAGAGGATTTACCAGCCCAGCTCTGTGTCCTGCCCTTGGCTGTGCCTGGCAGAGATGTTTCAGATTGAGGTGGAAGAAACCCCATGAAAAATCCCTATGGTTTGTGTTGGCCCTGCTCTGGGAGGATCCCTTTAACCTTGGCTTGTGGCGATGCCCAGCACCCCTTAGCACCTTGGCTTCTGTCTCTTATCATGTCAGTTTGTATCTAACCTAATTTGGGGATGGAGAGCCTCCTTAAAGGGCTTTCCCATTAAAAGCCATGTGTTTTTATGATTATAGCAATTCCCCCATCAACTCCCTCCTTACTTGTTTTCTCATGCCCCTCCTATCTCACCCTCCCAAGTGTAAAAACCCCTTTGTGCCTTTCACAATCAGCTTTGGGCAGACACTACTCCTGTCTGTCTGTCCCGAGGGGAAGTGGCCAAAATTAGAGCCCAGCTCTATTCCCTGAGGGTATTTTTGCATAGATCTTCTGTGGTTTCTCTTCTCTGTGCCCAACACAACCAGCTCAGAGCGCTTAGCCAGCATTTCCTCATCTGCCCAGCACAGCCCCGGGGTCTTGCTGTATTTTTCTAATTCAAAACCCACCGAAGTGCAAGAAAATCTCAAGCTACGCCCTCTCACACGCATCGCTTTTCACTGCCCAGAGTTTCAATTAACCTGTCGGCAGGCTTTTCATTAGCGCGCCTTCGTTAAGTCCCCATGCAGCCTCCCTGGCCTCAGCCAGCAGATATTACTCTCTGCTCTCTGTAAAAATTTTCCACTTGACTGTTTGCCCTTTCCCCTGCATCGTTAACAAAAGATTTCATCCTAAAATGGACTCTCAGGGATGTCCTATTATTATATTATTTATATGTCGAGAATGAACTCTTGATTCCATTTCTTCTTTTCTCCATCTTAATAAGCTTTTAATACACTGCGGAAGCCAGACAATCCCCCCTTGGCAATTGAGTTTTCTTAAAAGCCTCTTTGATGGTCTTTATCAAAAAGCACTCAGGAAAATGTATTAACTGTTCTCCATTATCCACTATTTTGTTGACTTATCATAAGATGAATACTTTTGCCCTGTGTATTAGGAGCATGCAGACGGTTTTTAACTCTGCCTTTAATAATTATTTCAATTTGCTTGCTGCGTACCACATCAGTTCCAGTTCCTGAATGGATCCTTGCAAACATGTTCAGTTGAACCATGTATTTGCTGAAAAAAATGCAGGTGTTAATTAAGACTAGTTGCAAATACACCAAAAATACAGGAAATAGCACTGAAAAAATACCTTTTCTGACATATGAAAATGTGTTTCCTTCTGCAGCTTTAAATGAAATACTGTTTTTCTCTTCTCAAACAATATATCAAGATTAAGTGTAATTTTAGCCTGAGTCCCACATTGCATTAATGTGTTTCTAGGGAAAATTTCTTTCCAATGGCAACCAGCTCAAGCTAGAGAGGGAGAGATGTCTCTTTTCAGTGTGATCTTCTGTGATTAAACTAAATGACACCATTTGGGGCTTTCCCGTAGACATTCACCTTCTCAACAAGCACAAAAATGTTTGGTTGTACCCTACAGCTGGTTGTATCCTACAGCTTTCTAAGGAGAAAACCGTTGGCTGTTCTCCGCGGCTCTCTTGTTAGAAGGGGTTTTGGTGCTGATGTACCGAGGAGTGCCAAGGGGACTGGGTTGGAGGGATCCCACCTGCTCAGACATCTCCCTTGTCTCAGGGATGCCATGCAGTCCATTGCCTTGTTCCTGTTCCTATAGGATGCTTTTGGCAAACATCTTCCCTTCAAAAATGGCCACTTCCAGCTTGTGCAAGAGCATCTCTTCAAATGAAATAATAAGAGGGGGTTGAGCTGGTGGTCCTATTCTTTGGTTAAGGTAGGGTCTCGTCTTAATCACTACTGCAAAATTATATGAAGTGCTCTAGAGGGATGCATCAAATTACCTATCAGAGGCATTTCATGACAAATCATGTAAAACCAGGCTGGGATCACAGTGCACATCCAAGGGAAATTCACTGGACATCATTTTTCATGTGATGGGTGCTCTTTCCCTTTCCTTGTACCCCTCCAAGGGATGTGCTTTTTTGAAGGGAAGTCACCAATGTTGTCATAGTGAAGCAGAGAGCCAGACCCATATCTTTTCCTTTTCTCCAGGTCCTGTCGTGCGAGGACAACTCTCCAGGCAACTCTCCAGGCACTTCAGCCTCCCAGGTAAAGGCACCCCAAAGGATGGTCCAGGGCAAGGCTGGGTGGTGAAGATGGTTTTGGAGGGCTTGAGGAGCCCAGATTCAGTAATATTGTTGTGCTGCTCCTGATTCCCAGGAGATTCAGTGCTTGGTGGCCATAGGCCCTTCATCCCACTTGCAGGATGTCATCTAAACTGTTGTATTGCTGAATAAACTGGTTTTGAGACCGAAAGTGAAGCCAAGTCAACACATTTCAATAAGGACATAAAAATCTTCCCAAATACTGGGCTTTAATCTCTTTGAAGGCTGATCGGAACAAGGATGGCTGGAGAAGATGCAGAAGGGAGATGTAACCATCTCTTGTGTATTTAGTATATGAATAAGGATCCTCAGTAAGACATTCTCGTGAGCATCTGTATACATGGAGATGGAGACCAACAGGACAAGCTGAAAGACACTGTATCTCCCTTGAAAGCACAGTGCCTCCATTGCATTGCATTTCTCAGCTCATACTTGACTCCTGACACACAGGGAAATGCTTTCCACACATTCCTTGGCTTTGGGGAAAGGCTGTAGGTCAGAACCACAGTCATTATCCAGAGGATTTATGTTCCTAATAGGAAATGGAAAGGTGAAAATTTCAGAAGTAACATGGAAGAGAGGCTTCCCCAGGCTGGATCAGACTCTGGCAGATTTTGCAATGTATTATGTCTTGGTTTCAAACTCTCTTTGAGTAGGCACAAAGAGTGAGAAAAAGGTAAAGTAGGCAGAGGACTCTGCAGTTTCAAGACTTCCTCTCAGTTTTGGGGTGAAGTGGTTTCTATTCTCTGAAAATTTATTCACCCTTCTATGACTTCTTTTGGAAAGAGATAATGATGCTCCTGCTGTCCATTCTGGCTGGACGTGCACTTGAACATAGGAGCTGGACCCATGGCATAAGGGTCTGCATACTGCGTTTCTGTGTATTGGGATAGGATTTAGCTCAGATCATTACAGAGCTGCAGTGATTTTGTGGCCCTCAGCTCCCCAAACTGACATTAGAAGAAAAGTTAAAAACAGGAAATCTGGTGGAAAACTCCAAGACAAAGGGGCACACCGGGAGTAAGCTGCTGTTTTGATTGACTCATCTGGATCAGGCTGGACAGAGGTTCTGCAAAATAGGAAAAGGACTTCTGGATAAAGGAAAAGGTGAAGAAGACATTTTTCCCTTTCTTGTTGCCCAGACGCTGAGACTCTGCTTGGATGATAGAAACACAGATCTGTGCTACATGGCCAAGGCATCTGCCAGAGTGGGTGACCCAGATCCTCATCCCCTGCTCTTTATGAACTCTTCTCTTTGGGATTGAGCAGAACATTTGATTTGGCTTGAAGAAAGGATTTCTGCTGTTCTTTCTCCCACTATATAAAAGTTTGCAATCATTCCCGCCTTCTTCTTTCACTTTCCTGCCTCTGATGTCCCCAGCTTGGTCAGCACACTGAGCAGTCTCCCAGTCTTGCTTGGAATCTCCCTGTGAGACCATCAGTGTGTGGAATTTCTTCTTGGCAAAAGTAACAAGAGAGGAAGTGAGCACTGTGTGGAAATCGCCTGTGGGTCTGCTTTCTGAAAGGTGACTCCTGGAAATGATACAGAAATGCATATTCTGGTGTAAAGAAAGACAGCTGGAGCCACTTTTGTGCTGGACACACTGCCAGGGAACAGCACGTTCAAATGTACAGTCTTTCTGGAAAGCACTTTCCCAATCCTTCCTCATTGCTTCCTTACAAGCGATTCCTTGATGCTCTTGAAGGAACCTTCCACTTTGCAAGCAGGGACCATGACTGAGATCGTTTTCCATAAAATGGTGGAAGAACAAGAAGCATTTGGCTGGGGAGATGTCTTCCATACAAAAGGGCAAACAGTAGCTGAATTTTGGCAAAAAATGGAAAGTAACAAGGCCAGACAAGCTGAGCTTTCCTTAGAGATAGCAAGCAGCTAGGTAGGTGGAAAACCTGAGCCAGGATAGCGCAGTCCTTTCTGCTACCTTCTCACTGCTGAAGTGAAATTTTCAGATCTCACAGCTGAGGCTGTGCTTTGATGAGGGTTGGGACATGAAGTTTTAGCTCAGGAGAGGTGTTCTTAATGGACCTGAGGCTTTGGCACCAATAGAAACAGGTGACCCTGCTCTGGTGGCCTCATTCTGCACCAGTATCAGTGAAAGCAGGGGGACTTCTGTTTTCTCTGCTGGAGTGGTTTGACTCCTTGTGGAAGGAGATTGGCAGGGAACCAGCAATAAATGCGTATTTCTTTAATAAGTACATCCTCATGAATCAGTCCTGGCAGATGTACAAGGCAGGCTCTGGGTTTCCTCAAACTCTGGCTGACTCCAGGGGAGAATTCATTTCCTAGCATTTCTCCCCATCCCCTCTCCTGTCCTGCTTCACCCATTGCCAAAGAAGGCTTTAACCCAGGGCCAGCACCAAGAGCTCCAGCCACTTGCTGTGTCCTGAGCATGGGAGGCAGAAAGCAGCACATGAATTACGATGACTTGAACTACTGGTTCAAGTACTGGCTTCAGAGCCATCACTTTCAATCAAGCCATAAACTGCCTGCGATATACAGCCTGTCTATATGTTTGTATGGCATTGACTGAAGAGTGGGCTAAGCTAATTGGTGTTGAAGTCATTGCTATTAACACGTGAAATCCCTCCTATGCCTGGAGCACTCTGCAGTACAACGACTCCCAGGGCACTGAGTTGTATGTCATCATTCTGAGGTTGAGTTTTTCTTCCATCGGGAGATCTGAATTCAGACCTGACTGCCTCCACATCTCTGTGTATTTGCTGGCTGAAATCTTGGGCAGCTCCCTCCCATAGAAATTCCTCATCCAGACTGACACAAGGGGTTTCAGTGGGATGCCATGAAGGACACAAAGGAGGATTCTATGGACACAGGGCAGAAGGTTCGGTATAGTCCTTACTGACCCCTTGCAACAACAACAACAAAAAGATATATAATTATGAAAAAGACATGGAGATTGCTACCTCCCCTCTGCCTCCAGACAATAAAGAAAAATTAGAAAGATCTACTTTCAGGTGTGCAAAGCCTCTGCACAGAGAAGCACTCACCCTCTGCTGGTCGGCACACTGCTGCTTCTCCTCCTCCCTCAAATCCTATTAGTATTAGAGAAGGATAGAGCTATAACAGGAAAAGCCACCTCTTAGCAGCACTGCTGACAGCTTGCCTTTTAAATCTTTAATAAGAGCTGGCTTGCACAGCTGCTCTCATCTGCTGCATGACAGCACAGGGAACCACAACTCTGCCTGGTGCTGCATCCTGGGGTCACTAAAGCACACCAAGGAGCCTCAGCCTTGCAGGTCTGACTCCATCAGAAACTCTTTCCTCTCTACATACGTGTCAGGACCTGAATTCAGGACTTTATTCCCTTATCTCACATGGTCACTCCTGTAACCCCGAGAAGAGGGGACAAGTCTGCCAGCAAAGGACATGATGCACCGTGACGGCTCAGGAGCTGAGTTCTGCCCTCAACCCACGCAGCACCCAGAAGTGTTTCAAGGCCCCGTGGCACAGAGTTCAGCTCAGACTTCCTCCTCCACATCTCAACTTGGGACCGCAGACCGTTCCTGCAATGAAAAGGGTGCAACAATAGCTACTCTGGGACATTAACTAGAACCGTTTATAGGCCTGCTGAAACATGGTGACCACAAAAATTTTTCTAGAGTGTCTGGGCGAAGAATATTGCCATAGAGAGTAGAAAGCCGTGTTTACAGCTCAGGAAAGAGTTTGCAACTGTAATTCAGGAGTGACGAAGGGCATGGAGCTTGCTGGGATTCTGCTGCCCTCTCCTGGACGCAGCATCTTATTTTGCCCCATGAGTTCATGGGCTGTGGTTCATGGGAGTTGTGTGTGGATAGGCTGTCTGCAAAGCCTATTTCTCCAGCATCCGTATAGAGTAAAAAGGGGGCCTACATGGATGAGAGTGTGCGGTGGGCCATACACACGCGTGTCCCACTGTGTCCTTACAACTTCAGCGCACATCACAGCCTTTGGGCATATACACGAGCAGCTCAGAGTTGCCAATCCCGAATGATTTGGGTGGGGATTTCTAGTAGATGTGTCCCCACAGGCATATCCTGCAGAAACACAGCCACTGTCACAGGCAGAGCAGGATCAGCCCAAGGAAATGACGCAGTCTGGACTTACTGCACTGTGGGACGATCCAGTTCTGAGACCTGGTCATGGAGAGGATGGGCTATTACCATCAGGAGGGATCTGGGAGGCATTGAAGCAGATAGTGCCCAGACCCCTTTTCACCATGGGCACACAGCAGGGTTCTCTGAGAGGTCATTCAGGCCCTGGTGATGTTCATATGTGGAGTGCAGCCAACTCTACCTTCCTTGCTCTCTGTGCATCATTCACTTTCTATGAGTTTCTTTTCTTGGTCTTGATTTTTTTAGGTAGCTCTTGGCTCAGTCTGCCTGTTCCCCAGCCTTCAGAAACAGAGCAGAGCCCTAAAAAACACATGTCTTCTTCTGAGCCCATCCTGGACCTCAAGATAGACACAACAGAAGCACTTCCAGGTGAGAAATGTGCTGTTTGATGTGCTGGGTGCCTGCAGTCACTGGCAGAACCGTGCATTGGCCACCTTGATGGACCCGCACTAAGCAGTAGACTCTGAATAGAGATATGTATTCCTATTAGTCCTGTGTATAGTTTCTTCTTCTTCCTGCTATATCAATTCCTCTACTTCACACACCCTATTCTCTCCCAGCTCTTTTTATACCGTATCAAGCTGGCACAGAGTACAAGAAGTCCCTCTGGCTTACAGTTGACTTGGCAGGGACACCAACCTGGAGCCAGTGATGGGCAGCTTGCTCTCAGTGAGTCCCATAGCGATTTCTGGAAGGAATGCCTCCTCTGGAGCAACTATGGTTAGGGCTGCACTGCTAATGAAGCCTCTTCCCATCAGTAGCAAAGGTGGGATGTTCATTTGAGGGTCACTGTATGTAGGCTTCACGGGTTTCTTCTCACCATGTTTTCAAACCACTGTGAATCTGGAGTGCTCTGGTTTAGCCTCAGTGACCATGAAGCTTAGCTTTGTCACCAGAGGGGGTCTTCTGGGCCAAACAGTGTGAGATCTCCACTCAGAAACATCAATCTGAGTGAGACTAGCCCATGTAATCCCACATCCCAGACATATCTGTACTGTTGTGTGCTTACCATGTCATAAGTCAGTACAAGTTATAAGTCATGTCCATACGCTTTCCCATGCTCAAAATGCTTCCCATGCTGAGCTGTTTCCAGGAAGAAGTTTCCCTGTGCACATGCCATGGCAGAGATCAGATGGAAAGGCTGAATCATATATCCTGGGTTGTAAGCATTTAGACAATTCCACAATCAGAATGGCTCATCCAAAACCAGTGATCACTCATCTCCCAGTCACACATGAGTGCCCCTGATCTCCTCAGAAACTGCAAAGCAATCCCTGCCATCTGCTGACACAGCAGAAGGCAGCAGTATCCATTTGGTGGAAGCTCCCAGCAAGAGACATGGAGATGCAGGTCCCAGCATGAGGAGCTGCTGCTTTGCCAGATTCTCCTGTCTTTCTTGAGCTCATTTATAGAGCACCCAGTGAAGATGATACCCAGTTAGTAGGCATACACTTCTAGCTGTAAAAGACTTAATGTTCCATTGCTGGTATTTTATAGCCAAAAAACACACAAAAGTAAGAAACCTTTTTCTCCTACCAATCTCAACTTCATAGAATATCTGTGCTCCATTTTTTCCTTTTGCACATTCTATTTCCTCCATCATCTTTCCACCATCCCACCTGGCAACACATACAGTGATAATTTCCCATGGCTGGGAACAAATTATCCCAGGACCAATGCAGTAACACACACTGAGACATCCGCTCTGACACTTCTCTGAAACCTCCTCTTGCTGGGTTCCTAATGCAGCTAGTGATGGTTTGCTTCAGGTCAGTCATTCCCCAGGCCAGTCCATGCCCTTGGAAAAATCTTCTGGCCCCTTCCAGCTTGCAAATCTCTCCACAGGGAGAGCAGCTCCTCATGGTGGGGCAGCACCTCTTGCAAAGTATTTACCATGTGCAATATTGGTGACTGACTCCTGCCAAGGAATTGGAAAGTCTTACCTGCAGAGATTGGCTTGGCAAGAAGTGCACAGTGAAGGCTGCTTTTGCTTCATGCAGCACTGAAGCATCTTCCCCAGAGCAGAGGTTTGTTGGTGTGAGTCAGCATGGATCCACTGGCTGCAGCTGCAGCAGCTTGCAACATCTGCCACTGTAGTTTGACCTCTCATGTCTGAATTCATCCTGTTTTGCCTAAACAAAACTTGTTGCAAGTTGTCTCCCTGCCATCAAGCTGCAGTCACTGACTCAAAAGTAAAATGAAACATAGCAATTCTGCTAAGTGTCTGTCTGACAGAACTGCTGGCCATCAGGTAGGGGTTCCATCTCTGCTGGTGTGCTTCAGGAAGCATCTCTCAGCTGCTCCAGCAAACTGCAGGCAGACATTATTGTCAGAAAAGATTTTCCCTGCTGCAGGGACATCTCACAGCATCAGCACCAGCAGGTCCTGCTAAGAGCTTTGCCCCTCAGAGCCAAACCTTCCCTCCAGGAGGAGTTGCTCATCCTGCAGCCAGCTCTCAGAAGCACACATGAAATCCCCAAGTCCTGCACCCACCCAACCTCTTCCTGATGGCAAAGTCCAACCTGAGTGACAAAGGACAATCTGGATTATTGTTTCAAGGCTGCAGAATTGGATCTGTCAAGGGATCCACACTGGGTAGCTTGGGTTTTCTTCTTGCTGCAATGTTGCATCTGCAGAAACTAACCTTAACTGTAGGAGCAATATATGTTTATTGCCCAATGGGGGATAGGAGGAGTTTTGTCTTTAGCAGGGAAGTTTAAAGCCAAAAGCTGCTTGTCCTGGTCCTACTGGTGTTACCATAGCAGTTAATCCATGTACAGTGTCACCAGAGCTGCAGATTTAGTGCAGCCTCACTGGCACAACCAGGCTAATTGAGGCTCTTGGGAATGCAGAGGCTACTGCTGTGGGCAGATGGGGTCAGAGCCATTTATTTACACAGAGCCTTGTCCTTCTTTGATGAAATAAGTGGGATTAGAGACAGACAGAAGTGCAGACATCACTTTTCAGGCTCAGCTTGATTTTTCAATAATCACTTTGGGCAGAGGTGAGACCTGAGATTCACGGGGATAAGGAGCTGGCAGAGCAGCAGCTATTCTGCATCCAGCATGAGTAGGCTGCAGGTACACCCATCACCATCAGATTTCACGAGAAATATTTAGGGGGGGGGGGGGGGGGGGGGCAGCATCTATCTGTTTTCTGAATGCACTTTTAGTACTAGCAAAACTTTGGTTCAAACAAATGGTACAGGCCCGTGCCCACCTCCTTCAGGCTCAAACAGGGATGCAAACTGAGTGAGCTCCTCCAGCTCATTCTGAAACTTTCTTCCATCTCCATGTCACAACACGCTACACCAAAGAGGCTAGGAAGGAGTTGAATAAGCTTGTGCAGAAAGTGGGACATGATTTTTTGACCCCAAGCTATGTGGTGGTGGTGTTTTTCATTTAAAATCTGGAAGGAAAGAACCAACAAAATGCAACCACAGAGCAAAAATAGAGATGCACAGAGCTCTGCTTCTGCCCGTGGGGAGGGCTTCCCTCTAAAGCCCATCTCTCTGTCTGACTGTCTGGTAGGAGCTCAGAGAATGCTTTTGTTTGGGACAAAATAGTTCCTCTTTTTCTGTGAGACGTAGGTGTCTGAAAAAGTAGTAGAAGAGGAAGAGCCATCTTTGAAGCCAATCTGGTCTGAGCTGAAATTCCCCCATTGGCGCAGGGAAGCAATGTAGGTATGAACTGCTTTTCACTCCTCAACACACAGATCTGTCCTAAAAGCCCAGCAACATCCCTCTGGCATCAGCCACTTTTCTTTTCTAGAAAGGAAACTAGGAATGCTTCATTCAGAGCCACAGGGCTATGCTGGACCTCTGGGCTCCGGTCTCTTCTGGAGCTGGAGGCACTGACACAGAGCAAAGCAAACAATGTGAGCTTGGGACATGGCACATGGTGAGTTCATCTCCTTGTCAAGCACTAAGAAAACAGTGCTATCCACAAGAGCAGCAAGGAGCTGGGACAGTGTGTTCTTCCTCTGCGACGTATGAGCTTGCCACGTGCAGGAGCCCATTAATTGCACTCAGCAGGATTTCCAGCAGCACCGTGGGGCTGCCTTGGAAGTGTCACTTCCGTGCTCTAATTGATGCTCTACAGCAGACAAAAGTGTCGCGCAGGAAGAAAAGTCTGAGAAAATTAAAAAAGGATGATAAAATCTGTCAGTGTAACAGATCCTTTCTCCCAGCTGAGTGTGAGGAGCACGCAGGAAGAGTGGTGAGGTGTGCTGGGGTCATCTCAGGAGCTGTACCCACATATTGTCAGACACGGGGGTTCATATTGCTATAGACAAGAAATGCGATGTGAGGGAAGTTTAGCCCAGGGGAAAATGAAATTATTTGTCCAGAGCTACAGAACTATAGAATAAGCTTAGGTTGGAAGGGACCTTAAAGCCCATCCAGTCCCAAACCCCTGCATGGGCTGGTTGCCACCCACTAAGTCAGAATGCCTAGGATCCCATCCAACCTGGCCCTGAGCAATTCCAGGGATAGGACATTCACAAGTTAGAGATGATCAATGGCAAGGCAATATCCTGGAAGACTGAGCTGCCTCAGTGTTAGGTTGTGCACAGGTCAGATTCCGGAGAGGTCCCCGTGCTCCTCAAATCACTAGCACACAAAACTCTTAACTGTGGTCAGAAGGACTGATGCCACGGCTTAGGCACAGATTCATGGATCCGAGTGCCTTGTACCAGTCACAGGAAAACTGCTGGTGACCAGTGCAGAAGAGTGGGAAGGATGAACATCTGTTCCTTGTCATCTGCCTCTTGCTGGATCCTGCAAATTCCAGCATGGATCTGATTTTCTTTGGAGAGCCCCTGGAGGTCTGCATGGCCCTTGGCTCCCCTCCAGCCCTAAGCAGTTTGGGAGCATGTGCTGATGCAGGTGGATGCTTGGGCTGCAGTACTTGGCCAAGACGTTCAGCCAGGAGGAAGCTTGTGTTTCAGCATCGTGTGGAGAGAAAATAAAATCCTGCTGAGATCTGCACTTCTCAGTGTGTGCAGGACCATTTGTGCAGATGTTAGCGTGAGAACATACCAGAGCAGGCTATGGTGTTTGAGATAAAGCAAAGCTAAGTAAATTGCTTATGGGCAGTTAACAAGTATTTCTGAAGAGCAGTCATTAGGACTCACCAGTCCATTTATGCAAAGTGCCTCAGCCGCCTAGAAATGGCCCAAATTACATTATCATACCTAAACTAACAGAATTAGGCTGCTCGTATTTGCAGAAGGTCGTGACTGAGTTGTGTACTGACACGGAGAGAAATCGCAATGCCAAGTTTGCTATCGTCATTGGATGGCCTAGGAGCTAAGATGTTGGAGAATGGAAGAGATGTGAGTTCAGCCTGCAGCTAAGCTATAGGCTCCTTATGTGAATTTGAGTGCATCAGCTTACGCTGCCCTTGCCTCGGTTCCCCATTCCACATAGGCAGTTGTGAGGCTTGCAGATAAGGTGATTAAAGCAGTCTAAGAACTTAGAGACTTTATTCCATCACTCAAAGAATTTGGGGCTAAGATACATCCCTGTAACTTCCTGGTGAGATGTGACAAAGAAAATCCAGCCTTCAAGGCTGCTCCTCAGTGACGGATGACATTTCAGCTTTCCACCTCTGGTAAGTGTTGTGCTGAAGCTGTTCAAGTAAATGTCAAAATAAAAAAAAGAAGAAAAGAGAAAGGAAGAGGGGAAAAATAACCCTTTAGAAAAGTTTCCAGAGAAAAATAAAGTGACATTTAGTGATAGGACAAGGCAAAATGGTTTTAAACTGAAGGAGGGGAAGATTTAGATTAGATGTTAGGAAAACATTCTTTACTCAGAGAGCAGTGAGGCCCTGCTGCCAGAGAGCTGTGGCTGCCCCATCCCTGGAGCTGCTCAAGGCCAGGTGGGATGGAGCCCTGGCAGCCTGAGCTGGTGGAGGCAGCCAGCCCATGGGTTGGGGCTGGTGGTGTTTGAGGTCCCTTCCAACCCAAGATATCCTGTGATCTTATGTTTTTCTGTTTCCATAGGTGGCAAAGTTTAGATTGAGGGATTTGAAATGGAAATATTTTATACTCTGCTTTGTAGCTCAAAACCTTCCTTCCCTTCCCTCCTCCCCACTTCCCCCCCCAAAAAACAATAACAACACCAGTAGGTTAAGAATTCAGACACTTTAGAGGAAAATGAAACCACACTACCCACACACTTACATGTCTGCTCTTCTGCTTTGCCCCATGGCATCACAAGCCATGTTCCTACTCTCTCTCAGCTCTCTGCTTTATCCCCAGCCTGCAATGACCCTGAGGAGCCCAGACCAGACCCAGGGACGAAGCAGGACCCTGTCAGCACCCTGTGTGATGCTGCAGCCTCCAGCACCAGCAGTCACAGCGAGCCCAGTCCTGCTCCGTCCGCAGGTGAGAGCATCTCAGGCAGAGACTCCAAGTCAGAGCAGGGGAACCCCAGCCCTGCAGACTCCATGCCATGTCCAGAAGCCCCTGAAGAATGCCCAGCTCGCCCCAACACCCTGGACTTGTCCAAGTCGCTGAAGAAGCTGGAGGAAGTGAAGCAGATGGGGCAGAGGCGTAACAGTGACCACACGGCGGTGAAGGAGAACGGGGTCGGGAGCAGCCCTGTGGCCGCAGCGGTGAGCGAGGAGAGGAAGGCGCTGCAGTCCGAGCTGGGGAAGTGCATCGAGGACTTCCGGAAGATCAAGATCCCTCAGGCCTTTCCCAATAAGAAACGGCAGTGGCAAAGCGAGCTGCTGAGGAAATACCAGTTGTGAGGGCTGCGGTGAGGCTCTCTGGGGGTTCCCCCAGCCGGTGGGTGGCGCAGGGCATCGGCACACCTGGGGTGGGGAGTATAGGCTGCTCCTTCAACAAGTGTTACAAGCTGAAAACTAGGACAGCATGCTCCTCAACGTGGCAGGAGGGATGCATGCTGCCCCAGACAGTATGAACATAGGTGAAGGGACATAAAAAAGGCAAGGGGGCCCAGGGAGAATTACCAGGGGAAAAGCTACCATCCAGCAGGAGCCCTCATCTTTGTGTGAACAAATTTTCCTGGTGTTTCAAGTAATAAAATGTAGTTGATGTCAAAAAGGAATTCAAATCTCCCCATCTCTTTGGCAAACATGTTTAGCTCATCTGCTCAAAGCTGTGCAAGTGGTTTAGATGTTCCATTTCCTTTAAATTAATGGAAGTTCCGTATCTGACTCCCTTCTGTTCTTGGCAAAACTTCCCCATTTGTAATATCTGCAACTGGAGAGCTGGGATTCAACAGAACCTTCTTTTCGTGAGAGGTCATGATGTTTTGCAGATATTTTCCTTTTTTTACACAAATCCTTGAACACTGCCCAGCCTCACACTTGGGGCTCCAGCCAAAAATGAGTAAGTGAGAGGGGGAGTGCATCTCCTGCAGAGACATAGTCAGACCAATCAGAATCAAATCCCCATCATTCTAGCCAGTTCTTGGCTACTCCTTGTATCCAGGTGCTGTTGGATGGCTGAACCCAACCTCAAAAGGAGAATGGAAGGAGATCAACTATGTGGGGCTCTTCTGCCGGATGGGGATTGGGTAAGAGCTTGTGGATAAGCACCAAGAAGGGGCCAGGATGGGTGGCTCTGAGTGGGGCAATGTCACAGCCACCCAGCAGGGTGGATGATGGGTTGGAATGCAAGCGGTCCTGGAGATCTCAGGAGGAGTTCATGGATGTTCTTGTGATGGAGGTGCTGGATTGGCCTAGTGGATGCACAGCTGGATCTGCTGCCCACTGGCAGAGTAGACACCAGATGTGGTTGTGGTAGTCAATGACACCTTTGGCCCCCCTGATCAGAAACAGTGAATTTTAAGATCCTGAGAGGAGCAGGGAAGATGAGCAGCAGAACACAGACTCTGGCTGCCCTGAAGTGTCACTGGTTCCCAGCAGAATCCCAAGGTCAGTCTCCCCCTCTCTGGACCCGTAGAAGCTTGGAGAGTCACCTCCCGCCCCAGCTGCGGCCTCCAAACCTCCCACTGATAAAGGATAAGGGAGGAACCCCCAGCAGCAATCACACTGCAGGGCATGCAGGGCAGCCCTCCCACCCCAGCAAAAGCCACAGAAGAATTTCAGTATGTTGTTGTTTTTTTTTTAATGAAACAGAAACAACTCAATTAAAAGCTCGATGAGTGTTTGTTGAGGTTTTGTTGGGCCGAATTGCTTGACCTTTTGGGGGATGGATGTGGAGGCTGGATCCACATTCTTCTTCCTTTTATATACAGACACACGATGATAGTGTTTATAGGAACTTGTAGAGACAGAGAGATGCAAACTGCTTTGGGGAAACCACCACATGCTGGGCTTCAAAGATTTTTGGAACCTCCAGGCTTGCAAGTGGTGAACATGAGCTGATGGGTGAGCTTCCTAGGAGCTTTGGGGTCTTCTTCCTATGGATGGAGCAAGGTTTGTCAGCCCCACACCAGTGGATCCCAGCAGCATTTCTGCATGCCCTCAAAAGCCACATCCTGGGGCATGATTACCCCTAATTAAGTATTGGCAGCGATCATTCTTCTGGGTACTGTGCAACCAGGTGGATGAGGGCTTTCGAGTTATGTTTTACATAACCAGCTCTATTTTTAGCTTGATCTCCAATTAATTAGAAAGTGGACTTTGCTGGAGCTGTAATTGGAGTTCACATTTCCGCATTACTTTCCATCCCAAAGGTCTCAGGAAGGTGTATGTATCCCACTGTGTCTGCCCCATTCACTTCACTAGACTTCACTCACAGCAACCAAAAATACCAAGAGGTCAGTGAGCGCAGGTGCACATCGTGCTCATACACAACTACAGCTGAAATATGTTACAGAATTAGAAAGCAAAAATTAGTTATGCAGGAGTGCCAGAAAATAATGAAAACAAAATGTGTGTAAGGAGCCAATGTAAAGAAACAATAAATTATTAATAGTGTCATTACACTGCTGGGTTAAACAATTAGATCCAGCAGGCAATTCCTCTATAGGAGGCATCGGCAATCAACCCATGAAGTACAATTTGCATTTTCTCCCCCTTAATTGTTTTGCAGTTCTCAGCTGGAAGTGTGCACTCCGAACAAAAATGGCTTGGGGCTTTTTAGGGAAAACCTGCAAGCTGTCGGGGAATTGAAGCACTACAGTGTTTCAAAATGTTCACTTTGCATCTCACTGAGTACAGCAGCTCAGAAAGGCTCAGAAGGGGAAATAGGGAGCTGTGAGGTTTTGCTGAGCTGCGGGCCCAGGGGAAGACACCACTCAGAGGGATGCCCACCTCCCTCATGGCCCTGTTATATCCCCATTCTGCCTGGAAATAACCCAGTTCCCAAGGGGTGAAAGAAGAGCTGCATGGCCCACAGTGGGAGGGATGCCTGGGAAGCAAGGAGGATCAGAAATGTTTATACCCACAGCACACACAGCATCACAGAGAGTTTGTAAGCAAAGTGACTCACTCCTGCTTCTCCTTCAGTATTTGTCCCTCTTTATTCAAGATGGTTTGGCTTGAGAAATCCACTTTCATTTGTCTTCATGTCATAGGAAATTCACAGTTTCTCTGTGCTCTGCTCCAAAGGCAAGAGGACACAAGGCCCATTTTCTACCAGATACTGCAGTCCTTGATTTCTGTGGGGGCAACAGTGAGTTTACATTCATCAGGGGAAAAGCTCGACCTGCCCTGTCCCCTGGGCGAGGGGTGTGGGAATGGAGCCCTGTTGCTGTGGAGCTGCTGGAAGCACTGAGATGCCACCATCCATGCTGTGACCATCCCTGCCAGTGGTGGCACATCAGGATTGCTGCCAAGAGAACCAACGATGCAGCTTCTCCTCTCTATTTACTTTCCACAAATGCCTCAGATCTGCCTGAGCAGCAGGAAGCCATTCATTACCCAATGACAGCATTCCACAGGCATCCCTTAATTGAATGCCATTATCCCTTAATTAATTAAATACCAATTAATTACCAGGAACATTGCATGACATGTAACAAATGCCACCAGCTAGTTGAGACAGAATAATTTAAAACCTGGGAAGCGTGGCCCAAATAATAATGATCAGAATTGGTCCAGCAGAGAAAACACAAGGATCTGAGCATGAAGTCCTGCCAGGTGGGTTGGGATCAGCCTGGTGATGTGGGCAGAGTCCTTCAAGCCAGAATCAGGCTGTGACATCGGGGAGTTTTGCTGTTCCACCAGGTTTCATCTATGGGTTCATAGCTGGTCCAATGCATCCCATTGGATGGGGTCTCCTACTGCTGATGTTGATTCAATAGAATTGAATGGGCACACGGTAGTGAAATAAGTGGTCAGTAGTACCCAGTAGTAAACCTCACATTAGTTGTGTGGCATTTGTAGTGAGCAGGATTTTCACAGGGAAATGCAACATTTCATTTTTTCTTTCCAATATGGAGCACATGGAAAAGTCCATTTTCTTCTCATGGAGGAGAAACTACGGTTTTTAGCAGTGACCTCACAGGGAAGTACAGAGATGGGCACAGAAGACACATGGGTTTCTGCCATTCTCAGACTGCAGTCAACAAGGCCAAGTTCTTTGCACTGTACCACACCAGTACCCTCCAGCATGACTGGATTTATGACTGGAGTCGTGCCCCATGCAAGGAAACCCATCTCTTTGCTCTTTTCTTGGCTGTAAAGTCAGAGCTATTTCCAGTCAGAAGCATTTCATCCAGCCACCAAGGATGCTCTCCCAAGCAGTGCTTCAGTGTGCTCCCAGGCTGGGGAGAGGAACTCAGCTCACAAGCAAGGTGCTTGCAGGTGACAGAGACACACTAGCAGGAATTGGGTTCAATTTAGCACAAGCCTTGGGAATGCCCTTCAGAAAGCACTGCAGTGAACAACTCAGCTTTGCAGAAGCGATGCAGAGATTTGCCAGGCTGCCTCAGTAACTCAGGCATGTGTAATGTTATGTAAACCAATGTAATGAGTTGCCAAATTCCCCATGGAGATGGATATTGTAGAATGAGCTGCCATGGTGCCCTCTCAGCATCCCCCCAGCTCTCAGTGCTGGAGCTGCTGCGGTCTCTGTAAGGCTGAGCTTGGAGAAATTGGGGAACAATAACCAGGTACACTGTAATTCAGTCCTTGCTAATTATTTTCCAAACCTTTTTCCTATCCCATATCTTCCGAAAAGCCACTTCAGATGCTGGCCCCACCGGTGCTGCCAGGCCCATAACCACAGCAACGTGTTCAAAGGGGACTGCTGTAATGTTCAGAACTTTGGGAGCTCAGAAACGTTCAATTTCACTTCAGGCACTGCAGTATCTGATCAAATAACTCACAGAGCAACCAGCAAGAAGAAAAGAAGCCTGCTTCAGTGTAACACATAGCATGATTTAATTGATATAATGATGCTGATGCTGTACCAAAGGAACTTCGCTGCCTGAGTTATGTCACATAAACTCATTTTTTCTCTTCTGCAATTAAAATGATCTATGTCTCTTTTCCAAGCACAAGGAGATTAAAATAGGGATCAATTAACTTTCCAAAAACCATGAATCAGCCAGAAAACAATCTTGTACAGGAGGAAAAGCCCAGGTTTCACCCATTGGAGAGAGATATGGGCAGGATCCATGCACAACGATGGATGGGCCTCACAGGCAGAGCGGGGAAGAGTGATCATCTTCTGCTCAGCTGAGATTGAATCACTCAGCTCTGGTTATACTAACACCTAGAAAATCCAATGGGACTTTGCTACACAAGGAAAACATATTACAGTCTATAACTAACCCCATCAGTTACAGGCAGCAGCAGCCCTAACACTGCAGGGAAATTAAGCTGCTCTTCTGTTTAATGCTTTTTGCCATGCTCTTTTATTAGACACAACAGCTCAGGTCTTCTGGGACCTACCTCACCCATGGTCAATGCTTTCATCTATTTCTGATGCTGGGTTTTGTTCCAACATGTGGGTTTTTCCTCGAGGTTACATATGGACCCCTCAACCCCCAGAGCCATGGGGGCGCCTTGCAGAAAGCCACTGGGAGGGGGAAAAACCAAAGAAGTCTTCTGCCACCTCCATTCTGCATCACTGGAGCCAAATACAATGTGAAATCAAGCAATTTGGGTTTGACCTTATCATTTCCTTCACTGACTTGAAACTTTATGTTGCAATGAAGCACGAGATTAATACCCCTTGGCTGGATTGTGATAAAATCTTAGCATAATGCTGCACTATCACACAGATATGGCAATATAACACTATATGGCTGGCAGCTTTTGTCTTTCCTGAGGTGCAGCATTCCTCTTCCTTTCCCTTAGTTGTGTTGTGATGCAAGATGGGCAGAGGACTGGTGGGACGAAGAGGCCTGGGGGCTGCTAGCTCTCCCCACCTTCAGTCCCCAGCAGAAACAGAGCTGGGAGCACAGCCAGCAGCAAGAGGGGGAATGCAGCAGTGCTCTCCAAGCATCCCTGAGAAAGATTTATAGGGAAAATGTACTGCTTACTTCTCATACGCTGATATGGCCCCTATAAAAGCCTGGCTAGCAGGTATTAGCACAGAGCTTAATGCACATACAAAGCAGATGTGTCAGTAGGACCCATGGAGCAATACCCGGTGCTTTTCTAGTGGTAAGAAGAGCTCTGCAAAAAGCATACAGAAGTATTTGTGGTGGTTTTCTGGCCAAGCTGCAAGGTTACAACGGGGCTTGCTTTATGCTGAGAAAACCGCAGACAAGTTAGGACCAACAAAAGGAATAAAAATAACAAGATTTTTCTGTGCCTTCTTACAGTCACATCTGCCCCGATCATGGCTTAGAAAAATCAGATTAAACAGCCAGAGCCTAGGGAGGAGGCAGCTGGGGGCAAAGGGGAGGAGCACCGTCCCTTTAACATTTCAACAAGCAGCCCAGAGGAGACAGACACAGCAAATATCTCCCTTGTTAGTAAGGAGTATTTAGAGGAATGCTTTTATTGCCAGGTGACATTTTGGTCTCCAGTGCCACGGATGACTGCCACTCAACAGTGGTTTTTTTCCCCTTTTTGCACAGCAAATTTTACCCGGATTTTCTCCAGCAAGTGACTGGGAGCAGGGCAGGCATGCTGTCAGGGGAGCAGTCGCACACTGCTGTGCGTTGAGTCCCCAGCTGACAGAAATTAATTTGTTTTTCTTGCAACTAAATAGCTTCTGTGGCTTCACCTCAGTCAATAGTTACTTCTTGGGTCAGTAGATCACAATTACCACTTTGAAGAAAGGTTCAGTTCCTATTTATGCTTCCTGCTCTCTCTCTGGGGAGAAGTTCACCCAGGAAGTGTTCGTAAGGCCCCAAAATCTTCCTGAAATGCCTTGGAAAGACCCTCTCCATTACTAACATGCAAACCTTGCAAACGTATCTATTTTGATATTTCATCAACTAAAAGGAGAGATACCAAAACTTTTTGGAAAACAAACTCCAAAGCTGCCTGGTAAATGCTGGAACAGAAATTCTCAGTCACAGCTCTGCCCCAGGAGAAACCCCCATGTACTGGAGCTGGGGGCTGCTCCCACTGCTCTGCATGGAGCAGCTGGTGGAGACTGAACAAAGCAGAGCCCCGTGGAGAAACCTTTGGGCAGCTGGGAGAAGACAGAGAGGGTTTTCTGTAAGGGAATAGAGTTGGGTTTTCCTGCAGGAATGACCCAGTCAGAGAGAAGGCTGACATGGGAAGACCAACACCAGGAGGGTGCAGGGATTGTGCCGGCAGGTGCCTCAACTGTCAAATGGGCAATGGGGAACGGAGCTGGGCAAGAAGGGGGCCTGGACAACACAGGGGATGGGGACCGTGGGGTGGTTGGATGTGTGACACCACCCGGGGCAGCAGAGAAAGCATCAGGCCGAAGCAGTGCCCCATCACCCAAAGGAGATCGGTAAGGACATCATGGAACATTCAGCCCAGCTGGAAGCCTCACACGGAGGGACTCCATCCCATTAAGCTCTCTTTATCAGCTCAGCCCATAGATGCCCTTCAGCGATGCTCGCACAAAGCAGGCGAGCAGCAGAGCCATTAATCTTCTCAGCCCACACTTGGGAAGCCTCTCGCAGTGAGCGCTGCAAATCTCTTTAGCGGGTGATGGGAGCTGCTGGGGGCTGTAGTGCAGGGGACAGTGCGAGGACCCGCATTGCACGGGGCAGCACCACCCAGGCACAGGGAAACACGAGCATGTTTTCACAGCATTTCTTCTGACCACAGAGGAATGCCTTTGAAACCAAAAGCTCCGGAAAAGGCAGTGCTCAGGAAATGGCGTGGGCACGCTGCTGTTGAACTTGTGTGCTTGTAACAATGGAGCCCTGCTGAGCACAGGGAAGGGGAAGGTCTCTGTTCCCGACCTTTCAGACACCAACCACAACCCGGGGCAAAAGAAAATGAGGCAGAGAACACTGAGAAATGATTTTTTAAATCATGAGCTCCACCCCACATAAGGAGGGTATGTAAATCAGAGAACACATCTCACTGTAGCTATCAACACGAGCAGCAGGGAAAAAATTCTAGATGAGCCGCACAGCTCATCTCAGAACTGATACATGCAGCAGCAGCAAAACAATAGGATCTGTAAGGCATCATGGTCAGGTCTCCCCTCGCCTCTCTCAGCTGGGGAAATCCTGACCCTGCTGGCCAAGGTCATAGCAGTGCGGCCTGAAGATATCAGCGAAGTGAGGGGCCGTGGTTTGCAGAAGGGCGGGGGAACTCAGGGCTGTGTTTCTGGGATACAGACGTGCCTGGCTCAGGACCTGTTATTCCTTCTTATTCCTTCTCCCCAGGCATTTTCACAAAGCCACCAGCATCTGGGAAATAGAAATCCAAATGGCTGATGCTTTGCAGCCCTGGCTCCTTAAATAGTGTATGAAGAAGAGAGAGGCTTTGCATGATTACTTATTTTACAGGTATTTAAAAAACAGAAACACTCCCTCCATACACTGAGTATCACCCACCTCTAAAACAAAGTGCCATGTCTCTTCCGAGCAGCTGCAGGGCTGAACTGAAGGAGACCTATCCCCATCCTTTGGTCTTCAGCTTCTCCTGGCTAAATCTCACAGCTGGATCTGGTCCTGATGGGAGGACTCTGCTGGTGGGACTTGAGTGCTAGAGATGCCAACAGAAGGGCACCATCTGTAGCTGCCCCATTCTTTGGTGTCCTGTCCCTTGGGAAGACGTGCAGCTCCCTCCAAACATGTGCAGGAAGGAATTGTAGAGTCACAGAATCACAGAACCATAGAATCATTAATGTTGGAAAAGACCTCTAAGATCATCTAGTCCAATTGTTGAACCAACTTCACCATGATCACTAAACCACATCCCTCAGTGCCACATCTCCACATTTCTTGAGCTCCTCCCGTGACTCTTTCACTTCCCTGGGCAGCCTGTGCCAGTGCCTGATCACTCTTTTGGAGAAGAAATTTTTCCTAACATCTAATCTGAACCTTCCCTAGTGCAACTTAAGACCATTGCCTCTCATGCTAAAGGAAGAGGGCAATGGCAGCTGTTCATGCTCTGGTCACAGCCTGATTGGAACACCCTGCAAAGCAGAGTCATAGAGAGCATTGTGATGTGCTCCTCACCAGGCTGGCACATAAACCCAAGGAGGTTTATGTGGGGAGGAGCCTGTGGGGTATTTTAAAAAGAAATTGGACAGATTTGACATTAGGAATGGTTTGAGCAGGGCTGCTTTGGTCCTGGGATGGGGAGCTCAGAGTCCCTCAGCCCAGCTGTAATGTTGATTTTGGAAACCAGAGTCACGGTGTACAGCAGACCCTGTAGGCAGGGATGTCCCTCTGGGGACATGCAGATAGGTAAGGGTCTGGTGGGCAGGCTGCATGAATGAGTTGGAAATGAGGCATGAGCAGAAGGACTGGAGGCACTGCCAGGACGGCTTCTTGAGGGCTCCTGGAAGACAGGACGTGTGCAGGGGGAGGAGGGGGCCGTTCCCTCCTGCTGCTGCACGTCAAGCTGCCACCTTGCATTTCACGCTTGCTGAAGCACAAGACAAATGGCTCTCAGTGGTGGCCAAAGGCAGGTGCCAACATCCCTGAGCTGCCGGAGAAGACGGGAGGGCAGGAGTCGTCCAGCATCGCTCATACTCTGCTCTATCCTACACAGAGACTGGGCTAAGTTCCACAGCAATACCCAGAGGATGAGGAGGCATGGAGAGGTCAGAGATGAATACCTCTGTCACCCCGAAAAGTGTCATGGGAATGAGTGGTGCTTGCAGAAGCAGTCTTTAAACTCTATCTTTAATTAATAAATATTAGTAATAATAAGGTAATACTTCTGTGCGTGTTTCCCAGACTGTGAACTGATGGAGTGCTAGGCTTCAGCTTGTGCCTGGCCATGGAGTTCCTTGATGTGGAGCCTGCAGGATGAGTTCCCAGCTTTGCCTTGGACTTCCACCATCACTGTGGTGTTGCCTTATACCTGGACTCTAGATTGTGTCCATCTCAGTTGGATGCTGAGGATATAGGCCCCACCGTGGCTTCACCTTCCTGTGAGAGAAGCCCTGATCTCGCTGCTCCTCAATGGCTAGGAGCACATGGGTGGCTACAAAGCTTCAGCTGCCTGGGGCAATCACAGAACACAGCAGTCCTCTGATGGGAGCATGAAACAAGAAGAAGCTGCACAGAATTAAGCAGGTTTGTGCACAAGGTAATGAGGTTTTTGTCCAGAGTAGGGTAGAAGAAAAAAAAAATCCGAAAACACAACCAGTTACATCTCCTACTTTCTCATTAACCTTCCAGCTAAATCACAGCTCTTCCTCCTTGACGTGACATCTTCCCATTAGGATGATGAGCCGGGTGGGAGTAGCAGCTTGCAGATACTACCTAAGGAAATCTCTTTAGGGATTATCATAAACACTGGAGTTTTTATCCACATGCTAATATGCTTTGATCTCTAGATAGCTGAAGCACTCTCTTTGTTGTAAAATAAATACGATGTCATTTGTCCTATTTATCAGCCCCAGTATGGCAGGGGCCACTTCCTTGGTGAGAGACGAGAGCTGGCCTCTTTGACCATCACCTCTTGGCTCCCCAAGGAAGGATGTTATTAGATAGACAGAGGAAGGATACTGAGAGGTAACAACAGGCAAAGCTTTCATGCTACTCCCTGTTCTCCTCTCCCAGCCATTGCTGAGCCAAGGGAGGAACTAAAGACATTAAAGCTAAAGAGTCCTTGCCAAAACCCTTGAGGTCTATTCTTCATCAACTAGAGCATAACAACCAATTAATGAATATAGATAGGTTTTATGAAAAATGCATGATGAATGTACATCTCATCTTGGAAAAAGGACTCCTTAAGGCTTAGAAACGCATCAATACCTTGAGGAAGGTACCCGAGTTCACCTGAATGACCTTGCTAATGTGTGGAAATGATTCTGCCCATTCAGCTCAAGATGTGAGTGCTCTGACACATCTGGCTGGCACAGTCAGGAAGTCAAAATGCTCAGTGCTGGCTTGCATGTAATGAAGAACATGATGGAGGGAATGACTTGGAGGAGAGCTTGCCCAAAGTTTATAAATGGTATCAAACCATTGCGGGGGAGCAGCTGATGTTCTCAAGGGGAGCACTGCTATTCAGAGGGCAGCATCACAGCCACTGAACACCTCAGCCCCAAAAAATCAAGAATTCAATTCACCTGGTAAGGAGTTTCTTTTCAGCTTTTTTATCCCTTCAAAGCTTTCTATCTTGGTCAGCACTCAGCTTCATTATGTCATTTTTGGTTTACTGAAAGAAGAAGATAATAATGTAATAACTCCCCCACCCCCCAGGAGACAGACAGCTACCTTTGTTGTAATGCCACGTCCAGCTCAGGCTCATGGGGATAAATGCAAGATGACAAATGTCCTCGGGGCTCCCCAGAACCATCTCTTTGGTATTACCCTTCCCATCTAAGAAGCTGTAGGGCTTTCCTGCCCAGCTCCAGGAAAGCAGCTTGTCATCCTCAGGCTTCACCCAAGAGGTTGAGGAGCGTCAGCATAGCACTGTAAACCTTGTGTTCCTGTCAGCCCGCAGTGATTAGTGTTCCCAGATTAATAGATACAGCTCTCTTTAAAATCAGATCAATAGTTCTCACTCACTTTTTTGGTCCTGTTCCCTGAAGCGCAGGCATTCAGCTATCACTCCCACAGATATATTGCACAAGGTGCAATTCTGCATGGAAATGAGCTTCCCAAGAAGAGCCAGTGGCTGGATAATAGCTCTGCTTCTGACCATGCCTTATGGATGGTAGCTGCCTGGTCACAGGCGGGTATTATTTCAGGGCTGTGAATAATCCGGGCAGTAAGGAGGGCTCATGGCCTGGGTTCCCCAAACAGGAACAGTGCCACTGGGGATAATGGGTCCCCTGCTGCAGCAGCACTGAGGTAAAGCCAAGCCAATTGCTTCCCAAGCGTGAGATGCTCATCATGTGGCAGAGCTTCTTGTCTAACGGCACTAAATGATTGATGCTGCAGACGCAATCATTTGCTTGGCTGGACGTTGCGGGAGCAGTGGTGATACACAGGAAAATCCATTACTGCGCTGCTCCGTCCTCATTGACTCCCTCACACTCCACGCTTGTCTGAGCAGACATCAGCCCATCTATAAAACAGCCCCTCATCCTAAATACATCTTGACTCCATATCACTACCTGACTGGCTGAGCTTTATTTTATCTTTTAAAATGTTTTCCTTTCTGCTTTCCTTCTTTTTGCACTCTGACAAGCATCTCTTGGAAGGAACTGCTCCTTGTGCAGAGGTACTGCACAGAACAAGGCAGTCAGAGCGTTCCTGGCCTGGGGGAGCAAAAAGTCACCAGGAAATAATTGCTGACATTTAATGTCAGCTGGGATGAACATTTTACCAGTGAGGCTCAAGTGCTGACGTTGTGAGGGCACGCAGCTCCACATCCTCCATGGGGACACCGGACTCAGTCCTACAAGAGCTGCTGCAGACGTCCCATTACCTGTCAGAAACCCTTGGGATCTAATGCATTTCCATCCAGTATTTCTGGAATTGCTTTTTATAATTTCCAGCAAGCACAAAGCTTATTTTTAATATAAAACAAGGTACGTGCCATCATCAGCACAGCACTGGGCTCCCATCAATACAAGATAATTGGGGAAGCAAATCCCCCTGGCTAAACAGCACAGGGTGGAAGCACAAGCACTCTGCAGTCATTATGCAATTGGCCCAACTTTTTGCATAGCCATTTCAAATGATCAATGAGCCTGACACGTCCTTGTAATTAGATTTTGTAGCTGATATCTGAGCTCATGCTAAATTAGGCTGATCTCCTGCTTTCAGAAGCAGATGTGAGTTATCTGCCATTGACGTGCTCTAAACACAGAGGGACTAACAGTCCCCAGAATGTTGATCTTGCGGTGCTGGTTTTGATTGAGTGGTTTCATTGCAGGGGACTTGCAGTGTTCCTCCTCCTGGAAACTCCCAGCTCTGCAATTCAAGAGCCAAGAACTCTTGGGAAGGTGCCAGATGTGGCACAAAACAATGTCATCATAGAATCATAAAACTGTTTGAGTTGGAAGGGACCACTAAAGACCATCTGGTCCAGCTCCCCTGCAGTGAGCAGGGACACCTACAGATCCATCAGGTGCTCAGAGCCCCATCCAGCCTGACCTTGAGTGTCTCCATGGATGGGGCACCCACCACCTCTCTGGGCAACCTGTGCCAATGCTTCACCAGTGTCCTTCCAGCTGTCCAGATAACACCTCTCCTTGAATGTAGCTCAGAGTGCTGCTGATGGTCTTGGACATGGGGGAAGCCATCACACCCTGCTTATGATATATAACAGAGATATATAACAAAATACATGCTAACTGACCTACCCCAGGCATCAGCTTCCCCAGTGCACCAACTCTGGGAGCTCCAGCAGTGAGATGGAGTAGAGCATCATGCAGAAGGTTTGCCAGTGATCCTTCCCAGAAGGTTTGCAAGTGAACCACCAGCTCCAGCCAGAGGTGGGCACCTAGGGAACACATGCTGATTCACTGCTCCTTTAGGCTGGGTGGCATCTCCAGCTGCTGGGATCTTTCTCCAGCAGGAGAGACCTAAGGACCTACAAAGAAGGCTCAAATCTGACACACAGCTCTAGTCCAAAACATGAGGGGAAACCTTTCTGAAAGTGGCAAGACATCTGCTGATATTTCTTAGAGTGCTTTCATTTGACCTTCTCTTAGAATAATTCAGGATTTCCTGGCTTCAAGGCAACATTTGCTGACATCCACTTTTTTTTCATTTTAAAGGGTCCCTTAGAGTGCAGAACTCCAGTGACCCCAACACAATGCTTCACTTGTGTTGCAAGTAAAGCCTGGAGAGGGTGCAGTATTTTTTCCTTTTCACCGTTTCCAAATGTCACCAGCACTGAGTTTCTGCTCTAACCTCTGCTCTCTGCTTATGCTTTAGCTGAGAACCCTCTCAGTCTCCCAGGATGAACTATGCTTTGATTTTCCCTGGCCAAATGCCAGCATGGGACTAAATGCTCTCCCAGAGGAGCTGCACACCTCCCTCACCCACCTCCGTCTGCATAATTAGGAGAATGACTTTATTTTGGCAGAATATACATGATATAGGACGTAAGGATATAAGTTAGAGAAATACTGGCTGAGGGAAAGGTGGTCCTACCTGTCTGAGACAGGAAGAGTTGAGATGGATGGAGGGAGGGGACAGGATGTGCTGAAATGCTCCAGGAGTCACTGTGGATGAAGGTCCCAGAGCATCCCCAAGCAGGATCCCCCTACACCAGCTTTGGCTCCTTGCTACATCCCAGCACATTGTGCAATGCAGGGATGCAGCAGAGATGATCCAGCAGGTGTAGCACCAACCCACTGCCTGCCTCCTCCCTGCTGTGACTGAACACTAATTACTGTGATGATTGACTCCTTTGTTATTTATTACAGTAGTAGCACCCTAAATTTTGCGAGCAACATCTCATGGCCGTTCTGGACCAAAAGCCAATTGAGATTGCACTGCAGGCAATATCTTAAAATGAAATCCTCCCAGGCACATCTGATGATGAGTAGAGCAGTATCTCTGGGTTGATCTGCTGTCCTCATCTTGTCCCCCCTCGAGTCTTTCCTGGGCTTCTGGGGCTACTGCTTTTGGGGCTGCTCCTGCAGCAAATGCAGCAAATGCAGAGCAATGCTGGGGAAACTGCAGTGCAGGCAGACGCTGCTGCAGCTGCTGCAGAGGGCTGTGCCCTCCCTCTGTTTCCTACAGGCCAGCAAGAAGAAGAGGGCACCTTTCCCACCTTGTCCCCTGTTTTCACCCCCAGGTCAGCTCCTTTCTGATGCTCCATTCACAGACCTTCTCAAAATACAGCTCTCACCCTGCAGGCAAACCCCATGGGATGATCTGAAGCAGGGGGCTGGCAGTTGACCCTGCAGACCCAGGGCTAGGTGATGGATGGCTTGCTGGGTGCTGCTGGGGGGTGGAGATATTTTCCATCACCCCACTGAGATGACAGCCTACAAGGAGCCTGCCAGGAGCTGGGACAGGGCTGGAGGTTATTTATTTATTTATCACTTTCTTCCTTTCCACAAACCTAAAAATAAATCAATTGAAATGAATAGTGGGAGCCAACCAAGGCCAGCATAGGCTCGCAGCACCTCTGAACGCCACAGCAGCAGGAGCAAGCAGCAGGTTGAGATGCAAAGCTGCCTGGTGGGGCTGGCATTTGACTTCCAGCTTCCTTTCACGCAGGATGCAAAGGTCACTGCATCTGCTGGCTCTGTGTCTGCCTCTCCCTCTTCCTCCTGCCTGCTGGGATGAAGGTCTGTGGGCAGGCTTTGATCTTCAGCTGTTTCAAGCCAAAGCCTCAAGTGTCTTCTCTGGGATATGAACACCCCCAAGAGGAAAGAGCTGCCACCTTTGTGCAAGATCTCAGCACCCCAAAGCTCTCAGCCACTCCATCACCCCCAGCAATTCCCAAATCCTACCCAGGAGCTGGAGCACTTGCCAATGGACTTGTGCCTGGTCCTCCTTGTGCCAAAGCTCTGCTACACTTCATTCATCGTAAGTTTTTTGTAAGGGAATTGCCCTCCATTCCACAATATCTTGCTGGCAGAAATGCTCCAGGGTGACTGCAGTTTGGCCATAAGCCCCCTTGGGATGCTCAGCTATGACTTAAGCAGTGCAGCAGCTTGCTTGCTGAATCAGAATCAAACTCCAAAAGCAGTCACAAGAGATTTAGACCTCTCCACTCCTCTGAAAGATAGGGAAGTCAGGAGCTTCAGGCAGAGGAATGTGATTTTGGCATCTATGGCCAGCAGCCCCACCAACCCCAGGCATGTGACTCAAAGGCAGGAGCCCACTTGGGGAGAGAATCAAGTGTCTGCTGGAATGTCTCCCCCTCTTTTATGGGGAGTCTGAGGGATGCTGCAGATAGAGGGGTAGGGCAAGGTGAGCACTGCACACAAAGATCACCAACAATGCTATACCCCTCTCTCATGACCAAAACCCCTTAAGAAACGCCAAAATTTCTCCTGATTTCTGCTGTAGATGAGATTTCCAGGCACAGCAGTTCATGCCACAGAGGAAGCCAGAGTGGGACAAGGGCTTGAAGTAATCCCCATCTGAGATGATACTGAAGCACAGCCCTCTCTGCCTCCCCATGGCAGTGGGACAGGAGCACACCTGCCCACCTGCCCCCTGCCCTAACTCCTCGGTCCTTCTTCTGTCCTTCCCCAGCACAGCAATTTGTTCTGGTGTCACAGCAGCCAATACAATGAATCTAATAAATATGAATATGACCTTGACGGTTCCTCCACTAGCAGAGAGGCTGGAAATAAAAGCAAAACATACATATATATTTAAAATTTCAGGAGCTCGGAGCTCAGAGGACATGCAGCAAGCAGCACTGCTACTACAGAGCTCACTTATTAATCCAGGGCTCAACGGGAAATACAGGAAAGGTCTCTGATGGATGAATTGATTGACTGATAAATTGATAGAAAGCCGAAGTCTAAATCCATTCAGACAATGTGAAATGCTTCTATATTTTGATTGTTTTGATACAGTTGTTTTGTCTATCATATAAAAATCCAGTATGTAAGTAGAAACAAGAATGCACTGAAGATTGTGAAGAGTTCTGGGAGTTATTTTTAGTGGGAATAGAATTGTTTCAGTCTCTTTTCTCCAGCCTCATACTGTCCCTGTTCCAGCTAGTGTTGCAGAGACCTGCCATCTGCTGGGCTGCTGTCTGTGAGACTGCACAGCACAGACAGGCTCTGAAAAATACATTGCTGTTGTCAGCATTGTAAAAAGGAGTGGGTCAAGGATGGGTGGGTGATGGACGAGTGGGTGGATGGATGGATGGATGGATGGATGGATGGATGGATGGATGGATGGATGGACGGAGAGAGCCTAAAAATTGTCTTTTCTAGAGAAGTAGTCTCGTGTGACTGCAGCTAGGTTAACTGAATTGCTTTGAGGCTCTCATTTGGATGCTTTTCAATGGGAAGTTTAAAATAATCTATTAATCTAGCTATTCTTACTGTACAGAAACCATCCCATCTGGTAGAATCACTGGGCTCAGTGCTTCTGAAGGCAAAGCTGCTGCAGAGAAGTGGTGGGAAAAGGAAGTTTCATATTGGTGGGTACTGGGTGGAGATGTAGGGTCAAGTCAGTGGGTTCAGACAGAGGGCAGGAAGTTTTTCTGGCAGCTGAGTTGAGTCTGAAGCTGTTATAAAGCAAGGGATTGGAGCTGGGTGGTGCGGTAGCAAATAGCACCATGAAGGCAGTACACAGTTATTAGTTCTTAATGGTGATTAATGGCTCTAATAGCATTCTACCAAACCGCCTCTTCTGTTCTCTGCTGTGTCCTTCTGAGACCTGAATATGCAGCGAAAACTCTGAAATAAAGACCACACTGCCTTGATATTTCAGCATTGTTACTAACAGCGATCAGCCCAGCTTTCCTGCCACTGTGAGCTCACACACCAATGCTACTCACATCTACACATGAGAAGAATGAGTGCCCTGCAGAGCCAGGCACTGCTCCCAGTCCCAAACCACATCCACCCCTTTGATGTGTCCCCCTGCCCAGCAGGCACTGCAAGCTCTGGTTTACAAACCTGTCCTTCTCCAGTGATTCCTGCTCCTTCAGACACTACAAAGCCCATCACTTCCTCCCCAAAGTACATGTTAATAATTTCATTGTACTTAGTGATACTGAACATCCAGTCCTGGGTGAATTCCCAGTGTGTCCCCATTGCAGCACAGTGACTGGGATGCTTTGCAGAGCAGCTCCAGTTCCTTTGCTGGAGATAGTCACCTGCCACCAGTAAAACAGCTCATTGAATGCGCATCTTGAGGCTGCTGGAGCTCTGGGGGGAGACAGGGGGGAAGGGGGGGTGCTCGATCCCTGGTAAACACCCCCACAGATGGAACCAGAGTCGTATAGGAGCTTGTCTGTGTCTGTGCAGCAATGCTCTGCACGTTAAACACCTGCTGAAGAACCTGGAGATGATGTCAGCAAGTGGGAGATTGGTGCTCTGAAGACTGGTGCCCACTTTTCCCCCCTCCAGCCCAATTAATTCCTGTTGCAATCTGTTGTTTTTTCTCCACAGTACTGGTCACTAAATGACCTCCTGAGCTGTATGAGCAATGTAAATACAGCCCCTAAAAATGACCTTCCCAAACTCTGGCTGAGGATCCCACAGGACTGCAGCCTGCTGCAGAAGAGGTTAATAGAAACCAGCTGCAGCCAGCAGCTCCTTGCCTATATTTCAAATCTGTCTATGTCCTCCCCCAAAATGCCATCCAGGTAAGGTGAAGTCTAATTGATTCTCTCTCCATCTCCTGCTTTGTTCCATGTTATTGATGGTAGTCTGCCCTCCCTGTGGGCGCAATCTAGTGAGGATAGCTGTGCCCTTCATTCCATGGCAGAGAGCATGAATCTTCTAGCGGAGGAATAGGAAAGCCCTGGGGGATCATGAGCCCAAATGAGTTTCAAAGAAAAGTTCAGGATGTTTTGCAAAACCTCCTATAGCTTTGGAGTAACCTTAAAGCAATACGATCAGACTGGGTGGAATGCAAGCTTGGTGTTTGCAGGAGATTAGGAGATTCTAAAGCACCCCAAAAATGGGGAGTGGGTCAAGTCTTTTTTCCCATCGTGCCTTGAAAAGTGAGCTCTTCAAAGGCTCCCCTGTTAACAGCCCAGACAAGCTCTCATTGCTGTCTACCAGTGCTGACATTTCTGAGCCCCCATGACCTCCAAGGTAGGCTCTAAACCTGTGGGACAACAGTGCTGGTGCAGGTGCCCTTGGGACCCCTTCTCCTATCAAAATGCACCTCCTGCTTTCTCCTAGCAAATTTGTGAAAGCCCTGCAGAGAAGATCAGCCAGCTCTGAAAGGATTACCTGCTGGGCTTAGCTTTCCATTGATGCTTCAGATCTAATGATGGGGCTATTTTTCAAAAGGGACATCCCACACTTACTTCCTAGGAGTAATGCAGTTTGCTAGTACAACCTAATCACACAATCCCTGATGGTGATGGATGGTGTTAATTACAGCATGCCCTCCAGGAGCCATGGCCCAGACCAGGGAAGGGCCCACGAACACACTGGGCAGGAATATATATGCCTCTTGCCACAAAGCTGAATCCACCAGCAACAAGAATGGTTGCCCTGAGAAGCTATAGCAGCTGTATTTGGCGTCTTTGAAAAACTGTTGTTTGCTGGCAGAGCATTTCCTTTTGCAGCTTGGAGGTTTTTCAGCAGGTCTTTCTCCCATAGGTGCCTCATAATGTGGTGGAACAGGCTGGAAGTCTGTCTTCTGCCCGAAAGTCTGCCATTTGTCACAGCTTTAAGGAAATTTATCCATCCTTGCACCTTGTTATTAGAAAACCCTGAAGTTGAGAGCTTTGAATGGCAGCATCTCACTCGAAGGAGATCTTACCACAGATTTTCTCAGTTTTGAAGTGACTCCTCAGAGCTGAACTCCATCTGCCATAGGTAAGAAAACCAATAAATTGTCTGTTACTCCCAGGCTGTTACCTGCCTCCAGCTGAATCCCAGCAGGCTGTAAGAAATCGCTGCCTCCCACCCAGCCCACAGGTCCCACATGGCCAATTCTTGCCCAGTCTGAGGTGTCTGGTTGGATCCTTCACTCTTGCCAACTCCTTGCCTGAGTGCTGATCCCAGACTGGGAGCAGTCCCCAGCCCCTCAGGAAAAGATGCATGGATAGGCAGGATTCCCAGGCAGCATGCATTTTATAGCAAACCATGCACAGATTTCTCTTGTATCTTGAGAAATTCAGCTAGTCTCAAGCCTTGTGCAGAACTGCAAAATTTCCTGCTGTAATGTGCTCCAAGTTTGCTCATCTTGGGTTTGGCATACACCCGAATAAGTGTCTTGAGGAAAGGAAAGGAGAGCTCCAGCTGCTCCCAGAAACAGACCTTTGGAGTGGACTCTGAAAGCAGATGCAAGCATTGAGAGTATAACATTCCCATATTAAAGTGTGACTGCCCAGGCAGCTTTGGAAGCAGCCAGGTGATGGTGTCGGAAGCTTTTGAATGGTTTTCTCTGCTGTCCTGGATGCATACACACAGCCCAGGATGAGGAGGACTGCACTCAGAGCGTCCTGGTCCTGAAGGGAACCTGATCCTGTGTCCCCTTCCTCTGCTGAGGGGAAGGTGGGGTCCAAACAGCAAAAGGACAAGTAAGGCTATGTACAATTCGGCTTTCACCCAGTGCTTTGCAGTGGGCTGTGCTGGTGTCCCGCTAGATGGCACATCAGGATAGGCAGGGCCACCACCTGCTCCTCCTCCGGCGCTGCCTCCAGACCTTAGGGCTACAAAGCAGACACAGAGCAGCTCCGGCCTCTGCTTTCCCCAGGTGGAAAACAGCAAAGAAAAGACCTCCGAAGCCCTCATCCCCCGGTATCCCTCCTGCTAGGGCTGTGCTGCCTCTGCAGTGCTGCTTACCCCAGTGTCCCCCTATACAGCCCCGTCCTACTGCCCCACAGCATGGCCCAGTGCCAGGCAGGGACAACGTGGAGCTACGGGATGATGGTTGAGCTGCTTTCAATGCAGCTGGTGACAGGTGCCATCTGGGGCCCTGCTGTGAAGGAAGTGATCAGCTGAGATGAATGTAACTCCTGAGAATAATAATCAGTTCACTGGAGCATCAAGTTGTGAGGTCTCTCTGGTCCATCCCTGCCTGCGTGATAATGGTGCCAGGAACTGATCCTCCAGCTCGGGGCCCCTCTGCTTCCCGCAGCCCAGGTACTGCCTGGGTCTCCTTGGTGACGGATTAGGGGATTAGAGGGCTCAGGTGAATGGTGGGCACACGGTTGGGTTTCTCCTGGAACAGCAACGTTTAACTGTGCTGTGGGAAGCCATGTGCCTGGGATGGGAGGAGTAGGATGTGGAAGGCTCTGTCCCACCACCGTGGAGATGCTCAGGGTGAGCATCTGGGGCTGTGAAACCTGCCGGATGTCTGGGGCTCCCACCACTTTGCATAGCTCTCATGGTCATCCGCTGTCCCCCAGTGTTTCCACGCTGGTCCTGCAGCCTGTGAGCTTTTACAGTTTGCTCTCATCTTTCTGCATCTCTTCTCTGCTCCTTTCGGTCCCTGAACATTCCCTTTGTTCTTCTGTTCTCCCAGCTTTTCCCAAAGCAGTCCCAGAGCTGGCTATTTCCCATCAGGACCTTCCCTCTGAAGAGGGAACTGCCTGGTCTCCCTGAACAATCCCACCACGCCATGAAGCTACCAGTGTCACAGTGGCACTGAGACCACAGCATCTCTGTGCACTATTGCAATTTCAGTGAGAGGAACTGGGGTCACTTTTATCCTAAATTATCCAGTCATAGCAGCTCTGGGAAGGTCCCTTTCTCAACTCCTGTGTGACATCTGGTTAAGTATAGGAACAGCCTGCCCAGGGAAGTGGTGGAGTCACCATCCCTGGGGGTGTTCAATAAAAGTGTCGATGTGGCACCGAGGGACATGATTTCGTGGGCATGGTAGGAATATGTTGATGATCTTAGGGGTCTTTTCCATCCTTGATGATTCTACGATTCTATGACCTGTGCTGCCAATAGGGCAGAGACTGGGACAACAGAATGTCCCGATGGAGGCAGAACATGGTGAGTGATATACAACACAATTCTATGAAAATACAAGGGCAGGAAAAAGAGTAACCAAGCAGGGCTGGAGTTTGGAGAGAGAGATGGAGAGATTTCTCCCACTTGGTGGGAGCATTGCAGCGTGCCGTGACAGTGGACATGAGTGCTTCCCTTCCAACCTCCCGCATCTCCTCCATCCTGAAGACTATAAACCCCACAAATCTCCCTCTGATTCCCTATCACACGGCTGAAGCCAGGACAGAGCTATTAAAGTTAACTATTACCCAAAGTGAGTGTTTATTTGGGGTAATAGAGGCCCTGGGGAAAGTGAGGGAGGGGAGAAGGAAGGCTCTTGTTGCTTTTCTGCAAGATATGGCCAGCCTTGCAGCACCGGGGCAGCAGCCTGCCCTGAAGTGGTGCTTGAACAAGACGAATGCTTAAATAATGGTGGGCAAACAACTGCTAGGAGCAGGGTGGGAAAGCACGAGCCACCGCCAGCCACTGAGCTACAGCTAGTCCCAGAGTACAGTGATGGGGATGCCTTGGGGTTTCCTAGCGTAGGGTCCCCATCCCCTGCTCCCTGCAGGGCTGTCTTCTCCCACCACCTCATCTCTCTCCAGCCATGTCCTGCCTCCACCAGGACACTCTGTTGTCCCACTCCCTTTCCCTTTGGCCACACAGGTCATAGAATCATTAAGTTTGGAAAAAACCTCTAAGATCTAGTCCAACCATCAACCTGTCCCCATCATGCCTATTAATGCATGTCACTCAGTGATATATCAACCCTTTTCTTGAACACCTCCAGGGATGGTGAATCCACTGCCTCCCTGAGGTGTGCCAGTGCCTCACCACACTTTGAGGAGAAATTTTTCCTAATATATAACCTGAACCTGAACCAGGTGAGTGGAGGATGCTGAGCCTCTATAGAGGCTGTCTCCTGTCCCTGGGCTGTGTGAGACCGTTCTCAGACCCGAGCAGCTTTTGCAATGCCCGGCAGCAACCACTACTCTGCAGTCCTTTGCTGTCTTCAGAGACACCTGAAGAACCTGCCTGGCAGCTCTTTCTCTCTTAATTGTGTTTTCCCAAGTCAATGGATAACTTTACAGCCTGGGACAAGAAAACATCAAACAGCATAACCTTGGAAGAGCAGCTATCAACAGTAGGGCAGACGCTACGTTAGTCGCTGTGGGAGGACAATAAAGTTCAGAACCAAACCCATTTTGAAAGCCACTGCCACAGCTTGTGGGGTCCTCTGTGGCAGTGAGGTGGGAATCCTAGGCATCCATGGAGTCTTCTCCAGATCTCCACTCTGCTGCCCATCTCTACCAAGCCCACCAGCCCCATCTTGGCAGCTCCCATCACTTGCCTCTGATGCCAGGACAAGATATGCACAGCACCACTGTATGCACATGTGGTATGCATGCCCAGGTTTGGGTGCAGGTCCAGGGCTGCCTCCTGCCAATGCAGCTCAGCCAAGAAGCAGGACCCCCTCCTCCAGGCTCTCGCCTCAGCTTTTTGTTCCTCCTCCCCACCTTCTCCTTCCCTCCCTGTCCTTGACCAGCCACGATCTTGGCATTCCTGCAGCTTTACAGCCCCATAACCACAGTGGGATTGAGGCAAAGTTTTACAGCAGTGTTGCCTCATCGCTAGAGCACAAACAAGGCCAAGACAGCACCAGCAGCAGTGGGGAGGCTTGCAGGGGAAATGTCACAGGGGGACAAAGGGGTCTGCAGGCATGGTGAAGGGCTTTTGGCAGAATGAGGCCCTTGTGTGCTGCCCAGCTCTGCTGAGAACCTCAGCAGGGATGAGCCTGATTTGAGCTGCATCCCAGACTTGACAGCATTTGGAGAAAAGGTTTTTTCTTTTTTCTTTTTAATTGCTGCTTCCTCCTCTCAGAGGAGAGGAGCCACTGGGCCTGTCCAGGGCCTGGCATTCCTCTCAGGGATGCCCAACACAAAACAATGCTCCATTGCTTTATGGGGCTGTGCCCTCCCAGCAGATCCCAGCTTGTCTTAAGGATGGCCTCACCAGCCCAAACAATAACAGCTGGCCCTAACATGGAGGCAGGGCCTTCTCAGGGCCTCCAACTGTGGGCTAGAGCAGAGTGTCACCACCCCTTGGGTCTGGCACTGGGCCTGGGGAGAGGAAAAGGGCAAGGATAGGGAGCTAGGGGTATGTAGCCTCATTCTGTGCTTCTCAGTGCCACAGTGGGGAATGTCTCACTACTCATAGCTGCATGATGACCTCAATATGCTCCAGCCAGCCTTATCCCTAAAGACTGGGCATGGAGGAAATTCCTCTTGACAATGGGGTTACAGATGAACAAACAGAGGGACAGCCATGGATGGGCCTGAAAGGTTGTGGCTGTTAGGGTTCCCATTCCACATAGAAACAACACCATCAAGAGCCATCAGGGAGAAGCAGCCAAGGCAGCCCCATCCACACTTTCCTCTCATGCCCTTTGCGGGGGTTTCCCAGCCACAGCTCTGTTGAGGAAGGACGCTCTGGTTTCACATGCAATAAACAGCCACTCTCTGGACTTTCATGACATCACATTCCTCATATTCTCAATGATCTCGCCAAGAACAGTTTGTCTCCACAGCCAGAACAAAGTGCAGGACTCAGTGGTGGGCCAAAGGGCAAACTGAAGTGTGTTGGGTGGAAGGAGGAGCTTGATGGGCATGTGATGCCTCACTACAGGAGCTGGGAAGGCACTTATCAAAGAGGAACGACAACCTGGTTCTGTCCATACCAGCCAATGTGAGACCATACATCAAAATGAGTTCCTGTGAACAGTTGTGTGGAAGGAGATGGCTTTCAGAAGGAGGCTTGGACCCATCAGCCCATCCACGACTGACTGGGACATCCACAAAGCTTTTCACAGTTCCCAGACCTCCTCAGGGGCTCTAGGTACTGTTGCACATCCTCCTAGCGCCTCACTCCACAGAAGCACCCATCTTCTCCACAGCCCCCAACCACCTTCCTCGTGCCACAGGTCCCCTGTCCCACGGTCAACATTATCCCCTCCCTCTCCCACCCCAGTTATGACCTTATTTTGCAGACAGAAGACTTCAGAAAGGTAAATCTTAGGCTGTTCAGAAGTTGAAGCCAACAGCAAATGCTACCCTTTGCCAGCTATACAGTGAAGGAGTAGATCCCAATTCCCATGGGTCCTGGCATCAATCACAGCATAGAGAACAGTGGCTCCCCGTGCACTGCTTCCATTTCTGTCCAGGTAATGTGAAGCAGAACTGCAGAGAAGTGACAACAGAAGGTGTGTGACTTGGTGTCCTGCTCTCACAATGCCTTCACCAGGATAATCTGAGGGTGATACTGAAGCCTGGAAACAAGAGAGGGAGGTGAAGAACTCGGAAAGAAAAACAGTGCCACACCTGGGGACTGTCTAAAAAAAGGATGTCAGACTCCTCAGCATCTTAATGGAGTTCCAGGTGGCGGAACCAAGACACTTAATGAAAGAGGAGGATTTCTCTGGAAAATCTGATTGAAACACAAGCCCTATGGAAAGCAATACAAAACTGTTGATTTTAATGTGGAATAAGGCTCATGATTCCACAAGTGTAGCCAGAAGGCAAACACAAAGATGTTGGATAAGACATACGAGGTCCAGCCAAAAACATTTTTTTATAGAGCTGTTTAGTTTAGCCTGTATGCATACAGGGTAAATATATAGGAGTGTGTGCGTATGCCTACAAATACATATTTCTACTATATATGTACTTGTAGATGTTTGTGCAGGTGCATGCATGCAAAAGGCATGAGCTCAACAGCCCTGGCCAATGTGCAGCTGGCTGTTTGCATGTGTACAAAGGTGTATGTATACACACAGACTTAACACCAAAGGGGATTTTGCCTGCCTCTCCAGCCCAGGACTTCCTCATCCCTCCTCTCTCGTCTAAACCCTTGGGCAGGAGGATGCTCACATCCCTCAGGGCTGTTCCTTCTCCTGTTCCAGGGCAAAAGGTAGGGGAACTCCATGGGCCTTCTTGGACAGCAAAAACCCTCTCCCACCCTCCTCTGCACAGCATTGCAACATCAGCTGGAGGAAGAGCTCAGCATTCCTCTGAAGTGTCAGCCTAGGCCACAGAATTGCGCTCCCAGCACTGCCTGGTGCTGCAGGTTATCGTCACACACCAGTCCTGCCCTGCTTGGACACCTGCTCTCCTAACCCAACCAAATAAAAAAGCCTTTTTTCCTTTATGAAGCTTATAAAACCAACACACACACACACATGTGAGTAGCAGACAAAGGCAACAGAAGCACTACTTACAACAGGAGGGAAGAGAGACGCCATCTCCATGAGATAAAATTTTATTACAAAATATTAGATAGATTAGTAGTTGTAGGGGCTGTGTAACAAACAAAAAGCATCACCGGAAAAAAAATAAACCTTCCACCCAAGTTTTCCAGGTCCAATTACTTTTCTCGCTATGCTCATTCTGGGCAGTGAATGATCACGTTCAGCCCACCCAGACATGCCAAGCAATGCAGTGCTTTCCTATTTACAGCTGTTGTGCTGCTATGATACAAGCTGCCGAAGCTGGGTTTGTTCTGCACAAAGCACAGGAAACCTCGCAGGAAGAGCCCCCCAGCTCCCAGACCTTCCCCCATGTCTCCTGTCTGCCCTGGGAAGGGACAGGGTACAGAGAGACCTTCCTCCGGCTCAGTTCCCTATCTCTCCCCTGCTGTTGGCTTTGCTCCTTCAGCATCCCTCCCCTCCTGCCCCAGCTGATTCTGGGGCTCACAGGCAAAGCTTCCTTCAGCCACCAAACACACAGCTGGAGACAGAAATAAAGGAATAAAAGCTGAGATGCACTCTGGTTTTGCTGGGGATTCTTTCAGTATTGCCTTTGCACTGGTAAAATATCTGCATGGCAACATTTTGCACACAGACCAGAGGTGCAAAGATGGACTGGAGTGGGTTATTCATTATGGCACATCTTCCCCAGTCCCCCGTAAAAATAATCTCAAATGCAACAAAAATATAGATGTGTGTCTATGTGAGGATGAGCAGATGCATTTTTTTCTGTAGTGAAAAAAAAAAAAAAAAGATAATCAGGTAAATTATTTCAAATTCCCCTAAGATTTAAAGCTGCCTGTTGCCTGGATCAGCATTTCTTGTTTGTCAGCATGTGGGTTTTGGGCCCCAGGAGATAGAAATGGAGGCAGCTGTCTGGAGGTTTCTGTCCCCAAAATAAAAGGGGGGAGCAATGAACTCCCTCTAGGAGAGTGACAGGTGAGGGGTGAGCCCACCACCAGCCCCATGGCACATGCAGTGAGCTGGTCAATCCAGTGCCCTGTAGTTTAACTCATGTGTTTAGGAGGTTCAGCCCATTTTGCCCTGATTCTGTCCTGAGGGTCTCCAAAAGGAAGCAAGAGGAGAAACCAACAGCACCTGCCCCAGTATGTTGGCTTCTACCACTTGTACACACCAGACCTCAACACACGCAGAGACGCCACAGCCAAGAGGATGAAACGTGGATAAGTCCATTGGCCCCTGTAGCCACTGCTCCCCACCGAGCCATGATGGAAGAGCTAAAGTAAGGACATGAGGACGTGACCGTGACCAGAGCTTGGAGCCATCCATGGCTGCAGTTAGCAAAAGATCATTTATGCGCCTGAAGATGCTGCAGTTCAGTTCCTGGTGAGAAAATGCATCCATTCACACGTTCCTTAATTTTGTTCAAGGAAGAATGAAAGAGAAGCTGGGGTGCGGGGACATCAACATTCTGTTGAACGCACCAGGCCCATTATTTGTTCCTGATTTATTTATTACTTCCACAGCTGCCGGTTGAGCTGGCGTGGCCTGGTCCTTGTTCTGCCCACACCTAAGCCCTGGCAGGCTTTGAAGGGGAGCCAACGTGCCCTATGCGTCATGGCACTCGAGGAAGTGGGGGGTGGCACCTTGCAGAGCTTGGGGCAGGAAACCAGTGAGGTAGGTAACATGATCACATTCTGAACAGCAGGATTTATCGGAATTTGTTTTAAAGATGTTTCTTTGGTTCTTCTTCCCCTTTCTTTTGTCTAATGGTGGTGAAACAGCAACAGCCCAGACCCAGCGTGATGGATGATGTCTGGTTTCTCATGCATGTGGTCAAGGCTTAAGCAGAACCTGCCCTTTGGAGAAAGGCATGGCATGTTCTGGGAAGCCAGAGCTCACAGGTGAGTTCCCTGCTGTCCCCAGCGTGGCTTTGAGACCCACTCTGGTCCCCTCAGATTCATCTGGAATCACATTTCATCTTGGAAGCAGAAATGCTACGGACGTAACCAGAAAATCTATCCAAGCAGGGCAAATGCCCTGGGTTCGACAGGATACAGCTTCTGCACTGTCCCTTCTGTGAGTATTTCATACTTTCTTCTATGCCCCCACAGGGACCGGGGCTGTCAACCCAAGCAGCCATAGGCTGCAATTCTTTCTCCATGTCACCAGTGCCAATCATGGCCATGAAATGGGGCAGTCCAAGAGGATTTCACAACTGATGGGACACCCTGATCCACCAGCCTTCCCAGCCATACTTTGACTCCCCAAAGGCACAACCTTGAGAAGGGCAAAACATCCCCAAGAGCTCAAGACGCCAAGGAGAGCTGGTTCCAAGAGACAAATAAATAGCAGGTTTGATGGAAGAAAGACCTTGCCACCCAAGACCCATAGCCCTGGTGTTACAAGGAGCTTTGTGGCAAGATCAGTCTGTAATTATCATTCTTTTTTAATGGTATCTGTTTTAAAACCAGGAATGGTGGGGGAGGGATTCACCTTCTGTCCTGCCAGTTGATCAAAGCACAGGGTTGTTCCTATGTACAAGTGGAGGAGAGGTTCCCTCGAAGAAGAGTCCCAGCTGCCGTTGGAGACATAGCAATGGAGGTGGTCCCTAGTTCTGGTGCCGCTTCATGTGCAGTGCCAGGTGGTCAGAGCGAGAGAAGCACCGGCCACAGGCCAGGCACTTGAAGGGCTTGGCACCTGTGTGCTTGCGGTAGTGCCGGGTCAGCTCGTCAGAGCGGGCGAAGCGCCAGTCACAGCCATCCCAGGTGCACTTGTAGGGCTTTTCACCTGCAGGGAAGAGCCACAGGTCACCATCAGAATGCAGAGAACAGCACGGCCACCTGCCTGCCCAGCTTGCCCTGCGCCCATCTCCTGCTCCAGTATGGCTAAAAGACACTTGGGGCTGCCCCACTTCAGGACCACAGTGATGATCTGCACTCATAAAGGTCACTGCCATGAGAGGTCAGTACCTCAAGCCCGTTGGATATCAGAGCATTTCTGTGCACAAATCTTCCAGAGCTCTTTTTCTTTTTGAGTAAAAAGCCAAAAATTGCTATTCTTGCTGCTAATTTGGGATAAGGGGAGCACCATGAGAAAGAAGAGGCTTCTCAGAGCCTTGCATCTTAGAAACCACCACCCAGTTTTCCCAGCCCTGCAGTAGCTGGACGTTGAGTTTTCCTGGGATCATCAGGCATGACATAATGCCTCCTCCCCCCACACACACCTATTCCCCAACCGAAATCAATGGCGTTGTGCAACCCTCTGCCAGCTGGGAACCAGGCTGGAGAAGCCCGTGCCCGCCAGCAGTTCCTGGCCACCGCACTGAACCCTGGCTGCAGCCCTCTCCCTGCTTGGGTGTGGTGCTCTCAAATATTAGCCCTCACTCTTAACAGCCTGAACAAGCAGGCAGAGTTCAGGGAATGTGCTGACTTTCCCGACCTCAAATATTTACTGTTTCATCGGCCAATTGCTGAGCGCACCATCGCGGCATGAAGGCACGCACGCACGCAGCGTGCATGCATGGGCATGTGCACGGTGCTCCGGCACGCTCACCAGCAAACGGCCCGTTCCTCCCCCAGCCCTGCTGCCAGACAGGCTGCGGATTTGGCTGGGAAACAGAAAACACATGGCCGTAGCAAAAGGAGCAGCCTCCAGCACACACCAGACCAAATATTCTAGGGTTGAATGCACAGAGGTGTATCTGGAGGAGATGGGGCACTAAGACGACATCCCGCTCCCCAAAAGGCTCCACACGGTGTGTTTTTTGATGGGGGGTAAAGGCAGCACTTGCAGTCATACTTGAGGGCAGGTGCAGGGGTCTGTCAGCAATCATGCTGGCATGTGAAAGCGCGATTTGCACTGTGCAACCACAGACATTGTCCAGGCAGGTGACCTGGCTGGGTCAACCCCACCAAGGCCCTATAGCTTCAAACAATACCAGGTTGAGCTCCAGAATGGAGGGAAAATGCTTTCCATTGTCCCGTGAGCTGGCTCCATCTCCCAGGACAGCACGGCAGGGCAAGCTCAAACAAAGGGCCCGAGTTGGCATTCCCAGCCCTGGGGGGCGGGGAGCGGATTGGTTATATATTTAATCTCACAATGGCACCCAGGAAATGAATGGTGTCTCCAGGAGATGAATACAGCCCAGCCCATGGCAACGGACAAACTGCAAGAAAAGACCTGAGTAATGGTGTGCTCCCACGGTCTTAACCCCTCCTGGCAGAAAGAACAGATCTCAAAAACTGAGCGCACACACCCCGAGCTTGCCTGCATGTAGCCTTCAACTTTGGGTTCCCATTTTTGGGCAACCATTGGTAGCTCTCTTGTGGCTCAGGTCACTTCCTGGGCCCCCTGCCCTTTCTCCTGCAGCAGGTGAGCTGGAAGATGGCAACCAAGCTTGGTTTCCTGCCTTGTTACTGGGAAACACGGAAAAATGACTGCACTTTATTGGGTTCAAAAACCACCCAAGTTTGCCTGGATACATCTTTATAGCGTGGTTTGTAGGGACAACGTGGGTCTCATATAAGCTGCATCCCTAAGTGGTGCTCCAAAAAGGAGAGGAAAAAGAGAGATTTAATTTTAGAGACAGACCCCTCATGTGGCCCCATGCACAGATCACCGTTGTGACCAAGGTTTATCGGTGCTGGGACAATGTCCTTCTTGCATGTCTGTGCCACCCCTTCCGTGTTGCTCCCTGCCCAGAAATACTGAACCTCATGCACAAAGAAAGTCTTCTGGCCAGCTTGTGGGAAGGGCTGATAAGGTGGAAAAGGAACAGAGCCAAGTACAAGAGCTGATTCCCAGCCTCAGGATGGGTTTTGTTCGTTGTTCATAAAAAAGAAAAGTGAACTCTGGGCCAGCTTAATTGCTTTCAGTAAAGATCAGCCCTCCTATAAAAGAGATTTATGAGGGCACTGATGGTTCCTGGACTACCTGGTGATCTGATAAAGTTTCAGGTATAATAAATACCTTAATGAGGAGACCTGTGCTTGAATGCACAAGTGAGCTGGGTCTGCTGCAGGCCAGCTGGCTGTGGTGGGAGCACGGGGACACCAGCCCTTGCCTCACCTCAGCACCCTCACCCTACAGCCAGAGGACGGCCACTAGGCAGCAAGCAGTCTCACAGAAGAGATGAGCTCACTATGAGCCCAGAAAATCCAGCCTGGGAGCTGTGGACACCTCTTCAGAGGTCAAAGATATGTACCACGTGCCAATAGGCAATTTTTCTGTTGGCTAGGCAGGATCTGAGCTGGCCAGGATTTGTGAGATCAGGAAGGAGGATCCTTCAAGCCACACGTGACAGAGGACTGGGAACACCTCCTCCTCCCAGCCCACTGGGAGAACCTCCTAGGAGTTTCCTGTGTCCTAGACTATCCCTCCAGAAGGCAAGCGAGCTGCATAAAGTTTTCAGAAACCAGTGCAACCATGGGGTTTTTGTTACCATTAGCATCTACAGGCTGTCCTGACAGCCACCCCAGCTCAGGGCTGGCAGGGTTTGCTGGCAGGATTTGGTGCTCTTACCTGTGTGAGTCCTTTGGTGTGCCTTCAGGTGGGAGCTCTTGGTATACACTTTCGTGCAACCTGTGAAAACAGCAAAGACAACCTCCCAGTGAAAAAGGGGCTCTTGTTGGAACAAACCTAGAACATTCATGTTTGGGATTAAGTACAGAGTGGGCCTTGAAAAGCACCCCAGTAGCAGGATGCAAATAAGCCTGGACATCTCCATTTTGCTTCAGCAATATCTAAAGACATTGCTTGTTCCCCAGCACAGACAAACACTGACAACTCTCCATCTCTTGCTACACAACCGTGACAGTCATAAGCACTGTGCTGGGAACTACAGGGGATAAAGCCAGACCCCAGCTTTCAGAACTTCCCTGGCCTTCCAGGCAGGATGGAAATATCAGATTCACCACCACAAGTTGCCAGCTGGGCTCCAGAGGCCACTGGTACCACTATGGTAAAGTGAGAGGGAAAGTGGGCTCTGCAACAGACTTAGCAGGCATGATGAGGCCGGTTCCCAAGAGGCACGAGGTGGCACATTTTTCAGATTAGCATCACCAATCAGAGAAAGGCTCTCAGCAGAAACACTGTGATTTTGGCAAGAGTTTCAAAAACAAACATCGCTCAGTGAATGACTGCCCATTCTTCCTTTCACCTGGTCTGAAGAAGCTCCTCATGCTGCCTTTACGGCCCTGCTTCATTTAGTTTTGACATGAATACTAAAATATAAATTTGAATTTTTATTACCCTTCTAATCAACATGGTCATATTTTTTCTTTCCATGTTTCCACATCATCTAATAAAACCTTGTGCTACTTCCCCCTCACTTGCAAAGTACAGTTTATTTTCCCAACGCTGGCATTGCCACCAATCTAACACCACACCTGCAGATACTGTTTGCCATCCTGGAGAGCCCACAGCAGCATCCCTCCCCACTGGACTTTGCAGACAGTAAGAACAGTCATCACTCCAAGTGAGATGGAGTCAAAAAAAGGCCTGAGCTCTTAGGAAGATTTCACTGAAGGCCCCCAGCACTGCACTGTATACCTCTTCCCACCAACAGTCTTCAAGCAGTTTTGGGTTAGACTTTCATTTTCCAAACCTTTCACATGCCAGCAGAACTCTCAGCAGCCCAGGCCCTTGAGCACCACTGCTCGTAAAGGCTCTGGGGCATTACAGTTCCCAATCTCTGCTCCCTTTGTTGGAGACACACATCTGTGCTCAGTCACAGCCTTCCAGCAGAGAGAGGACAGAGAAGCTGAGCACATCCCATGGAGCCCAGTTTAGCTAAAACTTTTTGGTTTTTCAGAGAAAGATGTCTCTAAAAGAAAGAGTGTTCATTCAGTTAAAGGAGAAGTTAGTACTTCTGGCTGGGTCTACCAGCTCCTGATCAGCAAGGACACATGAAAGCCACCATACCCTTCCAGTGGCAAAGCTCCTAACAATGAAAACCAAAATGACTGATCAACACTTTCAGTTCTGGCAGTTCCCTTTATTGTGATGGGCTGTCCTAAGTTCCTTGAGGCCCACAACCCCATTAGCCAAGCAGGAGGGCAAACAGCCAGTTTGCGCAGAGGAAAGCCCACCTGGACATCACCTTGCCCTTCCTCTATCCCTTCTCAGCTTCCAAGAAAAGCTAACATCTGGCAAAAGGCTGAACACTCAATAGAGGGAATGCCTTTTTTTTTGTTCTTTTTTTTTTTTTTTTTTTGCTGTGGCACAGTTTGTGGAAGTCACAGTATTTGCTTGCAACAGGTGCTTCAGAAAGTGAAGGCCAACCTCTGCATTTCAGCTCCTCTCTGTTTGCACTTTTGCCTTGATGGAAATAAGACTGAAACAGGCCAAGCTCTAAGTAGAAATGAGGTGAGCAAGTGCCTAAGGTATGAGCCTGGGAAACAAAATGATCTTTCTTCACCATCTGCAGGACCCTGCTTGGCCCCTTTTGCTAAAGAAGAGGTTAGGGTTGAGGATTCCCCATTCTTTCTCTCCCGTACTCTTGGAGCAGCCAGTCTGGCTTGTAGGAGAGCTGCACCTTGGTAATGTGTCCTGAAGGACATGACTCTGACCAACCTGACTGAAGCAGAGGAGCAGCCTCCACCCCAGAGCCAAGGTCCATCTACACCACCTCAGTCCTATCTCCCACAGCTGTGAGCAGGAGGCAGAAATTCAGCACACGCTGCTAATCACAAAAACGTGGTGGCAGCTTTCATCAAAACATAGATGATGTCAGATAGTCAGAATCATAGAATCACCTAGATGCAATACCTAAGGCCACTGATGGGTATGATTCTTTTATTTTTGCAAAGGAAGAGAATTTGGGTGCCATAAAGAGACTAAAAATGTTGTTTGTGGAAATCAGTAGATGGTTTGCTACATCTCATGGGAGGATGGGAATGGAAAGTTAGACAGGAGGCATGTTTTTGCCCACGTAGAGTACAGTGGACTCCTAAGGCAGTTAGCTGGTTTTTGGGAGCATCCCCATGCTTGGATAGCACCCTCTGCCTCTCAGAGCCAGGTTGTTGGAAACTACCAGAGTTGGAAAATGGAAGGGCAGAGAAAATGCATCAATGGGAGCAGAGAGAACCAGCCTCTTCTACTGCCTTGGTGGTGGGAGGACCTTGCTTCCCTGGGGCTTTCCACTCAGTACCATGTCACCTTTCTTCACACAGACAGAGTGATTCTTGGTCAATCTCCAAGCAGCCCGCAGTCTCCCTGTGCCAAGAAGTGATCCCAAAACCAAGACAAAACAGTGAAAATACCTGGGTAATCACAATGGTGGATCCTCCTTTTCTCCAGCTCAGGGTTGTTGCGTCTGTTATATTTGAGGGTCTGCATGACAGTGTGCCCTTGGCAGAGGGTCCCAAGGCTGCTGGGGACTGGAGGGACCTGGGATGACTGGACCAGCTTCAGTCCAAAAGTAGCTTCATAGGATGGTGGGGGAGAGATGGTGTTGATGAGCTCTGGTTGATTTTCTGGGCTGCCAGGCTGCGAGTTGGGGGGTGAAGGTGGCAGGTTCACCCCTGGCACAGAATAGAACTGCCCTGAGATGTTGAAGTTTTCCTGTCCTTGGGAGACATGTGGGTACTGCTTAACTGGCCCTCCAGCCTGGACATGTCTGTGAAGCACACTGGACATGGCGTTACCTGTGGACATGGTGACACCACTGAGGCTGTTGATGGCTGTGGTGCTGTTTGAGGAGGGCGTCAGGTTGGTAAGATCAGCATTGCCGTTGCCAAGAGGCATCTGGTAAAACTGGGCTTGCTGTGAACTGCTGGATAGCGAGATATCAGAAGGCATCTCCTGCTTGATGAAGATGTTGCTGACTGCCACTGACTGGGGCATGCTAAAGACACTGGTGAAGTCAGGCAGGGTCTGCGTGGAACCTGATGTGGAAGAGCAGGGCTGGGAGAAGCTGGTGCCAGGTTCCGTCTTGATCTGCGTGAATGGCGTCATGGGTTTGGGGGATCGGTAAAGTCCAGTCCGTAAGTGCGTGGTGTCGGGCAGGATGACATTGATGTTCACGCTGTAAGGCGTGGAAGTGGGTTTCTCCGTTGAGAAAAACTCATCTACCACTGAGGCACTCTCCCGGCGGTATTTCTTGTCTGGTATCATGGGGATGGGTGGCATCTGGTTGGAGAGGTACTTATCCATTTCAGAACGTCCCTGGGGTGAAAAATACAGGAAACAGAATTTGTGAAGAGCAGAGTTCAGTGTTCAACGTGTACTAGAGGGGAACCAGGAGAGCTACAAGCCCACGTATCAGGTGTTGCAGCAATCAGCTCGCTCTCTGACTCCCAGAGATGATGTCACCCTGTCCTCTGTCCCACTTCCCTCCTACCTACCTGCAGTGGTACCAAAGGCTGAGCAAGGCCAAGGGTGCCGTCGTGAAAGAAGTTCATGTTGATAATGATGAGGCTGGAGATATTCAAAACCTGCCTGGACACTTTCCTATATAACCTACTCCGAGTAACTTGCTTTAGCAGGGTGGCTGAACTAGATGATCTCCAGAGGTCCCTTCCAACCCCTACTATTCCGTGATTCTGTGATTTAGCACAGTTCTTTGGTCCCACAAATGACAGCATCAAGTACTAGACATGGGATAAAACATGGAGCTCTGCCCAAGTCAGCCTGGATGTGTTTGGAGTAGCTCACCCTAGACACATCGACTCCGGCCTGCTTTAAACTCAGCAACCTGAGACATCCTTATTTTACTCTAGGGTGGACAATTTTGAGAAAATTAATTGAGACAATTAATCGAGAGCAATTTTGGCAGCAGCGCTAGAAACCTAAGAGATGTTGGCAGAAATTTCATGTGACCGTGAGCCTAAAATGGAAACTGCCAGGCATGCTGTTGCTGCCTTCTCTTGGTAAAATGACTCAGCCCTTGGCCAACCTCTGGTCGAGTTGTACAGCCCTGGATTACCAGGCTAACAGAACTTATAGCTCAGCCACTGCTTGTCAGAGTTCATGCCTGATGCAGCATCCCACTGGATCCAGGCCCAATAATTCTGCAACCTGATGGAGCAACCCACTAGGAAACTCATCCCCTGGCATTTGATGACTCAACTTTCTGCTCTTTGTGGTTAAATACACAAGCACTAATGCTCTTCTATAAAGCTACAGCCTTTAATTATGTGGTTATCCCTGTGTCAAGCTGACTGCAAAGCCCTCATAGACTCATTGATATGTAGAGGAGCTGGCAAAACTGCAGGGCTTCCCTGGCAGAGCCTACAATGCACTTGAGGAGTGCAGGCTGCTCCCATCCCACACCCATTATGCTTGAGCCGAGGGCTGTGCCGCTGTGAACTATGCCACCAGGCCAAAGTCATCTCTGCTGTAAGTTCATTGCTTTTATCAAAGCTGGACAGGATCCAAGGTACTTTCCTCGCCCTTTCCAGTGAAACACATCACCAGTGCTTCCAGAGAATTCAAAGAGCCTTTGCACCTCTGCAAGTCACAATGGCAATGCACGACTAAGCTGGCTTCCACCCAAACACAAGTACATGCCACCAATACATCCTCTTCTGCATGAGTGGAAGCTCAGAGCAGAGGACCCATCCTTGGGCGCTGCTCCAAAATCCTGGCCCCTTCTCTGCCCCCCCCTGCAGCTGCCAGTATGGGAGAGCCACGCCACACAGAGAGCTGAGCCCTGGGTGCTGCTTGTGCGCCCACCCTGGCACCAAACTGGACCCCTGGGTGGGACCGGAGGCTCCAGATGCCGCACATACCTGAGCGATGAAACGGCCCCACTTGCTGGGGGAGTGAAGCAGGGGGAAGGCGCTGGATGCCTTTTACTTCTGCCCTTCCCTTATCTCCGGTATTTGAGTTTCTCACCTTCAGTTCCCAGGAAAGGTCTCCCCCCCACACTCAAATAGGTTCTTATGCAGCGGGTGGCCAGGCAGGTATATTCGGTGGAGAAAGGGCTCTAAGTTTGGATCCCAGGCTGCATTGTCACTAAGAGACCATCCATCTGTCCAACTGCTGTCACTGCCTTCCCCTGCCCAGTGTCTCCCCTCCCTCTCTCCTCACCTCTACCTGCAGATCAAGGTGTGCTTGGTCCCACTCCATGGAGTCTCATAAATCCACTTCTGATCCTAGGCAGCCCCAGGGGAAAGCTAGGGCACAACTTCTCAGAAGAGCAGAAAAATCGTCTTTGATGGGACAGGGAAGACTTTCAGCCCTGTCCTTGGCTGCAGAATCACTGTGGGGGTGCAGGTCCCACCCTACTGGAACTTAGATCATCACTATGATGCCGGTGATGCTCTAGAACATGCAGGACCCCAGAGGTGTCCTCAGAAGAGCCGCTTGATTTGTTTGTGGCCCAGGAAAACCTAGCAACACTAGGCAGCTCCTTGCTTGCTGGGCATTGAGCAAATACTTAACACCAAACCATTCACCTAAGCACCTCCCACCTAACACTTTACCCCAAAACCACCCTTCATTCCACAGCTGACACAAGAGCTGGGATGACTACATGCAGGGATGCCTTCCTGTCATGCCTAGGTGGGATCCAATTCAAGAATCCCAAATGCAGGTGTCTCCTTCTAGATGCTGCTTACACCGCTTTTCACAATGGGGGAGACAGCCTCACTGTCACCCAGATGGCTAGCACGGATAGAGGCACCATAGGCAGGGGAATGCACCCCTGCTAGTGGCAGGACCTCAAGGAAGGAGTAAGGAGATGCCACCACGTCCTTACCACTTTGTTCTGAATAGGCTGCTGGATGGCCTGCACTGGGGTGGGGGATCTCTTACAGGTACCTCTTACAAAGAGGGGCAGAAACAAGCAGAGAGAGAAAGAAGGAAAGCTCTTCACCTCGAGAGTGAGTGGCATCCGCTGTTCCATCCTCATGGGGTGCAGCTGTGGAACAGACAGGGCTGTGTTAGTGGAAAGGTCCTCCTGAAGCCAGCCCACCTCCCACACCTCTGCATATTCCACCCTTGCAGCCCCAGCCAGCACCCCCAGGACATGCATTTCAGAGGCTGATGGAGAAACAAGCAGGGCTGCAGGGACAATGAGTAGAAACCTGCCTCCTAAACTGTTCTCTCTAGTACCCTATTTCCATTGGGGTTTCACCAGTGGTTCTCTTCAGAGGTTACCCAGAGCTGGGGAGCCATCCTGAGCAGCTGGGAGAACCTCCATTTTCCTCCAGCCTGGAGGTGGGAACACAGCCATGATACTGCCCTCCCTCTATTCACCAACAGCAATGTTTTTTTGGCTTGCTTTCCTCTTCAGAATCACAGGCAAGGGGAGGAGGGGCAAACCTGGTTCCCAGCTCATGCAATCACGCTCTGTTTTTGTCTTAATCCTCGCCAAGGGGTGGAGAGGGCCCTGACACTGTGTGTGCGGGATCAACAACAGCCTACAGCCCACTTTCACTCCACACCCTTCTCTCACAGCTGCTGCTGCCTCTCAGTGTGCCATTCTTCTCCTCCACTAGCATTCACCCTAACCATGAGGTTTCTCCAGGATTGTGGTAAAGCCTCATCTCCTCACCGTAGGAGCATAGGTGGACGTTTAATAGGGTGGACATGCACAGCAGCAAGGGATGGAAACCAGAATAGGCTTCACTCTGTCTCAAAGCAATCCCGCAAAACCAACTCAACTAAGTTTTCCCACCTGTGAGGTGTACATATTCTGAGAGCTGCATCCAAATGGAAGATGTTTCTTGCAGGTTGATGACAGACCACAAAACCACGTGGCCTTGATAGGACAGGTGCTAAAAGAGCTGGGGACATAAGATCTGCCACCGCTGGAGGGTTGCTGGTCCCATGGGCTGACTGGAAGCATGAACAGATGCTTCATGGTGAAGCCTCTGGGATAGAGCTATGATGGTTTTTGGGGATTTGTGTCCCATCACCTGCAAGAAACAGCTTCAACACCACATGCACAGTTCAGCCAAGCTCCTGGGAGGGCAGCTGAGGACTCTGCAGTGGCTCACATGAGGCAGGAATGACCAGAAATACTCAGCCTGTTCCATCCTCCCCATCTGACAGGCACAGGCAGAAAATTAACTATTTTCTTGCCTCTTTGAGAACTAAGCCAATCACACAGCCACAGCGCTCAGTGCACCTCAATACTGCAAGAGCCATCCCACTGTGGCTCTATGGAGAAAGACCATGGAGAAAGACTACACAGGGCCTCCCAGATGAAGGCCCAGCAACTTTTTGGAGGGCTCAGTGATCCAGTTTCCCTTGTAAGCATTAGTAATGGCATTGCTGCAGATGAGGATGAGACACAGGGTCAGGAGACGGGCATGCCCCAGGCTTCACTGACTGCACCGACAACGGTGCCAGGAGTCATGGGTCACTAGCTCCAGCAAAACCAGAGCCAAGGGGAAACAGAGCCAAAGCAGACATCAACAAAACCTCCATGCTTCAGAGGCATCTCCTCCAAACTGAGATTTTCAGTTTGGCCAGGAAGGGAATAGTTTTCAGTGCAATAAAAATGCTGAATTTCTGCATTTTCCCCTCAAAGTCACAGTATCTATTTCTGACCATATAGGATGGTCTTTTCGACCTGCCAGTGGAAAGAAAGCAAAAACCCATGCAGGCAGAGGGAAGGGGCTCCCCACTCTTCTTCTCTCCCTCAAATGGATGCTCCTGCGGCCAGCAAACAGACCCAAGTCCTCCCACTCTGCCAACCACCGACTTCCAAAAGCCCTGCAGGAGTCTCCTGCCTTGGAGATCCCCATCTCTCATCTCAATCCCATCTGAAGCAGGCTGAGTAGTTATCAGGACACTGATCAATAAACGCAGAGCCCCAGACAAACATTTCTTGGCAGGACGCACAAAAATGGGAGCTTGAGCCAACCAGGCCATTTTGCCAGCGATTAACCAGAAGCATCGTTAAAAAGGTGCGAGGCACAGCCAGCTGACCAGGCAGGAGGTGAGACATGTCTTTCCCATGATTAAATGCTTTCTAATCTGAAGTTGATAAATAACAAACTGCCATAGAAACATCAAATGTGGTCACCACAGAGGAACAAGGAGAGAAATCGATGTTTGCTAAACAGGCAACGAGCTCATGAAGTTGGCAGAGAAAGCAGCTGGGGGGGAGGGGAGGAGGGAAGAAGCAAAGAGTTTCTTCATTTTTTGGCATCCTCCAGCCCTCTTGGCCTCAGCCCCCTCCTGCTCTGCAAAGTGACGACCCTGAACCCCTTGCCCACTCCCCAACTGGGGGGGGACCTCCCCAAGCATTCATGGGACAAGGGCAACGATGGCCAGGCTGTGGGATTATGTAGTGCAGTCTGTTTCTCCTGCCTGCACCTGCATGAAACTCCAGCCTCCAAGGGAATCGGCAAACAATGGGGAGGATAATCATCAATCAAAAGCCATGGCAAGTACCTGGCAGTGCCCCTTTAAAGGGACACGTTATAAATAGACCGTATTTATATACAGATTTGGTTCAATATCAGCATTTATTGTCTCCCTAGTTAAATATTGACTTGGGTAAATATTTGTTTCTCTGATCATTTGGTTTTGATATTGACCTCGATCAACGTTATTTTCTGTTTGTTCCTCAAGTCTTCTGGAACTCTCTGCAAAACAGGATTAGTAGAGAAAGCCCCAGGACTCTTCCTTTCAAGTTCACAGGGCCTAATGCCTAGCTGCTGCAAACAGCCCAGCACGACTGCAGGCAGCAAAGCCAAACCCTGGTCATAGGTAAGTGGGTGCCACAGGTGGGCTCCTCTGATTGCTCCATCCCAAAGAGGTGAGGAGCAACTCCTAGAGGTAGCACTGCCCCTAGAGCATTCAGCATTAGGTGCAATGGGGCAAGATTCATCTTCACGAGCTTGGGCCACCTGGAAAGCGAGCATCTAAGCTGAAGTCTCTGTGCAAGCTCTTTCTGGAGCCCGTGGAGATGGCTGCCAGAGGTGATCTGCCCCACCAGCTTCCAATTTTGAAATTTCACACCTTTCCATTTGCAAGAGCACCACTGTGAGCACGACGAGGCCACAGGGATGCACCCTTTTCCCAGATTTTGGAGCTGGAGCTCAGCCACGCTGCCTTGGAGGGTTATTCCGGAGCTCTGTTCTGCCCTTGCAGTTGAACTACCTGAGTTAATTATCACCTCTTGGAACCGAGGGATTTTCTTAAGCCCACGATTTGCCATCGAGGCAGATGTGGCCAGATGGCCTCCGGCTGAGCCAATAGGCAGCAGTGTTTCCAGCAGGCTTGCTGACTCTGTTTGCTATTCCTTTCTTCCAACGACTGATAAGGACTCGCTGAAAGGCAGTCTACCTTGCTTATTTATCACAGAGACCATGCCACCACAGTCAGTGATCCCAAAGGCCAGAGAAAGCAGAACACCGTCATCTAGCTCCAAGGTCAAGTACCCAGAAGAGGGCCAGTTTGGAGCAGCCAAGCTTCAGGGGGCTTTAAGAACACGAGCAGAAATCTTTCCAAAAACAATGGCTTAAATGAAGTGAAAAATATCTACGATCGACCTTAGAGGAAGCTCTGGCCCTGCTGCACCATCTCTAGGCCTTACTGAACACCACAGCCACCTGGTCCACCTAGCCTTAGACAGATCTAGGTTGGGATGAGAGGTCTCACATCGGTAGTAGAGTAACCCCACACTGATTTTCCCTTTCCCAGACCTACCAAGCACAAAACAATTGCCTGCATGGAGCCTGAGAGTGGGTAGGAAAGAGGGGCAGCTCCCTCCTCACCCACTGCTCCCTACTCTGCCCTGGCAGAAGGACAGCCCTCTGAAACTGTGTCTTCATGGGAGGGGATGACATGAGGACACCTTCTTGAAAAGTGAGTCATGCCTTTGTATGCAGTTTTCTCTTTCCAAAGCGCTGTTGCTCAGCAGAGTCTGGGGCCAAGCCCATCAAAGCCAACTGGAGGTTTTCCATCAACCTAAGTGGGCACACATTGCTGGAGGCTGCACTGGATAGACTTTGGTATGGATGCTTTTCTGGAAAGATCAATGATACAATACTATTTCAAATCCTGGAAGATCAGCCCCAGGCAAAACACGCAGTTCAAATGTTCCCCCAGTTAAGGCATACAACCAAAAGTTGACCTCCAAGAGCCACACAGCCCCTGCTGCTCTCTTCAGCTAGAAGCTGGCCCACCTGCAGCACCATTTCTCCATCCTGGTTGCAGACTCTGTTCCAGCACTTCCTCTCCTCCAAATCTGACTAGATGGAAGCACTCAAATGTCCCTAAAAAATGGCCCAGACAAATTTATCCACCCATTTCTAGCTACTGCATGGCTAGTGGGCACTAGGCTAGTTCTTGAGCTCTCCAGCAGGTCCTGAACCAATGATGGGAGAGGCTGTTAGCGCTCACAGGGAGCTTCCTCCAGCCAGATTATGGGTGGGATTCATTCCACCTCACTCAAACCATCAGAAAGCTCATACTCATCACCCAGCCTCTTCCAATCAGAAGAAAAGATGCACGTTCCCAGGGCAAGGTCTGACAAAGGCAGAATGAGTCATCTGCTGCTTGCTGAGGCTTGTGAAGTCCTCCTGGCAATCAGCAAGTGATAAGACAGGCCAAAAAGCTTGTTCTTCCTCGTACAATGAGCGAAGCAGACCCAATACCCCATGCACGTCTGGGAGAAGCAAGGTCAGGTTTCATGTGCAGACAGAAATCCCACCATCTCTGCAGCTTTCAACTTCCTCGCCAAACCAGTTAGCAAAACAAAACAAACCCTAAGGCATGTAGAAACATTGTATTCGAGTGAGTAGGTCTTTGGGCCAACTTTTTTCTGGGCTTGCACAGCACCTAGCGTGTCACAAGGCCAAGTAAACACTGCCAGTATCATCACAGCGGACTGAGAGGACACTTAGCGCAGTCCTTTCTGGTGTGCACGCTGCCCTACACATTTCGTGGCATCCGTGCTGCCAGCAGGGTCCTCAAGCAGCAATCCTCAGAGAGTGTCCTCCAGCTTCCTTCCCTCAGAATAAACCCTCTTCTTCCACATTTTCCACGCATAGAAACGAATAGCCAATTGCTCTAATTAAGGGAGACTGATCAGGGCACAGGCTGACAGGCCGCATGGAGAAGGGTGCTGAGCCCTGCAGAAGCTCCAGCAGGAGCGTTTCATAGAATGGGGCTTGCCAGGCCCTGGAAAACATGAGGTGATATCCCAGAGATTACATCAAACAGCCAGTCAAGCTAATGATCTCCCAAAAGGATGATGCGGAGCCACCAAAATACCAAACACTGAAGATGCTCACAATGAAACGCTCTGCTCTAAAGTAACAACAGATTGGACAGTCAGAAAGGAGTGACTGAATTTTTCCATTTCATTTAACAGATTTGAGTCATTTCCATCCTATTAGTGAACACCATCAAACCTTGCATTCTTTGCAGGGGTTTTCAGTGAAAGCATTAACCCACCCCTCCCTTTTGTTTAGCTCCCTCTGCTAGCAAAAAAAACCTGATGTACAGGCAAGGATGCTAAGAAGGGCTGGGCTGGCTGGTGAACAGGCATCTGCATTTTTGTGGAACAAATCACCTCAGATATGACAGGGGTGATAGTGGATGGACAACAGACTACACTCCTACAAGAAAGAAGGAGCCACGTTTTTGGAGGCTGGAGGATCTGACCTGACTCTAATGAGACCGATCTCTCGCCATTCTCCTGCTAGTACTGGAAATACTACAAGGAGCAAGGTCATTAAATACATCTGAATACTTGCAAATCCTGTCCTTGGTGGAAATTCGAAGGTCTCTCATCACATTAAAAAAAAAATTAAAAAATAATTTTCAAAGAATTCTCCAAGCATTTCTGAACTTAATGAAAGAATCTTTGTTTGAGTTTCAATCTAAGCTTGGAGGGGCTGAGCCTCTTTGATGTGGGAAACAGCCCATGGGGTTTTTTTGAGAGTTTTCATGCTAGCTCAAGTTCTGAGAACATCTGAATTGTAAACACTGGTTATCCAATCCCCAAACACCAACAGTACCCTGTGACTCACCCAATTCACCAATGGAGCACAAGGAAAGCAAATATTCTAATCAAGGGGCTCAGCTAACAAGACGGTGGTAAGTGCGATTATTTGCAGTGGATGGGTTAGATAAAGGAGCTCACTGGACCAGGGAACAAAGTAGCGTAGGTAGCTGACCAAACAGGTTTGTGAGAGGAAACTTGGTAGTGGATGATGCACCGGTCAAAAATGAGCTGCCCTAAACTTTCGTGAGTAATTCCAACCTACGTGTGCCTCCCACAGCCATTCAGGAAGAGTGATAAAGGGAAATCCGTTGCATTTATTACGAGTCGGAGTCCCCTGCTCGCTCCCTCCCTCCCCTACCTGCCTTTTTAGTGGTCAGAGACAAGCAAACACCTTTTCCTGGCTGATTTGCAACCTCCCTCATTCCGGGAAACAGCAGGAGGGAAGACAGCAGCACACCTGCAGCCCCTCTGGCTGCATCCCCTCCTGCAGCCGCCCGCCGAGCGCAGCGTCCCGGCGGAACAATCGCCCTTTGTGCCACGTGCACAAAGCCACTGTGCTCCCACAGCTCAAAATTCAGCCAAGCTGCTTCGTCCCACACCTCACCACCAGGGAGTCTGTGCGTCTGGAGCATGCAGCAAAATTAAACCGTAGTGGTAATGGCTAAGCTGAGCCCACCACCAACCCGACAGGTCTCCTTGCGGGGACGTGGGGATGAGCCCATCCTCTTTGCACACGCCAGCTCAGTTCCCTGCAGCCCTGCAGACACCTGCCAGGCACAGAGACCACCAGACATGCAGACCTGCAGGCCCGTCCTGGAGGCTGTGGGCTCCAGTTGATCCCAACACGACGACTCCACTCCCCTCTAAGCACCCATCACCCCAGTTCCAAGCATGCTGTGCAGGGCGCTGGGTCACTGAAGAACAGGAAAGCACATCCCTGGTCCTCACAAGACCCACAAGAGAAAAGGGAGGCAATCAAAGAATATCCCAAAGTTGAAGGGGACTCACAGTGACCATTGAGTCCAACCCCTCACTCCACACAGAACCACCCAATACCCAAACCCAATTTGGAGTTTTGAGAGTGATGTTCCTTGAACTCCGGCCGTGCCCATTGCCCTGGGGATGTTCCATGCCATTGTCCTCTGGGGCAGACCCATTCCCTGACCCCCTGCCCTTCCCCTCACACAGCTCCATCCCGTTTCCTCAGGCCCCACTGCTGTCACAGACAGCAAAGCTCAGCGCTGCCCTCTGCTCCCTATGAGAGCTGCAGCTGCCCTAAGGACTCTGCTCTACTCCTCTGGTCTGGACCCAACAGACCCAGGGACCATCACACACCGTGCCCTCCAGGCCCTTCCTCATCTCTGTAGCCCTCCTTTAGATGCTCTCTGATAGTTTTATGTGCTTCTTATCTTGTGGCACTCAAACCTCGCGGTGAGGACACACCAGTGCAGAGCAAAGTGGAACAATCCCTTCCTTCGCCTGGTGGCAGTGCTGCCTCTGTACAACCCAGGGCACGGTTGGCGGTGTTAACAGCCAGGGCATGCAGTCATGGCAGTGTTTTCTCTGTTCTCTCTTCACAACCACTTCTACATTGGGTCCTGACCTCACCCAGTGTTGCAGCAGGCCCAAGTGATCCTCCAGCACCAGCTCTGCAAGATCTGCAACCAGCGTGACCCTTTGAATCACCACAACCATCCTCAAATGCTACAACAGGACTCCCCTATCAGGCCCCATTCTCCCCTGTTTTAGCAATCCAGCCATAGTGATGAGCCCCTGCAGCACCTTGTGCTGCTCACCAGCTGCAGGAAAGCACACTAGGAGCCAGCTCCTGTCCCACATGCTTGGCAGGGACCAAGGGACACACTACCACCATCATGCTCCTGGCCATACAGAACCATCCCCAGGGTCACAGAGACCTGTTCTCATGACTTCCACCAGCTCTCACAGGAGTGCAGAGGGTTTGCACCACATAAGACAACACTTGCACCCAAGGAAGGCAGGTGGAAAGCCGTGGGTGGCTCCAAGAGGCTCAGGGCACTCAGCAGCAAGGTCACTCAGCTGCCCAGAGAGCAAACCCAGCTCAGAGGGATGCAGCCCCCTCTCTGGCAGCAGCAGCCAGCCGTGGGGGTGCCGCAGTGGGAAAGTCTCCTTCTCCCCTGGAACACCTCCCCGAATGCACCTTGGGTTTGTTTATTTTCCTTCTCTCTCTCCCTTCTGGTACCAGCCTCTTGAGATTTAAAGGGAAAAATTCTTTTTGGTCAATCCAGTCGAAACTGGAATGGGAAAACCTTTCTATCTCCTTTCTTTTCGCTTTGTAATTTGGGTCATAGTAGCTGGCAAGGCTGAGAAAAGGGCCAAAACAAGTGCAAACTCCATGAATGCCCGATCTCCTCCCAGCACGGATCAAATAATGTTTCCACCAGCAAAGAGCTGCCCCCCTCCCCTTGTTAGAGCAGCGACTTGTGGAATGGGGAAGAGGACTGAGATAAGGAGACTGCGGTGGGCAGGCTCCGGGGGGCACTGGGACATGCTGTGGGGCCAGAGCAGTGATGGGTCACAGCCTTGTCCAGCAGCACCGATAGCCAGCCCCGTGCTGGCAAGCCATGGCAGAGGGCAGAGCGGGACGAGGTGCCCCCATGGGGCAGCCATGGGGCTGGGAGCCGCCCTCCCGCCACCTCGCGGGGCCCCGCTCACAGCAGCACTGGGAACACGGGGATCATCAGCCATGGCCCCGCTCGCCCCGTGTGTCTGGGGAAAGAGGCCGGAACAGCAGCTCCCACTTGATTCCCATTGGGAAGGACGGCCTTGTGGCAGGGAGAAGCCCTGGCACCCTAAATCCTGGTCTTTATCCCCAGAATGCGTGGGGGGAAAACAGTGGGCTGGGGAATTTTCAGGTGCATTCTTTTCCTTCCATGAGGCAGAAATAAGATTAATAATCATAAAAATGCTCCCCTTGCACCATGCAATCCCAGTGTCTGTGGTGTCCCCAAAGACGCGGGGCCCTGGGTGCTCCCTGCAGCGAGCAAAACCCATTCCAGGAGCAGAGATCTGCTCCAAAACTCCAAAACAGAAGCACAGAGAAATGCAAAGAAGGGAAGGAGAAAAATATGAAACCAAACACGGCCGGGAGAAAGAGCCACAGAGGGGAAAGGATGAGCGGGCAAAGCGGTTGAGGTGCCAAAAAGCAAGAGAAAAAGCAGAATCAAACCACATATAAATTGAACAAAACAGAATTAAAGCAAATGCACGCAGTTATCGGTCTTCAGCTGGAGGCTGTAGCAGCCTTCCGGGGGCCTCCACCTTACCTGTGCCAGGTCAGGAGGGTTGTCCGGGGCCCTAGCAGGCGGTTTGATGTCCTCAAAGACGGAGGTGTCCTCGCCAGGCTCCCCCGACATGGTGACGGGCTTCAGCGGGGTGAACGCTGAGGAGTCGTCGGGGAGCGGGGCGCGCAGCACCAGCCCGCTGCTCATCCCTGTGTGCGCCCACTGCCAGGGACCGAGCTGGGGGAGAGGGAAACGGAGAGAAGAAAAGGGGTGGATGGGAAATGGGGGAAAGGTGGGAAGGGGGGAAGAGGAAAGGGGAGAAAAGGGGGGCGGAAGGGAAAGAAAGAGAAAAAAGGGGAAAAGGTGGGAAAAAAAAAGATGAAAAGGGAGAAAAAGGGAGAGAAAGGGGGGGAATGATAAAAAGGGGGGAAACAAAGGGAAAATATATATAACGACGGAACAATACAAAAGGAAAAGAAAGGTAAAAAAAAATAAATAAAAGGGGGAAGAAATGGGGAATAGTACAATTTTTTTTTTTTTAAAAAGGGGTTGGGAATAGAAGGTGAAAAAAAAAGGGAAGGAAGGGTGGGGAAGGAGAAGACGCCGGCAGTGCGGCCCCGGAGCTGGCTGGGAGCCGGGTGCCGGGGAAGGCTTTACCTGGGCTCGGAGGAGGATCGCCGACCTGCAGCGCGGTGAGGCCGGGCCGGGCCGGGCCGGGCCAATCAGGCCCCGCCGCGGCCCCGCTGCCGGCCCCGGGCGGATAAAAGCGGCCTCGGGGCGCGCCCCGCTCCGCTCGGTCCCGCGGGGACCCGGCACGGGACGGCGGCCGCGGGGTGGGCCGGTCGGGGTGCGCTGTGCCCGGGGGGCTCCGCGTGGGGCGGGGGTCCTCCTTCCTCAGCGCTCGGCCGCGGAGAGGGAAAGCGAGTGGGTGAGGGGGGAAGGAGCTCACTTCATTTTTCCCTCGTTTTGTTCGAAGTTTTAAACGACTTCTTGAAAAAGTTTTAAAAGTGCGGGCGTGAGGGCACAGAGGTTTCCTCCTGAGCTCTGATGGACAGACCAAGCAATCACACCCAGGATTTTTTGCAATGATGCCTTGCTTGGTTTGGGTTGGTGTTTTATGTTTTGGTTTTTTGCAGTTGTGCCCAGTTCACGTTTGTCTTTTCTGTGAAGTTCTTTTTCTTTTGCAATTACGACCAGGTTGTTTTTCAAGTCATCCCTTTTTAAGGAGGGCAAAGGAAAAAAAAATATGTATCAGGAGTGCCCAAACCTGGAACAATGCAGGAATACAGACTGCCTCTCTAGCCAAAAAAAACCCCAACCCACTTCCCTGGCGGCCCCGTTCCCCCAGCAGGCAGAGCTCTGCCCTTGCAGTATGAAGGCTCCTGCCCCTTCTCCCAGGCGCGGAGATCTCCTGGTGCACAGCCCTACCCGGGGGCTGAGCATCCCTGAACTGCAGCTGAGGGCAGCACCCACCTCTCACACTGTCCCCAGTCCTCCCCAAATTCACCTCCCATCAGGTGCAGCTGTTCTTGCACAGAGGCTGTGGGGAGCCCCATGCAGGAGGATCCCCAGGTTCCTTTTTGCCACCAGCAGCAGACAAAGCTCTGCAGGGCTGCCGGCTCCCCCCGCTGAAACCCAAAACCACCTCTCCTGCCTTCTCCTTTCTCCTGCAGCCATCGAACCTTTCCAGGGAGCCCTTCAAAGCAGGCGGCTGCCCCTCCTCTTGCTAAACCAGTCCGGTGAGTGTGGGCAGGAGGCCCCCGGCCCCCCAGCACCACGAACCAAGATGACCCCACAGCACTGGGCAACCCCACAGCCTGGGGGAGAAACGGGGCAAGGTCCCTATGTGGGGTCAAGCACTCACCCCCCACCTGGAAGATCAATGCCTGGAAGATTCCTATTGGGAAGAGCTATGGTGAAGCCAACCTGAAGTCTAGATCCCTGCTGCGGTCCAGGCAGGTTCTGCAGGTGCCATGGCCGCCTCAGCACAGCGTTAGAAGGACCGTGGATCAGGATTGCTGTCTCAAAGAGGAAGCAGAAGGCATAGGGATGGGTCTGGGGTCACCGAGCTCGGCTGGGACCCGTTTCTTGCCCCAAGGAACAAGTCAACCTGAACGTCTCTGGGGCTCACCTTGCCCTTGGCCTGGACATGTAGAGCTGGGGACCAGAGGGGGCTACTGGCTGGCTGCGAGGACGCGTTGTGGCTTCCAGACACATGGGGAAGTCATTTGTGAACATGGCCAGGCTGAGATGTTTACCTGCAGCCTCCAGAGCACATCTTGGAGGCCTTTCGGGTCCATAAGCCTCTCAGAGGAGGTCGTGAGGTGTGTGTTCCCATGCATCGGGCACAGGAAAGGGCCAGCAGCTTCCATAGAGACTCAGCAGGTCAAGATGGCCACCAGGCAGGTCCACAGGGACACGGCAGGCCTGATGTCGGCCCACAGGTTGGGATCCATGGCCAGCATGCCACAGCATGGCTCAGGAAGGTGAGGGAGCACCATGAGAGCCCGGGGCTCAGGAGGGTGGGCAGAGGTTCCCAGTGAGGATACTCAGAGCAATTAAAGGTGATTAGTGCCCTGAGGGCACAGGGGATGGGGTTGACAGAGACAGAGGATCTTAAGGGAGGAGGTGGGAGCCCAGCAGGACCCAGGCACCTTCCTCAAGCACAGGGCCATGCCCAGCCTGCAGTGGGAACTGACGGAGCTGTGATGGGCAGCTGAGACAGGCAGTGTGGGGATATGCACGTTGTGTTCTTCGTCTCTCCGTCATTGGTGCAGTCAATTTCTGCTCCACATATCAGCTCTCCTCTTGATGCACCTGGAGACAACATGGGTTGCAGCTAAAGCACCCAATTTAGGTTTTTGTTTTCTCCTTTTTTAGACCTCTTGCTTTTCAATAAAACCTCAGAAGAGGAACTCGGGAGCCCTGCAAAGGAGATGATGAAGCCCAGCCATGCTCGTCCCCATGCTCAACCTGCCGCTGCTGCAGCACAGACACACACCACCAGGCTCCTCTGCTTCCAATGTTATTCCCCTGTAGAAAAACGTCAAATGGTTTTGTACAAATATCACAGCTCAGGAGTTTTAAATCCCATGGTTTAAAAAAAAAAAAAAAAAAAAAAAAAAAAGCCAAAGAAATGTCCCCACTCCCTCACCCCAAAAGGTTCCACCACCATCCCACCCATCCTGGGCACATTTGCAGGACAGACCTTTGCTGTGGGCCATTAGTGGTGCTGGCCCCCATGCATTGTCCTTAGCTCCTGATCCGGGGCTGCATGGGTCTCCCCAAGGCTGCAGGAAAGGATGTAGGGCTGTTTCCCACCACCAAGCATTCAGATCAGATGGAGAGTGCTGCTCTGGGATAGGGAATGTGATGGGGACACACAGACACACATGCATACAGAGGAAAAGCCCCTAGGAGAGCCATGGACCGGAAGGGCTCTGCCTCCTCCCGAAGCTTTAGAGGAACTTTTTGAAGCTCCTCCCTTCAAGCGGCCCTGATGGTCACTGTCCCCTCACTGACCCTCCCCCCCTCCCCACAGCCCTCTGCCCTCCCAGCACAGGAGCTGGGCCAACCCCACAAAAACAACAATTACAATTACAAAGAAAAGTGCGTGGCCACAGTCCATAGGGAGGCTGATGCCTTTTTAACTTATAAATGGTTCAACTGTCCCATAGTCTCCGAAAACTGAAAGCCGGCGTGACCCCCCCCCTTTTCCCACCCCCCTTAGAACTCCATAAAATCACAGTTCCACGTTCCGCAGTTTCCCTTTTCCTGGTGGCGGTGTTCATACGGGTGGGTCAGGGTTCTTTCTGTCCTCCCCTTTTGCTTTTTCCTTTCTCCCCATCCCTTGGGGCAGGACGAGGCAATGCAGGTGGGCTGGGAGGAGGCAGACACAAGGCTGGACGTCTCCCCACCTCGGCTGTGGCTGCGTCCGCACCGCCCCTGGAAAGGTGAGCGCGCACGGCCGGGGTGAAGGCCGGGAGGCCGCGGCGAGAGGAGCCTCCGGGTGTCGCCAACGGGGAGGAGAGGTCCAGAAGAAGAGGCGCACGTTCCGGAGACCATCCCGCACCGGTGCAGGGCTCGCTCGCCGCCAGCCCCGCAGTCCCTCAGCTGCACGCAGGGAACGAGGCTGCCTCCGTCTCCCCGCTCCGCGTGCTGGGCTCCTCACATCATGATGTGCCGCCGGCGGTGCAGGGCCAGGTGGTCGGAGCGGGAGAAGCTGCGGTCGCAGTCCGAGCAGCGGAAGGGCTTGATGCCCGTGTGCTTGCGGAAATGCCGGGTCAGCTCATCGGAACGGGCGAACTTCCAGGTGCAGCCCTCCCAGGTACACTTGTAGGGCTTCTCGCCTGCGGGGAGCGGGGGTCAGCACGGAAGCGGGGTGTGCCCAGGCAGCCACCGCCCTCCAGCCCTCCTCGTCCGCCCTTCCCCGGCGTAGCACGGGCCGCGGGCGCCACCGGCTGGACGCCGTGCTATCTGGGGGCGTGCGTTAGATGCAATACGGTACCGCGCATAGAGAAGTGGCTCCCCGTCGCGGGTGTGCAGTAGGTGCAATACGGTAACGCCCCTAAAGCAGTGGTTTCCCAGTATAGGCGTGCGTTTTAGGTAACACCCCTTCACGCAGCGGTGCCCCAGCACGGCTGTGCGTCACGTGTGGCTGTCTATTAGCTGCACCATGGTAACACCCCTAAAACAGCTGTGTTGTTGCCTAGTTAGCTGCACCATGATCATAGAATCACAGAGTGGTTGAGCTGGAAAGGACTGTAAGCCCATTTGGTCCCAACCCCTGCTGTGGGCTGGTTGCTCCTCTCCAGCTCAGTTGGCCCAGGATCCCATCCCACCCGGCCTTGAAGTGCTCAAGGCACTTCAGAGCACTTCCAGGGATGGGGTACCCATAGCTCTCTAGGCAGCTGTGCCAGGGCCTCACCACCCTCTGAGTGAATTACCACCCAATATCTAAACTAAATTTCCCCTCTTGGTTTAAAACTGTTTCCCTTTGCCCTATTACTATCAGATCATACAAAAAGTTGCTTATAAGCACTTCATGTACTGGAAGTCTGCAATGAGGTCTCACTGGAGCCTTCTCCAGCCTGAACAGCCCCACCTCTCTCAGCCTTTCTTCATAGAGCTGCTCGAGTCCTCTGATCACCTTCACAGCCCTCCTCTGGACCTGCTCCTACGGATTCACGTCTTTCCTGTTTCCTGGTCTGCAGCCCTCAGTACAGTACTGCAGATGGGGCCTCACAAAGGGCAGAGCACAGGGGCTGCTCTCAAGCAGTTCTTCTCCCAGCCTGCGCACACACCTGGGATTTCCCGACGCAATCACAATATCTAGCACTTCTCCTTGTTGAACCTCATTAGGTTCCCACAGGCCCACTTTTCGAGCCTGTCAAGTCCGTCCGGCTGTCCTTCCTTCCCCGAGCAGCAGTGCCCTCGTGTGGCTGTATGCTCCCGTGCATTAGGAGCGCTACGGTAACGCCCCCTAAACGCGGCGCCCCGTGTGGGCGTATATTAGGTGCCCTACGGTACCACCCCCGCGGCGGTGGCGCGCAGCGCGGGCGCGCATTAGGGGCACTACGGTACCCGCTCGGAGCGGCAGCACGGGGCGTAACGGCGCCGCGCCCCTCCACACCCCGACCCCTCCCGGCCCGCAGCTGGGGCGGCGCCGGGGCAGAGCGCCCTGTTAACGCCCCCCCCCGAGCAGGGCACCGAGCTCCGCTGCCTCCCCCGATCCGCCCTCGCGGTTCCGTACCCGTGTGTATCCGCCGGTGGGCCTTGAGATGGGAGCTCTTGGTGTATACCTTGTTGCAGCCCTCAAAGTCACACTGGTGGATCCGCCGCTTCTTCAGGTCGGGGGAGTCGGCGCGGGGCAGGCGCGGCGTGGCGGACCTGGGGAAGGGCGGAGGGATGGCGGTGAGTGGCGGCCCCCAGCGGGCTGTCTGCCCCGGGGACGGGGATGGCACCCGCGGGCGCACTCACTCTCGCTGCAGGTCCTGGAAGGGCGCAGGGCCGCTCTCCGAGGCGCTGTCCTCGCTGTCACTCGGCATGTCCATGGGGTACATGGCGCCCGGGTCCATTTTCACTGCGGGGGTGGGAAAGAAAAGCTATTAAGGAGCAAGGGGGGACGGGCTGGGGGAGGCTGGTGAGCAAAGCACGCTGACAGACATCACCGACCTCCCAGAAAAGCCACCACGCCGCAGGGCTCAGCCCACCCCGCCGCAACCTACATCGATCTGGGGCAGAGAGGTGACTCCGTGCCGTGGGGGTTTAGCACAGGGCTATGGGGGATGGGGGGGGTGTGCAGCTTGAGGACACCTCTTCCTTCCCAAAGCAGGGAACGTCCAGGGCACCCCACCCTCGGGGAATGGGGACACAGCGGGGACTGAAAGCAGAGCTGGGCGGGACGGGCAGGCAGCCAGCCAGCCAGCAGCACCTCCCCGTCCCCTGCTCAGCACAGGCGGATGGCCAGGGCTGGGCTGCCTCTGGAGTTCTGTTGTCCTATGCTGGGGCCTGGGGACACCTTCTGGAAGTTAAGTCACCAGTGGTCCCGGGGAATCCTTGGTGGAGAAATGGGTTCCCTGCAGGGGATGTGTCCTACCAGATGGGGACACGTCTTACGGCTGTGACAGGACCAAGGCTGGGCCCACCGAACGGGGGGTTCCAAACACCTCAACAAGCCCCTTACCAGAGCCGGTGTTCTTGCCGTCGCCCCCGATGAGCGGGACAGTGATGGCGGTGACGCCATCGGTCGGCATGGTGGTGTAGACAACGGGCAGCGACTGCACGACCACGGGGATGGTCTGCAGGTTGCCCATCTTGCTAGGCAGGTTGACGGAAGGGATGGTGTGGATGACGTGCAGGATCTGCTGCCCGCCGCTGCCCTGCGACGATGCCAGAATGGAGCCGGGCGATAGCACGGCTGGGATGGCTGAGGTGGTGCCGAGCCCCGAGGACGCGATGGAGATGGTGGGCGCAGGGACCGGGGGGGCCACCAGCAGGGGCGAGGACTGCACGGGGGGCGGCGGCGGGGGAGCCTTGGACTTGTTGAGGGAAAGATCGACGGGCTCAGCCTGGGGCTGGCTGCAGTCGGAGGCCAGCAGCTCTTCGGGGGGCTCCGTCTTGATGTCGGTCAGCAGCACGGGGGGCTCCAGCGGCGCCTCGGCCAGCAGCGAGGACGAGCTCATCCTGGGGGCCGCTTTGCCCCGCCCCGAGCCTCCCGCCTGCCAAAACTGGGGGGAGCAGGGGGGTGTCAGAGCGCTCTGCACCCAGACGCCGCCCCGCTCATTCGTTAATTAACGTGCTCATCAGTTCACCAACTCGCTGCTCACCATAACCCACTGCGGGGGGGGGAAACCGGCAGCCCCGCACCTGTTCCAACCGCTGCCCCCACGCGCCTTTGTGATGGAGGGGCGGGGCCGGAGGGGGCCGGGGGCGGGGCCAACACCCATCCACCCCACCCCGCTCCCCTCCCCCGCGCCTTAAAGGGGCCGCGCTGCCCTCAACCGACCCTCCCAACCCCCCCCCACCGCACACACCCCTTCTTCTTAAAGGGGCCGCTCACCCGCCAGGCGCCGCGGGGGGGGCTCCTCCGCGAATGCGCGGCGCTCATCCCCTCGGCGGGCAGGATCATGCTCCCGGCCCGCGCCGCGCCGCTCCGTGCCGTGCCGTGCCGCGCGGGAGGTGCGAATAGCCTCACGACTCCACCCTGGCTCGGCCCGGGGTGGAGCTCCTTAAAAGGGCCCGGCCGCGGCGAGCTAGCAGCAGGGAGGGGTTGCGGGCACGGCCCGGCCCCGCGGGCACCGCACGGAGCCGCCCCCTGCAACCGCCCCAACGGGCGCGCGACCCCCGAACGCTGGGACCGCCGCGATGTACGAACCCTTCCCAGCCAGCCGACCCCCAGTTACGCACCTTGCTGCGGGCGCAGAGCGGCCCACGGCCCCGCACACCCACACCCACGCGTGTCCCCGCCCGGGCACGCCCGGTCCGCACACGCCCCGCACACGCGGAGCCGCCCAGCGCTCCTTTGGGGATGGGTGGGACGCGGGCAAGGACCCCTGGAGCTGAGCGCACTCACGGACCCCACAGCCACGGGAGGGCACAAAGAGCCGTCCCCTCTCTCGGGTCCCCCCCAGCGCCGACTCAGCGGTACACCGCACACCGATTCGGGGTTAGGGTGCAGCAAGGCGTGCTCGGAGGGTCCCGCTGCCGATATCCTACCGCGGGAACGGGAAGGTGAACTCAACGGGACCACGGGTCTTACGGCGGGGAGGAGGGGGCTCAGCCTCACCTATAGGGACCGGCTCCTATAGCACTCCTATAGCATCCATACATTCCCGCCCAAAAGGCACGAGGGAGAGGATCCACGGTGCCGTGCGACCCCAACGGAACACTTCGGGGGGGAATCACCCCTCCCGATCTCATTTTGGCTCCTGCCCCCCCTCCCCGACAGCCGGGCCGAGGGGGGGGGGGGGGGGGCCGGGCCGAAGCAGCCCCGGGGGAGGGTGGCCCGGCCACGCCCCCCCCAGGAATTTCCGCCCCGCCTTGCTCGCGGTGCCGGAGGTCGGGAGGGAACCGGGAGGAGGGAAGGGTGGGGGAGGCACAGCTGGGGGTGAAAGAGGAGGAGAGGGTGCCGTTCGCCCCACGGCGTCCCGCCGGGTTCTCCGGACCCAGCCCCGGGTATGGCCCTTTAAGACCAAAGGGCGTGGGGGGGTGAGGTGGGGCGGGGCGCGCGCACGGCGACGTCGCGCCTCGCACCCCCGCCCCCCCCGCCCCCTCTCCCCCGCTGTGACCTTCCCGGCGCACGCCCCGCAGCGGGGCCGCTCTTAAAGGCGCCGCCGCGGGCACAACGGGGCCTTCCCCCACCCCCCGCGCAGAACCGTGCGCCCCATCTCTTCCCCCCGCCCCGTTCACAAAATGGCCCCCACCGCACGCCCGGGCCCGCCCCCGGCCGCCGCCCCGAGAAGGCACCGAGCGGCCCGGGCGGGACGTACCGGAGCCGGGCCGAGCTCCCCCCGCGGGGCACGCGCTGCCCCTTTAAGAAGCGGTGGAAGATGGAGGTGGCCTCACCGCCCCCCGCCCGCACGGCCCGGCCGCACTCACTTTGCCGCGCGCCTCCTCGCAGTGCATCGCCGCGCTGCCCGGGCCCCGGGCGGTGCCGGGCGGGGCGGGTGGGGCCGCGCCGCGCCCACGGGCGGGGAGGGGCGGGGCCGCGCCGAGGTACGCCCACACCGCGCCCCATCCCCCAACACCGGGGCGCCCCCAAAAGTGACATCAGCGGCCGCGGCAGCCAATGGGCGGCTCCCCGCGCGGCCGCGTTACCGTGGAAACGGATGCGGGGTTTGGGGATGGGGCCGCCCCACCAGGGATACCCCCCAAAAACGTTGGGAGGCGGCAGCCGGGCCGAGCCGGGGCTCCCGAGCCTCGAACCGGGGATGGCAACGCTATAAGCCCCGCCAAAAATAACGGGGGGCGCCCCTGCCTGGTTGGGGGGGGGGGGGGGGGGGGTCACGGTCTCCCCGCGGAGCTGCCGCCCTCCTGGGGGCCGGAGCACAGCGTCCTGGGGGATTTGGGAGGGTTTTGCAGCTGGGAAGCGGTGGGATGTGCGGCCCTCGTCCCCGCAGCGTTCCTAAGGGCTGGGACGGCTGCGTCCCCCAGCCTTTGGTGGGACAAGGCACTCGCGCTACCTGTCCCAGCGTAGCGTTGCTTAATGTCTGCCCTCTCACCTACCCGGCCCAGCCTAACCCCCTTTTAGCCCGAACTGCCTACATACCCATCTCACCATCCCTTCATGCAACCATGCATGCTACACTGTCCCCCCCACCCTCGTATCCACCTACCACCCATCCTTACTCATACCCCATCCACCCTCCCTTCCCCCACCCTCATACCCATCTTCTCACACATCCATCATTCACTCACCTATCGATCCATCCACGTGCCTCCCCCTATACCCCTCTAATCCTACATCCCTTCAACCTCACAATTACCCTTCCAACCACCCATGTTACCCCCTCCCACCCACCTGTTCCTCTCTTCAAACACCCACATGCTCACCCACACACCCAGCACTATCCCCGCTCTGGCCAAAGCTGACATTTCACCACTGCAGAGCCCTGGCTTTGCCACGTCCTCCTGACGTGGTCCTCAAGTCTCCCCTTGGTGGCCTTAACCCAGCCGCTCCATGATGTGGCACCACCATGCTAAGCCCCAGCAGCACATCACCCTGCAGGAGGGCTGGGCAGGGCAAAGGAAGGACAAAATGGGACAGGATGAGGCCTGATAGAGGCACCCATGGGTGGGAAGGCCACAGTCCAACTGTGCCAAACTGTTCGTGTAACCGTCCGGGCTTGGCACAGTAAGATGGTGGGAACTGACCCACTACATGGGGCAGTGAAAGACAGAATTCAGAGTGAAAGACCTGATTCAGAGACCTCACTTGGAAGGGACAAGGTGCACAGGTAGCTCCATCCGAATCATTAACTCCTGAAAGCACAGTGAGGAATGATTCATTTTCAGCTCCCATGTTTCAAATATATCCTCATTTTGGTTAAAAATACAAAAATGAAATTCTTTTCGTCTATGCTTCCTTCAGTCCAAGCAGCAGGAAGGAAGCAGTCAGAAAATCCGCAAGCAAAGAGCATACAGTGGCACTCCCTGCTGTAGGGAGGACAGCCAAGCGCTCCCAGCAGCCCTGCAGTTTGCTCCTCAGTCTCACAGCAGCCCCTGCTATTTGGAAATGGGGCCAAGCGGGGAATTTGCTGTGCTCAAAATACTAGTAACATTCACAACATGGAATGTTGACTGCTTCAATGGACAGGCCCCAAAGGATAGACCTCTAAAACCTGACCAAAAGCAGAGCTTGGCACTCTGGGACCAGATGTGTGTAACATCGATTGTTTAGGATGGCAAGATTCTGCAAAGCAGCCAGTGCAGGGGGGAGCTTGCTACTGCCCCCAGTACCCAAGAGGAATGTACTGCAAAGCAGGGTGAGGGCACCTGACCCACCAAACCTGGTTGCTTTGCTGGCAGCAACTCCAGGTTCCAGAAAAGGCCCCCAGGTATTCTTTTAGGAGAGAGACAATCAAACATAACACAGTTCCTCCAAAAGATGTGTCACGTTGAGATGAGACCATCAGCTTATTTCCATCAGCACTGCAGCTGCTTGCTTGACATCTCGTGCATGGAGAAGCACCAGCAGCACTTCTGCCAGAGAGCAAACTATTGATTTCCAAAGAACCCCCCAACATGCATATGCTTGGGGAAAACACATTCTGAATAAGACAACAGCAGCACATCAGCCACTGTCATCATATCAGACTGTGGAGGCTCAGCAGGCCAGGACACCTGCAACAGCACTTTGCTCCCATCTCTTTCTGATCAGCTCCCCCCACACCACCATTACCTGCTTCCCCTCCCTCTCCCCATCCCACTTACCCCCAGCACCATCCCCCTTTCACACACCAAGCAGTTTATCCTGCAAAGAAACCCAGTGGCACCTCCCAGTCTGCTCTCACACACAGCACGAGATAACCCTGCTTGGTTTGTAACCATGGAAATAAGGCAGCGTTTCCCTCCATCCTGGCCTCACCATTGCAGAACAGCTGCCTGCTAGGAGAAAGTAGTCTGAGCAGAAAGTGCCAGGATCCACACCAGCACTGCAGCTCTCAGTCCATCTCCTGCACACAACTCTTGGAGACACCTGACACCAACCTTTCTGAGGCTCCAACAGCACACAGCTGGGCAGCAACCCATCCTCTTCCTCTGCTGGACAGGGCTTGGGTGCAGAAACCCACGATGAGAGCAGAGCAAAAGCAGGGACTGACCTCAGAGCACTGTGGGAGCATCCACAGGAGCACCTGCAGCTGCGATCGGCTCGCTCCAGCCCATCAAAAAGCAGCCACACAGTGCATGAGATCTGCTGTTCCCATTCCAGCACATGAACCTGCAAGCACTGAAGACAAGCAGAAACCCTCTGCTGTATCTCAAACCCATTCAGAAGCTCCCTAGAAACTGACATTTCAATTTGTAACCAGCACCTATGCTTCTCTCCTATAGGGATGCTTCCTTGATGATGCTCATTGAAGACAATCCCAGTCCTACAGATCACAAACACATCTGCTGAGTAGGTGGTGCAAGACAGGGGTGTTTAATACCATGAAGATTTAGAATCGATGGAAGATCTTGCGTGCAGCCCAGCCTCAGCTCTCCAGCTGAGATCTGCGCTCCTGCTCTTAGGTCCCATATCACAGCTCACCCTTGCAGGCATTTTCCCAGTGTGCGGGACAGAGATCAGGGGGAAAGCATGATTTTGTGAATGCAGAGTTGGAGAGCCAGGCTGAGTCACCACACCCTCTTTTATAGAGCAATTGGATGCAGCAAGAAATAAAGGAAGAGATGCTGACAAGCATCGGCTCCCACCCAAGTCAGATTCCCCTAACTCACAGCACTTCCATTCTTCCTATGTTTAACTGAACCACACACAAGAATTCATTTAAAGTGGACTTAATGTCAAGACATACCAGTGCCAGATACTGCCCAACTGACTCGTCACAAACACAGCTAATATAGCTCATGCACACATGGCCCAGAGCTGCCACATCCTTCAGATCCTGTGTACCTGCATCATCCCCAGCAGGGAGACCGACCATCCCAGGACTATTGCTGCGTGGCCTTTGGTTCCTCTTTACTGTTATCTTTCAATCATTCCAGAAAGTGTTGAAAGGCCAATGTCATCCTGACTGCTTTACCTGCAAATTTTGCCTCAGCATGGAAAAAAGAAAGTCTCAAATGAAACTTCGGAATGACCTTCAGTCAATGACCTCTAGAACACTGTGAAAGGAAAAACGCAGCTGTTACACATCTACTTGCCAAAGCTGCCCTGGGTCTTAGAAGAAAGAAAACCCACTTTCCAAAGCTCCAGGATCTGAAATCCCTGGTAGCAAAAATTTATTTTCATGACTGAAGACAAGGAGAAATTTATAAATGTATTCTAGCAACCTACCAATAAAATAGTAAATACTTCATCCCTGTGATTTGTATGATCACCTGGGAGCAAACATCCAAAAAGGCTCTGCCACATGCCACTGACAACCAGGAGCATGAGACCACGTGCACATCACCTGTCCTTACTTCTTCCCAACCCCACAAATGCCAAGAGTCTCTTTTGAAGGTCCGCAGTGTATCCAGACCATCTGTGTGATAGTGTCCAACGTTAAAAGGAGAAACAATAAAGATTGCGGTGGTAAGCAGCACACTCATTTCAAAGCCCACAAATACATCCACATGGTTAGATTCTCCTAAAAAGAAAAAAAAAAAAAAAAAAAAAAAAAAAGTAGTTCCAATCCACTTCTTCTCCTGCCAAAGACCATGTGCATTGGCCAACGTTCAGCGCATAAGCAGGCTGTGCTTTGGTCCATCCACTCTCTCCAGCTTCTCAAAGTGTTTTCTGGCATTGCGGATGTTGATCAGCGTAGCTGCAGAAGCTAGGATGGAGAAGGGACAGGGAGGGGACAAAAACAGAAAGGATGTAAGAAAATAAACCCCCAGAAGCACCGCCTGAAAGCTGCCTAAAGACAGCAGGTATTTGAGTTCCTATCAGCAAAACTGGACCCACATCCCTGGGTAGCCTTGGTTCACACTTCTGAATCTTATGACCGCAGGGCGTTCAGCAGGGGGCCAGGTGTTCTACAGCTTCTACCTGCAGTGGCCAGTACTAGATTTCACTTTAATCTGGAGAAGTGATACAGCGTGAAACCGGATCTTCCCTAAGGGGAGCAATGCTCAAAGAGTACCAACAACCCAACCAACAAGCTCAGGGATCAACCCTCCTGCTCCCCAGCAGTACAAACACAATGCTGGAAGGTGTGGGTGCCTGCTGATCGCAGAGCAAACTACACCTATTTAATCTGCTCCCAAGGCATTCTAGAAGTCACTCAGCTTCTCATTTGCTGCTAAGGCACAGCAACATCAGAGCTCAATAGTTCACCCAGGGTTGCAGAGTTCACATGGGTTTTCCCTAATCCAGTAAAACAATCTTCCTGTCCTCTTGCAGAATAACAGCTGTAAGTCACACAGCTGTCCAGGAAAGTGGGCTGGTCTTAAGCACCTTTCATTCTTAACAGCTTCAACTACAGTAGTGAAAACAACTAGGTATTCAAACGTGCCTCAGGCACCGCTGCCTCCAAGTTCTTCAGATAAACAGATGCTACTATAATTAGAGCCCTTGCCCTCCAGGACAATTCAGGCAGCAAGAACAAAAAAACACTCACGATCCACTTCTGCTTCCTTTTCAAAAAATCGCTGTGGCTGCCAAATCAAAGCAGCCCAAAATAGGTTATTAGATATGACCTATCAAGTCAGGTCACATCTGTTATAGTGGTTCCCCACTGTTGCTACAATTCTCTGCTGGACAGCAACAAATAGCCCAGCCCTCAAAGGCACACATCTCTTGTGCAGAGTCACCTTCTAACCGCCTTCCCCTCCTGCTGCTCAGACAGGGCAAGGCAGTGGGACAGATCCCCCCGTACCTCTGAATTAAATCATTTCCACTGCTTTGTCTGGCGTTTGCTGTATTCTGATAAATGCATTCTGAGCCAGACTTGTCCAGCTTTTTGTCCCTGTGAATAAAAACAGGCCAGAAGCTCATCTTTGCTTCAACTTACGTATTGAAGGGTCTGACATCACCACCATCACATATGTATTTGATGTGAAGATGTCAATGAAAGCAGCAAAGTTAGAGTTCCTGACCTCCATGCTCTGGAAAGAAGCCGCCAGCTTACTAAAATAAGGAAAAAAGAAAGAGTAAATGCACTGTTACTGTAGGAGTGCTCAGACAGATTTTCCCCTTATGTCCCATGTTTATCTGCATTTACTGGCAAGTGTTGCTTGCCAGGATGACCACCAGATAAGACTGCAATTCATTTAAAGGAAAAGCTCTAGCTTTAGGCTTAATTGAACCAACAAGAACAACAAAAACCACCTGAGTGTTGATCAATGAAGGTCTGTAACTCAAGATACAACCCCACACTGTGCCCAAGCAGTCAGCACCATCAACCCTTCTGAAGTAATGGCTCAACCATTCCAAAGGAGGTTGACACTGTGGGGGTAAGCATAAAGCTGAAATATCTGGGACAGCTCTGTATAGCATGCTGCCACTTCTCTTCCCTGTTCAGGCTCTACGCTTTTGGATGCTGCTGACCGACTATGGAACCACCTGAAGGTGGTTCAAAAGACCAGCTACTCTGAAGTAAGCTTTCTATCTTTCAATTCAAAACGCTGACAACTAGAGTTTGTAAGCTCTCTTTCTTCCCAAGCCAGCATGAGTTTACCAGATCAGTCCCGGAATGTTCCTACTCTGCACAGGAGAAAAAGGCCCAGAAGAAGACAGCTGTTTCAAAACAAACCTCTTTCAACAATCACCAAAGGAGGAGGTTAGGAAAGATAACAAGCTCTGACATTTTTAAACATGGTGCTTTCCAGCAACTAACACAAATCCTCACACTGCTGAGGAAGCACAAACTAATATTTATTTGGAAAGTTTCCTTGCTTCAGCATGAAACTGAAATATCTGCCCAGGTATCTTTCCCATCCACTGAGTAAGCCAGCTCACCTGCAACTTAGTTTGAATTGTTTAATAATGTTGCTGATTTTCTCAAATCTGTGGATATCCCGCTGTTCTTTGCACTGATAGTGAGAAATGACCTGAAAGGCAGAAAGAGTGCAGTTAGTTACTGATTTCAGTACAGCTTTCTCACGTGCAACAGCAGTTACAAGAAACCGATGGTGCCCAGCTCAGGGATTCCCTTTGCCTTCAGAAACCATTAGCAGCAACACTAGCTGTGCTAGTATAAAGAAGGATACAGTCACACAATCCCCAGGAAGCCTTTAATAAGTGCAGATGAAAATAGCATAAGATACATAAGAGGCATTCATGTCCATGTGGGGTCTGAATACTCCAACGTAGCAGCCATTTAAATCTTGTTTCAAAGAACAAGAAGGTGCTAGGTGGGGGAAATGCAAAACTATCACCTCCTGAAAGGCAAACAGACCTTTGACAAATGCTGGACCAGTTTACCTACATCTGTCATGCTGCAGACTTTCACACACCAAACCTGAAAAGTGTGCTGCTCTGCAACACGCTGGATGCCCAGCACTGCTCTCAAACCAAAGTGAGCTGCTCTTCTCCAGCTCAGACAAGTGGAACAAAGGCAGCTGTTTCCTAGGGAGCTCTCTCTGCATCACCTGACTCAGAGTAAGGTTGTGCTAAGTTGCCCGTGTTCAGGTGCACTTCCTTCCTTCTCCTCCCACACAGAAATCCTGCAGCAAGGTGCAGACCTTGGTGCTAGGCTGCAGAGTTGGAAAGGATCAAGTTTTCAGGAGTCCTTGCAAGACGATCCAGGACTGCCTCACTCCTGCTGCTTCCACATGGCTGGCAGCCTACAGACCTCTCCTCTCCAGCCAAGCCAGCCAACTGGCCAAGGAGGGAATCTGCAGCATTAAGTGGGATTGCAGTTGTTGCATCTTCATTCCCACAGAAGCCTCCAGAGGAGCATAATTTTGAGAATACTACACTGTGTGCTTTATACTTACAAGAATGATGAAACCAACTGCTACCGAACGCATCGCACAGCCCTGCACAAAGGTGTTAAACTCAATTTTCCACCCATGGAACCATATTTAACAGGCTTTCAGAAATTAAGATGGGATTGTTTTTATTTGTTTTGTGGTTGTTGTTCTTTTCTTTTCTTTCTCTTTTTTTCCCCTCCTCAAGGAGCTTAGAAAACTATTGTCTATTTTCTACATACACATCTGCCCAACTATTCCTACAGGTACAAGTTCAGCCACATTCAAAAATCACATGCATGTCATGAAGGCTTTGGTATCAATCTCTTTCCTCAACTCTCCACGTTTTTCTGTTACTACGCTTTGAATACAATTTTAGAATAAGATTTCACTGCAGGAGAAAGCAGTCCCTGCAGAAGCTTAAATAGAGAACAATGAGAAGGGAAAAGTCTTTAAAAGCCACCATTACACTGAGAAACCAGTACTGAATTCTTTGCTACAAAAATTGTTTTTCAGTAAATAAAATGCATTTTTTGAGTGCAAATAAATACCACTACATATCAACAAGGTGGAACTATTTATCATCTACATAAGGTCAAAAAGCAGAACTTGTCAGCAGAACTCTACTTCTGACAGTAGAAGTGAAAAAAAAACAGCATGGTAACTTCAAAATCAAGTCTTTGTTTGGCAAGGAAAGCACTGAGACTCGAAAAGCAATTTCTTCAGATCAGCAACAGCACTGTTATAAAGTCCAAGAGACCAAACTAGAAACTAAGACTATGGAAAGACAAGCAGCAATGGTGGTTTTAACCAACATGTTTTACCTTTTGAACACAACAGGTTAGAAGCACAGTTACCACACAGATGGTAACTTCAGAACCCACAGCAACCCAATTGCTTGAGATCCTCTATCCATACTGCAGGTTTGTAAAGCACCAGGCACTTGATAAAAAAAGAGGAGTTAAAAAGCCAGTCTAGGAGGAACTGAAAAGACTCGTTCAAGCTTAAGAAGCCCTGTGCAGAAAGGAATTCTCAAAAGAACTCCCATGACCGACAAGAGAATGGGGATATGAAACCCTTTCACAGCCTGGAAGAGGGAAATACCAACCAAGCCCTCATCTCAACAACGAGACGTGGAAATTTTGGGAAGGTCATATGAGCCACCAAGTCACGTCTGTTACTTTCAATATCACAAGGCCTGGATCAAAGCATTCTGGTGCCGGCACCTCTCTTTGGGCAACTGCCACAACTGCACTTTCCTTCCAGGGAACTCCGTCCTAGGCTGGGCAGGGAAACACAAAGGGCCGAACAGCTGTATTCACCAGGAAAGTGGCTCTCTCAAACAGAAGCACTTCATCTGCCTCAATGATCTGAGCAAAATTCCTCAGGTTCATCTCCAGCTGCTGGACATTTGGGATCAGCTGATAGACTATACTGGACCAAGCCTGTCAACAAAGAAAGACAAGGACTGCGTTATCATTTCTGCCTCAGGCCCACAGGATACACAGCATGCTCAAAAACCATTTGCAGTTGTGAGCACTTACAGCCTAGACAAGACAGAAGGACTTTTCCCACCCCACTGTGCATCTGTCTGCTATGCTGAGGGCTATGGTGGTATCTGCTTTCCCGAGTGAGCTCTTCAATAGTCACAAAGTGGCTAGCCAAAGCATTTAAGCAGTGTTAAAAGAATGCTGTGAGCACAGCACATGGAGGGCTTTTATTTATTTGTTTTAAATTAAACCCAAAATGTTCTGATGCCATTTACAACAGCTAACCTGCAGAAGCAGGAGTCACTGTAGACCTAACAAGGGCCAGTCAGCAACCAACCACTCAGCCTCCTCATGCTCTTGTTTTCAAGTGAGAGGAGGGAAAGGCCAGATACAGCGAGGACAGCATCCAAACCTTGTAAAGCGTTTCATCCCAGATGGAAGTTCTAAAACAAGCACATTCCAAAGGACGGGAAAGGCGCCTCAAGTCCTCCTCACGCTCTTTAAAAATCTGCAAAGTAAAACGATTAGCAGTTGAGTGTAAATATTTTGGCCTTTGGTGTGGTTACTGTATTGCATTTCTAGCACACATGTCAAACAATACTCAAGCACACACAGCACTAGAGAAAAGAGAGCAGCACAGCTTGCTGGCTAGGACAGGCTGTCAGAAACCCCTCCCACTAGGATAGCAGGGACAAGCAGACCTTGGCTGTCACACAGCAGGAGACTCAAACTTGGAATAACTAGCGTTATGGAGTGAAAATGGAAGTGTATGTGCATGAGCTTGACAGGGGACCCAAAATCTGACAAGTCCCTGGTCAGATGTAAAAAGCTGCATCTTTGTGAACAGAACAGAAGGGAAGCTCTAGGGAGTTTCACCGCTATGAACAGCATTAACAAAGCAACTCCGAGACAAGAATACAGCCTTCTCCCATCAAGTTCTGCCCTTGAAAGTTATGATTACAAAAAAAAAAAAAAAGAGAGGTAAAACAAAGAGGACAGCCTTGCACCAACATCCACCAAAGAGGCAAAAAATAAATAAATAAAAAATCCAGCAAGAGAGCTGGCACTGTAACCCCGCAAGGGAAGGCATGATGACTACCTTCACCTCACCTTACTGTTTTTAGGAACATGACAGAGCAAGCTGATCTCCAGGACATGCTGCGTAGGCCAACACTGACCATCTTGGGGCCCGAGATACCAAAGGTTTAACAACGATTTACAGGGCAGTCATTTGGCCCAGTTCAAGAGTTTTTCGCATGTTCTTCTGAATAGCAGATACTTTAAAACAGCTTTGATGGGTGTGCAATGATATGCACTAAAAATAGACTCAAAGTAAGGCCCCTCTTCTGCCTGTCTACCCCATGCTTCAAGGCCTCACTTGAATTTGCACAACTATTAAGTCCAGACGGACAAAAGAGTTTCACAAAGACCATAAGAGTTTCCATTCAGTTTGTAGGGAAGAGATGGAAATGAGGTAAAAGTCCCTGAATCAACCCTATGAACAAGCTCACTGAGCTATTTTTACACTGAGCTGAACTAGGAAAGAAGAACCATCACCGACAGAGAAGAAGCGACCTGGAGCCAAAATGCTGCGAGGAAGAAGTCTGCCTCTGCAGGAAGGTCAGGGAGTGGATGCAGCCATGGGGCCTTGCGAAGCCGCCTTCGCTGCCGCCCAGGCACACGGTCACCAGGAACCTGAGCATTTAATGCGACTTCTTACTACGCCCTAAAGGGGCCTCCAAGTTTTCTCCAGGTCAGGGAGTGGAAAGCAGCCGGGGATGTACTTGCCAGGCCAAGACATCTAACACACAAGGTATTTCTTCCCTTGGGATCAGGAGCTGGTTGCTTTTAGCCATAGCTGAAAAAGCAATGTTGGTAGAAACCTACCATCTTCCAGCCCCCCTGCAACCTTCCAAAAGCCCCAAAGGGAGCAGCAAACAAAACCTCCCTGGGAGGCTGATCCTTGCCTCTGCAGGGTGCCTCCGGGAATGCCTAAGTGTTAAATCAAGAAGTGACCTCTGGGCAAATGGGCCCCAGTGAACACTTTGTGACAGAAAGCAGAAGCATCAACTGGTAAAAGTTTCTAGTTAACCAGGAAAAGTTTCAACCCTTGTTTCTGTTACACTTTAGAACAGTGCTTATGTGAGACTGAAAAAGAAACCATCACTTGTCACCACCGCAATCCTCAAAGTCATCCAAACGGTCACGGGAAAGTTCAAATTCACCAGATTTCTTTCAGTTTTACCTTCCTTCCCTACTCTCTGGAGCCAAGGTCTGCTAAAAGCATTACAACTGATGCTTTAAAAGAAAAGCCTTTCTTCTCTGCTGGACAACATGCAAGAGACAGCACTGACATACAGTTTGGAAGGCAAAAAGGGCTCGGACAGCTCTCAACACCCGAGAATCCCTTCCAGGAACAGTGCTGATGGGACTGTGCCTGAGGTACGAACTAGCAATGCTTTAGCAGAGTCAAAAGATTTGACAGCATTTCTATGGCAACTCTCAGCTTCTTCTCACCAAGTCCCGCTGATCCTCCTGCACCAAGTCCATCTTGTGCACTAGACAAAAGATCTTTGCATCAGGAGAGTTCTGAAGAATTGCCTCCAAGCATGACTGGTAGTAGTGCATGTCCTTCTCCAGCTCACGGCTTTCTACATCGAAGACATAGATGAGGACTTCTACGTTGCGGAAGATGTTGTCCCGTTGACTGGTGAAGTAGTTCTCCATAAAGGTGTCCTGTCTGAGGAGCAGCAGAGCAACAGAACAAGGAGACTCCCATTAGAGCAACCAGGCTTCAGGAAAAGACCTACAAAAGCCCTACAATTCTGTGATTCTGTGATACAATTCTGTGAAAAGTGCTGTAAAATATCTCCTGCTAGAGATGTTTCCGTGCTGAGCTGCAAATCCCACCACAGCAGTCCAGAAAAAGAGCCCCACAGACAGCTAACTTCCCCAGGATATAAGGCTCCATTTCCAACTATTTCTAATTTCTAACCATTTCTAAGCATTTCCAACTGAGCACAGTAGGACGCTCCTGAAGAGCATCTGCTTCCCAGTCTCTCATGAGAAGCAGAAGCTTCCTACAGGATGTAGCTGCTGCTCGGGGCTAGCACAAACAAAGCTACACTGCTTTTAAAGAGCTGCACACAAAAAAAGCCACAACAGCAGTAAAACCATCAGTACAGCCCGTTTTACAGGATCTACATGCATTTTGACTAACTCGTGCTGAATACAGCTCAGGCAAAACGTAAGGACATTAGATTTGGTGAAGCTTAGCAAAGTTTGACAGCTCTACTGAGGCTCTGTCGGTTACTTTTACTTAAAAAGCTGCTTCCAGGAACCACCGAATCACCATCAATCTTTCACATCCCTTCTCAGCATGCACCTCATTTGGATCAAACTCGTGAGATGCAGTTCAAAACCAGCATCACCTCCACCATCACCACTTTCAAGAGAAAGTTCAGGTGAAGGTCTCAGGCTTTTCAGCAGACAAAAAATGCAGCCAGCAATGAAAGGGCGGGCCTATGCACTGCACCTTTCATGTGAAGATAACTCAGACTGCAAGACTGCAATAATCAGGCCAGCCTCTTCCACCCACTTTCATGCACAAGTCTAAGATGTGGCATCCACTCTTCCCAGAGCAGCCTCACCAGTTTCACCATGGCATGCACAAAGCTTGTTCTACACTCTCCACACACAGAAAGCATGCTATTGCCTTGGGGTGCCTGCACTCGTTACACCCCCAATCTTATTCAACAGAATTAACCCACAACAATTTCCCAAAAAAAAAACAAAAAACAAAAAATGAAAAACAACAATAACAACAAGAAGTACCTACCCTCCACAGTCCCAGAGGTTTAATACCAGGTTTCCTAGAAATCTAACATGGGAGTGCTCCACATCAACTGAAAAGAGACAACAGGGAGATTACTAGCTGTGCCACACACCCAGCTCAGAGCCTGCTCAGGCAGCCATGCCATTCTCTGCAATGCAGCCCACAGTTTATAGCACTCCATCTAAACAGCGTTGCTGTGCATAAACCTGTAGCTGTAGACACTACAGATAAGTGCAGCTCCCCAGTAACCCAAGCCTTCCTGCTGCTAACCAGGAGACTGCTCTCCTGAGAAGCACAGCAGGCAGTTTCCTTTCAGAAACACGTTCCCTGATTTTCATGGTATTTTAAGAACACCACTTCCAGCACATTCTGCAAGGCTTTAAATTAGCCTTAAAAGAAACAAAGAAAAAAAAAAAAAAAAAAAAAAAAAGCAAAACTGTAGCACAAAGAATGAAAAGCACACCTCATGGAAAGTGTACAGCAATGTGTACAGCAAGGACACACACAACAATCCTCATGGGTGCCTCACAGTACAGCGTTAGATGCCAGTGATCCAAGCCAGTGTTTCACTGAGTGCTTTCTCAGATCAGTGGCTTTGGAGAAAAAGAGGCAAAAGAAGCCAATTAACATTGGTGCATCATCCTGCCAAAACCCCCAGGCACGTGGTAAGATCACTGTGCCTCCAGCTGGGCTAGCCATCAGCAGGCTCACAGCAGAGAGGCGTCAGCACCAAAAAGGGACCACAAGGAGGCTCTGAGCACTCCTGCAATAACACATGTAGCAGCAGAGGCTGCCAACTGATCAAAAAAAAGGATGAAAGTCCAACCATAAACAGAAGATTGGATACAGCATTCCTTTCTCTTTCACTTCAGCCTCCACCTGACCTCAGCTGAACTGCTGAGCAAAGTTTGACTTGATGATCAGCAGGCACCCCCTGCTCCTGCCAGGGGAAAGGCAAGGTATGGCCAGCTGGAGGAACAGCCTCACCCCTCCAAGCGTACAGTGCTGGAGCCCTGAGAATGCCCAGCTCACACAAAAGAAGCCTTACTTGTGGCACCCAGGCGTCGTGTGTCTCTGGCAATGTAGTTTGCAAAGATAATGGACCTCATGCTGGTCTTCCCAGACCCGCTTTTACCCATCAGCAGCACCTGCAGAGATGGAAAAAAAAGAATTAGCTTCCGCAGAGCACTGCCTCCTCCACGGCTCCCATCTTGCAGCTGTAGCAACCAATTGACAGGACTCTGGTACTACAGATTGAAACCCTAAGGGAACCGTACCTGGGAAATCAGGAGGCAGCTGGCATTACCTCCTTGCTTCACATCCTAAAATCCTTTCCATCCTGTTTGCGTTCCCAACACCGTGTCCACCACCCTTCTATTTTGCTCTCTCAGGAATTGCTGCCCTTCAAGGCACTGCACTCCTTCCAGCATGGCGTGTAACACTCAAAGTTCAGCCAGCCTGCAGACGCTGCTGCCCATAACCCTTTTTCCTACACACCATGGCAGAGAACCCATCGCCAATCTCCTCTTTCCCCAGCCCTTCGCAGGCTGCAATGTTTTTCAAGCACTGTTACCAGTGGTAAAAACTTGATGTTTTCAGTGAGAGCAAAGGACCGGTTTTATCTCAAGCCATTAAAGCCATGCTGAAAGCTATCACTTGCCTACTCAGCACTGGCATTCTCCATTCATTACTTCTCTCCTAATCTTGCTCTTTCCTTTTTCATAACACAGTCTGGTTTCTCTCCCCTGATAGAGGTGAAATACAAGTTCCATGTTGAGTTTCAGGTGTCAGAACCCTAGCAGAAAGCTAAAAGCATTTGGAACAGCCCAACTCAGGTACACCAAGCTGCCATGTGGGGAAAACAGTCTCCATCCCAGAATCCAGTCCACAGATCCTCAGGCCAAAAGAGAGGCAGCACCTCTGGCAGCAGAAAACTGCGGGATGGCTGAGTGGAGAAGAGGGGGAACTGATCACACAAGGCAAGACTCTGCATCGTGATCTAAAAATAAATACAAAACCAGTGGCAGCCAACGTGGACTTGCTCACAAAAACAGCTGTGAAACAAGTTCCAGTTACAAAGTCAAATCCAACCTTTGGCAACAGCTCTGAAAATCTATCGTCAAGGATCAGTTTAAAGAGAGTACAACCAGCACTGGTGTGTTACCCCAGTGCCAGGGGCTGGCTGGGAAGCAGCTTGCTCAGTCCTCACCTTGCTGCAAGTGCCTCAGAGCAACACACGCAGCAGCATCCTGTGGCCCCAGGTGCTCTTCTGGGAGCAACTGCAGCGTCATAGAAGAAGCAAAAGCCCCTTTCATAAGGAACTGACCATGCAGTGAGGACATTTACTCAGAGTCCCCCATTTTGCTCAGAAGAGCCCTAATGGTTTTGTGACAAAGGCTTTTCTGAAAGCAGTTGGCTGTTCAGGTCACGCCCACCAGCCCAGCTGAAGCCAGAATCAAAAAGCTCCATGCAGAACAGGAAAAGAACAGCAGCATCTCCTACTTCACATCACCTTAAGACATTCAGTGTGGCTCCAAGACGCAGCACAAGCCAACCTACAAGGGAACCTAACTCCCAAGCATCAGGCTACAGTGGCCTTTTGGGGAGGTCAGACACCAGTTTACAGGGCCAGAGAGGAAACTCAATCCTCATGCAACACAGAATGAGAGCTGAGCGCTCCTCACATCACTGCCTGAGCTAATCTGAATTTGCTCACTGCTGGGACACACAAGGCATAGCTCTGATGCCTCACCCTGCGTTTGGCCTCGCCCTGCCAGGAGCCCTCAGAGCAGTGACAAGCTGCTCACACCAGTTCCTGCGAGCTGCCCACACCAGTTCCTGCAACACCCAGAGGGTCTCCCCAGGCCAGCAGAGCAAGTTGGGGCACATCCTCTTCCCTGACACCACAAAGCCCGCAGTCAGCAGAGAGCTTTTGCAACTCCTACCAGAAATACTCACACAGCCGTTACTGGGGATGTGCAGTTCTGCTGCCAGCCTGCCCTCACGCCAGCAAACAAACCCAAATTTGATGCCGGTTTCCAGCATGATAAGCAAACACTGTGACAGCCTCAAGAGGCAGCTGAAAGCCACAGAATACCCCAAGATACAGATGGGAACACGTAGCCACATTAGCAAGTGCAGACAGGGAAGAGAAATCAAACGGCTTACCTTTTTCTTCATGGCTGTGCTCGGCATCACCTCCCTGCAGAGACAACAGCACTGTTACACCGCTCCGGGCCCCGCTCGCAGGCTGCACGTCAGCCTCAAGCTCCTATCGGCCCTCAGTTCCGCGCAAACGGGAATCTCCCGCCCCGCCGCAGCCCAGCCGGGTGCTGACAGCCGCTGCTCCGCGCTGCGGGGCCGGAGGAGAAGCAGCCCCTCTGCAGGCGGCCCCATCACACGCCCGCGACGAGCAGCATCCCCGTGACCGCGGGCCCAAGCAGGGGAACCGCAAGCGCCCGCCTCACCGCCCCGCTCCCGCGCAGCCCGGCCGCGGTCACCAGGAGCACCGGGCCTCGCCCTCTCCCGGTCCCGCGGGCTCCGCGCGGCTCCGCGCAGCCCGGGTCCCGCAGCGCCCCGCTACCTCTATCCGCGCCGGGCACCTCCCAGGCCGGTTTGGCGATGCCCGCGGGCGGCGGGAGCCGCGGGGGCGCGTCACCGGGCCGCCCGCAGCGCTGAGCGGGTCCGAGCGCCCCGCGCTCCGGAGCAGGCCTCAAAGCCACGGCCTCGCGTGAGCCCGCTGCGCCGCTGGGGTCCCGCCCGCTTCGGCAGCGGCCGCCCCGCGGCGCTCACGAGACTCGGCGCTCAGCGGCCTCCGCCGGTCACGTGAGCGCGCTCCCACCACGCCTTCAAAATCACGTGACGGGCCCCCGCCACCGGCGGCAGGGGCGGGGCGAAGGGAAGGAAGGGGTGGAACTGTTACGCTGTGGTCGCCATGTTGGGTGAGGGCAGCTATCCTGGTGCCGCGGGCTGCGTGGAGGAAGGGCGGCGGAGCGGCCGGCCACAGTCTGCAGGCGGCCGACTCGATAGCGACCGCGCAGTGTTTACAGAGCGGCCCGACGGCATTTCTGCACATCCAACACAACTCTCTGTAGAAGACCCAAAGAATGGCGGACAACGAACGTTTTCAGGCTGGCTGAGAAGCGTCTCATCAGCGCCTCCCATATGGTCTAGCGGTTAGGATTCCTGGTTTTCACCCAGGCGGCCCGGGTTCGACTCCCGGTATGGGAAGGAATGTTTTTGCTCCCATCCTTTTGGAAGTGTTCACACAGCAACGAACCTGGCGACCGGAGCCGCCCAGAACTGCCAGAGGTCCACAGCCATGGCGAGCCGCGGCCCCTGCCAGCTTAGAGCGCCAAGGTGTGACCACAGAACTCCCGGAGGGGCAGCGCGCGCCAGCTCACGTTAAGCAGCACGGCGCGGCCGCCGTTTGCGCCCCACAGCGAGATTCCACCGCGCGGACTGTGCGCAAAGAAAGGCGGCGGTGCGCTGCGCCCTCACGGCGGAGAAGCCAGAGATAAAGCTATTGAGTATTGATAAAGCGAAACGAGTCTGTAGGACGAGTGTAAGCAGCATCCCCTCGTACGTTAACAGCCCTTCGGAAAGCGAAGGGAAATTCCGCAGGGAAGCCCAGCCTGCCTGGTTGTGTCTGCCAACGATGCTCACCATCGGACAGCACCCTCAACCCCACGCCCAGCAACTGCCGCCCGGCACGCGGCAGCACGCACGTGCACAGCCGGGCGCGGGCCACATAGCGCATGCGCACTCTTAGCGACAGGAGACGGCGAGAGGCTTCGCGCACGCGCGTCCGCCCGTGCGAGGTACCGCGCGTGTGCCACCTGACCACCGGGAAACAGCGCAGATGCACTCAGCAGATCCTCGCGCGAGGCAGGCGCACCGATTACCGGACGGCACGAAATAACGCCTGCGCTTTCCTCTCGGGTCGCGCGTCATCGCGCACGCCCACAAGCGCCAACTGCTTCGGGGGCCGTGTGCGCGCGCAGCGCCGCGGCGAGAGACGGTACGGCTGCACACTGCCCTCTGCCGCCGGTACGAGACTGCGCGCATGCACACGCTATGTGCAATGCAGCGCGCATGCCCGCCGCTCTTTTCTGCCACGGGGAAGAGCGCACGCTTCCTGTTCCCACGCGGGGCAGCACGCACCGCCCAGCGGCCGGAGACTTGGCGCATGCGCGCGGACTCCCCCAACGCGATTCAGTGCGCGTGCACTTCGTGCGCAGCGCGAGAGTGTGCGCCTGCGCACACCGTTCTCTCCCGGCCAGCAGCCCCGCGCCTGCGCACTCCTCCCATTTTCCACCGCCAGGCTGTGCGCGTGCGCAGCGCTGACTCCTCCCGTTCGCTCCGCTCTCCGGCACTTCGTTTCACCAGGGAAAAAAGAAAAGAAACAAACAAACAGGGAAAAACCAAAGCTGAGCAGCACTCCGGCACCATCCCATCTAACAGCAGAGGAAAACGAATGAAGGGAAGGCAGTTCCATCCTCATCTCAGGAGAGGATCGAGCAGCCTGCATGTTCGAGTACAGAAAAGCGGCAGTGATGGGCTCGTTATTCAGTGGTGCATTTCGGAGGCTTAATTAATGGATTCACTCAGACGTTTCGCGGTGTTTCTGAAAGGATCCTCAAAAAGCTGAGTGCAGGGCTGGCTCATTTTTCATATTCCATTCTGCATTCCTCAGAACAGATGTAAATGAACTGCCATGTAACCTCTGTACTGTGAGAACTGCAAACCTGAAGGAGTGCACAAACCATTTCCACATCACACGAGTTGAGCAACACTAAAAAAATCCCCGGTGACAAAACACATGAGCAGCCCGCTCCTTTTGATTGTTTTTAAGAACAATTCACGTGTTTTGACTGCTTTCTCCCCCCACTTTAGCACAGCAGTGGCATGGCGATGAAATCAGCAGAAGCACTGCAATAGCATCGTTTCTGTGTTATTTGCAAACTGATGGCTGGAGGCTGTGCAAATAATGGTTATGTCGGGAGTCTGGCTCCCAAGCAGACAAAAACAATGTCTTACAAAGAGTGAGCAGCTCGTACCTGCGAGTGATGCATTAAGCTCCTTATTTATTGCTCTCAAAGGAACTTTGTTCATTGCATTACAGTTCGTACTCCTTTGGTCAATGAAAACTGCCACGCACCTCCCGGGTTTGTTTTTCTGTCCATTATTCAACCAAGCAATTTCCTTCTTTCTCAGTCAATAAATTGCTACAGTATTAAATTGGTATTGCTGTGGAAATTAGTCATAGAGCACAGGCGATACTATATGGAGCCTGGTTAAAATATTCTCCTGAACAGAGCACAACAGCTGTATTCAATGAAATACGTGACACCTCGGTTCTTTTCAGTCTCTTTGGGCCAAATTCTATCACGAGTGTAAATCTAGACAGAGCTTGCTGATCTCACTGCAGTCCCGATGTATTTTTCTCTAACGAAGCAGAGAGCAGAACTTGCCTGGTAGCCTCTGACAGGGAATTAGCATTTCCATCACCTCCTAACAGTTAGCTCTGAGATGATGGGACACATCCAACCCTTGCTTGTTGGCTAGCAAAATGCATCAAGAAAATAGCAAACTGTTCATGTCATTTCTAGAAACTGCACTTCTTACAAGCTGGACAGCACTGACCTGACGGCCATAATTCAGTTCTTGTAAGACCCCAGAGCTGAAAGCTGACTGATAACGAAAGGTGTGCAGTGAGACACCCAGTGGCACCAAATGAACACCTCTGTCTCCTTCCAGCACCTGTCAAGAAGATGCTGGGGCTATTCCAAGGCACTGCAACGGAGGAACATAGAGTTAAGGTTTAACCCAGTGAGAAGAGAGACTTCTGTGTCTCACTGCTTTATGTATCAGTGACCATGCTGTAGCTCACTCCCCCCACCTTGCACGAGGATCTCTAATCTGGAAGTTCTTGTGCAGTCCTAAAGTGAAAATTCATTTAATGTGAACAGTGATCTATTCATAGAGTCTGTTGGCTTCATTCCCCAGGAAAGCAAAAGTTCAAATTGCTTCATGGGGGGATTAAAATTATCACTGAGTGAGACACAAATGAGGAACTGAGGAATGTAATACAACTCTAAATTAAATCATCCAGAGAAATGCTTAAAGCCAGGCAGGATGCAAGTTCCCAGGTCTGTACTCTGAGCATACCGAAATACATGCTTGTTCCTGCTGAACTGTGGTGTCCTGTATATCTGATGTCTTACTCTCACACTGCTGTTATCTCATAGGGCCATATTAAGTAACTTAGTTAGAAAGACCTGGGTTTGCAGCACGTTTATTTTGTCCCTCTTTGCATGTTTTCACTCTGTTTGTCCACAATGACCAGCTATTAGTGTTAAAATTGTGCATGACTATGTCAGAGAGGAAAGAAAAAGAAGAGTCTGGGATGCATCCCCGCATTTTTCCCAAAAGGATATGTCCCTGTCTGTTCTAACCTTTCAAGCAGCCCTAAAATACATTTAGACAAAAGCAAGTGAAAGGGAAGGCTGTAAATAGCTTCACACATACAAAATGATAAACTAGAGAAGTAATGATGATTTGACAAAAGACAATGAGGATGTATCACCCTCTGTCAGAATAAAAAATAATAAAAAGAGGAGTAGGATGCAGTACAAATATCACGGTTCCATCACAGTGTTCTTTCTGTTCCCTCCTCCTAATGTGGGGACAGAGACTCCTTGAGGGAATCAGCTGGGCTCTCACGGCCAGCCCAAGGTCTCCAGAAGAGCCACCAGCCTTTGGGGATACCTGACAGGACAGGGCGATGCTTCAATAACGGGGCGCACCTGCACTGTGCTCAGGGCTGTTCCTGCATCTTCACTGCCTTTGCTGCTAAACACAAATGTGAGTCCGTTCCAGCTGAGCCTGATCCACATAAAACCTACAGGAAAAAAAAACCAACAGCAGCATCCTGGCTCCTCTTCCTCGTTAACAGTGGTTAATTTACATTTTGTAGTCACTCATCATCTCAAAGCACAGGCACACAGTTGAAAGTGAATATATTACTGCAAATTGCCACCTGCCTGCTACCTTGTGTAACTAAGTGCGTATTCACTCTCAGCAAATTTCAGTGTAAAACGGATTTTATCTCACTGCTGGGGTGCAAGCAGTGTTACTGCAGCTCAGCTATCAGACAATGATTTGATAAACCACTTTGTTTTGACCACATACAAACATACTGGCTTAGTTTGCCTTTGTATTTATAGCCTGCCTCGCTTCTCAGATATGGTCTGAGACAGCCTGGTGTGGTTCACCTGCCAATCCATTTCAACCCACGCTGTAAACAAAAACAGGCTCAAGCCTGGCCTGCTTCCAGCTCAGTCTTTCAGCAGTGAGTTGAGCCCTGTCCCGCAGGAGGCAGTTGCCCATGATGAGCATGGTAAGCACAGCCTTCAGACAAAACGCCTGAGCTGAGGTTGTTTCATGGCACGCTGTCTTGGCTCCAGGACAGAAGAGCTAGATTGATCTGCATGATTTTAACCTTCCTCTTAAGTGAAGATGTTCCTCTGATGTGAGTCATTGGGCCGTTGTTCAGTCAGCCGTGCTGTATGATCCAGGATTTACCCAGAGCAAAGTAGCTTCAGGACAGGAAACCACGACAGACCAAGGCTGATCCTGACAACAGGATGCTCATTGGTAAGCAGACCCCTGCATCCACTATTGGAGCAATTTGTCTGCAGTTCTGCTGAGCAGGGCACTGGGTGAGCTGCAGATGGCTGACATTACCAAAGGACTTAATGCCCATGGAAACAATCCTTGCAGCCCCTCTGGCACCCAGCCTTTGGTCATTCATGCATTCAGACAGACCAGCTTTAACAATGCACTTTAATTCTTGCAGTCAGCAATATGTGTGATGACATACAGCTTAAAGCAGTGATACTGAATTATTTAGGTCTTTGGAAATAAGCTTAATGCAAAAGGAGCTTTTCAGAATATGACAATAGACAGTGGCTTCTGAAAGCTTTGCAAGACGTGGGCACTGCCCAGAATGAAGGAGAACCCCCAGGGCTGAATCAGCACAACTGCCCCTGGAAACTGAAGTGACTGGAAGAAGCAGGGAACACAGACACCGCGTCCCACCTTGCAATCCAAGAGGCAGATATCACAAATAGGGTATGCAGGATCTGACCTTCAAAATGTTACACAGTCACTTCTGTCCAGCTACAGCAGCAATGCCCAAGTGGGGAACTTGCACAAAAGCAAACATTTTGGCCATCGGTACTTCTAGGCTAAGGGTGCTTTATTGATGCCAGTCACTCCTGATCCCAGCTGTGATCAACAAAGGCTGAAACAGACTGAAATCCTCTGTTGGCATAAGCTGGCAATCATGCACTCTGTTGAACATATTTCTGAGAAATGGTAATTCTACTGTCTCCTAATTTCTGAATTCCTGACCAGGAAGTATTAGCATTTCTTTTAAATTCCTCACACAGATCTCACCACTGACCTAGAAGCAATTTTCATCTGATAGGTATTTTGTTGGATGGCAATTAACTGAATTCACTCCGAAGTTTATTTACTTTAGGAAATAAAATCTGCTCTGTATCTGGTTTTGTTTCCAGAAACAGAAGAAAACCAGTGCTTTGGGAATTTGTCTCCCTTCCAACACTCTCCCTATTCATTTAATGGCAATCAAAATAATGCTAATCCTGGCAACATTTGCTGCAGTGATAAAAATGTTGTTCAGGCAAATCCAAACCCTTGTTCATCAGCTCCATACAATCCTACCAACACTGCTAATGAAGATTAAACTCTTTCACTGCAGAACCTTTAGAGAGACGTAGCACCTTGTGTAACACAACTGCTTTCTCCATGTTGATTTCCTTCCCAGTAACACTGCTTCAGATGTCACCGCTAATTGCTGATAGTTTTTATTCCCTTAAGGAATGTTGCTTCAGATCCATACCATTTGATCTGTTCTTGATGCTAACTATTAGAGCTCATGAATAATTTTACCAATGTTTAGCTTCAATTTTTGCTGCCTCAGCTTCAGGTCATCACTCTCTGTCCTATCCCATATGCAGTGGATTTATGCTGTCCCCCAGGAAAGGAATTAACAAAGTAAGGAAAATGCAGTAGGTGACCTTGCAGACAAAGCCCCAGTTATGTCTCCTCAGAGAAATTTCTCTCCTAAATTATAAAAATGTAGTTGTCTCCCTCTTTCTGTTGCCAAAGTCTTCATTACAGTGCCCTCAGAGTCAGACCCTGCCCAACAAGTAGCACCATTTACTACTGATCATCAGTGATTAAGTCGCTTTTAACAGTACAAGACTGCTCATTTTCTCCTGAGCTTCACATTCTTTAACCTAAGCAGTCACATCCTTGGGCTTCAAAAGAAAGTTTGGGCTGCTTATACTGTGAAGAGGACTGAAGTTAAGACTCAAGCCCATTCCTCCGTATACCAGCTTGCCAGCAGTGTGCTCAGAGCAGCAGGAAAGAAAAGATGATGTCTTTTACAAGAGAGATGTCCCAGTCAAGAAAAACCCACCTGGGCCTAATGCTGCAGTTCTCTGTATGAAGTGTTCAGAGCTCAAGGAGTGATCCACTCCACAGATAACCAAAAACACATAGAGCAACTAAGCAAAATAGAAACACTGCACATGGATTTACTGCTCTTACAGTTTGTATTGCGGAGATGAGTACTTCAGAGCTGTTGTCTTCCAGGAAACAAGAGAAGCATGAAAGATTGAGCTAATCAAATTAGCAATGACAATAACTGCAAACAATCTCACTGAATATATAAGGCTTCTGAAAAGAGTTATAATTTAAGTGGCCTCTTTGCTGTTCCCCAGAAAATCAGCTGATTTTAGAGGAAAGACAGCATGAATAAGAGGGCCTTAAAGAAGCCCTAATCCTGAGAAAATAAATTCAGTTGCGACTCAAGCAGATAAACTGGCTGAAAATAAATGAGAAAGAAGTTACAGACCCTTTGCTTCTACCAGGTGATATGGGAACTTCATATATATTTTTCCTCTAGGAAAAAATAAGCCACCTCTGAAAGCATTTGAACCTATCAATCAGCAAAACATTATTTGAAATGTCAACATGTTGAGTTCTGCCTTATCAGGGTACCAAGAAGCTTAAAAACTCCTGATTATTTTAGGATGAGATGCCATCTAAATAATTACCCAGGTTTGTATTTGATGCAGTAGTGGCAGCCAAGTCCCACTGAAGATTCAGAATACTGATGCTCCACTCACGCTTAGTTTTGGGAGTACTTCACAACCCGTCACCTCTGGCTCTTGTGCTGATGAAGACTTGTGGTGTGTGGCCCTGTATCAAGCACAGAATGGGATTGCTACACTGCCCACCTCGTGTTGGCTAACAAGACTACAAGAACACAAAAAGCGCCTTCTGACACCTATTTAGGTCTCTTTGTGGTTCAGTGCTCTGAATCTCTAATTGGTGGAACGTAATTCCGCCCAGACTTGGAGAGGAAATTCCTATTTAAGATAGCTGTGTTGAAGTTGTTTGAATCCTGGTGATTTAGGAGATGAGAGCCCTGTGCCTCCATGGACTGAAAGCTGAACAAGAGCTGGAAAGCTGAATGGGTTTCAGAGGCAGACTTGCAGAGAGCAGGACGGCTCTCAGACAGATTTGCTGTCAGCTCCCCTGAAGCCACTGAAGCAATGACAGCTGACACTGACAGTTCACCTCAGGAGGAACACCTACAGTTATATGAACAGGAAAGAAGACATGCAAGAACGTGATCTGTGTCAAGACACCCACCGCTGGGAGCTTTCCCTTCAGACAAGAAGCTCCATAACTTCTTTACAAAGGTCTTTACAGAGCTGCTGGCTGCTCGCAGAGATGGGAGAAAAGGATGAAATGAGGCTCTTGCTACAGGTGCCCTTGCTACTGTCTTCCTGCAGCCAGGGCTATCAGATGGAAACCTTCTGTTCGTAGTCCCACTGTTGGTACATATGTGCAAAACTGTCCAGCAAATTTATCTTTTTGCCAACCAAAAGGCCACGTTTGCCAGAACTCCCTCTCTTTAAATTCTGTGAATGGAACAGGGAAATATGAAATTAATTTTAAAATTGCTAAGTCAAAAGAAAAAAATAAATTCCAGTAAAACCAAGATTTACCCCTTTGAATACTGTAAATGCATGCAAGCTCTCTGTTCTTACACTAGATTTGATTTTCAATTACCTAATATAAGGTCTCTTCTCAGGTAAGTAGAACATCCTTTAGTAGCATATTTCTGGAGCATTTGGTTAATGATACAAAATTAAGAGAAATATCTGTCACGGTTCATGCGACAACCACAACTGACAGGGATTGCTATGAGAGTCAGTGTCGTTATTAAGACGAATAAACAGATACTGGTAAGTATCAAAAGGAACTGATGGATTTTCGTAAGATACTCTTGTAGGGAGCACGAGCCATTTCTGTATATGCCTTCAACACACGTACCATTCTGTCTGTAGGTACTCTTGTCCAATATACCTGAGGATTGATAACATTTTTATTATTATTACATGCCCATAACTATATTGACTAAAACACAGATCCATTTTTCTTACACTGATTTGAGCTTACACGCTCCTCCTTCCTAGCTTAAATAAAACATAACCACCTGATCTTCTTTGATGCGATTTCCCAAACATAACTGACACAGAGACAGGCTTTCATGTTAAAAGGAAACAAAAACCACAGTACAGTTAGGAACATATTTGGTCACGACGACTCCCAAACTACTGATGCTTGTAACTGCAGCGCAGCTGATCCAGAAGCTTTTTCAGCCCAAAGTTGTCTACAAAGTAGAATCTGTTTTATTCAAAGGACCGTGCCAAGATACATGCTACTTACAGAAATGCCCTTCTTCTGCAAAACCACTGTTCTATTTAGTCCAGTGACAAATTGCCAAATGTATGTAGTTTAAGTAGGTAATAAGAGCAGTCAGGTCTAAGGTCAGCCCAGGAGATACCAGCAGTGACTCAGTGCTGTGTGCCCTGGGCTGAGCTGGCAGGGCCCTTGGCTTATGGGCTGCGGGTCCTCTGTGAAGGTTTGTGAGCACCCACCGTGGTGCAGGTTACTGTGAACTCACCTGAGGGATCACTTATAAACTCAGCAGCCTCATCTAATCTTTTGCCTTTGGTCACATGTAATGACTGTTCCCGTTTCCTGTAGTGCCCTCCTTGCCTCGATGCTGAACCTAACAAAAGGCTCCATGCAGTGCTGCTCAGCGTCACTCCCTGCCCTTCCACGGCAGCTCTGGAACCACTGTCAGCCAGCTGCTATTTCGCAGTTCCTAGGGAAAACACAAATAAGCGCTGAGACACAATCATAGAAATAGGTCTGCAAAAAACAATAGGCATAGGGAACAAACTGAAATTTGGCTCTAGACAGACATGTACTAAAACAAGGCCTGGTGAGATGAAAGCAGGAAACAGTGAGTGAAAAGGAGTCCCCAGGGCCTTGTCCTCTTTATTTACGCCATACCAACACGCACCAGACAACAAAGACACACGTACAAAAAAGCCAAGTCTCTGTTTTCATGTGATTGTATGCGTCAAGCAAAGGGATGAGTTATATACAAGAAGTTCTGTCTGAGATACCTTGCAATACCTATGCTGCAAGGTATTAATTTAAGGGAAAAAATTGTGTCATTCAAAGTACCAACAATTTCTATTTATTAAAACAAAAATTGCTTAGCACTGCAGTGAGAATGAGGGGTTTGTTCCAAGTCTATTTTCTACTCAACAGTCTAACTAGTTTCCTGCTGTGCTGTGTCCCTAATAGGTCCATGGACTAAAAACGAAGTTTCTTCTGCTAAATGAGGCTTCAGACTTATGCAGGGAGAGACTACATATTGCAACGAAGGGAAAGTTGAAAAATAAAAGAAAGGGAAAAGAAATAAAGAAGTTTCTTAAGCTCTTTGCTGCCCTCTGGTCTCCCTGGAGGATTCAGAGCCAGAAGAGAAAACAGAGAAACAGACTGACTTGTCGGAGGCAGAACTGGAATTTTCTGTGTATTTTAATGACTGACATGGACACAGCAGAGGCATTGCTATGAGGGGCCTGTAAGGGGCCAATGGCATTGCAAGTGTTGCACCAAGTGCTACTAACTCTTTCCTCCTGTTACCAGTGTCATCAGATCGGCAAATGGCTTGGGTTGGAAGGGACCTCAAACACCACCAGCCCCAACCCATGGGCTGGCTGCCTCCACCAGCTCAGGCTGCCAGGGCTCCATCCCACCTGGCCTTGAGCAGCTCCAGGGATGGGGCAGCCACAGCTCTCTGGCAGCAGGGCCTCACCGCTGAGTAAAGAATGTTTTCCTAACATCTAACCTGAATTCCCCCTCTTTTAGTTTAAAACCATTTCCCCTTCTCCTATCACTGTCTTCTCCTGCCTGTAGGCTGAAGCTCATAATCTTTGTGAAGAAATGCTGGATGTTAAATTCGGCTGTCCTCACACAAAGATTGCTGTAGGAAAGGTAAAGGGGGAAAATGCCTTTTTTTTTTTTTTTTTTTGCCCTGACCACAGTTTGGTGCTTAGGTAGCGTCAGCTGAGGGCTTCAAAACACAGCTGCAGCAAATTATCTGGCTCAGAAATATTGTAGAAATAGTTGAATAGCTTTGTGGCATCAACTTTTTTTTATTGATAGGTATTACGTGATTAGCAGTGCCTGCTTATGGGTCTGGGGTTTGGCACTGCCAACAGGGCAACTCAAGTACATTTCAAGATCAAAGTACAATACAGAAATACAGTGTACTGGAGCATTACAAATTTCTTATGTTATTATTTCAGATATATTTGGGGAAGATATTTGCTCCATCTGAAGTTCCTGAAAGGCTTTGCGTTGCTTTCAGTGATCCCAAATTGCAGCCCAAAAAGAGCTGACCTAAATCTAAAATAAGGTATGGAGAAGGAAACAGATTTAGATTTGAATCTCAACTCCATCACTGAATTTCTTCATTAGTTCTGGTAAATCATTTTGACTTTTATTACTTCTATGTCTGATTCTCAATTTCCAAGATAAGAATCAGTTCTTTTTCACACAGCACTGCAAGGATCCTTTAAAAAAAAATAATCATGTAAACTACAATGACATCCCTCCATCTGAGGGAAGATGGACAGATAATTGAATATATTTTCTTAGAAGAAAACAGCCTTAAAAAGCCAGAAAAATCTCTTTATGTCCATAAGGAAAACAGAATTTCTTTCAGCTGAAAACCTGACCAGACATTAGAACAGGCCACAAAGCGTGCTTAAAGCTGCCAAGAAAGCCCTGGGCAGAAAAGAGTTTCAGATTCCAGTATTAATTTTCAAGGATTTTGCTTTTAAAAGCGGCGTCCATAGGAATGTTTAGTTTGCAGCTTTTATCCGGTCCTGAAAGACAGTCGGGGCATCAGATGTCCTGCAAACTAACTGGCCCTTATTTCACTTGCATGATGGATGGCACAAAGGCTGGAAGACTAATTTCAAGATTATCTGCAGCATTGTTTTCGGTGTGAACCCGGTGGCGAGGAATGCAAGAGGTTCTGTGGAGCTGGTATTTCGCCCGGGCAGCAGAACAGGCTTCACATTCACAGCATGGGGAGGAACCACAGCTCCCTTCTGCCCACTAAAGAATTTGATGCGAGATTAAACAGTGATGTCCAAGAAATATTTAACTTGGCTTTTGACAGAAGATGAGGTGACTTAGAAGAGCTGGATTTATCTTGGGAAATGTCTCAAGAAGCTCGATTTCAGGATGGCTGTCAGAATTCTGAGCAGAAGCCATTAAACATTAGGCTCCTAATCTTTATCTGGATTTTAATATACCAAGACTTGGACTACAGGCTACGCTGGTGCTGCAGAAGAACAGCACTAAAGCAGCAGGTTATCTTGTCACATCCTGTATGTCCCCAAGGAGAGCACAGTGAAGTCACCTGTGGCACGTTCCCATGTACAGCAGCCAGCAGGGGCTCCTGTGCAGCCCCACCTCCAATCTTTCTATCTCCAGCTGCATGCAGGCAGAACTCTTTAGCAAAGGCAATGAAAGGATTTCTTCAGCTCTGCTTCCCCTGCACATCCTACCAGTCTCTGAGAGCACTGTCACCCCAGACACATAAAGCAGCATTTCCTCTCAAAACTGAGCATGTTTTAGCATTGCAGATGCAGACACCACACCTGACAGTGTTACCAGTGTTTTGCTCAGAACCAAACTGCATTCAGGCCACATATGCAAATTCTTCTCCATTTTGGAAGAGAGTTGGGCAGAGAGGGAAGAGTAAATAAATAAATATTTTCTTTTCCTTCGTTTTCTTAAGTCCAGAGAGAGAAATGAACTAATTAGGGCTGAGTTTTCCACCAAAGTAGACTTGTTAAAAATTTGCTAGCAAACTTATCATTCAAATGAATAAACCTCATGTATATGAACACGCTGACAGATATTTCTCCTTGCACAGGCCTGTCACAGTCACTTACAGGCAGAAGCATTTCTTTCCAAAACTCTTTTATTGTTGACCACAGAGGGCTCCTGTCAGACACAGCTCTGCTAACACACCCCACCCAAATTAACAACAGCACCTATTCTGTAATCTCTGTCCACATACTCAGTGGGCTGTGTGCTTCCATCCACACCCTCTCCTGTGTTTGAACGTTCACCTTGAGCCATCCAAGAGCTCAAAAGGTTCATTTTAGCCCCTTTTTACACTATGCAATTTATTCTAGGACCAAAAGTCTTGCACAGAGAAAAGCAAACCATTGAGCAGCGTTCAGGAACTGAAGCTAGAATGGCATTTCCCAGATGAGACAGATCTCCAACTCGTAGTGAAAACCTAGGGCTCCAGCACACTCCTGAGCTGCTCTGTGCCCGTTCACAGGATCAGGCTCAGTAGAGGTACAGAGTGCCAATCCCTGCTCATGAGAACGTGCTCTCCCGGATTTAGCCTCCCAAGCGGTCCCAGTTCAGAAGGAGGCCGCTGCTTCCATTCTGCAGTGGAATCAGTTCTCCCTGCACACGCCTTTGCAGCTGAAGCTCCTTGGCATGCCGATGGGGAGGCTGGTGCCTGGCACAGCTGGCCCTGCAGTATTACATCTAACCTGTCAGAGCTCATTTTCAGTCTCGTTACTCAGGGGCTGGCGCACCGCCAAATCATCTCCAATGGTTCAGCAGCACAGGATCCCCTGGGGTGTATTTTGTTTTCAGATATCTCTCTCCAGCCTCACACAACAAAGCTCTGTCATAAAACCTGTGCAGAGAGCATATTTCTGTGCTTACTAACACAAACTAGTGGCATGTGTGCCTGGCTCTGAAAGTCCACATTGGCATTGGTCTGCCTGTCATAAGCATCTCTGCTTAGGCTGACAGTCTTGTGTTAGTGATGCTGAGCAGACTGAAAAACAGCCTTCCTATATAGGAAAAGTCCTTTCTGTAAATACAGGCTTCTATTTTCACTCTTCCTATGTTCAGCAGTAAGTAAATACACAGTAGGTCACACCAGCTTGAGTTGTTTTGAAATGCGTTTTCCCTCTCCTTTTCACCCCCTAGACCTGAATCTTTCTTTTTGCAGCATTTTCTCTTGCAGCCCATATGAATCAGAGAAGTATGTAAAGAAGATTCTACATCTGCTACCTGTTCTTCCTGCCTCACTCTGCTCATCTGCTCTGCAGGAACAGTCGGACTTGCCAAGTTGCATGCATCAGCATCACAAAGCAAAAATGTTGCCAGCTCGAGGTGCCTTAAAAAGGAAAAAGACTGATTCAGGGAAGTCAAGACTGGAGGCACACTGCATCCCCATAAAACAGTGCAGAGAAGATAAGGCAAGTGCGTACATGGAATATCACTTGAAGTTGGAAGGTAGAGTTACAAGAAATAATACACCTAACATCTTCCAATCTTCCAAAAAGAACTAAGGAACATAAAATCACAAAAACATTTAAGATCCATACAGTATTTTCTTGCCTTACAAGAAGCTTATGGAAGATTCCTATGAATGACATGTTGGCTTTCTACCCTTGAAAAGTAACACCCTCTTTTTTTGCAATGCAGTAGGAAGAACTATTCTCCATGAATATCTAAGAAGTAACAAGCCTGACAACGCTAAACCAAAGCAGCAGTTACATACCTCGTGATGTAACAGGTTTCAATCTGTACTGAACAGAAATGTAAAATATTCAGTGAAGAACTTAGAAAGATATTTATTAAGATGAGAGGACTATCAGAACCTTCATCATGTCTCAGTTCTTAATGGTCATAGTGTGGTGCCAGTTTGAGAAGAGATGAATTTGCACACTGACTCTGGGACTAGATATACTAACACTCCTAAATTCCTAAGAGTTGAAAAATTTGACCTGAATTTTCTGAAGAGTGCCTCAGGTGGGCTCTTAGTTAGGAAAAAAAAAGCAAGACAAGAGAGACCAAAAGAATGACCAGCAGGCTAATGCTCCTAATTACAACCCTGTAACAGATTATATCTGTAGCCTTAGGCAAGCTGCTTCAGCGCTCTGCAGGGCCTGACAGCTAAGGACAAAACAGAAACGAGCAGCAGTACAGACAGGCTCTTTGATGTGCATTCTAGCTTGCTATTTCATGTGGATCAAACAGTTACCAAGCTGATGGATTGGTTGAGTTCAAGGTACTACAGAAAATCTCAATACCCTCTCTTAAATCCCTGACAGTCAGCTGTCCTCTTGCTCCATATCCTCAAGCACTGTGCTCAAGAGGAGAATTTCTTCTGCAGTTGCTATTTTTCTACTCATACACTAAACACGAAAAAGCATGCTAAACAAACAGAGGTAAAACAAACCAACACAACTAACCGATCTCACACAAGACTGAACGAACAGCATCACCGAGCCCAGCAAAACTGCTCAAACTTTCTCAGACAGGATCAAACCCAAGGCTTTTGGAATCAAACTGTTCATTTAACCAGTTATTGATCCAGTTTCTTTAAACTAATTACTTGAACTATTCATCTGGGCAAAAAGAAACAAAAATCAAGTCTTTTTCTGGCCTCTGCACATGGCTGATTTTCTGACAGTGCCAATCAGTCCCTCTGCAGCACTATAAATTGGTTACACAATTTGTGTCTTAAATATCTTTAAAAGCAGACAATTGGCAATGAGATGTGTACACAGATTAACCCGGTCATATTTCGTAGCATGTGGGATTTGACACTGAGAGGTATCTAAATAATTTTGACACGTTTTCTTAAACTACAGGTTGTTTTGTTTTGCTGGCAAAGAGGCACTGAGGCATTAGTGTGGCAGACAGATACTCTTGAGAAGACATCTATTCCCAAAAAAGTAGCACCACCAGTCATTTGATCATATCTGCTCAAGTACTCCACGCCACGATGCTGAAGGTCTCTGGGTTCAGTCCTGAGGATGATGCAGCAGAGACCACAGAGTAAGTTTCAGAGATGGGAAAGGTTCCTGAGCTCTTCAGAAGGTACAGATCCCTCTGAAGGCTCTCAGTACTTGATTTACTGTTTGTGCAGACAGTGCTGACACATATGGAGTATACAGAATGGTCATCCAACAGTAAGAAATGCACTGCATGTACTCACCTGCTTCAATGATATGCATTTGTCCTGAAAGCAGTAACTTTCCTCTCCCAGAAAACAGTTTGTACTGAGATTGCTGTGAATAGGATTAATGTGGTGATTTGAAGGACTGGGAGCAAGGAAAACCTTGCAGCTAAAAGATATTCTCAGGTGTTCAGACGGACAGCCTCACCTACACGGCTGTTATTTATACAGGGAGATGCACACATCTATGCACACATCTGCCAGCCTGCTGGGGAGTACGTCATTGCTGGAGCTGGTGAGGCTTGCCAGTGCTGGTTTTTCAGTGAGAGCCTCAGCTGAACACACTGTTCAGATATGTATCCAGCTGTTCATATAGATCAGTAATCACAACAGCAACAACTTTCAGAGCAGAGACTTCAGGCAACACTTGAGACTGCAAACCATCTCAGTGATTATCAGCTTGAAAGATTCAGGCTGGTATGTCCTGATTCCTTCATCTCTTCCCCTTATACTTAAGCTTAACTTCATCCTCCTGCTACGAGACTCAGGTAACAAATGACTACCATAGATGTGCCCCTAGGTGTCCAACACAGCAGTTCACATGTACAAAACATACCGATGCATCACACATCAGAACTCAGCTGGCTCTGCAGTGATGGCGTTTCATTTACAGCACAACAGTATTCTGGATTTTATGTATTTATTTTTTGTCATCCACAGCTCTGAGCTCTATCTGAATATAACATCTTTAGATATTTAATATTTTGATATAACCATGTCTACCTGTGACTGCTCTGTCTGTCTACAGTGACAGGAAAGGTCTTGAATCTGCCTGCTGCCAAAAATATCAGCTATTGCAGCTTGGCACAGTGCAGACCCTCCCCTAGGACCTTGCTTTAAGGTGTCTTAAGCAATGGGTTAGTCCCAGAGAGACCTGCTGTGAACAGCTACCTTCACCAGTTCTGCACCATTTCAGCTACCTCAGATAATTCAGCTTCAAGACAGGACAAATTCAGCTTCAAGACAGGACAGTGCTTATCTGAGAGTCACAGACACTGAATGCAGACCTGTCGATTTCAGTCCAAAAATTATTATTTTCTGGAAAGCGTGTAGTGACACCTTCAAGCAGTCAATTAACCTTAGCAGTGCTCTGGGATATTCTTGAGGCTTTTTCTGAATGCTCAATGATAACCGTAATGGATTATGCTATGCACATACTTCTATATTCCTTCTCTGTCTACTGAGAGGCATGGAGATGCCAAAAAGACAAAGTTCAACAAGTGCATGTGCTGTGCACTGAAACGCAGGTCTGGGAGGAAGGGGAAAATCTTCTGCATTTGCTGTCCCTCTTAGGGCCTTACCAAGAGCCTGAACAATTGAACAGGAAATGACTGACTTCATTTCCTATGCCATTGCATACCACAAGCTTACTCCTACCACTGTAGTCTCAAGTACACTGATCACTGCTTTCAAGCACCAGCACCTTGTCAGGGAGATGACCCATTTGCAGGATCTCAAACATCACCACTTTCACCTTATATCCAACTAGCAATATTTTACTGACCTACGATCCCTTCCTGTAACCCCTAGCTATGTAACAGCAACAAGAGCTAGACTCTTGCATGTAACAGCAGTGTATCTAAACACATAGCTTACTGCAGTAAACAAGTGTGCATGACAAGCTCAGACTGTACTCTGAATATTCAAGTAAATTGAAAACATGATGCTAGCATACATAAATGCTTGTATGTCCACAGAATTCTGAGCATCTCGCAGATTTATTATCACTGTTAGAATTTTTTCAGCAGAAAGGGTAACACTTAAAATACACAGATAAAAGAGTCAATTTGTTATACCAGAATCTCAGGAGACATCCTGCAGGAGAGAACCCAGCAGCAGGCACCCAGTTGTGTGTGTTCCCCACGAGCAGTGTGCCATCAGGGCTCCACCTAAAAACCATTCAGCAGCAACAACAAATGAAGTTTCCAATAGCGTGCAAGAAAAGTGAGAGCCAAGTAAATCAAGTACCTTGTCCAAGACCATTCCAGAGATCAGCTTCAGTGCCAGGAACAGAACATACCTTGTCTACTTTCCTGCTGTTTAATTGTATTCACTCCGTAGTGGCTGCTACTGGCTCCCATGGACGTGCTCTCTCTCTTTGTATACATGTCCTCCAAATTCTTTACCTCATCATCTTATCTTCCCAGCTTAACCTTAAGGCAAATGATGCATGTTCAGCAATTACAGCTTTCTCTCCAACTCAGTTCTTCCAGCTCCTTTTGTTCTCTCTCAGCTATCACTGGCATGGAGGCAACCTGAATGCCAACACTGTGACTCCAACCTTGCTGCAACACGGAGTGAAGGAGACCAGGGGACATCCTGGACGCTCCTCCAGTTCTGACTGCAGACAGCCCACGGGAGCAGACCCAGCCTGCAACAGTGATTCCTTCCACCTCTACATTCCTTTCGAGGCAGGCTTGCAGGTTCCTTCTGTCCTGTGCTTTCAACACAGCTCCCATATTGCACAGATTGACAGCTATCAGCAATCTCTGCATAGTTCTGACATCCTATATGCTAAGCAGTAACAGGTGACTTCACATCAAAGGCAAATCTGCCACATTAAGTATAACCCAGTACTAATAAGTATAACCCAGTACCACAGATTAGCATAATTTCCTGCAGCTCTGCTGATTACAGTACAAATTAATACATCGTAATATATTAGCAAAGCTTGCCACAGAAGCTGAGGAGTGGGATCTGCTCTGTCCCATGCAAGGTATATTTTAGATATATATTTGAGAATGGAGTTGACCCACAGCAGTCAATTCAAATTCACCTCTCTACGAACAGATTTTCACTCATCATTTATGACCCAGCCAAGCTGCACATCCAAGAAGTGATTGGTACACAGATGCTTCATTATGTGCAGAAATAAGCAAGAAGTTCAGAAGATATCTCAGCTGGAAGCTACCCATGCCTGTCTGTCTCATGATAAGAGGAAACCTGGGAAGTTCAAATGCAAAACCAAAACATACTGTCTGAAGAGACTCTCCAGCTCACTCTGTCCTCCAATGTCCAGAGGCAACAAACTGTGTCAAGAACGCAAGATGAGTTAAAACTGTGTGAGAACTAAAATGATCTACAGAAAAAAAATCAATGCAAACCTGTGTTAAGGAGCCACACAAGAGATTAGAAAAGATCAGTAGCTTAACAAGAAGTTTTTGAGGAACAGAAATATTAATCATACTTGTTATGCTTTGCAATGCCTTTAAGGCAGAGCTTGCCTAACAGAGGTGCTGCATTGCCATTGATTTCCCCATAAGGTCCATGATGTATGAAAAATTGAGGAGCTGAAATGAAAAATTATTTGCTAGCTAGATTGGAAAGTTAGCTTTGCAAAAGTAACTTGTATGCAACTTCCATAAAGCAGGAGAAAAACTGTACTGTTCATGACAGGGTAAGGAAAACAGCATGGAGTAATGTGCAAAGCAGGTTGGGTTTCCACAATCAAACTAGGGAAATTACAGTAACATCTGCAAAGATTTTTTCCCACCTGGGCAACCCTGCAAGCTCATGTTGTTGGGAATTTTTTGTGCCAATCAGAGGGAGGATGACTTTTTGGGTGCTTGTGTATTCATGGCAAAACAGAAGGAGAGGAGAAGGAAATGTTCTCCATCTTCATAAAGTTACAGTGGAAAGGGACTGCTGTCCTTTAATACACAGGAACAATATTGTTTTCACTTAGCATCCAAAATGCTTACATTTCAGAGCCAGGACAGGATTTTATTTGTGGAAATCAAAACCCATTATTGTCTGCATATGCTTACAAAAACTCACCACCTCTGGAGTGAAATGTGACAGCTGTTTCACAAATAAGAAGCAATTTCCACTGATGAAATGCAGTGCAGCAGATAATAGTCTAGCCAACTGCCTTACAAGCCTTCCTCTTTTGGATATTCTTTCTTTTTTTCCTCCCCTCTCTCCTGATGCAAACCACCTTTCCATCAGACTCAGCAGACTAACTGGGATTTCAAACATCAGTGTGTCCCCCAAACACACATAAGGTGCTTGCAGTGTCTTCCAGCCAGCAGGTGGTTGCCTGCTTTTATTCAAAGTGTTTTTGCTAGTGCCCTGATGGGTACTTTCCACAGAAAAATAACCCAGATGAAGGTCACAAATGCAGAACCACAGTGCCTCACCCAAGCCTTTTTGTCTGGTACCATCAGTATAGAAACTTTATTTACAAAAGCACCTGCCTTTCTGGGCATGCTGTAGCCTGTAGGTATCCAATACCCCTGTGCTGAAGCACCTGCCTTGAATTAAAAGAAATCTATCCTATCTTTTGCTCAGGTTTTAGCCCCTTCCGCCTTGTAACAAGATCAGTGTACCAGTTATTAAAACCTAACACAGTAATAGCCAGCAATGCTTTTGTTGCCTCAGCTGTTTGCAAGATGAAATACTGACACTTTCCCACAAGGCTTTATCCTTTCTGAAATCCTGCTCAGCATTCTAGACTGACAGACATTGGGCCCCAGAGGAATTGCAACTGAGACTACATGCAAATGCTCCAGCACTAACACAGCCTGCTCATTCTGTGATAACGCACACTATTGCCCTGATGCCCAGATGTCCCAGGAGCCCTGCGTGATGCTGAGTCTGAGGTGCTGTGTTCCACTGGTGCACACAACTGAAGAAAAGGAAAGAGGACAAATATTTGAACCTCTCCTGTGACCACAAAAACCAAAGCAGTGACCGAATTCCTGGGAGGTCTATGGAGGTCCTGGGAGGCTATATCCACCTACCTTCTTAAGTGCAGTGAGTGGTCTGCACTGAGCTCTTTATTACTTATTCTCTTATTCTTTATTCTTACTATCAGAATCTGTGCTAGCAAGTCACAGCGAATTCAGGTAAAGCCACAGATCTTCCTTGCAGATACACCTTGTCGCCCAAGGCAAAAACATCTCAGCTCACATCTCACAGCTGAGCAGTAGCAGCCCAAGTTGAGCGATCATCTCAGCTGGTGTACTTTGTCACCTTGATGTGTGCTTGCAGAAGGAAGCCACCCTGGACATAGGGTTTATTAGTGCACACAGCCTCACTGCTGATTCTCACACTGCTCCGGAACCAGCTATCACTTATCCAGCCCCCTCCTACTTTCTTTTTCCTGCCAGCATTAAAATTGCCAGATTGGCATTTTCAGCATGACTCTGCCAGGATGAACTTGAACTACACACACACCTGTCTTCTTCACATCAGGGTGAATCTTCTTTCATTGCTTCCAGAGTTGTTAATCCTGCTCCTCTGGGATGGTACCAGGATGGTTCTTTTTTCTTGAGGACAATCAGGCTGTCCAACAGGATTCTAGAAAGGACATGCGGTTCCTGATGCATTTTTACTTTCCATATTTGTTTGTAATTGGTTAAGTTAGTCCCACTGGAGCAGGAAATGGATAGTTAAGAGTTCAAGGACAATGCTGGTATTTTGTTTTTAAATGGCATTTATAGGTGATAATTAATCAGAAGCATATTTGAGAACTTACAATTAGGAGGAGTCTTAAAGATAAAACTAACAAACTTTACAGGAAGGAACTGGAGAGAGCAGGAAAGAGAAACGAGCATTCATTCATTCATTCATTCCTCACAGTAAACCATTAACACAGCTGTTCAGATAACCAAAGTGGGGGCCATAATAAATAAGGTAGTGCCACAGGATACCCCTCAAGGGGCCAAACAGCTACAGAAGGCAGTTCCCACCAGCATCTCTTCAGCCATAAGAGTATCCTGCTGCCAGCATAATCTCAGGAACTGGACTAGATTACATCTAAAGGTCCCTTCCACCTCAAACGATTCTATGATTCTATGATTCTAGACTGGAGTATATAAGAACAGACAGATACATGAAACCAGAGTGCAGCACATCAATGAAATGCCTTTGAAAGGAGAGAAGAAAGAAGTTTCTTGCCATGTCAGTCTTCCTTCCTCAATCCATACTGCAAGTAGAAACTCTAATGAAATGCAGCACCTTCTGGGAAGAGCAGCACAAAACAACTGTTACTGTAACATAAGGGAAGGAAAACACTAGGGACCTCCAGTGTGACTGCAACAGACACCAAAACTACATGTATTAAGCAGCTATGTCTACAGGAAGCGAGAGACCATAATTTTCCATCTCACCTGAAAAACAATTTTCAGCAGTATAAGGCTGCAAGCAGCAAAGTGCCTTGCTAGTTTATTGGTAAATCACAGGAGAGCATCTTCAAATGAAGCATCAGTGGCAGGCAGTGATTTCTGCACAATCCTGTGCTCACAGCTTGGAAAATTTTCTGGGTGTCCCAGCAGAATAAACAAGATAAAGAGAGAGTGATTCAAGTAATGAGTAATAAAAAGGCCTAGGAAAGACTGCCTGATCATGGACAAATGTGATATTGGCAAGAATTAATGAGAGTGGCAAGACAGAAAGGAGCTGATGGTAAAAAGAGCATGAATGCGTGACAGTTCAGATCTAATAAGATTTAAAGTTTCCAATTCCACTTTGGAAGTCCCAGATTTTATTTCATTTATTTTAAAATGAACACCTGAGCATTCGGATGTGAGTTCAGCTTTTAATATCACCAGAGGCAAAGAAGACTCAGGCTTAGAAGACTTAGAGTTATTCAGACAGAGCCTAACACAACTTCAGACAGCATTCAGTCTGAAATTCACCTGCTCCACCATGTGAGAAAATATTCGTGGTGGGACTGGATTAAATTGAATCCTCCAAAAAGAAAAGCCATTTATGCTGAGAACAGCCTCTCTCTAAGCAGAGAATCAGAGGAAAATTCTGGCTGAAGCCAGGCAGCGTAGTCCAGGACCAGCTTTCTGTTTTAATTAATGGGGCAGCTTCACAAGCCCCATGGTCATTAGCATCCCCTAGCAATTCCTACAGGACCTGCAACCAGATGCCAGTGTGTGGGAGAATGAAACACAGTATTGGCACTGGGAAGCATTCCTGATTTATTTTTTTTTAATTTTCAATTTTTAAATTACATAAAAACTTTAACCATGACAAAGTCATCCCTGGGATAGACAGCACATGAACCATCCCCAGAAAGGAATTTCCTCCCAGGTTGGGTATTAGGAAGAATTTCTTCGTAGAAGGAGTGGGGAGGTATAGGAACAGGCTGCCCAGGGAGTCACCATCCCTGAAAAGGGTCAGTGTGGCAGTGAGGGACATGGTTAGTGGGCATTGTGGTGTTGGGCTGATGGTTGGACTAGATGATCTTAGTGGTCTTTCCAACCTTAAGGATTCTACAAATCCTGCTGCAAAAGTATTATAGCTTCATGAATAAAGCACAGGGAGGGAATAAGAAATGTTCTTCCAGCACAACTGGACCCAAAGTGGACCCAAGTGTTTCTGGCTCCCAGGCTACATCTCTATCAAGATGTCAGATCCAAGAGATGCACCAGCACTATTTTCACTCGCACAACCTGAAGATAACGTTGCTCAGTAAGCACTCTTCAGCCATGAAAATCAGTGTACCTTGAATATTTGGGGTGCTGAGCCATACCACGTCAGCCCTTCTTGCAAGCCACCAAGAGGAGAGCACCAAGGACTCTTCTGTGCTCTGTGTCACACACAGCCAGGCAATGATTCCCCAGGTTTTATCCCAGTTGCAGAAGGTGGAAGCTTGCTATTCCCAGCCACATTTATTTATCGCTTTACTCTGGTCTCCATGGAAACAAGTCATGATATTAGAGGCTGAAAGAAGGAGGTCGAGAGGTCTGCAGGAGCTGCTGGGAGCCAGTGGCACAGAGCAGAACAAATGCTAAAACTAGAAAAGTGTAATTTCTCTGCAAAGAGCAATGAAATAAATGGCAGGAGAGTTGAAAAGTACTAAATGTGAGAGGCCTGAACTTAATACCACTTCAATTATTTAACAAGATTGTCTCATCTATGTATTTGGATGAGTATGATCATACTGCAGGACCGCTGAGGTTGTCTCATCACTGCTTACAGACAGCGTCAGCTTATTGTAGCTCTGCACCCACTGGGCACCTTTGAATTACTTTTTATCAGCCTTCCCTACAAGAGATGAACAAGGAGTAAAAGCCCTGAAGCCAGACACTCGGAGTTGTGCTTCATCCTACAGAAATCAGTGACACCAGGTGAGCCCAGAAGTAGTTCTAAACAAATAAACACAGAGAACAGAAGTAACAGAAACACAGCTAGCAGATGCATCCCATGTGGGCCTGCATCTCCATTCAGAGACGGTTTTGCAGGGGACTACAGCCAGACTGTACAATTAGAACAGTACTGACAAACTCTCTTAAGCTATCAAAATGCCTAAATTGAGAAAAGCATGAAATCTCCTCCCTTATCTATTCTATAAATTAGAGAAATACTAAATTAAAAGCATATTTCAGACAAGGACCACAGGAGATGGTAGGGCACTAGAGCATGACCACTGGTCTTTCCTCCCACCCCCCAGCATTTTACATTTCACTTATAGAATATCCATCATCCACTCCCCAGGATAAATGCATACAACTTTTTTTTTCACCCTAGAGGACAAACCGTTTGAATTGTTTCATTTCCTTTATAACAAAGACCATAACCTACATCCTTGATACAACCCCTTGTCTGAGTTACAGAATAGAGGGCAAGCCCAACCAAAAACAATGGTTGTATGAAGTAATTGCAATGCCTGGACAAGGTTTCCTGTAATTAATCACTGGCATAATTAAAAACAAAAATCCACTTCCAGCCTTGCTTCAAATCAGCTTGTTGCACGCTTTTGTCTGCCACACTGAAGAGTGAATCAAGTTTTGTCTCCTTGTGTGCACTGCTGTCAAATCACCCATGACCTCTGTCGGCCACGTTCAATACATTCAGTTTCTGGAGTCTTTTGGTAGAAGACCAAAGCCCACCTGAAGGAAAAGCTTGCTGCTATATTTTGAGAATAAATGTATGACAGCCACAGATATTTCAAATATGTATTTGTTCATTTTGCCTTTGCTTCAGAAAGGCTATTCCCATTACACTGAATTGAAAAGTGTTTCCACAATTACTGGGCAAACATCTGAATTTTCTGAGATGGAAAATAGCTAGTGATCTCACAGAGGGCCAAAAAGACTCTCAATCTTTAATAACCCAGTCTTTGAGAAAGGACAGATTATTTCCCAGTACTGCAGTGCCAGGTTATTCCAAATATTCTGCTGCTACAAAATCAGCACTGGAACCACAAGTTCAGAGAACATGTCAGAGGAACTTCTGAGGGGCTGCCTATGAGACAATTTCATTTTATATTTTAATTTAATTTGGAACAACATGCAAGATTTCCAGGATGCATATATAACATCAGTGCAAAGTGGTTTGTTTATTTGTCTTCTGGCCAAAAAAAACCAGGTGCTCTTACTGAGAATATCTTCAATACAAAGAATCGTAAGTGCACTCCACAAATGTAGAAGCGATGAAGCCAATACTCATCAGCTTATCTTTAAGAATCTAAAATCTAGAAGGTTACAGAGAACAATTGAGAGTTGCCACAGAAAATGCTGTGGCAGGTATTCATCTGCCAGAGTCCATGGTATCATCTGTGTGTGATGAAAGGGCCTCAGCCTTATGGGAAAGTCCCATAGAGTTTATTGAGAGACATAATCCAGCTGACCCTTTTAAATGATTCCTGAGAGTTCTGTGCCAGATGAGATTTATACCACCTTCATTCCCTGTCCCTCTCACACCAAGTGTATGCACTCTTTGTGGAGATGAGCCAGGGAGGCTGGAACATAAATATGCCCAGAGGCAGCACATCCATATTGCCCTATCAGAAAGAACAAAGAAAGAAATCGGAACTAATTAGTATTGCAATGTGTCTGAGGCTGGATTTAGCATCATTCAACAACCACAGGCAGTGAAGGAATGAAGAAAAATGGAGCCAATTTGTGGCTCGGTATTTATTAGCATTTAGATAATATGCCCCATCCATCATAGAGAAGGCATGTTTCAGAAGTACCAATGCTTGTGCGTTCCGAGTGCCCAGAACCCTTGTAAATCGCATTCCTCTGATCCTGCTGAGAATAAAACACATTCATCCAGAAGCACTGCTGGAGGAGGACATTTTTTCCTTGTGATGGAAATAAAGACTGATGATACAAAGGAGTCATAAAAGCAAGAGGCTGCAGATTAAGATAGAAGCAATCCACTCCTTCCCAGTGACGCGCATGTGTGATTTACAAACTGCCAAACACAGCCATGGGATTAAAATGGGAACAAAATCCCAGTCGACATTGACAGAGGGGATCAAAAAGCATCCAAAATCTGCAGCCAAGTTTGCTGCTCTGCAACACAGCTGTTATTTTACATAAGAGGAAGGGAGACCTGAGATTATGAAAGGGGGCAGGAGAGGTTCTGGAAAAGAAACTATTAAAAATGACAGCAAAAAAAGTTTGATTCCTTTGTTTATCTTGCAGGCAAGTAATTGCAGGCACCAGTTCACAAAGGGCTGAACAAGATACCCATTTCCAGATGTTGCAACCAGCCGCCCTGCAAATCTCAAGCATCCTGGATGAGCACTATGTGTGCCTTTCTCAGCACAGTTTCATTTCTACAGGGCCATCACTTTGTAAGAGACAGATTCTTCCATCGTTTATTGCTCAGTGTAGAGGAGACAGAGACACAGGTTCACAACCTTATTGCAGTCTTGGAAAACATGCTGTATTTCTCCATTTTTCAAGTTTATTCTCCTGGCATTCCAAGACCAGACTCCCAGAAATCTCATCAATGTGTGACTCAGTGAAAGCCTAAGCATATGACTGGACTCAAAGAAATAGAAAATTAAGCCCACACGTAAGCACACTGCTAAAGCAAGGCTTATAAAAACTAGAACACCAAATGAGTCTTTTTCTGCAGACTTCTGCTCTGCTGAAGTTTTAATGATATCTGAATTTTCATCCCACTTCACCATGGGAGACTTATCAAAAATCTTGGAGAGATTCTAGGAAGAGTAACTTCTTGCCTTCATTTAAGAAGATAAATTGTTCTGGGTCCTGAGTGGTAGTCAGTTTGAAAACAGTCAGGTCGTTCAGTATGTTAGCAGTTGTTAACCAAAACAAATGCAACAAAGCAAAGCATAATGAGCATCCATCTGCAAGGAATGTAAGTCAGTAATGCTCTTTGTTAACACAAGGGTGACACTGGACTTCTTGTTCCTAGCATAACAGCTCAAGTTTTTGTTTATTTATTTGTATAATCTTTGAGAGCACAGGCAAGTCAAAGGATCCATTTCTGAGTAAAATGGTGGTTCCTGGGCTGTTAGCAGTGGATACAAATCCACAGTAATGCTGACAGAGGAATTGACTCATAAAACACATTTGACAAACAGATGAGCTTCAAACTCACCAGTGGCTCAGGACTATAATGAGCAAGGAGTTTAGTAAATGAGAACATTTTAATTCAGGCATGTGCAATTGATATCAGTGCCACTCATCCACGATCCTGAAAACACTGATATGCTGAACGAGAAGTTGTGTTTCTTGAGACTTCTGCGCCAGCAAATACCGGAGATAAAGCTTCAAATAACAGTAAGTTGCAATTGCATACAACTGTTTCTAGAAAATTCAGTATTTTTTCATTTCCTCCTCGCCATGTACATGCACACTCATAAGGTTACATAATTTAAAGCCACGGAGTGCCACTGATTTCATGTATATGTACATCTACCCCATAATCACCTTGCCATCATTCCCAGGGTCCCAGCAGAAACATCTCTGCTGAGATCAAAACTCACTTTGCAGATGAATTTCCTTCTCAGCAGGCAGTACAGACCACTGCCAGCCCTCCAGCCCATTGCCCTGCTCCCTTGAGCTCTCTGCAGGCTCAAGCTGCTCCTCCTGCCTGGACTCAGACCCATGGCAGCCACACACATGCTGTTCTTACCTGGAGCAGCGGCACATTACCATCCAGACCCCAGCCTGCATCCTCTGCTTTCCATTCACTTCATAGAGGGCAGACACCTGCAGCCTACATGTAACAGCCTGAAAGAGGCAATGAAATGAGAAATATATATTAAAAATGAAGCTGTGTGTGAGGACAGTGCAATGTATCAGCACACTTTGACAAGAGGCCAAAGCCCTGGACTTAAAATACCCTTAAATCCGTGCCACCTGACTACCTGCACTTTCTGAAACATCAGCATTTTGACATCAGCACAGCCTGACAGCATCAGCTCTTCCCAGTAAAGATGGCTGCTGCAAGGAATCAAGATTGCTACCTGTCAACCACCAGTGCTACTGGCCTGGTGTGGACTGGTAAACTTGGCCTGTTTTCCTAAATGTGTAATAAATAATGTGCCACCTGTACTAGTGCAGGAGTGATTTCTCTTTCACTGGCCAACCTTCTCTACCAGCCTGTTCTAGCCTGCAGGATTACCCAAAAAGCCCAGCCAGACATGTGGCTGAACTGCTGTGCCCATCTCGAACACTGGCCATTTGACACTTGAGAGCCTGGCACCTTGCAACTCCTACAATAAAGGATATGAGTATAAAAGAACAAAAAAAGCAGAGCCTTACTGCAACAGGCTTTCCCCAGGGAGGCACAACTTCTCAACTGCTCCCAACTGACTGTAACAAAACCTTGCGAAAACGGGACAGGGAGGAGAAGGCTGCCTGATTCCTTCAGTACAGTTCCCAGAGACAGCTTCAGTCACACAAACGGTATGAAGTGTACTCAAAGAAATACAATAAACTAAACACACATAGGTTTAGACAGCGCTTGGAAACAGAGAACACTATGCAGGTAATGATACAGCTGTTCATAAAGTTAGCATATCACCCTCTTCTTCAGTCTTTGCCATCCCACGTTACGACACAGCCCAGGATTAAAACTAAACAGGAGATGACATTTCAGGCACTGTGATGGAACCTTACCTTTTTACTGCCACCAAAACAACAGCTGCATTTCTTTAAAAAACAGAAAACCTCTACTAATCCTAACGAGCAGGCAAAACAGCTGAACCAAACAAATGACTAGCAGCTCGCCCATTGCCAGCGACAGACAGTACGGGAACAGCTTGTGGGAATGAGTGTCCATCCTAAATCCTCCTGAAAGCTCAATGAATTGGTAACGTCAGTGGCATCTTTGTTCATGGTCATGGGACAGAGGTAAAGGTGCGTCCATGGCTGGTCCTGCTGAGCACACCAGGAGGAGCCATCACCACTGCTACCTTCACTTCCATCCAACGCTTCGTCTTCTTTCTGCCTCTCCCTTTGCTGTCGCTCTCTCTGAATATATTTTTGCATTGTTGCTACTTCTGGCTCAGTGTCTGCCTTCTGCTAACTTTTCTGCTTTGCTGATTACAGATCGTTGGATTCACACCTGTGGCTCCACAGTCTCTCCGCCTGCCCTACACAAGCAGCCACCCACACAGCCACAAGTGAGTGACATCTCAGAGTGACAAGTCCTACAAGATCGGCACAACATTCTGGGTATCTGTGCCCAGAAAGCCTGAATTGTGCAAGACAGGACACGAAAGAGAGCTGAGCGATTTGCTCAACGTTTAGCATATCAACCTGACTGGATGCAAATCTGAAGCATTTTGCATTTTGTTTGAAAATCCTAAAACTGTTGTAGCCCCCATGCTTTCTTACCCCATAACCTGAGCTCTGTGACAGCACTGTAGGGCAGATGAGGTTGGGCTCACCAGAGTGCTCAGCCTGCATCCACGCAGACAGGAAGGCCCTGCTGACCCAAGCTCACATCCAAAATACACAAGGGCTGCTCCAAAAGCAATGCCTCCTATTTTATGATGTTGGCCCAGGATGTTAGAGGTGGATGTTGCTGGTATGGCAGCAGAGGTTAAACCTTCCTGACAATATTTTGATACATTTTGCTGCCATGCAACAGACAGCAGCAGAGGGGCAGTCTGGCAAAATGGTGCCTGATGTGGAAGTGTGTTTGAAGCAAAGGTGTTTGTCATTCAGTTCCTCAATGTGAAAAAAATGGCACCCATTGATGTTCATGGACATGTGCTGAACGTTTATGGATACCAACAGTGGATGCAAGCACAGTGAGGTGGTGGGTGGTGAAACACTGTGAAACAGTGGCTCTTGTTCATTACTGGTGAGAATGCACAGCTAATGGTGGTGACTGTGAAAACTGAGGATTTGCTCTATCAAATAGTTGTTGTGCCCTTTGTATCTGTTGTAGTTTCCATGGAAATAAATAGGAGGCATTACTTTTGGAGCAATCTACATAGTATAGATTGACCAGTTGTCCCTGATATGAATCTAAGTGAACACACAAAAAGGTTCTTCTCTTCTTTATTATGAATAAGCACAAGGTTATGTCTTCCTGCACAAAAAGACCGTGCTGCTAGTGATGAAGGACACTGCAAGACTTTACTGCAGAACTCCAGCAATCTCATATGATGGATCATTTTTCCAAAATTTATCTAGCATGCATTAAAGAAATCTGACAGGCATATCATTTAAGCCACTGGCTGGTACTGTCCATACACCTGCAGCACTTCTGAGCCAAGATCACATTCATAACATGCTTCCCAGCTCTATTTCTATTCAACAGGAGCTGCAGATTATTATTTCAAGGAAGGTTCATGGTTCTTCTCAAATTACTGTATTTTTACTGGCACACAAGCAAAAGTGCAAAGCACATTGAGACTCTCTAAAGAAAATAGCAGGAAAGGCCCCATTGGGGAATGCAGGAGCCATTCAAGGTCTTCTCAAGATTAATAGCATTTTTATGGAGATTCAGTTGCCTGCCTTTCTGCTCATGCTTTCAAATAGGAAGCTGCAGCAACTTAACCTAAAATCAAATGAACCTACTTATATGCATAAAGTTAACTAACCACTTAATTAGCTTCCTAGTCAGTCTTTTTTCCTAAAATAAAAGGGAGGGAGGCATTCATGTTCATTTGTCTCACAATTTAAATCCTTTTTTAAAGGAAAGATTGATATTTTGCTTTCTATTCAAGGTGAAGAGATCTGGTGTATGCACGCTTGCTGTCCTCTAAAAGAAATTTAATGCTCATCAAAATCCTCCTGTATTTTAGTATGCCTCTCTGAGCATCTCATTTCTTAGCTAACAGTGTCATGCACCATGGGTAGACAGAACACGTTCTTGCACTGCAGTGTGTTCCTGCCACTGACAAAGAGACAACATGAATAATAAGAAGTGAGATGTTAAGAAGAAAATGGAGGCAGAGAGCCTCTCTGCAGAGTATTGCTTAAGGAGAAATCAGTTATTTCATATGCTTTGTTAAGAGGTGGCATCCCTACCACTTTACACACCTCTTCCCTTCCTCAGCTACCTTATCCCTTGCAATAAACTTCACAGCTAATAGTGAGTAATCTTTCTCCTTTCCCAAGCACAGCATCCCAAGGTTGCTCAGCCAGGGCACTGATATATGCTTACACTCCTCAAACCTGTAAAATCTCTCAGGCTCGCTTTGCTCTGTGCAGACATTTCAATCACTGGTATCTGCTTCCTTATATTTAGATAAGCTGTCAAGGTATAATTATGTTATCACTGTTTTCAGAGGTAGAAGCGAAGTTTTGGAGAACCTCTGTGACTGTTCATCTTCAACGCTTTCATTATGTGTTTCAGCACAAACCATCTCCTCTGCTTCTGCCCTCCCCTCAAAACATCCACAGTCATAGTAGGGAACTGCAGGAAAATCAGTGTTTTTCACTGACTGACACTAGGACTAAAGCAGTATGAACAAGGTTTCCTTCTTCCTGATCAAGTACCAGCAATTCATCATTCTTGGGAAGTTGCAGCCTGCATGAATTCCAAATTTCGTGTTTTTCTCTGCCTTCTGATTAAACTCTATATTTTAATTACTAGATTTCTCCACAAGTATCTGGGAACCTCTCTCAGGTCTGAAACATTGCCCTAACGTGGTCAGTGAAATACTAAGATTTTTTAAAAAGGAGCCTGGTGCAGCTAGACTTCCAGGAGATAGGAAGTCTTACTTAATGCTCTACTGTGCAGATAGAGGAATAAGCTATCACAGAGGCTCTTGCATACACGTTCCCAACCTTCCTTTTGTATCTTTATCTTCTTTCCTCATCCAAATACATTCCAGTATCTCTCCTGGGTCATTAAAACATCCAGACACATGGACAGAAGGTAAGAAGTGAGAGCTATCTCATCTTGTAAGCACAGTGATGGGTAGCTGAGACTCGTAAGCCCAGATCCTATTGCTGAAACCCCTTATACACTTCAGAATTAATACTAAGGGTCTTGGATTAGTTTGAAGAGAAGTAGACTTAGGTGGAAAAGAAAAAGAAAGGATAAAAGCAAGCAGAGATTTAGCTGCGAACCCACTTTTTGCCTCACCTACAAAGCCCAATCCTTCTGCAGAGTTCAGTGGAACTACTCCTTTACAGGGTAGCAAGAAGAGAATTTAGCACTAAGTAAGCTGAAATCTGGGTTATGGGTATAGTTACACAGTTCAGTGAGGCTAACGTGATGTAGTAACACCACATAAGGTAATTAGGATTAAATGGTAGCAGCATTCTCACTGCATTGTGACTGCAGCCAAGCAGCACTCCATCCATGTTAAGCTACAGCATATTGCAATGGAGCAGCAACAGCATCTTACACTGATGGCTATCTGCAAGAAGAAACCTTCAATTGCAAATAAATTAAAAAGTTACCTTTCCTCTTTCTATTATGTTAGAGCACCATGTAAGTTCTGCAAGAATTATACACGGGAAAAGTTTAACACGCCTTTTCTGCCATGACTTTTGCTAGCCAAAGATAACAGGCAGAGGTGCCACAGCCTTCTGTCCCCACATTTCTGTGTGGCAGCAGACACAGACAGGCAGAGGGCTGATGCAGACATCTGTGTCACATTTCTGATAAGATCTGACAACGTTAACGAGATTCGGGAATGACTAGTCATGGTGAAAGATCAGAAATGGCTCCGCTTCACCCCTGAATCCTGGCAGCAGCAGATGTGTGAGTGGCATATCAGAATGGGAGGAGGAAAGATAAAAAAAACAGGGCAAGAGAAAAAGCTAATTACAATCTGCAGCCAATTTAGAACATGTCTCTTGAACTCACTATCAGCACCGTGATCTCATTTTTCATCCACCACATAGTGCCTGATAAACAATGACACTCTGTTATTAACATATTGCCATCTAGTATCTATTAATGCGTGTTAGAACCCTTTATGTGGTGGTACTTTCCCCTCTATCTACATCTATTTTTATTTATTTATGCATTTGTTTGCTCCTGTGGTCAGATGAGAATCAAACAGCAAGAGTTTCTTGCTAACTCCTTTTAACATCTCTGATAAGGTAATCTGGGATCCTAACGGCACATCCTAAACGTAGATTCAAAAGCAGACAATCACTAATGGCCTCCTGCAAGCAGTGGAGATTCTGCTCTTTCCAAAGGCTTTAAAGTTCCCTGCGGTGGACTGAGCAGTTTGGTCTTCTGATACAGAAAAACTGTCAATCATCTCAGTCAGTGCCCTCTCTAAGCAAGGCACTTCATAAGCCACATGACCAGCCAGACAAGACATGGAGCAGGGAGAGGAAACAAGTGGCTTAGATCTCTATGGCATTATTAGGCACAGGGATGGGAGCCGACATGCTCAGACGTGGGCTGTTTTTCTCCCTACTCTTCACCTTTGCCTGAAAGGGAATATATCAACAAAGGGAAACTTTAGTAAGAGTTTAATCAAAGCTTCAGGCAAAAGGGCTGGAAGTCTGTTGTGTCTGCTAAAAGACTGACAGAACTTTAAGGTCTGTTGTCTGGCAGTGCTAGCACTACATTCTGGACTCATTATCAGGCTAAAACAGAGGGCCCCATTCTACCAAATGCAGGGCTGGGAAAGAGAAGAGAATCAGTCCTGGGGACTCTTCTGTAAATTAGATGCCCTTGTTTGCTGTTGGCTTTTTTAGTCCACACACATGGCCTTTCCTCTTATGTGTGCTTGTTGCTCTGTCTGCGTTCGGCAAAGACACAATCCAGTCCTTTTCTTTCTCTGCAAAAATGATCATCAAATGAAAGACAAGGTTCCTTCAGGCAGGATGTCTGTAAGAATCAAAGGGAGACAGCTGATTTTCTCAAGCTGGTGTTGGAAGCAGAGAAAAAGAAGACAATCCTTGGAAGAAACATTGCTTTGACTTCTGCACCTACCCCTCAGCAGGGCGCCATGCTGTCCAACAACAGCAAGAGGGCTGAGACCAGGAGGGAGGAAGGCTGCCAGCTCTGTGAAGGATGATGTCTGGCTCCGTGTCTGCCCTCCGCTCCAGCTCAAGACTGGTATATGTGACACAAAAAGCAGGACAGGGTATCAGCTATTTGCAGGACTCGTTGTCTACTGAGAAGCACAAGGAAGTATGTGGCCAGTCTCAGACCAGTATGTAGTGAACAAAACTCCCACTCACATCTCAAACCGTGGGTCTCAGTGTTTGTGGCTGTCCTGTTCACATGCTCATCTGAGCAGCATGCACAGTGGATACGGAGGGATTTGTGATAAGGAAGCTTGTTACACAAGGTATATTTTCTTCCCCCATGAGTTCATTAATTCCAGTGGAGAGAGAGGAGCAAAAGAGGAAAGTGGAAAATAAAAGAGGCAGGTAGGTTGAGACATGCTCGATTGTGAGCAAAAAAAATTGTGAGGAAATAAAAGTTACAAGCAAAACTGTCTTCCAGGATTTGATCAGTTCCTGTCTGTGAATCTGACTGAATCTATCAAAAGGATCAAATTTCATCTTGGTACATAAATTTCCGAGGTTTGTAGGAGCTACTTCATTTACACCGTTGGTAAATATGCTCATTATGTCTGAAAGACTGGAAATGCCCAAGCACAGAAGTAATTGCACAGCAACTTTTGTTACTATAAGCAAAGCTGGTTACTTGAGATGTTTCTGAGACTACTAGTATCACAGAATATCACAAATAAATTACAGAAAGTCGTACCTTCTCTGCCAGACTTGTGGACAGCTGTAGGATAGGGTTCTTTGTGTGGGGTGTGCTCTCTGGGATTCCCTGCAGCCTTGTACTATAAGAACAGATTACCAGAAAACAGAAAAATTAATGGAAAGCAATTGCCACATTCAGTTCATGTTCCCCGTTAAAAAGTAAGCTAATGATAGAAAAAGCTGGCAATGATATCTAACCTCAAGACAGAAGTCCTCTGGAAAAAGATCTGATCAGGTAATTAAGGGGTATACAATAATATAAATAGGCAAAAGGGCTAATTAACATTTGTAGAATCAACCTCCATTCTGCTGTTTTCTGATTGCCAAGTTCTTCAATTTCCAGCCTTTTTAATACGAGTTTAATGTGACTTTTTGTGTACAAATAAGAGCTTTCTTATTAGCTGTGCCTTGTCTAGTCTCTTACTTGCATGCCTGCCTGGATTGAGTCACAGTACAATGAGTCTCTTGCCTACTGAAGTCATGTAATTATCTCAGGATCTTAAATTAAAAATAGAGCTCTTGTAAACCTCTCTGCTCTGAAGAAAAGTGTAAGTAGGCAAATCCAGAATAACCACTGTATTTGTGCCTGTGGAGAGACCAAAACAACAGTTTTTAAAGGCATCAAATGTCTTGTGTATCCTAATAGAAAACTAATTATTCTGGCAACTCTTTCAACACCATCCCATTAGGATGCCATCCCAGCGGATATTTATGGGAGTAAGTACTTGGAGAAATCTTGCTGATGACCATGTTATTACTTCTGCTTCTTCTGAAGATAAATCTCCCTGATCTTCCTGGTGAATAAATGAACCCAGTGCTCAGAAGCACTTTGGGCCTTGCCTTGATCCCCTAGCATGATTTTCTGAGTCAGGATTTCCATGTGCCATCTGTTAATTTATGCCCCGGCTCCTCTGACCTTGCTTTATGCTTTGTGGCCATTAAGGGACTGAGAAACTGCTTGAACTCCTGCTAAATGCAGGTTCAAACAGTGTACCTGTTTGTAGAAGAGGGCATAACTATTTGCAGTGTTCTTTGGTAGCTCCTACCTCCAGCATTGTTCTCTGGAGTGTCTGAGCACTCAGCAGCATCAAGAGCAAAGAACTGCAAAGAGACAGGCTGCAGATGAGAGATTTCCAGTTATTTTTAAGCCATCTCACATACAGGCAGTTCATGTTTATGGAATATGGCACAGGAGTTATCTTAAAACCAAAGTGCTTCAGCTATGCATATCCTGGACAAATCTGAAGTGAACCATACCCTCTAACCTCCTTCCTTCCACAGCCATTTTTGTGGCAATCAGAGAATGCATTTCCTACAGGAACAGTTCATATGAAATTTGTAAATCTCCCCTTGGGCAGGAAACATCCATTTCCCCTTCTACCTGTCATTCTTTTTCCTTTATTGAATCAATAAGGCATGAAATTTGGCAGCCTATAAGAAAAAAATGAGCTGTTCATGTCAAAGAGAGCCTGGATGGATTAAAAAACCCACATTGTTAGAATCTAGATCCAGCTAATAGGAATTAAAATAAATAGAAACAGAATCTAAATGTAAATGAACATTACATCACCACTAGCATTTAAGCTCATTTTCAAATACAGAATTAGAAGCAAATTTAACTTGCAGAAACGTGCTGTGTGTTCACACACATTGCACTACTCTGAGGACACAGGTCTGAATATTTTGTCTGTAGCTTCTGTCTCCAAATAAAACACAGATGGAAATTCATACTGGACAAGGAGGAAGGGGGATTCTGCAGAAGGGGCAGATCCCTACTTTCTGGTCAAAGGAGAATAACAATTAACAAGCTCTTGCTTCCCTGCCCTTACTTGTAAGCTGTTGCAATACGACAGCCAGTATGTCTGAGTCAGCCTTGCCCCTTTGGGATGTAGGCTGAATCTCCTGAGTGGCTGTTTCTGTGCTTCCAGCCATCAGTACAAGTTCTCCATCTGCTCAGATGAGGGATGCCTCTTACTGCCATGCATTTACACCACAAAGCCCCTTCTCTCCAACGATCTGTTGAGTGTAATTTCCCTGAAATAATTAGCAGGAGGGCGGTGCTGTTTCTATGGGACAGTCCTCGTCTAATCAAAGGCAGCCAGTGTGTTAGCTGCTGAATGAACACTTTCCAGCTGGGTGGTGAGGTACTCCTCCGTTTGATGAGGCAGCTGAATGTCACCCCACCGTGTCCTGCCTTCAGGAATGACAGCTGATTCCTTGCTTGGCTTGCCTCTCTACAGCCTGAAAGTTCTCATCTCTTACCTCCAGAGATCATTGTTCAAATACCCGTGTTTTCCTCTTTACATAAGGAAAGAAATAGCTGGTAGTTGCTCTCAGCTAATATTATCAGTAGGTCACCGCAGCTTTTCTCAGTGTCTTCAAGCTGTAAGGGCATTTTTCAAAGATACTCATCCAGTTCTGTGCTCTGACTGCAAACCTGATGAATGTAATTTTTCTCTACTCAAAGGTGAGCCATTCTGCTCAACTATAAGCATGGGGTCTGTCAGTTAGATGAAGATGCAGTGATTATATCTGAATCTGGTTCTTTTGAGCATGACTGTGTCTCACACTGCCTATTAAAGAGCAAAGTTTAACATTACTCTCACTCCCACTAATCCTTTTGTGTAATGTCACATTACGTATTTGCTTCTACAGCTATTTTTGTAGTTTGAGGTCTTAACTTGCATCTTCCAGCTTCCATTGCCTTTGAAACTGCATCACATTCAGCAGTACAGATTTCTTCTGTATTAGCACACAAATACACCGAATTAATTTTTTTATCCCACTGAAATTACAACACCTATATATTTCTTTCCTTGGGGACACACCTTTGCTCAGAAGGGGGAAAGAATTTCTCCCTCCACTTGCTGCCACTGTAATGAGGCTGCAGACAGACCCCATCCAGATCCTAGGACTCTGAAATCCCTTACTAGCCTTTATTCTGTCTGGATGCTTTCATTAGGATGTTAGCAACGTGTCACACAATAATCAGCAGGAAGGTCCTGTTTATTGCTAGCTTGTTTGAAAAACATACAGTCATAGTGAAGTGGGATCTAATTACTGGGGTTTTAATGAAAAACTACTATGAAGAGTTGTATAAGGCATGGAAAACCATGCATGGGAAATAAAGGCCTCATTGGCCGCACCGCTGTTTGTGTATCATCAAAATATTTCACTGAAATACATGATTAATTTTAATCAATTTCATATTCTTAACAATTATCTTTGAAATTCTACAGCTCACTGTGACGACTGAACAATACCTGCTCACGAGTTGTTCATCTCCACTGACAGAGACTTGTTCCTAGCACTCCACAGCTGGTAATGCCAGTCTTCAAATTCACTCTTGAAGAGTAGGAAACGTATTCAATTGTCAGGTTCAACTCAAATGGCAGATACACATCAAGGCATTTCCTCCATTTACTGTTCTAAACAAGTATATTTTCACTGGAGAACAAATCTGCATTGTGTCTGCTAGCTTCAGTTCAATTTGCTCAACATCAAGCAGATTAAATGTGAAAGTATACAATTTAATTGTAGCAAAGGAAAAGGAAAAGGCTAGGATCTTAATTATTTAATGAGAAAGAAGATTACAGAAAGAGAAACAAAAACAAAAATGCAATTTTAGTATCAAATTTCTTTCCCAGCTGACATCTCAAATCCTTGAGGCATGCACTAACCATACAAACTCCTGGCACAATTTGCAAACTGCAAATACAACCTGGGTACTCTTAAGAGAAAGACCTTAACTTCTGTGAAACTGGACACCTCCACAAAAAAAAGAAACCTGCTCAATTTTTCTCCTTTCTTTTGTTCAAAGTAGCATTCCCAAACATTTACATTCTTAGCCTGACACATAATTTCCATTTTCTGGAGCAGAATGGCTCCTCTCTTTCAGGACATCTGGAGTGAAACTTCCGAGTTACCATTCAATGGCACTCTTCTCATTTAAGCTCATTTATTCTGCCTTAAATGGCCTTTGGCACACCGCAACATTTTGAAGGCTGTCATGATATAAATCATAACAAGCACAACTCTGATAACATTATTCAGCAATTCCACTAATCTCATATGACAGTTTTGGCAAAAATCATATCACAGAAAGATTTAGGTTTCTCAGGAAGAGCATAAGATAGAATATTAGTAAGATGGATGACAGAGGAGGTTTCTAGAGATGCTTTGTCCAACACTTTTCTTTGTTCTCGGTCACTTTCAGAAGTTCATCATATTAATATTTCATAGTCTTGGGTCCCATGGGTCAAAACTCTTTGTTTATGAAAGGCTTCTGCTTGGAAAATATGTCAGCTTCACCTTGGGGAAAGCAAATGTCTAACTGAAAAAAGAGCTATAGGAAAGGATTCACTGGATGTGCTCACAGCTCGTCTCCAGCATTTTGTGCAGATGCTTGTCTCAAGCACTCTGTCTCCAGCAGTGGAGATTGCTTCAGAAGTACAGATGCTTGGGAATTCGGCAGTTTTGGAATGATCAGCACATGAAGATGAGTAACATCTGAGTCTTAACAAGGCACAATCACCACGTGTCTCCCCCTGGACAAGGCTGTTCTGCAGTGATACTGGGTGCTTTCTGCTGTGATCACCATCATCTTTCACCACATCTTTTAATTCTGCTGCCTGATTTCGGAGCCATCTCTTTTCTCTCCACAGAATAACGCTCAGGCCGCTGAATCTTTAGCACTTGCACACACTGTGTACCACAGGGAGGAGCACTGCATGGCACTAAATTCAGATCAACCCTTGTGGATACTGGGACATACAGAAAGACTGCAGATCAGCAGCACACATGGTTAAATAGGCTGGACTTTTGGGCAACTTATAGCTATGTAGCCTAACAGTTAAGGAGGCATGGACTTCCTGGTGACACATCATGGGATTAATCAATTATTTTTATGAAAGCAATCAATAACATTCATTTCCATATGGACTTTTTTTCCTACTTTGGTTTCCTAATGTCACTATCCTGGGTCACTTTGAGCTGGAAAGTCAAACTTTGCAGGTCTGGAAATATCCACAGAAACACTTGTGACAACAACTAAGGGAATCACAATCTGTTTAAAGTTCCTTCTGTAAGTTAAGGTATAACTTAATTTGTAACACGGTTGTACTAATATGAAACTGCTGAACCAATAAAGCTTTTCAAGAAAAACTACTTATTCCCAAATCCTAACTGGGGAAAGAGGAATCACAGAATCATAGAATGGTTTGTGTTGGAAGGAACCTGTAAGATGATCTAGTTGCAAAACCCCTGCTATAGGCAGGGACACCTCCCTCTAGACAAGGTTGCTCAAAGCTCCATCCAGCCTGGCCTTGAATGCTTCCAGCGAGGGGGGCATCCACAGCCTCTCTGGGCAACCTGTTCCAGTGTCTCCTCACCCTCATAGAAAAGAATTTCTTCCTGATGTCTACTCTAAATCTACCCTCTTCCATTTAAAACCATTCCCCTCGTCCTGAATAAATTATCTAGTTTCAAGAAAGTCTCTTGACAGATGAAGAAAGGCAAATTCATGCAGAGCAATGTTAAAAAAAAAAATAATGAGAAAGTCAATAAACGTTTCTTCTCTTTTTATGGAGAGAATTTGGAACTACATTTAGATTTGTAACCAGAAAACGGCATTCAGTATTCTGAAAAAGAACTGTGTCCACAAAGACTTAGCTTCAGTGCAATGTAACACGGGGTCAGTGTTGTTATCAGCTATCTCTAATTTCTACCCCTCTGAATAGATCTTTTCTGTCCAAGAATTCCATTAGAAGATCAGTCAAATGCTGCTTTCAGCCTGAAATCATTATCTGGTTGCAAAGGATCTGAGACTTCAAAACTAAAGATATTTTTCCTTTCTTATATGCCCACCCACACACACAAATGCGTAAGCTCCGAGATTGTGGGAAGCTTTTATCATTACTGGGTTTCTCACTTGATTTGAGATCATCCAGTCTTTGCTTCCATTTGTTTCCCTATGACACGTCATTTCACTGTGGAAATGTGTCATCGGTGCAAAAGAAACTATACAAGGCACAAAATGGAAGAGAGTGAATAAGGAAAAAGGTAAAACCTCATTATGGTAAACAGCAACATCTGCATTCAGACTTAAGTGAATAGTGACAAGAAGCAATTTAAATCTCAGCTGTTGAGCCTGCATAACACATCTTTAGCAACACGATGGGCAAGGACCACCACTGATGCTGCTGCCAGCAGTCAACATCACTACAAATAGGACTGCATGAGGGAGAGTGCACACTTCTGCAGACACTCTGGCAGACAGCATAAAGGAAGGCTAGCAATGTGGAAAGCAGAAACAGGCCTCCCAAACGCTGTGTGTCTGTTGGCTCTTTATGAGGAATAACCTGTTCTGGGAAATGAGTGAAAGTTGAGATGACGGATTTTGTAGGAGCAGCACCTGGCAACCTGTGAAGTGCTTTGGCTTTGGAAACCAGGTTTCTATGAGCACAGATGATGATCTGCCAGACAGTTACCCTTGGCAAGGTGCTGGATGTGCAGCTCTGAGGAGTTCTAGGTAGAGACAGGAACAGCTATGTAGCCTCTTATTAAACACTGTGCCCCTTGTTTTGTCCTACTGTTTTCAGTAATGAGTTGAAGTTCAGTAAACACAAAGACTGCAGAGGTAGCTAAAGAATATTGGAGGTAATTGTGCCTTATATAACTCAGTATATAAATTCACTTGTATAAATCATCCTGATTATTTTGCCGGGAATAGGACTGAGAGGGTTTGAAATAAAATTCTTAGATGAGGGAAGATGGGAGAGGGGCCTTAGTCTCTTATTTGCCAGCAGCAAAACAATAGAGGAAAAGGATGTTAGACATCTGACTGAAAGAAGGATGGCACCCAAATGTAATCCTGCCCAGTAGGATATAAATAAATCATTTAAAAGACAGGAAAAAAGCCTTAAACATTTCACAACATATGCATTCGCTCTGATTATCTGTAAAGCATCATAGACGTGCTTGGCACTTTACTGACAGAAACACTGGCAGGTCCCTGCCTCAGGGCATCTATAATTAAAGCACAGCAAGGGAAGATGATGGAAAAGAGTGTATGGGAGGACAGGGATGTAACGGTGAAAGAGCATGAAGAGTTTTACATGCATTTCTCCAGATTTGTTGTTGTTCTTTTTATTTAAATGTGATATATTTAAAATCTAGAACTGAGAAATGACAGAACTTCCAATACTTGCTCCACAAACTTTCTTCTACCCCAAACCAGAACAGAAAACTGAAGTCTTGAAATTTCTCACGAAACAAATGCATTCAAAATGGTGATCAGGAGATGGTACCACAGGACTGCATTACTTTGCTAGGTGGAAGTATTTCATTCCAGCATCTTGAAAAGTGTCACGTTCAGACACGAGAAATGAAAAAACAAGTCTTCAGCTTAGCCAGTGAGAAATACCGATGCCCACAGCACAAAGAGTTCTTAAATATCTGAATGTTTGTTTGCTACAAAGTTTTGTAAGAGCAGATGCTCCTGTGAAGTGGTTTGGTGTAGCTGAGTGAACACTCTCATCAGGAAAATAGCCTCAGCAGAAATCTTTCAACCAAATCCAACACAAAGACTTATTTCCAAAGAAGGCAGAACCAGGGAGAGCATAGAACAGTATTTTTCAAAAGAGGAAAAATGAAGGAAGAAAGATGACTCCAGAACAGCTGTCCCTTCAAAGATGCTAAGAGCACCAGGAAAACACTGCTTTTTTTCCAATATTGGAAGTAATTTCACAACTGAAGCAACTTTCTTAGTGAAGCTGGCATGAGGATTAGGAGACTACAAAGGCAGTTGTGCAAGTTCTAAAGAGCAGCACTGAGGCACTGAGCCCCCAAAAGCCCCTTTGTCCAATAGCTGAGGGATGATATTGCTGTGGTACTGAAGGGAGGCCAGACACCAAGCACAGCAGCTAGCATTTCATGGGCCCCGTTAAAACAAAAGCCTTTCTTTGGTTACAAAAGAGAATAACTGAGATGAACTCCTAAGTCCTATGGGAACCAAAGAGAGATCAGCTACTGACTTCCAAGAGGACACCACTGGCCTGGAGACATTAACAACTTCTGACCCACAGCCCTATGCAAGAAACCTGAGCAAGCAACCAATTTCCAGATCTTTTCAAGTCAGTTCTGAAGCACACAGCTCTCCCTCAGATCCATAATTGTGATTAGAAGGTCTCTATCTGTCTTGCACATTAATGAGTCACTGCATTTTCCGTCAGCCTAAGAAATAATGGAGGAATGAGAAAGGGAAAACATCTAGATTCTCAGGAGAAAATAACCTGAGTTAAGCTTTTACTTGATTTGTACTCAGTAGAATAAGCCCTTGGGTGGTCTAATGTCACTAATAGGGAGGGGGAAAACACACTGAGTAGATCAGTACATGTACTCTGCTACAGACACACGTTTGTGAAGGCAAGCACATCAGGCTGGGAGCAAAGCAACAGAGAGCAGTCACAAGCCATGACATTCACCCTGTGCTGTGATCAGCCAGAGTGCCCCTTTCTCCAGCCTTATGAACACTAATGGAGTATCTGGAAACCTGGAAAATGGCAATGAATTACACTCAGCAGGGTAAACCACTTGTCTGTGGAGAAAGAATTGTGTTCCATGCCATTCATAATGCAAACAGCATCAAGGCAAAGGTTAGCAGGTGGCTGCTTCCCTTGGAGCTGTAATTAATATCATCTGAGCAATGCAAAGAGACCCAGAGAATGCCAGGTGTCTCCTCTCTGCAACCATCTGTGGAAAAACAGGATGTTGGTCCTGATAACAGAAGTCTTTCCTGCAAAGCAGGAGGTTAGGAGGATGGGGAAAATAGATTATTTGAAGGAGCATCCGTTAATAGTGTGATCCTATAGCATGTCTGTGAGCGTAAAAGATGTCAGCAACAGTGACCAACAAATTTGACCTTGACAAATTTGGCCCTTTCAACATCTGCTGCCATTTAACATTCTTTCTGTGGATGGCAGATAATTGCTGCTTGTAAGGCTGAGGAGATGCAGTAAATAGTTTTCATGCCACCAAAGAAATCTAATGAACAGATCTGAGTTTGGGGTATACCACAATTCTGCACCATTTCCAGTAGGATTCGTCATCCATCCAAGAACTGATGCATTAGAAACCAGCTGTCCCCTTGGATACTTCCATTAATTTACCCCACTTCTCCTAAAACACACCAGAGCGCTTTCATGTCTAGCCCACTAAGGATCGTATCTCATGGAAACAGCCCAGCCTCTGCTGTAACTGTTGCTAGCTTTAAGATGACTGCAAACCATCCACCTGAAGGCTTAGGTGGCACCTACTTTAAAAAGAGGCTATATAACAAAGGAGACAGGTAGGAGATCTTTTCAGGTTAATGTGTTTGCCTCCCTTGGGTGTGCTTTCTGCCCTTCTCTGGTAACTGTACAAGAGAAAAGGCCTGGTACTACAGGATAGCTAAGGATCTGCACCAAGTCAGTACAACCGTGGGGCTGCCTAAGGCCTCCCTGCTCCTCTAGGAAGCACTACTTTAATGCACTGATCACTAAATTGCTTTGCGTAGAGATTGGAAGAACCAGAGAATGGTATGTTACTGTATCTGACAAAAGGGAACAGGTGAAAAATGAAAATGTTCTGTGCAGCTGATGTTACCGGGCCGAGTTCCTGCTTTGCACTCCTTGAGTAAACAAATTCTGAAGAAAGTCACATCTTGACACCGTGCTGGTTTTCCCCTACAAGAAAGCACTTGTAGGTGAACCAAAAGGCTTCTAACTTACCTCTCAGTGTGTCTGCGTTGTTTGTGTCTTGCTGCTGCTAACATCGAAAACTGTTCAGGGAGTGATTCTCCTTCCTCTGAAACCGCTGTTTCAGTGGCACTGATTTGCTCTGTGGATATAGAGATTTATAGACCTTCTAATGGTCGGTTTGCAATGAGACATGGTGAAATACTTTTCCAAGGAACTTTAGAACGTTTCACAAGCTCAAACTTCTACCTCCTCTTCCTCTGAGCAATAACCTGCTACTGTTTGACATTTCTGTCTCATTCCCTCCCAGCAAGGCAATGGAGAGTATTAGGGGCTTACACTGCTTGCAGAGCATAAGGCCCACAGCATGGACTCTACAGCGTTCTGTCTGGAACCAGGTACTATTCTCACTTCACCCAATTCCAGGGATTGCAGCAGATCTGTAGCTAGAGGTGTCAAAGGCCATGCTCCTATTGACTACAGAAAGGTGTTTTTCATGCGGGATCAAACTTAAGGGCTCTGAAGAGCAAAAATTTTGCTGTTGTGAACATCAGCATTCAGAATTTCTACTAATTACAGCAATCTGTGCTCAGCAACTCCAAGATGAATTAGCAACAGCAGCAACAAGACTTAATAAATGAGAATATTATGCTCAATTGTCTTAGGGATGAAAGACACCAGTTCTGCAAACTCCAAGACTGTACATTGAATGTAAGTAACCTATTCCTCTCCACTCCCCTTCTGAGTTACAATTCACAGAATGTTGTCCTCAACTCCAAATCAATAGTGTTTTCTTCTATTTCTCTGTGGGCCAGTAAAGTTCAGATGTTAGAAAATAATGCCAAACTGATAGGATTGTTATTTTCCTCTGTTTAAAGAAGAATAAAACAATTTTAAACGAGTCTGATTTCCCTTTTTCTGGGAAGAGCTGGTATTTAGCAGACCCTGTAACAGAAAACATTGTTAATATAAAATTTAACATCATGCAGCTTCCCTGTATGCATCTCCTTTCTTTGGTGCTATTTTAATAGGATTAGAGCAGAAAATATAAATATTGTTTTAACTACCGTTTCTGTACTTTCCTGCAACCTCCTATAGATTTTCCAGAGCTCAAGCTGTGTATTAACAGGCCTGACAGGTTTGTTCTGGGTATGATCCTAAAAATCCACAGAGCTCAGAAAATTAATCTCAGTGAGCAATGAAAATATTTTTCAAGAAATCAGTGAATAAAGGGCAAGGTGTCCCCCTTTCTAGATGGAACTGCTTGACTGATTGATCCACTGGCTGCCATCGCTCACTCACAGCTTCCGGTTAGAGTTCCAGTTATACTGGTTCAGACTTATTCTTTCCACATGCTCCCGGCATCCTATAGGTGCTGTAAGGAAGCTGAGGATACACCTTTCCTGACAGATGCTGTCACAAAGCCAGCAGCTGCCCTTCTGACCAACTACTGCTACAACACAACACCAACTTTGACTCCGTATCCAACACCATCATGTTCTACAATGGATAAGCTGGTGCAGGCAATGCACTGCCCAAGCAACAAAACCCTCAGCCAGCTGTTGAAGCAGACTGAATCCCATTCAGATCTCTGTGTGAGGGGTCAAACCCAGCCTTGCTTAGCACTCGTGCTAAATAAGCCGTATCTAAAAGATATAACTGTTTATAACAGATGTGCCTGATTATGGAACCTGAGGCTCTGTAGTCCAGATTCCTAATGTGCCTGCCTTGGTACTTGTTAAAATCGTTAATTATAACTTTATGCAACAACAAATTATGTAGGACAGCTGTGCTAGCAGTACCATAATTTGTGTCAACCCCCTGTGGTCCCATTGGAAAAAGTGATCTAGGAATGCATATGCTGAAAAAAGATACTCATTTCCTACCGGCACATCTCACTGAAGGTGTCATTAACACAGCCAGTGATTGGTTAGAACAGGATCAGCAGCACTTCTAAGCCTTTCATTCCTGTTACCAGGATTCTTCAATCATATCTCAATAATGTCAATTTGCTGGCACCATTAGCACTGCTGGAAATGGCCCCTCTGAACTCTTCAGGCACCTTGTATTTAGCCGTGTTCTCCAAGGGTGCAGCACTGAGAGGAAAACACACATTACTGCTGATCAGATAATGAGACACTCCTGGATTATGACTGCCATTCTGTGCTTCAGCAGGTGCCGTTTCACCACGTGCCTCTTTCTGTAGCCAGCTATTGGGAAGCAGAGAGGTCACTGACTATTATCAGCAAAACACTAGTTATTTCAGCCCCAGCACAAACCCACGCATGCTGCACACTCAGGCCTGTAACGCTGTCCTCAGTGCAGTTCACACTGTCTCCTTTCCAGAACCTGCTCCCAAATGCCCAAAATACCACATATCCACAAGTGGGTTATAAAACACCTTCCGTGCCCCAGAGCAACTCCCTCTCTGCACTACAAATCCCAGAGCAACACAGTTATTACCACAGGAAGCCAGTGACAAGCGCATGTTGCAAGTTTACTCGTATCTCAGGGTGCCATATGCTGTATGGTAATATTTTGTGCTTTTACGAAAGTGTTGGTTTTCTTCTGTTTTTAATGTGTGCGAGAAATATCTACCATGAAGTAATGTCACTCCATTGAGCTAGAAGTAACACGTCCAAGTATCCCTGGAGAATGATCTGTTTGGTCATGATGGGGTACTGCATCACTGCAGAACAAAAACTGAGCGAGCAGGCGAGTGGCAGAACTCCCTGACACAGATCTCAGGAAATAGCTTGCTGAAAAGGTGCGTGGAGGAAGGTGGCAGCTGGCAGAACATGGCTACTATTGTACATGACTTCAGCTGTTCAGCTGTCACTCACCCATTCGCTCACTCCTGGGAACTTGAGGAAGAAATTCCTGTCTCTTGGGGATAGCATCCCTCCGTGTAATGGGCATCTGTGATGGAAACTCTTCTGCTTCACTGTTCCTGTAAAAGTAGAGGATTTGCATTCCTCTGCCAACCAGCTCCAAACCCACCCAGCACCCGGAGGGATTCCTCCCCATAGTCACAAACCTGATGCCAACCAAAGGGCATGTCAGAATTCAGCATGAGGACGCAGAGCAGTTCACAAGAAGTTAATATCATGCCATCTAACAATTTTTTGCCAGACCTATTTCCAAATGTTTGATTGTATCTTTTTTTTTTTTAATAAATTTAGTACCAATGAAAGAACTGTACACCAGTCTGACTCAAACATTTGCCATAATTTACCATAGATTCATAGCCTACACAGCTGCAGTAACTAAAGCTCTTTTCTTTGTCTTGCTTATCTTCATAGCACAGCTAAGGAATTGATCGTTCCTAAAATAAAAGGCAGAAGCTCAATTTTTGCTCTTATTTAGCCACAGTCTTCTTTCTTATCATCAGGAATGTCAGTTCATTTTCAGTGATGAATGAAGACTGCATGTGCTTTTAAAGAGAGTTCTTTGAAATGTTTCAAATTCATTTCTTAAACACCTACTATGAAGCCCTGAATCTGAAAGAGTTTAGTCTCTACAATCTAGATCTGGATTGCTTGATGTAAAGGGAGACCTCAATCTATTTTCTCATCTTTTAAATATGTTTTGCACAAAGAAGTATGCAGGCACTCTCATGTGTGTGGACACATGAAAGTATCACACATTTTTACAGCACATAAAACAGTTAAGTTTCAGTTAACAAAAATCTGTAGGAAATCTTTTAATGTGGTGTAAGAAGAGCCCTTGCTCTTAATTATGCATTCTCTCTGCGGTAGTGATTCACTGACACACAGAGATCTCAGATCCTTTTCATATTTTCTAATTTTCATCTAATAAGCAGGATGGTATTTCTAACCACTAAGACAGCTCTTGCTGCTAAAGCCAGTGCAAGTCAAGGGGTGAACTGGCACATTCGGGATGCTGTTGCAGTGTTACCTGATCTTGTGGCTCCGAACCGAAATGTTATACTCTATAATATTCCTAATTTCTCAGCTCCTCAAATTAGAAAGAAAATGTCAAAAGCAATCCCCAAACCACAAACTGCGAATGAAGTAGATGCTTGGAAATTGCCAAAAGGATACAGGCTTGTTTCTGAAAATCTGATAAATTTTATGTTGGCCTCAAGGTTGGCACTGGCATGCTGCTATGGTGATATAAGGAGGTGAAAGAAGGCTGCAGAGGCTTAGTGCTATTTTCTCTTTTTGAAGGGTATGACAGGTGGCTGATGTCATTTCTGCGTTACGCAGAGTGCAGGGAAAACACACCTGAGAGCCTAATACTGAATCTCTTGGCCTAGAGCAGGAGAACAAGACAGCACCGATATGGGAACACTAGAGGGAGCAAAGACAAGAAAGAGGATGAAGAGGAATAAAGGCAGGAAGGGAAAAGCCACGCCAGTTTCTGAGATAGCTCTGAGCAGGAGGGGAAGGGAAAGGAAGGTTTTGTGTCTCATGCCTTGAGCACTGTATCAAGTCCACCGAGTATACAGAAAGAGGCTTCCTTTCTAAGCATGTATGACAGAAGGGAACCATCTGGATTCTCATTTTGCATATACTGTTAAGGATTCAAGTTGTGCAGGTCAAACAGCCCTCATTCAAGCAAGTAACACATTTCTGGCAATGGTTTTGCCTGAGTTCACCTGCTCTTCAGGACAGGACAGACCAATCTCATTCCCCTGGTGCTGCATCTTGAGGGCAAGAAGTAATTAAATAAAGCAAAATGCGTTTAATCATCTCTCAGGGGGCTGTGCACACATGCCTGGTGCACAGAAAGCAGATCATCCCACCTGCTGCTTCTTTCATCTTTAGTCTGGAGCTTCCTCAAACCACAAATGCTAGTTTCATGCTTTCTCACTAGTTTTTCCAGTCAGAATACAAACAGTACTACATCCCAACCGTGCTGCTCTTCAAGTCATCAGCATACGACACAGCTGCTCTTCCCACAATCTAATTCTCTCTCTTTAAAAGTTATTAGAAGTTATTAGCACTTCAGGACTCATTTTACAGCTCCATGCTTTGATCCTCAGCTTACTCAAGTTAGTTCCCACTGAGCTGCTTCATAACATGTTTAATAGCTAATTTGTTTGGACATCATTAAAAGTATTAAGGCTCCAGGCAGCGAGGACATGCCAATTACTGAGTCAAGTGATTTAATTCCAAGGAGGCCAGTAGGAAGCAGCAGTTTAAACTGCTTAAAGGCTTGTACCTCTTACTGCTCAGAAAGCCTGCTGATTTCAGTTCAGAGAGGTGTACTTCTGGATCATGTGCTCTGGGTTCTCTGCAGATGCTGAGACATGGGCTGTGCATGTGAAATACCAGCTTACACGGCTCCGTTGTGATGAAGTCGTGATGAAGCCTGACTTAGCTCTAAGGAAACTTTTCACCACTACAGAAGAAGGCAGTCTTCTGATGAGTGGCATTCTGGTAGGTTTTTTTTTAGCCATTGATATTTATTTGCTGGAACTCTCTTTGCAAAGTCCTGAATCTGCATCTCAGCACACTACAGCTTAATGTAAAAATTCTCAGTGCCACTTATTATTTCAAAACTATTCTGTAAAATAGGTGTCCAAACTTGTCTACTCTAGGTATGTTATCATAGAATCACAGAATGGCTTGGGTTGGAAAGGATTTTAAGCCCAATCAGTTCCAGCCCCTGTATGGGGGGCGCAGATAGTCCCCATCAGATCAGGCTGCCCAGGGCACCATCCAGCCCAGCATGGAGCACCTCTGGGGATGCAGCACCCACAGCTCTCTGGCTTTTTATAGGCAAAGCCTTTGGAAAAGCTTTATGCCAGGGTAAATCATACCTTATTACTTAAAACTACTGCCATATATTCTCATCAGTAGAAGAAATCCTTACAAACAAAGCAACACATACTAACTGCCACCTATTAGTTACACCTCACACCATTCTGGGAGGCAACACTCACAGCAGCCAATATGTCCTTTTGTGGTGCTGTCAAGCAAATTTCCCAGCAGTCAAATGGCTCCTTTTGCTGGTATTAATTTCATCTTCAGTAGAAATGTGCAGCTTGGCAATATTAAAATCAGCAAACCTCTCCAGTATAGATTCATTTTTTTTTTATTTTTCAGGTTTAAAAATGCAGACACCATGGCATCCTAAGGCCTCCCTCACTGCTTAAGAGCTCCAAAGTGAAAGAAACTGCACCAGTAACATTGTGCTTTGCATAATATAACAGAACTACCTGCTTGAGGAAAACAAATGCCACAAAAAGGCCAGATTTGGTGACACATGGGCTTATGCATCACACATCTCATATTCTCTGACAGTTACCAAAATCCGACATTAGCTATACCACTATAAATTCTGTTCTAGCACAAATGCAACTGCATTGGGAATTTCTACTAAAATTAAAAGAAAGAAAAATCATACCACGGAGCAACTTGTTACACAAATACCACTTTCAAGCTACAAGTAATAGCTATACAAAAGACATTGACAGGCTTTGAGTGGAGAGTTCAGGCATCCAGAAAATACAGTAGCATCTGGTGTGTGGAGCAGGAAGAACAAAGCTCTTCAGAATAAATCTGATAAGGGGGAGAAACACTAGGGCTTGTGAAATCTAACAAGTGATAGATGCACAAATGAGCCAACAACACATTTCACAAATTACCACAGGTTTCAAGTTACTTTTTCTTCCCCCAGTGTGAATAGGAAACACAACTGTGATACAAAGACCAAGACACATGCACACATAAATTCAAAGGCTTATGTAGATAGGAGGTACATCTAGCACATGGGTATAATATTAAAGCTCCGTACCTGAACAGCTTCAGACCAACTGTTGGGAAAAGAAGACAAAGAAGAAAATAGAAACAAATCAAAAACCGGTCACATTTACCACATTTCACAGAGAGATAGATACTGCTGTGGAACTAAAACTGGGCTCACTGCTGCAGCAGTAATCCAGGCTTAGTCCCAGCACTCTGTAGTCTGGGTTCCTTTGGTGATCATCTGCATATGTCCACCTAGCACTGTCATGCTGATAAGAACTTCTGAAGCCATTGGCCAATTAAATTCAATTTCAGAAGGGCTCAAGGAAAACCACATTTCATGAAAACAAGAAGCTGGATAGAGCAAAGAGACAGTGATTCTCCTTAGAGCAACCTCTTACAGCAAGGAGCATCTTCACTGGGAGAACAGACTCAGTGTTAGGTCATTTGCTCTACACTAATGATTCACACATGAGAGAGATGAAAATGCACCCCTTGCCTAAACAAAAGTCAACAGAAATGTGGTGTAAGACTGTATTGCATCTTCAATGACCTTGAATATCAACACAGCACTGCTAACAGAACCTAGTAACAGCAACATGATCTCATTGGGTACTTTAAATCTGTGTCCAAAGTCTTGTTCAGAGCTCTAACTCAAAACTATTTCTGCAGTGGCTAATTCAACGCTGAAGCCACTTGTGCCTAGAACTGAGCCAAAGCAGAAAAAAGATTGTTAAGGACTGCTGAGATTGAATGCCGTTGTCAGAACCTGAAGCACGCAGTTCCGATTCAGAAACCTTTCCTGGTAATTTATAAACATGCATGATTCTTTTAAATACCCAGAGCACTGAGTACCATCTCTTCCTACACAGAGTCATTTTCTTTCTGATATATATGCACATATATCATAACGAGGCAACACATGCAATTTGTGAGTTTCCGAATCACATCTCTGCAGCTATATTTTCTCATCTTTCCAGCTACAATTTATGCCCCAGGGTATAAGCTAAGCACCGAGTCTTCTGCAGCAATCTAACACTGACTTCCAGAATTCCAGCTCCAGAGGCAGAACATTCCCTCCAGCATAAGTGCAGGGAACATCTGAATTGGTCAAAGAATACCTTTGAAAGTATATATATAGCACTTCCATATTATATATACACATTACAGACCAAGTTCTGTGGTGGCCACTAAGTTCTATTCTAATAAAGAGTGTCTCAACAATGTCACTATAATCTTGGTCTAAAAGCTGGTTTTTTAGTTGGTCTAAAAGTTGGTAACATTGCCCTGATATGCTATTGTACATGATGAAACTCATAGTAAAGGAAGACAAACCTTTCCGCTAATGCAGTGTGCTGCACAAAACATTCTCCCTGGTTCTCCTGGTCAGTTTGTATTGCAGTCCTAGGAACAATTCTGAATGAACTCTCTGGCCACAGCACACAATGAACACCCAATAACAGTTAAATGGGAAATCCCTTAAAAGAACTAGAATTATTTTTATGCCTTACTACAGTAATGTATCTAGTGTTCCTCCTTAAGGAGCTACACCAGTAGCCTTTCTTTTCTTTTGTGTCAATATTATGAGGAACAGCAAGAGAAACTTGCCAGTTCTCATTTATGTTCTATGTAAAGATGAATGCACAAAACAAAACTACAAGACCACAGTTTCCATAATAACTAAAGAGATGCTTTAAAAATTAATTTTTTTTCAAAGAAAATAAGCAAAAAACACACATTGTTCCTTACTAGCTCTGCTCTGGTGGTCAAACATGCACCTGCTCACTAGTGTGCTTATCACCTATTTGGAGTATTTTGTCTTTCTTCAGCACAACGGAGCCTGCAGAGCCATATCAGAGTGGGAACTAGATCCTGTTCTGGTCTAAACACAGTGAACAGAGCAGTTAACTGAATGTGGATTGCAGAACCTTTCCTGCTGGTAACAGCTGAGCCAGTCGAGCTCAGATTGACTCTCAGATCCAGTGCCAAGCTTGCAGCTTCCTATCATGAAGAACTCTTTCCTTTTAAGAAGTGGACAGAGAAACCACTAAGAAACCCCAACCGTGGAGCACCATTAAGCTACTCTTAGGGTTATTTGCAGACTACAGCAACAAAACACCTCAAGGCAAATGTTTATACTTTGCTCCATTAAATACAGTGGGGAAACATTAAATACAGTGAGGAAAACAGTGGGAGTAATTTAACATGCCAGAAAAGATGGCATCTTCTGCAAATATCTCCCTCCAACCACACAGTTCCTAACCTTGCAGGATTTCAAAGTCCATAACTTCTTTTAGCACACCAGCTGCTTCTCCTTTAGAAATGGTAACAGCAGGCAGCGGGAAGATGACATGACTTGGAGACAAACCAGTTTTATTTAAAAACAACATTTATATATATTACACACAACATTCCAAGTTAAAAGAACATTATTGAGAATGCAAAGTCAAATAGTCAAAAATTGAGAAGTGCCGAAATTAAAATTGCCTATTCAATCTTAATTTGAATCGTTGGTGTCACACAGTGTGCTACCGCCTTCACTTACATGATCAAATACAATTTGCTTTGCAGGACCCTTGCCTCGACTCGTGTAGGGGATGCATGATCCTCAGTTAATGAGCAGCTATTCAAAATATGTTTTCTTCTTGCTGTTTAGTGTGCAGCCCATTTCTGATGGCTTGTCTCCACAGGGGGTTACTCAGAAACAGTTGAACAACTCCCTGATTGAATGCTTATTAGAGAACAAGATCATTTCATCTCTGCTTAGTTTAACCCACTTTGCTTCACCAAACTCAAGCTCTACTTGGAGAGCATATGATTAATCTATTCATAGCTTTTCTAAGGTACACTTTAGGAATACGTTTTTGACAAATTTATTGCCCCAATACTTCCATTTTATCTGGATAGATTGTTGAAAAAATGATTAGAAAGTTTCTGTGTTATAAAAGTATTCATTAATTTGAGATATCCAATTTAGAAAATGAGAGCATTCTTTTTGTAGCATGCTTAGCATTATATGGTGCTTTAAATGCTGAAAACTCAGTTCCAGCTGCAGCTCTAAACATATAGAACTGCTGCAAATCAGATATCATCTCAAATTGAGTATCCAGAAAATGAGGAACATTCAGTTAATGAACACTTCAAAAAGGTTTCATTTTCAGCAACTTGGCATTAGAATCTCGGTAGTAAAGTCAGAAATTAAATCAAGTTTTCCAAGAGCACATTTAACTCTGTTAATAATGAGACCTAGTGATGCGCCTATGAAGAGAATAAGCAGAGCAGATGAAAGCTTGGGCTTAAGAATAAGCTGTCACAGGGCTCCAGCATTGCTTTAGAAAACACAGCTTCCTGAACTTTCTTGCCCATATAGAGAGATAAGTCAATTCAGTCACTAAAATTGTCTTCTCCCTCTGAATGCTCTCTGAAGGAGACCACATTTGCTGCCATTTGTAGGAGACCAGCACGTTTATCTTCACAGGCTAGTTAACTCATGGTCTCTACAGTACTAACATGTATAGCTTGGCCAAATGTTTAAACAGAGAAAAAAAAATATAACAGTGATAAATATCATCAGCTTTCAGCTCCATACATCAGGACTAGAAGCACGAATACCTTAGAAGGAAAGACCAAAACAAGACAGACATAGACAGTTAACAGCGTTACATATTTGGCCAATTGTTCCAAAGAATTCAATTGAAAAACAGAGCCTCAGCAAAAACAGCTTGAAAAAAGACTCAGGAACAGAACAATTAATTGATGACCGTTAGTCCATAATAAGAAATAAGATACCATGCACTCAAACTGGTATTTTTCTGTTTGTCCTTCTGCCTCCAAGCATCTGTGTAAAGAACCACATCATTTCTGGCTGAAAGCAGGGACTGCCCCTGGAATATGAGAGAGAATGTGCTGGGAGGGTGGCACAGATTACCCTGGGCAGCAGCATCTAGCAGGTACAGCTAGTTCAGTCTTCAAAAGAAATGAAGCAAGTGTCTCCAGAATATGAGTAGAGAGCTGCTCTCCTGAAGCTTAAGAGAATTTAATCAGTTTGAGCCCTCTTTGCATCCTCTTAAATCCAAGCTCCTTTCAGGATAGAACAATCACCATGACCACAAAAGCACTGCATGTCCACCAGCACACAGCAGCTACTACAAGACATTGTCCCAGGTATTTAACAAGCTCCTCCTCTGTAAAATGATCCACAATGCTAATCCCCTCTGTGTCCTAATACATGGATGTGAGAGTAGAAGCGAGATAAGAAGATGGAGAAGTGGGGTTCACAACGATCAGCTGACCAGAACTCCCTTTTCCTGCAGCCCCATCCCAGAGAGCAGCTCCGCAGCAGAGCCCAGCTAACAGGGCCTTTGGGCTGGGCTTCCAGGCAATCTGTGCAGCGAGGCAGCCGTTGTCTTTCTCCTGTGACAGAAAATGAGAGACTGGCATACCATAGATATGCCAGCTGTTGCATACAGCTTTCTCATGCTCTGAAAGCTTCTGTTTTTCCATTTAAAAAGAAAGGCAGAGATAGAGAAGAAACGAAACACAGGAAAGTACATATAGAATATGGAAGTCCACATGTGACTAACCAGCCGTTACATGAATGAGAGACACCGTGCAGAGGCATGTTTAAATTCAACGAGCACTCTGTGTGAGGCCAGACAAGCAACAAAAGAAAATCCAAAAAGTGACAAGGTTGGTGCTGGTAGAGATCTATTCTGGGATTACTCCGTGTCATTTCAAAGAGCATGACAGCTTCTTTAGCAGTTCTGACCTTTGCAATGCAGCAGCGTGAGACAAGATGTACCTATACTGTGTGCATTAAAACACTCTCATTGCATGTCATACTTCTGGCACATTTATTATTTGATTCAAGCTGTTTTCAGGAGAGAGGTGATTCTGTAAGAGACACACACTGGCTCTCTACTCACTGGTGCTAGCACTAGAACTTTATGCATCTATACACCAGAGTTGACCTCCCTGGAGAATTCTAGATCAAGACCAGGCTGGATGTGGCTCTGGGCAGGCTGGGCTGGTGGCTGGCGATCCTGCCTGTGACAGGGGGTTGAAACTAGATGATCTTTATGGTCCTTTTCAACCCAGGCCATTCTATGATTCTATGATTTATACTGCTGTTGTCGAACCAGAACTAATTCCTCACCTAGTAGAGGCGTAATGCAATAAGGACAGTCCAGAACTGTTTCGTGCTCTTACTCATACAGAGGAAACTCGAAACAGAAAACCTGCCCCAAAGGGAATTTTCTCTTTGCATTTGCGAAGTAGCACTCATCTTACAACTGGAAGCCACAATAAAAGCGTGCTGCCTGTAATTATGGATGCTCTCATTTCCGTAGACACTTACTGAAATCCTTCAAAGCTTTCAACCTTAGTGGAATTCATCGGACCAATGAATTCTACAGGAGAACAACATGCTACACACAGAAGTATTTCCTTCCATTAATAGGATCTGTAAAACTTTTCAATTTCATTGCATTTCTCTCTAATCTCAAAAAATTGCAGTGATAAATCAGGAACTCTGAAAAAACTTTCTCAGCTTTATTTATCTTATATTCTCCTACCATATCATCTCCTGCCTTCCTCTCTTCTGGAATACAGAATTCAGGACTGTCAGTCACCTCCAGGAGCCATTTCAGAGCTACTCGTGTACAGCAGGTGCAGAACAGCCACAGAATCACAGAACACCCCAAGTTGGAAGGGACCCACACAGATCACAGACTTCAACTCCAGTCTGCTAATCCAACCAAAAGTACCTTTAGAAATCTCAACACTCATTCCATGTTCTATGATCAGGCTGCATTCAGTTGAAATCAGTGATACTGACAGATGTAGCAGCAATATCACAGTAAGCCACTCATACTTTATGTGCTTATCCAAGAAATGTATTGTTAACTGATTTTTTAAAAACAAATTTTATCACTACTCATAAAATCAAACCTCCTCATTAGGACTGAAGAGAAGAACAATACAGAAACATTGAAACTTTCTGCATAACGCATATTCATTTTGTTATGCTTGGTAATAAATTTTACTCTTCCACTAGAGTGTTTTTAACTTTATCAGATGAAGAGGAATTTGATGGCCTGGCTCTGATAAGAAACGTAGCTTGTAATAATTCTTTTTTTAATGTATGCCTGCTCTATTCTATATAAGGGAAGCCATGCTCCTTTCTCTGCACCAAGGTGAAACGCTGACCTATTACACGTAATGGTCTTGGTTCAGTCTTTACACAGTGAGATAACACTGACAACACTGAAGGCAGGAAAATAAAACACATTACCTTGGAATAATCCCTTTGTACCAGGTACCTACACTATTTGATCAGTATCATCAGTAAATGATGTGCTTTAATTTGTCACTGTAGTTTAAATTTCTAAGAGAAAGGACAAACTGGAAACATGAAAAATTACTAATTACAACATCTAAAATAGAAGCAGTAATGGAAGTGTCAACAATCTGACTGGGACATCAGAGATTTCTGCAGTGATGAATAAGGAGCACTTCACTGCAGACTGGAGGAGAAGCTTTGGGCGATTTTTCAAAGCTTGAAGAACTTCTCAAGGAGTTACAAATGCTCATTTTTCTCCTATTCCTTCAATTATCATTAGAATATCTTGTGCCCTTTCTAATGGCTCCAATGAAATTCCAATAGCATTCACTGTCAAGAGACAGACCAAAGTACTTTTGTGTCCTATTCAAATCAGCAGGAGCTGGGCTTTCATATATCACTGCTGACTTAGACCTGTGGGATTAACCATGACATAAAGTATTTATCAAACCACTGATGTCCTGGAAAATAGGTGATTTCCTGCAGGAGACAGTGCTATACTACACAGAGATTGTTTTCAGTGTGACAGTAACCCTTCAACATGGCCACAATCTTCATCATACCTGATAGCTTCTGACCACTTACAAGCCTTGAAATAGCTTCAGAAAAATTCAGAAAGTGCTAAATCTGATAGCGTGAGAAATTTCAGTTTCTTAGACATACTGGATATTAAGGACAAGTATCTGAAAAAAAAAAAAAAGACTTGGTGTAGCCTAAAAACATATTGGACCATTTTCAGACATTCCATATGGGCTCACTTATAAGTTCAGAAGCAAAATTATCAGGGAAAGATAAATATAACTAAAAAGGGAGGAAAAAAAATCTTTGAACTAATACAAACTTATAGAAATTGGTATTGCCTGGACTTTGCATGTAAAAACATACACATATGCTTACATCTCTATATGTACACACATATACATAGCTTTTCCAGGAGACATAAGAAACTTCATTTAAAAGCTGTGGATAGAAAGAAATAGAGGAGGAAGCTTTCTGAAATGCATAAGAGAAAAAAAACTTGTCAGTAAGGAAAAAAATAACTTGGAGAAGAAAATATAAACAATGGCTAATGAGAGTTGCTAAGCTTGTTTTTTCATTGCTATGAAGCAAAATAGAGAAATTATTTTAAATAAAAACTACAGAAAATATCTCAAACAACTCATATACCTCTGCTGAAAATCAGGTGTCTGTCCTCCTGGAACAATTTCCAGGTCAAAAAACAACAGGTTCCCTACAAGACTAGCTCAGAAATACACCATTTTTTAATTTAAAGCACATGGACAGGTTCAAACTGTGTTTTCAGTACATCTGTATTGTAGCAAAGATGCGAAGTGCTTTTTCTACACTTCAGTGATTTGCCCTATAAAGGAACCAATTGCTATTCTCTGCTCCGCTCTGAGCAGCTGTACTCCTCCATTCCTTTGGAGACCGCAGGCAGCCTGCAACAGGCACAGGCTGCTCCTTTACACCCAAGGCTTGGGGAAACGAGAGCAAGAAGCCTAAGTTACACCCTACAGATTTACCTTCAGAGAATTTAGAGCTACATATTTTGATTTATACTGACAGGAAGGTTGTTTTTCTTGCTTTAGTAGCTCGATTAACACGACTCCCAACCCAGAGGCTCCTACAAACTAACTTGAGCCCTTCATTAGCAAGTTGCCAGGATTCGGCATTTTGTTTCAGCCTTTAACTGCCACAGCTGGTTGATTTGTCTGCAGGTTGAAGGAAGTGCAATTACTCTGTAGACAAGTGCAACTGTTAGATGACTGAGTAATTCTGGGGCACAAGATGTACAGGCTGTCCTGCAGCTTTATACAAACCAGACAAATGGAGCCTCTTTGTAGCGGCAAGCTGCTGCGTTCCTGATTTCCCCTTTGTCTGGAATAATGTGTTTGGGTTCTTTGGGGCAGGACGATTCTGTAAGCAAAGAAGAAGACAGCCTAGTTTTCCAAGTTAATTTCTTTTTACAAATGTGGACAGGAGGAAGGTGGCAGAAAGTGGGATGTGACGTAAAAGCAGATGGAAATCAGAACAGTTGCTTAGCACCTATCAAAGTCAGGCCCATTTCTTCACAAGATAGATGTGTATTTTAGTAACCACATTTAGGAATCTGCATTTGAGTTTGGGTCCCTAAATAACCTAAGTACATCAGAAGCTTTTTGGATGCATCACTGATGATTAAATAAACAGATATTAGAAGTAGTAGGAATCCTGCTGCAGTCCTTGGCACACAGGGACACCTGCTTTATATACACCCCTCACAGGAGCTTTACCATCTCCTCGGGAATGCCAGATCAGAAAAAAAGCATCACAGAAACTTAATTCTCAGCCAGTGGGACAATACGGGATCAGCCAGCAGCCTTCCTGCCTTTGTCTGAGCAAGAATAAAAAATAAAGCTTGGAGTCAGAGACCATTGTCCAACCCAGGCTGTTTTATGTGGGCATGTGTGTGTTTTGGAACAGGTCTGTAGCATCTATCCTGGACCTAACTGATACAACATGGCAGAACAGAGACAAACCAAGCATTTGAGATACTAAACAATAAGCCAGTGGAAATGCCAAATTGACAGCCCAGGGCATCGTCTCAGAATTATTTGGAAGCTGAAAACATTTCTTACATTCCACTCTATTTCTTACTCAAGTAGGAAAACTCACCTGATGTAAGGAGCAAAAGATTACCCTGTGTAATGACACAGATAAGGGAGGCAAACAGAAGCACTTAATTCCCATAAGCATCTCTTGCCTTTGTCTCAGCTTGCTTTTCATGCCTGGATTATGCTAGCAGCGTTAATCTTTGTGTCTGTGACCAACTCCTGGGTTTTTATGTTAGTGACCTGATTCTGCACTACCATGCTCCTCCCCATTCGGTGAAGCTCCCATGTGATCTATTCTTCCCCCTAAATAAAGTTGAAAAATTTGGCTGCGCTCAGCGAGCGCTGCTGAGGGTGTGTGGAGTGGTTCCACCCTCCCCGCAGCTGCAGCGCAAGTACGGCGCCCGTTCAGCTGCTCTGCTGTAAAGAACGAGGGGCACGAGAGCACCCAGGCAGCAGGGGCTCGGGAACCTCGACAGTCAGGCTCCAGCTTCATGCCGCTGCTGGCGCTCCCCCTCTGAAAGTAGCCCAGCAGGCTGAGGAAGATGTGGCCGGAGAAGGTGAGTGCTGCATGGCTATGATAAATCCTTTGTGCGGAACCAGAGTCTCGTTAGGAAGAGGAGGGAGGAGGGGGCAGGCGTTGCAATCTTTTTTAAAATGAACAAAGTCAAAAGCCTTCCTTCCTTCCTTCCACATTATGCAGAAGGCGTCTTTCAGAGGGAATCCAGAGAATGAGCTGTTTTCCCGATAAAGCTGATTTTCCCATTATGGGGTGCAAAACACGGCAGCAATGAAAGCCTGAGCAGTGAAACTGCCCGCTGCAGACGTGCTTCTTGCCTGGCTGGGCAGGCAGGTGCCTTGGAGAGCAGCTGCATCCGGCTCAGCCCTCCGCAGCCTCCCACCGGACAGCACGGTGCGGTGCTTGGCACGTGGGGCCGGCACGGTGCGGCACCCGGCGCACAGGGCTGGCACAGCATGGCCGGTACCCAAGCTTGAAGGGTTGGCATGGCACGGCACCGCGGTACCGGCATGCGGAGCTGGCACGGCACAGCACTGTGCAGCGCAGCATCCAGAGCTGCAGGAGCACGGCTCAAGACCCCCAGCCTCTTTGTTCGCCTGCAGCCCCAGGAGCCCAAGCCCTTTGCTCACCTACAAGACGTGCCTGCTCCTTGCCCTCCGTGCCCACACCGGGTCAGTACATCTTGCAGTGCACGCAGACCAAAGCCTGCAACCTACACAAAGGGTCCCCCTCAGTGCCCTGCATCCCCTCCCACTCACAGTTAAAGCACTGCACTCGCTGCCTCTAATGTGTTACCTCAAATGCATTTCACATAACTTGCCCCCAGTTTGGGATGTGATTTCAAGCTAAAACAAAAGTCAATGTACACTAATAAGCGTTGAGTGCCTAAAGGAAGTCTTTATTCCCTTTTCCCCCACTGCCTACTCCTTTAGGCTCAGCACAGGCACCAGCTGACCACAAGCTGGCTCTTTTTGCCCAAGAGACAAAGCACCTGTGCTTTAATTCTGGGAAAGGGGAGAAGAGGGCAGCAGAGAAGAAGGGTGCTCACTGCTTATCTAGAACTCTCAGTTTCAACAGAGACTGTCCCAGTCCGTGTCATGGGGAAATAAATGTGATCTTATTCCAGAAATGTACCAAGTAGCTGCATCACAAATGACATTCATCACTCCCCCTCTATCCCCCTCTGCTTCCTCCCACCCTTTAACTTGGTATTTCTCTTGCACAATTTTAAAGATAAAATCCCCAGAATGCTGAATATGTTGTAGTTCTAGACTGGAGCTATCCATCAAGAACAGGCACACTGGCTGGAAGGAGAAGAGTTTTCTTTTTAAATGAGTTGGATGAACATTTGAATGTTCAAACAATCTCCTGCTCTTCGGTACATTTGAAAAAATGTTATCCCTGTGGGAGTTTCAATCTTGGCAGATTTTATAGAAAGGCTGTAAAGTGTCCCATCCGTAATTGCATTCCTTACCAGCAGTAGGGAAACAGAAAAAAAATGAGAAGATTAAAAAAGGAGGCAAGAGAGGGATAAAAAATAAACAGATTTCATTTGTTCATCTTCTTTTCACAACCAATTAGCCCAGAATCAGAATCTTCCTTCACCTGCAAAGAAAATGAGGCTGTAATGAAAAGCCTACTGATTGTTTTCAAATCCTATTTTACAAAGCTTCTTAGGACTTTGTTCATTTGAATTCAGCCCTAAACTGTTTTCAAATTTTCACTTATCCTGGGATTCAAAAGAACAGTTAAACAGTCTACTTGGACCTGGACTGGTGAGTATTTGCTCTGACTCAAAAAAAAAAATGTAAAACAGAACAAATTGATCTCAGAAACAGACAAATAGAAAAATCACAGAGTTGAAGCATCAGTGTGGACTAAGGAATTGTTTGTACTTCAAGATTTGTGTTTTCACATAACAACATTTAAAATACAAACTAATGGTAGAATTTACAGGTTGCCTCTCTAAGTCACAGGCTGTGACTGCCCTGAGTTTTGAAGGGTGTTTGGGAAGAACAGGGAAGAATGTTGTGCAAAAGAAATGAATACCAACTAAATTAGAAAAAAAATAAGCACAAAAAAAAAAATCTCAAAGGGAAAATAAAGCTTTTTTTTTAAAATAGGATACATTTTACAGCTGGCAATAGAAGATTGCTCCTTTATTTTTTAAGGAAAACCAGAGAGTGGCTTATCTGGAAAATCCATCCTCTGAGAAGAGGAATGTTGTGTGCTGTCTTGAGAAAAGAAATCTTGACGTAGGTTTCACTGCATTTTAAAAAAACTAGTTCTAAATGAACATCACAAAGGAACAGATCTGCTCAACTGTTTAGAGAACAGCACTATGATACAGCACTGCTTTTCAAATTTAAACCCAAAAAAGTACATTCCAACCCCTTCCCCACATATGAGCACTTGAAAAGGCTAAGAGACCATGGATGTCTCTTCCCAACATGTTTTACTGCAGCATTCATAAGCCTCAGTCAGCCCATGCCAATTGGGAGCTTCTAATACTCAGTTTCAAAGCTACCCTAAAAATGTTATACTAAGATTTCATCGATCGGGATGATAAACTTTCTTTACCCCACTATATAGTTGAACCAAGTACATCTAGCTAGCACTGATTTGAGATGGGAATTTGTCAAACATTCCATCTTCAGCATGATTTAGATGCAGTTTCTTAATGGTAACAGGCATCGGTAACTTCCACAAGGATTTGAATTGTGCAGGCACAGAAAGCAGTATTTGCAAAAACATGCAGTTACAAGAAGGCTGTAATCACACCTGAACAGACACTGGCATTTATCAAATCATAGTTATACTAAGTGAGTGTGTTACACTATCATGAGGAGGAGGTAATCAAACCAGTGGGATAAGTATCGATTTCGGAGAGAGCTTAAGTGTTACGAGTCTGTTGCTTCAACTGCCCTACTCTTCAGCAATGACTTAATTAAAATTAAAACATTAAAAAAAAAAAAGCAGAAGTAGTTCCATATGGGTTCTTATAAACTGAATGCCCAAGAAAATAGTATGTCACATTTACAGTCCACATTAAGCACAGGCACCTGCCCACGTCGGTTGTTCTGGAATAACTCAAAAGCAAACATCCTAAGCAAAGCTTACAGCCTGCAGCTTCCATCCAAATCAGCAGAGGCTGTTTTGCTCAGCATCTCTCAGTGCAGAGGTAAGATGGTATCAGGATCTGCACTAAAGTTGTTTTTGTCGTACACAGTCCATCCCTCAAAGTTATCAAAGCCTTTTGCAGCTTTAAGGAGAATCAGAATCCCAGTAGACATCGTTCCTTTTACAGGAACAAGATTAAACCTTCTGTTGATTTACAGATCTGATCAATGCTGGAATGAGGTGATGCAAGTGCTTCCAAAACTTGAGATCTTTTCCTCCTCTTGCATCGGTAAGGAGGAAACTTCAAAACCAAAAGATAGTCAAAAAACCACCATATTCCAAGTGAACACAAAAGCGTCTTTTCAAAGATGAAGACAGAGCAGGCTGAACAACTGTTAAAAGCAGAGTTTTCTTGCTCACTAGGATAAAAATTGGGTAAAGCATTGTAAAAGACAAGGGCAGAAGTTTATACCCTTAATTAAAAAACAGACCGACTTGTTTAAATTTGCATTGAAGCTGCCTGTTATCTCACTGCATGTAATAGCAAGGGTATCAGCAAATTAAGTTTCTGAGGAATGATTCAGTGTAAATATCTAATACAGATCAAATTTGGATTTTGTTTTTAGATTTACAAGGAAGACTAACAAAAAAAAAAAAAAAAAGTTGTTTCATTTTAGGATCACTCCAATAAATCTATGGTGCTTAACTCTTACAAATCCAGCAATGTGTTATAAACACACCTGAAGTATGCTGCTGTGCTGCAGCAACCCAATCTTTATTATTTAAGCCCATACCCTAAGTGCACAGAACCTGGGAATTATGAAACCAAGCTGGCTCTCAGCTGAAATCTGATCAGACTTAAAACCTCAAGATTTCCAAATGTATTTTAAGCATTCAAAGATAAAGACAGATCTGCACTAGTATGTTTGAGCATTTTGAAAATCAAAGAATCATACAGTGGCTTAGGTTGGAGAGGACCTTGAAGATCATCTAGTTCATATCCCCTGCCACAGGCAGGATTGCCACCCACCATATCAGTCTGCCCAGGTCCCCATCCAGCCTGGCCTTAAATGCCTCCATGCATGGGGCACCCACAGCTTCCCTGGGCAGCATTGCCAGTGCTTCACCACCTTCTGAATGAACTTCTCCCTAACATCTTACCTAAATTTCCCCTTTTACTTCTAAGTCATTCCTCTTGTCCAGTTAGATAATGCAAAAAGTGTCAAATGCCTTCGGCGGTCTTATTTACATACTTAAAATACCCATGAAATCTGTCCCTTCTTCTTATATAGAAGTTTACAGATGATGTAGTGAAAAATAAGTAGCAACTTACTGCTACACTTCACTTTCTGAAGTCCTTCCTCATTGCCATATCTCACTTTCTGAAGCCCTTCCTCCCTTCTGCTGTTCTTCCATTCCTTCCTCCCTCATCTCTGCTTTCATTTGCTCTCACTCCCACTCCAGCTTTCATCTGCAATTTTGTGCACAAATGTATTAGTAGATTGCCTTGCTACTCTAGCTCTGAAGGAAAAGAATCATTTACATATCAGGTTTAGTATATGATGGATACATTTCATACAAATGTTTTCACATCAAAAAGATGCAAATATGGAGAGAGGAAGCACAATCTTCTGTAATGCAATAAAAACAGAAGATACAATTTGAAAGGCAGCAAAAAATTTACAAGTTGAAGGCAGAAAGAAAGCAAGCCTAAAACTACATTAAAAAGCCAATACTTAATAAAGATGATAGAAATGCTAGAAGGAATTCAGCATTTGATTTGAAAATGCTCTGAATGCTTGAGTACATGAAAGAGACACACAAGATAGAAACCAAAGATTCTCCTCCTCCTGGAATCAAAGAGATTTTTGATATTAATTCACAAGGAGTAAGTTTATAGTTTCAGGTCAGTGATCTTTGAAAAGATGCTTTTCTGTTCACTTGAGAACAGTATCATAACATCACCTCGCTTTCTACTGGTTTACATGTGTTTATCAGCCTTTCTTCCTCTGTGAATAAAACCAGAAAGTCACAGGAAAGAAGTCTGACTTAACCTAAAGATTAACAATTGGCTTCCTACTAAAACAGCAAAACTGCAGTACCTCACTTAAAATTTCTGGTCCTCATTCTTTCAATGAAGCTGATGATTCCAGATGTTCACAGAACACAGTCACTCCTTCAGCTGAAACAAAGAATCAGAAAACAGTTATCCAAACAGGAAAAAAAGAAAAAAAAAACATTGGCAACTAAAACTCCATACAAGTGCAAGTCTGGCCTCCAAATGAGCATTGTGAATTTATGTGCTTTTAAGAATTCAGTATAAGTTCTCATTATTCTTTTCATTAACAACACTAGTGACAACATTATTCATTACCAAGTCACTTTCAGAGAGGTAAGTTTTGCCCACTTAAAGTGGCAAGGATTCTCAGTGAAATAAAAAAAAGCTGATGATCAACATTTTCTTCTTTTCATAATTCAGCATTTGACAGACACCAATAACCACAAGAACATTTGAGATTAATTTGTCACTAATTTGCCCTTCGTTTCTCCCCTGTAAGTTGCATGTAACCTTCAGAAATCAAGCTTGGAAAACCAAACAAAAGGCAACGGCTGTCTCGTGGACATTACAAAATGAGGAGCAAATTTTGTCCTTCTGAGCTTATACCAACTTTTGCTTTACATCACATATTAGCTTGCTAAGACACAAAGATATGGAAATATGAGCCATAGTGCCAACGCACGTGTCTAGGTGAGGACAAAACCCATGTAATTAGCTTACAGATATTTTAACATGCTTTCATTAAAAGCATTAAAAGTTTGTTCAAACAAACCCAGTTCACTGTTTGTTCCTGGCCAAAAATCACTTTTTTTTCTTTTGTAAATACCTGAACCATTCTAATATATGCTATTAAATGTTAATGGAAATTCCTCAGATACTAGTTTGCATATTTATAATTCTCAGACAAAACACACTGTAGACTTATGACTCACACATGCAAACAACCCAACAATGTAAGAACAATTTATTCTCTGTTTGATTTAAATCAGAGCATAGATACTGAAGAATGCTTTGGGTACTTTTTAATGGAAAATTTCCCCAAGAGAACATGCAGACAATGAGTCTTCAGTTGTTGGAAACTTGAAACATGCATTCAGTGTGTGTGTACTTAATACAACAATTACAGCTAATGTGAACAGTCCTCTCTAAACTTAAACATAATGCTAGAGGCTTGACTCTTTTTCAGAAACCAAAGTCTCAGATACTGTAATGTGAGCTATGCTATGACATTTACCACTGCTGCTACTGTTGTCTCTCCAGTGCTGTGTAGAAGTGAATAACCATCTTCTCAGGTTGCTGGAGATGCTCTTTATAATGCATCTCAGGGTGTCATTGAGCATGCAGCTGGTTCACGTTCAGCTAGGTATCCACCAGAACCCCAGGTCCCCAGGCTCTGCAAAACTGCTTCCTAGCTGGGTGGCCATCAACGCACACTTTGCATAAGGTTATTCCTCTCCAGGATCATGTCTTTGCATTTCCCCTCGTTAAACTTTGTGTTACTTCCCCTCTACCCATTTCTCCAGCCTCACCATGCCCCAATCTTCACAGTTCTCCAGCCCTTACTAGTTTAGGACTCTACCAGTTTGATTAGGGAGGAGGCCTTCAGCCAGTACAAGTGAAGATTAAGACTCCTCTTACATCTGCAAGATTTTGAAGAAGTTATGCCTGGCATACAAACTGTCATGTTATTCAGTCATTGTTCAAACCAGATGACATCACAACAGCTACTAAGCTCAAACCAGTTTGGGCAGTGTGCTGGCTTGAAAGAAATCCTACTTCCCACCTCTCTGAGTTTCTTGCATTCATGACAGAAAATACAACAGTGGATTAAAAAAGCTCAGTTTTTCATCCCTGTATTTTTTTCTGATTCAGACAGAGCACGTTACTGCAGAGTGTGAGGCTCTCAATGACACTACAGCTTTCATTGGGAGAAAAATATAATAATATCAAGGAATGAGGTAAAGCAATCTTTGACCCCAACAAGTTTAAAAAATAAACAAAATAAACAAAAAAGGAGAGTTAGCAGTTATTACCTCCTGAGCTGGAAGATAGGGATGGGGAGCAAAATAAACCCCTCATAGTTCTAGAGGAAACAGTTAGCAACCTGCTACTCTACCTGGACTGTCACAAGTCCATATGGCCATATGGGATCCACTCAAGGGTGCTAAACTAGCTGGAAGAAGTGGTTGCCAAGACAGTCCTAGTCAACTGGGGAGGTTCCAGGAAACAAGGCAAATGTGATGCCTGACTACATAAATCATTGGAAGAAGGAACTATAGACTGGTCAGCCTGACCTCAGTATTGGGAAAGGTCATGGAACAGTATCTTGAATGATATGACAAAGTATGTGTGATCCAGAGGATCAGGTCTAGCCAGCATAGATTCAGGTCTTGCTCGACCACCCTCCTCTCCTTCTATGACCATGTTGGGCAGAGTGACTAGCAAACTGTATAGAGAAAAAGGATCTGGGCTGTTAATTGACAGCCAGCTGAACAGGAGCCACAAGTGTGCCCAAGTGGCCAAGAATGCCAATGGCATTCCAGTTTGTATCAGAAATAGTGCAGCCAGCAGGAGCAGGGACGTGACTATACCCTTGTACGCAGCTCTGGTGAGGCCACATCTCAAGTACTATATTCAGTACCAGGCCCCTCACTGCAAGAAAACCATTGAGGCCCTGGAGCACATCCACAGAAGGGCAACAAAGCTATGTGGAACACAGATGTAATGTAGAGGCTAAGGGAAATGGGATTGTTCAGTCAGGAAAAGAGAAGGCTGAGGGGAGACCTTACCACTCCCTACAACTCCCTGAAAAGAGACTGTGGGGGTGGGGAGGGTCAGCTTCTTTTCTCAGGTAATTAGTGATAGAACCGGTAATGGCCTCAAATTGCACTGGGGAGGTTCAGGTTGGATATCAGGAAAATTCTCAGAAGGACTGGAGAGGCACTGGCACAGGCTGCCTAGGGAGGTCGTAGAGTCACCGTTGCCAGAAGTTTTCAAGAAATGTGTAGATACAGCACAAGGGACAGGGTTAGTGAAAATGGCTTGACAGTTGGATCAGATGATCTTAGAGGTCTTTTCCAGCCTTAATGATTTTGTATTACTGGCAGATACTGATTGGTTTGGTCACAGTCACTCATGGCACAGAAGAACCACAAAACTGTACCCTTAGTCAATATGTTCTGAAGCAGGGATTTGTCCATAAAAGCAGCCTCCTTCTCCCCAAATGCAGGTTAGGCCCAAGTAATACTTTGCAGACCTTAAAAATCAAAGCAGTTTTGTTTTGTTTTTGAAGATGTGTATCGGATTCTGAAATGGAATTACAGTTAACACCCAGCCACATCTCTGGAACAGTACTGTGCAGTACCTGATGTCTAATGACTGCACTTCTTCCCTGTAGGAATCTGATAGCTGTGGATACAGATGAGATGAAACACAGATTCAGGCAAGTACATCATCATCTGATTTTCATTAGTGCTGAGACATTCCACCCTCTTGGACTTCCGTGTAGGTGGTGGACACAGCTACTTCATCAAACACAAGGGCATTTACTCAGTTTCTTATTTTCTTGCTATTTCTTCAGGCTACCTGAGAAAGCTGCTGAATACATAACAAGGTAGCACTAAAATATTCTATTGCTCATAATCTCCTTATATACCCCTTGTCAGTAATACAACATGTAGACATTCATTAAAGTTATGGTCTGTTGCACTTGTTTTCTTAAATGAAAAGCTTTCAATCAGCTTTACAAACACGTATTTTTTGTCCTAAACAACAGTATAATCTGTCTGTTAAACCTTCTTTAAAAATCAGCATTTATTTTTGACTGTGTGAACATATTGTTCCAAACTGGCAAGAACTGCTCATTTACATCTTTTAACATCAACAGAATACTAATTTATAGTAAACAGTCTTTATTACTAACAAGAATGTGCTGCTGAAAACTCTGCTAATTAGCAAAAGAGACTCAGTTCTCTGCTAGCCTGAGTGGGATGAGCCACAGATTTTTGATAAAGAGGATGAATTACAATTGCATCCTATCAAATAGAGCATCTCCAAACAGTTATGCTGCACGATCTTTGAAACCTAATTTTGGCCTCAAAGCATTTGGGAATGGGATGGAGGGGGTTTAGAACAATCTGTTATTTGAAATAAATAGCTCTGAAAATGCTTACAGCTCCTCAAATTAAAATAACCTCGGCCAAACCTACTGCCCTGAGCCACTGCAGAAACCAGTAAGAATGGGCCAGGCTTATTCCCCATCAGGTTTAACTTTAAGATGAGAACTACCATGAGGGGCAGAGGGCAACGTAAACCCCTCCTTGTACCAGCTCTTTTAACTTCAGAGGTGCTCAGATGAATATATATATTTTAGGATTTGTCACACAAAGCATGTATCAAAGCCAAAATTAAATGTAAGTGAAATTGTGTCAGAATTATTAATTCAGTGCCTGTAGGGGAGTTTACCTCTTTACTAATCCTATGTCATTTTTTTTACCTAGGTCATTTTTCTAGATTCCAGATTTGCAGTCAGCAAGGACATCTCCTAATACCAAGGACAAAATTCCCAAACCAAAATCCTCTCTGGACAAGCCAAGCGTGCGAGCAAATATCAAAGAAGAGGGAAAAATAATATAAAAAAGAAACCTGTTCATTAACATCAGAGCTGCTTTGTAGCTGTTTTTGTTAATGCCTATGATGTTAGCAGAACCAAGCCTACCCCTCAGCAAAAAGATCTGCCTTTGATTTCACATCTCTTAGGAATATTTGGGGGGAAAAAAAAACCCTCACTGAACACACGTGCAAGATACAAACTACACTTGTTGCAGACCTTGTGGGTTGTTTGTTTGTTTTTAAGCCTGAGGATAAGCTCTGCTACCACAATGTTTCTGGAAAATTAATTCATTTTCTTCAATTAGCTGTTTAAAAAGACAAAGGATCACAAACTGGCAGTCAAGCAAGCAGCTTCCCCTCACCTCTCAATAAAAAAGAGGGCAGTACACAAAGGTTTCTGACTTCAGAACTCTGGATATAGATGACCTTTGCTGTTAGCTTTGTGACACTTACTGTTATTCCCACACTGTCTGGCTTCCAAAACAAACAGAACTTCTGAGCCTCATCTATGCCTGGAGAACCTGAGGAGAAAACTGTCTTATGAATGTCACAGGTGACAAGGGAGCCATAGGTCGTGCTTCTTCATTAATTTGGACTGAGTGAGAAAAGCTACTGAATCCCAATGAGGCCCAAGTTCAAAGAAGTTGCTGTACCCACACTTTTGGCCTCAACAGAATATGAGAACTTTGCTAAATTAAACACAACAAGAGACACTGAAAATAAGCAGCTGGAGGGGTCCCTCTCATCCACTATTGCACTGATAGTAGTGCTGATTATTATTTTCTCTTTGATAATGACATCCCTAGTAACCTACTGTTTTCACAAGTGGAAACTCAGAGATAAAAAACTGCAGAAAGCACAAGAGGAATATCAGAAAGACCACGAAAGGAGCATTTTTCAAAGCACGCCTGAACTCATTTCATAGAGAAAAAGAAAAAAGGATCCAACAAAATATTGTTGCATTACCTAGAAATAATAAAAAGAATGCCAACTATGAAATTTCCAAGCAAATATATCCTTCTTTTATCTCATTTATAAGAGTTGTTAGCAATTTGGAGATTTCCTACGGCTTTATTATATATATTTATATATTAGTCTCATTTGTGCAAAGTAAAACCAACACAAACGTGTATTTTTAATCTCTGTTGTATTACTAACACAGAAAGTTGAACTCTGTCACTCCTGTCTTTTCAAAAATCCATCAGCCCACAGAGGGCAAGAGGTCAGATTTTGGTTAACGCTAGCAACACAGCTGAAACAAGTCAATGGAGATGTGCTGCCTTGCACTCATCCAATCATCCACCTGAAGATTTTGAAATCCAGTTGTAACCTTAAGTAAATTAGATTCATAGATATTCAGCAAGCAACAGCCTGGCCCCACAAGCCTATAACTGAAGAACTTTGCCTTCAGTGACAGATGCATGCAGGCTCAAGCCCTGAGTTTGCTTGCAAGTGGTCAGTCAGTGTTTTCTTTCATTGATCATCCAGTGCTGAGAGGTGCTAGAGGCATTCCAACCACAAGTGGATTAAGGACATCCGATGTTAATGGAACCTATCTTATCAACAGCAAGCCTAACATAACTCTTTTTTTCAATTGGGCTTGTAATTATTTTTAAACCAAACTATACAATGGTGTGTTTCTATTTTCAAAGCCTGCAATATGTCTCAGAAAAATGACAGCTCTATTGTGAGTAGCATATAAGTAATATTTTCTAACAAAGTGGTGGATGTAATACTAATATATGTAATTGTTTAAACAGGTATAAAACATGTACAATTACAAAGAAAATCCGTGCTCAAGTATACAGCTTGCTTGCAATTACCACTGATGCTGTATGTATTTTTAAACAAGCTATAATACTGTGATGATGCTGTAAACTTCTGTAGGCAAAAAAATGTTCTATTTAAAAATGTCAAGATGAAGGATGTAAATGTTCTTAAAGTGCGATCAACTAAAGATATGATTTTTCACAGAATATTCTAAAGGGATCTGTTACATGCTACAGATATACTTTACAACGTATTTATGGATCACACGATAGTCTATGTGAGAACAAACAGTACTATTTTATTACAAAATAAAGGCATAAATAAGCAAAGGATATCCATGCCCATAAGCTGGATAATTATTTTTTTTTTAAAGGTATTTTGACCAATTCTATAGACCCCTCAAATGACAGGAGTTGGTACCTCACTGACAGAAGGAAACACTCCCCCTCATTTCCCAGCCTCTCCCCGCACAGATCACATTGCTGCTGGTGCAGGCAAAGAGCTCCAGAATCAGTTGCATGGCAAAAAGGAACAGTTAGCTGGTTGCATAAAAACACTGCTAACTTAGTATCTGTAGGATTTACAATTACTCACTAATTCATTTATACTTTTTCTAAACAGTGGTATTTAGAACACTAACTGTTGCATGCTGTTACAGTTTGCACATATTATACCTATGTTAGTTTTTACTGAGTGAAGACAAAGTCATTTTCTGAAAATCATATTGAATAGTAATAAATCACAATTTGGAGAACACATGTATATTTAAATATACAGAGCTGTAAGCACTCTTCCTGACACCCACATATATGATTTAGAGTAACTGCACAGAAAATGATAGTTCAGATTTTTCCTGAAGAAGAATCTGCATCCTGTGTCACTTAACAGCTTTGCAGTGAGACACGATCCCTTCCAACAGCAACTTGTCCTCAACGGCACCAGATCAAAGTGCTGTCAAGCTCCCAGTACGAACAAAAGGGTTTCAGACCCTCTTCTTGGAACCTGATCAAATTGGTCGTGCTTAAAAAACATGAAATTCTTGAAGAAATTCTTGTCATGCAACAGAATTATGACTGAGATGGATTTACGAAAAGGCAGCGGTCCCCAGGGAGCCTGAAGCTCTTCATTTTCCAATACAGCTTTAAAGATGCAAGATTAATGTAAGCATTACAGGAGCTGTGGAACCAGGTCCCACCTCCTCCACATAGCCCTGCACGAGGGATATGATGACCTCCCAGCTTCAAACATTCAGTGAGTATGTATTTCACAGTGCTGTGGTGTAACCTGGCAGGTGACTAAAGCACAGATATCTGGAAATCCATATCCAGGCAAGTTAATTACAATGAAGCTTCATTTCTGTTCGGTGAGTGTTAGTAAACTATTGTGAGTGAGATGGCAGTTTATCCTTGGGGAGAAACAAGTATGAAGTCCCATGCCCCAGACCATCAACAGATGGTTGAGAACAAGACCACAGAATGACTGATCTTAGATGCCAGCTTCAGCTTTCCTACAGAGAAACATGAGGAGAGTGAAAGTGGTAATCATACTGCCAAAGTCCATAAGAAACTGACTTCTATGGTAATTGGAGGAACATAATTTTATCCACAGTCAATAATAAAGAATAACAACATGAAACCAGCATATATAAAACAAAACAACGCATACATGAAAAACCCTTCCAAGTTAGTGCAAAGTTCAGAGATAATCTGTTCTACATCACCAATAATTTCTTAGATGAAATAACACAACTACGTGTACCATGAAAGCTAGAAAGCAAAAGCTCCAGAACTTCTAGCAGCAGGCAGATTAATTTCTTGCAGTACTACAGCTGTTTAACACATGAATCACCCTTGATCCAACATTACTCCTTATATGCCCAGAAAGTACCAACAAGGGATATTTTATATTACATATTAATTAATATTTATTGGAACATAGTTCTACAGTGCTTCTTTGGATCAAAACAGAAATCTACTGCTGAGGATGGTGCAACAGAGGAAGCTCCTATGAGCAGAGACAATTTACTTTCGTTGTTTTCTATTGGCCACCATGTCAGAGTTTTTGGATCACTACTCTACTATTATTACTATTATTATTATTACTATTATGAAATAATCCTACAGGATTTTGACACTACAGGATTATGAAATAAATTGAGATATCCAGATCATTCATTCCATTTCATGTCCTTAAGTAGCTGCTACAGGAAAACACAAGACAAGCATTCGGTCAATGAGTCAAAGGAAATAACTGCAGTGAGCAGTAGGAAAAGGCAAGCAAAAGACATAGGCAGTGTAGGCTTTGACTTTTTCAGAGGAGCTACTTGAGTTGCTTTTGTGACGTTTATGCAAACAGAACAGTACAACCTGTGAGATGGAAACGTGAGCCCTACTTTACAGACACAATTGTTGTCAAACACCAAGACCAAATAGTAATGCATAACTCATGTAACAATGCATTTACAGAAAGGTTTGAGGAAAGATGGACAGAAATATTTTGGACAGAAATATTTCAGTATTCCCATAAAAAGATCTACATACTGAAAGCAAAACACCAAAATGTCCTTTTTCCCCCTAAAGAAATAATCAGCCCATCTTCAAGAATCTCAAAATTCTTTTTGTAAGGGCTGAAAGATTTTTTCACTGGCAACAGCAACAAAAAAATCACATTTTCAAAGAATTATTCCTGATTACCAGTTCTATGTATGTAACATCCCTCATGAGGATCTACACAGATTACTGTGGAATACTGTATGCCTTTTGCCTATGCAGATCACCAGAGACTTCAAAAGACTCAAGAGAAACTCAAGATTCAAGAGTGCAATCCAAAGCTAAATAAGGAGCAGAGATGGTGTATATAAAATGAATAGGCTTAAAAGATTAGAAGGTAGGAGATTTAAGGGATTCAATCATTTCTAAGGATCAGAGAGTAATGTGAAAAACCAAGCAGGAACTTGCTCATTATGTATGTAGCTATATAACCTGCAGTGACAATTTAAAAATTAAAGCCACCTTTCAGGGAACATTCAATGGACTACAAAACCCACTGGCTTACAAGAATCCAGAACAAACCACAAAGGAAGCAGTGAGGACTAGCTTTGAAGAATTTAGGGTTGCATTATGTTTTCACTTGGGGTTCAATCTCCTCAGGGTCAATTCATTCAAGGCAGGTTTTTAAGCACCAAAATGTAGGTATCTGCTAACATAGGTGGGTCTATCTAGCTATAGCCCAGCATTTTTTTTCAGGCTCTTCACTGGCTTGAGGAAAATGAAAACAAAAGGCTGAACAGCACTCTTAAAAACAATATAAGCATATTTAAGAAAATAATTAAAAGGATATAAAATACAAAATAACTGCAACAATTCACATTCCTGTCCTAAAATGGTGTTTTGTTTTTGCTTTTTTTTTTTTTTTTAAAGTGAAATGTTATCCTATTTTTCTTATTAAGCAGCAATATCCCTTATGCACTCTGTTTATAGATAAGGATATTCCTTCAAGATTTCCACAGCCTTCAAGAGATCTAACTACATAGAAACCAGAGACTGATGAGAGTCAGTAACTGTGACTCATGAAAGTCCAATGGCCACAAGGTCACCGCATGAGCAATGCAATGAGCTCTTGCTGTCAGCAATAATCAGAAAGCTGAGGTGCACTCAAAGAGCAGCAAGTATCTTTTTAGGCTACAGTGAAGATAATGATTTTGTTGTCCAACCCATTGAGCTCCCCAGCCATTTCATTTGGATGCATACCGAATACTCAACTTCCATCCAGGTGCATTCTTTAAAGATAGTCTTTGCCATCTTGAAAACCATTGTAAAATTACAACAAATTCCAAAGTATATTAAAAAACTGCCAAAAATATTATTTGATACCCTATGCCATTTTAAACTTATATTTTCTCCTCCTAGACACCTAACCTAGACAGGTTCTATGATTAATTTATTATCATTTGTCCTGTTGGCATCCTCAGTGTTACAGATTAATTTCTGTTATAGCCTCATTATTTCAGTTCTATAAATACCCCATTTCATTTTACTTCTTTGTACAGTTACTTTGCAACCTGCTTTTTCTCCTTCATTTGGGACTCTCACTTCCAATTCAACACAAGTCAGTAGGCAAAGAAACCCAATAATTACACCTCCCTGCTCTAGAAAACAGAATCATTTTTCTTATGGATGGAAGCAGTTCTGATATCTCACAAGCAATCCTAACAAAAAAATTGTAATAATAAAACAAAAAAAAACCTCATCACTTGTCAGACTAATAACAGAAAATGCTGGCTTTCATAATTTGAAAAGCCAACCTAGCTGGATTACAATACAATATTTGCATTTGAGGAAGTGTAAAGTTGAATCATAACCCAGACCTCAGCACACTGGGTATATCTGGTTCCACCTGCAAGAATATTAAACCTCCACCCAATTCATCACTGACAAAACAAGTTACATCCGCAATAGCTGGCATTCAGTATGTGGCTGCCCACAGAAGACTTTTCAAGCACTTTATGTCCTTGAGTTTTGTTTACTATTTGCAGGCTTTAAGTTTTCTGACCTTTGCCTTTCAGCTTTTGCCATAAGTTCCTGGGATCCTCTGAAAGTTTAGGAAAGCTTCTGAGTGTTTCTCCTATAAGCGTGAGCACATCCTGAAATAAAAAGGGGACATGAAAATTATTAGGTTTTGGATTCCATGTACTTGTATCATAGGTCTGCCACTGGAAACTATATCCAGTCCCTCAAGAGCAACTAGGTAGGCTGTATCCATCATCCCAATTTTGCTGGATTTTTAAAGCACCTTGTTTAAAAACTTTGTTGACCAACGTGGCCAGTGATCTGGCCCATACAACATGTAAGCAGAAAGCTATGCTGGTCACTAGAGACCACACATCACTTCTACCTTCTGTGGATGGCTGCCAACATAGATGACAAAGAGCTCGATAGTACTGTGGAGCTCATACACTACCCCAGCTGCTCCCCAATGGTTTCTTCCCCACAGACGTGAAGAAAAAAAATCTGCTGCCCTTTTCAGAGAAGGAAAAAAAATGCAAAAAATGAAGCCTGACTTGAGACTGAAGTTCTCAAATTTCAACTGCAGATAAAATGGATGCAAAAATAAAAATAAAAATCAGGAGGCCAGCATTATTAGGAAAAAATGGAATGTGTGGTACAGTCCACTAATTCCCAATCTGCTCACAAACACAGAAAAAAGTTTCGGAGCTTCAGAGAGCCATTTCTATCCTTTGCTCAGAAACAACTTGCTTGCGGTTTCACTCTGTATCAAGAAGTGGTACAACTCTTCCTTGAGAAAGAGCATCCTGAAGAAGCCACAGAACAGGCAGGGATTCCATGAATTCCAGCTTACATTAAAGAAAATCCTTCTGGAATAGATTGTGTAACTACAATGCATGAATGTTAGCATTGAGAAGACAATACTTTAAAGAAGTTTCACCACATCTGCAGAAAATGGTAAAGATCAGTCATTTCCAGAGTCTATCACAGTATATGCAGAAACACAGAACTCTTAGAGGAATGTGGCTGTGACACGTTACACAAAGTATTTCTGAAAAGAGAACAGAAGACTTGCTGCAAAGCTACGTTTTCCCCTCCAGCTCTCTAAGTTCCCACAGATTTTTAATTAAGGCCTTACTTTTTCCCTCTGCCATATTCAGCTGGGAAGAAGGGACAGTCACCTGGCAAAACTAAGTCAATTCTGAGGAAAAAACAAAAACATACATCACCAGAAAAAAAAAAAAATCAATATGCACAGGCAGGTACAAAAGCAAAAGCTCTACTCTGAAGCTGATATCACTGCAACTTAGAACCTGGGAACACACAAAGCAAGTGTATCTATGCTTCTGTGAACAGCGTAACAGGAAAACTTTGGCATTCAGGCTGTATCTTTGCAGAAAGTCAAATTCTCTTCAAATTCACTTCCCCAGTGTTATCATATTCAAGCGACAAACAAAAAAAAAACCCACAAAAAATCACATCCCTGTCATGGTTAAGAAAAAGCCTTAGAAGCAGACTGTAAGGAGCAAGCTGCCTCAGCCTCCATAAAATCCATTGCACATTGCAGTATCTTATTCAGCAATTCTTAAGGCAAAGGATTTGGAGAAAGACGAGAATGAGAAGAGCTAACTCCTACATCATTTTGTTATTTGCCATTTTGTTTTGGATAATCCATCAAAAAAACTGCGGGCAACTAATCAAAATGTACCCAAAACACTTGCAGGACATCATGGAAAAGACCTTCAGCTTATATGAATCAAGCAAGCTTAAATTACTTGATCAGCATGCTAGCCTCATGGCTTCATAACAACATGGAGCCAAGTTCCATTCCGAACTGTACAGCATTCAGATCAATTTGATTACATTACTATAAACTAGGGCAAAATCTGGCTTAAGAATTCTTTAGTTATAGTAAGTACCAAAGTATTACCAAAAAAAACGTGATACACTTGCTTACTCTGGAGTAAATCTGTTCTTCTAATTTTTCCCGGAGTAGAGCTCTTTCCACTAGTATCTTCTTCTGTCTGAGAAAAGTAATTTTGGCTAGCTCTGCCTTCTTCTTCTTACAGTCAGGGCACAGTGAAGATTTGTGCACTTGAGCTTCTGTCACCTGAAGGATGAGACTTTGATGCAATGAGCAGTGTCTGTCCCAGCAAGATGGCTACTCCATTAAAAATAACCAATAAAAACACAGATATAGACAGCATCTAAAGACAAATATTTTCTTTTGTAGGCAGCTGTAAATAATTCCATAGTCTTTGTTACTATGTCATCTTGATAAGTCTGTCTGAAAGCCTTCACACTAAATATATTCGCTTTTCCTTACGTATTGCCCTCTCCAGCACTGAAAACATAGACAGCTTCATTTACAATTATCTGTATCTCAGAACCACAGTACTGAACTGTACTGCACTAGTTCTTCTGCAACAGGAAAAGTTTCCCTGACACTTGAGGCTGTGTACACAGTCCTGATTTCTTCTACCTTAACTATAATAGTCAAAAAAAGTTATGACTGCAAATTATCATGTCTGTGAGCAGTTACACCAGCCAACAAAATGCTTTAAGTAGATAAGTCATGGGTGGATTAACTTCAATTTCACCAGTGTAATCTCTGCATACTTTGTTAGTGTCAAATACATTAGGAGAACCACCAGCCATTAGTTACTCTTGCTTGATGAGTAATTAATGTTCCAGAGAGCTAGTCTGTGCATGATATCCAGCCTTCCACAACAGCTAATACATTAATTCCTGAAGGCTCAATTAAGTTAAATGAATGTGTTTTATCCCGTGTTTTCAGCAAGCTAAGAGTACAAAGACTTGATCATCACAACTGAGTAACAGCCATTGTTAATCAGCAATAATTCTGCCAATGCAACAGCCTGTCTGTAACAAAGCTGTTGTTGAGAACCTCTTTGATAATAAACATAAGGCCTCAAGTACAAGCCATGGAGGTTACGATATCTCTACAAATTTTAAGAGGAAAATAAATTCTGAAGCAATTGGTTCAAACATCTACATGCAACTCTAAAGCAGAATACAAACAAAATTTTATTAGCAGTTCTCTTTGTAAAAATAAATGGTACTAATTTGTTAGTTTATTCTTCATGAAACCTTGAGCATATTTAATAACATTACACAAATCCCAATATGTTTATGAATAATCAATAATTTTTATCTGATTTTATTTACAGAGATTCCATCTTGTTATATAGGCCTAAGGCATTATTGCAAGAGCAGTGGAATCAGTCCCACATCTCAAGCCTCTGTATTCTAACTTGATTTCTCTTCCTCTGCATAAAAGTGCTATTACATGGTGGTATAAACACAGAAGTAGACATAGCAATCAAATTCACTTTCCCTAAAAAATGCATTATTACACTGTAGTGCAAATGAAAAGGCAACAAGAATTCTACAGAATGGTGGGTTGGTTAATGCTAATAGAATAAAAGAATGTAGGTTGCTTATTTATTTTGGTTGAGATTTCAGCAGGTAGCATCAAAGAATCATTATGCCAGAACTGACTTAAAAGTATTCTATCCTGCTCACCCAGCTAACAGAGTAATATGTCAGTCACTTTTGCTATGCTGTATGGCAACAGATTAAAACCAGCACATATGATAGAATGAAAGTAAAATAAATGACCATAATTGATATTCAAAGCTTTTTTTTTTTTTTTTTTTTTTTTTTTTTTTTAAATCAGAAACACTTTGGCAAATACAGACATTCAGTACCAATTTCAAGCAAGGCACAGGCATTTGCCAAAGCCCAGATTTATGAGTAAAGGCATCTGTAGGTGATGACTGCTATAAGCACATATTCCAATCCATCTACATGCACAAAGTGAGAATGCAAGTATCTCTGCCAAATACTACCAGCCTCAACCCTCTGGGCAGATGCAGAGTTGAAGAGTTGTATCAGAATGCCGATCTGCCTATGACAGAGGGGGAGAATATACTGGGCTGGTGAAAAAGAAAAGTGCATCAAACTGTATAAAGATGATGTAAATGATTTTTAATAAAGGAACTGAGGAAACCAAGTTTCTATTGGACATACTTTAATTTTCAATATTACTAATATCTAAAGGGAAGAAAGCTGGGGGCAGGAGGTGGCTTGTGCCTTTTGAAATACTTTCAGTACTAGAGCTAACAAGGCTACATAATCTAGCAATATACAGAATACTTCCATAAGTAACAAGTGCAAATGTAACCAAAAAACAAGGCTTCTGGGGCATACAGTGGACTGCAGTAACTGATCATCCCAAATCTCCACCACTGCTACCACCACACGCAGTACCTGTTTAATGGTCTCCCGGATGTTTTTGAGACGGATTCTGTTCATCAGCTGATGGGGAACAATGCAGTTCAAGTCACTTGCCTCTGATGCCTTTGATTTGAACCCACGCTGCTGCTTTCTTGACTTGCCACCACTTGCCTGCTTAGAGATCAGCTCCTGCAGCACCCTCCTTATCTTAATGATGCAAAAAGACTGGAGAGCATCCAGTTCTTCCTCTGATAACTCAGTAACTTCTGTTAACAAAACAAAGTGTCAATTATTACAACAGAGGAAGAGAATTACTGGTCTTCTATCTGTGAAACCTCATATTATCTATTTAATAAAAAACAAACCCAATGTCAAGCCTGGAAGCAATGACTGTAATAACAGTAATAACAATTTAAACCAGAATCTGGATAACAACTGCAGGCACTTACATAACAGATGCCTCTGAATAGTCTCCAAAGAGAAAAGATAAGAACCCTAAAGATTTATACCACCTAATGGTACTGCATAAAGTTATTAGTAAATCTAGTACTACTTTTCAAGTATTGAATCAGAGGCTATTGCAGGAACTCTGGAAAACAATTCAAACAACCCATAGTTGTGGGGGTTTTTTTGTTGTTTTGTTTTGTTTTCCTGAGGAAATGCAATTACTTCAAAAGTATTTTCCTCTCAGGCTTCAATGATCCCTTAAGAAACTTTAATATGACCTTGTTTAAACAAGATCTTTCACTCTTATCTCCTCCTTTGCCAATGACGTGTAATAATAAACTTAAACAGACTTCATTTCAGATGGGCATTCAGGGATGGATTTAAAACTTCACACAATGCTTCAAGGGAGATTTTCCACTTGTTTAAACAGAGCCAATCAATACAGAAACCAACACGAGTAAGCTTTTTGATGTTGCAATTTCATTATTTCATGAGCTTAAGCACATAACAACGCTGGGCTGTACTACGTGATCTTAAGAGATACCATTTTTTCAACTATTTAAAGAGGGAATTCTATTTCTCTACCTTTATAACACTAATTTCGTTTTTTTATATGCAACTTCTGAAGCTCGGTGAAATATTTGACTGTCTATAATGAAATGAGGAGCAAGGGAACCAAACAAATACAGTAATCATTACTAGAAGTCTGATGGATGCCTCTGCATATAGCTAATGCTAACACAGTACTCCCTTCTCAGAGCCGCACTCTGACAGCCAAAAGGAAGGCAGACCATAATACTACAAATGCGGTTTGTTTTGACTTAAGTACTCAAACGCAGAGTACACCACTTAAACAATCTTTCATTATTACATGTTCCACTCATTGTCAGTAATTTTCCTTAGATTCAATTTTACTTTTTCTGGACAAGCACTGCATATTTCAGGGTGCTTCTGTGACAACCAGCACACTGTCATTAAACTCATTAAATGTACTTAAACTGTACTTAAATGCACCTTGGCATAACCATAACACAAGTCTTTACAACAATGAACAACATAAACATAAAACACTTCCTAAAAATGCTGTGATTAATGGCACCTGAAGCAGGCAAGCCATGGCAGTGGAATTTCATAAGGAAGCCAGGCATGTCTTCAGAAATGCACTCAATCCTTATGAAGATTAAGTGGATCCACAGTTAAGACTAAGCAGAGTGGAAATCGGTAAGCTTTGCCTTATGGACATGGAAAATGTGTGAGTTAAGTGCAACTGTCACAGTTCAAAAATCAATCATCATACAGCAATTTATTCCTCCTTACAAGCTGGTGTATCGAATCCACTAACGACACAGTGATACTTCATAGATGGATGAATAAGAACTACTGGTACTGTAAAATGCAATTTAATATTTTTTTTTCCTTGGGGAGGATCGTGAAAGTTTGCACAGGTAAACACCATCAGATCATCTTCCTTGCAAAACCATGTAAGACATGCACCAGTATTTGGTTTAACTATATTAAAAAACAGATACGTATTCACCTATGTTGCACAGAGATTGAATAAAAAAATGAACACATTACTGTGATGGTAAAAAAAAAAAAAATCAATTAAAAATACTAACTTGAGAACTTCAATGCCCAAGTAAAATACATGGGGTTGCTGAATACTTTGTGACAATTTAATACCAGACTAACTCATTCCGTGAAGTTTCTTCTGACACATCGAAGTGCACTTGAATGAAGAACTGGTTTCTAATAATGCGCACATTAATTGTGCTGCCAGGCATCCACCCATTTGCTCATAGACACATACAGACATTAGAAGAGACGCTAGCAAAGAGAAGAGGAAGATTTAAACTTTATCAGTAAATAAACTCCAAGGGAATAGAAATGTTCAAAGATCCAGGACTACGATTTTACAGAAATAAGAACCAAAAGTGATAAGAGAAGTAAGCACACAGTTAAATTCAGGGAGAAGAATTAAAAAGAAGAGTATTTTAACTGCATAATAACTATTTAGACTTTCAGATTTTCTTCTAGGTAAAAGAGGTTTGTCTGTTCTTCTGCTGAAGGAAGTGAGATTTACGCAACAGGACCCATGTTGAAACCAGTTGGTTTTCAGTTCCATTTCTTGTCTTTCTCTCTTTTCCATCTTTGGACTAGACATGCTTGAATGCTCAATCTCCATTTGTGGTGGCAGATTTAAATGTCATTGTATATCTGTCTATTGAGAATACCTGCCAATGCCAATTATTGTTCCAGAAGCATGCTTTGCTGATGCTTCATTGCCCCCAGTCGTGCATTCCGTACCATCTTCCTTGGAGGATAAGGAAGGGATAGGTGTTAAAAAGAACAAAACCAGACACCAGAACAGACATCAAATGAGAACCATGTATCACACAGACACAGGCTAACAAAGCACAGGCTGTTTAGAAAGTAAAGCACAAACTGAACCAACAAGCTGCTCTGATAAAAGCAGTCAGTATCTCACCACTGCAGATAAAATAATCTCCACATCTACATTATAAAACCTGGCACGAGCCTTATAACTAAATGACCTACATAGATTTTACTTCCTGTATGCAACTACATTTTTAAGGATAAGGTTTTAAATCTACAGAAGTGATGGAGGAAAAAAAAAAAAAAAAGAAAGAAACCTACTGTTTCTTTTCCTGGGTTTCCTTTATCTTTGATGCCTAATTTTGATTAAGTAGAAAAAACCTAAAGCATAATAACAACAATATGCCTACCGTCTTCTACTGTAAGAAGAAAAAATGTGGAATGGATAAAGGAGAGATAATTGTGAAAGTCAGTAACTGATTACTACTCAGTAAGATCGACAAGATAATATCCTCATAATTACCTAAACTGCATTCATGCGATAGAGTATAGCAATTCAGATTAACACACTGATGGCCCAATCAGCAAGCATAAGTTTCAAAAGATTTGTTCAGATAGCATAACACTGATAACAAGCCATCTGATAAACCAAGCTATTTAACAGAAACATGAATTCAAAGCCAACTATGTTCTCCTGCACAGTGCAGGATTTCCTCAGTTTCCACTCAACAATCATTATAAGAGCCAACAACAAAATCTCACAGAATTCATATTTCTCAGAGAAACTCTTTCTCAATTCCCACATGGACGTTGCTGGTTGGAATTTCCCCATTTGGCCTGTATCAATGCTATTTTACTACTGAATAGCAAATTTTTCTAACAGATTGGTGGATGAAAAGACAGAACTCTGAAACGCCAGGGCCTCAGCCTGCTGGAGTCCCACACCTCGTGCATGTTACCAAGCAGGAAGATGAAGTGCCAACAAGCACAGGATTAAAAACGAGCCAGCAAAGACCAATGGGTACCTGCTCCCTCCTGCAAACAGAATAGTTACAGCTCCCTCAGCTTTTATAGGCAACTACTACTACTTTAACAAATACTTTTACTATTTCACTATTTTACTTACACTATTTGCTGAGCCAATTTACACACTAGGACACTTGGAAATTTGTTCACAAAGCACACACACACTAGATCTACTCAAAGAAGTAGCTGGGCAACTGGCAAAAATTAATACAGAAAAACAAATCCTTATGCTTCCCTCAGTGCACTCACCTATGCACACATGTCAGCACCTTTCACCCAAACACCACAAACTGCAGCTATTTGTATCTACCTTAGACTTTCTTACCTTTAGATTTCCCAGTGTTGATACCAGTACCACAATAAGCAGAGTACTTTAAGTTGTCAAAATTGACTGACATCCTGCATTTTAGTATTTCAGCCACAGAGCTGCCTAGTTCTGCTCAAACACTTCTGTACCTCTAAATAACATGCACTACCAAAACTCTTACTTTAGCTGGCGGCAGTACAGTGGTAACACTGCATAAAAAAACCCCAACAAGCAAAGCACTTAACACAAACATCTTACAAGCTAATTTAAGTGTGAATCTCTCAATAGGAGCACAAGCCAGGCTGTTAAAAAGCCCCACCTGAACTTTCAGACATACATGAACCAAAGAACTGTGGTTTCCTGTAGTAAATATCAAAGATGATTAACTGTCTTCAGAATAATTGAGAGACTTGGAGACTTAGAAGAATAGGGCGGGGTTTTTTGATGCATTTTTCTAACAACTAGTTGCTACACAACTGAAGTAAAGGTCCAAGGAAGAGAAAGCAACAGTTACAGTAAAAACTTCCTCACTTCTCCTGATGCAAGCATCAAGGTTTTTCTTCTTTTAAGCCATAAATAAATCTAGCAAAACAAGACTGATGTTCCAGGGCATTCCTATACGCAAAGCAAGATTTTCCTCATTTAACTGTATCAATAGTAAGATACAAAACCTCTTGCTTTATTACTCATAGATGAATTCAAAAGTGACATGCATATTCAGTGCATACAGCATTCATTTTGCTAAATTTACAGAGGGGAATTGACTGTGCAGCAGCCGAGCTCTAGGAGATCTCACTTTCTATTATGCTTTAGACGACACCAAGTTGATAAAATAATAAGGGGCTCAGAGCCTACTGAGTGCTGAATTAAGTCAAAGAAGAGGAGACATCCATAGGTATCAGCATACCGAAGCTGCTGTGCTTATTCTGTATGTATGTTAGCTGTGTACTTTGTTTTTCTAATAAAAGTAGACTAAATATCGACGATGATAATTTGGGGATAATCTGTCCACTGCGTGCCAGCATTGCTTTCATACAAATGAAGCTTAAGCACGAACCTTCATATTGACAGAGCGAGGAGGCACGTTGTATCCAGAGTGCTGAACTACTTCGATGATCAGGGAGAGCACAGATAGAGAGCAATGCATCATTTTACACATCACCTCGAGCTAAAAGACTCAGCCACCAGCCTGCCTATACCTGCCCACAGCCCATAAGCTGAAGACAGAACGTTTCTTTGAGCAGAATTCAGAGGATAAAGTCTTGCCAATCAATTTTCATGGAAAACCCTGTAGAGACCTAAAACATTCCTAATGCTACATTGCTGTTTATAATTTGTTAAATGAATCTGAGTTCAGCAGGTTCTCTTCAGTTTCCCTATCGATCATGAGACTCTGAGGTATTTTAGGAAGATTATCTCAGCATAGCTCACCAGGAGAGGCCTCACTACTAAAAATAATGTACATTACTTTACACTTGACTCCATGAAGAAACCCAATAACAGAAAGATAAAAGCTGAAGATGACTTAGGAACTCATAACACTGAGTCACCACTGTTGTGAATGAGCTATGCAATTAAGAGAAGCGTAAGAATGATCTCAGGGCATGTTCCCCTGTGGTGTATGGGGAGTTTCAGGATGCTTCTATGCAGAGTACCTGGACCTGGTTTATCAGTCTTAGAGCAGACCTACAAAACTTTGGATATTTTTCCCCACATACACACAAAGGAAGATACCCTGCTTCAATTATTTTTCTTGCTCAACTACAACTTTCTTGCTTTTTTTTTTTTTTTAAATTAAAAATAGTATCTCTGACCCACTTTTTAGAGAGATTTGAGCAGTACTTTCATCCCACCATCTGCTCTCACATTTCCTTGCATAACCAGTGCATGCAAAAAGCCTCCTCCTTTCCTCTCTTCCCCACTCCTCCTCCACACACTACATCATTGTGTTGGTTGAAGTTGTTCTATTGTTCTTGCCAAAGCTGGAGCCCTGCTGCCTCCTGCAGCTTAGAAAAGGAACTCTGAGGGCTTCTTTGTGAGTAAGGCCTCCTATTTTATTATTTTGGCCCATTACATCAACAATAAGATATTGGTGGTATGGCAGTAAAGGTTAAGCCTTCCCATCAACGTTCCATCACATTCTGCTGTGTGACAGATGACAGCAGAGGGGCAGCCTGACAGAATGGCATCTGACGTGGAAGTGCATATGAAACCAAGGTGTGTCACTGAATTCCTCTGTGGAAAAAACTGCACTCACTGACATTCACTGATGCATGCTGAAGATTTACAGAGACCAAACAGAGGATGTCAACACAGTGAGGAGTGGGTGCTTCATTTCAGCAGCAGCAACACAAAGACAGTCACGCATAACTGTGACACCATGAAATAAAGAGCATCACAGTTAGCTCCCCTGCATGAATTAGCTAACGCTGGTGACTTACTGAAAAACTGTTTGGTAGCTGAAAATTTGCTCTGTTAGATAGTGTGATTGTGGTCTTTGTACCTGTTGTCATTTCCATGGAAATAAATAGGAGGCGTTACTTTAGGAGCGACCTATGTAAAACAGCCAACCGGCGATTCAGTAATTAACACAGACGATCTGCAGGGTGAAAATATTTCACCTGTTCTGAAAGCATGTTTATTTTTAAAGAGAAAACACACCCCAGCACCTATACAGCTGGAGAGAAAAAAACCAGTCCAGTAAAATTGAGATTTTACAGTTAAAGAAAAGTTATCCCTGCTTTAAATTTCTGCAGATTTATCCACACCTTGTAATAACACATTAGCAGTAAAAGTCTCTGCATCAGGAGCAGCAAACCTATGTGTTACAGCAGACATACTGTTTTGTTTTTTTCTTCCAAGAAAGCAGAAAAGAGAAGCTTTATATACCTGGCTAATTGAGTCTGGTTAATTACCTGGCTTATCTTTAGTCTAGTTAAGAATTCTGATCCCCTTCTTCTGTCAAAAGAAGAATTATCAACTCTACCTAAGTTAGTGAACTCACCAGCATGAGTTTTGATGACGAATTTATCTTGTTTAATGCCAGCTTCCTTATTTTTTAGGACATCAATCAACTTTCCAATGAAATCTCTTTCTGCAGCTGCAGAATCAACTACTTCAGACTGCTCTTCTACAATGGAAAAAAAAAAAAGATATATTTGATCATATATTGTAAAACAAAAACAAAAACAAAACAAAAACCTCAAGACTACTAAACCAAGAGGCAAATTCTTCACTAGAATATGGCTGAGTTTTCCCCAGTGTTGAAAAAGAAGCCTCGAGCCACAGGACTTTACCATTTATATCAACAATTTCAGGCTGAAATACCAAGGAAGTTTCTGTCCCATTGAAATATCTCACTGCTCATTTCTAATCACTCCACTGAAAGATTACAGGATAAGCTGGAAAGAAGAGAGTGGCACATTCCATCTTGTCTGCAGTGCTAACTTAACCTCGATCAAGGCCCACATAGGCCCTTCTTTTGTGGCAGCACAAATACTCATGGGAGCATAGGTGAACTGAATCTGAAAAAGATGAAAGACTGAAGAAGTCTGAAAAATCAGTGCCACTGACAGAGAGGTAAGTACGGCATGGCTCCAGACACTGGCTGTCTTCTCTAATCTGTTTTCAGGATAGCAATAGCAAATTCAGTAGGCTTATAGAAGGTAACGGAGACATCAGCGTATAGGTTTTACATAGTTATTTATATATGCCGCTCTCTATAAGGTATCAACTGCAGAAATCTACCAACTTCCCAAAATATTTTTTCTATGTGTTATTCCCTGGTTTTTTATTTAACAAGTAGCATTCAGACAACTCCATGATTTCATGGAATATTAACCTCATGAAGATACAAAGTGGTAGCACTTACTGAAAGCACCTCCGCAAACAAAGCACATTCTTCTGGATGGCAAAAACAAGGTTTTCAATGGTTAGACATGGAACCATTTCAAAATGTTGTTGTATATCCAGAAAAAAAGGTTTAATAAACCCCATCATTTGTAAAAACTAATTTTTACAAGCCAAACTGTTCAATCTAATCCATTAGACACTGTTCAATTATAGAAATGTAGCATGAATAAGACATCACAGCAACAATAATCTTTTTCAGCTTTTTTAAGCACTGATCTCCAAGGCTATACTCCATTCAGTTTTCACATTTTTTTGCAAATTCAAGTGTCCAGTGCCCAGATCTAAAGCTGTGGTAGGTCTGAAGTATGGTAAGCGCTCCATACCTGTATGACTTTGGCCTGCCAACCACAACATGCTTTCCCTTGGATCCAACACACCAGAATGCTCTGTATCTTCTGTGGAACAGTACAATTCAGATGATTTGCTCTCATGCCGGCAGGAGGCTATTTCTTCCTCACTGAAGGGTTCCCAGGTGTCTTCTGAATAGTCGAGGACAGAGCTAGCATAACTCTGGCTCAATTCCTTCTGCTGCTTTTCACAGTCACCAGAGCCATCTGATGAGGTAGTAGTCATGGTGTAACACTACAAATAAAAACAGAATAAAAGCATATTGCAATTTCAGTTACACAGGAAGAACAACTGAATTATTTACAGCTATGGGGAATATGTGGACAAACACTATAGCTCAGCTCAAATCCTATTTAGCCACCAAAACAGGTGGATGGAATAACTACTTAATATGTTACATCAATGCAACACCCTTGAAAGCACTACTGCTGATCAAAGTAACGCATCATTAAAATCTGCTGGGTAAGCATACAGTAACAATTACCATCAAGCAATGCCAATGAATTTTGATGAGCATTCCTTTTGAGTTTGAATGCAATGAATTACAGGTAACACTTGAATTCAGTCATTCATGAAAACAAAGGTGATTTTTAAAAACAGATTTTGTTTTTCTTAGATTAAACCTCCCATCTCTCAAAAAAGCAAACTCTCCTTAGTTAGATTAGATTTTGTCTAGAATGCTAGAAAATAAGCACAAGCCTGTTAATGTTCTCAAAATGAAGATAGCCATGCTCACAGCATAGGAAAAAAAAAGCTCTCCAGAACAAAGTTTAAGGAATAAAACAGACCTCAGACAGGTACCTGCCACATAACTGACAAGCTTTAAAGCTTTATTCTTTTCTTTTTTTATTAGAGTGATTCACTACCCATTCTCCCTTTGAACCTAACAGCTCTCCTAAATAATTTCAACCCATTTCTTCTCCTGATCTCATAAGGAGAACAAATAAATGGGTGGCATGCCTTTGGAAAGATACTTACAGCAGCGACAGCTGTGGATCTTCCATCAGAAAAAACAGAACCCCAGAGTGATGAAAGTGGGTAAACAAAGGAATCATCACCCTGAAGTTCAGCTACGCCACTGTACTTTGGTGTTCATTAACTGTTAAGCTTGGACAAGAGAAGGCTTCCTGGAAGGCCTCGCTGTGGCCTTCCAATATTTGAAAGGAGCATATAAACAGGAGGGGATACATCTGTTTACAAGGGTGGATAGTGATAGGATAAGGGGGAATGGTTTTAAACTGAGACAAGGGAGGTTTAGGTTGGATATTAGGAGGAAGTTTTTCACACAGAATCATAGAATCACCAAGGTTGGAAAAGACCTAAGAGATCATCCAGTCCAACCATTCACCTATTCCCAATAGCTCCCACTAAACCATGTCCCTCAACACAACATCCAGTCTTTCCTTGAACACCCCCAGGCTCGGTGACTCCACCACCTCCCTGGGCATCCATTCCAGTGCCTGACCACCCTTTCTGAAAAGTAATACTTCCTCATGTCCAGCCTGAATCTCCCCTGCCGTAGCTTGAAGCCATTCTCTCTGGTCCTATCACTAATGACACGAGAGAAGAGGCCGACCCCCAGCTCACTACAACCTCCCTTCAGAAGTTATAGAGAGCAATGAGGTCTCCCCTGAGCCTCCTCTTCTCCAGGCTGAACATTCCCAGCTCCTTCAGCCTCTCCTCATATGGCCTGTGTTCCAGACCCCTCACCAGCTTTGTTGCCCTCCTCTGAACACGTTCCAGAGGGTGGTGACGCAGTGGAACAGGTTGCACAAGGAGGCTGTGGATGCCCCATCCCTGCAGGCATTCAAGGCCAGGCTGGATGCAGCTCTGGGCAGCCTGGCTTAGAGGTTGGTGACCCTGCACATAGCAGGGGAGTTCAAACTCTATGATCACTATGGTCCTTTTCAACCCAGGCCATTCTATGAACTTAGTTTTGAAGGTGCTGATTTTAGCTATTTCTCTCCTTGAAGCGCACTGCTGTCTGTTCTACATGCCTTGTTGCCACCAAGGTCCTTTGGTGAACTGTGTACAGACTGCATGCCTTAAAAAGTTCAGGGCTTTTCCCAACAGTTGATTTTCAAAAGCAATATTTAACACCAATTCCTAAGACCAAAAGTTTAATCTTTGTTTTAGCATGTGCCAGAAGTCAAATAATAGTTCTGATCTAATCTTTAAATATTAATAAATACTTAGTCATTTTTTTTGTTCACTACACCAACATTAATTCAGACTTGTTAATTAGATGAGATCCAACAGAGAAAAATAATAGGAGCTGCAAACTGAGTCAGCGTTTGAGCCACAGCTGGCCTAAGGAGCTGCAGCTGCACACAGATAGAGGAGACAACCATCAACCCATCCTTGCCATTTCCAGTAACCATATTCCTCAGTGCCACATCTACACATCTTTTGAAAACCTCTAGAGATGACTTCACCATCTCCCTGTGCAGCTCAATCCACCACCTCACTGCTCTTTCTGAGAAGAGATTTCCTCTAAAATCCAACCCAAACCTCCTCTGGCACAACTTGAGACCATCACCTCCTGTCCTATAGCGGTTACCAAGGAAAAGAAGCTGACCCTCACCCTCACTTTATCACAGCCTGCTTTCAGGGAGTTGCAGAGAACAGTAAATATTCCCGACCTCTCTTAGTCTTCTCCAGACTATGGAATTCTAGTTCCTTCAGCCACTCTTTGTAACACTCATGTTCTACACCTTTCACAGCTCCACTGCCCTCTTCTGGATAGACAACAGGGTTCCAAAGACTTTCTTGTAGCAAGGAGCCAAAAACTGAACACAGTACTCAAGATGCAGCCTCACGAGATGTACTGTATAAAGTATAAGAGGATATAGCTGCCACTGACAAGTTCTCAAATCACCTAAGAAAGATACTGGTCACAATTCAGTAACAAAAAGAAAGAGCTGAACCCTTTCCAAGGATTAGAGCTCCCTGAAATACTCCTAAAGGAGACAATCTCCAAGCAGAGATGCTTTCCCTTCAGCTGCCAGCCCTTGAAAGCGATTAGGGGTCCACCCCTTCCAGTCACACAAGTGAATTACTTGCATCTGTGCTCCCAGGGTTGGCCAAGCCCCTTCACCAGGTGCTCAATCACCGGTTCAGGCTGTGACCCAACAGCTGCCGTACACCAGAGCTGAGTACAGAGGGACTGAGTATGGAGGGACTCTTCCCTGCTCCTGCTGGCTGCACTATTTCTGATGCAAGCCAGGATGCCGCTGGCCTTCTTGTTTCCCTGGGCACGCTGCTGTCTCCTGTTCGGCTGGCTGCCAACCAGCACCCTCAGACCTGTTTGTAGTCACCCCACCCCAAGCCTGCAGCACTGCAAGGGGTTGCTGGGACCAACGTGCAGGACTCACACTTGGCCTTCTTGAAGCTCATGCAATTGACTTCCAGCCTGCCCACGTCCCTCGGTAGGGCCTTCCCGCCGTCAGGCAGACGGCTGCTTACTCCAGCTTCGTGTCATTACTGAGGGCACTCGATCCCTTTATTACAGCAAGTAACAGCCAACAGGAAAGTCTTCCTTTCCACTTCCCGGTTAAAGCCCCACGGCGGCAGACGTTGTCCTTCCTTCAGTTATTAATCTAACAAATCCCCTTCAGAATGCCGTAACCACACGCTGGGGCCTTCCTTTACAGCCAGACTGCGTGGCGCTGGGCCCGAGCACTGTACTTACGGACGCAGCCTTACACAAGCGAAGAAACAGCTCTGCTTCCCTTCCCCCGCCGTCTCCGGCCCAGCAGGGCCCGAGGCCCGGCCCCAGCGGCATCCCGCCCCGCCCCGCCCCGCCTGGCCGCGGAGCAGAGAGCGGGCGGGGTGCGGAGGGCGCGAGGCGCCGTGCTGTGGCGCTGGGTTTGCCGTCCTCACGCCGTCCCTGCTCCGCAGGCAGCGATCATCTGTGAAAAACGAGCGCATCCACCACTTCTCTGGGCAACCCGTGCCAGCGCCTCACCACCCTGAATGTAAAAACCTTCCTTATGTCCAACCTGAATCTCCCCTCTTTTCGTTTGAAACCACTTTGCTTTGTCCTGTCACACAAGACCCTGCTAAAGAGCCTGTCCCCTTCTTTCCTATAGCCCCCCTTAGATGCTGAAAGGAACCGGGCTGGCCTCGCTGAGGTCTTAGCTTGACTTTGAGATATTTGGGACACGAATCTTGTCTTCTCTCATGTTTCATTATGTGCAGCAGCTCAAGTGATGTGGATTCTCTTGAAATAGAGACTTCTATGTGCCACTCCTATAATGTAACAAAACAATTTTGCCAGCATAAGGAAGGAAGTGAATACTGAGTGATGCAGTGAGTGTAAGGGGAATGAACAGCTCATATTGTTTAAATGTTTTAGCATTCAGTGATTTGCTGCTTGGTGCTGGTCCTTTTCAAGAAACAAAAATAATTTACATGGTAAACGTTAATTTCGTATTCCCCATCAGTACAAATTAGTGATCAGTTGGGAGTGGAAGGGGCATCCTGCAGGAACTGGGAGTCAGCTGAATAATAATCACAGCAGAGATCTGCATAAAACAGTCTTTCATTTAGGCTGTCAACATTAGAGGAGAAAAATGTAATCAAGAAAACACCACCTCTTTAGATAAGCAAAATCTGCATTGTGTACTAAACCTTTCCGACCTAAAGATTCACCTTTTATTGATTGCTTTATTTTATATCTTTCTTCTCAGGAAAGTAATGTTGCAAACGGGCCAGCAAGCACCCAAACTGAATAAGAACACTTTCTGGGCGAATCTTAAGAGGTAGGCTGACAGTTTTCATGCTCTGGGTTATAAATGATTGTGAAATAGTATAGGGAGGAACATTACATTTTCCTTGAAATGCTAATCAAGATATACAAAGAACATCACAGAATAAGAATAACACAGATGCTCACAGTTCCCACTAACTGCCTCCCTGTCAGCTTGATACTTCATTATTTGTCGTTGTCCATTTTTTATGGTAACAGTTGACATTAGATTACTATTGACCTGGTTGATATATAGATTTATTCCCTAGAGGTTAAAGACTTTGTAGTTTCATTTTCTCAGTCTTGTTTAAAATTCATAATTTTAGAGCATGGAATATATATTGTTCTATCAAGTTTATTTCCCTGACATTTATTCAGTGGAAAGTGTGATCCCAATATTAAAGGTATTTTATTTGAAGCCCAGGATACAAATAAATCTTTTAACTCATCTTCCCTAAAACCAGGGCACTTTATCACTGCAGTTCCTCTCACTGATGTCTAGGAAGTTAATATGTTGAACAGCATAATTATTTGAACTGGTATTTGTTTTTAAAGGATTTACTGGTGATAATAGATAGACCAACTCAGTTGTGTCAGAAAATATTCAGAGTTCTGATTGCTAATGTAATGGTGTTGGTCCTATGCAGAGCCATAAAATAACATTGTGTGCGAAGCAGTGACAGGATTTTACTCCAGCTCTTCTCTTTATCGTATGTTATATTAAATTTAAACAAAATTGTTAAATTTCTTTGCGTGGGTTTTGATGCCTTCTTCTATTAAAGTTTTAATAATACTTTTAACCGGAGGGCTGCATAAGAATTCATACTTGCTAGGTGTCTTTCTCACATAATAAGAATCTCATTAATGTTGCCAGCAGAACTAATTGGACTGTCACAGTAAGGTTCAGTACCCAGTTGGAGAATTATGGTGTGAGGCCAATAGGATTTAGCATATTCTGCTGGTGGGTAAAGCTGACATGAGTCATTAATGAGATGCTTCTAAAGCCTTACTCTCCACAAAAATGCAGGTATTCTGAGGGGCTTTCTTAGACTGTGTAAACATGAAGGACAAATGTAAGAACTCTTCTAAATTTTTCAAAAGCAAGTTGTTGACAGTTCGAGATACAGTAAAGGTTTTCTCCTTTATCAGCACAGACGTTGAAAGTACTGCCAAGTAGCACCTAGACTCCATAAATCACTGATGAGAATGAATAGTTTCAAATTAATACAAAAGAAAAACTCTAGGGCACAGGGCATCTAAAGAATTGTCTAGGGCCTGCTGCTTTTAAAATGGTCATTTCAGTTCCCATTAATTCACATCTCTAATTAGGAAATGGATTGATCTCTTGCTTAAAGTTGCTAGTGACTGGCTGGTGTCCATGTCAGATCAGAAGTGTGCATACAAATTAAGCATTATTAGTGGCTGCTGTTGTATAAGTTTAAATAAATATAAGTTAAATGAAAACTGTAGACTGTGTTCTATAGGCAGAACAAAAATGTATTTCAGATCTGATTTTATCCTTAGCTCTTGTAGTTTATGCTCTGAAACACAGTAGGAAACCATGATCAGTTGCCTTTTCACTAGACTTCTGGGTGGAGAAAAGAGGACTGAAAATCTTGTGAAACAGATGAACACTCTAAGTCTTGACCATAGCATCTCTGCAGGCAGATATAATTTCATCTGTGTCAGACTTAGTAACCACCTTGGGGAGGAATACGTTATGAGGTACCAGGTTATGTAGAGTGTGACAAGTGTCTGTTCCTGACAAGTTTTTGTACACATTGGTTCTCTAAGTTGCTGGAGAGCATTGTATTCCAGTGGAATTCCTTAGGATGAGACAGAAACAATAAGCAACACTTGTGACTGCAAAGAAGCCCCAGCTGTATTTCCAAAGTTTGGTATTGATGCATAGGCTAGATTTCAATTAGCATAATTACATTCCATCTTTCTAATTTTGCTTTATACTTGAAGATGGATAATTATTCTTACTCACTGTGTGTCTGAATGTGCTATTAAATAACAACATCCACTTTCCTGTATTTGGGTGCATTTCAGTGCAGACTGCATATACAGACTGCAGATTGCCTTGTGAGTGTTTTCTCCTTATAATTGCAGCAACTGCAACAAATTGCAGTAACCTTATAGGAAAACATCTGGAAATGCAACAGAATTCAATTAACCAACATTACAAATTGTCTACTTATGTGCTTGTATGCATATATATGCATAAACATACAAACTCCCCACCAGAAACATAAGGGCCTGTTTGGGAACAGGCAGGGCTGCAGGAAGTACTCTACCTGAAAAGCAGGAAGGAAGCTGACCTGGTATTTGACAGTAGTTTCTTATAGTGGAGGTGTAGCAGAAATGCCAAGTCATGGCTTAAAGCAGTGATTGAGCACCTGGTAGAAAGGCAGGGCCAACCCTGGGGAGCTCAGGCGCATGCAATCTACCTGAGTGACCACAAGGGGTGGATCCTGGTTCCACCCCTTCTCAGACCTCATTTAAGGGTTGGCAGTGGAGGTGAGGGTATCTTATTGGAGATCTGAGGCCTTCCAAAGGTAAGCAGGTGTTTTGTTTTTTTGTGGGTTTTTTTTTTTTGTTGTTGTTTTTGTTTAAATGCCTATGGATGCTATGTTTGGGCTTGTTATCATTTGTAGTAGCTAAAGACTTTACCCCTGTGCTATTATTGCTGTACTAGAGGTAATGTTGACTGTATCTTATAATACCTTGAAGTTCTTCACTTGGAATTCTCTGTTTGCTGCTCTGAAACTTACTGTTGTGTGGGTTGAGACTAGATGTCTAAGTGATGTCTTTCCTAATAGACTTGCTTTTTCTTTTTGGTCCAGATATAACAATTATGTGAGTCTAATTTCTCCTACGTATGATCCTGCTGCTTTCTAAGACAAAGATGCAGTTTGTTAACATGCTCTGCATCCTTATATATCTATTTGCATCTGTTTATTTGATGTTTTTCTCCTGCAGAGTTGCAGTAAGTACCTCTGAGACATTAAATAGTGGAACAATTCAAACCCGTTATTTAGAACTGGCATTTTGAGGATGTATTCCCTTAGATGGACAGGTTGGGGTTATTTCTGAACACGAAATGAATTCATGTAGAAGAAGTCTCAGGAACTCTTACAGTAAATGCTTGACTTTATTTTCTTTTATCTTTTTATTAAGTTTCCTTAATGATTTTCGTATGGAAGTTCTGAAGAATTCCTAGTGTCTTGTTGTGGAAAGAAACTTCTAAAGGAAAGATGAACTCACTGTGCTGTTTGGATAGATTGACACTATATCTATTAATCAGTTTTCTTTGGTAATGTGTTGGCTCTTGGAACTCTTTCAGTGTGCGTTTCAAACTGATGAGTCATTTTGACACTTCAGAAAATACCTTCATTCAGAAGTCATAGCTTGTCACATCCACACTCTGTTAACCCATCACGTATTTATCTGTCTTTTGTTAAAGCATAGTATTTATTCATTGGCTTGATTTTGTGATACTAATTTTCTGTTACTGAAGTGTCCAAAAGGTGCTGCATGTTGTCTTAGCAAGGTTCTTTCTGGTTTTGTTTTCCTAATGATTTACATCTGGAGTATTATTTCTACTGGAGAAGGAGAAATGATTTTGTGGTTTATTCAGAACACAGTGTTTTGAGATGTTTGTAATCTCCTCTGAAGATGGTTTTATTTCTGAAAATCTCATTATCTTGAAAGAACAACATTAGTGTTGCTACTGATCTTGTCCTTGTTGGTGAGGAAGTTAATTGTTTGAGGTGGCTGTATCTATGGTGAAAGATTTCTCTCTCTCAATTTTCTAGGGCTTCTTCAGAGCTCAAAAAAAAAAAGGCACTGATTTTAAATTAATGCTGTGTATGTGTAAATGTTTAAAAACATCGGTACCTTAGTCTAAAGGCCTTCTCAACAAGTACAAGCTTTGTGAACTGAAATACTGCTTTTCATTGTATTGATAAAGCTGTCCTTCTCATACCAGTAGCTTACTTGAAACGTAGCTGGTTTTACCCGCTCCTGTGGGGATAGGTATGTGAAGGCAACCGGACGAATCGCTTAGTGCTTCCAGGTCTGTTTCTTTACATTCCACTACGTTGTCTGTTGAATAATTCTGTAACTTTCAGGTGAATTTATCATTCTCTCCAGCGTGTGTTGGTTATGAAGAAGATAAGATTGCAAACTTGTTAACACTGAGGTCTTATTAACAGAAGAAACTTTGTCTGTGAACTTCAGTATTTTTTTTCCATTGATCTCCAGTTATTACAGATGGGGAATATTAGGTGCATAAGCATGCATATACCTAAAAGTCTTCTAAAGCCTCAAAATTGTACATAGAGGAGTACGTTTTGCAATGATCCATGTAACTGCAAAATGCATTCAAAGCATTACTTACTCTCGAAAGTCACACAAAACAAGGGTTAATACTACTGCACTATAAGTAAAAAGGCATGAAGAATAAATGACTCCTTCAAGGTCAGACACAATAGCTGCCAAGACTTCTGGATTCTTATCCTGACACTTCTTGCTATGACAAGATGCATCCTGTTATTCTTTATCTCCTCAGTTCTTAATTAATCGCTCTTTGGAGAGAGATAATTAAAAACACAACTGAAACGAATGGAGTGATCTCCCTAATAATCTAGGGGACTAAGTGTTGTTAAAGTTCTTGTTCAGTTATCTGAACTCAGTGTGCTTTCAAAAGTTATCCCTAAGATTGATGCAGGTTAAATATATGGAAAACAATTTAGGGCACATTGTTTCTGAATAGATATGTTGGAAGGATTGTTGAACTTTGAGTGGAAGGCCATTATTTGTCTCACTGTGGTCTGTACAATGTATTAACACATTACTCAGCTGGGGGAAGGTAGCTGCTCAGGAGAACTGAAGGGTCTCTAGAGTCTGACAGCTTCTTCTCAGATTTTACTCTTCATTAAGAACATTGCTACACCTGCCCTTCCATTGTTCTGCATCAAATGGAATTATGCACTACTGTTTCTTGTACCTATTTACCTTTATAAATCTTCATAGTCAGGAGCTATGTTGTCTTAGCAAGGTTCTTTCTGGTTTTGTTCTCCTAATTATGCCCTCCACTTTCAAGCCCTTTATTCATAGGACACTTGCTGACTCTGGTAATAGCTCAGCTTAAAAAGACTCTGCAAGATTAATCCTGAATTTTGAAGAGTAATGTGCATTTATAATCCTCTCTTAGTAATGCAGGCTGATAGTACAGACTGACCTGCTGCATACTGACGTATTAAGCTCCATGCATCTGTGTAGTCTCGTGGGGAGTATTTATGGAATAAAGGCTACATTCATCCAGTGTTATATTTTGTGTATCAATCATTAAACATTTAAGTCAAGGATGGATGTGTTTTAAATGGAGCTTGTGATATAAGTATGTAAAGTAGGGAAAGTATTACACTGGAACATGCTGCTGGTTTTAATTTAGAATATCTTTTTCTTAACAGGAATCTGTACTCAGATGTTTAGAACTCGTGTAGATCACGTAGGCACATCCGTACATAATTTGTATGAATGGCAGTGAGGAGATGCTCAGTGTCTCTAACAAAGCACCATTGTGAAGTGCAGATCAGGAAAACAGCAATGAACGAATCATAGTCGGAACAGAGAGGAGATATTAAAGCTATAATTCAGCTACCAAGTTGACAGAGTGAGATGAAACAATGAAACTGTGGCACCATTATCCTGTAGCAGAAGCTGTTACCTGTGTTTAAATGTACTCTGCCCAAATACAATTGCTTGTCCTTACAGCAGTGTCTTATTATCACTTCGATCCTTTGCAGAGTCAGGGAACTTTAAACAAAGAGTAAGTTCGTGTCTTTTGGAAAAGGAAAAAAAGAGGGGGGGGAAAAAAAAAAAGCAAATGAGAAAGGTAACCTTGATCTAGGCTGACATAATCCCAGAACTGCTAGGATTAATTATTAATTTATTTAGAGTTCAGAGCAAAGCTGTTATTTAAATGTTATTTTCTTCCTTCCTCAAGTAAGTGAAATATTGACAAAATGGTGAGTGCCAGCTGAAGAAGCTGATCTCTATCACTGGCTGCCTTCCTGGCTGAGTCCACGCTCACCAGTGGACCTGAGTTATTGGTTGGCAAAGCTTGTAGTAAGACAGGCCTAAAGCTGTTTTCCACCTGGAGTGTTCTGGTGTTTACATTTAGTCATGCCTGTATCCTAATCTACTTGAAAGAACAGTTAGTGACATTTGGTTCTCTCTTACCAATTGCTGCTGCTACTAGACTTGTAAAATTTGGTTTGTTTAGCAAGAGGGATTAGTACGTTAGTTTAAGAACCAATATGTTAGTTTAGCAAAAGGAATCCTTAACTGATAGTTCTGAAAACTTCCTTGTCAGCTTTAGTGGGTGAACAGCCTTGTTTTCTCTCAATTTTGCAATGGAGACATAATATAATACTTATCTGCTATGTCAGTGATTTTTGCCTCAGAAGAAGGATTGGAGTCACAATAGAATACTTTTATCTTTTGCCTCGAAGTATGCAAGGGCATCTTCCTCAGGTTCCACTACACTGTTTTTAAAAGTGGCCCACTATGGCATAATAAGCAATGGATATTTTCCAAACTGGGGAGAAGTGAATGGAAGTAGGTCAAAGGCTTCAGTGATGAAGCTGATGGTGAAAAAAGGGGAAGAAGAAGGTGGGCACTCAACCATCCTAAATACCACTGAGTAAGCCAGAGGGACATTAGCACATATTCATTATTTTTCAATGTCTCATAGATATGTATGCCAGTATTCTGCATATGCATGTCTTAAGTGTTCAAATGTAGAACCTGAACTCTGAGAGGATGCACTCGCTTGTCAAGTTGCCAGGTGCTCATCATGAGGAATAAAGGAATGCCTTTTTCTAACACCTCATGGGAGTTGAAGAGTTTTCTTCCTGGATTTCAGATTACAAAAGAAATCCTGATTTCCAGGTCAGGATGATAAGGACTGAAGGGTACCTCTCTGATTTCTGCCTTCCTATAATAGCTCTTGCTGCAGCTCTACATGGAAGTGAAACACAGATTTGGATAGCAGACCATTTCTGGTTTGGTTGCTGGCTCAACTGCTGTTTGTAGCAGTATTGCATTAAATCACTGTAATGCAATAGTGGCTCAGTGAAAGCAGTTAAAAATTTAGTGCTCTGAGTGTTGTACCTCCTAGACGGATGCAGGTGATTGATTCAACTCATGAATTAGGAAACTGTTGTGATTATATGGAAAGGCTGTAACTGTTGATAACTACAGTAAGACCTGGGCCATTGCAGAATTGTCCTTGAAGAACAAACTCATACTGCAATAGGGTATCCTACAGGGTTTGCGTTACAAACATCAACTGGCTTCCTTGTGGGATACTTCCCCTCAGTGAGACAGGGCTGGTTTGCTCCCTGCAGGCACTGGATAACACCGGGGTCAAAGAGCAGTGGTAGAAAATTGCAGATAGTGGGACCTGCCATAGTTGTTTCCCACTCATTTCTGGTTTTGATGGCAAGTGCAGAATTTGCTGAGTGTCTCCAGCATTGCCAGCAACTTCCAGCACTAGCTCAGCCTCACCTTTTAGTTTTTAAAAGAGCTATTTTTGCCAAGTGGTTTCTACTTGGTGTACAGGTGGGAATAATTCAAGAATTTAAGGTCTTTCTGTTTTGTCAGTACAGGGATCCTTGCCCAGAAATGACACAGTGTTTGACTGAGGAACTCTTCTTATTGCGGTTACAGCTATTACTTACACTGCAGTGTCTGTGTGAGTTTTCCTATGCTGTTTTCCTGGTTCCCCAATTGATTGGCAGGTCTGGGCAGCTGTTTCTGCACCACTAGTGTTACTGGCAATTACAAACTTTGCAGCCATCTCCAGAATGCTTTGCTTCAAAAATCATTCCTCATGCATGTAAGCCTATCAGGCCCAGCAGCACTCCTGCACCTTTTGCCACCACTGAGATGATGCAGTCAGTGTGACTATGATGGGGAAAAAGCACCACGTTTTAGTATCTTGTAGTTATAAATGAAAAGGCCTTGACCGAGTCATGGCACGTTACAGATTGCGTTGCTTCTGGGTGGAGACATCAGTGGCTTCTTTTAAGTTTGCATATTTGTGTGCTTTTTTACAATTTAGCAAGTAGGGCTTTATATGTATAACCAGTAGTATTTGTTATTAGAACCAATAGACAACATCTGTCCTTGGAATGATGATTTCTTCTTCATTCACATCAGATCTCTCCTGTCATTTCTAGGTTCTGGATAGACAAGAAAATGTATTCCATGAACATCATAGAATGCATGATTTTGATTGTAAATTAGTTGTTGTACTACTTGTTAGGACAATTTGACTATTTATGCAGTCATTTTTACTGAGCTGCCATGTACGTATCTCACTCTTTTTTTTTTTTTTTTTTTTTTTTAATCTTAGGTATATGTGTTTTCAGGTTTATGCTTGGAAATTAAGTTTATGTGCTTCTATTGCTTGTGTGAGGGACTGTGTAGCATGCTCCAGGCAAATAAACCCAGGTGTGGACTGGTGTTCATGAGCTGTGTGCTACCAGAACTGCCAGTATCATACGTTCAGTGTAAAGTGACTGATATTAGCTGTACTCTCTCAATACAAACAGCATTGGCTAGATTCTTGAAAGCATTAATTTTGGATATGGAAGGTGTTAAAATTCAAGGTTGACATTCAGGCAACATCTCTTGCAAAAGAGTATTTGGCAAGGCTTGAAACAGGGAGGTTTTTTAAAAAAAACTATTTCTTCCTTACATTGTGCTACATGAGCTCCTGTCAGGCTGGAATACTGCTGTTTGTGAACAGAACATAAGGGTTACTACCCATTCGAGTTCTGTGGGATTTGAGAGCTCTCTGCTATGCTGACCATGCAACCCTTAGAAATTGTCAATTCTGAGGGTGAAGTTTTCAGCCTCTTCAGATTCCATGTGTGCAGCAGGCAGGGGCAGGTAATTCTACCAAAGGTACAGTCTAAAATCTTCTTAGCTGCAAATGGAGTTCCTCAGGCTCTGTCATGGATTCCTTTGCTTTTATGTTGTCAAATTCCCTGTCAGTATGAAATTTTATTTATTTATTTATTTTTTGCTGGCTTAGTCTCAGATGCATTTTATTTTTTTAACCTTTTGGTAGTGATTTTCAGCTCTTGCTGAAGTCATCTCTTTTCCCATCAGTGTATGGAAGCTAGAGCACTGTTCCTTGTTATTATTACATTGCATATTAGGTTAAATATTAATCGCTGTACAGAAGGAGAATGAGGTGGGAAAGTCTACACATCTTGGATGCTGCAAAAGTTATTTTGGACTGCATTATTAATCTCCTAAAGCAATTTGCCATTCCTTTGTAATACTTGTCTGCACTGAAGATCAGATAGCATTTGGGTTTTAAGATAATGAGTTTCAGAGACAAGTCTATAACAAAATAGTATTGTAAGAAATGGAAAATAAAACTGTCAGGAGACATTCTTGCTTTAGAGTTTGCACTAAAAAAAAACCAATTATCAGTGATAAAAGGCTGAGTAGAGTATTATAACTTAGGTGAACTCAGTCCTATCAGGTGGGTGCTCTGGGAACTTGGATATTGTTTGAGAACTACTTATGGTGATGCTCCTTCAATGCTGGCAACAACAGTACTCTGTCACATCTTATATCTGTGCTGTACCATTTTCTCATGTAAAAATACCCAGTAGAGGTTTAAGCTAATTACTTTGGTTACTAATTGCACAATAGGTGCAGAAGTATTTCTACACTACAGGGGTCAGACTTAAGGCTACAAAAAGGCAGGTGACTTAAGTCTTGGGGGTAGGCAGCAGCCTAAGCAGATTAATGTGGCAGTGCAAGGTCTTGAATAGTGGCACATCTAAAGCGACCTGATTTACAGAGCCATGGACTGAGCTGGGAAGATTAAGCACATTTTCCTACATCAATAAATGCCAGTGCCAGTACATGATTTGCAGCGCTGCCTGCTGTACTCCTCATCTTGATCTCTGCTGATAGGACATCCCTGCATCTCTAATAATTTATTTCTGTATGCAAAAGACACTGTGTTTTAGGGTGCTTGAAAAACAGAATCAGTTCTGATTAGACTTCTTCAAGGTGCTGAAGTAAAACTCCAGCTCTGAGCAGCCCTAAATTTTATTATATCTAAATTTTAATGTTGTGGCTTTAATGCATGTGTATTATTATGTACAACATGTTAGCAGAGTTGTTTAATTGTAAGCATCCTTTCTGCTGTTGGTACGCTCAGCGTGAAGAAAACTGGAGACACTGGAGCATACTTTGGAAGCCTTAAGAGCTTCCCATCCAAGAGAATTAAAGCTGATGTGCCTTCTCTTCATGCTTCATCACTGCCTGTCAGTAGGTAGGTGTTCCAAAGATGTGAGAGCTAGTGGTACTCATGCTTACATTCAAAACTTCATTAAGAAAAAGTCCTCTCATTCTGTGGTTCAGAGTCTGTGCAAAACAATAGAGAATTGAGGGTGTAAAATGAAGACCTTGAGAAGGTACTTTGCGGTCTTAGTTAACTGCCTTATTGTCCAAGTCCTCTTAATCCTTGGCAAATTGCAGGAAAAAGTGGTAGATTTAATGAATGCAGTTCATCAAAAAGATAACAAAGTATTTAGGTGTAGAGCTGCCCCACTGACCTGGTGCACAGCAGCTTCAACATCTGACAGAAAAGGCAAAGTGATTGGAATAAAGGTTAAATGCCAGGCACCTTTGAAGTAATCTAACATTATTTTAGGCCAAGCAACACTGCCTCACATGTTGTAGGCACACAGAGACAGCATTTCTAGCAATTTGCTAAGCATCTGTCACCTGGTGGTGAGCCTGCTGGAATTTGGACTGAGCTCTTGTTGTTAGTATTTGGACCTCACTTAAAATAACCTAAGTTTTGCAGCCCTGCCACTGGTGATGCAGGCAAATGGTGCAGAAGGTGAGCATCATATGGAACATCTAATTTATTTTGACAAGGAACTGTACTCGAAACTTCAGAATGCTCCCTGTCCTCTGCCTGGAGCAGCATCGCTCAGCAGTGATATTTGAGGACACAAAGGAGGAGAAGCAGTGCTCTATCTTATACTGATAGTGCCTTTCCCTTCTCATTTTCCTGTGCTGAGATTCTTGTTTGTCACCCGCTCTGAATCAAACTTGTCTCTGAACCACTGAGTTAACCTCTTCTGACCAAAGCTGCCACCAGCAACACCAGCCTCTACAATCTGCTTGCAATAAGAAGCACTGCTGCAGTTATTCCAAAGCAGCTTTGACTTGACAAAAGAAATGAAAGCTCAAGTGATGCTATTCAGCCATGTAAAACTGAGTCTGCTCCTACTTTATTATGGATGTTTCACCATGCTGTGAGGGTTCTGTGCAGCCACCTGAAAACATTTTGTAAGATCAGCTTCAACATTTCATTTCTTTTTCTGGTTTATTTAAGAAGAAAATCTACCCTGGCTCACTCAAATGACCACTGCTGTTCAGATGATTGTGCAGGCATGAGGTGCTCCACAGCGTTGTTTTCATGTTCATATTTGGGATTATTTTATTTACTAGTGTGACTTATACAACAAATAGCTTTAGGTTGGTTAGTGGTGCTTCCACAAACAAAGAAATCTGAGCTCATCACGATCAGCCTGAAGTGACTTTTGTAACAATGCAATGGACCTCCATTTAGGAGAGATGAAACCATAGTGAACTTTTGCACTGCTAGATGGTTTAAACATGAACTGTTCAGATGTTAAAGAGATAATAACCTATTTTTTAATCAATATGGTGGGTAGGTTTTACAGCATGTTGTTACTTTATTTGATTGGGATTTCACATCCTGATTGTACAAGCTTCTTTTTTAAGTAAAATTTCTCTCTAATCCAATATTTCCCTTGGCTGGCTGGTAATGTGATTGCAGATTTTTTTTTTTTTTTTTTTTTAATAAACAGGTTAATAAAGAGACTGAATGTGATTTTTGAGATTTAGTGGTTGTTATTAAGACTTTTGTTCCTGCATATCTGAAATGGGAATTTCATTTGAATCGTTGCAAGTTAGAGTTATGAGAATCAGATAAAATATTTGCAATTATGTGGCTGGAACCTCTTGAGGGATCCACAATTCACCTTAGACTATTATTGGGTAGCAATGCTTTTCAGTCCTCGGTGTGCCTTCTGGGATCCTTCTGTGAAGGAAACTGGGTGCTTTTACATCACCACATCACAAGCTGGTAACTTATGCAAATGCAAGGGGTGACCTGGGCAGCCTTCTCAGCCCCTGCTCACCTGTGTAAGTTTCAGAAGTAATCTGATCTTTGTGATGGCCATTTTCCAGACAGCCTTCCTCCCTGCTCTCCTCACCCTCACGACATACTATTTTCAACAGGACTTCTACTTTATACGTTGCGAGATCAGCCTATTCTGCACATCTTGCCCTTGTTGTGTGGAAGATACAGTTGTTTTTATGATGGCTGAATGAGTTTGCGTCCTGTTGCGGACAAAGCAAGAAATACAGAAAACCTTGCCTATTTTTGAGAGCTCTTATACAGGAATTTTAAATTAGTTTACTTAAGAAGTTAAACTGGCAAACTGTGCTGGAGGGTGAGGTCGAATGATACTGTGATCGTTTCCCTGGTTAGAAGTAGGTACAGAGAAAACTGACTGGCTCACAGACAGTAGTAGGCAGAAGCAGAAACTGGATTGTCAGACTGTTGGCAGTGTGCTCCTGCTGCACCATGCAAATAAAGTGTCATTTAGGGATGCTGAGGAGGGGAACTCTGTCAAATTAGATTGCTGTAAATCAAATCATTTTTCAGACAGTGTTTGAACAGAAGCGACTCATTACTTGATGTTATACAAATACTGTGTGCACACAAGAATGCACGATGCTTAGGCTAGTTGGTAACCCTTGGGATGCCACAGCTGTAGAATTGCACATTCAAGAACAAAAGCTTGAAGTTCTGAAGAATTCCTCCTCCTCGGTAACTGCCCCCAGGCACCTCGTTCTGCTTGTGCAGCTTACTATTGCTTGGCATATTACTTTTCCGTGGACACTGTGGTAGATTTCTCCTGGTTTTATTTCTGTTCACTGCAATACTCCTGAGGGAAATGAAAATTTTTGTATCTCACCTTTTTATGTGTAGAAGAATGCTTTAACTGGTAAATTGAATGTAAAGATTTACCCGAGCAGGAATACACATTCAAAAGCATTCAGAGAATGATGGCCACTACATCAAGAAGGAACTCCTTTAGAGATCAAGAACGTAAGCAACACCCTCGCAATAAAATTCAAGGAAACTTTCTTTATGCAGTGACAGCAAGTGAAGACCATTCTACTGACCAGTGGAAAAAGACACAGCTGTAAGTACATCTTCTTAGGCTTGGGAAGGAGCAATGAGCTTCTGTGTTCTTCAGTTTGGGAGCCCTATACCGGGAGCTCTGTAATTCCATTAGCATTTCAGATGAACTCTGGTGTTTTTACAGATTTGCATTCCTATATGCATGTGCTTGCACATAAATGCTAAAGTATCTATTTTCATCACTAGGGAGCTAACCTCCAGCAAGCAACGCACTGGGGAAAAGAGACACCACTTAGAATAGATTAAATTGCAGCCACAAGGAAACATCATTTGGATTTTTCTTGCAGGACACACTGTGCTGTGTTTCTTCAAACCCCAGAGTATGGATAAAACTTACATTATTGAGGTGGATAGCTTAGAGAGTTTCAGATAAGGATTAGACAATTACATGAATAAGAATAGGTAGGATGAGAAGGACCATGCTGCCTGCATCTGCTTATAAATTCACCAGTGTGCAAGTAAGGTAGAAATCCCATAACTATTGCCATCAGAGAGAAGATCTCTATGTGAGCAGAGATCTCTTGCAGCGGTGATTTTTGGGGTATCAGTAGAGACATTTTAAAACAGATCTTGTTTTTCAAGAGGTGATTTTGTTCTTTCTGACACGTTTCTTCATTATGCTAAAAGATCATGCCTCAAATAGCTAAATGCTTTTGAGTATCTGTTTCCTACAGAAGTGTGTTGCCAATCAGCTGGGAGCGTTCTGAGTTCAGAATAAATTGTCCTTACTCTGAAGTTTTAAGTTCTGTCTTGTATGTAATCATTTCTTAACACCGGAGTCAAATGGAAGCTGGACCTTCTGACTCTCAGCACTGTGCAAGTGTTACATACGCTACGATGGTATGGAGGAAGAGTTTCATCTTCAGCTTTATCTTTAGGTTTACCATAAGTGTCTGACTTAATGAAATATCAGGCTAATCTTCTGAGGTATTCAAAGAGTATGAAAGTCTGAAGGCTATGTGCAGTAAAACATAACTTGGATGTCTTAAATCACCTTCTAAAGGTTTCTCTTTCTTTGCACTCACTCTAGAGAGAACCGAAGGAGACCTAAAATCTCCCTGAAGCTGTGATTCACCATTGTGCTGGTGTTGTTGGCTCTGCCTGCTTAAATAATTCTTTTCTCATGCCTAGCTGCTGCTTCCCAGCTCTGCTCTGCCTCTCGCTTGTGCCAGCCAAGCTCTTCTTGGGACCAATCTGGAAACATGGCTCAGTGTCTTTTTAGGACATTACCCAAATATGCCTGGCATCACACCATCCTGTTATCTTCTTCAAAGTGGTGGATTATATTGAAATAAGTTTGTAAATTCCATGGATGTCAGCACTGTGTCAGCTGAGGCTAGTCAGATCCTTACAGTGTGAAAATAGTCTTGTCCTCCCTCAAATGGGGATTACTTTGCAAATGAACAGGGGATACATTTCCATTAGATTATGTCACTGTAGGCATTTTGACACGTGGATGAATGACTTTGGCTGTTTCCAGTAGAAAGAAGTTATGTGCATACACACTCAAGTGAGAATGACATTGTTCCTTCTGTGTTTTGTGAAATGAGTTACTGAGAGGATAAATCCAGAAGAAAGGCTATGGATAAATCTTTATCTGAATTATTAATGAAGAGTTTATCTCTTTCTCTCGTTTTATAGACTGTTGACTGGCATTCCCATGCAACCATCTTTTAATAGAAAAGCAAAATTTCCTCCTAGGCAAAGGAAAAATAAATGAAAAAAATGATTTCCTTGTTCAGATCATCTGAGTAGATGAAATCAGTTGGGACTGTTATCCAACGAAAGAAACAGGGGAACCAACAAGGGAAAATGCCTTATGGCTCTGGAGATATCACACCCTGTTTGGCAAAACACTTTCCATATAGATGGGACCTTGGCTGTTATTTTCTGTGGCTGTCATACTGAAATGTTTGCCTTTATAACAGCTGGCTGTATTGTTGTCACCTAGTAGAACTTCTGTGTTGCTGGATGTCTTTCCTCCTGACTTATTCTGTGTTTGAGTTACCGTGTATGGCTTATCCCTGAGTGACAGGTGCCACCCATCTGACTGCATCCTGCAGCACTGAGACAGCCTTTCACCAGCTGTGGGGGTACCTATGGCAGGTGTTGCTGGGAATTTCCCTTTCCTTTAAGTCTTCCAGTCACAGGAAGCTGATGTCTGGTTAGATCTGTTGTGGTGCACCAACTCTTTTTCCTCTAGAGCAAGCTTGGAGGAAGAGAGTAATGTGTGGTTAAATTAAATAATTTCTACCAGCACTTGTACAAATAATTGCTGAGCATGTGTCTGAAAGTAGGTTGGCATAAAATCTGTAGGAGATTTCCATTTATGAGCAGCAATCAGCCCCGGGGTTAAGGTCTACAGAATGAATCCTGCATTCTCCTGTGATAGCTACTGTAAATATAGCTGCATAAAACCAGCAGTCCATGTTATTAGGCAGGCACTGATGTGATCTCTTACTGTTATATGCATCCCCATCATTTTGAAAATGAGACGATAGCTCCGTATGATGTATCTTTGATTCTACCATGACATCCTTCAGCATTGTATCTGAGCAGAAATGATTAGTTTCGTGTGTCACTGTAGTTAAGCACGCTCTGGAGCTGCAGGAAAAAAATGCGTATATTAAAGTCGCTGTTTGAACAAGAAGGGGATGGAAGCAGAGCAGTAAACAAGGGATTATAGAGAGAGGCAGGTGGTCTCTAGCCAAAGTTTGTTTGTGACACTGGGATTCACATTCCTCTGGGAAGTTCTGTGGCTATTTTAAAGGGAGCTTTACAGAGCCTACTCTTGCGTTTCATCCTGTATTGGGTCACTAAGTCACTGGATGGCTCTTGTTGGTTTCTAGCAGCCACCTGTAACCTGAGTGCAGTGCTTTGTGGATCGGCAATGGGTGGTAATTTTCAAACACTTGTTTTTACAAAACACAGGGCTGTCAACACTTTTTTTTTTTTTTAATTGATACAGGGCTTTTCATCTGGGCTCAAGTTTGGGATTGCAGCAACACTCTCTTGAATTTGGTGGAGTACTCTGGAGGAGAAAGGGAGATGTCTAGACAACAGTGCAAAAGCAAGGCTGAGAAGGGAATTCACTCAAGCCGAGCCAGGGAAATCAGGCTGGAGAAAGAAAAGGACTGGGAGCAAAATCCTAGAGATCACCCAGCCAATATCAGTAATCCCCTGGGACATAAAAATAAACCTGAAGGATGTGAGACTAATATTACCTTGCCAGTAGTAGAGGTAGTTAATATTTGTGATGTTATCTAGTGTGGAAAAGATTTAGAATTGCAATAACTTACAGCAACAATATCAACATACAGCAGGTTGCAGTACCAAACCATTTTAGAACTGTCTTAGCAAGAGGCACGCACGTCATTCATAGGTAGCCAAAGAGCTGCGCTGTGAACTGAGAAACAACTCTGTGGTCTTCAGTGAAAAATATACGGGTATCAGGAGGCACAAAACAATATCACAGGATTTGAATTGCATGTGGGAAACTAAATGGTAATGAATTACAAAATCCCTGTCTGAATTGGGCTGGTTTCATGTAGGCATTGCAAAGTACAACTTTTCTCTGAATGTGTATTTTCACCAACTCGTGTTTTTTATGCATAGGATTTTTCTAACAAGGGGTTGGTTACTACACTTGCATATTTATGTTAAGAAGAGAGAAAAGCAAATGGGATTGTACATGAGGTACTATCCTCATTGCTTTAATTATCAAAAAATCCCTGGGATGTTGTCTGTCAAGCACCTTTCTGAAGCACCGCTCCAACTAAAGTTACATACAGATGACTGTTTATATTGTAAATACCTCATTGCCAGGTCTTAATTTTGCTTGCTTGTTATGGTTTGAGTTGGTTTTGTCAAAATAATGACAAATGAATTGTGTTTATTTGTAGGTGCTGTCTCAGGTATGATGCTGTTTTATATTACTTTGTTATTGCAGAAGTCAGTCTGGGAGCCAAAACATGCGGATCTGCAGCATATAAAAATTAATAGGATGTTTAATTCATGTATTTGAGATGAACTATGAGATAAACTTAAAATGACTATTATGTTTAATTTGGGCGAATGCATGTGTTTGTGTTTGCAACCACATCTGTTCTCTTCTGGAGGGAATCAAAATCCTCCATCTGTTTAATAGTTTCCAGTCTATGTGTATGGAGTCTCTTTGGTGTTGGATGTCAAGTTCTGTTTTTGTAAGGCAAGTAATTCAGGGAATGGGATCTGAAAAGCCCGGAATTCCAAGAGCTACACCATGCTGCAAATTCATGTGCTATCATTTCAAAATTAATTTAGACACTTTGAAAACAGTATTTTGATTTGAGTGATGGAGGAGATCTGTGAATATGCTGCAGTCTGTGTAAAACTACTGCCTGGCTTAGCAAATACTGTCCTGTAGTGTGACAGGAGAGGTGCTGCTCAGCCTGCTCCTCCCTTTCTCCCTGACAGCTGCCTCCAGAGTGCCTTGTCTGTTCCTGAATGTATATGGATACATGCTTTCAAGTAATAGTACCTTATTTCCACTCTTACATAAATTACAGTCTGCAAGGTGGCCCAAGTTCATTAAATTCGTGAATTTTATCAATAGAAAGTTCACAGAAAAAAGTAAAGCACAGGGATTACTGTGTCACAGCTTGTTAAAAAGCATAACTGTGAAAGCACTCGCCACCTTTGATTTACCATCTCTGGCTGAGACTCAGCTAGCACTTCATTGGACATCCCATCTCTGAGCCTCACTACAAAGCAGGTTTATAAGGTGACCAGTTTATTCTTATGAATGCTGACAGACAGTCTTCTCCTCTGCTATATGAATTCAGCAGCCCTGTTTTTCTTTAGTATATACTGCTTATGCTTTGAATTCCTTGACTGCTAATGCTGAACTGCTGCCTTGTTAAGGGGTGTTGTGATAGCTAATGTGGCATCTTAAAAATAAAGTCTTGACCACTCATGCTCACGTTGCAGATCCTATTCTACTTCATACAGTCATCCTGAAGTACTGTACTTATCCTCTAAGACAGATAAGAGTTTGCATACTGTTCCTCAAAGATTTTATTATTAATGTAAAAACCCTGCCCTGCTTAGAGTCCAGTTCCTTGTCAAGCCTCCCTAACAGAGGCTATTGAGTTGTATACATGCTGCATGGCAGCCTGACTCACATTCTGCCAAAAGCCATACAGAGAAATCCTTCCTAAAAATGTTCCCCAAAGGACCTCTGCTGCTTGTGAACTCTTTAGATCTTTAGTTTTCCAGAACTACTTGCCTCCATCAAATTTTAGTATAGGCAAGCCATGTGATCTAGAGTGAAAACTGTAAGAAATTTTCCTTCAAAAATTAGGGACTTGTAAGAAACAGCTTTTAGTGAAAGCAAAGCATAAATGTATAAATCGGACAAGGTTTCCCCTGGGTGTTCTGCTGAAGGTTCTTGTGGCTTAAAAGCGCTCTCACAAAGCAGGGTCATCTGTGCTCTCACATTTACTGTTCCTCCCTGGCGCAATGTTAGTCTGTAAGTTATCCGTGCTGTTTGAGCTGCAGCATTTTTTGCTTTCAGAAATCTGTTCATTGCTCATCAATGAGTGCAAGGAAAGCAAACTCCCCCAAGTTCAGTTTCTCTTGCTCACTGTCTGAGTCTCTTATGCGATTTATTCAGTTAATCCCCTGCAGAAACTCATTCACATTGGAAAAGCTTGAGTGGAATCTTGAGGTTTCATGAATTCCAGCTGTGACTGTTGCCACTGCATACTGAACTGCAATATAAATTGGGTTTGAGTACTTAGAAAAATTCTCATGATGGTCAGGTTTATTTTTACTAAAATAACAATGTAGTTTGTCAAGAGTTGTGTAAGGTTTCTCCCGTAGAGCACACCTTCATTTGGTAACTTAAGCATGTGGCTCTGCCAAGTGGAAAATCTGTTTTTTGGCTTGTTGTGCCAGATCAAAAGCCCTGATGACATGTGAAATGAAGCATTGAACTCATACAAACTGTTTGATTTGAGTCTGTTTTAGAAATGTTATGTAATATCTTTGTCTCAGCAGATTTTATGGCACACCAGCTATCATTGATCTTTACAGAGCTGGCCAAAAGCCCACATAAAGCACAAAGGCTGTGTAGTCGTTAGCATATGCTCTGGCTGGCCTGCTGAGATGTGTGATCATATTGTTCTGCCTCACTCAAAGTTACGCTGCCAGGTTACCTGGTATTTCATATATCTGACATTAAAATCAAACCACAGCCTCTATGACTACATGAAATTGTTTAAACAGAGGAACAGTTGCTGAAACTACAATTAAAGGCCATTCAAGTTTCTTAAGCAATATCTGATTTAGGAGGTTCTGCAACGTGTGTTGAGATGGCTGGGGCTGTCTGAGAAGACTGGGACACCTCCTATTTCTGTTTGTACCACAGGTCAATAAAATGCAGTCTGCCACTTCATTTCTTGAATTGAACCCCTCGTAATCAAAACGCTCAGGTATAAGTGGATGACTCTAGGGGAATCAGGCCTTAATCTTTCTGGCTGGATCTTCTCATCTGTTAAGCTGGTAATAAAAATACTGTGAACAACTTACCAGTTGTTTTTTTTTTTTTTAAAAAAAAAAAAAAAAAAAAAAGCTGTCTACAACTTCAGTTTCCCCTAACTGTAATAGAGGAAAGCCTCTCATTCTTTTGGTGGAAATAAATGTGCATGCAGCTCGTATATGATAGCTAGCTCAAGATCCTCCCTGTGTGGTATTCAAATTCAGGAAATGGGGGATGAGGAGCAAACAATCACAGAATTTAATTTGTGAGGCTTCTTGTGGGAAAGACTTGAGCACAGCATGTGTTAAGAGAGATGAGAGTGACATATTGCTTACTAGGCAAGTCTCCCTTTTTAATCTTCTACCGCATGTTTGGAATCCATTGATCAAATTGCAAGTAGGTGATACAAGAGTTGAAACCTTGAAGATTAGATGCTTTCACAACTCTAATGAAGGCAGGTAGGCAGGTTAACAGGCAAATCCATGTTAATGCTCACAGAGAGAGGTAATGTGTAGGACTCGCCCAGTACACAACAGACAACAGGAGTGGTAATGAGTAGGTGAGCCTTAGAAAAGCTTCACTCATTTTTCACTTTATTAAGCATCAGACCATGTAAACACAAGACAACTCCACAGGAAGCCAAGTTTCATTAATTTCTGCTGCTGACAGAAATAGTGGCTTTCTTATATTCAGGGTAGAAACTGTTTTTTCTACATATTCATTGCCACAGACTTGCATCCTTGAAGGTTGGTGTGCAGAAGAAAAAGAAAGATTTAAAATAAGATCTCCATTAGAGGGGTGATACTATATGTGGCCTTTGTGTCTGCTTTTAACCCAAAGATATGGTGTGGGGAAGTCTGAAGTGTGCAGGTTATACTGCAAGTTGTCTGCATCGTATATTTTGCCAAGTGTAGAACTGAATCTCTCTTTCTCCAAGCCTCAAACTGTGTTTGGATTACATATTCCTTTAACTGAAGAAACCAAAGCAATTAAGCAAATCAGCTTCAGTCCCTGAAAGTAATGAAGTTACATACATCTCCCCCTGTCTGCACTGAGGACTCTCTATGACGTTTCTATGTTAGTCAAAATCATGGCAGTATCTGAGCATCCTATCGAGCAATTCTATTCTCTTATGGAGATATAATAAGAAAACCTCCTGTGCAGCTATTCTAGAGCTTGATTTGTTCTTGGAAGTAATTTTACTGGCACAAAGTGTATGTCTGTCAACATAACTGCATCTGTCCTAGAAGCACTTTGTTGCTTCAAAGAAGCAGTATGGCTGTGGTTGTAAAATGTTGCTGGCACTGGTATTGGCTGAGCACTTATGGACAAGAACCTGGTCTTGTGCCAACCACAGTGAAGTTCTGGATTCAGAATCAAGTTTTCTTAGGGTCTATTAGAGTAAATGCAACTTGAACTTCAGTTTCCATTGTCCTCACCAAATATTTTGCCTTATCTTTGGACATGTTGCCTGGTATATTAAAACACTGTATTTTCATCTATATATGGAAAAGTCTCATACTGAGACATCATTAATTCATCTATAAAAGTAACAGACACGGTGCTCTGAATAAGAAGAGATTGCAATAACCAGCAGTTGAAACATAAAGATAACCATGAATGCTTGTGAGGTGGGTTCTGAAACTTATGGACCAGTGTCAGGGAACAAGTATTAGTCTCTAGTGTGATAAGGGATAGATCTCCCTGGGCCCCCATAAAACCCATTCGTACTCCTCATAAATAGGAGGTGGCAGTCCCATTTCATGAGAACTACTTGAAAATCTTTTGTTAGTAGAATAATGACCATTAAAATCGTAAGAGAATCATTCCAGCAAAATGCACATGCAGATTAACATGAAAGATTGCAGACAGTATCAGGCTTATAGGTGAGCAGGTTAGTGTGTGCAGCTCTGTGCTGTATTTCCAAGCAAAATAAGCAGTTTCATTCATTCTGCATCTGAGTTCAGGACTGCTGGGCTGCTGCTCTCTATCCCTGGCTAAGCAACCTCTGCCTGATGTCACAGAAGCAGGGATAAGGCTTGAATTCAGCAGCTGGGCTGCTGTGCTCGCCATCATGCATCGAAGGGAAAGAAAGAAGCTGGCAGCACATTTTGTGCGAGCTGAAACCTCCCACGGTGCTCCTGCTCAAGGGAGCTTATTTAATTTAGGGAACAACCAAGTGCACCAGCAAGACTGCCTGTTTACAGATATGCTTTGCACCTCACAGGCCCTAGAAGGAAGAGAGAGTACATAAGCATGTTTTGTTTTGTTTATTTTTTTCCTTGGGCAGGCACAGGTTCAGTAGGAAAAAGAGACTGCAGACTTCCACTCCCCCCACCCTGCATCTGTGAGATCTGATGCAGCACCACATTTGCTGCCATGTCAGATGCTGTGCAGCCACATGCACCTAGCTTGCTGAGGACAAGTGCCCCAGCTTGCTGCATTAAAAACATCCAGTCTCGTTTGGTCCTGTGAGCCTCCTTCACCCTCATGTATTTGTATTAAGCTGCTGGAACTCTAAGATGCTTCCTGGTATGTGCAGCTCTGACAGACACAGTCCATTGAACCGTATTAATAGCTAGGCACTGTACAATCTAGAGTGGTGATATAAGGACAACCCAAACAGTTTCAGAGCAATAGAAATATATGCAATTTTCCTGTTTTATAAGTGTATATGTACTCAACTTCGGACTTGCACTGTGATTAGCTAAATTTAAAGGAAGGTGTAAGGAAATAACATCCATAAGAGGAAATCTTCTCCCTGGTTTGAGATCTCACAGATGTCTATAGGCTCTGTGTGCTTTTGCACACTGACAATTTTCTATCCATTTGCCAGAGTTCCTGATGATGAAGAGCAGTGAATCGGTGTAGCTCTGCTAGAAGGTTAGAGGGGAGTTCTTTTTTCAGCTCAGTTGAATGGGTTTGGATGGAATGAATTGGTGCAGATCTTTGCACAGCACTTGGCATAAACATGGAAAAGGATACAACATCAATAATGTTAACTCAATTTTTACACTTTTTTTTAGAAAAACTGCAAATGTGCTGTTAAAGCAAAGTTGTCACTTAGTGCGAGGCAAGTATCGATCTTTACTTTTAACCAAAGAAATGCAGACTTTTAAATAGCAATAGGAAACTTATCTAAGCCAGGACTGTGATTGCCAGAACACAGTCAGAGTTCTGCCAGTACACTGCATGGCCTTGAAAGAAGTGAACAGCAACAGACTGCACACAGCTCCTCTGTACCCTTTTTTTGCCCAGGGTATGCTGGGCAGAACTGACAGTGAGACAGGGGAGCTGATTTTTATTCAGCACTTGAAAAATCAAGGGGTTACAGCATTAGAAGTAAAAGATTTCAAACTGCGTTCCTCTTGGTTCCTCACAGCACGGGGTGCGTAGATCAGCGCTGTGTGTTGAATCGGTGCTGAAAAAAAACCCAACAAGCAAACTGATGTAAAAAGAGAAACCCGCCAAGAATAATATGGAGACACAAATCAGTGCAACATTCAGGTCTGCCCTATTCTAAGCTAGCTTGGTTAAGTCTGTCCAAATGCCTGAACGAAAAAATACATTTTGGTTTATCTCAGTTCCACGATGAACACATTAAGTTAAATAAAATAAAGATCCCTGTTCAAACAGAGGCAATGAGAATTGCAGACGAAGCCCTAGAAAAGCAGCTGGATGCCATTGTGTGAGGCCTTACGAAGTGTTGGGAGCCAAAGCTGTAATCCTCACCTCTTCAACTCCTTCTTCTGAAGTTCTTTCTCCCTAAATCCGGAGAGAATACAATGAGAGCAACGCAGATCATCTGTGTTGATTAAAGAGAATAAATCATTTCTTAATTAGAAGTTGAGCACATTGGGGCTGGGGCATCATTAAGCAAAGCAAGCCGAGCCCTGGTACGATGGATGCTAAAGGGGCTCTTAGCCGCTGTTATGTACTTCTTTGGCTTGAAGCAGGAAAAGCAGGTCAGCTTAGGGAAAGAAAGGGAATTCATAGGGACCTACCCCATCCACCCAAAGATGTGCTAACCTCAGGAGTGAGGCCTCTCCGATCAGGGAAGTGATAACGTTCACCTAAAAGATACTCTGCGCTTTTTTCGCAGCCCCCCTCCGCCGAGCAGGCTCTCATTGTAAAATGCCTCCGCAGCCTCTGGGTGCAGCAAGTTGAATGCTTCTTGTTTTCTCTTTTCCCATGTTGTAGTCTTGGAAAATATCAAGCACTTGAAGTATTTGACCAGAAGCTTTAACCCTAACGTTACAGAAAACGCAGGGAAGGGGATCCAGGGAAACCTGCATCCCTGCACTGCCTCAGCGCTCTGCTGGGTTGAGCCCCTTTGCTTTGTGCCCCTCAGGTGCAGGGAAAGGTGTGGGAGAGAAATGCTTGCTGCTAATCCCAGTCAAGGAGCAGCCAAGGAAGCGATCACAGAGCTGTCGAGCTTTTCTGCTCCTCTGTTCTTATCAGCTTTCTTTCTCTTTCATTCTTTAGAGCTACACGTGGGTTCTTGACCCTTTTTCTGTCTTCTCCTATCAGGCAAGCAGGTTCTCTGCTCTCTTATCTCATTTAAAGCCTTCTCAGCCACCTGCTGTAGATTCCCGTTGTTGGCAGGAGGCCTGTACACGCTGCAGGTTGTGGTTTACGTGTCCTGACTGCCAGCTCAACATTCCTTTACCTTTCTAGCTCAGAAAAGTCTGTGCTAGAACAACTGTGACTCAGGAAAGGAGAGATGGGCTGATAAGCTCACCTATTCTCCATTCCTAACGCTCAAGCCTACCAAGCATAAAATGTATCTTCGAGCAGCATCAGTGCTACAGAAATTCCTCTGTGTTTCAGTGCACAGAGCATTGCAGAGGGGATCTTTTGTTCATCTGTCTCTGAACTGACTGGAGTTTTTGTCAGCATGATAGCAAAATTGGATGTTAACCAGATAAAATACTCCCTTCCGTTACAGATTGTCTGAAGCCAAAGGCAAACAACAGGTACCTGATAACAAGAAAGGAAAGCATTTTCAAAGTGCTTCTAGCATCACAAGTTTGAAACGTAACTTTAAAAACCAGCAGTCCTCCTGCAGTGCTTTTTTGGGATAGGTATCAGTAAATCCCCATAACATTTCCCTTATTGTAAAGAGAACAACATATTTGGTTAAGTTCAAGCAAGTTCAAGAGCACAATTCCAGAAGCTTTACTTTTTTGCTGTTTTGTTTTGTTTTGTTTGTTTTCAGGAAGTAAACCAGGTATGTGACAGTTGAATTTCAGTGTTTTGGAGAAGCTTTTATTTTGAGGATATTTTGTTTTCACTGTTCTATAATAGGAACTGGATGAACAAGTGTGAAGCCATACCTCTGGGTCAGCTAATATGTGAAATTTCTGATTCACACCCAGGAAAATGTCAGGAAGTCCTTCAGTTATGTCTGCTTGCCCCTACACACTTGGGCAGCGGGTTATGTGCGTGCTTATGTCAGCATTAGGCAGGGCATACTGCTCACTAGAGCAAGGTTCCACAGCAAAATATACATTACAATTACATTATACGTAGCAATCTAAGGTCACCTGTTTGCTTACAAAGAACAGTTCTGTCAATTGACAGTGAAGTCTCCAAGTACCTTTGCTGTAGCAACCTCTATCCAATGGGCAGTACTGATGCAGTCAGAGCTGAGAGTTTACCTTTTATTAACAAGATTGTTAAACCTTGGTCCCTGCTCTTCCTGGTGACACCTGTGGAGGCCCTTTAGCGTGCCTTCAATGTGTAGTCACTTAGGTTTCCACGCTGTGAGGAAGTGTTAAATCACTCCAGCAGTGAGCAGGGTATTTTGACCACTTCTTCCTATTGGTGTCTTGCTGCAAGGAAGAAGACTGTGGTCAGGCAGCGAGCATCTCAACAAAGAGGCCAAGCAGGGAAGAGCTTTTCCAGCACGGTCACAGAGAACTGAAAATCCCGACTGGAGTCACATTTTAAGTCACGTTTTATTTTTACCTTCCCCACATGAAGTGTCCAATGGTGTGAAGAAAGAAAAAAAAGACTACCACGCCACTGGAACAAATACTCTGTTTTATTACCTTCCTTGCTATCTGTTCTAAACATGCACTTCACTAGAAGTTGCTCCTAGCTCTCTGGGGGCAGGTGAGCCACTGGCAGTGTTTTACTTGCATCAGCTTACCGATAGAAATACAAAGTTAAGCACAGCCTTTCCTTGTCCACAGGAGAAGTGTCACAGGTATGGAAATGAAATCAAGCCCTCTAATGTATCCCCTAGGGCATGGTGTGGCAGTTTGAAAGGGCACGGGAAGGGTGAAATGTTTCTACAGCTTCAATTACTCCTTGAACAGGTATGAAATCTTCAGAATCTCACCCTTTTTGATAGTATTAGAATAATACAAAAGCCAAGAACCAGAATCTTCAGAAATAGAAAAAGTCAAGATTGATGCATTTACTGATGCATTGAAAAGCTCGTAAATTCTCATTTAAGTTCCAAATAACTTCTTGTAGTGAAGCTGAATGCAGTCCAGGCTGTATGCTGATGTGTCATTTTCTCAGATATGAACTCCTGAGTACAACGTTTGCTCGTCCTGCATTACACTAATAGGACATACATTAGTGCTGTGTCCATAAGGTCTTTTAAGGAAAGATGCTGGAGCCATTAGTGTGATATGATGAGGGGGCATTCTGTGGCTGGCCTGTAAAGGGTGCAGGAGTTGAGCCCCTCGTAGATGAAGAACTTAAGAACTGAGCTTCTTCTGACAGCCCAATGATGGGAAGAGATGGAGCTAGAGCCATGCACATGTTTCTGGGCTGACGATCACTTCTCAGTGAGCAGAACTAGCAGCAGAGCTGGAGAGGTGAGGAGGAAGGTTGGGTTCTCGTAGCCATGTCTGACCAGGTACAAGTCACTTTGCTGCTCATCATCCTGGGATTTTAAGCACTTGCAGCAGTAAATTCCAGGGCAGGCACCACCAGCGACAGATGCCACAAACATCCATATACCGACCATTCCTGTAGCGTCGGCCATTTACACCCATGGAAACATTGTTTCAATTGTCAATATTCAAAGGTCACAGCTACTGTTCACTTGAGCGTGGTTGACTGAGTTAAAATATAGACCTGTCACTGCACGTTTTTTATATATAAACAAGCTGCTGCTGGGTTGCCTATGGAATTTTTGTGTCTCTTTATGGATACTGTTACAACACAGAAACCGAGCCAAATGCACTACTTAGATGCACCCGTATTCATTAACCACCAAAACACGATAGCAGCACATGTGCTCCACTACTGTAAAAACAGAAGAGTTGCTAGCTTGCTTTGTTAGCAGCTTTGGAAACTTCTAAGAGCAGAACTGGCTCACACAGGAGATCCCCTCCACCGTCCCGTGTTCTTGAATGTCCACAAAAGCTGGTTCCTGTAGCATGTTGGAGTCCTGCCATGGATTGTAGAAGAGGCCACCAGTGATGCAGATTTTTAGAAACACTTGCACAAAATTATCTTCCTTCTGACAATTTATGGTTTAATGTTAGACAGCAGCTTCCACATTTGTGCTTTATCAGTGATTTCATAGTTTCAGTTGAGTTTTAATCTGCCAAAGGTATCAGCACTTTTGCCAGTTAGTTACCTTCCACGCAGCGCTTTCTAATAGGCTTTTTGGCAGCCATGGTTAAAGAGGTCTCTGTTTTCAGAGATGTTTAATGAAGTCTTTATTTAGAACTGGAGACTTTTCCAAATGCTGCTCAGTGAATCGAGAGATGCTTTTTATCCTGCTGCATTTCAGCTCTGCAAGTGTAAAGCGTACTGATTTGCATTGGACCCAATCCTGTAAATCCATGGGCACAGTCTACACCATACCAACGCCCTATGAAGACCAGGGGTGAGCGATGTGCTGCTGTGGAATGGGTTCTTTAAGTACTAATATAATACTTAAAGCCCAAAGCTGTGTTTGGCTTAAGGCAGACTCTAATTTATTCACCCATGCTACTTCAGCAAAACTAACTCCTAACCTTATTATTTGTTGTTACAGGGGAAAATGACCCCAGGAAGGCTTTGAACACGCACTTAGCACTTTGCTGATGTTCATCATAACGGGATGCGTGTCACTAAGACAACTGGATGCAATGATTTCCTCCCATCTTCCCTAGTGAAATAGCATAATGACAGCTGATAACTCAGGCATTCACACGCTAAGAAATGCCTAAACTTGTCCATTGCATTAGCCCTTGGAATGAAAGTTGCTAAGTGCATCATTTCCTCTCTGCATATACAGTCTTTAACAACTTGGCCATTTATTACATCTTCCCACATGGGTTGTAGTACCTCACATAACGAGGATAAACTCTTGCAAGTGAAACACCGGGCTCTATCAAGGTCTGTGGTTTGTGTGTATTCCAGGGAGCATTTGTTTCCTGATTCAAAATCTCTCACCTTCAGTTGCTCATAGATGTTCTGTGCTGCGGTGTCCACCGAACTGCTGTAGCAGTAGGTAAATTTATTGTTGTATAAAGTTTGGATATGCTTATATAACGTAATATGTGACCTGCTTTGAATTTTGACAGGATAAAAAGCACAATTAGATGCTGACTGTAAACTACAAGGGTAAAAGCATCAATATGTTCCTATTCTAATTCCTTACGTTGTCTCTGAGGGTGACATTTCATCTGAGGGTGACATTTTCCCCGCTTGTTTTTAGCCGGATTTGGGCAAACTTTAAACAAAAACTTGCAGCTTAATTTGCATGTGAGGCCGGCAATGAGGGTTTGCCATTATCAACAGCAGCAAACAATTTTATTACCTTTTCTAAGTATCCCTGCAGCCAAAAGAGCTTGAGCTTTGAATTTAGAAGTTACCATGGAAATAGCTCTTAGAGAAAAGTCTGTCTTTTCCCATGTGATGGTTGTTTCTCTTTTTTAGGGAAATGTACATTTCTCTTGTGAATTTTATGTGGGCAGCCGGCTGATGAAAAACTCCTGTTATTCTAAGCAGAAAGTATTGCTAGAAACTTCCTAATTTGCAGCTGCTTTGCCTTCCCATTCTTCAGCACGTTTTGTAATCTGTTTCGTTGTTAAAGGTTGAACTCGCGAGTTTTCAGCTCTACTCTTGCCATTTCTTAATGCCGAGTGAACACTCAGAACAAGAAGCAAGGCAAAAAGCAATCCCTGCCAGCTCACAGGAGCCTGCAGTGTGACGGTTCGATGCTACGAGGCGCCGATCAGTGCTGTCCTCGTGCTCTGAAGGACACTTCCCCCTGACACCGACAGCTGGCACCAGTCCCTCAATAAAGTATGGTGAAATACAGGAGACACACTAAGAACATTCTCTATTGGCAGCTGCCCCACAGCAGCAAGCCAGCATGCCTGTAAAAGCCCTCCATGCAGATGAACATCTCACTGCTCCCTGCCCTGGGTCCTTGGGAATTGTCTTTGATGCTCTGCAGCAACGTACTGCTAGCATTTAACTAGTGTGGCACTTAAGTCAATGCTGCCTATGAGAAATTATGCAAATATGCTATGGTTGATAGCTGGGAATACAGTGTGATGTGTTTCTTCGTCTCCACATACTTTGTTGTTGGCACATTGGTGTGCACCACCAGTGCCACCAGCTTCCAGCTGTTTGCTGCAGGGTAGGACCTGCTCTGCAGCCCCGTTATTCCCTGGGATGTCTTGATCCACAGGGAGGGGAGTATGGAGAGGATGTAAGGTGCTGGCCAGAGAGCCTTGGAGAATGAAGGTTGATGCTTAACCATATGACAACCTCCTTCTGCCTGCTGTCGCCATCGCTCTAATGCATGCAGAAAGATGAATACTAGAGAGGAGGAGCTAGTTCAGCAGGAACATCTGCTTGAGGGAGGTTTGAAGGTGATGAAACAAGAACCAGGCCTGTCTCAGCAAGGAGTGAGCACAGGATGAGAGCAGGCAGGGAACCAAACCTGAGAGAATGGAACTGAGCCTCTGAGGACTGAAAGGCAAACTGTCTGCTACCGCCCTGGTGAGCAGTTCTGCTTTCACCAAGCTGCTGAGCCCCAATTCTCTTTTCACATCAGTGAAACTCTGTGGAGCTGCTCCTGACACGTACAGCAGTTTCCTATTTCTGGCATCGTGTAAAACAGACAGGAACCTCCCTGTAGCAGCTGCTTGCTACCTGGAGATTTGTCCTTCAGCAGCTTAGTAATGATGGTGGTATTGCTTTATTATGTTGTAATTAAAGGAAGTGAAGAATGCAGGAAAATAAAAAAATGAATTCAGGATAGAGCCAAGAGGCCCACATGCCGAGGTGATAGGTAAACACACCTCTCTGCACGTCACTGAAGGGTCACTGGTGGAGGGATGTCATCCCAGAATAGGGGCATGCTGTGGGTACATCCTTAGCAAAATGGACTCTGCCTTTCTAATGACAAAGCTGCAGAAGAAGCTGATGCAATGATGAAGAGAAAGCCACAGCATCAGCTGCTTTCTGAAGATACAGTTTTTCATCAAGAAAATAGCTCTCTGTAATCTACGGACTTGTGTGACTTTGTCTCTTCTGTGTGTTCCTTGGACAGTTTTTAGATGAAAGCAGACTAGTGAATTGACAGTGTTAGGATCTGCAAAAATGTATCTTGCCTCTGCCAAAGGAAAGGATCAGACCTGTAAATTTATTTATTAGTTTAAAAAGGGACACATAATCATTGCATGTTTTATATAGCAACAATTACTGCTTAACAGAAGCCTGCTGGTGGGCCTTAGTGCTGCGTATCCTGTGTGAGCAGCATCCTGCTAAAGGGAGTGCAGGGAAGAGAATCAGAGCAGGCATTGGGAGCCAAAGGTGCAGGTAGGTAGCCAAAGGTAGGAATAACTTGTTCTCCTTAAGGCTGCAGGGCTCTCCCATCCACTTATTTGTTTGTTTTTCACAGTCAGTTTAGGGTGGCTTGTTTTTTCCCTTTAAAGGGAGCTGCAAATTTAATTGAGCTTCAATTACAGGAATGTACACAGAGCTACCATGAGATAAATAAAGAAGAAGACAACAGACACATCTTAACGTCTTGTTTTCAGAGGTGCCTGAAAGAGATCCTGTCTTTGATCTGTATGCACAGTAGGAACAGTTGTTTTGTGTAGCTGACACAGTCCCAAGTGGGCTGCTCAGTGATCCACATGTGATGGCTTGCTTGGCCACAGCAAGCTGATTGAAGCCTATTTTTAACGTTCTCATTTTCATCTCTTTAGAAACAAAGCCAGGAAATATAAAAACAACCCATGCTGTTCTTCCTCCTCAGCAAAGAAAGAGGGCCAGAGGTGGCTTATATCAGGAGATAGAACGCCATTAGTCTTTTGATGGGCATTCGTTTTTGCCAGTACCATCCATTTTGAGCAGACTTCAGTGCCTATCCAGGTCCTACATTTTCCTTGTGTTAGGCCTTGAGAACCCTTCTGCTCCTGGTGATTTTCCTTCTTTCCCTCTTCTGATGACACATCTGTTTTCTGCTTCCAGAAGAGTAAGCCTAAATTCTGCACTTTTCTACAACAAAAGAAATCTTCTGAGGGAGAAATTGGTGTTCACGTATGTATTCCCTGCTGGGCTGCGTCCTCTTGTCTGAGTCCCACCCCCCAAAAAAAGGCCAGGCGGTCCAATGGCCCTCACAGCCTTGAAACACAAGGCACCTATTAGAGGCAGTTACGAGAAGAGAGCATGGCAGAACTAATGGACTTGGTGATTTGTGGAGGTGTGCTTTTTGATCTGATGTTCAGCCTGAGTGCTCCTGATTGTTCCTGTACAATAGAGCTGATTTTCAAGTAGGGACCAGTCCTCATGATTCACTGGAAACCAGCAGGAGCTGCAGGAGCTCCATCTGTGTAAAGATCAGGCCTAGGCGGCGCTGAGCCTGGGGAGTAAACACAGGAAGGCTTTAGCCAAACTTTCACTGCCAACTCAAATCACAATGTGTCTGGAGTTCAAACAGGTCTGGATTTTTTTTGCAGTTTGTTGTAAGTTTTTCTTTCTGCTTCAGATCCAGCTGCTTCAGGTTCACAGAGGGATTAGAAGCCTGAAATGCTGGGAATCTCACAGGAAGATTTGCTTTTAAAATCTCCTGCTCTGAATTGGATGAATATCTGACCTCTTGGGCTCTTGTTATTTTCTGTTGAACATTTCTGCAGCAGGATTTTTCCAGCTAAGTCTAACAGACTGATGGCAGAGGCTTGGCGCTTCTATCTGAACCGAAGGCACTGAGGAGTACCGTGACAGCTTGAATCGTGTTTCGTGAGCTTAACTGAAGGTCTTCACGGGTGTTTGCTTCACCAGAGCATGGCAGGAATGCATCCTGACAGGGTGTCTGTGAGGTTGTGGTACAGCGTTGCATTTGTATTTCTGCGTGCATTACCTAACTGGAAGTCAAGGAACATGCTAGGTTATAGAACAATACAGAAATGGTTTCTGTCCTGATTTGTTAACAGGTTTTGTGTTCTGGGTTCTGATTGAGGGAAGCATGGCGAGAGTGTGTGCCTACCAGCCACCAGTGGGTTCAGCTTCCTTTGGATATACAGCTGTGGATTTATTGCAGAGTGCCTTTGAAGTGAAGCCGGCTTTGAGTCATTAGTTACAAGGGCCTCCTTTCAAACAGGAAAATAGAAAGAGCAAAAAAAACCAAACCACAGGAGTTTCGCTTGTTTTGACCACGTGGAAGCTTTCCATGGACTGACAAGGAACTGGAATAGGAATGAGCATTTTCATAGTGATAAAGCGATAGTAGAAGTGAAGACTGGTCATGAAGGTTTTGGAGACCTGTGGAGGGAAAAGCTGTGAAGATATAGAAGATAAAAGAAACTTATAGGAAAGTCAGTAAGGAGTCAGCAGAGAATACTTGAGGGAAAGAGAGAGCAGATGGAACAGGGTTATGTTTATCAAGGTAGTAGCCATAACAATGTGCTGTAAGTCCAGCAGTGCTTCTCCTAAGACTACTTTAAGCACTGAAAATAAAGACACGCAAATTTTTGGATAATTTCATGCAGGAACTCAACCTTCATAGTTACACCGAGAAAAGAAGATGGGAAAAGGCAGATGCCTTTTTTTCCATAGGAGAAAGGTGATGAAGAGAAGGGAGGCTTGGAATCCAATAATCGTAGATTCAAGATTTCATTCCGTCCCACAGAAAGGCAGGCACAGCAAATATGCAAATAGCAAAGAGATCACCCTATGAGAAATGTCACATCACCTAGGAGTTCTCAGAAGAGAATTAAGGTGCTTGTTGACTGACCTTAGCCAGGTCAGCCCCAGTGCTGCACTTAGACTGTTAGATACTCTTACTGGGGATTAAACTAAGCAGTGATTTAGATGTTCATGGCAGGACTCATTCTTTCTGTCTCTTCATAGTGCTTTCTGATTGCTGCTTGTTTCTTTCTTGAAATTGCTTTGATGTCTCTTGTGATCATCTCTCCTGACACTGTCTTGCATTCTGCAGACACAAGTTGTGATCTGCTTGGCAGTTCTGCAATTGCTCTGACACTTGAGAGAAACCTTATATGCCAACAGTCACTTATCTCTGCTTTGAATTTGCAGGCAGACCATGTGCTACTCATACAACCACTGCAGAATTGCCTTAATCTTCACCAGCCTGTGGTCTGGGGACCACCTGTCACAATCTCTCTTTTTAATCCTCTTTTTTTGTGATTGAGCTGGCACGATTCATCGCATCATAGCACTGGGGGAACCTGCAATAACTGGTGTGGATGTCTCAGATAAACTGAGCCCACAGAAGACACCAGAGATGATGGCCACGAGCATGGGCTGCAGAACTCCTAACCCTGGATTATTTGTTGACTTATCCCAGAATGGTGTGTGTGTAAACACTGAGAAGCTGAATGGTGTTTGTTGTTTCAGATTACAGCTCTGCCGCAAGGACTGTAATGAAGCAAACTCAGTAAGATACAAAACCAAGTGGTACAAGAGGGGTCAATTTTTTTCTAATGCTATTCTCTTTAATTCTTTTAATGGCAGGTGATTAATTTGGCCCTTGAAGTCTAAAATGTCTTGACACTCCCTGAGGGAACACGAACATATGGGCTCTGCACAGTGGAGGGAAGAACAGTTGGATTGAGGAGAGAAAGCAGCTGAGAAGAGCACTGAGCCACAAGCAGTGCCGTGTACAGTACAACCATCACTTGGAATTTAGGTAAGAGGGAATGTTTATTGAAGAGAAACAGTACACCAAACTGCTACCAACACAGAACCCAAACCATTCTAGACGTTTAGGAAAGTTCAGCTCACTTAGTATTTCTACTCTTTTACCTTACTGTTCCACAACAACTAAAACAAGAGCCTCTCTGAAAGATTTCTCAGTACAAACTAAGGCTAATTGGCTGCTTTGAGCTGTTCCCATGCCCAGCAGCCTGCAGAAAGTGCAGCAGAAACAGGGTACCCTCCCACCCACTCATTACCAAGAGGTTTAGATCATTTAAAGGGGTGCTGGTATTTCTGGGTACTTAATCAAAGCCAAACCTCAAGGTAAACCTCTAAACCTCTTTCAGTCTGAACATTACTTCTTGTAAGTGATGTTTTAATTTTCATCGTTCCAAGGAAAGTCTTTCATTCCTCTCAGCTGGCATCTGAGATAAGGGACTAAATCCCCCAGACATAAAACGTTGAACAGTTCTGAACATTACTTTAGTCTCTTGCTCAAAGTCTTTTTCTTCTCCCCGACTGATTTCAGATACAATGCAAAATAATCAGCAAGGAGAAAAAGGGAACAATTTAAAGTGTGGCTTTGAAGTTCAGCTCATGTTCTGGGCGGCTGCCCTTCTCTTTTCCAGCCACCAAAGAGATGTCTGTCTTAGGGGGTTGACTCAGGCCGGATCGGCAGCAGCTCACATATTGCATTAGGGAGTACTCTAGGGATGCGCTAGGAAATGATCGTGGATTACAAAACTGCACCTTTCCAAGGTACCTCATTGCTGATCCTTTTGCCCCAGCTAATACCAAGATGAGTTTGTTCATTTTGCTGCGTAGCAGTTGCAAGTCCATATTGCATTTCAGTTACAGCAAGTGTGGACACATCAGCAAAGGTTTGTTACACAGGGCCAACCTTGCTCTTTTTAGCCACTGCCACGCACAGCAGAATGCTTCTGGGTGCAGAGCTTGCTGAAGCTGAGCTGTTCTGCTCCTGAGCTCATTTTGCTTGAGCTACCAACATGCTTGGCTGAATATCCCTCCACTGCCTTCTGCCATTAACTTCCAGCAGAATTTCAACCTAGACAGCTACAAGCAGAGGCTTCTTGTGGTTCCTATGGGCAGACAGCAACGACACGGCAGAAGCCTGAAAAAAATGCCTTGCTTCTCTTAGAGAAGATAATCCTGATTGTGTGTCTTAAGCAATAAAATCTTCTCTGCGTTCTCTTCCACCAGAGGGTGCCAGCGATTGACAAACCACCGGCCTCGGCAGCTTGCGAGATTGCAGAGATCGGTGCTCCCAGCGTATCTGAGTGAAAGAGTGGGATACACACAGCTGGTAAATTTGCTTTTATTTTCAGCTTTCTCACTGGAAAGAGAAATATTGCGTGTTGGCGGAATTCAGTACTGCTGGCCACGAAGCTGCAGTGCAGGCACGGAGGTACTCAAGAGAAACAAGCAGGTCCTGCCCCATTTCTCTCCCAGCAATCAGCTGCACCCATGCTGTGCAGTCACCGCAGCTTTTTCAGAGCTCACAGCTCCTTATAGCTGTTGGTTGAGCTAAAATATCTCATCATATTCCTCACCAGCCTTAACATTAAACTCCCCTAAGTCCCTTTCAAGAGCCGCTGTTCAAACCAAGGGACAATGCAAGGGGTCAGTTCCTCACCTGAAATAAAAATTTTCAACTTGATTAGTCAGCAGCTGAAAGTTTGGTCTACAATGATGGTCTGTCAGAGGACAAAAATAGCCCTTTCCTTCCCATTTGCCATGTGTATTTACCTCTCCCATTAGCAGCAAAGGCAAATATTACTACTTTTTTTTCCTGTTCTAGAAGGAACAAAGCTAGGCAAAGCTAAGCTGCAGCTTGTTTTGTCTTGCATGATGCCTGTATGTGTATCACATGAATTTCAATTGCAAAACCAGCAGGACAATCCCCTAGAATTCAGATCAGGCCATCAATCACGTCCTTAGAGTCACACTAAGTGTAACAAGGTTCCACATGTAACTAACGGGAGACTGTTTGTCTGTTTATCTTCATTCCCCTTAGCTGGGCTTAGTGTGCAGAATGAGCCGTGCAGTGTGGGGTGAGTTCACCCCTTGCTGCCTAAGCAAGGGTCGTGTGCTCTCACTGACCTTTAGTGAATGTCATACTCTATGAGGTTTTATTCGCTTATTTTACAATAGCACTTTTTAGAACGTAATTCCACTTTTGTATGGGAACGAAGTTATGAGATCTGCTGTAATATTAGTCAGAAATAACCAGTCTGCTGGGACATGGAATTGAAAGGCATGGCAGGGACAAGTGGGACTGCAGGACTAAAGAACCAGTCTTCTGCTGCTCAGGTGAGGCATGTCATGCATGAATTAATATTTTAGACTCGGCTGGGTGACATTTTCCCAAATGCAGAAGTGTCACCACACTGAAAGGCTGTTGTGACTGGCACTCTCCCCAGAAGAGCAGGTTGCCAGTCAGTTAGGTCAGGACTGCACTGCGGGTTTGAGCTTTGAGACTGAAATAAGGGCTGGTGCAATTCAGGGTTCAGTTTGCAGAATGGTGTGAAGGCGGTCTGTCTTCTGCTTCTGACACAGAGCATGTCCTGAATGCATTACTAAAAAATGTTGATGTCATTTCTGACACAAATAGCTGGTGTATAAATCTTCAATTCTATCAATTTTTCTTTCAATTTAGGTGGTTAAACTGAACTCAAGGCTTTTAGTTTCACTAATTGAAACATGTAATTGATAATTTGTCTCACAATGGAAACTCAGAGTGGACCTTAGTGATTTCCTTTATTCTCTTTATGCTGTCCCTGCAGTCAGAGGAGCCTGAAGCAGAAAAGCATCCACCCATTTCAGAGCTGACATAGTGGTCCTGTTGGGGAAGGGAGGGGTCGGGGTGGGGGGTGGGGAAGGCACTCCTGCAGGTGACTGAAATACCTTCAGCAGTGATTGGCAGCCTGAGCAAACTCCAGTAGTTGCTGGGGATGTGGCTAGCACAGGATCAGGATCCTCTGAGCACTGCTAGTAATCCTAAGTATGATAGATGAAGTATGACATGCACAGTGGCTGAGAAAAATTGCTGGTTGTCAGAATATCAGCAGTCAATACAACAGCTATGTTTATTGACTTCCAAATGGCAATATAATCTTAGTTATTGGTAAACTTTGCATTGTCCAACCTGATGTTCTCTGTGAAAACATAGCTAATGGCTTTATAGAAAGGTTGACAGCTCAGTGCACTGATTGTGCATATTTAATTCTCAGTGCAGCACATTGATGGATGGCTGTACCATTTTTTTTAAGAACTGATGTTCTTCCTCTTGGTCTTAAAATAACTCTGGTTTGAGGTCTTCTAGGCAAAAGCAATCAACAGATAAAATCCACAAGCATGCTTATTAGAAAATAATGATGTAATTGGAAAGTACAAGGAGGGTAATAAATTACTCACGTTAAAGGAAACAGTTGAACCACCAAAGGGAATGTGCTCCATTTGTGACCACAAAGAAGAAACACAAAATTAGGTGTTCATTCAGTTTACATGGATGAGCGAATGTGAGTGGCTGATGTTTGGAGAAAGAAGTCTGCCTGCATATTGCTAAGCAATGTACCTTAACAGTGGCAGAACTGGAGATACAGACATAACTAACAATTTAATGGGATAAATTCAGGTAACTGGTTACTTTGGTACTAAATTCTTTTATTTCCTTAAGAGAACTTAAATAACTCAGAAAACTGACTGGAAAAAAAAGCTCAATGCAGCTCACTACATAAACAGTTTTTAGAATACAGAAAATCTTAAGAAGGGAGAAAGGACTTCAGAATTCCCAGATATATAATTCCATCAGGAGAAATGGAACACGGTTCTAAGTGCTGTATACACAGTTTCATCTGGGGACTCTCAATGAAAACAATGACATCTGAAAAATATCAATAATTAAATTTTTTGTGATTATAGGAGGGCAGCATTTGTGTAGGCAAATGAATAACTTCAGCATTCCTTTTGGAAAAGAATGGCATGGAATAAGGTCTTGACTATTCAGATGTCTGCAGTTTAGTGATAATTCAAGATAAATGTATATATTTGTACTGTAGATATTTGTATAAATGAATTTGTATATATATCTGTGGACTTAGTTTTTGCTGTGCTGTGATGCTTCCAACAGATTGCACAAGCACTGCTGGAGAAATGGTGCGAAGGAAGATTACTTAGAATCTCTTCTGCAATCTTGTACACAAATAGCCAGGCAGACAAAACTTGCTCAGTAAAATAGTTTGTTTAATGTTAAAAAATACAGAGGGTTATGTAGCAAATTCTAAATGTTAACCAAATTGTTTCTCATTGGAGTGAATTTATTGCTGCAATGTGAAACTTTTCCTCTTCAAGAAGATTTCATAGGAACAAGTAGGGCCAAAAATAGCTCTCAAATTCACAGAGAGGTTGATTCTGTCCTGCATCTGAGATAGACTGAGCTTTGAAATATTTAGGTGTGGGAAGATGAGGCATTGGTAGCTAACATACAAACTGATTGATTCTCTATCTTGTACGTGTATGATCTTGTGAAAGGCAGGGATTGATGAACAAAGAAAAAAGCAGCAGCAACGTCACAGTCATATCCTCTGAGTATATTAGTATAAGGATTTAAAACTTATGGGTTTTTATCTACTTGGGAGAGATTTAGTTTTGTTTCTGAAATGGCCATGTTCCTTCTCTATGATGCTCCCGAGCTTCATTCACTAAAGACGTGTGGCACAGCTCACGGTGTATCCTATTGTGTGCTAACAAGAAGTTACCAACAGATGGACTCAGTGGAAGCCCTTCGCTGTGGAAATGTTAAGTGAATTGCTGTCGTCTTCACAGGATCAAGCAAAGATTCAGCAAGAGAGTAAAAGGAAAGAGATGAACTAGCCATACTTCGTTTACACACATTGCTACGTGATAGCATCCACCATCTTCTAGAAGGCACATGGTGTCATTAGCACAACAAAATAGCAGTTGCACAAATTATATAAAAAGGAAGAATTGCACCTGTAAGTATCAGGGCTAAATATCAGTGGTATGTATCTAGTTAAAGTAAGAAAGTAAGTACTTTTCTAACTTATTCTCCACATTCTGTTTGCCCAGGCAGGGATCTGACATTCATCCCACTGCTAACCTACCTTCTCATGTTTTTACCATGGGAAGTTACCACCACTCCTGCCTGCTCAAAAGATTAGCTCAGTAAGGAAGTAGTAAATAGCAGAGTGCATATGCCAAAGTTCCCTCAGTGAAACCATCTGGGTATCGATCGTGTTTCCATTCTGAATTTTCATCAGGGCTATTTATTATTAAAGAGAAACTGTGGGAAAAGTGAGAAAGGAGTATTGTTAATAATTTTTCTGGGAGTGTATGTATAAGCCAATTCTTATGAACTGGAATGGCATTATCCAAGGGCCACAAGGTTCTGCTTGTAAGCAATGCAGTAGGCTTTTCATGCTAATTTGCTCTTAAGTTGAGGGTGATAGCACCAGACCAGCAGTGGATGAGTAAATGTGACAGATCCACAGATAAAGGTGCTGACCCATACTTGATAAACACTTTTTGTTCTACAGTTTCCAGTGACAATAAAGCCATCTGGCCGTTGTTTTATCGATGGGCACAAATGAGGCCTGTGCTTCTTTACGTGATAGACTTTATTTCTACTTGTTGGTAGTTAAGAACACAAAATGTTTCCGGACAAATTGCCTTCTCTAAAGTTTACTTTTAGAGTGTCCTTGAAGTACGTTAGTAGACAGCCACATATTATTTTTCCAGTTGCGTGGGAATTGCATCTCTAGAGATTGCTTTCCTCTTGAGCTGGCAGTGGTTGTCAGAAAGGGGTGAGATAATTTTTCTTTATTGTTTTCTATTGCTCCATAGTCCTTATATCCCAGTAGAAAGCACTACTATTGCTTTCCTTTTGTCCCACATCAGTTCATTTTAGAGAAACATTCGTGCTTCATTTGCCTACACAGCAGCTCTAATAGTCAGTCAGCGCTAGGCAGGATTCCATCACTGGACGATATTATCCCACAGGCCGGTGAAGAGATGAAATGGGGTACACCTTTACTGCTGCTTCTCTTCCACTGCTTTTTTGGCTAAAGCAATCTTACAACACCTGAGTTAGAAAGATGACTTTGAGAGACTCAATTCACTGCAGCAGTTCTAAAATCATGAATGCTTTCTTTAATAACTAGGCAATGCTGGAGACAGTGCACCTGATAAGAGAAGTGTGGTTGGCCTTAAGAGTGTGGGGTGCACAAGAGTAAAACTGGCCAATTTGTAATTTCTCTGCCATGGGCAGGGATGCCCTCGCTAGGTCAGGTTGCTCAAAGCCCCATCCAACCTGGCTTTGAACACTTCCAGGTTTGGGGCATCCACAACTTCCCTGGGCAGCGCCTCACCACCCTCTGAGTAAATGATTTATTCTAAATACCGAATCTAAATCTGCTGTCTTGTAGTTTAAAGACATTATATTCAGCTTCCTGTAGTTAAACCACCAAGAGTTCACCAGACTATATAACACTTGGTATGTGTAAGTACAAAGTCATCCTGCTGTCACTCAGTGTGCTTTAGCACTCCACACACCGTTGATGACAAATAACCTGCAATTGTTCATCTTTGTTCCCCAGGGTGCTTTCTCTGACCATGGGATGACTCAACTCAGCAATGTGGACTGGCTGAACACATGATTTCACAATCAAATAATCACTCACTTTTTTTAAAAAAAAGGGCAAATTTATGCAGCCGCTTGGAAGAAAAGAGCAAAGTGCTGCCTAAAATTCCTTTTATTTACAGTGGGAAATGAAGCATGAGTAAGACGATTAGAACTGTAATTAAACAAGAGATTCAAATCCACAGATAGGCACAAAATGAAGAAGGAGCTGTCAGGGAATCGGTGTAGAACAATTCTGAAGTGCTTTTCCTCTGTAAGCCCAAGGAACAACCCTCCTAAATTTGTCTTCAACAAGAAGATATCTCCAAAAGCCCCTCTGCTTACACTTAAAAGCTGGGCCAGAGGAAAAGATCTGGCTAATCTTTCCACTTAGAAAGATATCCCATCCATAGCACATACAGAGATGCTGAAGTTTGAGCTTCATTACAAATAGGAGAAAACCATTTTCTAAGTATGGCAGGGTGAAATCCCAGAGGAGATATTGTCAGCAGTCAAGTAAAGCTTGAGTTTGGCTCCAGTCCTGAATTATATCCTTTTCTATCATTTGCCAAACACCACCTTCCTTCTCCAGATGCTGCCAACATCCTAATATCATACTGCATTTAAGTACCATTCCTACTCTCCTTCCATTTATTATGCAGTTCTTGGCATGTTTTCAGCAGCTTTTCTAAAGCCACTTCCAAACTCACTTTGATAGGTTTCAATAGCTTGCTGAGAGGCAGATAATCCACCCTTTGTCACCATGGATTGAGTCCTGTCTCGAAAAAAGAACAACTCCATTTCATCAGAGAAAGACAGTCAGGAATAAATTTGCCACTGCTAACAAGCTTGACTGGGTCACAGCTTTGTGTACTGGAACAGAGGGTTTAAGACCCTGAAACAGGTCAATACTGTGAGGAGTATTCTACTCAGCTTCTCTGCTATGCATACTTTAATACACAGGATCATTTGTTTTCTTAGACCATGTCAATTACCAGAGGAAAAGTACCTTCCAGAGGAACCAGAGGAAACCTAGAAAGTACCTGCTCTGCTTTGGTTTTAATTCAATATCCTTTATTTCTACTATGTAAGAGGACTCCGTGCTTTTTTTCCCCTGTACGTTTCCTGATGTAGCAAAACAGACAGCCACATTCAGTCTTTAGCTAGCTTAACGAAATGCCAGGGGGAACACAACCATCCCCAGCCCTCAGCCATAGATGTATTCGTGCAGATCTTTATTACAAATAGGAGCCCAATGTGCACTGGAAGCTCTGCTAAAAAATTTCCAAGAAAAAACTGTCTTCTCTCTTTTCTACTTGACAGCAGGGGAAACAGCTCTGTGTTCTTAGCGAAGCCCAGGATCTGTGGGCCTGAGGGGCTTCATTCTTTACAGACAGTGATGGACGTATTGCAAAACAGTATCTACAGATTTATTTGGAACTGCAAGAACACATCTGCTTTGGCTTTGCTCGGAGTTCTCTCGTGGTCCCATTCCATGAATGTTCATTCAAGTGAGTTCTTTGCAAAAGCTAGATTTATATTTGCTTTGTTAAGTTTGTGAAGGAAGTAAACTTCATATGAACATGTTTTGTTTTCTCAAGAAGGATAGTTCTGCTCAGGAAGCAGAAACAATGCCATTTAGTGATGAGACCATTCAAAAGTAAGAAGGGCAGCTCAAATTGCAAGGCAATAAGCGGGAAGAATCTCATAAAATAATTTTATAGAAACAGTGCACATGAGAAAAATCACAGTCTGCTCCTGGCTGCTCAGTGGAAAAGAGAAAAAGCTTTGCTGTATGATCTATTCGGTACAAAATTATTCAGTTCATCTCCAAGACCAACAAACCAGATTAGAAATACATGTTCTTCAGTTAGCTTCCTTAACCCTGCTGGAAGTGGGCATAAGTGTTGGGCAATTTCATCAAGAGCTGTTATGATGACGTGTTTTTTCTTTCCTTTAAAAACACCTGGCCACAGCTGTTGTAAGGGAAAAAAGCCCATCCACTCAACATTTCCTTACCTCACATCTCAGTGGTGAGTTTCCACCCCTCAAGTTATGCTTTAATTAACTAAAAAAAAAAAAAAAAGCAAACCCTTCTGACTTGAAGCAGGGTGGAGGTGCTTTCCTATACCCCCATCACAGCGTGGGTAGCAGATTATTAGGCTAAAGCAAAACAACACAACAGAGGATACCTAAGCTGCCACATTTGATTGTGCTGAATTTGACAGAGGGATGGTCCCTGCATGCAGATTGTTGGTGCCTGTTTGCAGTTGCAACTTATTCTGAGGTGTAAAACCTTTTGAAAGGGCTGTCAGGGGCTAGGCTGGATTTTATAATTAATTTAATGATATAAAATCAGAGGCAGCAGCACACGTTGTTCTTAATCTTGTGACTCCTTTGGCAGTAACAAAAGATGAGCTAATTGTGTTTTTGCAAGTATATCTCTTGATATCCTATGGCATCAAAGACATAACTGCACTACAGCACCTGCACCCATGTACTAGGGACTGCTGCATTTAACCCATCAGATGGCACTGTGGAGATCATCACTGTCAGGGAATGTCAGCAGAAAAAGCTGTAGGAAATGGCACAGGTCTTTTCCATGGGGTATTTTCCAGCTAGTCAGAGGAAACCCGTTAATTGCACGCTCTTGTGTCTCCTAGTACAGGCTGTAATCATAATAATGCTGCAGCTTATCACATAAAGACCCTGAAACTACCTCAGGGCATCAAAACTCAAAAAAATTCCATTGAAGAGCCCATTAGAATAAAGGTAGTTCCAAAGGTTTCAGTGAGGTTTGTAGGAATCTGTACCAAGTTCTGCTTTCTTACTCCTCAGCAGCTTATATTCCCAGAAATAAGAAGCTACTTGCAAGTTCTTTTTCCCCAGGAAGATACTTCAGAAACAATTTGTGACAATCAAAACTCTATAATACGGGAAAAATCTGTGTTTCCTGAAGTTACTTCTTGTGACAGTTATTTTCCGAGTATCATTAAAGAGAGAAAAAAGAACACTGAAGGCCAGATTCATGTCTGGTGCCACTTAACTGACCATTAACATCAGCACCCCATGGACTTGTCCCCAGCATGTACATTATGCTCTCTCTTTTCAAAGTGACAAAATCCAACATCTCGGTAGGACTGTGTGCATAACGTCTGGAACAGGTTATTTAATCGTATCTGAACCTGTCATCTCATTTTATTTTTGGCACTATTCTCCCTTTAACACTTGTAAATGAGGCTGCCTTAGTCAACAGTCGTATTCCAAGATCTCAGCAGTGTGTGTCTCAACTGATGGGTCACCAACCTTGGGGCCTCAGTTCTGCTCTGCACTTTTTTCATAGCTCCATCTATTACTTGAGAAAATCTCCCTGGTAGAAGTCAGCACCTTTTATTCTTGCTCAGATTGACCTCTATGGAATAATAATATTTGGGAATAGGTTGTGAGTTTGTGATAGTAGCTGGCTAAGAAGTGCATCTGTGACTCCCATGTTTTATTCCTCAGCTGAATGTGCTTATTTCTTCCCTCTTTTGTTGCTTTTTGCCTTCTGTGTGTGTTCTTGGTTTTTAAAAGAGGAAGGAGATGCATTGCTATTATATGTGTGTACTGTGCAGTACTGTAGAGTTCCTTTCAATGATTCTCACACAGTTTATTATTAATATTGCAAATTACCATCATCTTTCTGCAAACCTTATAAGAAAAAAAATATCTGGGAATAGTGCACAGCACAGATGCAAAGGCCTAACAGAAGAGAGGTGACTAGAAATGAACGACTACCATAACCAGTCAAGGAACTAAAATTGTATCACAGATGAGTTTGGTATTTTCCTCCAAACTTTGGTGTGCTTCTCTTTTTCCTCCTCTTATTCCCATTGTGAGTCAGGGACAGAGAAAGATAAATCTGTTGGGATTTTCATAGGCATCACAGGAAGTTCTAATGCAAGCACTGATGCTGTCTTTCCTCGAATCACGTCTGAATGAGCTTCCTTAGATGTGTGCTTAGAAAAACAATGAGGGCATTGTGAAATACAGTCCCTTTCCAATTTCAATCATGTGCTTTCTTGGACATTGGGTTTCCATCAGCAAGTTTTTTTTACTCACTAATAACAGGATGCAATAATTACAGTGGTCCTAACACTCAGCTCTTGTTCATGGAGGAGCGAGCGATCTGTAACAGTGGACTGGCGCAGGCAGGTGCTGTATGCACTTCTACCCCTGGCTCCTGGGAGGGAGCTGGTTGCAGTGGGGCTCCCACTGACACCTGGTGACCCCAGCACTGGTGTGCCTCATCCTCCCTCGAAGTGAAGCATTCAGAAGGAATGAAGAGAGGTGCTCGCTGCTGTGAGCATGTTCTGCAAGTTCTGAGGAGTGCAGTAGGAAAAATGCAGGAATACCTGCGTTGTGTCCTTTCTCCTTCCCACCTTAGCTCAGGTGGTAACACCTCTCTTATGGGGGCATGCAAGAAAGACACCCCTGCTTGTCGCATCAGCGCTGCCTCTTGGTAGCAATTAAATAGTGCCAATTATCAGTGGATGGAAGGTTATCGCAGAATCACAGAATGGCCAGGGTTGGAAGGGACCTCGTGGATCGTGAGTCTCCAACCGTCTGCCACGTGCAGGGCAATCCTCAATTCCTCAGCAAATTCGGGGTTAGGTTGGTGTGAGCATCAGGGGAGAGTGCTGCCCTTGGGTTTGCCTAATGTTGTCAATATTCATTGCGGGGGCTGCAGCGGGTTTGTGAAGGTTAGCCTCGGTTACAGCAGTTGCTCAGGATGGAGCTCGGCTATCCATGGGAGGTATTATGTTCTGAGTGTAAAGCAAGCACGACCACTTTTGTTTCACTTCATGTATTAGCGCAGGACAAATCTGCCGCCACACCTTTCCGCAGCGAGCCTGAATGTGCCGGGATGAAGGGGCCTCAGTAGGGGCCGTCGCCCGCACAGCTGATCCCCGCAGGGCACTTGCCCTCGCTCAAAATGGCGGCCGCGGCACCACTCCGCCCCGCCCCGCCAGCATCTCGCGAGATTTGCGACGGGGCGGGAGCCGCCCGCTGCAAATGGCGGGGCGGAGGCCCGGCCGCGCGGGCGAGCTGGGGTGCGGGCGGTGCCATCATGGAGCACATCACCACGCCGAAGGTAAGCGGCCGCCGCGCTGCGATCCGCGGGCTGCGCCTCTTCCTCTCTCGGCTTCGCTCCGCTCCGTGTAGAACGCTGGATTTTGGAGCTGGGGGCGGGTGAGGGGACAGGCCGGTGCCCGCTGCCCCGTGCGGAGGGCCGTGCTGGCGGAGCCGCAGGCCGGGCGCTGGTTGTGAGGAGCCGATGTGTGAGAGGCGATGTGTGAGGAGCGCCCTGCGTCTGTTCTAGGACTGGGCGGCGTTACTGCAAGCGCCTGTAAGTGGATCATCTGTGTACTCTGTGGTCATAAACCAGCGAACTTTCCTTCAGGGCAGATAAGGCTCTTGAGATGTGCATTTCCTTCCAGTTTTTTTCCCCTCTAACTTTTGGTTTTTGCTTTAGAAGGAAAGAGAAATTCCATAACTAACAAACAGATAGGCTGGGGAAAAAAAAAAAAAAAAAAAAAAAAAACACAACACACATGTAGATATTTTTTTTAAACAACTTTTTTTGTGTGTGTGTCTGTGCCTGTGTCTCTTAAAACTTGTTTTGGTTAGCTTAGTGTGGTTTATGAGATGTGATGCAGTTAATGTGTAAGTGCACGCGGGCAGCGGTGCCTTCTGTGAGGACCGAGATGCTGGCAGTCAGACTGGCGCGGCCGTTTCTTTCCCAGCAGTGCTTTGATGGCACCAAACATGGGCAGCCTTGTCTGTTGTTGTCTTTGCTGTCTCGTTGTTTCCGCAGCTGGCACAACAACAAACTTTGATCGCCTTGGCTACAGAGCGATCCTTTTCTTCATGCTGCTGCTAGATCTTGACAGTTCATTTAACCTTTTTGACTTTAAGATTATTTTTCCTGCTGTTAATGTATACCGTAAAGCTGGTTTGGTGCACGTAGTTCTTAGGTTTTTCTTGTTCCCTGAATTCTGTTTTAGCCGTGGCATGATTGTGGTTCAGCAGATGTTTAGAATTTCTTTGATCAGGGCTAAATTTACTTTATAACCCTTTGCTCTTATTGCAGGTGGAAAATGTGAAATTACTGGATCGCTATACAAATAGGAAGGCAGCAAGCGGGACTTTATACCTGACAGCTACCCATCTTATCTATGTAGATGCTTCTGCTGAAGTTAGAAAAGAAACATGGGTATGTGTGATACTTGGAGCTTGTTTAAATACAAGTTTTAAAAGATTAAAGATCTCATATCCAATATGAGTTCCATGAATTCTCATCTTCTCATGAATAGTTCCATGAATTCTGAAGTTGTAGTTCTTTGTAGTGTTTGGATACCAAATGTTTAACAGAAATTGCCCTTTGGGGAGGAAACGAACACAATGGTTGTGTGACCCAATAGTTTTAGGAACAAAATGAACATGTCTAATGGCTTCAAGCTCAATGTACAAAGCCACCAAACTTGAATTTACAGGACTTTGAAGTGTAAAACTGGCACTGAAATTAGCAACCTTTGTTTCATTATTCCTATTTTGTAATTAATACGTTGTGTTTGTGGGTGGAAAAGAAGTAAGAAGAAGATAATTCTGCTCCTTGTAATTGGGTCTACCTGGTTCTACATATCAGTCTCTAAAAATACTTTGTGTTCTTTCAGTCTGGCTCTTTGTTATATAGCCTTTGGGTACGCAGTCTGGATGTTTATTATGTTTGCTTGATAAATGTCATAAATCAATTCACTTTCTGCTGATAGTGTATTGCACAGCTTTCCAGTCTGCTTGTACAGCTTATGGCCTTGTTAGTGTTATCTGAAAGATTTTGATTATCTCCTGTTTTTCAGATTCTGCATCATCATATTGCAACTGTAGAAAAATTGCCTCTGACCACAGCTGGATGCCCACTCCTTATTCACTGCAAGAACTTCCACGTGGCTCACTTTGTTATTGGGCAGGAACGTGATTGTCATGAAGTGTATACCTCCTTGCTCAAACTTTCACAACCAGGTATTTGGGTCAGTCTGTTTCTTAAACTGTTGAAATGCAGTAAGCTCAAAGGCTCATCTGAGCGCTAGTGAAAGCTTTGCCTGTCACACTACTGATTTTATTGTAGCAGAGCAGGAGAGGAGGGTGTGAAATCAGAATGTACTCGCACTGTCAGAGGTGATCTGTGTGTGTTGGTGCAGTAGATTGCTACTCTGTGCACCAAACAATTTGCTTGTAAAGTAAGCACACTTCTTCTGGCAGTGGAAATGAGGAATCTTCTGAAGACCAGTGCAGAGTTGATTGGCCAGAGTGTGGCACATGTGCCAGGTGTTACTTCAGTTCTGTTGTTGCCAGTCATTTCTGTGATTTGGCTCATGGCTGTGCATAGCTCTGCTCTTGCCATTTGAGCCAGATGTCCATAGAATTCCAGATCCCACAAAGTTGTAAATGTTATTGTTGTTTCCCAGTAGCACGTTTAGGTAACTCTTTAGTGTTTATTTTCTTTTGGATGTGAAACCCTATGCTTCACCTTGGTGTCCTGTCTTGGAATCAGTCTCCAAGTAGATGCAAAACATCCTCAGAAGCCTGTGGTCTATTCAGGGCTCAGCTGTTTAGTGTAAGGTTGAATTTTCAGGCTGTTTGTTCTCCTTGCAGGACAGCATTCCATTTTCTACCTGCTTCCATCTTCAGCAGCTTCTGTTTCCTTTACTGAACCAATGTTTGAAGTCCTGCTTTATTATGAAGACCCTGCTTGGTGTTGCATTTTGTAACTTTAGCAGTAGTTCAAAGGAAGAGAGTTGATAGCATCAGTCTGCTTCATGCTGGTCATCACATAGGAATTAATTAGAAGTACTGCAGTAGAAGTGTTTTATTGAGTTTGGCTTTGAGCCACCTATGGAGATTAGAGCTTCTTGTCAGTTCCCATCTTTTTCCTCGTGTCCTGGGCTGTCGAGTTTTCTTAGTTATGAAGCTCTAATTTTCTGCTGTTTCTGTCAGAATTCTGCTGTTGTGTTTAAAAGGTGTCACTGTTCTTTCAGTTTTGAAAATGAGACAGTTCTGTAGCATCTTGAAGCGTGGGAGCTGTCACTGCAGGAGATCACATCAGTCAGTTTCTTTTGTGTAGTTTGGTGTAACGTTTTGTAGCTCTTTCTTTTGTTCTGTTTGATTTTTGTACTTTCGATTTTTGTACTCATTTGGTTTAAATTTTTTGTATGTATTTTTCCTTCATGTTATTTGTCAGAGCATCTGATTATTTATAGTTTGCATGTGTATGACTGACAGGTATGGGTTACCTGTCTGGTAACCTGGCTGTGTTATCACACACTGCCAGGTGTGCTCTCCGGAGAGCTTCCTGCCTTGGGAATCAACCAAAGGAGTTATTGGTGGGATTTGCATTTCCTGAGGAGAGTGAGGGGAAATTGGAAAGGTAGAGATGGAGGGAGGAAGAAATTATCATTTGTCAGGTACAGCCTGAAGCTTCTGTTGGGCCACCAATAATACTCAGTACGTCCGTCATGCTTTCCATGCAGCTCAGAATTCACTGTTGAGCACTGAACTTGAAGCTTTGCAAGAGCTTTTTTATGAATGCTTCACAGAAAAGGTCTCTTCATTCATAAATGTTTTTAATTCTGCATTCATTCTTAGAATATCAGTCTCTTGGAGCATGCGTATTGCAGAAAATTCAGTAGGGGTTTTTTTCCCAGAAATTTTGAAGTTTTAATTGTAACAGAATGCTGTAGCACATCTCCCTGCCTGTGGGGAAAGGATTACTGGAAATTCCTGAGGATCGGCATATGAATTGTTGGCACTTGGTGTTACCCAGAGTGAAACCTTATAAACATGAGGAACGTTGCATTATGGCTGAAACTTGCATGCTTATAATTCTTTCTTGATAAAAGTTAGGAAAGTTTTTGATGAACTGAGAAACTCCAGATATCCACACTGTTCTGTTGTAGTACTCAGTATTTTTCTAAGGCGTCAAAACCAGTCTGAATATTTTGCTTAGATGAGTGAAATTTACAAAGTGATCTTTGGTGCAGGAACGTAAATAAAATAGCTGTTGCTGCAGTATAGCCAACTATGGATACAGCAGTCACACAGCCCTTGGCTTTTGTGGAGGAAAAAAAAGCGCTTGTTTTCTGATTGCTCTCAGCTGAATAATTGTTAATCTTTGTATCAGTTGTTGTACATCTGTACCTCAGTGGCTTGCACAGTGATGGCCAGAACAAAAACCTTTAGGAAGAGATCCTGATCTTTCTGTCTTGAATTATAACTAATTAATTTTTTTCTTCTTCCTAGTGAAACCTGAAGAACTTTATGCTTTCTCCTACAATCCTAAAATGTCTAAAGATAACCGGGAGATTGGATGGAAACTGATTGATTTGAAAGTAGATTACCAGCGTATGGGAATCCCAAATGACTACTGGGAAATAACAGATCTTAATAAAGACTACGAGGTAATTCTTGTCCATAGTAGCCAGTTGGTGCAATATCTCTTTGTGTTAATGACATTCAGCAATCCTGCTGCTGCATAAGTGTTGCCTCTGGGGAAAAATGAGCTCAGTTGGTTTTAATCGATGCAGCAGCTTAATGTGAAGTTGTGGATAATGATGCTAAGAAGGAACAGAGCTGCGGAGTCACCTTGGTTTGCTTTGATTCCTCTGGCAAAATACCAGCTACTTATTTTTCTAGAGAAATGTCAAACCATCTGCTACAAGAACTTGAAGTACCCTTAAGTTCTTTATGTATTTCCAGACTGTGTCCCTCCTGTGTGATGAGAGATGTTAAGAGGAGGAATACATGGGAGTGGCTTGGCTTGATGAGGATCAAGGCAGAGTGACAAGGGACTAGAGTAAGGAAGGAAAAAACAGAAACTGAAGATGCTTTCTTTTTTTTTTTTTTTTTTTTTTTTTTTTTTTTTTTTTTTTTTTTTTTGCTTGTTTAGATCTCATGCAAAGGAAAAACTTAGTTGTTTCAGTTCTAACTTGCTTCTGCTATTTCCTTCTCTTTAAGGTCAGGTTAGGTCTAAACAACATCAAATGGAAACATTACTCAACAAGTTTACTCAAACTCCAGCTTTGTACAGTTTCCCTTTCTGTTTCCTCTGGTTTTATGCACAGTCTTTCTATCTAAAATAAGCTGGATATCTCTGAGTGAGGACGATACCAGTATGTTGTCCTGAATCCTTCCTCTGTGCTCTTCATTCTCTCCCCACCATTTTTTTTTATTGTTATGCTTTGGGTTGAAGTAGTGTATGCCTTTCTGTCAGAAATGACTGGAGTTTTAAGTGGCCATCGTTGGATGCCTGAATTGAGATGACGTGGGAAGTGCTCTTCCCATCAAGGCATCAGAATGTGGGTATCTAAAATATTGATGGTTTTGAAGCTTTACTTGCTATTATGTAACTTTCAATTGGCAATGCTTAGCAATTTCCTCAGAGTTTCCAGTGTGCATTTGAAACTTGTCAAGCCTCAAGTAAAGGCTTGGAGGATGTCTCATCTTTAAAGTATCTGCTGAAAAGACTATGGCTTTTTGAGGAAAGTGGATCAGGCTGTTTTGTGAGGATGATACCTGATGGCTACAAGCTCATTTCTAGTTGGAGATTTAAAGGGAAATCTTAAAATATAATTACTCATATTTTTTTTGTGATAATTTAGTAGCTTTCATAGAATGTATGGCTTTGAAGAACTTCCTTTCAGAACATGTGGCACACTGTGCAATTCAGTTTTGGGGCTCCACTGCAAAATTGTTTGTTACCATATTGTTTTATTTTTACCCATTCCCTTGTGTTGTTTTTTCCTAGATGCATTCTAATGCCTTGATGCTTCAGATATGGTTTTTGATACACTGTAGTGAAGAATGTATTGTTGCTTATAAATGTGAGATCGTATACTAAAAACGAAGTAGTCCTGTGTCTTGAATTGATAAACAGTAACATCTAAATTCTTTCTTCTCACTTCAGGTTTGCAACACATATCCTCCAGAAATTGTGGTGCCTAGAGCTGCTAGTAAGGCAACAGTGATTGGAAGCTCAAGGTTCAGAAGCAGGGGGCGGATTCCAGTGCTTTCTTACTTATATAAAGAAAACAATGTAAGTAGTTCAACTGTCTGCTGTCTTGGGTGGGGTGGGGCTGGAGAGCAAGGGTCCCCCTTCTTGTGCAGCTCCCTTCCAGTGAAGGGAAGGAATGAGGTCATTATTGAAGTGCTTTAACTTCTTGTTTATGTGTTCTTTTCGTAAGGGCTCTAGAATTGCTTTGAGTCGCAGAATAAGCTACATACCAGAGACATAGCAGTGCGGTGTAAAAAGCACAAGCTCTTCAAGCTTCTTGTCTGGAAATTTCTTATCAGCTTTCAGGAATGTCTTTTGTGCTTTTTTTTCTGTGTGCTTATTTTAATGTACTGTTTCTGATTGCCTGTAGCTATATTGAATAATGTTTAACAAGATGCATGTTAACTCAGCTAAATTTTCTTACTCAGGAAGAGGAAGAACTGCCCTGAAATAACTCTTCTTCACTCAGAATAAGTGAAGGTTTCAGTTTTGTTGTGTTTTTTTCCTTCACTAAAGACCACAATGTAAATTTTTAACTGTGCTGTTTCAGCAGTGTTTTAGATGCAGATGTTAGGAAAATGCTGTCACAGTCAAGTTGTTGTTTTCCTGAGGAAGCGTGCCTCGACCTGGGCGCCTGTGGGGTTGTGCTGGCAACAGCTGAACTTTTCCTGTAGCGTGCCCAGCACAGTTCTGTGTGGGTAACAGCTACTGAGCCAAACTGAAATGTAGCATGGTATAGTGCATGTTAATCTGACAGAGGATTTGAGAGCAGAGCAATAAAGGGCTCCTTTATTCTGTTATATATCTGTTTCTGAAGATTCTCAAAATCCTAGTTTTGTGGAATATTCCAATGGCAATTCTGCATGTCCACCTAAGAAGCTGAATCTCACTGAACATGTGAGATATAAAATCAATGATGTGATATTTCCTGCTTTCAGATTGTTTCTGCTGCGTCGCCCTGAAGTGTGATCTGTTGTGTATTGCAGGCTGCGATATGTCGTTGTAGCCAACCCCTCTCTGGGTTCAGTGCTCGTTGTCTGGAGGATGAACAAATGTTGCAGGCAATCAGAGAAGCCAACCCTGGGAGTCCCTTCATGTATGTTGTGGACACAAGGCCAAAGGTATCTTCATGTGGTTTGTGGTTACTTCTAGAGCTTGTATCTGTGCTAGCAAGGCTGTTTCCAATTAATCGTTACTACTCTGCTAAGGCTTTCTCAGGTAGCTTTAGGTTAAATTGTGTCAGTCTTAAGTGATGAATTCAGAATCAGGCTCCTTGTTCTGTCTCTGGATATGGTGAATGCTTGTGAATAACAAACTGTAATGTCAAGTGTTGTTAAGAATGCTTGTACTCCTGGAGTGCTCTAGGTTGAGATTTGTGGTAGGGATCACCTGAGATGACCAGCAGTCTTGAAGCTGGCTGAAACAGTGAGCCATTCTGAAGATGTGCTCTTAAAACATTGGGTTGGAGAGACGCTTTCGGAATCAGCTGTGCAAGACTGAAGTGCTTTTGTCTGCCTACCTGGTGGCAGAAGTGGGTCTGTATGGAATCTGAGAACAATTTTGCCTCAGTAAAAGAAAACAAAACACTAATGATCTCTCAGCTTGGAATTTAATACAATCAGCTACTTGGTTGGTAGCCACTCTCTGGAGCTAGAACTTTGTTGTGGTCTTCACGTAAGAGTAACCTTGAAGAAACAGGCAAAATACTGTCTGTAATGATCTGAAGAACTGAGTTTAGAAACTAAATCAAATGATTGGCTTGTAATCATATTGATTGGGAACACAAGCAAGTCAGGACAAGGATTTGCACAGCACATGATTAAATATAAAAATCTAACATAGATTTTGCTCTGAGAAACTGCTGCATGTTCAGATTTTAGAGTTACTTTAGAGAAACTACAAACATAGTTAAACTGTGGAGAGGGCCTGGAGGGAAAAACCCTTTGGGGAAAGCACAGAGTGCTTCACCTGTTGCTTCAAGATGCATTTTGTCTTTTTATAGTATGATGTTCTATAAGAGATCTCCATTTAATTACAGAACAGTCTGTTTGTAGCATGGTTTTTCTGCATGCACAGCTTCTAGTATCAGCTGTTCCACAGGAATCTGTCCTTAATGATGGTAATTTTGATAGATTTGGTGAAAAGGAACACTTGTGATCAGCCTCCCTTCCAAAGCACCGTGTCGTGCCCTGGATGGATAGAACTGAAGCACCAGAATTACTCAGTTACTCTTAAGATGTTCAGATATCGATGTCTTTTTTTTTTTTTTCCTTCTCTCCTTTCTGTGTTAGCAAATTGTTGTGGGAGGTTGAGGTACTCTTTTCCTCTTCGCCGCTGAAGATTAGGGCAGCTCTTGAGCAATTTGGGGTGATTATTAACACAACTGGCAGCTTTTCAACTTTGTTTCTGCACTTCCACTCAATTGCTGTATTCTTCTTGCTCAATCTTGATGTTCTGTGTTTCCCTCAGATGGCTTTATTTTATGTGTGCATGCATGTCTATGAAAAGCTTTGGAATTCTCTAACTACTTCTATACTACCATGTATGTATGTTATTCATGAAGTGGCATTCCTAGTTTTACTTTGTTTCCTTCTGTCTGCATCTTTTTTTATGTAGCTTCACAGTGAAGACAGACAGTCTCTTTACCTTCCTTGTGACAGCAGTCTTTTGCTGTTGGGTCAGGCTTTGATTTTGCCTGGCATAAGATGTGCTAGCCAAGGTCTTACTGAATCTCTGCACGTGACTAATGGACTGGAGATGCTGACATACATTTAGTAAAATGTCTGAAAGTGATGTGTGGGGAGGTGGGGAAGCACACCTGAGTAGCAGCTTTTGTTGAGTGTGCCTTCTGGGAGATGACAAGCAAACACACAAAAAGACTTGGCAAGCAGATTGTATTGTTTCTTGTTGTTTTCTCTCTTTTCCATCCTCTTCCTTTGAATCTGACAGTTAAATGCCATGGCCAACCGAGCTGCTGGGAAGGGTTATGAGAATGAAGACAATTACGATAACATTCGCTTTAAATTTATTGGCATTGAAAACATTCATGTGATGCGGAACAGCTTGCAGAAGCTCCTGGAAGGTAAGTAGTGTGCATGCAGCTGGCCTTTCTATTGCCTCTACCTAATTTTGACCAATATATGATCTGTCTTATGTGCACAAGTAGGCGTGGACTTGGGTGCTGTGATAAATTAGTCAAAGTAACTTAGTTTGTCTGCTTTATTGAAGTGGCTGAAGATACCAGTTTTAAAATGTTTTCCTGGTAGCTATTTCATACACTGCTGTGCTTAGTTTTATAGGGAATCAAACTTAGCAGGTAACATGAACAACATTTCTGAATTTTATTAGTTAGTTAAAATGTGAATTTCTTAAATGTTCCAAATTAAAAGACTAGAAAAACTTACTGTACTGCTCAGGTAGTTTTATTTTAGTAGCTTAATGCAACCATGAAGCTGTCATTGGATGTTGAGATACTTTTCTGAGATTTCTGTTGGATAGTTTGTGCTATTTTGGTGTTAAACAGTATGTCTACTTGAAAGATAAATTCTCCTGATTTTCTGAAGACTTAGAGATGAGAGCTCTATATGAGATCAGTTTCTGATTGAGCTTGTTGGTGTAATTCTGGAAGTTGCACTGAAGTTGATGAGAGCACCTTGGATCAAACAGGCATACTCTGCTAGTTTGTTTCCAGCTTTGTTAACTTCCTTGTGTTGACAAAGATGAAAACCACATCAGAGTAGGTGCTGTAAATCCTTCTCTGGTCCATGTGTTTAGTTTTAATTATAGTACAAATGCTGTCATTGAAAATACAAGTTTAAGGTTTTAGTAGTCAGCATAATGGCCATCTAGCCTCAAGTAGCTGAATAATTGATGCTGCCAATTGCCTGGCCAGGTAGCTCTGCAGGGTCTGTAGTGACCTTGGAGAAAAATGAGGCTATTCACACAACGATTGGGATTGGCTTTAACACAAATGTAAGTCCTCAGTTGCCTGTGGCTGGCAGATTTATTCTGTGCTGGTGGAGGAGGAACCTCGAAGGTTGTATGTTACAAGTTAGAGCTCTCCTTTCTTTGAACCTCAGGTGGTTGTTAGGTGTCTGTGTGAGGGTCATTGGTGTGGAGTGCCACTGAATGCCAGATCTTAACAGAGGGAGCTCAGCTGAAAAAATAAAACTGACTTAGTTCTAGAAGGAGGAGGAGGAAGATCCTTTTATATCTCAAGTTCTGTTGTAGCTAAAAAAACTGCTGGATTGTGTCTAGATATGCAACCAGTCGTTTTCCTTAGGCAGACACTTAGATCAGAGTATGAGCTTTTAGAATCTACCAAACTCTGCTGCTGCGAAAAGGTGATGATGGGGAAAGCAAAGAATGTTAGTAGAGTCTCAGCTAATTATTCTGTTTGTGTTCTTAGTGTGTGAAACAAAGTCTCCATCGATGAGTGATTTCCTTACTGGGCTGGAGAACTCGGGTTGGTTACGGCACATAAAGGCTGTAATGGATGCAAGCGTCTTTCTTGCAAAGGTAAATTTATATACTGAGCTTCAGCTGAAAAACCTGTGCTTGGAGTACATCAAGTCAATAGCCCAGTTCTCTTTCTCCTAGTTCCTTCATGGGACTAGAGGAAATACCACTGGAATTGAGAGAGCCATTTGTTCTAATGCAATCAGTAGGACTATCTGGACTTCTTGGCAACCCTGCCCACAGCAGGGGGGTTGAAACTAGATGATCTTCGAGGTCCTTTTCAACTCAGGCCATTCTATGATTCTCTGACATCCTTAAAACTCATTGAAATGAGTGGAATCGCAGAGTGTGGACAAATGACGCTTGTAAAACTCTGTACCCTATAGCATGTTTAGGAGTACAAACAGTTTGTAACCTTATGTTCTTAATGCAGCATGCTCACTAATTGTTGGACTGTTGTGCTTTAATTGGGGGATTCTCTAGACCATCCTGCTTTCTGCTGAGATGCAGGCATCACAGATTTGTATTTTTCAATTGAGTCCTCATTTCTGCAGATGTTTTGAAGAGCGTGGCTTTGCAGGTCAGTCAAGAGAGAAGAGTCCATAAAGCACGTTGTTCTTCAGCAACAGTGAAGGGAATGCAGATGACAAACTGTAGTAGTAGTCACTTCTGTAAACGTTGTCTTTTCTCTTAAAACTTTTCAGTGTAGTGAGCAAAAAGCTATTTTCTGCCAGCAATACAGAAATGGAAAGAAGGTGATGCTTGTGAGAGCGCTTCTGTTTTTGTTTTTGTTTTTCTTGAAGCTTCTAGTTATTCTTTACTCATCTACCAAATCCTCCCTCAGAGGAAAGGACTGAAAATTCATGGCATTTCAGAAGATGAAGTGTTTTCAGATCAGAGGATTTTTGTTCCTTGATGATCTGTGTTGCTGACAAGGCATGCTGCAGCATTTTATTCTAGTTGGGGCTGATGGCTGCATGCCCAGAAATGGTGTTTTTCTATGGTTCAGATTAGAAATGACAAATTTTTCCCTTAGGTTTGAGAACAATCCGGTAAATGCAGATGAAGGGATAGCATTTAATTACAGTAACCAAACCAGAAAGCTGCTAAAGTGTTCTGTCTGCTCTTCTTCACAGGCTGTGAAAGATGAAAAGGCCAGCGTATTGGTGCACTGCTCTGATGGGTGGGACCGCACAGCACAGGTCTGCTCCCTGGCTAGCCTCCTCCTAGATCCATTTTATAGGACTTTTAAAGGCTTCATGGTAAGAACATAGGTGTTGGAATTTCAAAAATAAAAAATGCTCCTTGGATTTGAAAAGTAAACAAGGCCTAATTTAAGTTTCAGGCCATTTCCTGGAACAAACAGTAGGTGACCTATATAAAAACAGCTTTGATTCTTTCAACAAGCTTTAATTGCTCTGTACACTATAGGCACAGAACAGTGGTAGTTAATTTACAATTCCCAAATCTTTGTTTCCTTGAAAGTCCATAAGAGCCTTTATTGAGGCACTGCAGCAAGATATGAGTGAGTAAAGGGAGCAACTGGCAGCAATCCACAGGAAAAGTGGTGAAGAAGTTGGTCATTTAAGGCTGTTACAGTGAGGATTTCTTCTAGGATTTTGAACTCTGAAGTACACAGGGAAATACATAACCTGTATATCATATCAGGTCTGAGTATTGTTCAAGATTTATTTTAAAGCCACAACACAAGAATTTGGCCTTTGCTTCTGCAGTAAGGTATTTCTTATATGAAGCCATCACTACATAAATACAGACAGATCTGTGATCTTTCCAGTCGTCTCGTTTTGTTAATCACCCCAAAGACAACTTGCTGCTCTTTCTCAGAGTTCCTTAAAAGAAACCTTGAGATCAGAGCAATGCAGATTTTGCCTCCCTTGCTGCATTGCACTGCTAGGCCTGCTCCTTTCATTACACGCTGTTTTTTAATTATTACTTTTTGCTTCTGGATTACACTGCAGCCTTTAAACAATTAAAATTATACCAGTACAACACATACGTGGGCTTCAGTAGTGCTCTGGACAATTCTGTGTGATGAACATAGCTTTGATTAGGATCAGGAGCTGTAACTGAAAGGGACAAATCCTTGTCCTCTGCCAAAATAGTTTGTATGCGTGGATCCTAAGGCAGCAGTTATTCCTAGATGAATGCAACAGAACTGTCAAGAAAGCAAAAAGTTTGGAAAAAAATCAGTGTAACAATTTTGAAAGAGATCTCTTGTGAGTTCCTGTCTTTCTTTTCTTTAGGTCTCTGGCTGATGATGTCAGGAATTGATATTTGTATGATGTAGCAAGACACACAGTACTGGATTACAAATAGTGGATAGATTACGGTGTAGTGGATAAACAATGTGTAAATTGCTGTTAAGAGTTTTCATTGACTTCTGTGGTTGTGCTTGAAATAGTACTGTCAGGTAGCATTGGTTTTGAGCTGTATGGAATTACCATCAAAGGCTTGTAAATAAGTAATACTTCTATTTTTTCCCCCAACCTCTGCTTTGAAAATGAAGGTTCTTATAGAAAAGGAGTGGATTGCAATGGGCCATAAGTTTTCACACAGGTAAGAACGTGTTACCTTGGGTGTAATGGCTGGGGTGAAGGCTAGATGGTGAGACTTAATCAGTGTTGTCAGACTTGTGTGCTCCCTCTAAAAATAGGAAGGAAAAAAACTTGGATACCACTGGAGTTGGTGACCTACAGCCAATGAAATGACTGGGGTTATTTCTCCAGTGCTACTTGAGAGTGGCCTTTTGTCGTTACTTTGAAATAGAAGGTTTTGAATAAGCTGTTTGAATTTTGAATATATTCCTAGCTGTAAAAAAGCATCCATGTTAAGTGACAAGCGCTGATGTTCTGGCAGGGATGCTCTTCTGCATTTTCTGTCTTTTTTGGGACTTCCCCCATATGTAGTACAGAAACTTCATCCCATTATAGTGCTAAAAATCAATTGTGATTTGCATTCTCTAGGCAGATTAAGTGTTGTCATTCCTGTAATTGTTAGCTGCCTTCTAGAAGGAATGTTGCCTTGGGGTGCTTATTGTTCTGTAGAAATTGAAGATCCAAAGGAATGCTGGGAGTGGATCTGCATAGTGATACTAGCTTACTAAGAATGGAGACTTTATTTTCAAGGTGGAACTGAATCCTCCATTTGGTAGCATGACAAATCTGTTCCCTTAATAAGGAAAAATGAGCAATGTGTGCACCCTTAATACTACTTCTTTAGAAGAAGCTATTTCAAGACATACAGCTACTTGGGCCTTGTTTATTTCCCTTGGTTTCCAGATAATATCCCCCAGCTTTTCCTGTTAAGAAGGAACAGGCAGTGTAGTATGGCAGGGGGTTGGTTTCCTTCCAAAAGTACTGTGGTGGTGGGTTTTTTTTATCCTGGTTGTATTTTTCTTTTCTGATAGTTTATTAAAATGCTGGCCACGTATTGAGTGGTTTGGGAATGTTGTTATTGCCTTGGTGAGCTGAGGTTCAGTTGTCCCCTGTGTTTCTGTGGTCCAGAGGGTGCTGTGCAGTCTGTGTGTGTCTGTGGTATCCTGTTAGTATGTGGGTTAGCACTAAAGCAAGGCAGGCAGGCTGCTCAGAGTCACTACCTTTTGATATCAGTCTTTTCCTCTGCTGCTGTGGACTCTCCAGTCTCTGGATTCTGTGTTGGTGAAAGGACTGGAGGGTTGCTAGGGTTTTATTTATCACTGTGCACAAAACACAGGTCTGGAAGCACTGTGAGATTTTGCTGTTGATCAGAACCCTTTTGTATTGCAAAGGCAAAGTTGTAAGAGCTTAATCCCGCGAGGGTGGCACACCTTAATGGGCAGTTGTAGGATAAACTGTGTTATTTTTGGCTGTGCAATAACATTTTCGTGTTCTTCACTACCGGAATATTTCTCAGTTGTTTAGTGGCCAAGCTGCCCTTTTTTGGGGGGGTGACACAGGATTTAACCCTGTTTGCATCTATCTAGGTGTGGCCATTTGGATGGTGACCCGAAGGAAGTATCCCCTGTCTTCACTCAGTTCATTGAATGTGTCTGGCAGCTCATGCAGCAGTTCCCTTGTGCATTTGAGTTTAATGAACACTTTCTTCTGGAAATCCATGATCATGTCTATTCCTGCCAGTTTGGAAACTTCCTTGGGACCTGCCATAAGGAGCGTGAAGATCTGAAGTGAGTTGGCATTTTATGAAGCCACCAGTCTAAAAGTCACTTCAAATGTCAGAAAAAGGGCACGTTGTGTGCTTGTTTTTATTGTAATTGTAAATCTGTAAAGGGTAACAGATAACTTTACAGATAACTTCAGTGTGAGAAAGAATTGCAGATGAATTACCTCTGCCGTGGTCAGATGTTTTATCTGAAGTGCAATAATAACCTGCAGATACAGCTTTAGGACTGGATACTGTCCATTTAAAATGATTGTATGTGCTTCTCAGTGATGTATTTTGTCTTTAAGACATTAATCAGTTACTATGCAAAAGTAGTTCTTAACTTCCTCAGTCTAATTCTGCTCAGAACAGTCAATGTAATTAGTTTACTTAACTTGATCTAATAACTAAAAAAAAAAAAATCTTATTTCTAATTGACAGAATCTTTGAGAAGACCCATTCTCTGTGGCCTTTCCTCCTACAGAAGAAGCAGGAATTGAGAAATCCTTTGTACAGAGGATTTACAGCTTACAAAGAGCTTCAACCCAACACACTACCATTCAGTTTTCAGTAAGTTGCTTGTGGTGTGTGGTGTGTTTCATGGTAACAGAAATTGGTAATTCAAGTGTACTAAAATACTTTGTCACTGCTTAGAGTGGCTTGTTTCTTTTCACTCCATTCCTCATCCACAAAGTGGGAGCAGTGGTATATAGGCAATTGTTCTGAATAAATGCAGGTACAGTAATGTAATTTCTTCAATGTTAATAAAGGTGGTGAGGAAAGGAAAGATGATGAATTTCAGATCTGTAGATTAATCTATGCACCCATTCCCACTTCTAACTCCTTGCTCTGACAAGTTTACTCGAGAGGGTAAATAGTTAAAGTTTTTCCTTTCCTCCTTTTTAACATATATTAAGGAATATTAATTTCAGTGTCCAATCACACCCAGACTTATGCAGTGAGGATGGCTTTCACAAAAACAAGGGATTTCTTGTTGCAGTGTGTATTTGCCTCCCTGGGTCCCTCAGCTGGATTGGGTAATTTTGCTTTGTTTTTGGCTGCTTCTGTTCCCTGCTGAGAGAGGGATGCAAATGTGGAAGAGAGGATTTTCACAGAAGTAGGGAAGTAGGACAAACTAAAGACTTGAAGGTGAACTGCTCTTGAGTGAGTCTGCTGCAGAATAAAGTGTATTTGTGTCCTATTTCAGTGCCTACTGCCAGCTCATTTGTATCATAGGGAAGAAGCACTTAACCCTTCAGAGGTTTTTCTTGAACTTTGTTAAAGCTTTAAGAAAAAAAAAAAAAAAAAAAAAGAAAAGTGTTGAAGTTTGGAGTCAAAGACTATGGCTTTTGTTTAAAATCAATTACTGATCTGTTTGTTGACCACTTTCCTCCTTAAGCACCTTGTTTTTATTGTTATGACCAGGAGTGTAAAACTTGCTGCCTAATTCTCCTTCTTGCCATGTTCTTAAGGTTTTGGTGTGGGATGTACAATCGCTTTGACAAAGGAATGCATCCAAAGCAGTGTGTATTGGACCATCTACTGAGCTGCATGAACCAAAAGATAAAACTAGAGGACAATGCATCTGAATTGGAGAATGTGAGTCCCGAATGTCAGTAGTACTTTTGTCATGGGATGGCTTTGGCAAATATAATTGGGATTAAACATTGACACTAAAAAAAAAAAAATTGCTTCAACATTCTTTGCAGAGCAGGACAAAATGAGAAGATAAGTTTTATGTTACTGTAATAAACAGCTTCTTTGACTCAGAACCCTCATTTGCTAAAGTTGGTTGGGCGAGTGATGGCACAAGCTCCATGATGTTCTCATTCATAGAATCATATAATGGCTTGGCTTGAAAAGGACCTCAAGGATCGTTGAGTTACAACCCTGTACTGCAGTGTTGCTAGCTACTAGATCAAAATTAGGCTGCCTCGGGCCTCATCCAGCCTGGCTTTAAGCACCTTCAGGGACGGGGCTTCCAGAGCCTCTCTGGGCAACCTGTTGAAGCACTTCACTACTCTCTCATTTAAAAAACAAACAAACAAAAAAAAACCCCACCAAATTCCTCTGATAGCTAATCTAAATCTTCTTTTAGTTTTAAACCTTTTCCCTTTGTCCTGCCACTATCTACTCACTCAAAAGGTTGATTTCCCCCATGTCTATAAACACCCTTTAAATACTGGAAGACTGCTATGAGGTCTCCCCTCAGCCTTTTCTTTTCCAGGGCAAACAAGCCCAGTTCCTTCAGCCTATCTTCATAGAAGTGCTCCAACCCTTGGATCATATCTGTTGTTCTCTGGACCCTCTCCAGGAGCTTCACATCTTATCTGTGTTGAGGGCCCCAGACCAGGATCCATCTGGGGCTCACAAGGGCAGAGTAGAAGGCGACAGTCACCTCTGTCACCCTACTGCCACCCCTCCTCTGATGGAACACTGGATACTGTGGGACTTCTGGGCTGGAAGTGCACTTTGCTGGCTCCTGTTAAGTTTTCATCAACCAGGGCCCATAAGCCCTCAGCAGGGCTGAGAAGTTCTTTAATTTTCTAATCAAATTTTCTAAACAAAACAGGTATTAAAATAAATCTGAGTTTCAACTTGATATGCAGCAAACTTCAGGGAGTTGATAGGGAGAAAAAGAATGGACTCCTATTTCCCCATCACCACCCGTGAAAAAATAAAAATATTTACAGCTTATCCTCACAGTTTTTCTTTGTCTTTTAATTTACAAGATGCTGGAAAAAGTTTTCAGCCACTTACCAGAACAGTAGAATTGAAGTGAAAGTTGGCTTTCATGTAATGGCTGAAATGTAACTGGGCCATAGGCTAAATTGTCTTCTGGAAGTGGCTGTCTTGGAGCTGAAGTGTTCTGTTAATGCAGGCAGGAGATGCTTGTGCGTTTCCCACTTCTGTGGTGATGCTGGAGGGCACAAATGGTGTCCAGAGTAACCAGCTTCTCTCCTTTAAACCACAAAATGAAGTACACAGCAATGCACTGCACAGGAGCTCAGTCAGCACTGATCAGGTTACCTAGAGATCTGTCTTTATACAAAGATAAAGATAACTGTCATGTTACAGCAAGAGGGAAGGTGAGGGGAGGGGGAGCAAAAAGTGTCAATACTGTTAACTTTTAAAGTGCTATGGATTTTTTTCTCCATAGTGCCTATGAACAGTTGCTTGAAAAGAGAAGTAGATATTTATGTTTAACTCTACTTGCAATATTCTTTCTGTTGCTTAATAATAACAAATGCAGTAGTGAGATAGTCATCTAAAAATGTCAGTGAGAAGACCTCTTAATGTCCTGTGCTAGCTTTATGTGAAGGCTTAAACCTGTAGTTTTACTAGTTAGTTAATTGAACAAATTTCTAACGTTTGTACGTAAAAACCCAAAATGATCTAGGTAGGTACTTGCACGTGTTACTTTCATTCCCAATTAGGGAGCTGAAAAAGAGGCACTGACATGGAGCTGTGTTTGTTGTGTACCCCTGACATCTGGGAATTCATTATTTCATTATTGTTTTTATGATGTATTTCTGTTTTTGTAGAAACTTCCTTTCCTCGATGGTCCGTTACCCAGGGAAGCTTGCTTCTTATCTAAAGTAGGATGTGCTGCTTCAAAAACGTCGATGCTGAACACTCCCCAGGATTATGAAGGGGAACCACCTCCTGTGCTGACCAACGGTATCTCAGTTGGAGACACAAATGTGACGTCAGACGTGGACCAGAAAAACAAGGAGAACCTGGCTAATCGCCGAGACCTCCGTCTTAATGACAGTGTTGATGTTTTAAGCTCTGAAGCTAAGGATGGCAAGCCTCAGCACCACTGATCAGCTTTGAGAATTGTGCTCAGTGGAGCAGGTGCTTGTGAGACGTGGAGGATCTGTGACCCTGCCTGGGTGCAGAGCACCTGGCCAGCCTGCTAAGTGTTACTGTGTTTGTTTGCAGGGTGCTGTGCTCTCGCTGTAACGAGCGCAGTCCGTGTTTGGTTTGCATCATTTTGGGGCTAAAATGATGAAGATGCATACAGAGCTGCTGAGAAGGCTATCCTGAGTTACAGTATGAACCTTATTTTTAAGTGGAGGTATGATGTTTATTTTAAGGCTTAGAATTGTCTGGCAGTACTGCTATTTTAAGCCATCATGGCCAATTAACATGGGGTTTAGGAGTTGATGCAGTATTCATGATGGGAATAGGAGATACAATGCATTTATTCTCAGTGGTGGTGCAGGGTTATAAATATATATTCAGTTCATCTAAAAGTGGAAAAAAAAAAAAACCTTGGCTGCAAATGAATCTCTGCATGGACCTTCACCTTATGGAAGAACTGATTCATTTTTTTTGTTTCCTATGCACACTTGTTAAAAAACTGTGCCTTTTTATGGAGACCATTTTTATATCTAGCTGTGCAATGTAGTGGTATTATTTTAGTGTGGAGTGTACTATTTGTCTTTGTAGTCAGTATTTTTAAACAAAGTTTTATATCTGCTGCCACATTTCCCCTGGATCTGTGCTGGTCCCAAGTTGAGCAGCTTCTTTCTAAGCTGACCTTTGAAAGAGTGAGCTTTTATGGACCTCGTTTACTTTTCTGTGGGAGTGTAGCAAGCCACAGAGCCTGTAGCACGTGAATTTTTGACAGATCAGAAATGAGGAAATGTACGAGAAATACTGAAATTCATGTGGAGTCTTCCTCTTCTCTTAATTGGTGTTGGTTAAACTTCAGTGAGTAACTCATTCTTTTTGGGGTTGTTGTGCTTTATTCCGATCCTTCAATGAGGCAACTATAGATGAGGTGTATTCTGTTGTAGAAATGAGATGTAAAGTGATCACTTCTGATCACCCATTGAGTGATGATAGTGAATGTTAAAATTACGTGGGACCTTAGGTATGACAAATCTGCATTGTCAAGACCTGAGGGAAGGAACAGTTTCAGAGCATTGAACTTTGTAATTTTGTGGAGCTGGTGACAAAACATAAATTTATAGATCAGGATGTCACCCACTGTTGGATCAAGAAGTGAACATCTTGACTCATTATTGTGGCTCCATGTTGGGCTCAGTTCAGTGCTTGTGCTACTTGGTTCCTTTAATCTGCAGTGGAGATGCTGGTTGAAGTCAAAGGTTTAAAGGAGAAATATATTCCATTTATTCAATTCCAAAAGTTAATCTCCCTGGGGAAATGGATGGCCCAGAAAAGCTATCCCACAGTGCTTGTTCTGGACAGATTTAACCTATGGATGTGTTTAAATTGCAGAAACACTCCCCTTGATGCAGCTTAATTCAGTGTGCTTTTTTACTCTCCTTTGGACTATGTTGTTCAAATCAGGTGTTTAAATCAGAATCTCTATGATAAAACTTTAAAAATATTTTGTTTCAAAATCAACCCTCCCAATCTACACTGAAAAGTAGAAACATCCAGTTACTCCATAACAGCATTGTCATTACCGTTGTTGGTGTGCATACAACTTATGGTGAGGTGACTGGATAAGTTCCAGTGTTCAAGATGAACACTTTCAAGAAGAGAAGGAAAAAAAAGAAGAAAAAAATCCTCCTGTGTGGGAGGATTTCTTATCCCTTATCCCTCTGGGTAAGAAAATGTTTTATTAAGCATACCCAGAGACTCAAGTAACAAGGGTAACACCAGAGGAAAGCTGCTTTAGTGTCTACAGTGGCAAGGAAAAACTTTTTTCTACTTTTTCTAGTGTTACAGGTTTTTAAACCTTAAAAGTAATGTTTAACTTACAAAACAAGTAATGTTTAAGTCTGTTTTAAAAAGCAGCTGTTTTTAAGGTTTATAAATGTATGCTTGATTTAAAAGCTAAGTACATTAAGTACTGAACCTAGCTACACTTGAGCAAATGTACCCACAACATATTTTGAGCATCACAGCTACGTACTGCGTCATGCGAGCAGCTATGTTTATTTTGAGGGATGCTCGTTTCCAAATGCATCTTCTTTTAATCTCAAGGTTATCTGTTGTTTTGTCTCTGGGCTGTTAAAAAGATCTTATTAACATTAATCTAATCATGCTCAGCATTAAGCTAGATAGTCTGCCAGCCCTTGTTTGCAATATCCACCTATTCATCGAGCAGAGAGATTACACCCATGTCTTACTCTGGCTGCTCTAAATGCACAGGATTTAAAGTTCTGCCATAGACTTTCACTGGAAAGTAAGTTTTGTCTCTTCATAGTCTAAAGGCTCATTTCACATGTGTGCTCAGCAGTTTGGAGCTCTGTTCAAACAAGCCAGTAGATTTGCTCCTTTCTGTAGGTAGTAGAAGAGTAGTGAATGGCTTGCATAGCTTCTGAAATAGATAACTCACAAATGGTAAACGAGACCAAGGAAGGCAGTTCTTAGCACCAGTTATTCCAAATGTCAACAGGTTCTGTGCTTTTTGTAATGAAAACGGGATCATTGTAGGCAAACTTTGACTACTGAGGAGTTCAGATATGCCACTCGATAATCTTTAGATAAATACAAACATTTTGCAGAAGGTTTCTATGTTTACACACTGCCTTGTCTTTTGAATTAACCTAGATTGTCTTTTTTTCCCCAAGCGTAATGTTTGCTTATCCCTAAAATAGGACACTGGCGTCTCCACAGATCTTTCTGAGAGATGATATTTAGGAGCATACAACCCTGAAAAGATTACTTGATGCACTGAAAGTATGTAGGAGCTGTTAGTAATCAATGCACAGATCTGTACTTGGAAATGTAGAGCCTAGCTGAAGGGAGGGTGATGAGCTGTGGTCTTACAGTGTTTGGCATTAATGTATGTGAACTTGGCCAAAGTCTACAACGTACTAAAAATCATTCATGCTGGTGCTGTAAATTAAGGGAGTTGAAATATATTTTCAGGGTTTCTTGGAATTCATAAGATTATTTGCTTGAAAACTCATTAGCTTAGCTACGAGGGGTGTTTTTTGTTGTTGTTTTGAAGATGACTTTGTTTTATGACCAAAAAATGAACAGCTGTTCAAAGCACTGTAGTGTCCTCAGGTCTCTGGCCAACTGGGGTTGGCTTTCTGGAGTCTTGCGTGCAGCCTGTGTTCTGGATCCTGGTGCCCTGCTGGCAGTAGTGAGGGACTTCAGTATATGTTCCCTGGAAGTGTTAAGGGAAATTTAAAAGCTCTTAGATAGGAATCTCCTTATTTGAGCACTGTATAGGTGAGAAGTTCCTGTAACTTATTTATTCCTAGTGGATCATCTACCTGCGTGTTGCAAAGTCAATGAGTACTTTTTTATGGGGAGCTGTTAACTGAACAGTGGAACTTGCTGCTTTCCATTCGGATTCCTTTGCCAGGGATGAAGGAGAGATCTTTTTTGCTGTGGGTGGTTTCTGCTTATGCAGAACTTTTCCTTTTCTGGAGCGCTTCTTACTTGCTCTCTGTGGTATCGTGGTTAAATTCTTATATGTAGTCTCCAAGTCCTAGCAAGAGAGATTGCTGGCAGCTAAAGGTGTGCAGAGATCTGTGGGGTCACTGCCTTGAATTGGACCTTGGGCTGCAGGTTGAAATGACCAAGTTGGTGAAGGACCCAGCGTCTGTTGTTTCCATTGCGTTTAGGGATCACGGTCTGTGTTTGCGGAGTACCCTCGCAACTGGCAAGCCTGTAATGTGACGGGAAGTATTCGTAAGCTCTTCTGCCAGGTGCTGCTTTGTATCCTTTCCTGGTAAAGCTGGCATTTGGTAACTCCAGTGCTTACTCCCCAGAGGAGCAGTTTCTTGGCACTACTTTGTAATGATGATTAGTGAGCGACCAAAAAAATTGACTGTTGTTTCTCTTCTCCCCTTCACCACCACTTTGCATTGAAAGCTGGAATCTTTTTTGTGTGTGTGTGTTCTATTATTAGAAGCTGGGGCAATTTCTTGCTTACATGCTGTCCCTCTTGAGTGTGTAAGCATTTCCCATGTCTGAAATCCAGGCTGGGAGGAGATGGTCTGTTCTGAATGTAATAGTTTTGTTTTCATTAACAAGCAGCAGGTCCTGTTGAAGTGCATGTTCTTCTAAGTGTCTTCAGCACCAAAAGCAGCCAGGTTGGTGCCAGTTGCAGTCTGTAATTTGTTAGTGTAAGTATTTAAACATGCAGTGCTGTGTCCTTTTGGCATCTCCTGGACTACTGAAGCAATGCAGAAGGAGGGTAGGCTAAAAGGGTTGACCTAATTTCTTCTCATAATGTTGACCTGTGTGTATATGCCTTTGTATTTAATGTAGCAGCATACTACTGGAATAACTTGTAGCACTGGATCTAATCATGTGTATTGGAGCACACGTATGTACTTTTCATCACAAAGTGATCTTTGTAGGAACTTGCCTAAGCTTGTGTATAGTACTCAGCTGAAAATGTTAAATGTTTTTGCTGTTTCTGTGAGTTGCTATTTTGTCCTACTGTAACTGTTGAGGGACAGTTGTATAAAATTGTGTGTGATTAAATCCCATATTCTTGAATGTGCTGCAGTGGCTGTGCACATGAAAGTCATTTTAGTTAATGCACTGCTTAAAAACATTGTACCGTATTAAGAGGAGCACTGTGTCCTTTCTCTGAATGTATTTGTCTCAGAGTTACATTTGTATTACAGTATATTTTTATTTCTTAAAAAGAAAATATCAATACCTTGCCTTTTTAAAGGTGGTGATTGGTCTGTTTGTTAATTAAATTCAACACAGAACTTTATATCTTGAAATGTAAATTCATCTGAAGGCTCTTACGTAGCGAGTTGATCTCAATGAGTGTGATTTCCTTTTTTTTTTTTTTTTTTTTTTTTTTCTTCAGAGTAGAAAGTAGGTGACATCCCTGGTTTTAGGAGGGCCTGTTGGATACAGCACTGCTTGGTGCCTGTGCTTTTTTTTAACGGTGATTCTAATGAAGAGATGTTGAATCTTCATGTATTTCTCTACATTTTGTTGCGCTCAGATCTCTTTTTCTATTAAAAACTAATATTCTTTCCAGACTTCTTTTCCTGGCAGACTATCCCTCGCTCATGGGTAGGACTGTAAATACTTTGAATCTGCATGGCAGAGCAGAGCAGGCTGTTCTGGTACTTCTAAAAGATGTGTTTGGAGACTTGTGCTGTGTGAGAGGTGCAGAGAGGGGCTGGGGAGCACACCAAGTCACAGGGCTGTGCCTTGCTGACCTGTGTGCTTCTGCAGCAGAGATGGAGGAACCGGGTCAGTTTAGCACCGAAACACTCAGGCTTATGTAATAATAGCTGCCTGCTCTTCATCCCAGTTGGGAGGAGGGCAGTAAGCCCCTCAGCACCAGCAATGGGCCCAAAACCAACACCTGTTACCCAGCTGGTGAGAGCTTTCCACTGCACGGTGCATCCTAGAAGTGGATATTTATTTTCTGTGAATTAATGCCAAAAATATGCCTGACAGTTGGTTGTGTTCATTCTTCAGATGTTTGCTTTAAATTTTTGCTAATGTTAGATATTTCTAATGCTGTCAGTGAAATCTTAATTAAATGCTAGAGAAATCTAATTGGATTAGCATGGAGTGGATGTAGTATGAATGAAAGAGATAAAGATGTAATTTGCATTTTTGGGGAACTTACTGTCTGTGAGCGCCTTTGGTGAGGAGGATTTAAAACTTCCCTGCTTAAGCTTTAACTTAAGCTTTGAGGGGGTGGATTCCATGTAGAGTCTTGGTAGCAGTTTTGCTAAAGGCTTGTGGTTTTAAGAGCTCTAGGTTTTAATACACTGGGGATACCTTTCACACAATGAAAATACTGATCAGTAAACTTAACTGGAGCGCTGTCCTGAAGACAAGTGTGCTATTAAGACAGAAAAAACATTTAGCATGCTGTCTTGGTGAGGTTCAGGTTCCCATGTACCAAAGATCTTAGTGCTTGATTCATTTCAGTTCTGCACTGGAGCAGTAGTGCTCTGTTTCTTTGATAGCAATTTAACTTTGTACCCTTTTCCCTCCGTTTCAGCTGCCTTGCAGTTAATGATGCTGGCAGTAACTTGCTGGTGTTAAAGCTTCATGCATATGTGTGGAAGGACAAACTCATAACAAAGTATAGTAACAGGACTGAATCTTCACCTTAGTTATTCACCAGTGATGGGAAATGCATGCAATGCCTTGTGTGGGTCTGCACGGGTCAGTTAATGTGGAGCTCCTGGAAATAGTAAGTTCATCTCTCTGAAGTGAAGTTCTGTTCTAAATGTTTCTTTAACGACAAGTGGAAGGTGTATTGATGACAATTTCTATCATGTACAATCTTTCAATTTGAGTGTTCTCCTTTAATTAGTGTTTTCTTTCACTTGGGGATGAAGGAGGAGATGTGAGGGGACAAAAACAAAGTAGCCTTAGGAATAATAAATAAGAAAATAAGTAAGAGTAAGTCAGATCAGAGCCATATTTCTCATGTCTCTATTGCAGTGGCTTTGGAGAAAAGTGGATGCTCTTTACTAAAACACGCCCCTTTCCTCCCCCAAGAACAAAACAGATCTGGGAGCTTTGCTCAGCCATGGGAGAGAGGAGCAAGAAATACAGTGTGAGTAGGAATTGATCTTAAAAATGATATAAATAGCACTAATTTGGGAAGGGGGAAAGTCAGCTATGTATATCCAAAGCTAGCAGGTGCTGCTCTTGTCTCAGTCATCCTCACTGGTGAGGTACTTACAGCAGCTGAACAGACAAGACACTGAGCTTACCTGACACAGGCAAGAAACAGGGAGTGCATGTTCCTTTCATACCTCACTTCAGAACTTAACACTTCCTCTTGCTGTTTGTGGGGTTTGTTTTCGATTGGTTTTGTTTTTAAAAGCTGTTGGCAGTAAACATGGCAGTTCCTGCTGATCAGAGAAGCGGTGCACAACTGAGAGGTGGCTGCTGCATCTTATCTGCTTTTTCTGAGCAAACACAAAAATCTGCAGTTCTATTGAGCATGTGATTTGCCATCTCAGGGCCAAGGTGGTTTTGGGGGATGGCTCAGTTTTTGGTTTTACTTTGTCCCAAGGCTTTGGAATTAAACCCAGTGTATTTTAGTACTGCAAAATAAAAACAAATGCCTCCTGCTTCTCCCACAGATAACTTCTAAGCATTACCAGCCTGAAGCACGTTGAGTGGAGAATTCTGAGAGGAGCAGATTTATGGTGTTACACAGATTAACTTGCTTAAGAGTGGGTACGTGCTGAGTTTGGGTTCTGTATTTCAGGTCTTTAAGGTTCATATTCTGGCATCAGTTAATAGGTGCTGGCTTCAGTGGATTGAAAAAGAACAGGGTGCCTGGAAGGGAAAAAAGCATGGGAAGGAAGGAAGAAAAGCATGGGAACGCAGGGAGCAGCTGTCAGCGCCACTGTGCTTCTGTGGCTCAAGTTCTTTAAGGAATTATAGCTCATGGAGGAAGAATCACGAGTTTCATGGCTCCTCCTTCGGTTCAGTGAGTTCATCTGAGCTCACGATGATTGTAAGTACACAACGTATGTTCATGCATCCTTTAGACTGTAAATGCCGAAGCTCGCCCGGCAGCTGTCGCCGTGCGGGTAGGAGCAGCATGGGATGTGTGCAGGTGTTCGTGCCCTCTCGTGGCTAAAATCTGAATCTCAGTGCTGCTGGGGATTGTCACCAGAGCCACTTCTAAGGGAGTGACTGCAGGGCAGACGGCAGCAAGTGCCAGGAAGCTGCAAGCAGGTATTTTATGGGCACAGGAGTAAACCCCAAGTTTGAATTGGCTCTTGTGTTCTGTTTTGCAGTGATTTACAGTGCAAGAGAGGAGTCAGAAATATCCCCACACAATAAATGCTCGTTTCAGACCTCGAGGACTGCTATTAATCCCTAATCCCTGTAAAGTTATTTATTTGGTAAGATTGAGTGCTGAAATTTCAAATCTGGTTGCTTTGCAGTGTTAAGTCAGAAAGCTCATTAACTTTGTTCAGCTGTGTTAATAACTAATCTTTCTGAGAGCAACTTCATGGAGCAGGATTGATCTTCCAGACAACCTCCTTGATTGACATTAAATGTACACCTGTCCTTTAATTCTTCCCCAATTAATGGACAGCTGACAAAGGAATGTCTTTTCCTGGAGCGTGTGTCAGGTGACACAGCCTGGGGGGAGCCCAGATAGGAGAGTCCTTCATGACCTGCCTTCTCAGCCTTCCCCAGAGTTGGAAGTGTTAGGAAGCTTAACAGGAACAGGTCTGACTTATCAGCCACCTCTCCTCAAGCTCCTGTTTGGAGCTTATCTGAAGCTACTGGTTGAAATATTCATGCAAGATTCTGTTTAAGGTGGCTCTTCAGCTGTTAAAGGAGCATAATGAATATTTCTATTTGCTCTTGTCCGGTTGAATGATGGATTTATTCAGCAAGTACTTTCAACTCCTTGCTTTGTTAGTATTGGGTTTATTTATCACTGCTCCTTGAGGGGGAAGGAAAAAAAAAGTTGGTGGTCTTTCTAAGATTTCTTGGTTGAAAGCAGCAGCAGCAATAAAAGAACATGCAATTTATCATTAATTTTTTCCATTCAATGGTTTCCCTTTCACGTCTAAATTCCTTTACAATTTCCCGTGTTTCATATTTTTCAAAGTATATTGATTTTGTTATCTGTATCTTTTTTCTCTCCTTTATAATCTCTGCCTTTTTAATTGCTGCTTCTATTTCTTTGTTTTGTTGAATGGCTTTAGAGTCAGGGTTGGCTTTTCTGACTGCAGAATCCTAGTTGTGATTGCAACCTCTTGATGTTTAATGAATACTTAATTCTCAGCTTTTGTCACGATGTTTATCCATGCTGCTTCTCAGTAATTTCATTCACAGTCTTGACCTCAGGAAAGGGATCTTATTGAAGTAACAGAATATTTTAAGTGAATTTGAAGAGAGGGAAACTGCAAGTAAGCCAAAAGTTTAAAGCCTACTATTATTTAACATTTCTTGCTCTTCACACTTTTCACAGTGCATCTACAAACTCACCAGAGTGTGGTGGGAGGACTTGAAAAATATTTTCCCAAGTCCCCTGATTTTAGTTTGTGCAGTAGTGGAGATTTCTCTGCTGGGTAACTTGGTTTCTTTCTTATCTAGTGCTACTGATAGTGCTGCTTCAAACCATCAGACCACTCCTGCTCTGCTGCTGAGAAGTTTGGAAAAGGTTGAGGGGGAACTGGGTAAAATAAGATTACACTCACCAGCTGACAGCTTTTGATAAGACAGCCTGCATACTTCTTCCTCTTTGTTTTGTTTGCCCCCACAAAGTTTTCTGCTTTACTATGCACTTAAACTGCATAATCTTATAGAACCAAGTAAGTGACTTATTTTTGCAGATTTAGATGAGAGGGGAGCTTGGTCATTTTATTGCCGTGAAAGTGGAAAAAGCATTTGAGTGTGCTGTGAAGAGGAGAGCTTTTGGACAACGGGCAGCAAGCAGCATACTGTGGAAGCCAGTGCTACTATGGGCTGTCCTGGCAAGGTACTGCCTGCTGGGCTGGATCACAACAGGGACTCAAAACTGAGAAGTTCCCTGCGATTTCAGCAAGGAAACAGTGAAGCAAATTAAGATGGTTCCTGGTTGGAGCAAATGCCCCTGGTCAAGCAACCTCCTGCACCTGTCTGAATCTCCCCCCTTGCTGCCCCTCTCTATATTTACCCAGTGGGAACTTTCCAAGAATGGAAGTGGGAAGATAAATGCTTGTGGGGGCTAAATTTAGCCCAGGCTCCCTGGCCCTGCTCCCTGTGGTGGCATTTCAGCTGTGAGCTTGACAGCCTGCGCCCTTCCAGTTGCGCAGAGTGGATGTCCATCCCTGACAGAGCAAGGGCTCTCTTTCTCTTCCCCTTTTTTAATTAAAACCAAGGAAGAATTCTCCATGGGAGAGCATCTGCTTTGCCTGTCTTGGCTGTGAGCATCACTTGCCTCGCAGAGGTAAGGCAATAGCGTAACAGCGTGTGGGCAGCTTGGGGTAATTGGAGGTAATTTGTTAGCCAGGATTTTGAAAGCGTGAGTATGAACTCACACATGTTCTTTTTGTCTCTTTCAGCCCTAGCTGTAACCTCTTTTCTGGGTCCACAGGTGGTGAATGATGTCCTTTAGCCCAAGAGATGACAGCTCTTTCTTTTTTTCTCCCTGGATCAGGATTAATAACCCTAATGCCTCAGGTCCTCAAACTACCCCTCCCCACACGCTATTAGCAGTGTTGGTTGGGTGACTTCAAAGCCCCAGTTCTTGGTATTAGTGTGTCTAATGAATAACAATAATGTATACTTCCACTTATTTCAACAGAGATGGATTGGGTTAATTTAACAGGTGGAAATGCAACAGAGCTTTGCCTTAATCAGCTGCCATCAAACTTGCTCTACTTAACCCAAAAATAGAGCTGCTGAGATGGCTTGGCACTGGGGAGCTCCCTGGGCTCACCTCTCCTCTCCATCAAAGGCTGATGTGGGACACATCTCCTGTGGCTTTTCCTTGCTACCAGCAGATGCACGCTTGCAGAACAGGGCTAATTGCTCAGTGCAGCTCTCTCCTGTGTCAAGGTGGAGGTGATGGAGCCTCTCCTGTAGGAAACCTGAGTTACTGCAGGGCTGCCATGCCACAAATTCTTCTGTCCTTGACAGGCAGTGTTTCTACTGCATCTTTTTGTGCTAGTGCCACCCTGCTGCAGGGCTGGGCCCTGCAAATCCCCAGGCTTTGGGCCTGGCTTGTGTGTAACACTGTCAGGTGCCCCTCTCTTTTCTCCTTGCATGGCCAATGGAAAATCCTCAGTCCTTCCTGCAGCCCTGCTCCTTGTGCTGAAGCAGGCAGGAGAGCGTGCACTGTGCTGAACTGGGATGTTAACAGTTTAAGGAAGTGCAGTGCTGAAAGTCTTTAACACGGCCATACTCACCTTAACTTCATCTTCTATTCTGAAGTCCTATTTTGAAATTTAATCCCTTTAGAACTCAACTGGGTGTAAAAGCTGAGTGCTTGTTTTTGTGTGCTCTTGAGCAAAATCCAGTAATGCTGTCATCTCTTGGATCATTTGAGCATTCCATAGGTTTCAGTATATTCAGAAATGCAGCTGCAGGTGAAGCTATTTGCACAGTGCTGCTCAATATGAAGCAGAATAAATTCTTTTTTTCCTCGTGGTCTTTTGTCAGGCACTTATGGGGCACAGCTGGATGGGGAGGTTTCTGAGGGTTCTGGGAAAATGGGTGGCTTTATTTACGAGCTGGGTGCAGAATGCTCACAAAAGTCTGTGGCCATACAGAAGCCTTCTTGAGATCTGGGTTTGAGTATCCCATGAGTGGTCCCATACCCTTTATCACCTCTGGGGACAGCAGTAAAGCTGTAAACTAAAGTACTAAGTGGTTTAAATGAAAAGATCTGAGTTCACCCATGCAGCCTTTGAACTTCAACACCAAATTATCTGTTTTGGCACATTGTTGATTGCAACATCTTAAGGGGAAGTGGCCCACTTGAGTACTACAGAGATGTCTTCAATCTTTACATTAATACTTGACCAGCGTGGATTTTTTCACCTATGGAGGCAGCAGGGTATGCATGTCAGAAATATAATAGGGTTGGTTTTTTTTTTTTCCAGAATCTTCCTTAAATGTGTAACAAATAATAATGAAAAGGTGAGGGTGGTGTCAGAGGGACCTGGTTCTCACCCTTGTTGTTGTCCCATAGACATCAGGTTTTACTGCTTACAATGAAAGTGGTGCTCAGAAGACAGGCAAAAAAAATGAGCTTAATGGACATCACTAAGATTTTCTCCATGCTCCAGCCCAGAGAAGATGAAGATGATGGTGAAAGTGAGGAGCTGAACCAAGTGGTATCTGAGGACGATTACCAAACTCTTGACAAGCTCTTGCACCAAGACCGGTACAAGAGAGTGATCAACAACAGGAGTGGCTGGGGTGTTCCCAGCACCCCGCTGCGCCTGGCTGCCTCCAAGGGCCACCTCAGGAGCCTGGAGGTCCTCCTGTCTCATGGGGCAGAGGTGGACAGTCTGGACGTGAAGGCACAAACCCCACTTTTCACAGCAGTCAGCAATGGCCACTTGGAGTGTGTGAAAGCGCTGCTGGAGGCAGGAGCTGGTCCCTCTGGCAGCATCTACAACAATTGCTCACCGCTGCTGACCGCAGCTAGGGATGGGAACGTTGAGATTCTGCAGCAGCTCCTGGAGCATGGTGCAGAGACCAATGTCCACGCCAGGGTGCCTGAGTGGGCTGCCAACTCCACTGCTTGTTCTGGTCCACTTTACCTCGCGGCTGTCTATGGGCACCTGGAATGCTTTAGGTTGCTGCTGCTCTATGGTGCTGATCCCAACTACAACTGCACTGATGAGAGGATGATCGCGCGCATCAAGGAGCCCAAGACTCTGTTGGAGATCTGCCTGAGGCACAGCTGCCGGCGTGAGTTCATCAAGCTGCTTCTTGACTTTGGAGCCAATGTGTATTTGCCAAACATCAAGAAGATAGCACCTGGTAGTGAGGGCCTGGAGCTGCTGTTGCAGGCAAGAGGTAATCTGTGTGCGTGCCCCCGGGGCTTATATGGGGGCAAGTTGCTTCAGGTCACCTTCACTTTATTTCTACTTCCCATTAGAGAGGGGAGAGATTGGCTTAAGCAAGTTTTCTTGCAAGCTTTGACCCTCTTTGCAGCTTCACTTGAGTGAATGAGTCTCTCTGGTCTTAAACTATTGAATATTATCATTCTTTTACTCTGAACGCTTATACCTACCTCCCCCCAGTGATAGTGGTTTTCACAGTAAGAGCACTAAAAAGCTCCAGTATGGTGCATGCAAAGGATGAGGGTGTAACAAATTTGCAGAGAATAGGTCCAGCACTGGTAATGAAACATGATAGCTTAGATACACATTGCCTCACAGAACTCCCAAAAGAAATGGTTGGAATTTAGGTGGGAGTATCACGGAAGGACTTGTTTGTAGTATCTGCCAGCTTCTACTGCTGGCTGTTGCTGGAGACAGGTTACCCTACTGGAGGTCTTTGGGTGACGGTGCAGCTGCTGGTTATGTGGTTGTCCTCCGAGTTGGATTCACCTCACTCAATGTCTGCTGCTTGTAGCAATTTCACAAAGCTACTTTAAATGAGTGTTCTCACTGCCACTGGTGCTGATCTGGAGCACATGGTCTTTCCACAGGCTGGTATGCCTGGTTAACATAAATCTGTGGGGTTAAATACTGCTTTTCTCCATGTCTCTCTTTTTCTGCTGCTTACCATCATCTTTCCTGTGCTGGCTAAGTCCAGGGAAACTGCACTTATTTCAGCATAAATCAAAATTTCTTTCTTTATATCCAATTCCCATGAAAATACCCTGTGGCCAACTGTGAGCGTGACCAACCCCAGCAAAAACACTTGGTTTAGGTGCATCAGTTCTCCCACTGCTGACACCACACAAGCTCTCCAGCAGGGTTGGGTATCCTGAAGGTCTGCAGTGATGATCTTGTTCTACCTTCCTTTTCTTTCCACAGCTCATCCCAAATCCCTGATGTCTCAGTCTAGGCTGGTGGTGAGACACATCCTGAAGCAGGCTGGCCGTGCACATGCCCTCAGAGAGCTGGACATTCCACCAGTGCTGGTGAGCTACCTCCAACATCAGCCTTAGCAGAGACCATGGAAGACACCTGCCCCAGAAACATGCCCAGTGCCTGAATTAAGCTCCTCTGACGCTGCTGTTGCACAGCACAAAACAGATGTGAATTTGTGGTTAAAAAGTTTTGTATTTTTTTTTTTTCTTTTGCTTGCAAAGTGTCTCTGAAACCTGTATGGAAAGATAGTGAGAGAAGGAGGAGAGAAAACCAGGAGTCTTCAGCTCCTGCTGTGCACCAGGCATATCAGAGTGATGGCAGAGATGGAAGTGAAGCTGCAGGTTGTTCCTCAGCTGTGTAAGATCTGTTTCCCAGAGAGGTACTTTTAAAGGTACTTCCTTGGTTGTGCAGCCTGGTGAGAGCAGCAGGAGCCTGTTTCAGCCACATTCAAGTGCCCTAACACTACCTAGATGTGGCTGTCACTTCCCCTGCACCCCTGTGCCAAGCCCTGACACCGGGTAAACGCAAAGGCTGTTCCCAGCAGCCATGCTTGCAGATGACTCGGGCAGAAGTTGCACTTCATGTTCCCAGACAAAAATCCCTGAAGGCTGAAATCCCACTTCTCTGCTCAAGGAGTATCATTAAATGCCATTTTACTCTTACTGAAAGTGATTCACTTTACCGCTGAGGGCTGAAGCATCTCTCTTGCCTGAGTGCCTATGATAGTGCAGGATTTTAAAATTAAAAATGTATGCTAATATTTTTATTAAACTGTTGTGATCTGTTTGGTAAAATATTGTTAAACTGATCATGAAAGAGACTAGAAGCCCAGCCCATGTTATCTGGAAGTGACCGTTATGCCTGGACGGCCTTCATCAGGGATACATCCTGCTAACTGCTAGTTCCTTCACTCCAGCATTGCTGTTGAAATGAAGGCAAAGGGAAGAGTGTGTGCTTCCAAACACCCTTGGCAGAGTGGGCTGTTGGCTTTGGTTCAGACTTCTGGTCACTATCAAGCTCCTGCAAAATGTCAGTGTGACAACAGCTCTGCACAGGTTGCTGTCTGCAAAACACAGGTACGTCCTGCATTTCAAAGGTTGTGGAGTCTATTCACTAGGCTGTAGGAGGTCTTTCATCTGGTGGGTCTTGCTCTCCTCCAGTTAGCATAAGGCAGCCTCTTTCCAGGAGAGGATTTAACACCACAAGAAGTCATTCCTCTATCAGCCCGCTCACACGTGGCAGCGCCAGCAGCAACAAATCCCCATGGCAGATGCCCTCCACTTCCAAGGCTGTACTGCTGTAGCTCTCTATTTTGCTGCATGTGCTGGGCTGGGCACTCAGCTGGTGCTGTGATCTTCATTATTTCAGTCTGAAATGCCCTAACATCCCAGGAAGTGTAACATCATGGGGATTTCACAGGGTGATTATTCTGTGTTGTAGGCTGCCCTGAGCAGTACCAGGCCATCCTCTGAGGTTAGCTTGCGTTGTGTGGGAATCCTCCAGCGGCTTGTCCACCACCAATTCATCTTCAGTGTTAAAGGTGGAAGAGTGAAGTTTGTTTCCTTTGCAAAGGCTGATAAGGCTGTGTGATCTTCAAGCTCTATCTATGCAGCAGCATGCACTGGTGCTGCAGCTGAGCACATGTAAATAACTCTTGTGCTACTCTTGTTCTAGTCCTTAATTTAAAATCCTGGATGGAAATGAGGGCTTAGGTCCTGATGTTGGATTTCCAAACTGTTCTGAAAAGGGCTGGAGTCACCCAGGCGCACCTTTCTCCTCCACCAAACCACTTGTTCACGTGCGGTGGGCTAAGAAAGTTCGGGTTTGGGGCTGTAGGAAGGGGAGCGCAGCTGAGCCTCTGCTACGGGGCTTCCATAGCGGCTGAGCTGTGTCTGCGGGGCCGGGAAGACGGAGGACCCCGGCCCCACACCGCGACCCCCGGGCCATGCGCAGGCAGATAGCGAGTGTCATAACGGGAATGAAATTGACTATTTGCACGGCCGAAAAACGTCATGTTCTCAGTAATCACACCGAGCCAGTACCAGCCGGTGGCCTCGTGCCAGCTGCCCATCTTTATTAATTACCGGACGTTTCGTGATCAGGAGCGGTGCCGCGAGCAGCACGCACGGCACCAGCCGCTCCGCCTTCCTCGCTTTCTGACGCACCTCCTCTCGTTTCTGGCTCACGGCGGTTCAGCTGAGGGCGACGAGCGGGCAGCGAGGCTCGGCCCTCCGCGCGGAGCGGCCTTTCTCCCCGCCCCGCCGTGTCACAGCGCCCGCCCCGTCACGGCCCGGCCCCGCCGCCACGCCCGGCCCGGCCCCGCGGCTCTGGCTGGCGCCGCCCCGTCCGTCCCGGCGGCGGGCAGGGCCGTACGGCGCCGCGCCGCGCCTCCGCCGAGCTCCGATCGCGGCCCAGCGCGCCGGTAAGTGCGGCGAGGCGGCCATTGTGGCGGCGCGGCCCCGGGGCTGACGGCGAGCGGAGCCGCTTCGCTCCTCCCCGTGCTCGGCGCTCTGCCCCGCCGCTCCGATCCGCGGCGCTTCCCGCAGCGCGGCGCCCGGGGCCTGGCTGCAGCCCGGCGTGGCGGCGGGGCACGGAGCTGCTCGGCCCGGGTGCGTGGGACGGCGTGTCCGTGGGAGGGGGGCTGAGGTGGGGCTGCGCCGGGCTCCGCTTCTGAGAGCGGGGCTGGACCGGGCCGTGCTGCCGCTGGGCTCGGCGAGCCCCGCCGGGAGCTGCCGTGCTCCCGTCCTCGCCTTTCCTCTGGCGAGTTCCGCGGGCAGCTCGTGGGAACGCGACAGGCCCGGCTGCTCTGTGTCCTTCCATCTCTTCGTCCTCCTGCAGAGCCCAGCCTGCTGAAGGGCTCCCAGAGGCGGAATGGCTGTGGGGTGCCCTGCTGAGAGCGGTGGACGATCCCGTGGGTTTTACGAGGTCCTCGGAAAGAGTTTGGATGAGGGCTTTGCAGCGGGGCGCGTTGTGTTGTCAGATGTGGACCTGCATTCTTGGCTGCCTTTCTCCCCATCTGGTGTGACCCAATGGATGCTGTGCCGGTGCCCTGTCTTGAAAAAAACAGGTATCTGCGAGCCACAGATAGGAAAGCGACTTGTCATGTGGCTTTGTGTAAGGTGGAAATAACTGCATCTTAGGCTTCTGCTGGAGCTGCTGGGCAGCGCTGGTGTTCAGTCAACGACGAAGCCCCGAAGCCAGCGGCCTTCCCCCAGAAATAGGGTGGCTTTGACTTTTTGTTGGGAGCATCTCTTTTCCTTCTAGGTTTCTGTCTTTCACATCCAAAAGCTGAACACTGGACACCATGAGGTGACGGAGAGCAGCAGGGACAGAGTGTGTGCAGAGCGAGGCACCCAGACAGCCAGGCTGGAGCAGGAGAGGCGCAGGAATGCCTCCGTGGGAGGGCTCTGCCTTCTAATTCAATAGCAGCCTTAATGGAGGCATTGTGAGCTCCTCGGGCGGAGCTGTTAAACTTACACTCATCTTGTAAAAGCGTTCACTTGCATGTTTGTTTTTCATGTGGTTACTACTTGCAGTTGTGGCGGCTGTGATCTCTGTGGAGGCTGAAGGCGCAGTGCTCCTGGCTCATCCCGAGCTCTGTGCCTCTGCTGCTGTGGTAGTGTGGGTCAGCTTCGGTTGAGCTGAAGTCCTACAGTAAGGTGGGGTCATAGTGAACTGAGGGGACTGCTGATTTGGGAGCATCTCTGGTGTGTTTTCAGGTGTTTGGGTGCTGCTCAGCTGTTGTCTTCTTGCTCCACTGCTGAGTGTAGTCTGTGGCAGCTGGGGGCTGGAGCACAGATGTGCACAGCAATGTTTGCCCACATCTCTCTCTGTGCCTGTCAGTGTGCTCCAAACCCATTGGCCTGGTGGCAGAACATAACGAAACGCAAAATGATTTTCTTTTACAAAAGGTGAGATGGAAACTCTGAGTGGGGGAAAGCTGAGGTTGGTGAATGGCACGCTGCCCATCTCTCCCCTTAAAAACAAGGCCCTGCCACACATGCAAGTGCATTGTGTCCACCTACGCTGTAGCATTTTGCTCACCATAGGACCCAGCCTGCCTTATTAAGTATGTAAATGCAGCACACTAATTGCACCCTGCTGGGGTAAGAGTCGGCATGTCCTGCTGTGGATGTGGTCACACCAGGAGGAAAGGCCGGGGATAAGCAGCACCAGCTCCAGGCACACAGATACCTGCCCACATGGTGCTGCACGTCGGTGTAATTATTGCAGTGACAAACAACTGGAGAAAATCACAGCTCTGAGTAAAGGAATTTTACAACTATAAAGCTTTTGCTAAATCAGGCCTCGGGATTGAAACTTTGAAGTGCTCTAGTTGTCTTTGTTTCTGAGACAGAATGACATTAATACGCGGCTTTCCGACAAAACGGTTTCTGTGGCATGCTAGTTTTACTGTAACAAAAATCATTAGCACAACAGTTTATTTGAGGATAGTGGCAGCACGTTTTAGCAGTTCCGTGCCTGTCGGTATTGACAGCTGCAATAACATCCCTCTGTAAACTGAGGAATTAATGGCACGAATATGCAGGAGTGTCCTGGAAAGGACTGCTGTTTGTTTGTAAGCAGTGCTTGGGGAAATGAGATGGAGCGAAGTTTCCATGTGGGGCTCACAGAAGGAGCCGGGCTGTGCTGTTCTGGTGGTGCAGGGCTGTGCTGTGTGTGCCTGGGGCTTCGGGGCACCATGTGCATTTCTTGCTGCCTCTGTTTGCAAAGGCTTTGATTTCTGTTGCTGCGTAGGGAAAGACCGTGGGATGGCTCAGGGAGTTCAGAGCGTGTAGTGTGGGGGGAGTTTGGAGGGTTTGCTTGGCCTAGGGAATGAGAACTGCATGTAGGGGTGAGGATGCTGTGGGTTGAATGCTGCTGAAGGAAAAAACAGCATGTAACGTGTAAGATAAAGGATGTATAAAATGGCCACGGATAAAACTACATTGGAAAATGGAAGATGGTTTGCGATTCTCAGGGCCGTTGACTTCTGGGGCAGGCTCAGAGTGCTCTGGAGAGACGCTCCCAACTGGTTTGTGGAGGAGCGTGGGGTCAGTGGGGAGGGATTGCACAGCTGCAGCAGGAGGGAGACTCGGTCCCTGGGGACGTACCCATCCCGCTGCAGCGTCACAGCGAGTTCCCTGCGTCTCAGCTGAGACCCTTCCCAGGATGGTAGAAGGATGTCTTTTGTTTGTATGTGCGTTCAGAATGTGCTGAACTGCTGCTTGAACACATCGTGCTACCTGAAGATGTCTGGAGCAGGCGTGCACCCTGCCACGCTGCTGTGCTGTGTTCTCCCAGCCACTGCCCTGACTGGTGCCAGACGCCTCCTGCTGCACGGGGCTTCGTGTGCCTCACTGTGCCTTTGTCTCCATCACTCTGCACCATTGTATGGGCAGTGAGACAGATGGGGCTCATTCCCATTCAGAGCTGGGACCCAGCTTGTGTGGCCTGCTGTTAGTGAGGCGTGCAGCTCCTGCAGGGAGTCCTGGGGATGCAGCCCTTGTAGCACCGTGCCCGGCTTTGCTCTGCACGTCTCTGCATTTCCAGCATGGGGAAGACGTGCCATGTTCTCCATAGAGGAGGGAGAAAGAAGCCTGATGTCATGGTGTACAACACGTGGCCTGCTGGAGGAGGCTGCTGTCAGGATCGCACGCTGCCAGCGCTTCCCAGACTGCTGCTGGGGAAAGTGGTTTAAGGATGAGAGCAACCTGTGAGTTAGGGTGAGGGGATGCCTCGTCTGACGCCAGCCCTACAACCAGCATTTAGGCAGTTATCCTGGATTACAGAAATCCGTGCTCTTGCCGTGAGTGCTTCTGCATCCTAATCCTGGCGACAAGACAGAAGCTCCCCTGTGAGTTGGGTAAGTCCCTTAATTTAATGCCCCGTCTCCCATTTGTAGCATCAGGATAACGTGCCTGGTTTCTTGCTGAGAATTAATTGATCGTAGCTTGTCTTTGCTGATGCCTGGGAGAATTAATTGATCGTGCTCAAGTGTCTGCCTCCCATTCTGACGGCTGTACTGCCTGTGTGCTCCCAGCTGACCACATGAGAGCTGCGGGAGAGGGCACTGTTTTGTTGCGCTCGGGCTCAGTGGTTCTTGCTGTTCTGGAAGTTCTCTGTTGTGACGTGGAGGAATAGAAAGCAGCGGGTGGATGAATGCTACCTGGTGTCGTGGTGTTTCATTGCAGGCAGACGTTTTCATGGCAGTTGTCAGGATCTGAGAGAATTGTGCAGAGCCCAGCTGTGCAGCTCTTCTGCAGAGCAGGGAACGGGTGTGTTCTGTGGGGCTGTCCCCACCACGGATGAGGGTAGCAATGTGCTGTGCTCTGCACTAGGGGTCAGCAGGGGATTCTGGGGGGCTCTGGCCCTGCTGAAAGTCATGCAGCCAGGGTGGAGTTGGGTGAGTCCATTGATGGCAGTCGGTCACTCACACCAGCTAATCTCTGGTGCAGCACAAAGAAGGGATTTAACATTCTGCTTACCGTAGGCAGTGTCAGTCTGCATGAAGGAGAAAGGCTTGATGAGCTGCCTAAGGCCTGTGGTGGGTTTAAGGAATAAAACAGGGCCGTTTTCCTAAGTCTTTTAGGTGCAGGCTGTGAGACTCTCATCCTCTACCTCATTTCTGTTTTTGTTGAATGCTGAGGTGGTTGTGCCTTTTCATGGATGCTCTTAAAAGTCTCGAGATCCCAGCTGAGGACAAAGCAGGCCTTTGCTTTAGCTGGTGCTGGGGTGGATGGAAGTTGTCCCTAGTATGGAATCATAGGAACACAGAATGTCCCAAGTCGGAAGAGACCAATGGATACTATTGAGTTCAACTCCTGGCTCCACACAGAACCACTCAAAATTCAGACTCTACTTCTGAGAGAATTGCCTTAACACTTCTAGAACACATCCTCAGTGCCATGGATGTGCTGGAGGAGGGGATGCGGTGCACAGCACTCACTGCTGGAGAAGCTTGTTAGCAGAGGTGCTTTGTCACAGTTGTACACTAAGAGCCCCAAGCTCTGGCCCAGGTCAGCCTCTTGGCACCGGCTGCCTGCTCCCCTGGCAGTTTCAGACATGCCCTGCTTCTACCTATGGCTAGAGCAGGAAGCTGTGTCACCCCAAGTACAGCCAGATCTACCTCATCCCGCTGGCTGCCTCAGGGAGCTGGGCACAGGTGAAGTGCTGTCTTTTACTGTTGTGATTTGTATATGTTTCTTTCTGACCCCGTTTTTGCATTCCATCAATTGTGTGTTTGCCCTTGGTGACTTTATTGTTCTGGCATCCATAAATAGCTGTGTGGTCACAGCAGTGAGCATCTACTGATGCCAGTGCTGATGTGGAGCCAGAGCGAGCTTATTTTCAAATTGAAGTCTTGTTCCTGTTTCATTTTTCTACTACTTTAGCAATGCACGTATACAGATGTTTGCATACTATTTTCTATTGATCCTATCTGAACAGGTGTCTCTAGAGAGGCTCTTTGGAGGCTCCAGAAGAATCCTGGAGTCACCCCAGACAGGCTTTGGATCTGCCCAGGAGTGCAGAAGTGCTGTTTGTCAGAGCTAGAGAAGCACTGGTTGGCCCCTGGGATGCTCTGGAGAGGCCCTGGAAGCCTCAGAGAAAGGGCAAACTGTGCTGTCAGGGATGTATAAGGTGGTTAAATCCGCCTCTGTCAGCAATGGCTGTAAATACATCCCCTTGTCTCCAGCCTCTAGGTGAGTGTCAGAGCTGTTCCAGGGCTCAGGGTCATGCAGCAAGGTCCCAGCTGAGCATCCTGCTGGCTGCTGTCAGGGAATTGTGTCAGGCACTCACCCACAGCACAGTTACATTCAGCAGGCCTGAATTCCACCTACGCCTTGCTCTCTGTTACCTCCAGCTGGCTCTGTGCCCGCAGGGCTCGAGCAGCCAAAAGAAACATCAGGCACGGGCACAGCCCCTGGGAGCAGTGAGCTGGGGATCCGGCTGTGCTGGGGCTCTGTGCCCCACTGCAGGCAGGAGGACAGGTCAGCCTGCAGCGTTGGGAGCAGAGCTGCGTCCCGCCCCATCTGTTTTCCCAAGCCACTTATTTTAGTGAGGAGGGTGAACACCAAGGTTATCATTAATTATGGAGGCAAATAAATACTGCGCTACTCTTGTATGGGTTCCCAAGGCTTGAGAGCAAACCTCACATCGTGGGTTGGCTGTTGGGTTATAGGAGCTGAAAGCCATCATTTGGGTGTTTTTCACTGAGATCTCTGGGAAGCTGTCCTGGCCTTGGGCTGATCAGAGCTAAGCCTCAGGTATTGCAGCTCAGCGGTGCATTACAATTCTCACTGGATTTATTTTCTCCAATCTTAATTCTGGAAAAGAAATATTACTGTTTTATTTCTGCTGCTATTAACATCAATCCAGGATGAAATTGAAAACCTACCTCTCTCTGCTTTTGAGATTATCTGATCAGGGTGGTTTATAATAAGTATTTCTAATGCAGTTTTATCTTGCTTGACAGATGATTTCGAAAACAATTGAAATTTAGTGAGGAAAACAAAATATGGTAAATGGCTGCTTTTGCTGGATGCGCAGTTGCCATAAGGGCTGCTCTCTGGCTTGACTGTCCAGATGCTTCCTGTTTGGTGCTATGTTTGGGATGGCTGGAAGCAGAGTTTGGTGTGTCTTGGTCTCTCTCCCTTTTGGAGATGCCCGTGTTTTCTGTGCTGACAGGCAGTTGCTAACAGAGCAGAACCTCAGCGTCTCTGAGAAAGGTCGGAGGTTGAATGAGGTGGCTCAGGGCGCAGGTCTACCTGTCCCTGTGATGTGGTGCTATTGCCAAAGGCTATAGGTGGGTTCTGGAGAATTCAGAACAGTGACGTCTTTGTGCAGAATTCTAACAGGTAGGAGGTTTTTGCAGCTGTAGTTGCAGGTGGTGATGTAGCTCTTTGCCTTGCTACACCTATGTATCACTCACTGCTGTCTCCTTATCTCTCTCTCCTTTCTTTTTGCTTTAGATCAGCCACGATGCTTTCGTCCCTGTGCCTGCAAGAAGATTCTACCACCATTGTTTCCAGCTAGAAACACGCGAACTGAGCAGCTGCCATGGAAACAGGCTGCACAGAGGAAGCTGCCAGGACCCGGTTGCAGTCTGCAGCATGCAGGCAGTGCAAGGGCGGTGAGCAGCAGCCGGAGGAGAACGTTGAGCAGCTGTCCCAGCAGAGCGATGCCTCAGCCGTGGCTGCAGAGCAGCAGCAGCTCCCTGCACCCTCTGGCAAGCTGAAAAAAACTGCTTTCAAGTTATTTGGAGGGAAGAGGAGTATATGTACACTGCCGAGTTTCTTCAGCAGCAGAAACAAAGGCCAGGGGAAAGGAGCTTCTAAAAAGGGGCTCAGTAAAAGTAAGACCCACGATGGGATCAGCGGCACTGCATATGATGAGGGCAGTGGGGCACAGTTGGAAAGCCCTTCAGATGGAAGCAGGGATTCCCATCCTTGCCTGCTGCCAAGCTCCCAAAGCGTTCATGTGGCCATAGACAGCAGCATCAAGTTTGATTTTGGCAGGCAGGATGGCTCTCCACCAGGGAGTATTGAGGGCTATGAGAAGAAGCCCAACGGAGACAAGTCATCCTTCCCCAGACCAAAAAAAGGCCTGAAAGGACTTCTGAACAGCATCCGGCGTCACCGTAAGAGCAAGATTGCTGAGTGTGAGAAAACAGAGCTCTCTGAGTGGCCTGGGGATTCGGAGGAGACCAGCAAAGCTCAGGGCACGAAAGCGGAAACTCCTGGAGCTGTGGAGGAAGGAGGACCCGGGTCTGTCCCTCTTGCTGCAGCCTGCCCAGGAAGCTCAGCAGGTAACTGCTTGGTGCGCACAGCAGCTGACTTTGGGGAGGCTGCTGAGCCAGACTGGCTCCAGGCTGATAAGGGCGGCTGTGAGGGCGATGTGGTGGTAGTGCCTGGGGGCAAGGATGATCTGGATGCAAAATCAGAGGCAGATGCTGTTGTCTACACAGAGTCCAACTACAGCCATCTCCCTGTGGCCCTTCATCCAGACAACGACCCTCCCTCATTACATTCTGGGGACCAGCTGAGTCTCCTCTTTGGAGACGTCACATCCCTGAAGAGCTTTGATTCCCTTACTGGGTGCGGAGACATCATTGCCGAGCCTGACATCCTCAGCATTGCTGAGAGCACGATCTCTGTGGAGCGCAGCCGAGACACTGCTAAACGGAGCCCATGCCTTGTCACCTACCAGGGAGGTGGGGAGGAGATGGCCATGTCTGAGGAGGAGTACCTCCAGCAGATATGGGACAGCACCGCTGAAGAGGGCAGGAGCTATGAAGCCCCGCTGCCTCCAGCTGTGAGCAGTCCCGAACTGCAGGCAGTGAGTAGCAAGCTGGAGACATGTGGTTTGCGTGAGGGGGAGGTCCACCCCTATGCTAGTGGGGCAATGGATGGGGTCGAGCTCCTGACACCGCAGAGCGACCAGCAAGAGTCCGCACCTAATAGTGATGAGGGATATTACGACTCCACCACACCAGGACCAGAGGATGAGACTGGGGATGGACTTTGTGAGATCAAGAAGGACCGTCTTCCCAGAGACAGCTACAGTGGTGATGCACTTTATGAGTTTTACGAGCCTGATGACACACTAATGAGCCCCTCTCATGGGGAGCAATCCCTGTTTGAGAGCAAAGTCTCTCATCCAGAGATCTTCAGCTACTTCTTAGACTTCTGCCTCCCTTCTGAGAAGAACTTGATCCAGATGATGGATCAGAAGAGGGGGGTTATGGAAACCGAAGAAGAGCGGCTAGCTGCCATTCAGAAAGAACTGCTGTTTTGGGAGCTGCAGAGGGAACCAGGCTTGAAACGACTTGATGCTCCCAGCAAAGAGAAGTGTCCCAGGGAAAAGCAGCATGTTGAATGTAAAACTAGAGCAGCCAACTTGATTGGCAAAAATCAGAGTTGCCTTGGTAGTGAGCAGATTGCTTCTCAAGCTCTAAACAGGAGTGTGAGTGGTGGGATTTTGGTGGCTAGAGCTGAAAATCCAGAGTGGAGTGATTTTCCAGGGCCTTTGTGTCCAGAGAACTGTTACAACAGCCAAAAAGCCCAAGGAAGTTGCCTTATTCAGCTCATGAAGAACAACCCCGGATTTAGCTCTGATCCAGACTGTGCACTGTTTGGGGGGTCTCTCCATGGCAGTGCAGCTTCAGCCAAACCGGGGATGTTCCCCAGCCACAGACCCCTGGAGCATGAGGGCTGCTCGCAGAGCGACCACCACAGTGGGGTGGATGCTGCTGGCAGAGAGCCCCAGGCTGACCGTGAGTGCGAACCTGAGCACGCCATGAGCTTCTCACAAGCTCTGGTGGAGTTCACCAGCAGTGGCACCCTCTTCTCCAGCCTGTCGGAAAGCCTGGGCAGCTCTGACTCTGGCTCGTCCTTCACTCAGAACCTCCCCGTCCTCCCCACCATGGTCACATTTGACATTGTCGATGTGGAGCAGGAAGGGGAAGGGGAGTGCGAGCAGCACCTCGAGATGAATGCTGATGAAGACATGGCTGCATCCTTTGAGGCCTTCGATGAGAGCTATGTGCAGAAGGAGTCGTTTGCTGAATGTGACGAGAGAATGTTCCTGGGGTACCCGCAGGGCTCCTTCCAGAGCTGTAACTGGGGGGTAGCCAGCCTGCCCCGGCACCTGCGTCTGCATGAGCTCAGCCCTGCCATGCCAGCACCGCTCTCCCTTAACAGGAGGAGCAGGTCGCTTGACACGGAGAGCCTGGAGTTTGAACTGGCGGAATTGCAGATTTCCAAGAACGGCCTTAAGCCTTGCCAGCTGTGGTCAAAATGGGACAAAAAGTACTCCGATGGAGCAAGAAGGAGCAGGAGCAAAGAGGAGGCAGAACTGTCAGCTCCCGAAGGTGGGGAGGCCAATGGTGTGCTGAGCTGGCCAGGCTTGCAGCACCTCCAGTACAACGCCGAGCTGGCTCCTGGGGGGATCAAACACTGGGGTTTCGCTTCAGCTGCTGGGATGCAGAGCGGCTGGGAGCCATCTGATCGGTCAGATGCAGACTCCCCCTTTTTGCCCCTTTCAAGGAGCAGTGCCAGAGAAACTCTGGAGAGGCAGCCCCAAGATCTGGAGCCAAACAGGCTCCTGGTCAGGCCATCCAACTTACCTCTGCAGCCTGACACGAGGCAGCCCCAGGAGGCGTCTGGGTCATATAGGTATCACGGAGAAGCCCCGGCCAAAAAGCTCGCACGTGTGCTCCCGCTGGGGGAACCGGAGCCACCGCAGTGCGTCAGCTTTGCCCAGTCCCCAGAGAAACCAGCCAAGTGCAAACCTGTCGGCGTCACCCAAGGAATGCCCCACTTCCATGACAGCAACGACACCGAAACCTTAAAAAGCTCAGCCTGCTTCACAGAGCGCTATGGGAGCGCCGGCAAAGAGCTGCTGAAAGTGAGAGCTGCGCCGGGGAGCGCGCTGCCCAGCGGCTGCCTGAGCACTGCAGTGAATGTAATGGGAGCCAAATAGCTCCTGCTGGGTGGCTGGGAAGTGGGGAAAGGGGTGAGAAGGGAGGGTGGGGGGAGGGAGAAAGTGAACACTAATGAGTGACTTATGTCGAACCGGGCCAACAAAGATGAACTTCTCTTGCAGCTGCAGTACATAGTCTCCGTGCTGCTGCCGTTCTGCACTGCAGTGGGTACTCTGGTTTGGTGCAGAGCAACCTCCTAGATTCATAGATTAACACTGAGGCACTTTTGTTTTTTTTCCAGTGCGACCCACCACTCTCGAACACAGTACACGATGCAAAATGTGGTAGCAGCCCCAGTGCACAATCCCATTGCTGCTAGAATAAAATCTGGAAATGGACCCATTTCTAGTACGGCAGGTTTGTTCTCTGCAGATGAAGGGGCACCATCACCTTTAAAAAAAGAAGCTGAGCAATTGGCAGCTGTGAAGGAGTGAGGAGCATTGCTGCGCTGTGACCTCGCTCGCTGTGTCGGTTGGCTGTGAGCGGTCACTTCTCCCACATTGGGGTTTCTCACCATAGGGCTGGGCTGCAGTGCGTGCTGTGGTGGACATTCCTGGAGTCTCCACTTCAGAGCTGCAGCCACGAGAGCATGTCCTAGGGAAGCTTTCAAAAGAAGTTGGATTTCTTCCTCTTCTCTGTGAAACACTTTTTTTTTTTTTGACAAATTTTTAACATCTTCCATCTTGATCTTGAGTTGGGGAGCCGCAGAGGAAGGATGCAGGTTATTTTGAGAGCAAGGACAGGGGGCCGTTCAGCCGCAAGGGCAACTTCGCTGTCACTTTTCTTTTCCTGCCTGAAAGGAAAGTAGGAATGTTTGTGTGCGTGCTGATAACGTTTTCCAGTTCTAGCTTTAACATGCTCAAGAATACAGTGTGCAGAGAGATGTTCTATTGATGGATTCCCTTTCAAGAACAAAGTGTCAGTCCCTTTTCTCTGTCATGGTCTCTCTTCATGGTGTGTAATTCCCAGCTGACACCTTTCCTATGCCTTGTCCCCAGCCTCTCCCAGGCCAAGGGCACGTGTATGACTTCTCTTAAATAAGCTAAACTTGCATTGGGCCTGTAGCTGTAAAGTTGCCGTTGGCTGTGTTGCTTTTTGTTTTACATTTTGTGTTTATTTTCTTTCCACAAACTCATACGAGGAAAGTATTCTATTAATTGGAATACAGGATGTAGCACAGCCTAAATTAGGCTTCATAACTTCTTCCTTCTAATGGGAGGGAACAAAAATGCCGAAGATTGCTACAGGCTTTTGATTTTCTTTTTTTTTTTTTTTTTTTATTAATTCCTCTTTTGAACAAATGTGGAGAAGGAACACAAGCATAGGAGACCAACGTTCTGAGGAGGTTGTCAGAGCTCTTGGAAACACCTGCTGGAGGATAGCAAAGCAGAGCTGACATTTTCCTGAAGAGGTTCTCAGTGTCCGTGTTGATCTGAAGCACGTTAGTCTCTAAACCAAACCTTCCCTCGAGCTGATCAGCTTCAGAGCAGAGGCGGGTGCCAAGGGACCTTTTGCAGAATCATAGCCTCTTGCCATCGGGCAGAAGGAAAGGACTTAAGAGATGGAGGAATGGAAACAGGTCCCTGCACAGGGTAGCTGGCAAACCTCCCTACCCCAGCCTACCTTGCCTTCCCAGATGCTGTCGCACAATAGGTATGCAGCTCTGGAATTTAGGAGAAGCAGATGAGGATGTTGGTGAACATCCATCCAGGAGATTCTTTACGGTGAGTCAGTCACCCAGAAAGTCCAAAACTGCCTTTGCCAGGAACAGAAGAAGGGTGATTGTCATAGGGGACTCTGTTCTGAGGGGAACTGAGGGCCCAATTTGCTGACCAGACTGTTTCCCACAAGAAAGTGTGCTGCCAACCTGGGGCCTGGGTCATGGACGTCACCAGGAAGCTCCCTGGTCTGGTACAGCTCTCCGGTTATTACCTGCTTCTGGTAGTGCAGGCTGGCAGTGCTGAAGTTGAGGGGAGAAGCCAAATAGCCCAGCTCAAGCGCACCCACATCACTGGTGATGAACTGTGGGGTGGGACGCCACAGTTGGAGGGGCTGCGTGCTGCTGAGATCCTTCATTCTGCTCCACGAGGTGCTGGGTACGATGAAGCGCATCTGAAATGCTTTTACACCAACACACCCTGCAAGGAACAAGCAAGAAGAGCTTAAAACCCTTGGCTCAGTCCCAGAGCTTCTACATCATTGGTGTAAGCAAAACCTGGTGGGAAGGGTCCTGTGGCTGGTGTGCTGTGATGGGCGGTTACAGGCTCTTCAGAAAAGATAGGCAGGGCACCAAGAAGGCAGTGGGCATGGCTGAGAGCTGCAGGAGTTCAACAAGGGTCTGGGCAGTGCTCTCACACACAGGTCTGATTTTTGGGTGCTCCTCTGTGGAGCCAGGAGTCTCACTTGATGATCTGTAGGAGCCCCTTCCAAATTGGGATATTCTGAGTCGCTTTCTGTGGCTTAATACTGATGAATTAGGTGTCCTTTTTCCCAAATTGCCAATTTTCTGCTTCTCTTTGCAGCGGAAGTTGTAACATTAAATAAATCACAAACTGAAAATAGGGCAGTGATGCCCATCTCCAGAGCCTGACACGCCATGGGGGTGGCAGGGCTCTGCTCAGCATTGCTTTGGAGCTGAGTCCTTCCCCAGAGCGGCTCACCGCCCGCTGCCCAAGCTGCAGCACAGATACACATGTGGCTGTGGTTGGAAACGCGGGCAGCTCCCTGGTACTGCTCTCGTTGTGAGGTACCAATGCATGAAGAGCTTTTCTGTTTTGTTTTCCTAAGCAAAATGGGTCCTATGATTTCTTCTTGAGATGAGGCTTCTTACTGTCCTGTCCTTGTATGTCCATGAAGGAACAGGGAAAGGCAGAGCTGGAATTCCTTATGGGCAGCTCCACTTATGTGTATGTTGTTGTTTGTTTTCTGAACAGATTCCTGAGGCTTGAGCAGACCCATCTGTGTGTCCTTGGGATTAAACCTTCATTTTTCAGTGTTTGTGCCACAAGCATCCCCTAACAAATGCTCCTAACTCCCTCTTGCTCAGAGTTGAGCTCAGCCGAGCTCTGCTGCAACTCAGTGCCAGTTCCAAAGAAAGGATCCTGTAGTTATCACTGGCAACACAGAGCTGTCACAAAACAAATAGGTGCTCACTGGAATCGCTTGGCCTCCACAGTGGCCTCGTACAGGAATTTTAATCATTATCTCGTTTTAGCGTGTCACCAAAGGCATCTTGTGGCTCACAGGGGTTTTGCGCGGTGTTTTGTTGTAAATGGTGCAGCCTTTGCCAAAGTTCTGGTGAAGGATGAAAGTGTCTCAGTGCTAAAATGAATGTTCAGTTGCAAATGCATGTCTGTAGTAATAATTATTTTGGTTGTAGGTACGTAGTGGGGAGACTTATTGGACAACAGTTCGTAGACTCTGATGTGTGAAAGCAATACAGCCAAGACTTGATAATCTGACTTTATACCAAAGGTTTCTCCTCTTAATTTGATTTGAACTAAACGAATCAAGTATCTGTTGATTTAAAATGAGGCTTCTAAAAGCATTTTTAAAATAACTTATTGAATTATTGGAGTATTCTGCCCCATTAACCCAAAGAAATAAGCATTTTCAATTTACTAACCTAGTCTGTAAGTTGTCACTGCCATAGATTGGATTTCAGTACCTAATGTTTTCCTTCTTCTATAATACCTTTCTGCTATGGAATAGATAGGACCTGATCTTCCCACTGTGCTTTACTAGTAGGAAGTTACAAAGGGACTACAGGTTGAATGCCAAATACAAGCTCCTGGGTCTTGATCTTGTCCCCCTGTGGCTTTGGGAGAGATTTCTCACAGCTGCATAGTCCGAATTAACACATCGCTAGAGGGGGAAATACTCACTCTTGTGTGGTGTTAATCCATTTTCAGAAGCTGTGCATCTTGGAATGAAAGGATAAGCTTTAAGGGGGTCCTTTGTCCTTTCTCTGACCTACCAGGCTGTTTGTTGATGATTGGGAATGCTTAGTGGCCAGCCTTTGTTGAAGCCAAACAGAAGAGGATTTGGTGTCATAGGGAGTGCTTAGAGCAAGTTATTGTCCCACTGAGTGGGATCCCATGGCTGCTCTGTGGTATGGGGCAGGGGCCCGGGAGGACACCCTTATGGGTTGTGAGCTCTTGGAGCTCTTTGACCAATGCTGACCTCTTAATGAGCGTGATTTTCCTAAAAATGTGACGGGGGAATTTCCCACCTGAGTCCTTGGGCCACATGGGAGCTAGAAGCAGTCAGACCGCTCACTGAGGGCTGCAGCTTCTCATTTCTGGCTCAAGCCATCATCTTCTAACCTGGTAAAATACAGACTTACCCAAGGAACCTGAGCTTGAGAGCAGTAATTCTTGCTCAAAAGAGGTCTGCGGAGACAGGAATGAGGCACACGGCCCGGGGTGAGCAGCTCAGTCTGGCTGAGGTGTGGAGGAACACCCCCTAAGCCTCACGGAGCTCAGTGCATCCAGGGAAAGCCTTGGAGAGGTGGGTCGTGGCTGTTTGCTGCCGACCAACCCCTGACCAGGTCAGCCTACCAAGTAGCTCTGTATTGCGTTTTGGGGACTTTGTTTGTTTGTTTTTTATATACGCATAAGAAAACGGTCGATTTTATCTATTTTTGTATAGTTTTGCATTTTATATTCATGGGGAAATTTTATGGACTGTTCTTTTACTTATGTACGTTATGTGTTTCAAAATGGTGCGGTTTACAGTTCTGATGGAGAAACAGCAATTTATTGCTGTCACTGCTGCTGCCACTGCCTGTGCAATGCAAGAGACCCACGTTGCTCCCCACACCCCCGTGCAGAGTGCTGTTTGGCGTCGTCTGAAGGAGCAGCTCTAGAAATGAGAAGCCAATCCACTGCCACTGCACGCTCTGTGTGGACACCGCCAGGATGTCTGTTTTGATACTGGTTTGTCACTCTTGTCAGCTGTTTCTTAGCTTTGTTTTGAATCTGAATTTGTGCACCGTGGTGATTTTTCCCTGAAAGTGTTGTTGGTTGTCCTTAAACAAACGCCCAAACTGTGTGGATTTCAGTTTGGGATTTCTCTGTGTGCTTCAATTATGTTGTCCCAAACCAGGCTCTCCTCTGTTCTCTTCAGCCATTGCAGGGCAGGAGGTGCTGTTGGCTGCTGTGGGGTGATGGAGAAATGAGTGGAACAACATTGCCTTGAATTTTGGGGTCACAACCAAAAGGAGAGCTCTGCGTATGCTCAGACCCAACACTAGTTAATGTGGATTTTTTTTTTTTTTAATGGAATGAATATGCTGCTTTGTTTGCCTGACTCAGTGCCCCTGCAGTTTGCAGCCCTGTGTGGGGTGCGAGGCTGACATAACTCTGCAGAAGGTCGTGATGATCAGCTGAGCAGAGAACAATGCCCAGCGCTCATGTGCAAAAAGAAAATGAAAAGCTGAAAACCCATTCATCCCTTCTTCCCCCCTGAGCCAACACCAGCAGAGGTGGCAGTTCCAGGCTGAGACGTTTGGCTCTGCTCGGATTTCTGTGTCCTTTAATTCAGCAGCTCCTAACAAACAGGGGCACTGTCGGGGTTCCTTAGGATGGATCGGGGCGAGATGGCAGCTCTCCTGGCATCTTATCCCGGGGCCCACAGTGCAGGCAGCACATGGGAACTGAGGGGAGCCCAAGGGAAGCAGAGCTGCCCCAGCTCTGTCCCTCTGTCCCCATTGCAGCCATGCAGGGAGCCCCATCCAGCCCGGCTGCGTGCTGCCCTGTGCCAGGTGCCAGGCTCGGGGCTGTTCTGTTTTGTTTTGGTCTCATTGCTACTCATCCTCTTGACTTTTTAATGTACTGACTGTGTTTTAAACTGAATGTTCCTTTCACTGAATTCTAACAAATAAATTTCAGATTTTTAGAGAACACCTGATTTCATTCCTGCTTTGTGTATCAGGCTTACTTGTGCTTGATTCCATCTTTCTCTTTTCCCACCTCTCCCATTACACTGTGAGCAGGTTGCAAAGATGTGCTTCAGAGAGCACAGTGAGCTGCTGTCTGCCACGTGCATGCCTTGTCCAAGCTGTGATACCGAGTGCACTCTGCAGCACGACCCTCCTTGAGGCTCTGCCCTGAGCCAAGCTTTCCCCTCTTTCTCTGCTGTTGCTGAGTGCACATGGGTATTTGTCCTTGCAAGAAGCATTTCCAGGTGGTAGAAACACATGGTGGGTGGCTCTGATCCCTCCTGTGGTCCCCTGGCTGTGGAGAAGCATCACATCCTTCTGCACTGCTCGTCTTCACACTGCCCTGCTTGAGAGCTTTTCCAGGCCCCAAACCTTCAGCATTTTCATTTAGAGCCAACCAAGCTGTGTTGGCTTAAGCTGTCACTGATGTACCCCCAGTGCAGTGCTGTTGGTGGTGAACTCTGCGGTCCCACAGCTGCTCTGTGTGCCTGTCCAGCAGTGCCACCAGCCACTGAGTGCCCTGGGGCCCAAGCTGCCCCAGGTGGCTGTATTCACACTGCTGCCTCTAATGGGAGGCAGCTGGGACTGACTGGTGCAATCGAGTCCTTCAAATCTGCTCCTTTTAACATTTAATTATTATTTATAGGGCTGCATTCTGATCCTATGGGAGGGAGAGGCTACAGCCCCCTGCCTGTCCCGGAGGAGCCATGGCTATAATGGGGTTGACCCCTTATGGCATCTAATTGAATTTAGGAAGGGAAGAACTCCCTGGGCAGCGTGAAGGGAGGACGGAGCGGGGCAGGCACCAGTGTCACTGATGGATGAGCCCCAGTGCTTCGCTGCATCTTAACCAGGGGCAGGAAGAAAACAAACAGCGACAGCAAACTTCACGGGATACACGAGCATGACCTCAGCCTGCAGGGACGGAGCCTGGGGTGTCCCTCCCAACGGGGAGCTCTCAGGTCAGTGCTGATCACCTGCTGCTAAACACAGCTCCCTCGCTGCAGCTGAGTGTGGGTGCTGAGCAAACATGCTCAGAGCTGCCTGTCCTCATGTGGACGTGTTCCACGCTTAAAGTGTTGCTTTTGGTCTCATTTCTCTTCTCAAAGTGGTTTCCCAAGGGCTCAACGCTGGTTTGGGAACACCACTGCGTGCTCCTGTCCCACTACTGCTAGGAGCCCAGGGGAAGGGCTACTTCTTAAGGAGGCTGAGGCTGCCAATTAGCACCAGCCCATTAATTAAGGCAGTTCTAGAATCGTTAAGGTTGGAAAAGACATCTGAGATCACCTAGTCTAGCTATTCACCTACCACCCATACTGCCCACTAACCCCTGTCACCCAGTGCCACATCCACACGTTTCTTGAGCACCTCCAGGGACAGGGACTCCCCCACCTCCCTGGGCAGCCCGTGCCAGCACCTCACTGCTCTTTTGGAGAATAAATTATCCTTCACATCCAACCCCAGGGCTTCGTGGCCGTGGATTAAATCTGGCAAAGCAGGGCACCCAAAAAGCCACGGAGATTTATTTTTTAATCTCTCTATTTTTAGCACGAGGCTGAGCTCTGTTTGTGCTGGAAAATAAATCCCACCGGCCTGCAGCGTCTCTTGGAGCCTCCATTCCTCCTGGTGGCTCCTGCTTCAGCATGGCAGCACGGCTGGGAGGGGGACCGGCTCCTCAGACCCCCCCAGCTGGGGCCGGAGGGACATCCCCGTCCCTCCCCGTTCATCTGTTTGCAGGAATCGCTGTCTCCCGCGTGGATTTTTGGAGCAGTTTAGGTGCTGGGCTGACCTCTAAGGGAGAGCTCCGTAATTGCACTGCTGCGCTCAGCGGTGCTCCCAGCGCTTCCCGGAGAGCGTCGCTCCGGACCGCGACCCGAAGCGCGCTGTGCGCTCGACCTACAGACTGAGCCCCAGAGCTGCCCCTGCGTAGGCACAGCCGGGGGTGGAAGGAACCGAAACATCACGGTTTGCGTGCATAAGGCGCTCAGATCTCTGCAGTTGGAGCGAAGGTTCGTCTTGGGGAGAATAACCTCCCGTGCCGTCCCACGATGCCCACGCTACGTTGTGCTCCGGCACCAGAGGGCACCGGGGACCCGTTCAGCCCAATGCCACCCCCGGGACCCGCTCTGCCCCGGGGCACTGAGGGCTTTGGGTCCTCTCTCCTCTGCAAAACGTGCCCCATTTCCCAAAGCCAGCCACGCAGCAGCACCACACGCACCATATTATTACTTCAGATACCCATCCCATGTAACTTCTGGCTTCATTTTTGTTTTACAGAGGTTTAAAGCAGAAGGCATCCTATTTTGTGCTCCCAGCAGAACTGCTCACAGCACTTATCCAAAGCTCAGGGTCCAGGGCTCCAGGACGACATCCCCTCGGCTCCAACCCAAGGATTGGGCACACCCTGGCCATGTCACTCCCTGCAATCTGCTCTCTGGGGTATGTATGGAGAGGACTTCCCAGAGACCATCAGAATAAGCCTTCAGGATCATGCTAGGAAGCTCCTAAAGGGGAAAAAGAAGTGGCTTTCCCCAGTATTCCCCTCAGGAGCCCCATTGGGTCCCTGCAGTGTGGGCTCAGGGATGAACAGTGTGGGGTCCAGTCACCCTGGGGTGCCGGTGACAACGTACTGCAACTGACACAGGAGCAGAAGGAGGACAGAGGTTGCAGCCTGCCAGGGATAATAATAAAAATAATAGTAAAAATATTGCAAGAGGGATGCAAGTATGGGATGGAATGGGATGGGATGGGATGCTCCATTCTTTTCAGTGTCACCCAGTCCCCTGGATGCAAACCAGAGAGATGGGGGGGATCAAAAATCCCCCTCAGCATGTGTCCCGAGGAGCCCCCACACCTCCATGGTTCTTCCATGGCAGAGTAGCACCAAATCACTCAAACGCTTGCAGAGATGTGGCAATGGGACAGCAAAAGCCAAGGAACCACAACACAGCATTGGGACTGCACATAAGAAGTAATAGGTATGGGATTGTGAGGTGTGGTTTCCTGGGTGGAAGATGAAAGAAGGGTGATTAGGTGCCCACATGTTGCCATTCATTAAATAAGGAACAGTTTTTTGTCGAAAGAGACCTGGTGAATTTGGGTCTGGGTTCCTCAAGAAACTGCACTGCAACCACTCTGCAGGAGGAAGGATGAGTGAGTGAGGAAGCCCCACTTTGTCCTCCTCTGAGCTCTGCTTTGGCTTTTGAGCAGCAGCAGTGTTGGGTTTCTCTGCCATCTTCTGGGGCCGAAGCAGCCACCAGCATGAAGGGTGCCTTGGTTTAATGGGACCTGGGGCTGGGGGTGGCAGACCCGGCTGTGCCATGGGGAGCATCTCCAGGATTATGGAATGCCAAAGGCAAAGAGGCATCAGGTATGATTAAAAAGTGATTAAGGCTGATTTTGAAAAACAGGACTTGGGGAAACAAATCTTAGGAGAGATAAATGGGGATTTCCTTGCTTGATCGGTGTGGTGTGTGAGAAGGGAAGTAACAGAGACTGAATCTGACGGAGCCTGAACCTCACAGATGTTGTTTGTGAATTTTGCAGTTTTTTGGGGGGCGTGTTTTATTATTGCAATGAATGGAGCCTGCAGCAAACAGGCTGGAGCCTGAGCACCCCTGGTCCCAGCAGGTCAGTTCTGCAGCCTGGGGCTGGGCTTCTCCGCCATCAGTACCTGTGTGGGACGGGGCAAGCTTGGATCTCTGCAGTCCTTTCTTTCTCCAACCTTTTTTTTCTCCTCACACTTGGGTTCACTCGCTGCTCCATGGGCACCGTGCATGGATTTGGCCTCTGAGGGCAAAGCAGAGTTTGTGCTTCCCTGCCGTCATCCCCATAGGGGACCACAGTGAGGGCTGGGATTCATTACAGAACCACAGAATCATTAAGGTTGGAAAAGACCTCTAAGATCACAAAGTCCAACCATCAGCCCATCCCCATGTACCTACTAACCACATCCCTCAGTGCCACATTGGCCCTTTTCTTGAACACCTCCAGAGATGGTGATTCACCCACCTCCCTTGGCAGCCTGTGCCACTGCCTCACCACTTTCAGAAGAATTTTTTCTTATTATCCATCCTGAACTTCCCCTGGTGCAACTTAAGGCCATCACATCCCGCCCTATTGCTGTTACCTGTGCCGCATCCCACCCCACCCCACTTCCTCCTGCTTTCCAGCAGGACAGCATTGAAGCCAGGCTGTCACAGCCCCAAGGCACTGATGGCCCTTAATGGCCCTGAGCAGCCCCACCTGTGTCCCACACCCACCCCTGTGGGCCCAGGAGCCCATTTAATCCCAGCTGGGGTACTGGTTCCTCCCCAGGCACAGCCCACGCCTGGCCACCTTGAGCGCACTGCCAGCCTCACAGTTGTTCCCAGCCTTTGGGCCACCCAATGCAAAGAATGGATGGGTGCTGTGGGGCCAGGCAGAGCCTTGTGTCTGGGGAGGGGTGTTCAATACAGGATGCCTTGTATAGAAATAAAACCATCCTTTATAGAACCGCACAAGGCCGGTGGCTTTTGTTCTTGCTCCAAGAACTGCCTGATGAAGGCAGCTATCCCCAGGCTCAGGAAGTGTGCAGGAAGGTTTTCAGGCACGGAAAGCAGCCGAAGCCCCAAAGGCGAGCAAAGTAGAGCAACCCCTCCTGCTGCAGGTCTGTGTGCTACATGCTGAGGGGTGCAGTGATGCTCTGCTTGGTCCCATTTCTTCTTAGGTAAATTGTTGGTTTCAATAATAAAGTGCTTCATGGTGTGAAGCTTGAAAAAAAAATGTGAAATCTGGAGTTGCACCAAGGCCAGGAGGGAGGCCTGCCGCTGACTATTGTTCCTTTAAGGAAGAACAACAAGAAACCAGACGAAAAAGAGCTCCCAGCCACCAGCCCCAGTCTGCGGGCACTGGAGCCAGTGGGAGCCCCGTGCCCAGGAGGGAGGAGGCTGCAGCCCCCAGGGGGAGGGGACCCGTGACTTGCATCAGCACCAGCTTCACTCGGGGAGGTGTTCCTGAGTTAACTTTTTCTATAACGCAAACCAAACCCGTCCGAGATGCTCGCGGTGCTGTCGGCTGCTCTCTGCGGCTGTGAGGAGTTCTTCATAACGCCCGGGGCCGGAGGAAGTGGAGGAAGTGGAGCCGATAGGTGGAAGCGTGGCCCCGTGCGGCTGGGCCCTGCGCTGCCCTGCTCCCTTCCCGCGGCTCTGCTGAGGCTGCAGGTCCGCTCTGGGGGAACGCGCTGTAGCGCAGTGGGGATTTCTAGGAGCGGCAAAGGGCTGCTGAGATCTGAGCTGCTTCCCAGCGAGTCCCCACCTTGTGGAATTATAGAGGGAGATGGCAGAGCCTGCCGTGCTGAGTCCGCATGAGCTGAATAAACGACGAGCGGGGAAGCGTGCTCCTCTGTGGGACAGCAGACAGGGAAGTCCTCGAAGGAGCCTGAAGCACCTGGACTGAAGGAGAATGTGGGGATGTCACAATTACACTGCTTTCAGTGCCCGCATCGTGCAAGAAGGGAACCTCCGGAGAGGTTCAGGTTGGATATTAGGGCAAATTTATTTTCACAAAGAGAGGCAAAGTGCTGGCACAGGCTGCCCTGGGAGGTGGTGAAGTCATGGTCCTCAAAGGCTGCCAGCTTCGCCCTGCATCTGCCTGGTGTTTGTTCCCTCCCTGCAGGGATGCTGGGGGAGTCACGTTCAGGCAGCACTGGAGCAGTGACTGCTGGGTGACGTTCAAAGCAAAATTCATTCAGCTCCACCACTGATTTCTCCCCCTGGCTCCACAGCCCTGTGTGTGCTCAGAGCTGCAGGCCTAGCCTCCACTATGAGCAGTGTCACTCAGCACTCGTCCTGGAACCGGGACAGAGCCGTGCTCTTCTGAGTCCACACAAAACCACACAGCCAGGGCAGTTGGGCCCAAGTCCCCAATGGTTCATTCCCCAGTCCTCTGTTTACCTTCTCTTTTTTTTTTTTTTTTTTCCTCTCTTTTTTTTTTTGCCCCTCCAGCATAGCCCAGAAGCAGCTAAGGAGACCATGAAATACTTCCAACTACAGCACAGAAGTACTTGAGGTCCTTCTACTCCTATTCCAATGCTCAGCAGCCCTGACCCTAGCACCCCCTGCAGCCAGTTATGGGGAAATGAATTGCTCAGTGAGCTGCACCTGCGGCTCATTTAATGCAGCTGTTGGTAGGGGTTGGTTCAGCAGAGGGAAGGAGCACCTGGTCTGGGAGCTGCTCTGTGAGGTGCACGGGCTGACGAGACGGTGGTGCTCACCCTTACAGGCGCGCCCCCACGCCGTGCACTGACCGGAGGCAGAGCTGTGCTCGTGGGGCTCAGAGCTGTGAGCTCACCAGGTGCTCGGTGTGCTCGGCCCGTGCTGCCTGGGGCCTCTGTGGGGTGGAAGTGGGAGCTGGGCCGTAGCGGGAGCCCGGTGGGGCCGGGACGGCGGGCTGCCACAGGTGCGTTCCTAACGAGCGGCTCCGTGCACGCGGCCAAGCCAAGGGACTGCGCATAGCCCAGGTGCGCTCCGAGCCGCACAGAAGGGATGAAAGAGAGCCGTCGGCGAGGGCAGCCCCGCGGAGGATCCCGGCTAAACCTGACGGAGCTCGCAGCCCGGCGCTGGGCACGGCGGAACCGCTCGCTCCCGCACGTGGGAAGCGCTCCCAGCGGCCCAGAGGCGGCCGCACTTCCTCCGATTGTCCCGGCCGGGCCCTGCCGGCAGAGCCTCGGGCGCGGGGCGGTGCGGAGCCTCCCCCACGCTTCCCCCGGGCCGGGCGGCGCCGCGCACACTGCGGGCGGCGGAGAGGAGGAGGAGGAGGAGGAGAGGGAAGAGACGGGTGGCCGCGCTGCACCGCACCGCCGCGGGAAGTTTCCGTCTGGGCTCCCGTTCGCATCCAACTCGAGACTTTTGAAACAACTCAATTTCTTTAATTTCCTTTTAATTTAACTTATTGTTACTATTATCATTTATTTGCTTTTAATTTTGATTTTCTTTTTTTTCCCCGCGAGCGGCAGCGGCCGGCGCCGGGCGGGCCCCGACGGGACGGGGCAGCGGGGGATGCGCGGAGGCGGCGGAGCTCCGCGGCCCTCTCCGGGCCCCGCCGGGCGTCCCCCGCGCCCCGCTGCCCGCGGGCGCCCGCCGCCCCCCGGGGCCGCCCTCGGCCCCTCCGGGCCGCACCGCGCCGCTCCCTGAGCGCTCCGCCCGCGGGGCCGGGGCCGGTGCTGGGGCCGGAGGGTCCCGGGCCGGTCCCGGAGCGCGGCGGGGGACGCCGGGCAACGGCGGCGAGAGGCGGTCCGGGGGGGGGGCGGCCCGCGTGCATGGCACGGGCACCCCCCTTCGTCCTACTTTTTTTTTTTGGTAACTTTTATTTTTGTTTGGACTAAGTAGCACTATCACTTTTTTTTTTCCTTTTCTTTTCTTTTTTTTTTTTTTTTGCATTTTAATTTCACTTTCAACCGTTTCAATTCGGGTCGCGGGCCGGCACCGTGCCGCGGCGGGGCCGTGCGCTGAGGTAAGCGGGGGGTTCGTAACGCGGTGTTCCATAGCGTCAGAAACCCGAGGCGCTTCTAACGGACACTGAACGGGGGTGCCCCGAAGAGACCCTACGGGCATCCTGCACTCGATTTGGTGGAGCTCAGCTTTGGGTGTACTCCAGCGGGAGCTGCGTGGGAACTGGGTTATGACTCACCGCTACCCGTCCCAGGTGTGTTGAAGCACAGCGCCGTGCCCACCTCTCCCAGCTGCTCCAAGTCCGGGGTCGGCGCTGTGTCCCTCCTGGTGCTGCCCAGACTCTCGTACCTCTCCCCAACAACTCCGGAGCTGCTCGCTGCCCCGGCTCCAGAGTGCTGGTGGACGGGACGGGGCTGTAAGAAAGGAGGGGACAGACCCTTCAGCGGGGTCTGTTGTGATAGGATGAGGGGAAATGGTTTCAAACTGGAAGAGGGAGATTTAAATGGGAGGTAAGGAGGAAGTTTTTTTGCAACGAGGTTGGTGAGGCACTGGCCCAGAGAGGTGGTGGTGCTTCATCCATGGAGATGCTCAAGGTCAGGCTGGATGGGCTCAGGCTCCTGATGGAGCTGTAGGTGTCTCTGCTTATTGCGAGCTGGAGGGATGCCTTTAAGGGTCCCTTTCACTTCAAACAGCTCTATGACTCCATAAAAAGTGCTAAGCTGAGCTGGGGAGCCCAGTGGGGTTGGTCTGAGCCCTGGGGTGCCCAATTTCTGCTGCAAGAGGACTGCCTGTAGTGGGAGTGTGGGGCTCAGGGCAGTGCTGCCCCATTTGTGGGCACTTCTGTGCTGTGGGGCTGAGGGTGGATGGGAGGTGCTGCTGCTGGGCAGGGGGAGCAGCAGTGTGTGGTAGGGCCGTGTGCTGGGGGGTGTTGGTGGAGGGCTCTGGGCTGGGCCTGCGTCTGCTGCCGGCTCAGGGCACGTCCCAGTGGGCTGCTGTAAGGGGTAATGCTGTGCCCTGCTTGAAGAAAAGTCTCCCTCAGTAGTAGGGGTCACATGCAGGCACAGAGAACAGCACTATGGCCTTGTGTGCTGTCACAAGGCAGCAGCACTGCTGGCTCCTGCTTGTGTGGGGTGTTTTCATTTCAGATTGTTGCATTTGGCCTTCTTCAGCCAAACCTATTGTAGCTGTCTGCAGAGCAGAGGTTTGCTCATCTGCTTGGCGCTGACAGCATTAATTTTCCATAGAGCAACAGTTATGAGGGCTGTATCTGTGCATTACAACACCAACCTGAGCTGCAGATGGGGCACTTTGAGGACATGGTGAGGAATTTCGGCCACATGTGGGATGGGCACCGTGAAATTGCCCCCTGTGGCAGAGGTGTGGGCAGAGCCCCATCCCACTGGACCCTGCGCACCTGTGGCATGAGTTATGGAGGGCTGCGTGCTGCTGGCTGCTCCTCTTAGCGCAGCCTTCAGTTCAGGGAGCCATCATTGGAAGAAGAGTTGCCCAACTGTGTTGACTAGGAGGGCACCATGTATGGTGTAAGGGCAGTTTCAGCTGTAGAAGTAACTTTGGGGCCTTGAGTGTAAAAGAAATGGTTTCTGCCCCCTCATGTATAGAGAAAGAAAGGATGTCAGTGGTTGATGAAAAGTACTATAGGAGGGGCTGGGGAGGCACAGATAGCAGGGCATTGCTGGATGCCCATTCTCCTCTCCCTGCTCTGCAAATGTGCCCTGGGTGTGACCTGCATTAGTAGTGCTGGAGGGTGGAAGGATGGGAAGCTCCCAAACCTGGAGCAGGGTCTGGCTGCACCTGTGCTGGAGATGCTGGTTTGGTCCATCACTGTTTGCCTGATAGTTCTCTCTGCATCTTCTCAAATCCTGGAAGAAGCCTACAGACCTGTGTGACTTCTTTTTTTGCTTGGGACTGTGATCTACTTGGATCCCCCACTGTGTCCCATGCTGGGTTTGTGCCCGCTGAGCCGACAGCAGGGCCCTGCAGGTCAACTCAGCCCATTTTGGGGGGGATGTTTTCACAAGGACTGTGCAGGGTAGTGAAATACCCGTAAGAGAAAGCCACATCCACACGTTGCAAAGGGCTCTGAGCAGTAATTCATTAGCCACAGCCATTCCCAGACCGCCAGCCCTTGCTGCGGTCTGCTGCTTTCCGGCTCGGCTGTGATGCTGCTCTGGGATCTGTTGTAGCAAAAAGCATCCCCAGGAGCTGCGGACACATCGCCTGGTGCTGCAGAGTGCCTTTCTTGTGGCAGCTCTTCCCATGGTGTTTGCTGCCCGGAGCTGGCGCGCACCGCAGCACAGGAAATTCTGGTTGCAGCATTACTGCAAAGCTATTGTTTGGGGCAAGAGAAGGGCTCGGCTTTGCTCACATCCTAAAATGAGCTTTAAAAGGATGTTGTGGGGAGCTCAGGGCTTGCTGCCGGCAGTGCTTTGAGCTGTGACCCCTGTGTCAATGCTTGGATTGTTCATGGGAATCCTCAAGGTGAAGGAACTCGGAATGAAGGCAGAGTTTGGGTGCAGTGCTGCACAGTGCTGCTTGGGGGTGGTGCACGTGGGGGTGCGTCCAGCCCTGCTGCTGGGATGCCAAAACACAGAGTTTGGGATGGCAGCCCCATTCTGCCTGCACTGCAGTACTGAGGACAGACACCTAAACCCTTCTGTGCCTCTCTTCCCCATCCAAGCAGTGCAGAAATCTCTTTGCTCCCTGTTTTTGTCGTTTCCCCCCAAATGAATCCCCGCGGCTTAGGTGCTGGCAGTGATACCCACAGCATCCAGGTTGCAAAACCCTTTTTCCTCACCCTGTGCACTGCAGCCAGCATCTGATGTTTGGGTACCACTCGTGTCATGGCAGCAAGAAGGCTGGGGAGTTCTGTAGTGGGGATGCTCACCCTGTCACCCCCTCAAGTCCTCCCCTCCATTGCTGGATTTTTTCCCACTTGTGGCATGAGTGTAGTGCTTGGTCAGGCTTTGTGCAGTGATGATTGGAATCACAGAGTCATTGAAGTCATAAAAATCATCTTGTCCAACTGTTAGGCAGTGGAGCGGAGCTGTGCTGGTGCTGGGTGTGAGCTGGGCAATATGGCTTGGGATGCTGCACTGGGGCGAAGGAGAGCCATTAATGAGTTTAAAGCTGCCTCGTTTCAGTCACACTCATTAAAAACGCCCATCGTGTGTGACACAACGCAAGATGCTGCTGGGCCCTGAGTGCCACATCCCTGCGGTGCGGCTGTGCTCACCAGCGAGGTTCTGTCCCCCAGCAGCCAGGGAGTTTACGTGGCACGGTGTGAGTCCTGCACAAACAATTTCTTCCTGTTATTGTTGTGCTCTACAGCTTTCAGCTGGACCAGGGAATGAGCTCACCCAGTTAGCAAGCAGGGCTGGTGGCTTTTTGTGCAAGCAGCGCCTTAAGTGCAAACGCCCAGTGTGAGCTGTGCTGGGATCCCAGCTATGCACTGCTGGGGATGCCAGGGGAGATGTTCTGCATCCAGGCACCACTGCCAGAGCTGCTGCTGCACGGGGACATCTCCTGGCACTAAGGGCAGTATCTGGTGGGCACAGAGCAAGTGCTTTCTCATAGCTGCAGCTCAGCCTGAATTTACTCTGCACCATGAAAACAGGGGTATGCCGCAGGTTGGGTTGGCAGCAGTAGGAATGATAAAAGGAACGTCTGAGAGAAATGTGTGCAGGGTCCTTCTGCAACCAAGTGGATCAGGGTCACGTTAGACTGCATTTCCCACAAATGGGCTATTCATTTGCAATAAGAAATGGCTATGGGATGGCAAAGACCTTGAAGACGAGTGTTTTGCTGAGGAGCTCTGGAGCTCAGGAAGTGCTGGGCTTTCCTTGGATGCATGCTGTAGTGGGTATGGCTCTGGGGCAGCTGTGATCGCAGGCAGTGAAGAAATAGTGCAGGTCTTCCTGCCCACCAACACAGCTGTAGGGCTCTCACTAGTGGGGAGCAACGAGGCCATGCTGCTCTACTCCCATCCCTAGGAGTGGGCTGGAAGAGGAAGGAAAAACAGGAAAAAAGTCAGTCAGTTGCTAGGGTGAGGTGATGTCACTTCTTGCTGTCATAAGCCAAAGCCAAGGTTGTAATACACTTCTCTGATGATAATAAGTATTAGATAGAAATGTTTGTATAAGATGGATATGCGTTTCATGGCAAAGCAGAGCCGTGTCTGGCAGAGCTAGAGGCAATTTTCTCTGAGGCACAAATTATTCTGCAATCTCTTGTTAAGGAAGTTCTTGCCCCTTTCTCTGGAGCAGCATTTACCTTTGTGGAGAACACAGAGGAAGTGCTGGGTTGTGTGGGAGCCCTATGTGGTGCAGACCAGCAAGTTTGTACCCCTCTGACTGCAATCAGTGAGTTTTGCACCCAGGAAGAATTGGGGCAGTGCCATGTAAGCCTGTCTGTAATAAATATTAGGAGTCTGTCCTTATGGTTTTAGGCTTGAGGTTTCACGGTGATAATTAGTCTACAATCTTTCCAGGCACCTTGCTTCGATTCTTGGAAAGCTCTGCTTTTATTTACAGCTACAGCATAAACATGCTTGAGAAGACAGAGCTGAGAAGAGAGATTTTGTGGGCAGCAGATTTAGGGCTGTGAGGATGTGCATGGTGCCACGAGCAGGACCCACCAACCCAGCCGCTCTGTTCTCCTTGGAGAAGCAAAACTGCCCTCATGTCAGTCCTAATGCTGTCTTGAGTGCAGATCGGAGTTTGCTGGGAGTGGAAGGATCTGGTTGATCTGCTAGGTTTGGAGACCTGGTCTGCATGAACAAGGGTGTTGGAGAAACCCCCCTCTGCTGCATTTCCCCACGTCTTTATATCCCCTCTGCTGTGAGAGTAGACATATTTCCAGGATGAGTATTGAGATCACTAATTTGAGTTTATCCGAAGTGCGTGTCTGAGCACGAGATGCTCCCTGGCTCTTGTGAAGGAGGTGGGGCAGGGTGCGCTGTGGGTGGGCTGGGGTGCTGCCTGGGACGTGCAGGAGGATTTCCAGAGGAGGAGTGATGTGGGACAAGTTCTGCAAAGGGCCTGTTGTTAATCTGGTGTTTCTTTCTGCTGTTGGTAATACACTGGGGTTCATCTTCATGTGGTTACTTCTAGCCAATGGGTATGACGAGACCTGGCTCTGGGCTGGATCAGTCTCGGCCCGGTTTGATGCTGAGGCTGTGCATCCGTAGAGATGGACCGGAACATCAGTACATAACCCAGCTTCCAAGCCAGCTGCTTCACTCGTGTATCCTCTCTTTGCTCCTTATCCAACTGTTTTGAGATCAGGGAAACTGTCCCACTCCTCCCTACGGGGTGAGCGGGGAAGTTCAGAGCAGCCTCCTTTTGATAAAACCAAGTCAAACACGGGCGTGTGCCTTTGACGCAAGGACCGCCTTTAATTGGGTATGTGCTGCCTGAACTGCCTGGTTCCTGGCTCCCTGTGCCTATTTTCATCACCTGCTCAGGGCGGGCACGTTCTGCCCATTGCATGCACACCCTCAGCCTGTGCTTCAGGTCTCTGTGCTGGGATGGGCTCTTTGCACCCTTCCCTGTTGTTGTCCTGCTGGGGGATTACATTTGTCACACTGTGGCATTTCTGGATTTTCTTGCTGCAGGTTGTTGTGATGTAGTGGCTGTTTGCTGGTTCCTGCCATGACCCCCCATGCCATCAGCTGGGGACACTGATCTCATCCCCGTGCTGCTGTGCAGAGAGAGAGTGTGTGTTTGGGGAAAGGCAGGGAAAGCCAGGAGCTCCCAAAGCCAATGCAAGCTTTGAGTTTTGTGCAGGCTTCCCGCTGGCCAAGCCCTTGTTCTTAAACACTTTTCCTTAAGCACTTCTTCTCTCCTCCAGGGGAAGAAGGGGTCACTTTTTCCACTCTGCTGACGTGGACAATGAGTCACGGGTGTTGTGGGAAGGTGCAATCACCAGGACAGGAATCCTTGAAAATATTTACCACCTTTATCCCAGTGTCCCCAGGCACTCTGCAGGCCAGGTGCTGCACAGTTGGGCACGACTGCAGCCCAAGGATTGCTCTGCTGATGCTTCCCAAGTGGGATAGACAGGAAAGATCAGCTCCTCAAGGAATTTTTATGCCAAGGGAGTGATTCGGTGCACGAATGGGAGAGTGAGGCATTTTACTTCAGGAAGGAAGGTGTTGGCACATAGCACAGCTGTAGCACGTGGTCTCTAAGCCGAGGTGGTTTTGCTTTGGTACCAGCTGAGAAGGCATGGCACTGGGATAACACCCAGAAAACTCAGCGCATTTTGCAAACTGTGCTGGCAGCACAGCTGAGCCGGGCCGGCCCTGCCCTGCGTGTGCCGGCACGTCGAGCAGAGCGTGGGAGTTTCGGCAGCTTTTGTGCCAGCCGAGCAGGATTTGAATGTAATGATGGAGAAAACAGGAGCTGGTGCAGCTCGGCTCGCTGCAGGCTGGTCCTGCGTCTCCAGAGGTGCGTGTCCTTGCAGAGACATTGCTTTCTCGAGGTGCTGTAGTCGCAGCGTGATGCGCAGCTTGCCTCTGGCTTGCTGCTGGGAAGGTGCAGAGCTGTGGCCTCACAGGATATAGAAAAACGTGAAATAAAAAGATGCCTCGTGCTTGGGCCACAACCTCCAGCTCCTTGCAAAAAAAAAGGTTCAGGCTTTGTTCCACAAATTGTGAAAAAAGAGAACCTTTAGCTACTCCTGCTTGGCTGTGGTGTTTTAACTCTAAAAATGGGATTAGGGTGTCCTTGATGAGGACAGGCAGGAGGGCAGAGGGGGGACAGCTGCTTCTTGCTGTGCTTTCCCTGCTGGGTGCCCTGAGCAGCTCTGCTCTCCATGGCTGCTGATGCGTGTACGGCCCCACCCCAGCGGCGGGGACCCTGCTGAGATGAAAAAGCTCATTGGTAATGATGCTAATTGAATCGGATGTCGCTTCCCTGTGCTCAGACGTGGCTGCTGCTGCCATCTCGCAGCAGAATGCAACTGGCTTGAGAGAAGCCCTGGTGCATGAGGAATGTGAGCTGACAGTCCCCCTTTGCTGGAAAAAGCCATGTGGATGAGATAGTGCGATGGTGCAGACGGGATGCTCTCATGGTACCTGCTTCAAAGCTGCTTGTTTGCTTTAGCATCAGTATTGGGTCAGCAGGGCAAGCTCGCATTGAGAAGCTGAGGTTTTTGAGACTGGGGTTGTAAGGTGTGTCATATGGGATCAGCTCTAGTGAGGATAATAGGCAAGATAATGTTTATGGAAATAACAAAATCATGGAATGGCTTGGGTTGGAAGGAACCTTAAAAATTATCTAGGTCCAACCCTCTGCCATGGGCTGGCTGCCCCCCAGCAGCTAAGGCTGCCCAGAGTCCCATCCCGCCTGGCTTTGTGCACCGGCAGGAGTGGGCACCTACAGCTCTCTGGGCACTGCCACTCTGCGTAAAGAATTTCTGCCTAACATCTAAACTAAATCTCCCTGCTTTTAGCTTACATCCATTCCTCTTGTCCTATCTCTATCAGACCATGTAAAAAGTTGGTCTCCCTACTGTTTATAGGCTCCCCTCAAGTACTGCTAGGCTGTGGTGAGGTCTCCCAAGAGTTTTTTCCTGAAAACCCCCAGCTCCCTCAGCTTTTCTCCCTTGGAGAGGTGCTCCAGCTTGGTGCCATCAGCAAACTTGCTGAGTGTGCACTTGATCCCATTGTCTAGATTATTGGTGAAGACAGACATACACAGATTCAAGTAGTAGACCTAGAAGAACCTCGTGAGGTTCAGCGAATCCAAGTGTGTGATCTTGGGCAACCCCCAGTATCAGTTCAAGTTGGGGGATATAAAGATAGAGCACAGCCTGAGAAAAAGGACCTGAGGGTACTGGTGGATAGCAGCTGGACATGAGCCATCAGTGTGCCCTCACAGCCCAGAGAGCCAACTGTATCCTGGGCAGCATCAAAAGCAATGTAATTAGCAGGGTGAGGAAGGGGATCTGCCCCTCTGCTCTGTGAGACCTCACCTGGAGTGCTGTGTCCAGATGTGGAGTCCTCAGTACAGGAGAGACGTGGAGTTGTTGGAGCACATCCAGAGGAGGGCCACAAAAATGATCTGGGGGTTGGAACATCTCCCTGTGAGGACAGGCTGAGAGAGCTGGGGCTGTGCAGCATGGGGAAGGGAAGGCTCCAGGAGACCTGAGTGGCCTTTCAGTATCTAATAAAGAAGGGAACAGACTCTTTAGCTGAGTCTGTTGTGACAGGACAAAGAGAAATGGTTTCAAACTAAAAGAGGGAAGATATAGATTGAAGATAAGAAGGTGTGTGTGGTGGTGTTTTTTTTTTTTGTTTGTGGTGGGCTTTTTTTTGGTTTTTTTTTTGTTTTTTTTCTCCTACAATCAGGGTGGTGAGGCACTGGCACAGGTTGCCCAGAGAGGTGGCAATGCCCCATCCCTGGGGACACTCAAGCTCAGACTTCATGGGGCTCTGAGCACCTGATGGAGCTGGAGGTGTCCCTGGTCATTGCAGGAGGGTCGGACTAATGACATTTAAAGGACCCTTTCAACTCAAACAATTCTATGTTGAAGAGCACCAATATCAAGAGTGACCCTCTGGGGGACATCACTAGTTACTGGCCTCCAATGGAGCACAGAACTGTTGACTACAACCCTCTGGCAGTGTCCTTCCAACCCTTCCTTTATCTATCAGGTAAACCACCCTTCAAATCCATGTCTGGCAATCACATCAGCCAGTTCTTTCAGGATGCTGGGATGCACTCCTTGGCCTTGCTCTTCTGACCAATGTACCCATTGAATCCCTTGTTATTTTTCACATTGCTTGCCGAGTTCAGTTCCATCTGAGCCTTGGCTGTCTTGATCCTATCGCTTCACATCTGGAAGGCATCCTTGTTGGGATGGCTCTTGTTCAAATTACTATATGGAAAAAGGCCATTAGGGAACAGGACAGGGGAAATCCTGCTCCCAAAGCTGCCTAAATTGAATAGGTTGCTTGGTATCTGCCCAGAGGTAGACACAGGATTTAGAGCAAGGCATTACATATATTTTAATGCCCAGTGACATCACAGGGCAATGTAAAGGAGTGGGTGAGTAATAATTATTTCAAATGTTTGAGCAGAACTAGTTGCTACAAGTCCTGATTTCTGCATGTGAATTTGGGACCTTAATCAGCACTGAGCTCTTTGTTTCCAATCCTGAATGGAATACACTGAACATACATCAAAACAGATTGCATGGTAAGTAACTATGTAAATATATCCAGCAATGTGGCCTTCCGTGCCCAATTTCAATATTGGGTTCAGTGAGCTGCCTTGTATGATGGCACCTATTTTTTTTTAATAGTAATTCCATGTCAAAGAGGAAATATAAATAAACTCCCCAAACAAAAGAAGCAAGGAAAAAATAATTCTTTCAAACATTTGAGCAGGAACAATAGGGTAGGATATGCACTCTCTGGGGAGAGCTAATGGCTGAAACCGATAGGAGCACAGTGCCTGCCTTACTCTGCTTTGTAACTAGCACAAACCTTTGCTCAACAGAGGTTATTTATAGCAGATGTTATGGCAGAAGCATGTGTGACCTGTAGGCTCCCTGTGAGGGGAAGAGCTTTCCTGTACTGTCTTTGAGATACAATAGACAATTATTTGGACACTATCTTTGTCCCAGGATAGAAACAATTAAATGCTGGTCACTGATTTCTGCTCTCGTGTTGAGACTATAGACAGCCCTGATTTTTTTTTTTTTTGGTGGATTTTTAGAGCGAGAAAATATTTTTAAGAGGTTCACTTTGAAAAAATGTCACAGCTGTGAAGTTTCAGAGGCATCTCTACTAAATTGACTAATTGGGAATGCCCAGTCATGCAGTGAGCATCATGAGGTCATTGCCTCCCAGCATCCTCACGAAGGACACAGCCAGTGGCTTGACTTTGTTCAGCTTCTTCCAACAATGACTTGTTCCAGGGCATTGGGCGCAGCACTAGGCCTGCTTGAGTTCAAGAAGCGTTTGGAAGATGCCTTCAGGCAGAGTAATTTTTAGGTAGACCTGTGTAGACTTGATGATTCTCGTGGATCCCTTCCACACAATGATGTGGGTGGGTGTAGACCCCTGAATCTGTCTGCACTTTTGCATTTCAGCTTAATGCTGTGGTAATAGGGTGCCTGCATTTGCTACTGGATAGTAATTAGATGTTCTTATATGTAATTAACTACTTTGACGTGACTACCAAACAGCTTAAATAATCCATATGATATGGCAATTATTTCTATATTGTGCTTGCTGAAGTCAGTGCCAAGTACCTGAGAAGATTTGGGGAAGGAGCCATCATCAAAGCATAACCTTGTTCAAGAAGATAACTTTGTTTTCTAGCTCCCTCATTTTGTTTTGGGTTCCTACGTATCCTGACTGTCAATAACAAAAGTATCCTTTAAGATATATTGTCTGCACCACCACTCTATGCCGTTAGGCCCTTCGAGCCCCAAGTGTGGAGCTCCTCATGCATGGAGTGAGTTGGTCCCACCTCTGGAAGCACAGGCACAAGTCCAGTTTATCTGACAGATGCAGTTGAGCAGCTCTGTCCCTCGGCCATGGGTGAAATGAGTCTCCCACTCTAATTTCATCGTGTTCAGCCATCGCACAAACTCTAAAGCTCCCTGAAATAGGAAGGAAGTAATGTTTAAATTATGCATGAGTGAACTGATTTACTCGAACTGAAGTTTTGAGTTCTGTCCTTATGAACACAGGGATGGAGCTCTTTGTGCATCCATCCATCTGCCTGGTGAATACTGAATTAACAGAAACACAAATGCAGTTCCAGTACTGTAAAAGCTTTGGCTTAAACCAGTAAAAGCCATGCAGAGCAATTGCACGCTGCCACGAGGAAAGTGGTGTGTTTTCTTAGTGTCTCCTTGTCTGGTAGGTCATTGTCAGTGATGGAATGAGACCTTGGCTGCAGAGTCCCTTCTGCTACTGAGTAGGTAATTGGTGTTTCAGTAGGATCCATCCACTCCTGCCTGGAATGGGATTTGAAACAATCTCCTGCCTACCTCCTGCTCTTAATGAGGAGTTTAACTTCCCACGTAGTACGTTTTGCAGAGCATGTAAAATGATGGTTAAATTCTATGGTTGCTTCTGATGGGCACTTGCTCAGCGCTCCTTGGGGAGACCAGCACCGGAAGGTTGAGCATCCCTTTAGCAGATGGTTCACCCAAGTCTCTTCTCCTTGCTCCTTTGACCTCTATTTAAAAAAAATGCAAGCTCTAATACCATGGTGCCCATCCACGTGAGAGCAGCACAGCACGCGTCTTGTTCAATGCGCAGGAGATACTGCACTTCTCTGAGGCTGTAGCAGTTGGGGCTGGGTGAGCAGGGCCCTGAGCACAGCAGGCTCCTGTGTGTGGGTACGTGCAGCAGGAACGTGAGCACTGCTTCGCAGTTGGTCCTTTGGAGCAGCACTGAGGGGCTGAAATGTCAGCAGAGACACAAACAGAAAGGGGGAGAAGTCACGATTCTCTCGCTATTTCTTTGACCTAAATACACTGAAGTAACTGTGCTCTCATGAAAGAGATAATTTCCTGATGATGGAGAGCTTAACATCTGTTTCCTCTGATTTTTTTTTTTTTTTTTTTTTTTTTTGGTGGTAGAACATGGTAACGGAAGAAGTGGCGGGGTTTTCTTTCCTCTTTTTCTTTTGTATAGCAAAGGCTCTGCATGCTGTAGCTATATACACTCTCCGAGAGCAGACAGGTTTCTCTCAAGGGTTACATGATCGTTTGTTCTCTATTTTCTCTTCTTCCTGCCTACCCCCCCTCCTGGAGAGGAGCGGATACACCGAAGCCCAGGCAGGACTTCCTTAGCTCCGCCATGCCTTCTGGCAGTCTGTGCCTCGTGCCCTCTCCCCGTCACCCCCCTTCCCCGACAAACAATGGCCAAAGGCTCCTTCTTGTTTGTTATTTTATATCCCACAGAGGAAGAGCTGAGTGGAAGCTCGTGTCCCCAGGGGCCCTCGGCACATTCCAGCTCTGGCTGCTGCCTTGCTGGGCTGCCTCTTCCACACGGTTCCCAGCCCTATAGGGCGAATCAGTGGTGCCATGTGATGCTGAGGGTTACCAATCAGTTTTGAAGCAAGATTAGCATTGCTGAAAGGTGAGAGAGTGCCTGAGAGCCTTGGAGAGGTGTTCTGAATCATTACTCCATGTCAAGAACAGATAAAAGAGATGGATGGGCTTATTGGTGGTGCCTGTTCAGAGCACAGCTTCAGCAGCCCTGGAAGCATCAAGATGTTAACTGAAGGAAAAAAAAAAACAAACCCATTTGGGTCAGATGCTTGATTATAACTGGTTGTATGAAAAAGAAAAGTGGCTGCATAAAACTGGAATTGTAAGATATAATTGGAGATGCTCATGGTCTGTAACAACTGTAAAAACCACTAGTGAAGAAACTCACTACAGGAAGCTGGGGTGGAACAAAGCAAGCACATCTTGGTTGGAGAATTGGCCTGTGATTACCCAGCTACTTAATCCAGCAAAAATCTAATTGCTGGGGAAGGAGGTAGTTGTGCTCACCCCAGCTCCTTCCTCCACTCATCCGGCTTGTGTGTTCCTGTGGCTCTTTGGATGAAAACCAAAGCCAGTGTTTCTTGTTTGGTTGTTTCTCCCCCCCACCCCCCATGCTCAGCTCATGCCCAGAAATGCTCCTGTTGGCATGAGGGCAGGTGAGCACAAGGGATCTCCCTGACCTCGCTGTTGGCTTCAGTGAATGTTACCTGAGTCCTTGGAGTTATTTCAGCTCCTGTATCCCCATGCTAGATTGCTATTACTCCCACCTGCATCAGACAAGAAAAATCCTGTTGCCAAGGAAATATTACGCAATTGTGAAGGAGGTATAAAGCGCCTACTTTAGAGATCTGGATAACACACACACACAAAAAAAATGAAGAATTTGGAGGAGTGTCATGGCCATAGATATGGATGTTTTGTGCAACATACCTGGCACCATTTGCATAAGGTTTTGTGCTAAACTCTTTGTCAGCCTTGGTTACTTTGCAAAAGGAAGGAGAACTGGAGGAATGAAGGGCTGCTGTTTTTGTGGTGAGAGCCTCGTGCAGAGGGCAGGGCTTGTGACAAACCCACAGAGCTCCTGTATGTTAGAGCAGTTTTTGGTGTCTGATTGCTGTGGTTTTTGAAACCGCATTCCTTGCTGGATGAGGAGTTGTGTGCTTTGTAGACCAGCCGCAACCGCCCCGTTGTTCCGCCCTGTTCAGCTCGAGGTAATTCGGCGGGTGCTGTAAGGTCATGGCGTTACCTTGTGCTTGCTGTGGTTCAAGTCTTGCACAGCAATGACTGCTGTAGCATAGTTGCTGGGTGGTAACCTGCTGCAACATGACATCTGCAGCTGTGCCCGCAGCCCTAGGAGAGGGAAACAAAGTGGGGGCTGACTTCCCGTTTTAGTTTTACAGCTAGCTGTTGTCCTTAGAAATATATCCAAAGTGCTGTCTTCAGTCCTCTTTTTCCTGTGCCCCAGAAAGATGGGTAATGGCTAATTAATTTAATACTCCTGCAGCCATTCTCCATACTCAAGTGTTGTTGTTGTTAAGGGCGACAGTGCCCCCAGGCCTGCATGGTTTGGTTGATAAGGCCACCTTTTCTCTATTTGGCATATTTAAAGCGTCAGTTTCCCACGAGCCTGCAGCCGTTGTGTATTTGCACAGCAGCAGACACTGATTTTGGTGGCTGTATCAGATGAGAGAGCATAGCAGATTGTGACGCCCAGTCAGGGAAGCCTGAGCGAAGCTGATTGCCAGTTGTTCAAGTGCCATGTGCCTGGGTGCAGGGAGGCTTTGGTTGAGGCCATGCTGGGGCTTAAGCCTGGTCCAGTGCAGCTGGTGGGCCTAGTGGCCCTGCAGCCACTGTAACGATGACCAAAGGTACTAACAAACCTGTGCTGCTGTGAGTTGGCTCTTGCCATCTGGTCAGCCTGTGATTTAGGCATATGCAAAGTGCTGCAGGCTTACTTACTGTGTAAATAAGACAAAAATAAGGGGCTTTTCTTTGTCAGTAGCTGGTCAAAAGGCCTTTTGAATGCTGGACATGTGGTCTACTACTCTGTTCATCCATTGAAACCATGAGACTTTCAGTGACAGCTTCAAAGCTTGTGAGAGCCCCAGGTGAGGCTGGGGAGGGGGAAGTGAAGAGGAGCTACCCGAGCTCTGGTGCTGTATCTGTCGAGCATGTGTGGGTCTGACTTTATTGTGGCAGCTCTGGTTTACATCTGGTTTAAAGCTGCTTTTTTAAAAATTAAAAAGTATATGTATATATTTAAATTTGAAGCCACCCTTGTGCCTTCCCTTTCTATGTTGTGCTGCCTTTCTAGGGGGGGGCCACGCAGGGTCTGTGTCCTGTTAAAGACTCTTACATGAGAAACAGATTATGTCTCTTCTTTGCTAGCATCCCTACAAAGACTTTGTAGGGAAGGCTGCTTCCTTTGAATCTTCTTTCCCCATGCAGGATCCACCCAGCCAAAAACAATAAAATACAAAATTGGAAAGAGAAAAAATAGGGAGCTTTTGTGTTTTTAGTCTTTTGCTGCCATATGTGTGTTGGCTGCACAACTTGAAACTCCTCAAATGCGCTTTTTCCACTCCATCAAATCCATTCAAGTACGTTATTCTTTAAATTGCAGCAGAGGATAACCCACAGACAGTTGTGACAGCCCTGTATGAGATGCTCTCCTCAGAACGGCATGGGTTGGGAGGGACTTTAAAGATCATCTAGTTCCAATCCCCTGCCATGCTTCCTGTCTCCGATCACCTCCTCATCTCACGTGTATGCTGACGCAGGAGGATCTGCTCTGTGATCTTCCCAGGTGCTTGTGTCAGGCTTACTGGCCTGTAGTTCCCTCGGTCCTTCTTTCTCCTTTTCTTAAAAACAGGAGTGATGTTTCCATTTCTCCAGTCACTGGGGACTTTACCTGACACACATGACTTTTCAAATGTGATCAAAAGTGTCTTGGCAACCACATTAGCCAGTTCCCAATTCCCTGTGGGCCTTGGGATACCTGTCTTCAGGCACTATAGACTAATACACGTTCAGCCTCATGAGGGGGTCTCGCTGTTACAGTGGGAGGGATTTTGCTCCCCCAACCCCTGCCTAGAGGTTCAGAGCCATGAGAGACGTGGGAAGCCTGAGAACTTGAGTACCTCACCCTTCTCCACATCTGTTCTGTTGTTGCCACTTCTCCTTTATCCTCAAGCAGCGCACGTGGTGTCATTTTAAAATTTTGTTTAACAGAAGCTTTCTGTGGTACGCAGGTCCCATGTGAGTTTGTGCTATAGGATTTGAGTAATGGTAATCCCTGCCCAGCCCTACAACAACTTTTGTGTGAGGAAGGAGAGTTTCTTTTAAGATCTTCACTGTGTAGAGCATGGAAGGTGATGGACTGAGTAAACACAGAGCCAGAACAGAGGCGTGTGGAAAAAAATAGCTATGGAATTAGGCTGTGCTGCTCTTCGGTCAAGGCATTGGCACTGGGGTGCTGCTGGGCAGCTGCTGGAGAAGATGGGGCCTGTCAGTGATGTGGCAGCCCCTCTGTGAAAACATGTTTAAGGGCAAAAATGCTGGAGAGGACAGTAGGAGGAGTAAAACAAAAAAGTGAGTGTCACGGTTTGGCCTGGCTCGGCCTAGTTATGTGACAAGGAGTGAGGAACAGCACTATGAACCCTGCAGTCAGTGAAGGAGGAGGGGGTGTTGGATAAGGACTTCCCTGCCAGGACCTGTGGTGGGAGGTCCTGACAGGAGCTTGAGCAGGAGCCACAGCCCATGCAGCACCCGCACAGGAGCCAGGCTCCCACGTGCTGTCACTGTTGTGCTGACATGATAGAAACGACGGCTGGTTTGGCTGGCCATAAGGGTGAGCCTTCTGCACCCGCCAGTTCTCAGCGCAACAGCTGTTACACCAACAACTTTGGTTTTAATAGAAACAGGAAGTGTATTGGATTTTGTTCTGGATCGGATGGGGACCTTTGGCAGAGCAGTGAAATGGACTGGAGCAGAAGCAAACGGCATACTTTATGTTGGAGCCGTGCAGCTACCTGCTCTCCCTCTGCTCAGTGGAAAACGGCGGGTTTTTGTGTTGGCAAACCTGTGTTGGTGAGGCTGTGCCCTTTCTTGTGCCTACTTTTCCTCTCTCTGCCCTGTGAGGAGGGCTGGGATCGGGGCCTGGCTGGTGGCTGTGTATGCTGCACAGATAGACAGCAAGCCCAAGACCACGTTATGAAGCTGTAGCAGTGAGTCAGGGCAGGGCAGGTGTATACTGGTGGAAGGGAAGGCTTAGGATCTGCACATGTAGAAGTTCAGATTCTTACAAAGGCTTGGCAGTGGTTTCCGTTGCTTTTATGTGTGGGGTATCCATAGTTTTAATCCTGTTCACTTAGGCTGAATCTTACTTGAGGGGAACATGTGTTCTTGTGTAGCATTGAGCGGCAGCCAAGCATCTTTCATTTAGCAGTTCAGTTCCAGTGAGGGATTCCTGTGCTGGTGCTATAGCTGTTGTAGGAAAACGTGGCTTGAATATTATGTGAAGTTTTTGGTATTGAAGTTATTTCAGAATTGCATTGTTTCCAGGAAAAGGCCCATCCTGGCTTTTCTTTGAATGCCTGCCTGAAGAGATGGAACTCATTGGGAGTGCATTGTCAGTTCCTGGCAGATGAAGCTGGTGAGGATGACAGTGACACGTCCAGGGATACTTTACTGCAATTTCCTCTTTTCCTCTCTGTCATGTACTCTGGCGTACTTGGAGTCCTAGCAATTTGCAAGTCCAATATGTGATTTATGGTATTCTGTGTGTATTTGGGGTAACTTTATTGATGCAAAAAGCTTATTTGTAATCATTAAATCTTTGGTCACTTAAATCAGGCTTAAGTTGCTTTGAACGTTGTATGGTTTAAGAGCAAAATCTTAAGACCAAAAGTCTCACTGAAATCAGTGGCATTACTGTGACTGGAATATGACTTGATTTGTGTTGCATTAGCAAATGTGTCTTCTGAAAAAATTTTCTTCTCCTAATTGTGCTCCTTTGCAATTTTTTCCTCAAGTCTTGTGAAGAAAACAATCTGAAGACAATGTGTCTTTGACCCCCGGTACCAGCTTTTGAGCCGGAGCAATGGAAGTTATAGATGGCTGCCGGCATACTGACCCTTTGATAGTTTCAAATGGATATGCAAACAGGATTTTCCAAGCAAACATGGAGGATAGGAGTGCTGATGCATCAGAGGTCTGTTGTGCTGAGCATGGCACCTCCAGTGATGCAGTCCCAAATGAACAGGAAGAAGCACCCAGATATAAGAAGTTGACCAAGGGCAACCGGATCTGGAATTTTGTTTGGCGAAGGAAAGGATCCTCTATGAGTAAAAGAAGGCCCCGGTCCATGATCGTACTGGGAGATACTTATGATGCCTCTGATGAAAAAAAGCCATCCTTCATGGACCGAGTAATGCCCTTAAAAAAGCTAAGAACCTCTAAGTTGCCTAAGGATGTAGATTTCAGAGGATCTGCAGTGCAGGTTGCTTGTGCCCCTGAGGAGGACTATCCTGCCAGTGGGCAAGGAGCAGTCTACAGGGTTAGGAAACTGGGTGACAGCCAGACGCCCTACCGCCATTCGTATGGGGGGCACATTGAAGATTTAGATTCCTCTTTTGAAGACATCGAGCTGAATATCAGCATTCCTGAAATTGATGCCAATGAAAGTAAATGTCTCAGGGATATTAGTATCAGACTACACAGTGAAGATAATGTTAGTAACTGCCAAAAAATACCAGCTAGAAAGAGCGAGTCTTTGAATTTTGAAAATGTCAGGAGTCCTGCAATTACGGAAGGGGACAATCAAAAGAAGTGTACTGTACTCCCACAGGAGGGCAAAAGAGGAAGAAGCTCTGATGTCTGGAGCTATCTGAAAGGAATTTCATTAACTAGCAAAGATAATTCAAAGCTTCTAGATGAAAGAGCTGAAACCAATTTCCAGAACTTAGAAAGTACAACTGATCATTCCACTTCTTATTTGGACTATGGCATGAGATGTGAGGAGAATCTTAGCCAGCAGAAAAAATCAAACAGCGCAACCAAAGCCACTCACTTTGCGGGTTTTGTGCGGTTCTTCACCAGCGTGGCCGAAGCAGCTCGGCGGCTGCGAGGCTCCTCAAAGGCATTTTCACCTGACGAGAAAAGGCCTCAGCGGAGTTCCCGAAGCTGGAGGCAGGATGTCATCTCCCGCAAAGTGAGCCTGGTTATTGAGAATGAAACCGCGAATGCTTTCTGCACAGTGGGAGCGTGTCTGCAGTCCCCAGATTCAGGCGTGTGGGATAATCCAAGCTTTGAGAGTCCAGTGGAGAAGGAGACCACACAGAGCTGTAAAACTGCAGAGGTGTCACAAGACATCGGCTTCTCTGCCCTGAGCAGCAAGAATGATAGTTTTAATGAAACATCGCTTTCTCCCTCTGGGCCAGAGCTCCCAGATGACTCTGTCACTGTGATAAATTCTGAAGAACCCTCTGAGACTGCAGTCCGCTTTCCACAGACAACTCTGACCAAACAGATTCAGTACATGGACAATATTCCAGAGGAGGCACAGGCTGTGGGCAGGGACCTGCCGCATTTGGAGGATCTTCCTGGGAAAGATCTGGGTACTTCTGAACTGGGCAGTTCTCCAGCTGCTAACGGTGACTTTCCTGTTGTGACCGTGGCTCTGATCCACCATCCACTAAAGATGACTCTGCATGAACTCGAACCTCAGGATGTGGCTTGTGCTACAGTAGTTACTAACGACATGAGTGTGTCTCTAGCAGCAGCTCTGGAGCTTTCAAAGTCTGAACTGGATATGAAGGACCTGAGTAATCCTGAGTTGCCTTTACATGACTTATCTAAAGATGACTTGGAGTTTCAGGACTCCAGCAATACTCCAGAGAAGGAGCAGGTCACAGACGGGCACCTGCCATGTTCTCAACATCTTCCAGAGAAAAATCTGGATACTGCAGTGCTGAACAGTTCTCCAGCTGCTAATGGTGACTTTTCAGCAGCGACTTCTTTAAAATGTGCGACAGTTGAAGGAGTGGTGTTTGAGCAGACTGATGGATGCTTCAAAAAGCACAGAACAAGTTCACCCGTGGAACAGAACCCTGTGGAGTTACTTAGCAGAGGAGTGCGCTTTGACTGTGATGATGAATGCCGTCCGTTCCATCTGACCATCTCTAGAATGGTCTCCTCTGGACTCCTTAACAACGGAAAGGTATGAGTAAGCTTTACTGTACAACTTCCAATAAGACTGCATTGTTGTTATACCTCTTATAAGGATGGTTTGCACTTGTAATAAGTTTTATGTATTTCTCTTCGGAATTTTTACTTAATCATACAAAGAATGACTGTAGACTTAGCAGTCTATGAGGAACCCGTTGACTGGCATGTCCCCGGGCTGTTAGTGCAAATTTCCAGAGTGCTCCTCTTATGACCTTTTGGCTATGTCATTATCAGTGCCTTTAGAAGAGGGCTGTAACAGAGATTCTTGTATTTCTATGCACTAACTTTAATTTTTCTTCCTCTCTGCATTTAGCAGTAGTGGTTGTGGCAGTTGATTTTTATGAGGTGATGCTGGTTACACCACAGCATCTGGAACACCAGGAAGATTCCTGGCACACAATCCTAGCCCAGAATGGAAGATGGGAAATGGTGGTTCTGAGAACTACAAATCTGTGTTGCCCAACATGCAGTCCAGCTGTTTTCTTTTGGGTTCCTGTTGGCTAAAGATGAAATGTTTATTTTTATTTTTAAGGTGCCCAATAGGGAAATTGGGTCAACTCATGGAGAAACTTTTGCCTGTCCTTTTGGACTTCGAGAGACAACACATTATGGGGTGATGACATTGTTCCCTACTGGAAAAGAGGTCACTAACTTCTGAGCCAGGAGGGGAAGTGTTTGAAAATTGGCAGCAGATTAGAAATACTGAGAAGAAAAAAGTCTGAACATCTGACTCCCAGTTAAAATGGGCAGTACTGTTGTTAGTTATTCCTGCCTTTTTCTTTTTCTTCCTCCATTTTTGTTATTCAAAAATATGAAGACAGTTCACTGTGTAATTCCAGAGAGTTATGAAGTGGGACAAGTAGTGGTCAGCCACTTGTGGTCGACTGGACAAAATGTTTTTAGGAGTGGCTTGAACGAGCAGAGTGTGGTTTGATCTACTTTTGCAGGGACTAAGCTGTAAGTATGCTGAGCAGGAGCAAGATAACAGGCATGAAAGGACTGAGTGGAGCAAGGGAAGTATTGGCAGTCTTTTCCCAGAGCAGCCACATTTTTGGTAACTGAGGGCTATGGCTCTATGTCTAATCCCAGAGTTCTTGCAACCCTGCCCATGGCAGAGGAGCTGAAACTAGATGATCTTTAAGCCCCTTCCAGCCTAAGCTATTCTCTCATTCTTTGAGGGCAAAATGTGAGCAATTTCCAAGGCCAGCTGTGTGAACAGAGGTGGGGTGAGTCCCATCTCAGCTGTTGTAGCTTGCAGACTTTACAGAGAAACTTAAAGATGATACTTAAGATAACTGAACAGGAAACCTTCCCCGAGTTCCTGTTGAGGGTGGTGATAGCAGTACGACCTCTGGATTATGGTGGCTCCCAGCCTCACAGGTCCATGCCTGCCACTTCACAGAAGCAATGGCAACCTGGAAGGGAAAGCACACAGCCCACCCTGGTTTGTAAACACCTCTGGATCCCAGAAACTTGGTCTAGAGATGTCTAGTGATCTAAGGTCAGGACCAAGTCCTGTGCAAAGGAAGGAAACTTTTGGATGGGAATAGACTTAGAGAGTCCATTAGCAGCTCTGGTAACAAATGTCCTGAGACACTCAAGGGATTTACTTGCTTATCTCTCATCAGGGAGTGGCACTCGGAAACAGTTCACCAAAAATAAACACATAGGAGGAAGAACTGCAGCCTGAGCATGAGACCAGCAGCAAGCTCAGGCCTCTTTATTGGGTTAGGGCTGAATTTACCTCCTTTCTGGCACCTGTTCCTTGGGACAGTTGTTGGCCCTCATGCTTCTGCTCCAGGCTGCTCTGCAGTAATTGAGGGATTTGGCTTTCAAGTGAAATGTTCCACCAAAAGTAGGGTGCTTCCAGGACAGGGGTGCTGTAAGCAAGTACTGCAGCCTTTGAAGTGCATTAGCTGTGTGAAACAGAAATAGCTTCAGCACTGTTTTCAAAACAACCTACGTGTTTTCCCACAAAAAGCAGAAAAATGCTTGTTCTCACTGAGGCTCCCTCCCCCAGCCTGCTAGGAGGTGGTAAGAGATCGAGGATGATGTAGTGCAGAGGGTGGTGGAGTGAGATGTGGGGGACCTGGGCATCGGTCCTAGTTAGACAGCAAATCTGCCGCTTAGCTGCGCCCTTCCAAAGCTAACACCTCCACTTCTTGTTCTCTGTACCTTGCCTTTTAAAATTTCATGTTTTCCATCAGCAGCTTACTGACAGTGTGGGCAAGTAACAGCTCAACAGTGTTTGATCTTACTGCTGTACAGAAAACAGCATTTAGTAAGAAGAGGAGCGGGTAGAAAACTGCTTGCTTCTGAAACTGTTCCTCCACCTAGCTGCTTTTGGGTCCCATCCCAAATTCTCATTTGTTCAGGGAACTAATGAGCAGCATAGATAAAAACATTTTGACACATTGTAAGCAATCCAAAATGAGCAATGGCAAATGAATTACCGATTCACACTGCTGCAAGTTGGGAATTGAAAGGCCTTCCTTATTTTCAGATAGGGATATGAGAAAGGAGCTCAGAGATGATGTAGAGTTTCTCTGAGATTTTGATCAACTTATGGCCTTCACTTACAAACCATAGAAGTTTCTCTTTTCCACAGAATCAGACACAGCCCCACAAGATGAATTTGGCCACTTCCAGGAGCTTGAGCTGATGCTGCACTGGGATGAAGCTGTGAAACCACACCGGCTACCCTACAGCTAGGCATTGCCACCAGGGTTTCAAACCACCCCATGTGTCCTTGGACAAAGTCTGTGGGGGCTTTGATGCTTTGAGCATGGCATGAGAAACGGTTGCAAAATACACCTGTGACAGACTATCTCAGATTTCAGTTTCCAGTTTGTGGAAACTCGTGTTTCTCAGAAACTTGATTTAGGCTCATTGCTGTCCGAGATCCTTCTGGGTCACCTCGGGGCTCGCACAGATGTTCAGCAGGGATGGAATGCTGTGGAGCGGCTCCATCAAATTTTGGCTTCTGCAGTTAAAATGCAGTTAAGATGCAAAATCTTTTCACTGCGGTCGTGTTCTGCCCTCTGCTGGCTATTTGTGAAATAAGGATTTATTTTAAGGAAAATAATGCTTTATCTGTAGGATTTTGAATTTTATCTGCGGGTGGTTTATAAACAGCATCTTGCTGCTGTCTAATTTTTTTAACCACACATAGAAACCACTTGGTTCTGTGATGGCATTTTCTGGGGGAATTACAATTGCCAGAAGCTTGAAAATGAGTTCTCTCCAGTCTTGTGTGCCTGGACAGAGAGTGCCTGCTTTGCAGGATAAGGTGCCAGGCTGGTTGATGGATCCTGCAGGTCTCCCAGCTAGTCTGCTGTTTCTCTCTCTGGTCGTCCACACTTGTCAGCCTCACAGCACACGAGGGGGAGTGTTTCCTTTGGGCAGCTGTGAGTTCAGGGCTCTGTGCCCCATACATGGGGCTAACTGTTCTGGGTGCCGTTCAGGTGCTCACTGCTCAGAGTGTGCAAATGCTGACAGTGCCCTGTACCGACGATGATCAGTGCTTTTACAGCATTACTGGGGTTTGTGATTTCTGTGCACACTGTGCTGCATACGTGGGAAAATTGGAGGCTCATCCTGTGCGGTGGGTCTGACTGGAAGCACCGGATTGCTGATGTACCTGTGTGTGCACGTGCCAGCAGATGCACTGGCTGATACGCCTTCTGATAGCTGGGGCACTGGAGGCAAACCCAGGAGATCTCAGATCCTCCCACAGGCTTGGAGTTCTGCTTTAGAGCAGCTGCTGCAAATATCTTTTCATGAGAGGAAGATGGAACAACTTTCTTTCTCTCTGTTTGATGAGAAACTGCAAGCAGTTTGCAACGGGATCCTGTGGTGACCTTTAGCTTGAGATTGTTTGATTATCTCTCTGCCACAGAACGGGAGTTGCTGCAGGAGCGTGACTGCCGAGCTGGCTTCCCCCTCCTTGCTCTGTTCAGTGGTACTAACCAGAAAAGGTGCATTTCTGAGAGCTGATTTTCAGAGCTTTATCTGGTTGTTGCCAGTTGGCTGGGTTGTCTCTGCCTACTGTGCTTATGAAGGAGGTGTAAGTGAAGAAATACTGCTTTACTTTCTAAGTCCTCCTGCTGCCTAAGAAGCACTGTATTTCTGTCTGTAGCAAGGTATGATTTAGTTGCAGAATGAAGATCCTGTATATTTATGGCATTTAATACAGTCATGTCTGACAATCATCTTATTTTTAGAAGAGACAAAACCTCTAAGCTGTTCAGATTTTCTTAATAACTGTGAAGTGCTATCAAAATCTTGAATTAAATCCTATATTTAGTGCTATGTATACTGGGATAGCTTTCTTTCTTTTTTTTTTTTTTTCCTTTGGAAACATTTTTAGCATTGTGAGGGAAAGGCAGCTTGCATCTTTTAGGCTGATAGGCTTTCTGTGTATGTATAACCAGCCACCTGGGGATTTCAGATTTCCACGTTCTCCTGAAGTGCTTGTGGAGCCTTGCCTTTCTCTAGTTCACAGCATTGACTTCTCCTACCTCCCTCGGTGCCATCAGGGCAGTGATATGAACAGGGACTTGGAGGTTCTGCTGGCCTCTCTGCTGGAGGACTGTGTGTCCAGAACTTCTCTGCCCAGGAGGTTTGCTTTGTTTTTTCCTCCTCCCGCTTGTTTCCCAATTAAGGGGAGTGTGGTGGAGCACTGGATATGGTACAGAGAATGGGACATGGAGCCTTACGTCATCCACAGCCTCCCACTGTGCCTTTGGGTAATTGTAGCCTGTCTGCTTTGTTCTTCATTTGTAAATAAAGATAATAGTGCATCAGTGAAAGCTGAGGGTGCTGGAGGACTTAAACCATCAGAGGCACCCAGTTATTAGCAGGGCTATGGAAGTGTGAGAAATCCGTCTCAAACTGAGGCTAAAAGCCTTCCAGTGAAGAACCCCCCTCTTTTCTTCTCCTGACCTTTCTAAACTGAATTTTCTGCTGATGTCTTAGCTCCAGGATTATACACAAGGCTTCCACATCGTCATGCGTCACAGAGAAGAAAATGAAAAGCAGGGTTTTGAACCACCGTTTTCAGAAAGATAAATCCATTCCACGATTCTTGCTGTTGTCTCTATTGGGATGATTTCCTCCTGAAAGAGGAGGATAAAAGTTGGGTTTACTCAGGAGCAAGAGAAGCACCAACCTTTTTTCTCCATTTAGCTGTAAATGCTAGTTTCTCATTTGGATTAATGTTATCGTAGGGTGTACCTGGGGATATTTGACTGCTTTAAAGGTGCTTCAATCAATTGCCAGTGTCCTAGTGTTCTAAGCAGTAATTCCTAGGCTATCGATATAGAAGGCTTGTCTTGTTCACAGTTGTTATCAATTACCTTCCAGATAAACTACTATTACTACCAAAGCCATTCAATTCCATCTGTGTGTGAAGCCCTTTCTCTCTCCAGAAGGCTCCTTGTACCCTCCCGATGACTCCACCAGCACAGCAGTAACAGTAAACCCGTTAGGTTTATTCACCTCCTGTCCTCTTCATAGACCATCTGTGGGCTTCTGTTTATGGAATTGGAAAAAGACCTTACGTGACCTTTGGAAATGCCTGGAAGGGAGTGTCTTGCTAAGATTCTTGGGAATTAAGAGAATGACATCCTGTTACTAATTTAATTCACTTTTACATAGATCTTTTTAAATCATCAAGACTCTTGAGTTTTGTAGGAATTGTTCTTGCTGGGTATCTTGGCTTTATTCTGAAAACTTGAAGTGTTTGTTTCTATAGTAGAATGGGCAGATCCTATTGTTCTGCTGGATAGGCACAGAAAGGAGCAGATTGTTCTCCTAAACCTCACTGTTGCATTCTTCTACTCCTGTGTGCTTCAAGTGCTGGAGATACTTCTAGCACTTCTTAAATGTGTCTTGAGCATGGCTATGCTCGTAAATCTGGGGTAGCTGATGGGGTGTAATTAGTTGTTGGCTGAAAATCCAGACAGGAACAGTCTCTCCTTTGCTTTAGGCTACCAAAGGGTGCATCTGCTAATTCAGTTCAGGAGTGCCAGTTGAGGCAGATCTTTCAGCTGTCTGTCCACAATATGCTTTGGATGCGCTAATTGGCCTTAATGACCCTGAGCACCCTTAAGTGGGGTCTACGCTCATTATCCCAAGTGTTCATTTAAATTCAGCTCTGGATGCTCAGTTTCTGAAGACTGAGGTTCCTCCAGACTTTGGGCCCTCAGCACCAGCTAATTCACTCCCTGCTTGTGCTCCTGCTGGGGCTTGGTGACACCGGTGTGGACAAAATGCTGTGCAGAGCACAAATGAAAGTGCCATGGAGACTCAGTGCCACCAGAAGTTGTTGGGACTTGAGCACCATGACCTGTGCTCACGGTAGGGACCCCCATACAGGGAGAACTAGAGCGTGCCAGAAGCAAGAGTCAGCAAAACATTTGTCTTTCAGCAAAAAATAAAAAGAAGAGGGTGCAGATTGCAGTGAGGAGTAACAAGGTGTGCAGTACCTTCTTGGGGGGGGGGAGGGGAGAAAGAGTTATTTGTCCCAAGTTTAACAAGCATTGCTAAATTTCTTCTCTGACCCTTTTCTTTCCAGACAATGTCTCATCCTTCTCAACCATCCCCACAAGCAGCTCCCTTCAAGGTGCTTGTAGAGAGATGTCGCTCCGAGCCGCTCTCCCAGAGCACCCCGATGGGGCTGGACCAAGTGGGGGGGCGCATGCAGCACCTGCTCAGAAGACGTGGTGAGTAGCTTTGCAGTGGTTATCCCCCAAAATCTGTATTTTGGTCTTGCTAACATGGGCTAAAAAATCACAAATGTGGCTTGTATCTGCTCTTGTTATAACCCTTGAACCAGGTGAGGAGGCTCTGATAGCCACATGCTAGAGTTACTTTTTTTTCTTGTAACTTTAGTGTTTCTGAATGCATTCCCTGTAATTTGGTTGTGAGAAGACAAACAGATAGGTGCACAAAGAGTAAAAGCTGTTCAGCAGCGTTTGTGGGAGTTGTAATTTGGTAGTATCCTCTTGGCTTTCTGTCGTCTTACCTGTTTTTTGTTGTGAGTACTTGGCATTTGGAGGTGTTGAGTGATGGATTCTGAGATCATAACTCAGCTCTAATGTTTGTTTGGAAAAGAGCAAGATGTGAGTTGTTTTTTCTGGGTGCTCTTCCTGAACAGATAGAGAACCCTGTGAGTCAAAGACTGGTGAGCTATCCTCTGCAGCACTTGATTAATGTAATTATAATTTGTCCTGCTCAAAATGACGCTGAGAAAGCAGGACTGAATGTATTTACTGGAAGGGTCTTGTGTTGGCAGGTAAATAAGCAAATGCTCGAATGGGCAACGTGACTTTGTGAACCTCTAATTAAAAGGATTGATAATTGCTGTAAGAAAATCATTTCTTGGAGGAGTAGTACTAGCACTAAGAATGCCTTGAATTAGCAAGTATGGGAATGCTGCCAGACTGCATTGGCATTGCTTGGGAGCACACTGGGGATCTGAGCAGTTAATGGATGGCAGCAGCACGTTAAGGATTAAGAAGAATCAGAAGGGAAAAGGCATAGCAGCTGCCTCTTTAATTGATGGCTCTTCTGTAGGGGTGCACACGCTTTTAGCACAGGCATCTCTCAAAATGTGAGCACTACTGCGTTTGCACATTGCTCCTGAGTGCTACTATATTGGCACATTTCCTCTGGAGCTTGGTAGCAGCCTCTTGCTATAATCGGCACTTGCACTGCAGCTTGATTTTCTGTGAGTCTAGAAAGTGAAATGCTAAAAATAACAGCAGGGTGTCTACGTCAGCAGTGCGTTTAGGAAATGGGTCTCAGTGCAATCTCTCTCCCAGCAACACTGAAAGAAAATAAGGATTGCTGCCCACCCAGCCATGCCCGGGCTGAGGCAAGGTCCCAGCTCTGCTGTGCTCTGTGCTGCTGTCCTGGGCAGCAGGGAGTCCCCAACTACTTGATTTGGGAGCAGGGAGCTTGCAGTAAGCAGGCAGGGGCATGTATTTTGGCTATGTAAGTAAAGTTGACCTAAACACCAGGAGCACAGATCCTAGAGTGTGTGTCCTGTCTCCCAAATCTTAGACCTTTTATCTTTTGTTGTCTTGTTTCAAAGCCCTCGAGTCCCACAGAGTCTGAAAGGCAAACTGGGGTTAGAGGTGTGCCTGGAAGAAGAAAATTTGGGTTGGTCTTTGTAGTGGAAATGCTAAATCATGGCTTAAAGCAGTGATTGAGCACCTGGTGGGAAGGCAGCGCCAACCCAAGGGAGCTCAGGTGCATGCAGTCTACCTGAGTGACTGGAAGGGGTGAAGTCAGAACCCACCCCTTCCCAGACCTCATTTATAGATTGGCAGTGGAGGTGAGGGTATCTTGCTGGAGATTCCTGCCTACCTGAGGCCTTCTGAGGGTCAGCAGTTTTTTTTTCCTTTGATTTTGCATGCATAGCTGCTGCATTTGGGCTCATCCTTATTTGCTGCAGGCTGGGACTTTGCTACCCTGCTGTTACTACTGTACTTTCCACTGCATTATGGCATTACAGTCTTATATAGGACAGGAGTTCTGGAATGTGTGTTTTCTGTAGGTGCCTTTCTCCATGAAAGGGGTGACAAAGCTCCATGGGCTGTGAATGTCCCTGGGTGTGCATACACACATGGGCACAGACATCAGTTCCATGTGCTGCTTGGGCCCCGTGTGCCCTCTGAAAGAAGCTCAGGCTGGGGGAGGGGGTTAAGATCTAACTTCACTAGCTGTGGGAGGGGAAAACCCAGTGTTGTGCAAAATGGCAGCTCTGTCCCCCTAACAGAGAGGGATGGTATAAGGAACTTAACGTTTGGGGTGATTAGGAAAACAGAGCTTAATTTTGAAAGGTGGATTATTAGCCCTTCCTGACCATTTGCTTCTTCTTTACAATCTTGTGCTTGGGCGTATGCAATCTGTAAGGCCAAGCTGAGAGCTGGTGTGAACGGAATAACTTAATGCCAGATCAGAACTGCACTGGCCTGAAATGCTTGGGGTGAGAAATAGCCACTGTTTTGAAAAATAGTTTTTGTGGGCTTTCCTGTTGTTGTTTTCTGCATAAATTTGAGAAGCTGCTTCTTTTTCAAGGAATTGCATCATACGAACTGCAACAGTTATAAGGCTGGGATTTCTGCAGAGGTACCATTAGCAGTTATGACCCAAGGAGCACTTCTAGTATTGGTGTATGCAGATGAGGCTATTCTGCTGCCTGGTGCTTCTGGGAGAGCACTCTGGTTTCAAGCCCACCCTGTCTGACCTCACCTGCTCACACCACCTCTTAACTTGGCTCTTGGCTCCTAGTTTATGCCTGCCTTTTTGTAATATCCGAGCTGCACTTGTATCCTAAGAGCACCGAATAAAGCACCTAAATATACACTCTGCTCTCTTTTTCTAAAGAAGGGGTTGAATGAGTCTCTTGCAAACAATTTTGTTTCTTTCATTTAAAAGAACAGCCTCCGCCCCCAGCCTGAGCTAAAGCACAGCATTTATCTTTTGTCATTCCTTCTTTTTTTTTTCTCCTTCTTTTATTTCTCCCGTGGATTTTAAACTGGCAGCTGAGAACGAACTGGCTTCCAAGACTCTGAAGGTGCGCAGGAACGGCGGACGTAGATGGAACCTCCTCAAGCCTGGAGCGGAGAAGCTGCAAATCAGTAGGGTAAGGCATTGTTTGAAATATGCCTCTGCATGCTTCAGGGTTGTTTACCTACCACATGTTTAGCCTTGGAAACTAACAACCTGCTTTGCTAACGGCTTCCTGAATCTGTGGTTCCTTCAGCCACAGATGAGAGTTATTTTTCTGCTATTAGAATTGTTTTATAGTGATAATAGGTGTGCTAACCCTTTCCATTGGATTAGTTTCCCTCGGACGCGTACGGAGGCTTTGTGGTGTAGTGGAGGCACTGGACCTCCTGTTCCTTTGGTCGAGCGATCCTTGCAAGCAGAGGAACTGTGACGTTTCAAATAGCCCATAGATTTGCTCAGTGGTTTTGATGATGCACTTCCACCCCACCTCCCCCCAGCCCTTTTTTATCACATGTCCGTTGGTTTTGTTTGTGCACCATCTCTGTGACAGATTCACGTGACTCTTTCCAGAAGAGTTTTGCAAATATAGACACAATCTATTTTGTTCTTTTTTTGTGAATGTTGCTACTAGCTGGGGAAGAAAAAGCTGTTGTGGTCCTTGGGATTTCCCTGTCTTTCTCTGTAAGTTGAAAAGAACAATCAGGAAAGATAGCAAATAGCTGTTACATCTGTCTGATGTGCTTCCTTGTTTCTGTGTGGGATTGCTTTTAGTCTGTGCCATGCTGTGCGTTTGAAGTCTGGAGACCTTGGCTGTTCTGTGATCTTGTTTTGGCATTTGTATCGTTTGTGAGTCTGGCTTCACTGGTAGCCGACATATAAAACTGAATAGTACAAAACACAAATGCTAGCTGGCGTCTACCATGATGCAAGGAAAGTTTTCTAGTGGCTGGGCCAAAATAGGTTTAGCCTTTGTTGTTCCTCTAGGGTAGACAAACAAAGAATGATCTGGGAGCCAGGAATTTCCCTGCTGGAATTGACTGGAGGAAACTGACCTCCTGTGGTTGTGTCTCTGCGGTTCTTCTCTCCAATACTGTCCTTCCTTGCCAGTCCTTTATAGTGTATCTTTCCCTTTGATACCTGATGAGTTGCCTTCCCGAAATGTGATTTCCAAGGAGGACACAGCCTTTGTGCATGTTTTTCTACTGCGGAAGCAGTAGATAGGTGGTGAGGCAGTCTACTCTGGCCTGCTTCGATATTTCTTGGCTTGCAAGAGATACGTGCAGGGATAGACCACTGCTATCTCAGTAATATGTGGCTTTCTGGAATGCCTCCAGTTTTCTCTCCTGATTTTAGTGGTCTGAGATATAAGATAGAGGGCAGTGAACAAGCAGTTCAACCTTTCCTTTTCTCTTACCTCCATTTGGATCCTACTGTTTCTCCAAAATAAGTGCTGCTTTCACCTTGAAACAGCTGTTCTAGTTACAGGGATGCTGAACATCTAAGCTTCTGGAAGATAAAATGATCAAAATTCTGTACAGCTGTTTGCTTTCTGGGACAGAATAAAGAAATGCAACAATAATATTCAACTATAAAGGATGCAGCAAGGATTGTTACTGCAGCGTTACAGCAATGAGACAGGCTGCAAGCCCTATCGAAGAATCTCATCAGGTGTGCCACAAATGTTTCCACATTTGGAATCTAGTGTTAACTAGTGCATAGGTATGTCTACTTAGCAAATCTAACACTTTCTTAATCTGTTTATAGGAGATGTATGTTTTGCAGCCTTTGTAGATATCCCTTCAGCTCTGCTCAGAAACCAACGCATTTTTCTGTTCTGCCATAATACTGCTAGCAAATACACAAAAAATAGAATTGTGTCCTGAGTCATCTCAAAAAGCCAGACTTGTTTCTGATTGAGAACAGAGCGTGACATGAGAGCACCCTTACAAAGGCAGCTGAGAATTAAAGCTCCAGCAAGCCAGAAATACTGCTGAAGTTTGGGAAATGCTAGCTAGGAAATTTTCTTTCTCCAGTGGAGAAATATAAGGATGATGTGAAACAGAAAAGGGAAATGAGCTCCTTGTGAGCGCAGAGACTTTTATGTGATGCTTGGCTCAGTGACAGATCTGCCAAACACCCGTGTGTCACTGGGGCACAAGATTGGTTTGGGGTGCTGAACAAGCTGATCTCCGAGACTTGTTTGGCACTGCTGTTAGGCAGCTTGTTGCTCAGCCTGAATTACAGTGGACAAGCAGGTGTGAAACCTGTGCTGGAGTCTATAAATCAGAGTTACTGTGGTGAACACCACCAGAGCAGGTATATAAATGTGGCTCACAATAGCAGTGCTGGAAAAATTCATCTGCTGCCTCTGCCTCAAGTTGAGTGAAGATGTATGGGTCTGTAAATCATCTGTTTGCCAGAAAGAAATTTCTTCATTGACAAGATTTATAAATTTGAGATAAAATTTGTGAACTTGGGTAGCTCTTGTCAGGTGTGTTCATTGGCAGGTGCAGAACTAGTACAGAAAGGAGTGATTTATACTTCCAAACCAGATGTCAGGCTTCCAAAGAAACTGCTTGATTTCTGTCTTGAATGGAAATGCCTGAGGTGGAGAGAAAGCAAAAGGAAATTGACAAAGCATTAGGCTTGTCTTGGTGGCATCAGTGCCATCTTGGTCCTTGGAGAGATGCTGGTTGTTGTGCAAAGAGTCTTGGCATTGCTACATGTTATGCAAAAATGGAGAGCTGTTGATCATCTTATGAAAGAATCTCTTTTTCATCAAGACCATTGTTTGTCACATCTGATTTACTGTGTCCATCACTTTGCAGCAGGCTGTATCTTGGTGCATCTGTCCAGATATTGGGGACAGCTGCTGGTAGAGCCATGCCAACTCCCTGCTTGGTGGTTTTCTGTTACACCTGGGAGCTGGAAAGAGGAGCAAAGTGCAGTTGGAAAAGCAAGTGGTGGTAGCAGAACCCCTTTGAGAGAAAGACGTGTGTGTAATCCTGTGCTCCACCTCACCTTCGTGCTCAGCATACATACACAGTGTGTTTTGGTTTTTTTTTCTTACTAGTCTCAGCTTTCTTCTATCAGTCATACCCAAGCTATTTTAATGAGTTAACACCAGCAAGTCTGGACACAAGCCTTAGAAATTTCCTATGGGATAGATAAGGTTTATTATCCACACTTAGTGGGTGGGAATGAGGAAACTAAAGCACCACAGGGTGGTATATGGAGAGCCAAGCAATAATTTTTCATTTCGCTCTTAATTTCATGATGGAAAAAAAAAGGAAATGGTATCAAAACTGAGTTGACTTGTAAAAGTTTTCAGTATTTTAAGTGCACTTCTCAGCCTGGAGAAAACTCTATACTGAAACACTTTATATGCAAAGCATTTCATTTTGGCACTATGGTTGCTTGGAGTCTCTACTTTGATGGGAGCAATTTAGTGCAATTAAGAACCTTCAGGTGCCCAAATCTGCAGGCTGTGCTGCAGCAAGAGGCTGAAATGCCAAAAGGAACTTCCAAAAAGCTGCACTAGCTCTGACAGGGCCCTTGGCATCTGTCTTACCTCTGTGATTTACCCTCAGGTAGGTCCTGCCAGCTGGTGTGTGGCTGAGCCCTTTGAGCAATGGACAAGGGAAGAAGTGAGTTACTTTCTCCAACCCCAGGGCTATTCTGGAAGATGCCTTATTGGTCAGAATGGCCGATGGGAGATACTCCAGAAGGAGATTCAAGCATTCTGGAATCAGAACCATTCACTTAATAAGTGTAGGACAGCTTTAGTTTTTAGTCTTTAACTTAGCAACGATGATGGCAAACATTCATGTTCTCTGCTACTTTCCCCATTTGTGTTGTGTGCTCTTGTACAAAGGACTAAAGCCTCACTTCATGTGCTGAATGAAGGCCACAGTTGAACTACTTAGGATGGAAACTTTGCATTATTGCTAGCATCTTCAACAGACTCTACATTAATGATCAGTAGGCCTGTTGTGCAGAGGTGTTGAATGTTTGCAAAACCCCACCAACCCGGCCTGTCCTTGCTCTTCTTCCCAAGCACAGGAAGAAGAAGCTATGTTCAGAAGCTTCTTTGAGCTGCCTTTGCTACCCAAAGCTAATTCCCCACTGGCACATTTGTAAGGAATAGGAATTTCAAGCAAACTGCAGTCTGCAAGAAAGAGGAGTGAAGGGAAAGTTGATTTGGGTTCCCTCGCTCACGCTGTGCTGAGATGAATAGGGAATGCTGGTTGGTATTCTGTACCAGCTCTTCTGCTTGCTATTTTTATCACCTCGCATAATGCTGAGTTTGCATTTTGTTTAGTGGGGTTATTTTTTTTCCTCTTTGAAATGTGTCCTGCACAGTGTTTCTCTTGGCTTGCTACTTTGGGGAGAAAGGAGATATGGAAGGGATTGTAGACTGCTGCATTCTGATACGTGAGCTGTATGTAATCACAGTCATTTTTTAGCTCTTCTATCCACATGAATAAGCTGATAGAAAAACGTTGTCCTGTGGCTTTCTGGATGCTAATTAATTTAAATATCACCAATATTTAAATTAACATTGATGAGAGTGTTGTATGCACGTGAAGAGGGCTGCCAGAAAAATGTGTTGTCTTTTAATCTCTCTTCCTTCATTTTGAACAGTTAGCACTTCTGCTGCCTGGGTGCATCTCATCTGTGTGTCTTCTGGGGTTTATTTTATATCTTGATAAAGCTATTATACTGCTATTCTTACTAGTGCTCTGAAATCTTTGTACAGTTTTTTTCCATTGCTTTCCTCCTCAAGGTCACTCCTAGGCATTTGTTAATGTTTGTGTGCCATATTGTTTAGGAAAAAAAAAAAAGACAAAGGAAAAGAAAACAGAAAAGGGAAAAAAAAGACCTGTTCATTCATTGTGGAAACAGCAGTTCAGTCCAAGTTGACTGGTCCCAGTGACCCTGTCGTGGAGCCTTGTGACTCCAATGCTGGCAAATGCTTCCTGTATGTCTGTGTGAAGAGTTCTCAGTGAGGATCTCTGGGTGAGTGGGATTTGCAGCAGTAGGAGCCTTTTAAGCGCCTGAGGTCTGATGCTTCTAATCTGATTTTGTTTTTGAACTGGTCAGAGCACAGTGAGCACTGAATACGTGTGTGTAGTCTGTGCTGAACTCCAGGTCATCCCTAAACCCATCTGCATCCATTTTGCATGAGTGGTCAGTGCTTTGAATTCGTTCCCTGGTGACTGTGATGGAAAAGTAGTGCAAAACACACTTTGGGATTCCTAGTAGCGGAACTGAACAGAGCTTTGGTTATTTTGTCATGCTTTATAAATAACATTTAATGGTGCTGTGTTCTGTACAGAGCAGTGGTGGGGGACCATAAGCTTTGGTTAGTTGGGTCTTATTCTAGCAGTTTCTCAACCACACCTGAAGACAAACAGGTTTTTAGTGAGCAGGAATCCTTAGAGGAAGGAGGAGCTTGATGTGAAAAAACACTGAGCTTGGAGTGGTGAGTTTCTCTTCTAGATAGCATGAGAGATTTCAAGTGCCAGACTTACAAGAAGTTCTCAGCTGTTTCAAGGTTACGTGTAAGCCTATATTAAGAATCTTCCAGTACACGATGGTCTTTATAGTGTAGTTAAACCTTGGGAAGTTTTCTGTGTAACTGCAGATGGTAGGTGCTGCATCCTACATGGTATTAAATGCGAGTGGAGTGGTGACTGTACATAATCACCTCTTCTGTAGTGCAGATTAAGCACTCCTCTTAAATACCAGCTTGGAATGGATTCTTTTTCCTATTGCTCTGTAGTTCTATGGATTTCTGTGCTTCAACTCATTACTCAGTTCTGTCACTGTGCTTCACTTTAGGATATGGTTTACACAAAAGAGGCTCTAATATAAACTCAATTTGCGTTGCAATGCTGAAACCTTAATAACATTTTGGTTGGCAGCTCTGTGTGGTTTGCCCTTCCCCAGTGCACTATGTTCTTAATAAACCAAAGTCTGTGGTAGGTGTAGCATAAAAAATCTCTGAGTAAATATTGGAATAAGTGCTCCTGTAGTGCTTCCTAAGCTCTGGCTGCATTTGTGATTCAAGGCCACTGCAGTGCTGCCAGTATGTAGCTGTAAAGGAGCTAAATTTGGGAGGGAGAGGTGAAAGCACAGTCATAGATTCAAAACCTCTTCTAAGATGTGATTCTTAATTGCATTATCCACAAAAATGCACACTGTGTAGGGGAGCACATCCGGAAACTCGCTGGAAGTTGAAGGGGAAATGGTTATGGTGCGTTACCTCATGCAGTCCTGTAAGACATGAGGTCTGAAACGCTTCACTGTGTCTCTGACCCAGCCAAGGGCTGTTCCCTTTCAGGGCTATTCTCCTTCAGCTTCTGTGGAGATCTACATCATGGAGGTCGCAGGGCTATCCTGCTCCTGCGCTGCTGTAAGCTGAGTGCGACACAGTGCTGTGTCCTGAGCTGATGATTTGCTTCTGACTCTCCAGCAGGGTGATCTGGGACTATCCCCACAGCTCATTTCCCCCATCTTTTCCAATCAGATTATAATTGTGTATTTTGGTGGAGATGTATCTGCACTGTGCTAGTATTTGGGGAATGAGGAGTGTAATGTTCATAGGGTAAGAAGCTGCATAGGAACATGGGTGTTATCCCACAGAAATCACACAGCCTGCATTGAACTTCTCAATGAATCAGGAAAAATGTCATCTCTTAATGGACTATGAAGAATATTGATATTAATCTCCTAATAAATCTCCTTCTATGTCTAATATGTAAGGAAATATATTACCCTGTTGTCTCAAAACCTTGAGAGATCAGTCTTATCTGAATAAAAATTTAATGTTAGCTCAATTTGGTGTGATGGGGTCAGTGGTTGCACTCTTACACAACTGGAGTAATAGATGAAATCATAGCTAATTGCACTGTGGCTTTTGTCAGCATTAAACACTGTTTACCATCACAAACACCAAGACACCCACAACAGCAGGGTGCATTGCAGTGTCCTTTGAAGGATATGGGAAGCTGCAGAGCCCAGAATGTGAGAGCCAGCATGAAGGGAAGCATTGCCTTATCAGGGAGATATTCTACAGTTCTTGGGGACTGCCTTTGGAAGGGTCTTTTGGCATGGCCTTGGACAACTCTTGTCCTCAACAGGGGATGTAACTGGTGCTGAATGTAGAGAGCTGCTGCAGGCCCCGTCGTTTCCCAGATATGGACCTCTGTTGTGTAAATCTGCATGCTAATGAAGCATGGTCTTTTGCCATTCTGTTTGTCTGCTATTGCTTTGTGTGGTAGTGTCAAATTTAGGTGTCTCCTCAGTGATGTTACATGTGATTTGGTAAATGAAAGGGAGGAAAACAAAAAATATTTGCTGCAAGCCAAAAAAGACCTGATGCCAAGCACAGCTGGAGTGGGATGCCTGAGAAACAGATTGCTCCAGGAAAGATGAGTCAGTACTGAATGATTCCCCTTTGCACTCCTCCTCACGCAAGAACTTAACATATCTAAAAGCAGAAGTGCCTCCACTATTGTTCTTTGTATGATGGGTGCTCCTCAGTTCTGTCTCTTGACATGCTTCTAAATTTTTAGGTGACTTCAACCTTGCCTAAAGAAACAAGTAAGTCTCCCTGGAGCCAGGCAGAAATTGTTAACCGTCTTTTAGAGGAGGTTTGCTATGCTGTAGGGTTCTCAGTCTTGCTCTGATGTCTAGATGTGGGAGAGTTTGACCTATCATTCAATCAGTGTCAGCACAGTGCTGGTGAAGGGACAGAAGTGAGCTGTGAGCAGCATGTTGCCAGGCAGTGATAGTGGTGCTGTGCTGTTGTTGCCCTTTGTGTGGACTGCAGTTGGATGATAGTCTCGACTGGCTCTAGAAAGTCTTTTTCTCAAGACTTTACTGTAGCTGTGATGCCTTCAGGTGTCACAGCAATGCTGTTTGCTTTCTTGGAATTGCACAGGGTAACTCTGAAAGAAGCTGTTCTGTGGGACTCCTCTTGTTTGTGATGCCTCCCAGCTGTTCAGACACGGGCCAGTGCTGGCTGCAGACAGGGCTGGGCTCAGCAAGGCGAGGTTTCCAGCTCCACAGCAATTCCATGAAATTGTGAAGAAGCTCATGCAGTCTTTTGCAAATGCATTTGGTTTTTTTGGTCTCTCTCAGGCCTACTGAACTGTATGCTGTCAGGTGTTTTCCACTGTGTGGTGCTTTCTTTGTAATTCCCTGTGCTGAAATACAGCACAGTTAGACTGCCACCACCAAAAGCAAGACTGCCCAGATGCAGTGTTATGGTGCAGTGTAAGGGTGATGTTTTCTAAATCTTCTCCCACCTCTGGCTCAGTGATTTGGGGTGAGAAGGGGAGGGAGAGCTACCCCACTCTCATCTCTGTCTCTTCTCTTTTCTGCAATGGGGTTTCATCAGGGGTTAAGCCATCCGTGTTCCTGCCTTATGGGTTTATCCGTGTGACTCCACTAGAGCCAATGGGTATGTAAAGTGACATGCCTCAAACCCTCTTAGTGCTGGGCACAGGGGTGGAGGAGGGAGAACAAGTGAAGTGTCTCTACACCAAAGGAGCGATGATCCTGCCCAAATGTGCCTGCACTCAGGCAACGCAGGAGCAGGGTAAGGCTTTGGCTGAGTGTGAAGTAAGACCCCAAAGGGGCAACGCTCTACATCACGAAAATGAGCTGTGCAGGTCAGGAAGCTGTTCAGCCCCACCTGCAGCATTTGCAGAGTTGTTCTGGGAATGCACTGAGGTACTGCTTTCCCCGGTAGTTGTGGAATGGCTGTAAGATCTGCTGACCAGTAGATCAGTTTGTGTGCACGCTTTAGTTCCTTGCGTTCCTTATTAGCACCGTCATCTTCTCTTCTAAGGTACCTTACTTTGATTTTTAACACTCGACAAACACCAGATATTCCTCCAGAGAGGTCTGTGATTACAGCTTAGCTTTGACAGCTGAGAACCGTCCAACTGACAATCTGAAACGCTGCTATTTTGAGCTCTGCTGCTGTTCTCAACTGCCAGCGGTAAGTTTGCATTTCCTGTGGATGGGATTTGGGATTGATGTGGGTTGTTACAAATCAGGTCCTTGGTAGATCGGGCCGTGCTGAAGATTGCATTGTGTGAAATGGTTGTCTGCCTTTGTGAGTTTGGGTTTTTGGTACTCTTTCAGACAAAACAGAGCAGAATTAAACCCCCACATCCCAGTCAGTCATTACTAAAGAATTTGGTTTGTTTTACTGAAGCATTTTACAGGCCCTTCTGCAGAAAGATATTTCTTTCCCACCATTTTCTTCTTTCTTGTTGGCCTCAGAATAAAGGCAAACTGAACTTTACAATCACTTCTTGGGAGTCAGACGTTTTCCAGCTATTATTTTGCAAACTATTAGAGCGGCAGATCATGAGGTGGGAACCTAGTTATGCAAACAAAGTGGCCACGTCACTCTTGGCCAAAAATAGCTTCAGTACATGTGCAGTAAGGTGGAAACGAAAGCCCTTGGTGTACATGGAGCAAACAGTGATGGGAGGGAGGTGAGAGGGGAAGCTGCAGCTTTTTGTTTAGAGCCTCTCAGGAGACGTTTAGAGAAAGTGTGTTTTTCAGAGAGGAACAGGGTATTACTGCTCACAGTTTCAGTGGGTTGGGAGTTACTGCCTTTCTTACACAGAAAGAGAACTCGGGTTTTGTGAGATGACACTTTGTTCCCAGAGGTGTTAATCATTTTTAATATCCACACAGAGCACGTAGAAATACTGGAGCATAGTTCAAAATCATGCCTGTCTGCTCCTTACTATTGGAGGCACTCACATCTCAGAGTGGAACTTTCCTTTGCCACTGAAATCTGTTTCCATTTCAGCCTCATCAATGCAATGCCCCGAACAATTTTGTGACCACCCTCCTAGCTATTAGCTGTGTGAACTCTCACTGTCTTTTAATTTTACTGAGCATTTACAGCACGGATATGGTCTGTCATCCTTTTATATGTTACATGGTACCTTTCGCCAGGCTTAAAATAACCTTTTTTTCTTCATCCTATAGTATTACTACACTCTCCCTTTGCAGTGATGTGTTTTATTGCTGTATCTGGCTGTTAGGAAATCACATAGCATTTCTTGCCAAATAAAGATACAGTTTTGAGTAAATAAAGGAGATAAAATAGTAACTCCGGTATGGAAAAATCTGCCTGCCTGCCAGCGTGTAGATGTAGTTTCCATTGAAATCTTTTTTTTTTTCTTTTTTTAATGAAGACTTGCAATTTCTTATCTTTCAGTACTTCTCTGTATGAGTGAAAAGGGGCCTATAAAGTTGAGCAAATGCTTGCCAGCTCCTGTAATGAGAGAGGCAGCTCCCCAGCGCTGTTTACTACCTATTCCTCACAGACTTATTTTTGGTCTCACATGAAAATTATTTCTGTAGTCATCCAGAATTGTGAGTGCTTACCAGAATATCTTATTTAATGTGATCAAATAGGAGTTCTGTATTTCTGTTCTGGTTCTTTCTAAAGCTACATATAAATGTTTTCTCTTGAAGATATTCCCAAATGGAGATTTTTATTGTTTGGGTCCCCCACCCCCAATTTTGTCATGCTTTGTGCACGTGTCTAAGAAACAGAGGCTTAGGTAACAAAATGAACCTTTCAGGTGTTAAGATAATTTGCCTCATCCAGACCTGAGTGTTCTTCAATCAGGATGCCTGTGTGTGTTGCTGTTCAGGCTGTGCCAGGTGAATGTTGTGGTGTTCTGAAGTAGCACATCCCAGGTGAAAACTGGCACAAATATACAGAAAGGGGATGTTAGCATTGATTTATTGGCTTGTCAATTAAATGAGAGCACTAGGATTGTCAGTGCACGTCTGAGAGGTTAAGTATTGTGGTGACAGCAAAATATCAGCTTCTTGAATGTAACCGCTCTTTCCTATACATTTATGTTTAATTAAAATATTCGTACATCCTGCACTCTTCAACATTAATTCGGAGATTTATTTTGAACCATTGCCAGGGGAGTACATTGTTATGGCATCCTCTTTCCACATCTATTAGCAGGAAGAGGATAATTGAGGAAATCTCACACAGATTTAATTGGGGACTGAGGGCAGGAGCAGGGAGGGGGAGAAGCACAACATAGAAGTAGGTCAGAAGTTTGGCAGTGGATAACTCTTACTTGACACTGAGAAACCAAGCGGAGCAGTGCTGTTGCAGGCAGCCAGGGTCCTGCTGCAGATCTGGGGTTAACTGAGTAATTGGTAGTGGTGCGAGAGGAGCTGCCTGCCATGTAGCTTATATAACGTGCTGCATGGAGGCTGGTGTGGGTCCGGGCTGTTTCTGTGGCTTGGAGCGTGGTGCAGCCGCTCTGCTGGAGTTGCAAGGGCAAGCAGCGATCCCCTGCAGCTTTGCACAAAATGGGTAAGGAAACGGGGGTGGCTGTGAACAGCACAGCCTGGATTTGAGGCAGGATTTGTGCAATTTTAGGATCTGGTCAGGAAGGCAGGCATCACACTCCATTTTGCAGCTGCCTGTGGTGCGCTGGGTGCAGCATCCTGGCAAGGGTGAGAGCCTCAGGCTGCACGGAGAATGTGTGCTCCCTTCACACCCCAGCAGCCCCTTTGCTTGTGCTATGAAGGCGCAGCTCTTGTGTGAGGCAGCAATGCCCCTGCAGCCTCTCAGGTACATTCAGGGTCTTCCTATTATTTTATTGTTTGCCTTTTTTGCCTGATGCAAACACGTAGCACTGTTCTACAGATCTGCATTAGGAGCTCCTTTTGCTGTTGCTTTTGCTATCTAGCTAGATCTGCATGTCTTCTATGCTGAACTCTGGATGTACAATGCAGATGCATCAGCAGGCCGCATTCAAAAACCTGCAGTCTTTTTGTCAGGGCTCTGAAAATGTGCAGAATTTCTTTGGGTCACTGCTCTGTTTCCTGGACCATGATCTGGTGGCTCATCTATTGAGTTTTTAGACTCACAGGTCAAGCTTGCAGTGTAAGCTTTGGATCTATACTTTGGTTGCACTTTCTGTTATGTGCCTCGAGAGTCCCAGAGCAAATGATATAGCCATGAGATAATGAGCAGATAGTCATGGTCAACTGTGCTATTTTTGCATATCATCTTTCTGACTCAATGTGATGCTGGAAGACTCCTAGGTTTGTTGTCCTCCAGTGTTCCTTCTCTCCAAGGGACAGCATAGCAGCATCCATGCAGCAATGGGAGACTGTGTTGGTGCTTCAGGTGTAGATCACTGTGGATATCAAACGTTTAATTTGTTTTTATACTGCTGGGATTGCAGTACTTGGTATGGTTTTATCCCTTCTTGGGAATTTTTGTGATTCATGAGGAGTATGGCACTGTGGCATTGGGAAGGTGATGCGGTGTGCAGCTGGGATTGCTGTGCTTGGAGATGAGGAAGAAGTGGCAGCCACAGGATGGGCTGCCTGGGAGGGGTGCATGGACACCTCATTCCAGTGCAGGACCAGGTGTGCTTCTCTCATGGTCTCCCAGAACCTGAGCTGGGTGAAGCTTGCAGCTGGTACCTTTTGCAACCAGCTGACTGCTGCAAGCCTGATGGATTAGCTCCAAGCTGGGAGCAAAGCAGCTGGACCAAGAGATGCCTGTGCTGTGTTTGTTGCTGAATATACCTTGTGGCCCTTGGTTGGGACCAAGCCTGTTGTTCTGAGCTTGTGCAAACAGTAAGGAGCAGTGTTTGCCCTGAAGAACTTCCAATGCAAACACAGGCAGATGCTTCTGAATAGACAAAGTAGGAGCAGAGAAGGGCTTTAATTACAGATTCTGCTGTTGAATATTTTTATCAGGTTTCCTGAACGTCTCTACCACCAGCATTGCCAACCCGAAGCATCAACAAATATGATTTTGACTTAGGAAGAAACGTAATTAAGAAATGTAAACACACAGAAAAGGGTGGAGGCTATTTGCCTCTGTTTTTTGAGCCTTGAGGGAGCCTCTTCTTGAGCTTTTTCATCTGGTTACCCAGAGCAGAAGCTTGTATTAGAAAAAAAGGAAAATAATTCTCATGACAGCAGCAGGTCATGCACTGTTTCTCAGGCCATAATACAGAGCAAACCCCTGCCTGCCACTCTGGGGCTTTTGCTGCTGTACTTTCTTGCCAAGGTGTTTGGGGTTTGTTGTCACTGCCCTCTGTGGAAGAGTTGCCCTGTGGGTGCTGTTGCTGTGGTTAACTCGTGTACTTTCTCTGGGATGAAGCTTTCTTTCCAGCTACCAGTTGTAAAGCCCACGGGGGTTGCAGATGCGTCGGCTTCTGCAGGAACAGAATGTACAAAAAATAGAGTCCTCAAGGACGTGACTTTGTGTGCTGCCGTGGCTGATGTCAGAGGATGGAAAGGTCTTGTTTTCTCCAGAAATCTTTATTCTTAATGCGCATTCAAGAAAGAGAAAGGCAAAAAAGTGTGTTCTGCTAAACCTAAGTTAAGAAGCCTGTTCAATTTTTAAACAGTTACATAAAACCATCAAAGTCTGACAGCAGAGAGATGCAAGTTTGTGCAGAAGAGAAAAGAAGAAAAAAAAGAAAGCTGAAATGCAGTGTTAAAGTTAATTCCCCCAGGCTTACACCTAAAAGAGCCTTAACTCATAGATGAACCCATTCCTGATCTTTTCTGTTCTTGTTTTTTTTTCTCCCCTTCCCTGGCAAAGGTCTTCGTGCTGATGAACTCTTGGCTGACTCTGGGTCTTCTTATTTGAGCACTCTGCTGCTTTTGCTAAACTAGCTGTGGGCCCAAGTGAGCATTCCTGCACTGCCTTTGGGGAGACAGATTTATGGACATAATGGAAGTAGGGCTTGTCTGAAATTTGGACGTGTGCTTCTGCTCCTCCACAGCCAGTGTGAAGATCCCCGTTAGCTACCACAAATGGTAACTGAGCAATTCCTCAGCACCCCCTGACCATTTTTCTCCAGATGCTTCACCAATAGCAAGTCAGGAGCGGAGCAGCGCATCCTTGTTAGACAAGAGATCTTCCAGAAGGGCTTGTGCTGCATGATCACTCCTGTGGATAATGCATAGAGAAAGCTGTTCCAGGTCTGTATGAGTAATGTTAATCTATTTATATCTACTACCTAGATACTGGAAATCCATTATATCTGGTTCTGTCTAGACACGATCAAGGACGTACTCCCATTATTTTTTGATAGCATTAATATTCAATCAAGCCTTTGTCCTAAAACATATTCTGAAAGCTGTAGTTATTGAGGAAATTCATGAGGAATAAAAAGAAGTTGTTCCCTGACAAAAAGGATATCACATCCAGAAGTACACATGGAAAGTAGCAGGCACATCTGCTGTCCTAGTGCTTTCCTCCCAGCACCACAGCAGCTCTGAACTCTCATTCCTGTGTGGCTGAATGGGCAAATGAAACTGAGAAAGGCATGTGATGTCCAGGTGCTGGGGGACAGCTGTGGTGAAACTGGACTAACTGCTCTTGGCTTCCTGGCCTCTGCCTATGTTACTGTCCTTTTTCTTCGCTTCCTAGTGTTGTATTCAATATAAAGTACCTAGCTTCGGTTAATCGTAGCTACTTGCTTTTATCACGTCTGCTGCAAAGAAGATATTTAAGATTAAAATTGCTACCACATCTGTCATGAACACAGTAATTACTCTGATTAAGTCTTCAGAAAATCCTAGTGCAAGGGTGCTTGATTGGTAGCTGGGAGCCCTGGTTTGCTGCTCTTGGGAGTGTGGAGAGAAAGTGGGAGTTGAGATGCGTTTAGTGAATTTTGCTCATGTGGGGAAGATTTTTGTTGGGAATGGATGTATCTTTTTCTCCATGCATAGCAAGGCTTTGTTCCACAAAAAAGATTCCTAAAGAAAATATCTGAATGGAAAAAAGTGAGGAAAATTCTGGTTTACGTAAGTCTGGCCTTTAAAAAATGAGTGGAATTTGAGCCTTTGAAGTGCTCTCGTGCACACATACATTACACCATTTCCTTCCTGTGCCTGAGAAGTGCCTGAACCTCCCCTAAGCTCAGTGCAGGCCACAGGTTTTTACTTTAGGGTACCTGACTCATATCACTGTGCGTCCCACAGCACTCTCTCTGGCCTTAGAGTCTGACAAAAAAAAAGCCTGTTTTCAACAGGTCCAGAGCACAAAAGTTTCTGTACTCTGTGTCCATCTGAAGAGCTACCCCTGTGTCCATGTGGCAGGGCCCCATTGGGATTGCTGGGTTGGCAGGACTTTGCTACTGCTCTCAGTGCTGAGAAGTTCACTGTGTAAAGGTTTTTTTTTGTTTTGTTTTTTTGCCTTGTCACAGGTGGGAGAATCTTCTTTTCATTGTGTCTGTTAAAGAGCTGCCACCTGGCACTGCCGCATGGCATTGCCGAGGTTGTTGTGGTTCAGGGATAAGTGCTTGCTCTCGTTAACAGTGGGGTTTTTGGGACGACAGGTGCTGTATGAGTAAAAGTAATTGTCATCAGAACTATTGCAAAATATTTCTGCTTGCACAGCCTCGGGTAAAGGACTAATAATGGAGTTGGGTCACAAGAGAGCTGGTTCTTGTATAACCAAATCCAGTGCTGTTTGTATGACAGATGAAACAGAAATATTTGGCTTGCTTGGTCATGGCATAGTTGCTGTTTATTCCGAAATGATGTGACAGAGAGGAAAAGAAACAGTTGCAAATGCTCTGCTCAGCACTGGGTGCAGTAGGAGCTGAGGATGACTTCAGCTAGGTGTTGTCTGACCAGAGAAAACAGGCAGACTGACCTGCTTTGGTGCATCCCTCCTGCTGGCACTCTGAATCTCCCAGGCACTGCAGACGCCTTTTGCAAATGAGCAGCACAGGAGTTTTGATGAAACAACTGTCAACGGTCAAAGTGTGATAAGCCGGTAACATGCTGTGCACACAGTGTCTTCTGGTGTCTGCCTGGTCCGGGATGCCACACCTTCCCCATGGGATGGTGAAGCACCAATTTCCTCAACAGTGCAGGCACTCAGAAGTGACCTTTCAGTTTAAGCCGAGGTATGTAAGCTGGACTTGGTAGAAACTTTAAAGAAGGGTGTGAGAAAGCCTTGCCTGTGCGCAAGCAGCCAGCAAAGTGATGCTTTTAAACTTAGCAGTGTTTTCCAGTATCCCTCAACCTCGATTGCAGACAGCGTTTTGTTTGCCCTTGTTGGTCTCGATGTTTCTATCCACCTTTCTTAGTCTGAACCCAGTTTTGTGTTGGGTCTGAGCAGCACTCCCAGAGTCTATTCTTTCTGCCTGATCCAGGCCTCCCAGTGCTAGGGCTGGATCCTGGTGTCTTGGTGAAGCATTACAGCTTGTCAGGTGAGCTATCTTTGCTTTGGATGTGAGAAATCTGGCACAGCTCCACTTTGTTCCTGAGGTTTTGAAGTAGCATGCCCAAAATAGGAACACCACACAAGGTAGTCTCCGTTAAGAACTTCTTCCAACAGGCAGCTCTCATCTTAGGTTAAGGATTCAGTATGATTTAGTTGAACTGGGAGATCGTTGCTGTGAGCTCAGTGCTCAGCCTTGTCGTGATACCATAGCAAGGAGCTCGCGCTCCTTGTGTGCTGCCGGTGGGAAGTTTTCCCTGTTAAGGGGCAGGAATTGCTGTTTCTCTGCTCCCAGCCGAGAGGCAAGGAAGGCAGCACAGGCAGGGAGAAGCATGCCAGGATCAGAGGGGGCTCCTGGCTGCTTCAGGAGTAGGAGATTGCAGCGTATTAGAACTTCTGCTGTGCTCAGCAGTGGAAGGACAAATTGAAAGTCCCAGTGGGACCAGTTTCTCACAGTTCACCTTGTTTCTGAGATTTTTGTCAACTCTGCTTGGCTTACAGGTAGCATGGGTCCTTCAATCCTATCTTTGCCTTTTTAGATGCTGTTCTGAAAGCCAAGCTACATTTGTGATTCCTGTGTGGTTCCAGAGCTGAATTTTTGTTTTAATTGGTCTGTTTGTCTAATTAGACCAGACTAATTAGTCACTAGTTTCTGGAGCATCTAGAAAGAGTGGTTATCTCACCTCCTCTGGGTTGTGTCTGCAGCTCTCAGGCCCTGGCTAGACTGCTGTGGTTCTGCCACACACGCTTCTACCTTCTTTGAAATGCTCTCTGAATTCTGCCTTTGCACCGTTCTCTTCCTTTCCATCTGTTTCCTCTTTTCCATTAAAAATGAAAAGGGGGAGGAAAAGTCCTTCATGGCCTAAAGGGGTTCCCCGATCTCTGGTAATTGTCAAAGTGTCAGCAATTGCAGGAAAGCTCTAAATAAAATCCTTTGTCCTGCTTTCCTAGCATGGCTCAGCTCATCTGTTTTGTCACCTGAACTCACCAGCATCCATCAGTCAGAGGATAGAGATTTGCATAATTAATGTTTTTCAGGTACCTTCTGAAATGCAGAAGGGGAAGGTACTTGTATACATCTCTTGTCTAATGAGGTGCTGACAAAGACGTATCCATGGAGACATCCATTATAAGGCTCTGTTCTGAAACTGGTTCTTTCCAATGCCTGTTAAATGCCAAAGGGTTTTCTTAAGCATAATTTATACTATTCCTTTGCTACATTCCTAAACAAAAATAGTTATGCCTGAATATGATGAGAACCATCACATAAAAAAAAAAGTTTTGCAAGCTCTTGTTAAGGACGAGGTGGAAGAGTGAAATGAAAGTTTTGTTTTGCTTTTCCTTAAGGTATTCTGACTGTTTTGACACTGAGAACTACTGCTTGGATGCTGGTACAGAAAGCTGGAGCCTGCCTGGCTCAGCATCACCAACATCTGGGACATCCCCAGCATCCAGAAACTCACTTTGTCTGGGTGCCTTAGCAGTCATGGAAATTTTTTTCCCTGAGGAGGGGACACCTAAATGTCTGCAGAGGCTTCCGTGAGCTCTTCCCCAGGGCATGGCGTGGTGCAGTGTGGCTGTGTTCTGGCTGCAGTCTCTGGCTCCTGGGCTTTGCTGGCCTATGAGAAATGACAGGCAGAGTTCAGATGGAGAGGCAGTAATCCTCTTGTGTTTGTCCAGATATCTGTATCAAATTTAGTTGGGGTTTTGGAGACAGGCAATCATGTCAGTGTTGCAGTGCATGAATTTTCTTCCTCTTTATCCTCCCCTCTGTGCTATTGCACCAGGATCCTGCAGTGTGCACTTGGCACTTTCACAACCCACCTCTTCAAGTCCAGTCTCTCGTGCTCTGACAACACGCCCAGCATTTGTCCATAATCATTATCTCTTGTTATAGTAATGAAACAAGAAAAAAGTTAGATGACTAACTATACCTTTTTTCTTTCCGTTTCTTTCCTGTTTTCTTGCCATTGCGTGGTAAAAACAGTAGTTCTGCAGAATCCAGTATATCTTACTTGATTATTTACAGATAGAAACTGTTGGGATTTATTTTTGAGTTCAGCTAATGGATAGGAAAAACTACAAAACACTAGAAATCAGGCTGAACTAACGATTAAGGTATGTACACACTCCTTCCCTGATCTATTTCTGTATCCACATGAATACCCTCAGCCTTGTGTTCATTAAAAAATAAATATCAATCTCTAAAGCAGGAAGATTCTCCCAAAGGGAAGTCTGTACCATAGTTTAAACTGCTGACATTTACAATTTGCACTGTGTTGGTTAGTCATGTAAGTCATCTAATTAGAGAGCACACTCTTGTGACATGGTTTGAAGGCTTTGGCACAGGGTTAGGAGGCTAGAGACTTGCTGCTGGCTGCTTGGGCAAGGCAAAGGCAATCCCGTCACCCTCTGCACCTTGCCTTCTGTACTGCTGCTGCAGAATTCCCTGTGCCCTCGGATCTGCTGGGAGTAGTGGTTGGAAGTTTTCAGCAGAGGCATAAGGAAGGTGGGATTGATTGCTCATTGCAGAGTTGCAGCATCTTAGAATTTGCAAATTCTTTGCTGGTTTGCACAGAAGAGCAAGCCTCTTTTGCTTGCGTTTGAAGTAAAGTAAGGTTCTTCACTTAGATGTTCAGAACACCACTAGTTAAGCTGATTTGGGAATTAATCTCATCTTGAAGAGAAGTCGAAGCCTAAAGCTTTGTCTTTCTCTGCCATCCAGGTGTTGTCTGTTTAGTGATCTTTGGGATTGCTGGGCAGCCCTCAGGCTGTGGAAACCTGCTGAGCCCTAACAACAGAGCAACAGGCGTCCTGGGATGTGTTAGTTAAAGCAGTGGTTTCTGAGCTGTGCTTTGTGTGCTGCTCTGAATGAGTCTCTAAAGAATAACCTAGAGAAGCGACTCTAATAACTGACAGCTTAAATTCATCCTTGAGTGATCTATTACCCCTTGCTGTTCTCCCTAGAAATTTGTTAGTGCTCTACAAGCCAATTTGGCTGGATACCACCAGGTTAGGTGCTGTAAGTGACCTGAGTGCTCAGGCATGGCCATTATGGAACACTCCATCAGCTCTAACAATCTGGACAAAATGAAATGAGCAGCTGCACTCCTCTGGCAATGCTGAGCTTTGGGGAGAATTTCACCAGGATCAGGGAAGAGACAACTCCAGTACCTTCTGTGGGGGTGGTGAATAAAGCGCTGGATATGGAATTAGTATCTGAACCAATATTTTTTGTAATGCAAAGAAGAGGAAAAAAAAGGGACATGGCTGTTCAGGAAAAGCAACAAAGATTTGAGCATCTCGAGGCATTTGAAAGGAACTGGCTTCTCTTTTCTGACAGATGTCTTTCAGCGTACTGGAGACATCAGTTTCTGTTATCTGAGCTATCTGAATATTCAAGTTGCTGTGGATAATGCAAACTTCAGGAGAAAAACAAAAATACGAAAACAACACCTCTGTGCCAGCAGCTCTCAGTCTGACATCAGCATTTAACTGACACTTTGTTTGGATACTAGGAAGGCTTGCAAGGGGAGGGAGAGGGCTGGTGAAGCCAGGTTGGTGCTGAGCAGGAATTATGAAAGCTCAGAACTGCAGGCTCCCAGTTCTGTAAATAGTCTGATACAAATCTTGATGGGGAGCTCCCTCTGTGCAAAAAAAAAAAAAAAAAAAAAAAAAAAAAAAAAAAAAGTTGTCTTCTCCACTGTCACCTCTGTTCTGTTTGTTCCCTTTCCTGCTCCTGCAGATGCTGTGGCTGCGAGGTCTTTGATGTGCAGATATGGTGACGCAAGTTTTGTTCCCTGAGAACCCAGATAGTTTTGGAATAGTGTGAATATTCAGGGCTCCAATTTGTGCGCAGTGTAGCAAAGGGAGAAGAGAGCAACTGAGGGCGTTGGAGCAGGCAGGAGGAATCGGGTTTGTGTGTTTGAGGGAAAGCAGCACGGTATCGCTGGAAGGATCCCTTTAGGTCAGTCCCTTGCTGCTCTTGCTGCCCCAATGTTCTCTGGTTACAGTAGTTCTTTAGTGTCATGGAGAAAGGACATTTAGTGGTTTCCCCATCCCTGCAGCACTGCCAGACTGAGCCAGTCCTCACCACCTACCCCCAAATTATAACATTGGTGGCACAAACTGCATCCTTGTTTTGAATGGAAATAAAAGGAGTCTGTGTGCTTTGGGCTCTTTTTCAGTAAACTGGCCCTTAGGGCTGGAGCTGCTGGGGTTGCGTTTGGCTTGGGTTTCTCAGTCCCTTGTCCCTCTGCCTCAGTTTTGCTTGTGTTGGGATGTGCTGGTTGTTGGTGCATGACACAAAGCAGCTGCTGGTTAGCGGTTGATGAATCTGTGATTTCTAGGTGATCTGTGACTGGAGATGGGCTTCAAAACCCTTAAAACCTCGAGATCCACGCTCATTTTGAGTGCTGGCAGATATCTGCTGGGAACCCCAAGTGCCAGCAAAAGGCTGGAGCAACTACACTGAGGTCACAATATTGAGGCAAAGAGTTACTGAGCATCTGTGGTTTTGCTTGAGGCCCAATGATATTTATTATTAGAGAAATGTGTCAGGGATAGGTGTAATCATATGATATTTGCACTGGAAAGAGAACCTATTGTTTTCTTGCGGATCTGGTTGTAGAAGTGTAAGATGTCAGATTTTTAAATCCTGAACACTACCTGTTTTCTGACTGTGTTGCTCCCAGAGGACTGTCAGTGGTGTGGGCTGTGTGAATGCTCCCTGCCCAGGTCTCATGGAGCTGAGGAACTCCAGTGCTACAGACAAGGGATCTTCCTGCACTTCCCTGCTCTGCTCTCAGATAACATCTGTCTCTCATCAGCTAAGCAGTGTAGAATTCGGTTTTTAACATTTGATGCTAATAGTAATTTATAACCTGTTTTCTCTCTCCTGGCAGCATGCTTTTGTTTCTGATTTGAAATTATGCTAATAATCTCTCAGGATCTTAGGCAATTTAAGGAATCTGTATGTGTGTACGTGCCTGGTGGGAATATACAGTAGGTAGTTTCCCACATAAAGAAGGTTAAAGGCCTTTGTGAAAGCTGCAAATTTTCTTTGCCTTCAAAACAGGCTTCTAATCCAAAAATAGCTGCAAGCTGGTAGCTTGGCTTCTCCCTGTATATTAGCAGCAGATGCTGCTAATAAATGCAGAAGGTTGTCTGGAGGAGCAGCGTGCGCACAGGGCACCAGGCTACCTAGCTGGCTGCTGATCCAAAACAGACTGTCATCAAAGGATCGGATTTACATGTTCCTTGCAGAATTTCTATGCCTGCTCCCATTGCAAGGCAAATAATGGGCTGTCACTGCCATATTTGCTTTCAGCTGTCCAAATCAGTAAGGAAAAATTATATCTCAAGGAGCCATTTTTTTCTGCAACAGCTATTAGCTCTTAAATCTGTTAAGGCAGACTTTCCTGGTCTTCATGTGGCGATTGTGCAGAAATTGGGACAGGAACCAGCTTTTGAGTTCTGGGACTCATCTGGCAAAATCTGCATGCTTCCTTTACAGAACTGTGCTATTTGCAGACATAAAAAAAAAAAAAAAAAAAAAAGAGCAAAATCAAGCTGCCATTCATGTGACAAATCTGCCCTTCCCCAAATGTCAAGGTCTGTCTGCCATAACCTCTCTGTTCTTGTTACTGATGTCACATAGCTGAGAGTTCTGAGTAAACTAATGCCAAGGCACTGAAAGCTGCTTCTGTGACTGTTGGTATTTTCTTGTGAGGTGACATCCCCATTCTGTGTGAGTTGTTGCCTTCCTCAGTTGCTTTTGGGTGAATGAGAAGCAGCTGAGGTCCCCTGAGGACCTTTGGAAATTTAGTCTGCTCAGTCCCAAAGTCCACCTTCCTTGCAGTGTTGACAGCAGTTTTGTTTTACTGCCTTTCTTTTGTGATGTGTGAATGAAGGCAGACCTTCCCCTCGTGGTACGTTGTGTGTGCATGTGTGTAAGGTAGGACAGAGTGTATCCACCTTCAGGCTGGGTTACTGCTCTGCAGATGGGATGGATCATGCCCTGGCCCAAGATGTGCAGCCCCCAGAGCACAGCTTTGCATGGAGATTTGCACAGTAGTCACTGGAGCGCTTCTAAAAATTCAGCTCGGCCCTTGCTATCACCCATTGTGGAGGATTGCTTTTCATCCCAGCAGTGCTAGATTTGGTAGGTTGGGTCTTGGCTCGTGAAGCACTGGGCGGATGCAACTTGGTGGGACTGGAGGGTGTTGCAGAGCAGACCGTGCTGTGGGTGTGTTAGAGCCCAGGGCACACGGGTCCAGGTCTGCATCTGGGGACTGTCAGAACCTCCCCCTGGGCAAGATGCAAGTGAGACTGTCTTGAAGGCTACAGGATATGGAGTGGTTCCCTGTTAGCTATCCATAGCTCCGTCACTTGCTGGATGTTCTTTGCTTAATGACTGTCTAGCACTGCTAACCCCAACCAGAGCTCCTGTTTCTGCAAATAGCAATTCCTCACGCACCCTCATGTGGTTCCTGGAAAACTTCTATGTGTCTGCGTGCTGTGATTGTTCTTTTTTCCATTTCCTCTAGCTCTCTATATTTTTTTTTTTTTTTTTTTTAGCATATGAAACAAAGCAAAATACCCTACTAAATTCCTGTAATTATAGTTATCCAAGCACGCACGTTCATGATAGGCTTAATAAGGCAACAACACGTCAAGCCTTTGTTTCTGGGAGGGGAGGAAAGTCTTTTGGTACTTCAGTACAGTTTGACTGTTTGTGTATAATTTGCAAGCCATTAAGCCCAGGCCTGTTGGTGGTCCAAAAAGGCAGAATGCAGTTATGAAAAAGGAAACGAATTATGCAGTTCCCCACTGCTATCCAACCCACAGAAAGCAAGACATCCCAGAGGAACTTTGATTTGTGGATTTTGATGCACTAACTTGAATTTAGTAGGGCTTTAGCAAGGCAGAAATGAACCCATTTTTTCGCTTCCATTTGTTGCAGGGTGGGGTCTTTGTCACCTGGATATAGGGTGACCAAAGTATGTACAATTAACCATCAGGTAACTTAGTATCTAAAAAAACAGGAGTTATTCAGAAGCAAGTATTTTATTTGAAAGGTAAAATTCACTTGGCCTCAGGGAAGCGATGCTTGGGAATGAGGAAAAGGGTTGGTAGGACATGAACACATGCGGGAACACACCCTGCTTGTGCGGAGCTGATGCTGGGGCTCAGGGTCCCCTTCCAGGTCTGTGTGAGCTACTGCAATTTTGGCCAGAGCCACCTTTGTCTCTTTGGGTACCTTCAGCAAGTTATGTGTTTAGTTCTCTAAGACACCTCAGGCTTTTACGAGGATGGATTTTGTGGGAGAGCAAAGTGTATCATGTTACTGTTCACCCTGGGCACGCAGTGATGTATGGTCTTTAATAAAGCAGATGGGAAGAACTGCTTGAGTTGCCCAGGGGTTCTTCCTTCCTTAGTGACTTATTGAGTATATTGCAGAAGGCCCTAGCCTAGCAGTGTGGCCACCTGGAGCTGACGGGCATTTAATCCCACCCCCCTCTGACAGCTGGATGTCAGCAGTGACACAAGGGTTTCATCCACATCTTCTGTCAGGTGACAAGAAAAGGCAGAGGCTATTGAGGATAGCGGCAAATAGGCTGGAGCAATAAAACCTCTTCTGTGGCTGCTGCAGACAGTCTATTTTATCACCTTTGTTCTCTTTTTAGTCACCTAACTATTCCTGGAAGAGCTAATATTAGCTCCCCCCCATCTATTTCTTAGAAGCTGGAAAAACAAAAATCCAATTGAATGTCCCCGTTTGCAGGTGAGGTGATGACTGGTCTGTACAGTTGGCTCTGAAATCCCCAGTGTGTGCTCATATCACCAGCCTTTGGCGCAGGGAGGCATGGGAATAGATAGGGGCTTATGGAAGTGACAGCATGAGAGGGCTTACAAATACCAAGCAATGTATTTAAACTTAGCAACAGTCTGTTCGGAGTCATTTTCTGTGCTTTACCTGAGCATGATACAGATAGCCATGGAGCGTGATTTCTCCTTTTCTCTACTAAAAGGCAGATCCTGAAATGGTCTCAACAGATGCTTGATTCTAAAAAACAATTTCAGCAGAATATTTGTCCAGGGTTAACAGTGTGTCTTGTACTAATGCTTTGCCTCTTCCTTGTGTTCAGGATGCTCAAGGCTAGATGAGAGACAGGCATGAGTATACAAATGCATTGCAGAGGTTTGTGTTTATTCCCTGAGCAACATGCACAGCAGTGCAGCCCTGATGGCTGCAGTCCTTCAAAGTGCTGCTGCAGCTCTGCCAGGGACCTGGCAGACAGCGTGCTTCTTCATTTAGCAGCACCAGATGGGGGGGGGGGGGGGGGGAGAGGTGAAGAAGAGAAAAAAAGGCAACGAAAAACCTACACAACCCTTTATCTGGTAATTTCACCAGTGAGACACAGGTCAAGGTAAACTCCAGTTGTGAGACGGTGCAGGTGGAGATAGTCTAGAGAGAGTAGAAGATCTCTGTCACAAGTCCATTGGCCAGATGGGATCCACCTGACTGAGCTGGTGGAGGTGATTGCCAAGCTCTTTCCATCTATACATCTGTCAGCCATGCATGCTATACATGGTCAACCAGCGAGGTCCCAGAGCACTGAAGGCTTGTCAGTATGACTCTCATCTACAAGAAGAGTTGTAAGGAGGATCTGGAGAACTGCAGACGTGATGTCAGTGCCAGAGAAGGTTATGGAACAGATTATTTTGAGGGAGATTGCACGACGTGTGGAACAACCAGGGGATTAGACCCAGCTAGCATGGGTTCATGGAAGGCAGGACCTGCGTGACAAATCTCATCCCTTTCTGTGACCAGGTGGCCAGCCTGTAGATGAGGGAAAGGCAGTCGACGTAGTCTATTTAGGCTTGGGCAAAGCCTTTGACAGTGCCTTACACAGTATTCTGCAGAAGCTGGCAGCCTCTGGCTTGAGTAGGTACACTCCTCACTGGGTAAAAAAAAATGGCTGCAGGGACAGGTCCAGAGAGTGGTGGTGAATAGAATTAAATCCAGCCGGTGATAAATCACAAGTAGTATTCCTCAGGAGTTGGTATTGGGGCCCATCCTGTTTAATATCTTTATTGATGCCCTGGATGAGGAGATTGAGTGGAACCTCAGTAAGTGTGCAGATGATGCCAGTGTGGGAGGAAGTGTCAATCTGCCTGGGTGGGTAGGAAGGCTCTACAGAGGGATCTGGACAGGCTGGATTGCTGGGCTGAGGCCAATGAGGTGAAGTCCAGCAAGACCAAGTGCCAGGTCATGAACTTTGGCCACAACAACCTCAGGCAGTGCTACAAGCTTGGGGCAATGGCTGGAGGACTGTGCAGAGGAAAAGGAGCTGGGGGTGTTTGTTGATGCTCAGCTGAACACGAGCTACCAATGTGCTCAAGTGGCCAATGGCATCCTGGCTTATATAAAAAATAGTGCAGACAGCAGGAGCAGGGAGGTGATCATCACCCTGTACTCAGCTCTGGTGTGGACAGAGTGCTATGAGTGCTGTGTTCAGTTTGGGGCCCTCATTACAAGAAAGACATAAAGGATGCGAAGCATGTTTAGAGAAGAGCAACAATGCTGGTGAGGAGACTGGAGAGCAAATTTTATGAGGAGAGGCTTGAGGGATCAGAGAGAAGCATCAGGGAGGGGATGGAGGTAGGCAAGATGTGTTCCCTCACCCAGGCTGGGGATAAGGTCAGTAAGGAGAAGATATTTTGGTTGTTAATCCTTTGCTGGCAGCAGTGATTGACTATTTCAGTAACGGCCACCATTTTGTGGAGAGATGTCAACCCCAAAGAGTCTGTGACAGCCAGGACATACATCCATCTTCCCTTCAGCAGTGCCCAATGCTTCTGCCTTGGGACACCTGGAAGGAAGGCTTGATCTTGTAGCAGATGCTTCCCATGAATGAAATGTGAGTAGCAGTTAAGACCAGAGTCTTTCATTAAAAAGCCTTTTCTAAGGAGCTTGCTGATGGCAACCATCTTGAAAACCTGTGCATGTAGCATCACTTGGAAAGAAGTTGGTGTTGGAGTGGCTGAGGCATTGCAAGAGATTCTTTAAGATGCTGTTAAGTCAGCTAAATAATTGGAACTAATAATATATTAAAAAAAAAAAAAAAGACAAATTCTATGTTTAAAAATTAAACATTTTGATGAAATATTAAATGCTAATTATTTTATTGCACTTGTTGTGCTGGTATCAGTTCTCTTGATGTTAGCAATATATCAGTAATTGAAGCGTGTTGTCAGCGTTAATGTTACATTAACTACCACAGGCCTCAAACCCCAAATGCTCAAAAGTATGTGTTTGATTTTACGTGCTGAGTACTTAGAAGTTCACTTTAGTGGATTGGTCATGATGGTCATGTTGGTATGCCAACGCCATCCAGCTAAATGCCACACAACTTTTGGCTGTCTGACAGAGGACTGTGCTCTTCTTCTAGGGGTCTGCCAGTGTAATTTAAGTAGCTGACACAGGGAGATTGGCCTAACAATAAGTGAGAGATTAAACAAAAAGCAAAATGAGAGCATGCAAGTGTGTGTGAAAGCATTCTGTGATTTTTGTGTTTTGTGTTTAACTTTTGGTTAATTCAGTTGAATTCATTAGTTGATTTGGAAAAAAAAAAAAAAAAAAAGAACACTGAGCAGTGAGCAGCAGAGGAAAATGCCTGTAGGTGTTTCTTCATTTACCCGCATTTACCTTTTTCTGCGCAAGAATATGTTGGTGCCTTGATTTTTCAGAAGATGGCTATTATGCATGGAGGAAATGTGCATATGGTACCCCCCAGGGGCCTGACACAGTAAACCCTTCATCCCTTAATTCTTCACCCTGAACAGTGAGGTGTTCTACACGTGTGTAACCATTGAAGGAGGAGGAATCTACAAACTTCCGAGAACCTCTCTTTGCCTCCTGTTGCGTGCTGTAGGAGATTTGCTGATGCTGGTTGGTTGGAGACCACTTCCTCATCCTCAGGCATACATATCTTACTGAGAGAGCTGCTGTTTGCTGCCACTGCTCTGGGTGCTCAGGGTTCAGCCTTCAGCAGTGCAGGTCTTTAGAGACCAGTGACGATGTCTGGAAAAAATGATTTGAGGAAGAGAAAGTTGTGATAGAGCCCCTTTGATTTGATGTTAACGTGGTTGTTTTACAATGTGGGATTCTCCTTCAGGGGATGTCTGACGCACATAGAAAAATGCCAGATAGCCTTTCTTGTCCTCCTTGTGCTCACCTGATAACTAAATCATGGGCTGCTGTTGCTTCCAAATTTCATAGGTGTTCATCATATTGACATGGCATTTCAGGCTGAGCTTGGCCTACATTTGGCTTTCTGGAATAGAAGGATATTGTGGCTGCTATTAAATGAAACTACTTCTATAAAAAGTGGAAGGTGATTTTAAAGGCATTTTAAAATACCATCCTGGGACAATTCCTATGTTACACCAGGTGTGAAGGGACTCCTCTCATTAATGCTTAATGTTTTTCAGTTACCATTTGAACTGGAGAGTTTGGCATTTGGGGGCATGTGTCCTGCTATTTCATCATCTCAGAGGCATTCGGGCAGCTTTATTTGTTCTTCTTTTCCTCCCACAGTATCAGTTCATAAAAATGTTCTGGTGTGCGGTTCCAAATGAGGTTTCCAATGCAGGTGGGATGCACATGAGTGCACATCTCTGATTAAGAGCAAGAGTCTTGCTGAAGGAGAATATGTTGGCTTGGTAGGATGTGCCTTGCTAAAGGGAACAGTGTCTCTTCTTTCTGAAGGAGTAGCTTGAGAACACAGATGAGAGTGGGAGAAGCAGTGATGGCACAGGGATGATTTGGGATTCCCAAAGCTTGGCGCTGAATCTGGAAGTGATGTGATGGGATGCACTTTTACTCTGAAAGTGCTTCTGTAAAGAATGAAGCTTGACACTAAATGTTCAGGCTTTGCAGAAAGGCTATGTAGAGAGAGCAAGGGATCTGGGTGAGGACTTGGAGCCCGGTATTTCTAATGTGTCCTGTAAAGCAAAGCAAAACAGCAGCTTCCAGCTTGGTGCAGCACGACTGCTGGAGCTTGGGCAGAGTGGGAATGAGGTATGTTGATCATGTTCTGTTAAAGAACAACGTGTTTCTGAAGGAGTAAAAAAATAGCAGTTTATTTCTGGGAAAGTTCAGTGAAGGATGTTGGGGGCAGGATGGATGGTTCAGGGGGCTTGCACTGAGAAACAGGTTTGATCTTCATTGCTGTCTGCTCTGCCCAGCTTGCAAGTAAGGGGAAAAACCTTTACCAGCAGGGAACTGCACCTTTTTGGCAACTCTTCCTTGATGGGGAGTGTTTGTGTCCCCTGTCCGAGTGTCCAGGTATGGACATCTTGAGCAGATGTTAGTAAAAGAGCTGCAGGGGCTCAGATGTTTCCATCTTCATGGCCAGGAACATTGTACTCATGTCAGTGAGGAGCTGGGTGAGCTCCTACCTTGGGACAGAAGTTGACCTGACCTATGGTGATGTCAGGGGGTGAGGAACAGACCAATGCCTTCCTTTTTAGGAAGGTGATCTCTCCGAGTCACACTTAATGAGTGGTACAGTGAGGCTTTTGTTACCTGTTTTGAAGTCCTGTGGGTTATTAACCTGATGTCTGTACCCAACTCTGACTTCACCAATGACTTTTGAAAGTGGAAAAAATTAATAGACCCAATAGAAGAGCTTTCAGTGAGAAGCATTGTAATGTACTGAAATGCTTTGTATGCAGCGTGTAATCAATGTAGTGATTGTACAAACATATCAGCAAAGGCTTTGCAGCTTTGCGTATGTTGACTTTTCAGGGTTCAGTAGTTCTTCCTAAGCTTGAGAAACACTAAGCTCCTTGAGGGAACAAGTGAAACAAGTGGACAAAATGCTTACATTTCCTCAAGGATGAACAAGTTCTGTTGTTCCTTTCAGCATGCTCACATAGCTTGTCCTGTCCTTGTAGAAGCTTTCATCATAGCTTGTGTTCCCCAGGCAGATGATACCCACAGCCCTCCTGGATCCTCAGAGCCAGCTCCTTGTTGCTGTGTTCTGGAGAGTTTTGAACGTATTGCCAAAACCTGCATGCTATCCAGGCAAAGCTCACACAAGGAGCTGCCTCCTGGTGAGGAAAGCTGTAGGGCTGGTAAAGTTTACTGCACTTTGTTGTTCTCGGTCTGATGTGCTGACATTCTCCTAATGGGAAAAAGGTCTTGAATTAAGGTGTTTGCAGCAAGTAGTCCAACTCGATGTTTTCATGTTATGTTCTGCTCCAGTGCTGTCATTGCGACACAGCAGTGATGGGCCGATGTACTCCCAGGTCTGTGCTGAATGGCTAAGGGCTGCCTGAATATTTTCCATTGAATTTGTGATTTTTGGTTAGAAAACTAAATTTGAAACCAATTTTTGTTTCATTTTCTGTCTGGAAGTTTTTTCTTTCTTTCTAAGTATGTAGACTCTAATAAGAAATCAAAGATTTAATACTCTGAACTCTAATCTTTGTTGACTCAGAACTTTTAGCAGAGGTTTTAGCTGACACTGAAAAGTTTCTTCAGAAAACTTGTAAAAACAAACAAACAAAAAACAAACAAACCCAACCCCCTGCACTACAAAGCCTGTTTTAATATCTGAGCATTTTGTGCAGAAGCCACAATTTTCTGATCAGCTCCATGATGGCTGTGGTACACTGTGCACCTGAGTGTTCTTTGCTTTGGGGCTTAATCTATTGTATGGTGTTTCTGTGGGCTGCCAAGTAATGGCTGCCTTCAACAACGAGCTCTGTTACAGTGAAAGGGAAAGCAAATATGGTATATAATTCTTGCAAATGAGTGTGAAATGATTTGAGGTCTTATAAGATATGGCATTAAGAGTGCTACAATAAGAGTGAACATTTAAGAGCCATTAGAGCTCACTTGATCTGTTTTATGTAGGCTTGAAGTCAATGGGAGCAGGGAGCACTTGGTGTATTACTGAAGTTGGCCCCATCCAGGATGGGGACCAGAACTGTTATTAGATGTTAAAAATAGCACTGAAATACCAGAAACTTAGAGAAGAAAAAAAAAACATAAAAACTCTGGGAGAAAAAAAAAAACCGAGAAGACTGTAATAATCCATTTTTCCTTTTCATGTAGTTTTTATATCTACCAGGGCCAAAATGGTACTGGGAGGCTTATGCAGCATCAGAAAATAGAGCCTGAGTATCAAGTGAAAAATGAAAGAATGCAAGCTATGAATGGAAACAGAAAAATGGAGCAGATACACTGCAGTGCCTGAATGTGTCACATCCAGGCTTGCTATTCTGAGTGTGATACATGCGGGGCAAGAAGCGCTTATTCCCTTTTCTGTTCTTGTGAAATTACTTTGTTTTTGAAAGAGATTTCCCATTGTTAATAACCTCAAAGTTGGAGGGGAAAAAGCTGGATTTCTGCTGGGGACTTTGGAAAAAAGATCAGACTTCTGATGGATGATCAGTGCTCAGTCCCTGGAAACGTGGCTTTCCTGTTGACAAAATTCCCAGCAGAACACTTCTATGGTTTCCATCCAGAACTGAAGATATCAACATAAAATAATTAACAAGGAGATCCTCTAATGAGCAGCAGCTTGGGGAATCCTTGCTAAAAAGCAGTTTTTGTTTTCTCATGAAGTTGTACCAGCTCGAAGAACTCGGGAAATGGTTTGAAAGAAATGAAGCCAAATAAGTTTGGGTATGGTTACAGTTGCTGGTGTACTCTGAACATGGCTGAAGAACTCTCTGTTTTGCATTGGGAAGGCTTAACTCACTCTGTCCTCTTTGGATTTAAATATATATCTGTGTGTGTGTGTGTATATACATATATATAAAAATATATATACACATCCTTGCAGAAGATAGCTTTTTGTCTAGCATGAAGTCATGTCACTTGGTCATAGGGAATGGTTAACAGATTTTGTCGTCGTTCTGCCTTTGCTGGTCCTTGTGAGAACAAACGTGTTGTTGTTTTGAAGGGAACTGAGAGAAATAAAAATCAGAGTAATTCCATGTTCTTAGTCCAAGAAAATATCGAACATGTCTTGTATCCCTTAGCTAACAGTACCTCCAGCAACACAGGCTTTTGGAGAATGCCTTTCCTGGGACTGCAGCACGCACGTGAACTGAGTTTAAGCCAGGTGTGTGATGGGCATTTCTGCATATCAGCTTCTTATTGGCGCGCCTCCACTTCCCAGCTGGTGAATTTGAGCCATCTCTGTCACAGACAGCTTTCAAATACAGTTAGTCCCAAAGAAGATAGGAAAATCTTGCGGAACCTTTTTGCCTGCTCTGACTTCGTGTGTAGCACTGCTCCTCTGGCCGATGTTTGTGATGTACCACCAGTGTAACCAGCCTTACCCAGCTGCCCTCAAAAACAGGAAAGGAGTTACTGTGTAGCACAGGTGTGGGACTTTGGAAAAAGAAACCTGCTGAGCAGTTATGTGGTCCCTAACATGGGAATCATCTGTGGCTGTTTGCCAGCATTAAGCATCTCTCAGGCATGCTGTTAACTTTCCTCTCTTGTTTTGCTGCGTGCTGTCCTGCAGTTGGCATGTTCTGCCCAAGCTGTGGCTACATTTCAAAGCTGAAGGAGATTCTCTATTTTTTTTGTGTTCTTGCAATGAAAAGGCTGAGATACGACTGTTAGGAAGTCATTTGGAGGTGCAGAGGAAAGCCCTTCTTATTTATCCTGTTTGTGAATGACAGGGGATCCACATACATGCTTTGCAGGAGGTTTAATCAAATGCAGGAGGCATCCAAGCATTGCCATCCACTGACAGTATCTGCATTAAGTATTTATGTACCCAAAATTGCGCATGGGTCATGCTTATCCAGATGCTAAGTGGGATAATGGCAGAACTCTGAGTTTATTAATAGAACACAGCAGCCAACATATGGCTATGCAGAGGAAGCAGAGTTAAACATAAGGCACACATTTATTTTCAAGAATGTGCATTTTATATCATGTCACTCAGGAATATTTTTGGGATGCCTCTGCACTAAGTGTGCATTCTCCTAAAGGTTATTTTTGTTTCCACAACACGGCCTGATTAAGAAAAAGTATTTTATGAACAATCCTGTGTATTTCAAATCCACCTCTTTCAAAACAGGAAAAAAAAAAACCCAACAAAATGGAAACAAATAAACAACAAAACCCCACCAAGATCCAAGTGGTAAATTACAAAGGCTCAGCTCAGCATGCTTACGAGGTGTTCTCTAGCTTCATTTATAGCCTCCATTCCCTTGTGATTGAATTGTCCTGCACATTTCATGCATTTCAAATGCCATCATAGGTTCTGTCTGGCAGAGAATTTAAGCAAGCAAGGGATGTGTGTCCAGTATTTATTTTAGCACTGCACCTTTTGATTCTATCTCATTTTTCACAGCTGAGATTTTGAAGAGTCTCAGTGATTGTCTTTTGCTGCTTGAGTCGATGTATTGCTGGATGTGTTTCCAGAAGCATTAGATGTGGGGAGAAATTTGAAAAGATCATCTTGTAATCTTACTTGGCTTGTGCAAGTAATCTTGTATAATTCCTTCTTGAGAGACCTGTATACATATCTTTATTTTGTGCAAATCTAGGGTAAAACACAAAAATCTGCCATTCTTATGGATGGAATATATGAACATTTTCAATGGCTGCCTGTCTAACCCTGTCTAACTTATTTCTTTGTGCCATGTTCTAAACACTGCTAAAATCCCTGGTTCACAAACATGATGCTCTCAGAGGTGTTAGGACACTCATCCCACCTGACAGCGTTCCATTCTAAGAACCTGTGAAAATTAGTTTATAGTGTAGATTTTTCTCATATTGAAGTTTATAAGGATAAAAAGCCCCGTGTATAATAGATCTATGGAGCTTTAGCGACAAAAATTGCAAAGCACGTTATATATAAATAGCAAACTGCTGCCTTTAGGGACTGATACAGACTGCTCTCAAGATAGCTAAGTAGGAAAGTACATAGTAAAACGTTGGTATATTTAGTGCTCCAGAAGGCAGTAGATGGTGTTCTGATTTCACATCACATCTGCTCCTAAAATCTTTACCTCATTGTAATCCCGTGTGCTCTGCAGTGATGCCATGGAGCATTTGAGGCCCAGTCTGAGCACCGAGTGGCAATGGACAGGTCCAGCAAGGGGTAGACCTGGCTGCTGAATCAGGAGTAACTGAGGCAGAAGTCCAGGAATAGCACAGAGTGGTTGAATGGGGTTTTGGCATAACAATGTTTTTAATATCTGCCTGCCTCATTGGTTGTTACATCTTGCATCTGCTAGGGTGTTCGTAATCCACTTTGCCTCCAGTTCTTTAAAGGTAACAACACATAGATGGTTATGGTCATGCAATGAGACTCATTCGCGAAAGCCTCTGCTGGGAGTGTGGCAGTACATGTTAGTGAAAGTGGGAGAGAAGAGACTGAGGCTAGAGAGGCTGGGAGGACCACTGTTAACCTTTCAGGCCAGTTCAGAACAGGATTTCCTTCTGAATATTTTCTCCTGACTGTGCAAATCTGTGCAGAGCTTAAGACATTCCCACTGCAAACACACCCTGCTTTCCCAGGGATGTTGAAAAGGCTCAGATCTGCTTCTGATTGGCATGCAGTGCTGGAAAAACTGCAAAGAATATTTGCAAGTGTTATCTTTTGAATCAAAACCACCAACTCTTTTGGATAGCATCCCTCACCTCTTTCTTCTGTTTTTTTTTCCCAGCCTTTTATAAGAACATTTTTGCTGTTGTTGTCAAGAATATTCATCCAGCATTCATACCCACACTTATATATTTGGTGCTGACGTAACAATGTCTGTTATTGTGTGACTTCTTTTAGCTGAAATAAATGAATTGATAGAATTTTATTGTAGCTGGAGGAAAGGAGCTGTCTTGAACCAGTATTGCAATGCTGTCTTCCAAGAATTCTCTCCTCCTCAATGCTACATTCACTTAAAATTGAGGTTGTACCACACTAGTTATCCTTACAGGATGGGTAAAAGGCTTATGTGAAAATAAATCCCAGCACTCACAAGTAGCAAAGATCTGTACCCAAATCTTGGGACTAAAAGTGCGGGATGAAGCACAGTATTTGGTGATCTTTGAAACCATGGAGCAATACTGAGATGAAAGCATTCAGAGGCAGTTTATGGTAGAGCTTTATGTACTGCATTGAATCATCTCAACTTGGTTTGCCTCACTACTGCTCTTCGTGCTGTCAGAGCATCTCAGGGTGACTTGTTTCTGCCTTGTGCTTTCCTACAAGCACAGTGACACTGCTAGGTGTGAGTAGACCTGGCAGACCAACTGGTTGATGTGGTGAGAATCAGCACAGAACAGCTCTTACATGCTCTTGGCTGCAGTGTATTAACAAGTACTAGTCTCAAAGTGGAATGCTGGGAGAAGAAGAACAAACACAGGCAGGCAGTGTACGTAGGTAAGTGACTTTAGCACAATAACCTGTAGGTTCCTGGTGAAGTCAAACTGAAATTTCAGTACCAGTTCCATGCATCCTGTTCTGCATAGTGCTGATGGGGAATGACTGCTGCAGAGGATGGAGTCTTGACTTGGCCTCAGGCTTTCTGCCTGCTGGGGTGATGCCTGGCTCCCTGGGGCTCAGGGGACAGACACAGTGGGACAACTCCATTTTTTTTCCTGGGATTGTAAGGTCATTTTCCATTCTCTTTATTACCAAGCCTCCAGCCACTAGAGGGAGAGAATGTTACGTATTTATGGGGATTGTACATTTAATAAAGGAATTGCTTTTCTACAGAAAGGATTTCCAGGCAGTACTGTAGCTGGTTTTCACCCCTTTATTTATTTGACCACAGTCTTATAACTGCTTCTGAGATTTGACCTCTGTAGACTTCTGTTGGTATGTGACCTGGAATTGTAAATGCTCTGGAAGATGTTAGATGATCCTTGTCCATGTTTTACACCCTGTATTTGCTGTTGAGCATCCCTGCTGTGAAATAACTTCCACGGGGAAACCTTTGGCTCCTCCTGGATGTGCCTGTCTCCTTGCGTTACTGCACACCCCGCTGCACTGATACTGCATAATGTACAGCGTGGCAATGCAGAAATGAAAGACATGGGAACAGCGGGAGAGCAATACCCCTTCCTGCTGCTTTCTCCCTGGCAAGCCAGAGATTCTCTGAGCCTATGGCCTGTTTCCTCTGCAATAATAAAAACAAGCCCGAGAGGGATCTCATCTCATTTAGAATTAAACCAGCGCGTTAGTAATTGTTGTAGGCAGATGAGTTTTAACAATTTCAAAGGGTGCCAGCAAGGAGGTTTAGGGAGGGGAACAGAGAGGGAAGCTTTAAGAAAGGGAGTGCCAGAAAGTGAAATTTGAATACTTTCAAAAGTGGAACAAGATTAAAATGCTCCTTTGTGAGTTGAGCTTGGTGTGGAAGACCTGTGGATGGCTGCACCATTGAAAGGCTGATGAGGGGCCTGAGGCTAGGAGGAGCCTTGGAAAATAGCCTGAGATAAAAGCAGCTTGCTCAATGAGTTTGAAGAGCTGCAGCCTTCAGTCTGCAGCACCATCCCTCAGGTGAATTTAAATCCCTCCGTAGATGGCAGGTGGGGAAGCTGCTCTCTCTGCCATCCTTTTATTTAACTCTTGTGAGTGATTCAAGAAAATGTTCTCTCAGAAGAGAAGATTCATGGTGCAACATGAAGTACTGAAGGAGAGCATCTGTCCACGTTATTTTTCAGACTCTGAAAGTCAATAGTTAATAAACTGAGCAAGACTTCCTTATGCTGATTGGAGCTGCAGATGATGCTCTAGCACAAGAAGTTCTATTGGTGATATTGGGGCTGGTCCCAGCTGCTCCTTTTGCTGTGTGTTTTCTTTGCCCAGCTGCTCCCTAGCTGATGCAGCTGATGGCAGGCACGAGACAATGGAGAGAGAAGTGTGTGGGAAGGCACTGGAAACTTTGAGATTGACCTGACCTAGGTACATGGAAACAGATGTATCTAAGGACTGAGTACACACAGATCTAAATAAAGCTCAAAATTCTCCTTGTTGTTCTGGCTGGCTGCTGCTGGATGTCCCATACTTGTAGGGCTGAGGTTCGGCTGCTCCAGGAGCCCTCTCTTCTGCAGGGGTTGCTCTCTCTGTGCACCTCCCTTAGGTAAGGGTCTCTCACCAAGCTATTGATGCTCAGGCCGACTGAAGCCATGAAACCATTGTCGTGAACTGAGCTACTCAAAGCCAGCAGCCAGGGCCACAGGTCACAGCTTGCGTTATATAACTGAACTAACAAGCAGTGAGTGAATACAAAAGGATTCTCTGTATTACACTGTGCATTTTGATGAACTATGGCCGTAACTCTATAAACATGACCTGCTCATTAAGCCTTCACCTGCCTGATGGAGATGTGAGGACTTGAAAGACCAATCTGCTTGCCTTCTGCGGTGGCTTTGTTTACAGAAAGTCATGATGCAAAATTAATATTCAAGTGGTTCTTCCCTGGACGTCAATGAGAGCTCTCTTCCTCGGTTGGGTCTCACTGTGCCATCTCACCACCGTGTGTTCTGCCAGTGCAGATATCTCAATGGGAGGAAAGCATTTCTATTCTGGGGGTCAGTATCTACTTGTAGGTACCGGTTGGGATGTGTTGCCTGAAGGCTCCAGTGGCATCCCTGCTGGGTTTTGGTGAGGGAAAGGGGGAACGGATAGGAGCTCAGTGTGAATCTAGCTTTTGTGTGGAGACCCAGGAGGGCTGTAAGACATCCAGGATTAGAAGGCATGGCTGTGCTGTGGATGCAGGATGCTCTCTGTCCCTGCGCCCTGGCACAAGGGAAGAACACAGAGCAGGGTATATGGCTTTGCCTGGCCCAATGCATTCGCTGAAGGGAGCTGAGGCAGTGAGATCTTCTTGTGAGTGGTAACGTTAAGCTCTTGTTTGCTTAAAAAAAAACAAAAAAATTGTTTTGGGCTGCAGATCTTTCTCTAAGTACACAAGCTAAGTGAATTTATATATGTGTACTGTGCTACTTGTAAAGCCCTTTCTTTTTCAAATTTAGTTTTATTCCTTTTTTAAATCTCCATAGGATTTTCCCTGAATAAGCAGAACTAGGGCAGTGCTAGAAGCAGATGGACATAAAGAAGACTTGGATGCTGGAGAGACTTTTAACGGGCTTGGGGATCTGCACTGGGGTGCTTTCCTCATCACTCTCTGATTTTAATTTGAGTGCAGGTTATTAATTTTCACCTCCAAAGCAGAGTCCTTAGCAACAGAGTGCGTTCCTTGGAAACAGACTGCCATGCCTTAATTAAAGCAGGTGTGGGAGTTTTAAAAATGCCACTGTTGGAGAAAGCTGAAAGACATTAGCAAATCAAATGGGCTGAGGCATGAGTCCTCTTGTCAGTGACTCGGCAAAAGGCAGAGTAAGCAGGGTGCAGGCTGAGAGCTGAGGGAAGGGGCAGCATCAGACCTGCTGCTTGTGGGGCAATGCCGGGGCTCCTGGCACACCCTGGCCATCCTTGCAAAAATTGAAGCTATCTTTTTGTTGCTGAAATGAAACAAATACTGGGAGGAGAGTGTCAAGATATTGGTCGTTTACCTCCATTACCATAGGAGCTACCTATGTGTGATATATCTCTCCGTCTGGGACTTCATCAATGTCTATTTGCACTGTGACTGCTAAATGTAAGTGCATCAAGCATATGTAATATAACACCAAATATGCATAATTAAATTAGAAATAACCCTAGATTGTGCCTGTTTATAGAGGGTACGTGTGTGTAGCTGGTCTGAACTGGAGGAGTGGATTCAGAGCACATAAGCACAAGTTTGGGATCCCCTGTCCCTCTCTACTACTACTTTGTGAGTGGCCTTGGGCAAGCCAGGGGAGCATCTCATGCACCTCATTTGCAGCTGCAAGGGGCAGATAATAACCTTTTTCCTTTTTCTTGGTAAACTGCAAGATCCTGCTCTATATCAGAGCAAATTGTTTTTTGCGCTTGGTCATGTCCTTTAATTTATGGTTAAAAGTGTCTTTGTGTCAGAGTTGGTTCAGGAGGACACATTTCAGGAGCTTCTGAATATATCGTTTCTTACTAAAGAACAAACAATCTACCTTGTAATGTACCATAAATGATAATACTTAGCAAGAGCCTGAAGCACTGCATTATTGCTGTGCTAATCTGAGAGGCACTGGTCCATTCTGAAAGTATTCCATAGGGTCCATGTGTTTGGTTTTTTTTCCTGAAGGAAGATACTTCATAGTGTAGCGTGGCTGATTGGTTTATAAAGCAATGCTGGCTAATTTCTAGTAGAGGTTAAACAAATTCCCCCTCCCTACTCATTAATTAGGCTGTAGGATTTGGTGCCTTTTCTTTGCAGTTCAATAGAGACAATGGCTACAAGAACATATTTGTGCTCTCTAATATGCAGTGAAGAACATCTGCCAGCTGCAGCACTGAAATAAGTGCTGTGTAGAAGGGTTCTCCCAAGAGTTCTGTTGGGGCTCACTTGATGGAGGTGATTCAGGGCTGGAATCTCCATGGGAGGCATTTGTGGGGATGCACTCCATCCCTGGCAGTGAGCATTGCAGCTGGGGAGGGAAAGGCCAGCAGGAAAATGCCCTTGTGAGGGCAGGAGTGGCAGAAACAGGGAAGAAGCATCTTATATAAAGTTAGAAGTTTCCACATCCAGAGAGCAGTTTATAGCAATATTCTTGTGGTGTGATTAAAGACTCAGCCTTGAACAATGTACTGGAGATTTCAGGTGACGCATGGTGCATAGTGCATAGTGAAGAAACAAGATTAGAGGCAGATGAAATCCTTTAACACTGCCGTCTTCCCTTCAGTACTCTTGCAGGCTGCAAGGAAATGGTTGGGCAGTTCAGGATCTCCAATGGAGGTCTTTTGGATCTGTCTCAAACCAGGAGTCTCTACCCACAAGCTGCCCTGTGGTGATGCAGCACAGCAGTGAATAACCAGGTGGGAGAGTGGGGGAGTGGAGAGCAGTGTGCAGTGCAATAGTGTTCATGTTTGTGTGTGTCAGCTCTATGGCTCTGGCCATGCTAGTTCAGTTACAAGGATAGAAATTTCTTTTTGCTTTTTCAGCACTGTGATGTGATCATTGAGTATCTTGCTGCTTGTACTTGTATGCTTTGCTTTTGGATCCATCTCTCCAGCAGCAATTAATGAAGAGAAATAAATTGAAAAGTGGCATTAATCAAATACAGTACCTCTAACACAGTATGTATATCAGCTACGACTGCTACTACAGAGCAGTTTCCAGGTAAAAGTTGTCCCTGCCTTCACATCCTTACTCACCTGAGACCTACACACTGTGAAGATCAGTCCTATGGCAGTCAGCGGCAGACCCGTGCTGGCCTGGGCTGTCAGAGGGAAGAGGTACCTGTGCCCTGCCCTTGCCTGTAGCCAGCTGCTGCAAACACAGGCCCTGTGTCAGCCCAAAGACACGGCAGCAGCATGGGCTGCAGGTGGTCTTAGGTGCACACGGGTATTACTGGCACATCTCCAGCTGGTCTTACCCTTGGAAGAGGTCTGATGTGTGGCTGTGCCTCTCACGGAGTGGTGGTGAGGGGTAGCTAACTGGGTCTGCTAATGTTGCTTGTGCCTTCTGTGCCTTTCTAGGCATTGCCATTCATAGCAGAAATCAAGTTTTTGTAAGCTAAGTCCTAGGGAAGGAATCTATGGATTGCGCTGCCTTTCAGTGCTCAAACTCTACGTGCTGAAGGTTGCCGCTGCTTCCCCTTAAGCAATCTGGATTCTACTACCAGTGAAGTGTCTGTAGCACTGCCCCATAGTAGCTTGCAACTCCAGAGCCCTATTTGAAATCCTGAATCTCCAGTGTGTGCTCGTAGGGCTGCCCACAGTGCATTCATGTGGTGCTTGGTTGCCTCATCCCTGCTCACAGTCCTGGAGGAACCAAGACGTGATGCCCTTTCCCCAAAGGCAGATACCTTTCCCTGAGAGCTTGCTGCAGCAGAGGACTTGCAAATGGCTCTTTCTATTGCACCCTCTGCTCTGGTAAATGTGCTGGGCTTGGCCTCCTGCTGCTGTTTGGTTGCAGAGTGTGTTTTGTAGAGCACAAGGCAACAGGTGTGCTTTCCTGGTGGAAAAAACGCAGCTGTGTTCTTGTGAGATGTTTGTGTGGCAGAGAGGATTGCAGCCCTGCTGATCTGGGCAGGGCTGGATTTGAAAGCAAGCTAGTGCTGACTCGGGGTTTGGTTGAGCTCTGGGTCTTGTTCCCCTTGTCACCTTTGTAGGGACTGAGACTTAACCTAGCAACCTTTGATTTACTTCTCAAATCTGCTTAGCATAAATGAGGGATAGGAAGTGGAACAGCAGAATATTAGCCTTATTGATGAGCCTAATCAACAGCCGACAGTGGGAGAAGAGAAATCGGTGTAATTTCTGCTTGTGCATAACAAGCCTTAACAAAAATTGTCCTCCTCCAGATCCACCACCAATTAGAGCAACATGAGATGTGCCAGACAACACCTCCCTCCATTTGCACTGTCAGGGTTACGATGGGTGTATCTTTGACTGAAGTATGTGCAGTTACTGCTACAATTCGGTGTGTTTGTAAGCGGTCTCGTGTTTAGGAGGTCTTTCTTGTGTTATGTGTGTGTGTGTGTAGTTGACAGTACTGCATCTCATCTGGTTCTTCCTTGCAGGAGAAACGCTTAACCCAGTCATTGCTTTTATTTTGGAAGGAAGCAATGCCTATGCACACAGCGTGTCTGTCAGTTCTTCCATCCCAGCTCCTCCCAACCCCCTACAGCTTTTGTATTAGCTGGTGAAGCTGCAGTGGACCTGACTGACACAGCAGGTAGAAGATGCCCCCTGAGTTTTGTGAAAACCAGGCTGTGCAGCTATGTGGGCATTACTGTGCTGGGCAGCTGGGAACTGGTGGCTCTGCAGTGGGAAGGGACCAAGGCTGACAGCACATTCCACTTAGGAGGGTTTCAGAGATGGGGTTTTTCGAAACAGAGACCACCTTTGTGTAAACAACTTACATGGATTTTCTGTCACTTAACATAGGAAGCTTAGACACAATTCTGGAGTTTGGGCTTATTTGAATGTTTGTCTCCCGACTCTTTCTTTTGTTGGCCGTCTCTGGGAATAATGACGGCTGTCAGTGTCTGTATAAAAGGTGATGGAATATGGCTTGATGTAACTGGAACAGGCTGCGTGGGTCCCAAGTGATGCAGAGATGCTGGGCAGCATCCCTTTGCTCTACCTGATGCTTGTATTGTCTTATTTAAATAAACAAATGAAGACACCTACGCTCAGGTCTCTCGTACCTCCCGCTGTGTGGTGCAGAACCAGCAGAAAGCGGTAGTCACGAGGAGCTGCCTGGTGCTCCCAGACTCAACCTTCAGCTGCAGGAGTCCTCTAGAGGTCAGGAACAGGAGATTCAAATGCCCTTCTGCCCTCGATGCAGCAGGATGTGTAAGAAAAGCCTTCAAACAATCCTAAATCCTCTCCAAATGCAACAGAGGAAACTGCAGCTTCTGATAGCTTTTGCAGTATGTGTTACGTGTGGATCCATTGGCACCCAGTGTGCCCAGTATGTGTGTGTCCTGGCTCTGGGACCCAGTGCAGGAAGCCAGCCATCCCCAAACTATCTCCATGTTTATATCTGCCCTCTCCTGCCTCTGGGGCAGACTTCACCAGCTGCTGGAGAGATTTTGGGAATATTGCTGTGGTCGTTTTTGTGGCACTCAGATGCATGTTAGTCCCTGTGATGGTTGGCCCCTTTCGGGGTGATGGGCACAGGGCTGTGGTGACAGTGTCGATCTCGTTTCCATCTCCATGCATACCCAGCAAAATGGGGAGAAAAATGTCAATGTGTTTGTCCTGGCTGCAGCGTTGGGAGGATTTGGTCCAAGGTGCTACTGCCACCTCTTCTAGCCAGTGCCAAGCTGATCTCACCAATAACAGCTACACTGGGGATGAGTGCTTAATGAGCATCCTGCTAATGGGGCAGGGGGCTCTGACCGGAGGGTCGGGAAAAAGCAAAGAGGACTAAAACTAAAGGGGATCTGAGCACAGGTGCTGGGAGAGGACAGCTGTGGGCAGGTGCAGCACTCCTCCAGGCTGCAAGGTGCTTCGGTGGGAAGGGGACTCACCTGCACATGGAGAGCAGGCTGAAAGCTGCTGCCCCGTGGGTGCCACCAAACCCCAACCCCAGTTCTGCAAGTCGGGAGCCCCGGGGGCAGGCAGGGCTGCGGGAACCCTCCCGAAGTCCCATAGGTGCCCTTCCCTGCTCTCCCCTCCTTCCCCTCCCGCGGAGCTCCCAAAGCACTGAGAGGCAGGAGAAGGACGGCCCCCTCCCCTCAAATCCCTCGGTCTGTGGCTGAAGTAAAGAACGGGGAGCCCAGGTAGCGAGGAGGCTGCTCGCAGCGTGCTCCTGACAGGCACGGGATTGCCAGGCTGAGGATGCCTGACTGAGAGCTTCAGGGTGGGGGCGGGGGGCTTCTTTTTTCTCTGTCAGCTCTCGCCAGGCAGTAGGGATTTTTTTCCCCTCCCTGATAATAAGGACATCATCAGAAGCAAGATGCAGTGGCTAAGAGATGGATCAGGAATGGTGAGTTCAGGTAGCTATGTCTTTCTCTTTTCCTCTTATTGCAGTACTTTGAAGGGGAAATTAGCCTCCGTCCTATCTTCCGACTCCTCCTTTACTCCCTGTCCTTGAAACCATTGATCACCCTGTAGCCATTTTATGGACCCCGCGTTATCAAAGTGCCGAGAAGAAGGAGGAAGGGAAGGGAAGGGAGGAGGGGGTGCCCGCGTCGGGGCGTGGTGGGGGGAGAGGCGCTTGGCAGGGGCCGGGGGTGGGTTAGGCGATGCGAGCGGTGGCTGGGGGGGCACAGAGGGCTCTGCAGGTGCCGCTGTGTTGGCTGGGGAGAGAAGGGCGGGGGGCTGCCGGCGGCCGCCGGGATCTATCAGGGCTGCCCTGCTGGGGATGGGGAGCTGCGGCGGGGCGGGCTGTGTGCCGAGCGGGAGCATCCCTGCCTCCGCTTCGTCGGGCTGCACAGCGCTCCTCCGGAGAGCAGTGGCTCTAGGAAAGCAGTTTAAGCAGCGGAGGATTTGATTATGAAAAATATATATCTATTTGTTGCCGATTTGCAGATGTCCTCACTGTGCCTCGAGTGCAGCTCTGAGGGGCTGGCTCTGCCAGGAGGGAATGCGGGGAGATTCCTTCGTCTTGGCAAGGGTCTCCGTTTCTCATTGAGAAACTTCCCCGTGCAGAGATGCAGTTGTTATTGCGATCTTCCTCCTCCCCGCCAGCTCTCCCTGCTCATGCAACCCGGTTTTACAATGGCATTTCCCACTGTTTTCCCCTCTCTGCACCGGGTTGGGTTTGCTGTTTTTTTTGTTGTTTCACTGTTCCCTGGGCATTCAGTGCTCTGCATGCTGTGCCATGGCATCAGGCGTGCGGGCGGCTGGCGTCACCCGGCTCAGCCCCTCCTGCACTTCAGCAATGCCAGGAGCACCCGGCACATGTTCTGGCAGCAGGGACAGTGGTGGAGGCAGCCCACAGACTGCTGCCCGGCTGCCGGCTCCGTGCCCCTATGCGGCTCAGCCTGCCCCCCGTCCCCACCGAGGTACTTGCACAGGAGCTTCCCAAAGAGTGATGCTAGTCTGGGAGTGTGATGTGGGTGTGTTGACAGCAGCCTGCAGCAGACAGCAAATTTGTAAGGGTCCTATTTAAGGCTCGTCTACCACCTAGCAATAGTTTGGGGGTTTTGCTGCTCCCTCCAAGCATTCAGGCTTTTTGTTCCATGCTGCCACTCTCTCTGCACCTCCGCACATGCATGCTAGCGTAGCACTTTTCCCCTCTTCTGTGGTGTCTAAGCAACACAAATCGCCTTTCACCCGCTCGCTGATTTACATTTCTAGAGATTACCATGCTGAAATAAAAGTGGTGATGGAAAGAAAGCAGGATGGGGATCTTTCATCCTTTTCCTTCTGGATGACTGCTGAGCTCCAGTGGAACGGGGGGGACGTGGTGCAGGGCAAACTGTTTCTAATTGACGCAGCGCAAGGCTTGACACTTCCTTGCCCTCTTATCTTTCCAGCTCCCTTTCTTGCTGTTGGCAACGAGGAAGGCTTTGTTATTTTGTTCTGATGAGACTGATCTTTGCCTTCACATAGACAGAAATTACAGTGGTTGCTGAATAGCCTACAATTAAAAAAAAAAAAATTTTTTTTTTTTTTGAGAGAAGTAAAATGCTGGTGATTATTTTGAAGCAGATTCTACCCAGGTATTTCCCAATATTGTTCAATCTAATATCAGAGAAATAAAAGGAATGATTGTGGTGTCTGTGTTTTCAGCATGAGTTTAACCATCTCAGCAGTATTTGAAGATTCTTTGTGAATCTCTGCATACTTTCATCTGAGAATAAGGTAAAAAATGATCACAAAACAGAAAAAGAGAATCAAGCCTGATAAGATTAATCTGGCAGGCATCACTGCAATGGCTTGTGGTGAGGAGCCTGTGCATGGGTTGCTGTGGTCTGAAGGCTGTGATGGGCAGAGAGCCCATCCGGGCTGCTGGGAGTGCTCCTGCGGCTGTTGTGTTATGTACAAATTCTGCTCTCTTTTTGCAAGGCAAGGATTGTTGGTCCAGATGTCCTGGCTGGATGCCAGTGCAGATAGTTATAGTTCATCAAATTGCGATTTTACTCGATTTTCCCAGTGGTAAGTTACTCAGATCTGTAGAGTAATTTTTTGTTGGATCGTACTGGTGCACCCTGCTAAACAAAGGAGTTTCTCCACACTAGAAGTAGCTGGGTTTACCGAGTCAGCATGGTTATTATCATCTCAGTCTAGTGGCTAAAATGGGCCATAGAAATGGAATGTGGTTTATGGCAGTCACTCCTAGGCGACGGCTGGCTGGTCCGTTTGCACACTAGGCTGCCTGCCATCTGGAGGAGGACTTTGCCCTTCCATCGAGAGCAACACTGGGCCAACTTCCATGAGCACTGAGCCTCCCGTTGTTTTCTGGGCTGTCTTTTTTTCCCCTTTATTATTTTATGTATATCTATTAAAGAGCACCAATGGAAATGTCTTTTGGATGGCACCCCTGGAGTTTGTTCTGCTCAGGCTCACTGGTCTAAAGATAGATTTTAGACTGATTTATTGAAGTGCTGTTTTCTATCATTCTCGTTGCTGGATGGGGTTAAAGAATCAGTCCCGCTCCTGTCAGAGTTAGTCATCTCTAAGAAGCGTGTCACTATATTTTATAAGTGATAGTACCTTTTGTTCTCATGGCAGGTGGTTCTTTATTTCTAAATTAGCCTGAAACCTAGCTATTATTCCATAATGTTGCTCTGTTGGAGCTGTTTTCTTCTCCTTTGCATGTGCTGCTTTCCATTTTTTAAACAATTAATCTTTTGCCAATTATGCTAGCATCCCATGAGGGTATTTTACATGCTTCATTGGTACTAAGTTGCTAAACTCTGCTAGTATCTGTTTTTAACCCTGAAAGATGAAACTAATTGTCATTGGTAGTGAGGAGAATAAATCTACATATCTGATCAGTGTTGTTGGTACAACGATTCTCTTTCTGGTTGGGCCTTCTTCACAGAGGGTATTGATTTGGTGTGGTAATCAAATGAGTTGGTTTAAGTCGCGCCGTAAGTCTTTTCTGGAATGGATTTTTATGTGAGAAGGGCAGTTTCTTCCTCAAGCTTTTGTATCTATTTTTAAAAGGAAATGTGAACTTGCTTCTTCATCCTTATTTCTTCACATAGGGCTTCAGTCTGTACCTAAATGTTGTGCCTGGAAAAGCCAAGGTGAGTGCAGCTATCAGCTTCAATAATTAGAGGGTCTTGTATTTCTTTTACAGCTGTATTTTTACAGTGCGTTGTCACTCAGACATTTAAAATCCATCTGTTGTTGATGTTTTACATCACTGTCATAAACAAAATGTAAGCTATTGTAACTCCCCACAACTTGAAATACGTTGGGAAGGAATTCCGTGCGTAAAAGTGACAAACACTGGAAACTGAGAAGATGCCTGTGAATGGGGCAGTCCAGCTGCCAGGAAAGTTCCTTATGTTTCTCCTCACCAATTCTCTGCTTGTCAGTCTGCAGATCAAGGGATATTTTATGTAGAGCAAAGAGTTTTTCTGCTTAATCCTGGAAAGCTCAGTGTGAAGTCAGGAAAAAAGGAGGAGAAAGCAGTCTAAGCCTAGGATAAACAGCTGCAGCTGTGGAAGGCAGGGAGGAATAAGATGGAAAAGGGGTCTTATGGTCTGCAGGCACTCAGGAAGAACAGGGCTGCAGAGGAACCCTGCGCTCCCACAGAGATGGGAGGGAATGGTGAGCGCACGGCCTGCAGCTGCCATGCACCTTGCAGAGGTGCACCCAGGGTAACTGCAAGGCTGCCAGGCAGGTTGTGCGTTGTGCAGAGGTTGGTGCTTTGCACCCTAAGCAAGGAGTACCTTCTTTCACAAAATGTTTTTTTGCAAGTTTGTTTTTTATTCCTCCTGGGATCTGTTGTCATTGAAGGTTGATATTTGGGTTGAAAGAGCTCCGCACACACTGTAGAAGTTTGAATGTGCTGCAGTGTCATTTAGTTTCCGAAGGCTTAAGTCAGTACTAGCAAGTGCATCTTTCTGGGTGATCTTTTCACACCTACATGGTTTCTGTTTTTCATTCTACTTCCAGTTTGGGGCTTCTTTAATCTTCCAGTTGTAGCCCTCTACTGGCACTGCCATAAGAGCACACAATGAACATCCTAGTTAGGAAGGAGTGGATGCTTCTCTAAATGAAACTATTTGTAGAACGCCCTGTGCGTGTTGGCCTTTGTGTCAGTCCCAAGGCGAGGAGGAGGCCTGGTCCCATCCTGGCTCTGTGTCCCACTTGCATCCTGCTGGATAGCGGGTGTGACACCAACTTCTCTGGCTCCTGAGGTACCACGGTGATTCATTGGGGATGTCTGGAAAACGCTGTGAGGCCATGGCGTGGAAGTGCCGTGGAAGTATGAAGCAGTATTTCATAGAGCACCAAGCAGGATGCGCTGGCTGCAAAGCCACACGCGCCATGCGGGCACCGTGTCCATCTGTCCTTCCTGTGGGCTGCAGTGTTTGAGCACAGCAGGCTTTGTAAGCTGTGGTGGGTTTTGAAATGCTGAGAACCTGATTTTCTCACATACAACCGGAGAGTTTTCCTTTTTTTCTTTTTTAAAGACTTCTTGAAAAATCTCTGAAATGCTTCAAGCTAACATCTTAATGTATTTATGACATTAGCTGCTTCTGCTCCAGAACGGTTGCTCTGAATCTCTTTGAGCCTGGCTGTTATTTTGAACATGACTAATTCCCTGAGTGACTAAGCTCTTAGATAATAGGAAAAATTCATCAAGTTATCTCAGTCTCCAATAGTTTCTATTGTTATGAAAAGGCATCTTATAAAAAAATAAATAACTCTTCCTATTATGTAATGTGGGAAGGAGTTGTTAGAGAACTGCAGGAGTGCCGTATCCAGGAGCCAGTTTCAGGCTGCGAAGTCCCTGATGTCTGTTCCAGTAAGTGGGTGAGAAGTCCAGTTGTTATTCCGCACTGCCAGTTAGCTCTCACTGCATCCAGAGCATTGTTTTTGTACACAAACCTGTACAGATGGGATCTCACCTCTCTCTCAGATCTGCCATGCTACGGGATTCCTTGGATTTAACCCAAGGTCATGTCGTTCCAACAATTAAACTGCACCTCTCTACTGTAATTATTTTCAGGTTGTAGTCTTTAAGCACTCAAAAGCCCTGAAACACCAAGTTAGAGTAGCAGAGGGAACCTTGTCATTTTCCTGTTACACCTCAGTGTTGGCACTGTGAGTCAGGAGTGCAATTTGTGCTTGTTAAAGAAGCCAAGGCAACGTCAGGTTCCTTTCTGTGCCTGTTGTGCTAACCCCATGTCCTCTGCAGGCGGGTTTGTCCGTGTGATCCTGCCCAGCAAGCATCCCTTTGGCTCGCTGCAGTCATGCGTTGTCAGGAGCAGTGGGCAGCCAGGCAGGGCTGGTCGCTCCTGGAGGGCTTTGTGCAGCACCACAGGGCTGCAGCCTGCATGCTCTCGCTGCAAACGATCCTGCTGAGCAGGGCAGGAGGAGGAACTGAAAGCCCACTGCCATTCATTTATCCGACTTGGAAAAATTAAAAATAAATTTTAAAAAGCTGTAAACTTTTTTTTAACATTTAATGCTAATATTATGGCAGATAAAAATGAGCGTCTTATATTCTATTTGTACATCTACTGATGCCCAGCTGGAATTCTGACTTCATTTGGCTGTTCTGTGTTGTTTTCTTCATTACATGAGTGCCAGATTTAGTAGGCTGTTCCTTCTCTTCTATCCGGGAGGCAGAGTGAGGGGGAGAAAATGCTTTATATGCTATCTCTTTAAAGCTCTAGGTTAATTTGTGTGAAGAACATGAGATCCATGGGTCAGCCTCTTAATCAGATGTTTTTTTTTCTTTCCTCAATATCTTGACAAGGAACTATCTGAGGCAGCTAAAGCAGGCAGTGTTGCAGAATGGAGATGAGGAGGGCTACAAGGATCTGGAAGTGTGACTCCTTTCTGTCCCCATCCTTCTTGCATGAAGTAGGGCCATGGCTTCTGCTCCCAACTGCCACATTGAGCAGAAAGTCACGAGACTGGGCTCTGCTTTCCTAATACATATCTTGTGAATACCTGCAGCAGAAAAAAGCTGAACAGTAAGTCCTAAGGAGTGTAGCGTGTCAGGACTTTCAAGTTCATGAGCCTTGTATTCTTTATGGTGCACTGGGGCAGATCTGACTTGGCCATGCCCGTAAGTAGTGCTGATTATGGTATGATTGGTAGAAAATGGGGAGTTCTCATACAAGAGAGTCCTTGTTAAACCCATTCTTTTGTTAAGGCTAGTCAATAAAAGCACAAAGCAGAACTGAAAACTTTTCTACCCTATATATACTCTGTAGTTTTTGATGTGGCTTTTAGGTATGTGCATCATGGATCGTGCTGTTTCCGTGCTGCCCAGTGTCTCTCTCTTGCACTGCTAATTGCTGGATCTCTGCAGACTTGGGCAGGTGAGAATACTCCATTAGAGTTGCTTTGTACCTGCAAGAGACATGTGGTGTGTTGGGTTTCAAAGGATCTTCCTGTGTTGCGTCAAAGCTGAAGTGCACCCTTTGATTTTCATGGGCAAGAGATTTCTTTTCTCTACTTCTGTGCTTCTCAGGGGTTACACTGAAGATGCTGACCCTGGAATTAGTGTAGTTGTTGTTAGTGGGTGATGACTTTTTTTCCACTCACCACTTTGTCCAGGGATGTGTTGATGTGAAGATCTCTGCAATTTAGTTTAGAAATGAGAGCATTCAGATTGGAGTTCCTGTAAGACTGACTGAGGAAGCAGTGAAAGGAGGGAGCTTGTCCTGGGTTTTTCTATACTTTGGTCCTGTTACGCGCTTGCAGCTGAGCTCAGAAATGAGACTGAGACGTAAACTGTAGCAGTAAATGTGTATGCATTTTTCTAGGTCAGTTTCTTAGACAAAAGAGAGCTTAGGTAAGGTTAAAGGGAATGTCTGAATGTGACAGGTCATCTTCTAAACTGAGCTTTCTCAGTCCCTGAAGTCTATTTCTGTGACCAGGGTAACTGATATTACCTTGCCTGACTTCTGTTGGATTTAAAGTTTTTTTCTTTTTTTCTTTTCCTAAACTGGTGAGTCTAAAGATGCTTGTAGAGTAAAGGCTGGGATATGGAGCAGATGTATGTAGAAGTGAAAGCACTTGCCATATGATTGCCAGAGGCTTAAGATTTCAGTCCTTCTTAATGCTTTAACTTCAAATAATCTTAAAAATAGTTTTCTCTTTCTCACTGGAATCCAGATGAGCCCAATGGGATCAACTTCCCCGACAGGCTTTCTCCCAGTGCCATCTGAGCACTGACATTTGCATGGTACTATAAAAGCTCTGAAACCTGATGATATCAGCACATCACCCCCTGTGGTGGCACAGCCACTGCTGGGGTAGAGCCTTGCAGTTGGACACGTGCATTCTGGATCCCTTACAAGACGACGGTGACATACGTGGCTTTGACTCTGTCTCGCCCTCCCAACATGATGCAAGTGCTTTAATTCTTCAACAGAGAAAAGAGCACAATCTGCTGAGATGCTGCATCAGTTTGCAGAAGGAGCCATCATCAACTGATGTTTCCAGGGGTGGTCCAAAGCCAACCTTGGTTGGTATCTGACATGTCACTTCTGCCTTTGCTCACAGAGTTAAGTCTTGTTCTCTTGAAAGCTGTGTTGCAGATGAACAGTTAGCTAGGGCTGGTGCACAAGTACTTCACACACACCCTGGCCTACCTTTGATTGTTGTCTGTCTCTTAGTATTAATTGAAATGGCTGAAAATAAATCGACCTCTATACTGGGGACATAATTGTGTTATATAGCACTTCTTGTTTTCTGTGATGGAGTTAAAACTGATAAAGAATGGGAAAGAGTTTGTCTACTGCAACTTGCCCTAGCTCTGTGTGTTTGTGTATGTAATACATCTACTAAGGTCAAGCACTGGATGTCACTGTGGTGCTTCCCATCCTTTGGTGAAATTCTTGGGTTTTGTTTTCATGGAATACTTAGAGCAGTGACCCAGAGATGCTCAAGTCTATCACTGTAGCCTCTAAGCTTTGTGTAATGGTCTTGGCCAGTTGGCCAAGCAGGTTATGCAGCACAGCCAGCTCAGCCTCCAGCACTGCACTGCATTCTCTGAACACTGCAAAAATGGCTTCAAAACTTAGCTTACTCTCTTCTCCAGTACTCTTAGCTGTGCTGTGAGAGCTGCTTGTTTCATGGGTTGTGCTCTGCTGTGTTCCCTATCTGCTTTCTCTTCCCTTTCTCTGCTTTGCAGGCTCTCATCTCAGCCTTCTCCTCTTCAGAAATTCCTCTAAAGTCTATTTTATGCCCTGCAGCATTTGGGATCATCAACTTATCCTTGCCCACCTCTCCTCCTTTCTCCTTTGTCTTTCTGTAATTGTATTTTATATTGGTTCTGTACATGAATCATTTGCTTGTCTAGCAATGCTATGAATTTGCTAAAGCGTGTTATGCAGTTAGCAGGGAAAATGCTGGAGGAGGTTGAGCTTGTCACTGTCACCTGCTGCTTTGCTTTGTTGTTTCTCTCTGGTTGAGGGCATAGGCTGCTGAGGGAGGGAGGACTGGATCAGAGGACAAGGTGAAGTGGAAACTTTTAAGGTAGATGTGGAAAGCAAGGAAAAGGAAGAATGGCAAAAGAAAGAAGTAGAGAAAGTTACTGGAAGGAAGTCCTGAGTTCATGTGGACAGTGGGGAACAATGGCATTTGCAAGATGGAGTGGAAAGGCAAGGAAGTATGAGTGGGTGGAAAAAAGTAAATTTGACTGCCAAAACCTGTGCCCTGACTTTACAGTTATTCATCCATTTTGTGTGCAGCTCACTTTGGGTAAGGAACGTTAAGTGCTTGGGGATTTCCAGTGAGGTCAGTCCGTAAAAACACAAAATGCTGGGGTCTCTTGAAGAATGTTTCCCTTTGGTGTAGCCCTCTCCTCCCCTCTGACTGAAAGATGGAGAAGAGGGCTCTGCCTGCTGCTTGCAGTGAAGAGAGGAAAAAGAGGCAGCTTCCAGTTTAAGAAAAGCCTCCTTTTTTTGGAAATTTAGCAAATCATAATCTGACTTAATCTTTGAAAATCTAAACTTAATTCCTGACTAGATTTAGAAAACAATGACTGTGGAGGTCTTTTTATAATCTCTAGTAGAGCTGAGGGCTCAGGCCCCACCTCAAGTGCTGGATGCAGTAGGAAGCAGCTGGTAAGCGCCAGCAGATGAGGCTGAAGAGCAGAGGAGCAGCTGCACCTCTCCCTGCCCACCCATCCCTTGGTCCCACTGCTGCTTGTTCCTCTTCACGGGCAGTATTAGTAATGCAGATGCTGGGTTTGAACTTCTTTCATTGTGCCACGTAGGTCTGTGATGGGGTCTGGGCACAAAAAGAAACATGAAGGAACCTGATGCTGCTCACATTCTAAGATCACTGGTAGCTGTTTTCCAAACTGTTACATTCCCACTCTGGGATCTGCCTGACATTTTTCTGGGTTCTCTGAAAGGATCATCTCCTTTGGCTGACTGCTGAGCATGTTCTCCTTGCCTGGCAGAACTGGGGTTCTCAGCCCCGCTGCCTCCCTCCAGCTGCATCAGTGTAATTCAGTGTATTTGTGCTGGGGTTGTGGGTGTCAGTGCTCTGTTTGTGCAATTAATGGAAGATGGAGCTGATGTGTTAGCAAAACACAGGTGCCTCTGCACATCCAAGACTGCAGTGTAGGCTGTTAATCTGTGCAGAGGATCTATGGCAGAGCAGGGAACTGAAGCTGAAACCCTGTGCTCCTGCTACCCACCCCTTGACCATCCTGCCAGCTCAGGTGGAGACAGTGTACCTGTCAGTGGGAGGTGGATATAGGACCTTTAAGCATTCAGATGATAAATCCTTGCTCCTGATTTACAGCTGCATTTGGTTAGCTGACAGGGGGTTGTGCTAATTGCTGGAGACATCCATTGGAGGGAGTTGTGGTCACATGGCTGACTCAAGTATTAACACACATAGAGGTTGAAGATTTGGCATCACCTGCTTCAGAGGCATGCCTCAAAATTACTGTTACTGTAATTAATGTTATGAGGATGGCCCTTCTGGTTTGGTTGTTATGTGGGAGCCCAGAATATGCTATCCCTGTCTATGTGTATATACAGATTTATATCTGTATGATGTATTAGTGGAAGCCCTGGTTCCTTCCTTCTGGATGTGCCTGCTGGGGGCTGCTGAAGTTCAGAACTGCTTTCTTATACAGAAGAAGCCATTGCTGGTCTTGCGTTACAAATTGTGCTCCTGAGAGCTGCTATGATATCAGGGCATGTGCTGTGCTGTGAAGGAAGGCAGTGTTTTATGTAACTGCTACATGTCTTGTTTTCTTGTTCCTCAGTTTAATTCTATGCAGAAGATTAGACCAAACTTTCCAGAAAGCATTATATGAAGTTAAACTTTGGGGTGGTTTTATATAAACCCCTGATGCGTAGGTGTTATTTTCGGTAAGGCTTCCAAGAGAAAGTATCATCCATTTCCCCATTAAAATTAACATTTAGTGCACGCAGAAGGCATGGGAAATTACATAAGGCAGCAAGTACGTACTGGGAATACTGTGAATCATTTAAACGGGAGCCTGTATGCAGTACATCCCTTTGTGCTGATCAACCTTGGTTGCTGTTACATACCCTATTTTCCCTACGCTTACACTGCATACCGTGGGGTGCCGGCGCATCCCTGTGCGGCATTTTGGGCAGCACCACTGGGAGCTCCGCGGCCACTGCTGAGCTCCGCAGCTGCGGTGACGCACGAGCGGCCGTGGGGCGCGGGGTGGAGGGGACCCTCCTGCTTGCGGCTGGCAGGGCTGCAGGCAGGGGCTGGCCTCGCAGCCTCTGTTTGCCCTCCCCTCTGCTGTGAGTGGCTCAGCGCTTGCGGAATGACTGCCTGAGACATGCCAGGCACATTGATCCTAATGAAATCCCCTTTTTCGGTTACGGAAGTAGCTATTGAGCATGTGTGGTGGCTGCTGCACTGTTTTTCTGGATGGTTCCTAGGCCTTAGATGCTTTTACCTGCCCCGTTTTTTGCCTCCTCACTCCTGGGCTGCGTGCAGAGGCACAGAGGGATCTGTCTGGATGCCCCACTGGCCACTCTCTTCTCAGGGTTGAGCAGATGTAGATGGCACAGGGTGAGGAGGGGGATGCAATCGCGGGAATTCAGACTTGGGCTTTGGAAAATTGCCTGTATTGGTCTGGTCTGGCCACAACAAATGCACCACATCTGCGGTGTGGTTGCTGTTCCAATTGTCTACAATTGCATAAGGCAAACTCTCCTAAGAATGCAGACGTGCTAGGAAATGCAGGTTGGAGCTTGGTGCTGCTGCGCATCCCCCACCTGGCCCCAGCCCAGCACTTGCTGGTGGGGCAGCTGTCTGCCCGGGCTGGTTCTAAAGCTGCTTGTAAATATGTGAGTGAAAAATCTTCTATAACTGTTCTTATGAATGGGAGCTGCTCTATTTGAACACAGCAGGATGCTTCAGTCTCTGTGGGACAGCCTTTGGCTTTCAAGTCTCACAAAAAGAAGGGGATGGCAGAGATGAAACCCCCTGCTTAACCCAAGGGTGCTGTGATGGGAAGAAAAGCTCCTGACACTGCGGTACGCCAATTCTAGGCAATGGCTGCTCAGGTTTATAACGTCCGAGTTCTCCTCCACTCGTGCTGTTGGATCACGAACTGAGGACTCTCGGAGTGCCTTGGCCTGGCGCCTGCCTGCATGCCCCGGGTGTGCTGTGCAGAACAGCTTTCCTGGAACGCACTGCCGCTCGGCCTCCGCGCAGCTCAGCATGTAATGCATATGCATTGGCAACGTTTCTATATTTGTCTTTGCCTGTAAAATCATTTGCTTTTTCCAGCTGAGCACTTCTCCTTGCGTGTGCATGTGTGATGCTGCTCTGAGGTGACTGTTGGGTCTGGGATAGCAACTGGCATCTGGGCCATAAACGCTGATGTAGGAATTGGCATTTCTGGCTGCTGTAGGAGGAATAAAGATCCCCCCCTACGCTCTGCTTCTCTTTTTACAAAGCTCTATCTGTAGAATGCAGCGACAGTGTTTAGCGTGGAGAAAACAGCACGGTGCTGACGGGAGAGGGTAAACAATGTGTTTATGATAGGATTGTCCAGAGTTCAAAAACGTGATTCCCTCCGTTCCCACCTCCAAGGCTCCCCGTGAATTTCCACGTTCCGAGGGGCTGCCGTGTTCTTACTGCGGCTGCTTGGCTCCCCCGTTCCCCTCCCGCTCCCATACCCGGGTGCTCCCGGCAGCGCTGCCTCTCTGCGCCGCTCTTCCCCTGAAGCACGGCGCGGGCGTTGCAGCCGGGCAGCGGTGTCCCCGCGTACCGCGACGGTGGGGAACGGCATCTGCGCTGCGCAGAGAGCCCGGAGCCGCCTTCGTGGAGCCCAGCGCTGCCTTCCCACCGCGTCTCTGCTTCCCCGAGCGCCGGGCGGACGCACGGACGGCGGAGAGACAGACGTGCCGGCACGGCGCTCGCTGCCGCGGCGGGCGGAAGATGCGCGTATTTATGGAGCCAGCGCTTCCTTTTGCGTTTGACTGACAGCTAGGATCCCTTCGCTGCCTGGTCACCGGCGCTGATTTGTATGCGCAAGGGTCCGCCTCGCACCGAGATGCAGCCACAGCAGCTTGCAGAGCTGTCACACTCACACAGGCTTCTTATCTGCACTGGCTTGACGAATTAAAAAGCAAGCCAGCCAGCGAGAGACCGGGCGAGAGAGGGGGGAAGAGAGAGAGAAGCTTGCAGACAGCGCTCGCTTGCTTTCCTAAAGGAAGGATTTTGCGTCTCTAGTGCTCCCTGGTTGTGATGATGCTTCACTTAGCGGGCTCCAGAATGAGCTAGAGACAGCAGCTAGGGGGATAAACTGAAAGCAGACCACAAACCGTTCCGAGCAAACCAAATCGGGAACAGTTTTCTCCTTTATTCTAGCATGGTGGATGTATGGACAGTCTTACAGAGCAGAGGTTGACTTCTCCAAATCTGCCAGCCCCACATCTTGAACACTACAGTGTTCTGCATTGCACCATGACCTTGGATGTTCAAACGGTGGTCGTTTTTGCAGTGATTGTGGTGCTGTTGCTTGTGAATGTCATACTCATGTTTTTCCTGGGCACTCGTTAAATGGATTTTTTCTCCTGAGCTGTTGGGGGCTACTACTACCACTAGCAATTCAACAAGAGAGCAAGAGCGGGAGAGAGAGAGAAAGGAGAGAGAGAGAGAGAGAGAGATTCTTACTGAGGGGGGAACGCGTTGAGCTTCAACATGGCCTCGCTGTGATATGTATGACGTTGGTATATTATCTCTCCCTAAATCTTTTGTCATGTCTTGTCTTTAAGTATGCCTGTAAGTGTAGCTGCTTTTGCCTGGGTTTTAAATGTGATAAATAATAGCGATCATCCATTCCTGTGTCGTTCTGTGCTAGAGAGATAGAGCTGTACGTATGTAGTTAGAAGCAGAATGAAAATATCTGTCTGTAAGCAGCACGGGCTGTTATTGTGCTTCCTTTAAAATACTGACTTGAGTTAATAACGAGATGTTTTGTTCGAAATTTCCAGCAAGCAGTTAATGTGAATGTCTGTGAGAGTAACCATGTAGCTGCCAGGTGAGAGGTGCTGCCTGCAATTGGATTGAGCTCTGGACATTTTGGCTTGGGGGGGGAGCGGGGGGGGGGGATGAGAAATCCTATTAAAGGATTAAATCTTTGCTAAAATAACATTCAGCCACACAAGAGGGAGAAAAACCCAAATGTCTTTATTTATCTGTGTTGCCTTGATGATCTGACTTGATTTCTCAATGTTCAATCCAAAAGCCTCCAAATTCTATGTCCACACCGATTTAGCCTAGTGCCTTTCTTAAGAGATGCGAGAGGGACTGAATGTAACCTGCGGGGCTTCTTCTGTCTGTGTGTGCTTGATATCTTGCAGATTGGGAAGGAGAAATCAAAAATATCCAGGGATGCATGCTTTGTTTTCCTTTGCTAAAGAAACAGACACGGAGGAAATGGGTTGGCTTTGGTTTCTCTTGAAATCTTATTTAGCCTTCTTTAATGTCTGTGTATTTATATTGATGGTTTTTGGTAATATACGTAGGGAAAATCTTTGCCCACCTTAAGGATAATGAGATTTCGAGATGGGCTGTTTTGTGTGACTTTATTTACATTGATTTTCTTGAAAATGAAGTGCGGAGCTGCATATTATAGGCTTGCTGTGAATAGGTGTCCACCAGCAAGAGGTCTGTCTGCTGGGAGATGTCTGGTCCCAAATTGCAATGTTTACAGCCTGCAAACAGCTGTGGGCTCCAGTTCCAGTGCACCAAGTCAGCGAGGGTATGAAGGGGATGGCTGAAAAGAGCAATGCGTTCTCCTCTTGGAAATATGCCTCTGTGTTTCATTACTGTTCTGTTAGAAATCTGATGGAGTTTTATTTTAAATATATTTTCCCCTTTCAAAAATCAGATTTGCTCCAAAAATTAAGAAATCACAGTTTGCAAATGTTTAGATCTCTCGATAGCCTTCACTGGAATTACTTTGCTTTGATAATTAACCAGTTGGTGCCACCTCCAGCTGTATTATTTATCTGATGTCCTTTAGTGATCCAGAGGAAAAAAAAAAAAGTAATTGATTAATAAAGGCACGGATGGGGCTTACAGATGGGGGCTCCTAGCCATTCCCATGAGTTGTGCTGCGAGTTGAATGCGGAGATAGACTGAGTTGGGAGCAGAGTTGTTTTTGGCTGGTGGCACGGTCGGACATTGAGTGAAATGCTGTAGGTCTGCGGCTCTGAAACTGTCCTTAGCTGTAAATAAGAGAGGGGAAAAAAATAAAAAGCCCTGATCTCAGGGTGGTAACATTTGGCTGGCTGAGCTGACAGAGGAGTGTGATGGCAGCAGCCCCGGGTAATGGCCAGCGATGCCAAACCCCATGGCACAGCACCGCCTGCTCGGTGCCTGCTGGCTCTGCGTCCTCACCCTGGGAGCTACCTGGGGGAGAGGGATCAGGGATAAGACTGAGCGAGCATCCCTAGGAAAAGTCATTTGGATGCTGAGCATGGTTTGGGTCGTTAAACAGCTCCAACCAGCTTCATTTTCCTGTTAGCTATGTGATGCCATTAGTTTTATAGGTTGCAGAACCTCTTGGAAATATCATGAAGGAGCAAAGATCACCAAGGAGAGGGGATCAATCAGCTGGCAGCCAAAATAACCCTTGTGGTGAAACAGTTTTAAACAATTCGGGGGAGCAAGGGTGAAAAAATGAAATGCAAAAAAAGCCAGCGAGTTAAAAATAAGAGGCAACTGTGTCTGAATGTTGATTTTCCTTGCTGCTAGAGCCTTGGCATCAAGGTTTACCTTTCAATACGATTTCTACGAGGAATGCTCGGTACCTGCTGGGGTGTTCAGTCTGTGCTGGTGCATTCCTCGATGCAGAGCGGGCAGTGTGCGTGTGTGGCTGATATGTGCCGGCGTGATGGACCTCCTGGTCCCTGCGGGGACATCGTGTGGGGCTGGGGGACCGTGGGGCTTTGGGTGCATGGGGAGGGACAGAAATGTCAGGCACGGGATAGGGGTTTCTGCAAACTTGTGTATTTTTTCCATAAGGGAACATGCTTAAAGGGGATTGGTGTAAATTTAATAATACTTTCTGGGTTTTTGCTCTCCCAAAGGTTGGTGGGATTAAATAAAGTAAGGTTTGTGCAGAGCACCTTGGAAGTTCAATGTAGAAAAAAACTTCAGGTGTTGTTTTAGCAATGCTGTGTTGGGCGTCCTGTTGGGCTCTAGGAAGAAAGAGAGGAAAGGAGCATGGAAAGTGAGCAAGAGCCGGGGTTTTTGCTGTGTTTAGTCAGGTCTTTTTCCCACCTGCATTCCTCAGGCTCTACCTTTTCCAATAGCCCTTCAGCCACCTCCTCCATCCCCATTTTGGCATTTTTGCGCCTGTACTTCGGCATTCCCCAAGCCTGCAGCTGAGCCTCAGACAGCCCCGATAGCAGAGCAGTTAGTGAGGTGAGCAGCTCTGTGTTGCCGTACTCCTCACGAGCAGCTCAACCCAGGCCAGTCTGGTTTGGCGGCTTTTCGGGGTGACCATGTTCCTTGTTCCTCGCAGACCCCTCTGCTCATAAGCAAGCATGCTTTGCACAGTGCGTGGTGCAATCAATCTGCCTGCTGTAACAGATGGAGGTGGGGGACTGCCTTCCTCCGCCCTGAGTTCTATGGGAGGACATGGGCTGTGAGTGGGGCTGCTGGGGTCGATCCTAGCCATATAGCTCAGCCCCATTTGTCAGCATTGGGCTCCTCCTGTTCATGGGAATGCTCGAGCCCAGAGCTGAGGGAAGAGTGGTCATCCCTGTAAAGAAATCAACATGCTGACCCTCTTGAAAACACAGCCCCAAAGAAAATGGTGCATTTATGTGCAGATAGGATAATTATAACACATAAAATCTCTTTCAGCAATTGCTCCTGTTGTTTCCGAGGCAGGGTGATGGGGGAGAACTGACTTGCTGTTTGTCTGCTTAAGCAGGATTCAATGTTATTTGCCACAGGATTCATGAAAATGCCTCTGACTGTATCATAGCAACCCTGCTTCCCACAGTCCATAAAAGTGCGGCAATCCGTTGCCGTCAGGATTCAGGCACCCTTCTCAGCACTGGGAAGGGAGCGTTTCTCCTTCTTTGGATGCTTCAGAACAAAGCATCCGTGTGGGGATGCTTTGTGTTGGGATGGTTTGGGCTGGCCCCACGATCACTGTGATGTTAATGCTCCGAGAGCTTCCATTCATTTTTTAAATGCTCCCCCCTCCCTCTCTGGCTATTTCCCAGCTCTGTATTAAACCTCACATGACAAGTTAGAGGGGGACGGGACAGCTCGGAGGGCTCTGACGCGATGGCCCGTCCCTGCCCTGCCATTTGGACCCCCGCCATGGCAGCGGCACGGCACTTGCTTACGCTCCGTAGTGAGTGAGGATTGGCCCCGGTGGAGCCCTGCGGTGGGGATGCGGAGGTGCTTGCTGGTCCTGTAGGTGAATGTCGTTAGCGCTGCATGTTCACCTGGTTCCTGCCCCTGTCTGTTTGCATAATGTGGTTATATTTCTTTTTGGATCAGGTATTCAGTACACAGCCCAACCGCTGTGTATAATGTCTGAAGGAAAATTGCCAAAAATCCATGTAAGTTTTGTTTGGCTTGCTCTGGTTTGTGCCTAGCCCCCTTTTTGTGCGCTGTCCATTTCATTTGGTGTTGTTGCCGGTCTCCGTCTATGCTGCTGGTGGTGGTGGGAGCCGCGGTGCTCTGTGTGCAGTGCCTGCTGCATGTCCATGTCCTGCTGTGCTGTGTGTGCTGCGGGGTTCCGTGCATCTGTTGTAGGGCGGCTCTGCTCTTACCATGTGTGCCTTCCTGAAGGGGCTGTGACAGCTGTGCTCGGTGCGTACCCCTACTGGAGTGCTACCGCCGCTGTTGCGACCGAGAGCACTGATTGCAGTTTTAACTGAAGAATTTTCAATGAGCGCATGTTGGGAAGCGTGAGGAAAACTGCCTAATGATCATGTAATAACGGCAGTTATGTACTGCGTTATTGGTAATGAAGAGGATGGGTCTGTTAGGTGGTTGCAGCAGCGGCACGGGAGCTGCTGTCAGGACTCCTGTTGTGCCATTAGTTCACTGCGCAGCCCTAGGTGTGTTCCTGCACTTCCTTGTGATCCCCTTTCCCAAAGGAACACAGCACCGTGCCTGCGCAGAGTCAGGACTGAGCACACCCCTTGTGTCCCTTCTCCTTGCTGTCCCTGCGCAGCACAGCGTCACTGGGGCGGTGGCAGGGCAGTGGGACTCTGTGTGTTTGAGTGGAGAGAGGTGGCAAGCCGGAGTGATTTATAATTCTGCCTAAAAATAGGGGCTCCTGGAGGAAGAGCTGCTGGAGGAACCGTGATTTATTTCTTTTCTAATTGGTGATGGTTGAATGTCTTGTGACCCTGGTTGGAAGCAAGCCTTCATCTGAAGGATCCGGGCTGCCTCTGACTGTGCCATCGTCCTCAGCAGCAAAGCGCCCTGCAGCCTTGGCTGCTGATTTTCAACCAAAGGCAATTTTTGTGGAGTGTTGGTCTTGTGTTGTGGGAAGCACCACACTGACAGTGTGCATAGGGCATACCTGGGCTGAGGGCAAGAAGTGCCGTGCCGTGCTGTGCTGTGCTGCGTGGGATACTGGGCAGGCCTGGGGCTCACAGCAGGGCTGTGAGGAAGGAGCATGCTCGCAGTGAGGCTGGGTTGTTCTACAGAAGGTTTTGTAGGGCTGTGCTACTCTTAGGGAGCTGCCGCCATTCCCATGGTGGAGAGGGGTAAACTGAGGCAGGGCTGCTACCAGAGCCAGGAGCCGTGGCAGCTACATGTCTGCTGCTGCTTCTTCATCCTCGGTGGCATGGGCAGGTGGCCATGGCTCCTGGCTGCTGCCACCTGATAATGCCCCAGGGACAGGCCTGACCTGAGGGCTGTGCGGGAGTGGCTTGCTCCAGTGGAGCATTGTTTCCAGGGCTGTGGGCACAGTGGGTGCCAGGAACAGAAGCACCTGCCAGTGCCCCTATGGAAGGGCCCACGAGTTAGTGCCTGCCCCTTCTTTTGCATCAGCTGAACCACATGTAACATAACGTATAGACTGCTGGCAAGGATTGCGTTGCTATTTTAGGCAGCATTTCTGGCTAAGTAAAGCAGGGGGTATGCTGCAAGCTGCTTTTCTCTACAATCTTCTCTAATTCTCTGAGTGATTAACTCTTTCTGCAGCTCCACTGCTGTCCTCTAGGACGGGAGCAGGACTTGCAGGGTGGCAGCCCAGGGGGGATGGCACCATGATCACAGCTGTAATGTGGGCTCAGCAAGTGGCATTGCCCCATTTGCCGCAGCATGGGGTAAGGCATCCCAGCCCTTACTATTTTGGTTGGTGGGATAACAGGCAAAGTTAATATCTAGATGACTGTGTTGTTAGGTTCTCTCCCTGCCCTACACAGACTGAGTGCTCCAGCAGTCTTCCCTCTCGAGCTTGGCTACTGCAGTGCAATGCTGCCATGTTACAGGCTGCACGGCTGTGTGTGGGGAAAGCAGCATTCTGCTCTCCTGCTGCTTCCCACGGTCATGTTTGTGGGGCATGTCCTGCCTGTTCCAGGATGACAGTAACTGTCAATAGGTTCGGAATCTGGGACACGGGCAGGGATGTACTGGAGTGCTCAAAAAGTGCCCCAAAGAGCTGCCTCACCCTCAGCAATACCTTAGCACTACAAAAGTAAAATTCTCTTACTATTGCTTATTGGTGTTTTTTTTGTATCAGTCCCCTTTCAACACAAAGGTAGTTGCCTGAGAGTGTCTGTTTCTAAATGGATCAGTTTCTTCTGTCACCACTTCTGGGGGCTGGAACTGATGCTGGTGAGATCAGTGGCTGAGTGAGTGATGGCAGCTCTGGGTGCAGAGATGCTGGGGAGCGACCAGCTGGCTCTGAGGGCTCTGAGCACAGCAGAAATCCTATTTGTGTGGGGGGAATGCTTCTTGGAATTGAAAAAATAGTGTGGCCTCAGCTGCACAGAGATAAATACGAATGTAGAGAAATACCCTAAAGACCAATCTTTCACCCTGATAAGCAGTGGGCTGATTTGCTGGGCATATCTGTAGAAAAGTTTTTAAAGAAAATTTGTCTCATTTGGAAAAAAACAAGAAGATCTTGTTAGTGTTATCACAAGACAGGTTTTTTTTTCCCCAAAGAATTTCATATTTCCCTTGCTGTTTTTGATGCTTTCACTCTCCTGTATTATATTTAATATATCTGACAAGATTTTCTTAATAGGCTTTACATTGAAGTTTCTGTTCTGATACCAAGTTTGGTAAAGACTTGCTATCTCAGATTCTTTCTCCTCAGCTTGATAAGGTGCTGATTAATTTTATACAACTCTCTTTCCTTATCTAGTTGAGCTTCAGTCAGTTTTATTGTAAACTTGGAAAAGTACGATCAATCTTTAATGTTTGTTTTTAAGGTTTATTGCAAAGACTTTAAGGCGTGCAGCACGTTTGGTGTTTTGTGAAGTTCTCTAAGAATTATGTTAAAAAGCAACAATTATAGAACAGGTTTTGAATCCAGATAAAGTATTTTAAAATAGGAATGAGTGCCCTTCAAATGACAGCTGGCTATGATGTACATGGGGGTGCTAAACAAGAATTCTCTTACTGTAGTATAGCGCACGCAAAGCTGGATGCTTAAAGCAGGGAATGCTGATGGTGCCTGTATACAGGGCAGGATGAGGAGATGTGTTGTGTCCGCTCAGTGCCTCCACCCACTCCTCCATCCCAGGAGAGCAGGGCAGAGAGCTGGCTGCCATCCGCAGAGACTGTCTGCGTGGCTTTGTGGGCAGCAGCTGACACCTGGATGGATTTTCAGTCTCCTCTGGCCCAGGGTAGATGGATCTTTCATCTGATGTCCAGCAGCAGATCGATCCCATCTCCTGGACGCCAGCGGTTTTGCACAAGTTTCTCCTAAAGAACTGACAGCACACAGAGGTGCAGGGAAGAGAAATGGAGTCTCACAGAGCTGCAGGCTGGCCCCAGACCCGTGGAGGACTAACCACTGCCTTGAGAGCCCTTGGCCAGGGGAGAGTGGCCCGTTATGCCTGGGAGAGAGCCGAGTGTCTGCATGTGCCAACAGGACCGGGACCCTCCTCCTACACACTGCAGGAGCTGCTGGCTTGCTCTCTGCACTGTGCTCAGGTACTGATGCCATCCCTCTGAGATGACATGATGTTCTCAACCTGCTGCCACTTGCAAATTGGCACAGTGGCCCCACTTGATGTTAAGCTCAGTATCCAGCCCCCTGAGCCCAGATTTGGTGGAAGGCTGTAGCAGGCAATGCGTTCTGACTGCTTCTTATTTTGCCATCCCCCCCAACCCTTCCCCCATAGCTTCCTGGTTTCTGGTTCTCCTCCCACGCTCCCCATGTTAAACGGTTGCTGTGTTTTGCCCCAGAAAATGGTGCTGGTTCAATCCATCTCCAGCACGTGTTGTCAGTATGGATGCCAGGCTGTCCCCTCTCATCCTCACGCACACACGGCACATGCAGCAATAAGCACACATGTGCAGGCTTCTGCATGCGTTTGTGAATATTTGTGTATATTTATCTCTACATATGCAGGGAAACAAATATATTAAAACACATGTGCATATGTTTTCCTTCCCAGATATATTTTGAAAAATATGAGTCAGCAGCAGGCAGGAACATCTTACATAATCTCTGGGAGTGAAGAAAACCTTGCAATTATTAGAAGGCAGGCTTGCTGCAAGCAGCACTTCTTAGCATCATTTTGTTAGCCCACATCACGGTGTGCCTCTGTCAGGTGGCCTTATTTCCATTGGATGCAGCTATATCCGATTCAGAAATGGAGTTCCAGCGTCTTGGCTTTGGTTGTATTTTTAAAACAAGAAGCAGTGAGCAGAATCTCAGCTCTGGATTGAGGATGACTTCTCTTCCTTAGCCTGTTTTTCTGCAAGGACTCTCTGGTTTTCCCTTCCGATTCCCCCTGCTTCCCATCTCCCGCTGTTTTCTCAAAAATCCCAGCGCTGAGAGAAACTGCACGAGAGTGCAGCTGGAAATAAACACTGCCCCCTCCGCATCCCCTCTGCTCGTGGCCGCCCACCTCCACTGCCTACACCAACGGGATGAAGTCAACATCCACTTTTAGTGTCCGTCTCCTGCTCTTGCAGCTCCCTGTAAGCTCCCTCCTGATGCTGCACGAAGCATGCTGGCTGGAATTTGGAGATGGATGAGCCCCACGGCAGTGGCTCCTGCAGCTGTAGGAGCCCCATCAGTTGTAGTACACTGTGATGTAAAGAGGTGGCACAAACAGAAAGCAAGTGATGTGGATCCAGCTTGAGTCAGAGGGCAGTGACCTTGGGGGGCTTCAGTCCTGCACCCTGTGCTGGCTGGGTGCCCTGGGAGGAGCGGGGCTTCGGGTGCTCTTGCCCACTGGCAGTGCTGTACTGCTGTTCCTCCATCTCTCATGCAGGGCTTTATTCCAGGCTGCCCAGTCAAAATGTTGATGTTCTTGCATTTCTGAAGACAGTTCAAAAGCCTAGGAGGGAGTAGGCAGTGGCAGAGTTAAAGGAAGTAAAGGAAAGAACTTGTTTGGTTATTTTTAATTAGTCCAATAAAACCAAAGGTTTTGAACTGCTTTCATCTCCCAGGGTGCTACAACAGTTCCGCTGTGGCTAAGCTGGTGGTCGCCTTTCAAGCCAAGGGAACGCTCTGTTGTGGTTTTAAAATAGCAAAGCCTTCCCACGGAGGCAGTAAGTTGCCACGCTGGCTAAAACCTGGAGTGCTGGAAGCTCCGTGCCCTGTCTGGGATAGTGTCTGAGACAGGCTGCAGAGAAAATTGTGAGAGACACAGTAATTGATGATGATGGAATAACCTGTTTATCCAGAGCCCTCTGTCTTCACCCCTATTAGCTTGGGGGTTTCTGGTGCACTGAGACATGATAATTTGAATCTTTTTTATTTTTAAAAACCACAAAAGCCTCCGCTCTAACCAGGAGATTCTTAGGAGCTCAGCAGAGGTGATGCGCTCATCAGTTCCCCTCCATTAGGGCTCTGCGTTTTATTCTTTGTTTTTCCCTCTGTAAAACGTGTGGAAGGAAATTGCCCTTTCGTGTTAAATGATTTGACAGCCAAGGATGGAAAGCACTGTGTTCCAAGGTAGATGTGATTATAGCAGAGCGAGGATTGCCGAAAAATACTGCTAGGTCAGCCTGCTCTGCTCTTTGCCAAAAGAGACAAAAAGAGGTGGGCTCCTCCGCAGCCTCTGCAGCCCAGGGTCCTGCCCAGGCTGTGCTCCTTCCTTTGCTTATCGGTATTTAAAAGCAGCCTCACGAATTCCACCTGAGATCTTAACAGCAATGCCCAACGAAAGGCTGGAGCAGCTGCCAGAGAGTTCCACCAAAGATTAATTTGGGCTTAGACATTTTGCATACGCAACATTGGGCTGCATTCTCATTATTTCCACTGTTTTGACCAGCATTCAGTTAGATAAGGTCTTCATACCTCTTTAAAGCCTCCAATCATTACTCATTAGTAACACAATTCCTCCTTGTTTCTAACTGATCCAAATTAAGCTTTTCTGTTTCTCTGTATTTCTGTACAGTGAGGAAATTAAGCAGCATTGAGAAGAAATACCAAAGTAAGAACAGTGGCTTTGCAGTTGTAGCTTCCCAGCCTTTTGTGGCATGAACTCCAGGGCAGAACCATACACAGTAACCAACAACCCTCTCCTCAGAGTCAGTAATAAGGTACAGGAAAGGCTCACAGCACGAATAAATGGCACAGAAGCCACCCAAGGCTGTCCAGCCCTGCTCTGGACCCTGCCAGTGCTGTCTGCTGCAGGCAGACCTTCTCTCTGCCTGAGTGACACAGGCTCATAGCTTTCTTCCCGAATCTTTCCTTCTAGAGCGCCTGTGTCTGACCACCCTCTCCCCAAAAGGAAGGCTGTTCCCTGGGGCACATTCCCTCCTGTTTTGTCAAACCTGGCAGGAGACGTCTGTAGTGGTTATTCTCAGATGGTCATGAAAGACTTCCACTCGGTCCTTGGAGCAGCTCACCCACAGCTGAAAACACCTCACTGCCTCTAGCAGTGGTTTTGGCTTTCCTTTAAATTTTTTTTTTTTTGCTCCTCTTTTTTTTCCTTCCTGTTTCCACTGCAGACAATTTTACCTTCATGGGGTTTTTTTGTTTGTTTGTTTGTTTTGTTTTTTTTTTTCCAGCTGATGTTGAAATTCAAGTAGTAATACTTGGCATTCTTCATACTAGAATCTTCAGAATGATTTCTGAAGTTGGGTTACTTAGAAGGCTTTGTGCTAAACAAATACTTGAGTACTTCTATTTTGTAATGAAAATAGGTGGCTGAAAACCCTCAGAAGTCAGCTGAAGATCAAAGCCTTGGGACCACCAGCAGTTTTCTGTATTATCCACCGGAGTGATATAGGCTTGAGGTTGTGTAGAATAAGTGCAAAGGGACTGGTAAGGGCCATGTGCATCTGTAAAAGTGAATCCCAATCCAATGCTTTTTGAGAGCTGTACCTGGTAACTGACACTCTTACTGCTGCTCTAGCTGGAAATCCCTTGAATTGTCATCTTATTTGTATGCCCATCCCTAGGCAGCGATGGCCAACAAGTGGCTGGAGTGGGATAACAGCAGCCCTGTCCTTTTCAGTGGTAACTGGATTCACTTACAAGCTCTTGAGAAGAACAGAGTTGTTCTCACGTTGTCCATCCTCATGGTTTTCCTCCTGTTCTATGATTTATTAGCAGGAATCAGGACAGTACATGGAGATTTGTGTCCTGGAGGCACACGACTAAGGCATCCTGAGAGTCTGGGCAGCTCACAAAGCAGTTGCCTCAATGCTTAGATGTTTGTGGGTTTTCTCTGTGGCTGTAGTCAGTGCCCACAGTGGGTATTTGCACCCCTGGCCAGCTGCTCACAGGGGAATGCTATGAGGCACCATCCTTTTAGTAGTAAAACATAAAAATGGATATGGGGCGGTTTGGAAAAAGATGGCTAAAATCCAGAGAGTGGCTGATGAATTGTGAAAAGATAGAAAGGAGAGATGCAGAAATAAAATCTGTAATGGAAACAAATAATGTTTTTACAGCATTTTATAACTCATTTAATTGCAATCCATCTAGAAATCTATTTGAGGCAAGAAGTCAATTCAGAATCGTAGAGGAAGGCGTCGGACTTCCAGATGTTTACGGTTTCTGGATCAGTATGTTCAGCTTCCTTGCAGATGATTTGAATCCCTTCTTGAAGTGGGCTTGGAAAGGCTTCTCCTTGTTGCAGGTGGGCTAGAAAGTGCAGTGTCCTGAGGCTTTCTACCGTTAGCTTTTCCTCTTGTTTTGTCTCAAGGAACGTCGTGAGGGGGCTGTACTGATGAGCACAGTGTCTTCAGAAGGTGGAAGCCCACAGCTTTGCATGGGATAATCCCACGTGGGGGAGCACTATGCTGCAACTGCCAGGCTGGGCTCCTGTTTGCCTGGGAAATCATCTGTGTGAGTGAGTGATAGAGCTGGGGCATTGAGTGCTGTTCGTTGTGATCGCTGCTTTGAAATACGCTGGGGCATGTCATGTAGTGGAGTTATTATGGCTGCACAAACAGCTGGTAGTTATTGTCCACCATATATATTCTCAACCTACTGAAGATATTGGTAGAAGTGTTAGAGGCTTCTGGTGTCTGGCAGGATGTGGTGCGTTTGTCTTGGCATTATTAAGTCGTGGATTTAATTGATGTCAGCAGTGTCATTCCCAGCGGTCTTCTGAAAGGCCAGTGCAGTGCACCTGACATTTCTCTTGTGCATGATGGCATTCCTAAGGAGGTTTTACCTTGTTCCTCATCCATTTTGAGTGTTCAGACTGCCCTTGGTGATCGACAAGGAATCCAGTTCTTGGCAGTGGCTGAGCAGACGTCAGGGCAGCGATGTGTTGGGGCAGAGCTCATCTGTGTGGGTTGAGCATCCTGCTCCCCTCAAGCAGTCTGGGCACCCTGTTTCTCATGGACTAGCAGAAGCTGCTCCCTTCCTTCCCACACTCCCCTTTTGGTTCTGCCCTGTACAAATTGCCAACCTCTGAATGTCCACCTCTCCCAGAACATTCCTTGCACCGCAGTCTACTCCTGTCTCTATTGCTGTCTTGAGAGTAGATACGACAGCCAGATGTTAGATTTCCCAGAAGGATGACACAAAACACAAGCAGTTGACTCCAGATACGTGATATTTCCTCTGACCTCACTCCAAGCGTGTTCCCCTTGCCTCATCTCTCCAGGACTGGCCTTACCAGAAATGTGTCTGTTCCCATTCTGCCCCATCTGGGGGCTTATGGTGCTTCATGATGTAACTTACCAGGAATTGTGCTGACCTCCCCACTCAGGCATGGAGGAAATTTCCCTTACGGGACAGCCCAGTATGCTTCAGCCTATGAGAGTTTTCATATTAGTGATGGATGCAGTGTCTAGCCCTTGTTTCTTTCTGACTGGGTAACAAATGCATTTGTGTTTTAAGTACTGTCTCAGAGCAATGGAGTGAAATGGGGAGAAGGTTTGCAGTACCTTCACTGCAAATCTGGAGAGATGGCAGCACAGAGAAAGCACCCACAAGCTGAGGAGGAGGCGAGGCAAGAGAGTATGTGTAGGCTTTTGCAAATAAAGAAAATGCAGATAAAAGAGGGAGAAGGATATGATGCAGGGGGTAAAACTGATTACAGAGGAGTGGTGTTATAAAGTGAATGCTGGGACTGGAAATGGGAATTTAGGATGTGCAGAAAACAGAACCCATTAGGGCATGGGTTTGCATTTCTGGAAAATAACTGATGTGTTTCACATGGGACAGCGGTGATTAGGCTGGAGAAAATACTGAGAACAGGTACTCAAGGGGACTATCTTCTATTGGCCTGAAGCAGAACAGATGATTCAAATATGGTTTTCTGACCATACAGCCCCCTGAATTGCATACAGGCAGCTCTGGGCAGCAATGCTTAATGAATGGGCAGCACCAGCAGGATTTGCACAGAATGAAGTTTATTCTAATGATAACTACAGAGAGGAGCAGCAGAGCTCCCAAAGACAGATGGATTCACGAGGAGAAGGCTCTGGAAATGGGCCGTTGGTAACACTGGAGCAGAGATGAAGGGAGTGTTTTATTATTATTACCTGGAGTGGATTCAAGCTCCAGCAGACGGTAGGATTTGCCAGTTAGTGCTAGAAAGCTGAACACTGGAGGCTTGCATGTGCCTCTCAGTCCCATCCGTTGCTGACTATGGGGTCCTGCTTCCACTAGTGCTGAGTGAACCCAAAATGACTGGTTAAGGAAGAATCCAAGCTTTGCTTTGGTGGTTCAGCCAATGTGGGATATAGGTGCTAAGAGATGATACCGTGAATAGGTCTTGGTTTTGGCAGCAGACCTAAGGCAAGACATAAGTGAGACATTTCATAGGCTGGAGTCGGTGTTTTGATTACTGCTTGTGGAAGATTCATAGAGGTTGATTTGGCTGTAAGAAAAGGATTTCTCTTGGCAGCTCAACAGCCTGTTCCAAACCTTCCTGATCTCTTCAGTGTAGTCAGAAGTCTCCTGGATTTATGGATGACCTTAGAAAGCACAAGCTGTGTTTGGTTAGCTGACCTGTGTTGGAGAGGCAGGGCAATGGAGGCTTATCTGAGTCCAACAGCCTTCTTGTTTTTAAAAAGGCTCCTGTATTCATCAGGTTCTTCAACCACCCACCCACCCACACACAATATATAATTTTTTTTTTTATATATATATATATATAATATAGCCACCCTAATTCTTTGATATTTCTGTCCCATGCGGTACTACTGGTTTATAAACTCTCCCTGCCACAGATACTGGACAGACTTCCCCCCGTTTTCTTTACATACAGTAACACTTTAACATATAGTAACATTTTAAACTGTGAGCTGAAACCCCAGGATTCTTGCTAATCCTGATGGACTTATTGAGGGGAGAACGCTGGGAAGGGATTCTGGGAGCTTGGAAATGAGCCCAGGACCTTGGGAACCATGAACTAGATTCTTGGCTGACTAAGGTTTAGGTTTTGAGCTTTCCTGTCTGCTGGAAGGTCGCAAGATTCTTCCTGCTGTCGCAGATTTTAGGTTTTCATCTTAGATATCAGATATTGAAATCAGGAATCAATAGCTTAAACCTATCCACTTTCTGGATAATTATTTTGAAGTAAGTGTGCAGCCAGTTTCTGGAGAAGAAGATAAAGATGTGATCTCTTGGGAGTTTGCATTAATGAATACAGCTGGATGTTTGCCTACTGCCAAGGCATTTGTGGACTCATTACCTGTTCAGTTTTAAGAGAAGCCTATTTTTTTACCACCTGATGTAGTCAAGGGCAGATAATACAGAGTAGCTGTTGGCTGCTGCATGCTCCCAAATGCACCTAATGTGCAACAAGACTTAGATTTACAGCCCCACACATCAGCAGTCGTATGCACGCTTCTGCACAGAATATCCTGGTTGTGTGGGTATGTGATGGCGCACACAGAGCAGTGCATGGGAGACCCTTTCTGTGTGCAGGAATCTGTGCAGCTTCAGAGAGCCAAACGTTAGATGCATTACTGCCTTGGAGTTTGGACACATCATCTTACGTAGTTTCTCACGTCTGTGGTTGTTGCGTGTACAGAGACCTGCACAGGTTAACAGGGAGCTGCCTGCCCGCTCTGACTCAGACCGGTGGTATTTTATTGTTGCTATGAAGACTCTATAAAAAAACCCGGCCTTTATCCGAAAGCAGCGCCAGTAGCATTAAACTCATTTCCGTTACATCAAGCCACTAAACTCATCAATAGCAATCTCACACTCCTCTGGGGAGCACAAAGGCACTTTGGATTTGACACCCTCAATCGCCTGGTGGTAAATAGGTCATTACTAATACAACAGCAGTAATAAAGTACGAGGCATGAATGCAGAGACTTAGGAATGGTGGGGGTTGGGGTCCTTTTTCTTTGACAGCAGATATTGTTGGCAGTGCAGCAGAACGATTGACGTATGGTTTGCTCATTACTTCCTGGAATCAACGGCATTTTACCACAGGCTTTCGTCTGGGCATTGCAAAATGGCCGGGTTCTTTGGTATTTCTGCAGTTACTTCTTTAGTTAATGTGAGCTAAAAGGATGCAAAGCCAAGCCCAGCCAAATCCTACTGCTGCGGACTACAGCTCTAACCAGTTCGAGAGCCTTTTCCCAGCAAGCTGCTCTCGGAGCCTGTGGTTTTTCCAGCAGGAGTGTCACGTGTGATATAGAGAGACTCAGTAGGGCCAGTTTTACCTTTAAAGTCTAGGTTTAATTTTTTCTTTTAAAAAAAGATGTGTTTCGACAGTTTGTCACATCAGCTCAGCCTGCCATGTCGTGGGCAGTGAAGTGTTAGGAAGGAAAAGCAGAAAGTATTTTGATGAAGGATCAAGTCAACTCACTAATGTTTTGTGAGCATCTCCCATGCTGACCTTGGTCTGTGCAGACGCGTGCCGGCTCAGCTGGCTCTCCTGACTCTGGCAGAGTTTTGGAGGTGCTGGCAGCAGTGCCAGGCAGGATTCAGGGAGATTTGGGGAGGGTTTCGAAGGGGATTTGCTGAGTGTATGTGCTTTGCAGCAGAGACATTTTGCCAGCTTCTCCTGAAGTCTCCATCGTGTGTTTATTTTTGATCTGAGGAGGAGGGAAAGAGGGAGGTATCATCATCAGGCATTTTTATAGCCATGCAGAGTGGGGGAGGGCACAGGCTGTGTATCACAGGAACCCCTCAATTTCTGCTCGGGTTCAAGAAAAGAACAAAAACGGTTTCTCCTGTGCGTGGCTTTTTTTCACTCGACAAACATTTAATTATTGTACCTTTATGCAGCTGATGAATCAATGGAGAGAAATACAGGAGATAATGTACTTCTATTTTTATACCCTATACTAATGAGGCTCAGACTAAAATTTCTCCCTGCATGATTGGCTGAGGCAAGGTAGGAAAAATTCAGAGAGCGAGAAGAGGGTAAGATGCTAAGCATTTAGCAGTGTGCACATGCAGTTTGGAGAACATGTGCACCACCTTAGCCATGCAGAGCACTGGGAAAGCATAAAAAAAAGCATTTTATTCATAGAAAATTATCTCTAGGGGATGGGCTTCTCAGGCAGAGCTGTGGCATGGGGTGGAGGCAGTGGTGTTATGACTGCTGCTGGCTCCTGTTCCTTGGCAGGGCTGCCTGCAGACCAGGGCTGTGCCACACAGCTCCATGCCACCCGCGCAGTCTCTTTTGTGTGCTGTAAACCATCCTCTTGGCCTTGGCAGCCTTCAGAGGCTCCATCAAAGTCGTTAATATGTCCTGTTAGAGACACAGCTGTGTGCAGCCTGCTAGCAAGCACGAAGGAGAGGAATAGAATAGAGCAGATGATCAAAGAAAGCAAAAAGACACGATGCCTTTACTGTCGGTGGAGAAATAAGTAGTTACAGAGTAGTGCACAGTTAGCAGCGCTGGGGCTCACAGCTGGCCTGTGCAACCACGTTTATCTCGAATGAATGCAGTGTGTGATGCTGCAGTGGCTCATACCTCCTAAGCCCCTTAGCTGGGCTCTCGGTAGCACCGGGTGAGCTCAGGGCTCGCTGCCCAGGCTGAGCCTCAGCGCGCTGATGTGGCTCGGCACTGATAAAGATCAGGCCCAGGGGATCTGATAGCACTCTTAGCAGTTTCAATCCTAGGCAGCAGAGATTTGGCCTTGCTGCTTAAAATCTAGGCTGTGCTGGGAGTCAGCCTGGCAGTTTGGTTTGCAGCTATGATGGAATAGGAAATGAAATGAGATCAGGGTCGTGTATAGAGCTGCCTGGTTAGTGGGAGAAACTGCTCCTAAACTGTCTGACTGCTTCTGAGAGGTACAAATCAAAGGTCTGAGGATTTGATGTTTTCTTTCATAGAAAGGAGAGGAAGAAATGAACATACAGAGCCAGTGAGGGATTTTGTTAATTCGCTGAACTGTAGCACTGCCATTCAGAGCAAAATAAGACATTGATTTTTATTCGTGGAAACGTGAGTGGGAAAAGTGAAGTGTAAATCATGAAAAAAAGAAGCCAGCATGTGGTTAGTTCTGTCCATGGCTGATATGAGCTAACCTGTGGGACCTGGAAGCTCTGGGTCCTCAACATCCTTGAATACATTTTAGGAGTACTCATATGCAATACATGCACCTTATAGAAGCACCTTCATGGCTTGGCTGGTTCTGTTTTTGGCTCGTCTGCCTTTGGGAGGACAAAGAGAGGCACCGTGCCCAGCAAGATGCTGTAAGGGAGCTCAGTGTGCTTGGAGAGCCGCCCTGAGGTAATAAGATCAATGTTGAAATTTGCCCTCTTAAAAGGGACCCAAATGTGGAATGTGATTTTATAGCAACAGTAAAAAGAATTGTTAATAAAATTAATCTGTAAGGGAAGGACAGCAGGGAAAGAAAAGAGAGGAAATTTTACAGCCCTTAATATACAATAGATGAAGAGTGTAAATCCAGTCCTGGTGCTGGTGTCTGGAAAGTGCTGCTGTTTGACCCCAAATAATGCTGCTACTTCATCCACCCGACAGAACCTACATTGCCAGCACAGTGCCATAATTCACATCCCTGTTGGAAAATGCTGTTGTCAAGGCCAAGGACCGAGCTGTGTCAAGCCCAAGAGATTTGCCCATTGCACCTCCTGGTGAATCAGTGTGGTGTAACCTTGTGCTGCTGCTGCTCTGATACTTCAATGTGTGCTACAGGGCTTAAATCTGTCAGTGAAACAACAGCATGTCTGTGTGAGCAGAAAGAGGGGGAATCATGGAGGGATGAGCCATGTCGATCCATTCAGGGCATGCTCCGTGGGGAGATGCACACCTACATGTGCGTGAGAGATCTGTGGGAAATATCAAGGAAAGGGGAAGGGGACGGTGTGATCATGTCACAGTAAGGTTTGTCATTTGGCACATTAAGTGTGAAGAGCCTTTTGATGGGCTGTTTTTGCTTTTTGGTAAGAGTTGTGCCTCAAGAAAGGGAATTGCTTAGGAAAGTAGAGAAGAGTAGATGTGCAGAGTTAATGCAGGAAAGAGAGAAATGCTGCTCATGGGAAGAACACCAGCCTGGCAGCTGGCGGGTGTTTGGTGGTGGGTCTGGGACCAGAGCTGGCGGCAGGGCTTTGCTGCTTCACAGGAGCTGTTGTGGTCTGGCCTTCCACAAACTGTGACTTGAAAATCTGGAAGAAACACTTTTTATTTGTTTAGTGGTTTGGACCTATAAAACTGAAACTCGTAATACTCTGGTAAAGTATTTGAGGTCATGCAGCATTCCTAATTAAACTCACAGGTTTCAGAGACTTCTTCCATTTTCTTAGCAGCATAGAAGTGTGACCTCCATAATGTTCAATAGGATATTGAGAAATTGAGGCCAGTTTAACAAGAAAAGCTGCCTTTTTGGCGCTCCAGCTCTTCCATTTCTTTTCTGTCTATAGTGATGTCAGTAACAGTGTAAGTGAACCTTCTAGTTCCTAAAAAAAAAAAGGTGAGTTTAATCCACGGGTGTTAGGGACTGGTTTGAGACAGATGTTTTATCAGAACCGTTTACCCATGGCTGGAATAATAAAGCAAAACGTTCTGACAGCAGGATTTGGAAAGTCAGAAATTGTCATGCTTTGCATTGTTTCAAGGTTGTTTGTGGCCTGGCCATTCTAACAAGGTAAATTGTTGTTTGGAAATTTCAGGGAATACCAAGACCCTGTGGATGGAGGGGAGGCCCTCCAGGTGGTGGTGTCTGACATGCAGGGGTACCTGTGTGCTTGGGCTCGACCTGGAGAGGAGATCCAAACCGCAGTGTCTGAGCTGCAAACCTGAAGCCCAGCAGCAGAGATGTCTGTAGCTGGATTTTTGAATGCTGTATTTTTGAAATTGGAAGGACCAATGTGTCCTTCCAGTTAAGATAAGATAAGAAATTGTGCTCATCAGAATTCTGTAGCACTGCAGTTTTTCCTCACCTGGGAACCTAGGTTTTTGAGGAACTAGAGAACAGTATGTTATGGGAGTTTGCAGTCTTTTATTTATCTTACTGATTAATAATTCTTCACTAGTGAGTGCAGATGGTGGGTTTCTTTAGGGGCATATAGCACTTTCCTGTTTTTAATCTTTTCTTATTGATGAGTTAGGCCTGCCAGCTGACTAGGAATTAATTACTGCACTGCTTTCTTCCCCCAGATCCTCTACCCCTGAGGCCAGTCCCTTGCAAAGCTAGAGGAAAGGCAGCTTTTAACCTCTAGCACTGACTACTTGGGACAAGAGCATGTTTAAATCAAAGAAACTGCTAAGATATGTTGATGCATGTAGGAATGGAGAGTGATACCCAGCTCCCATCTAGCACATGGGTATCCCATAGCCACAGCTTCTTGGCTGGGCAGCAGTGTTCTCAGTAGCACCATGAGGATGCCTGCACAGAGGTACAGCTAGGAAACACAGCTGCACTGTTCACAGTACCTCTAAGTTAAAATAATATCCTCTCCTGACAGCTGGGATCCTTTTGTCAAGGTTTTGGGAAGGTAAGAGTCAAAATAAGTGATTTTCTGAAGCTTGTTTAGGGCAGAATTGCTTTCTCGAGAGAGCAGGAGCTGTGAGGCTAAAGGGAATGCTGCTAATATTGAAAACCCACTGTCTTTCTATACCAAGGGTTTAGCTCACCCACGCTTGCCTTGGGATTTATTCTCGTGCTCTAGAGGCAGTAGCACAACCCCAGGATGTTGGATTGTCTCTGTGGGCTGCTCCTATGCACATGAGGTTATCTGTGTTGGAAAGCAAAACACTACCAAGAAAAATCTCACTGTATTGCTCTGGGGAGAAGGAGGTCAAGCAGGCAGGAGAGTGGCTCTTCCCCTTGGAGTGTGGCAGAACACACTGACATCTCATTGGTGATGGAGAGTGGGAAAGATTGAACCTAAACTGCAATTAGCCCTAATGAAGATGCTCTCTGTTCCTCTCTGGCGGCGGATGCATGCTCACGGCAGAGCCACGGCGATGCTGACATCTTTGGCAGGCAACCAAACCGGCTGCCACCACATCTCCTGCCCTTGTCCTTCCTCCTCCATTGAAGCTTGGTTTGCTGTGGGTTATGTTGCTGATGCAGTTAGCAGGCTGCGCCAATACCTGCGCTTCTGGCTTGTGGTTGGTGTCTGTAGTTGCTGCAGAGAAGAAGCTGGTTGCCCTGTGGTGCCCTTAACGTCGTAAGAGAAAGCAGCTGAGGTGTTGGAGCTTGATGACAGGCTGGGCCTGGATGTGTGGATATGTCTTGGTTTTTTTTTTTTTGTTTGTTTGTTTTTTCTTTTTAATCTTCTACATTCTTCTTTCTAAAACTCTTCAATAGCAAATGGATTGTTACCAATTAATTAGAGTTGTCCTATGCATATAAGACTTTATTGCACTTGAGGGCTTTCAGAAGCAGTGTGCACACACACATGTGCCTCCATATGCACTCAAAGGTAAAAAATAAGTCCTTACTATGCATGTTTAGAAATGAAAGCAAAAGAAGCTGAAAACCACAGAGAAACCTCAGGTACCCATTTCCCAGAGGTACCACTGAATGGGAAGAGAATTTCATGCAGGACAGCAAAAAAAAAAAACAAACCAAGAAGCAAACAAAAAAACAAACTCAAAATCCAAAAAAGCAATGAAGGAGGAAACTCCCTTCAGGTTTCAGTTGAAGAATTACCCTGAGGTATTGGCTGCCCACGGTTTGCTGTACAAAATCTCTCCTGAGCCCTGCTCAGTCTGCTCTTATTTTCCAGCACTGAGGTTGGGAAGTGGAGGCTAACTCAGCGCAGCAGCCCTGCAGCTGGTGGGTCTGCTGCCTTGTCTGCACAGGTTGTCATCTTGAAGGTATCAAGCGGCAGAATTGAAAAATGACAAAGAAATCTCCATCGTACAAGGCACAGAATAAAAAGGAGATGGCTGAGATAACAGTAATTTAAAACCCCTGTTATTAATACTGCCTGGGGCGCTGCAGTGGAAGGATTTGCATGTGCTCAGTAGTTGTCTCCATGGGCAGTAGCTGCTTTCCTCTTTGCACAGCTCAGGCAATCCTGTTTTCATTTTTCTTCATTTTTTTCTTTGATTTCTTTAGTTTTCCTTAGCCTTCTTAGGCTCATTCTGTGCTCCTAAGCCCAGCTGCACTGGATCTGCAGTATGAATACAGCATCTCGGGCTGGAGGAGGCTGTGTTGTGACAAGTTTAATTTCTGCAGATAGATGCATGCTGTTAAATTAAGGAAAGGAATTCTGGTCAAAGCAAGGAATTTAGGATGAGATGCTGTTAAGTGCTTTGAAGTGTTCACCCAGCAGAACATCTGAATGTTCTCCAGCCCTTTTCTAGCCACTGTGCTCTGAACAAGTAGAACAGAAAGTTACCAGGGCCAGAGGGAGGAAAACACGAGCCGGTGTGACCCTGTAACCCACCCGTGCTTTTGGACTGTAGGATTTTGGGGTGGATACGCTATTTTGTGAGTATTTTCACCATGGTGAAACTGGCATAGAACTAAACTTCTTGGTGCCAGTAGTGTGGAGAGGTTGGCGCTAGTTGATTTAGATCCTTTGCAAAGACATTTCCAGAGCAGCGTTACATGGCAAGCTCTCAGCTGCCTCTGAACAAAGTTTCTGTATGCTTGAATGATTTGCATGCAAGTATAAATCTATGCTTCCCAATAAAGCTCTGTCAATAAGAGTACCACATCCTCTGCATGCAAGGCAGTGCTTAAATTAAAGCTGCTAGATAAAAGGCTTGTAGGAAGAGCACTGAGCAGAGAGAGGACATCAGGAGGTGTCTGAGCTGCAGAGCTGCCAGCACGCGGCTGATGTGCAGCTCTGAGTTTGGGGGGCATCACGTCTGTGCTTTCCTTCTGCCTCTCTGGGGGCAGAACAGAGAGGCACAGCACACAGTCTGGCCAGAGAAAAGAGGGTTGAAATCCTGGCAGAAGGATCAGGGGGTGCTGTGTCTCTTATCCAGGAGATGTGCAGTGCGTGCATCTGAGGGTTGATAGGCATAAATCTACAAAAGGCAGAAGTCCTTAAGATGATGCTGGGAAGAGCTGAAGTAACATTATGTGGGGCTTGTGGCTGCTTTTGCTGTGCTGTTACCTTCACCTGTGTTGGTGCACTCTCCTCTGGTATGTTCCTCACCTCTGTGCTGGTTGGATTGGTGGTGCTGAGTGTTTTCAGGTTAGCCACACGAGCAAAACCATTCCTCTGGAAGAGAATGCAAGCAGCGCTTTTCCCCATTTAACTGTATTCCAAGTCTGCAATTGCCCAGACTGATCTGAAAGCAGAAATGCTCATACAAAACAGCTCTTTGGTGGGTTATGCAAGGAGAGAGGATTTCTCTTTGGATGCAGATCCTCAAATCCTGGTCAAGAAGCTAAAAAGCTGTGTCTGTGTCACAGCACTCGATCCAAATGACTGTTGAATTGCAATTGAAGGACCCTCTATCTTCTGCTTTCCTTTTCAAGTTCTGTTCTTCTGCTTTAACCTTCGTCTGTTTGCACGGCAGCGTGTAAGGTTTGTAGTGCAACTCTGTACACTGAAGTGTGTGCATGTATATAATTTATTGCTAGTATCTTTTTCATTGTGGAATATTGCACATGTCTTCTATTTTATTATGGGTAAAAGAGGAATCAAATTTGGCTTGGATGCCTCAGAAATGTCTGGGAATTAGGTAGGTGTAAACATACCATTTCTCAAATTTGGATGGGTTGACTACTGCCTTCTTTTCCCTTAATTCTTGGTCTCCCCTTGATATCATTCCCCTTAGCAAAAATCCTGCAGGAATAGGTAACCCAGTCCTACCCTGGGATTAGAGGACTCAGTCCTGGTCTCATTCACACTTGGATAAGCCAAAAAGAAACCTGTTGGAAATTGGGAAATCTGACATTTTGGCATTGATTTCCTAACTCTTCTGGTGACTTCTGGATTCCTGTCTGCTTGAAACTGGACCAGTAACCATTAATTCAGGAAGCAGCTTTTGACCTGCTTTGGTTTGAGCTTGATGGAGGTGTACTGACCTTGATCCTTCATTAATATAAAATCAGCTCAGTGTCCTCTGCTGGGGGAAAGATCTCTGCTTTAACCACACAGTGTTCTTGTGACCTGAGACAGACTGTTGTGTGCCAGTGCTGGGTCTTGGGATATCCCATGGACTGTCTCTTCTGACAAAAGGTTGTCTTTCCAGATCCTAAGTCTTTCTCACTTCAGGCTGTCAGGGGCTTTGGAAACCAACCTTGTTTCAGCATTTCTGCTCCTTGCCATGTTTATGCCTTTCAGAGCTACTGAGCTATTTAACAGGAAAGCATATATCAGTGCAGAAACATCAGCCTGAAAAAGAATATTTCTGATGCCTGCAATGTGAGCCACAAATGTTTATTTGGAGAGTATATTCAGGAGTGATTTGGGCTTGGTGAGAATGGCAGAAAATGTTTTGAAGTATGGAAAATGTTTCCATCTTTCCCTAAGCACAGTAATAACTTCTTATTCAAGACGGAAAGAATGATCTGTGGATGGATTACTTTGGGAGCAAGTCCTGGCCTGGAGCAGGAGGAGGTATGTGGAGGTGAGATTGACGTGCGTCTTCACAGTGAAAGATGGCAAAAAGGAAAAACAACCAGATCAAAACCAAGCAACAAATATCTGGCTACCTCCTTCCCTGCAAAACACTTGTGTGTGTGCGGCTGCGCTCTGCACGGTGCATTCAGTGCGGCAACTCAGAGCATTTGGCCTCTGGTGTTTTAGAGGTTGTAATAGCCAAAATGACTTCTCTCCCAATGAGCACACGAGGGGAAAATGGCCTTGGTCTGGCATGCTGAGGTGACCTGCTGCTAGGTGCCTGGTCTTGCATTCCTTAGGAGCTGGCTTAGTGATGTGCAGACAAATCCCTTTTGCTTTTATTTCATGTTTTGTTTGCTGGGGGATGCTGTGATTTTTTTCCTCTTTCGAAAAAATGATTTGTTAGTTTGGTGCTAATCTTTTACCCAGATAATGAATTCTGACTACTTAGAGTGATTTAAGCTTTTGAGTTTTTCTGTTCTTGCATTAGCAGAGGACAATACCGAGCATTACCAGGGTAACCAAATAACCAGAGAAGAGATGTGAGGGTTGCAGCTGCACGCACCAGCAGACAGTGGTGTGTGGCTCACAGGGAGAGCAGTTCCTGCAGCAGCCTTGTGTTGTGCTGGCGGGAGGAAGCCTGAGCTGTATCAGGGCGATCAAAGACTGACAATGAGCTAACAGGGTGAGATGGCCATAAAAACTCAAGGTACGATCCAAGGGTGTATTAGGAGATGAATTTCTAGTAGAGATTAATGCTGCTGTGCCAGACAGTGGTGCAACCTCACTTGGAATAGAGTAGCCCGTTTGATTGCAAATATTCAGCAAAATGAATTCAAACTGGAAGAGGGACAAGGGCAATCAGGGGAATGGAGGAGCTGTCTGTGACGGGAGGCTGACAAGAGCTCTCAGGACAGACACCCGCAGGGAGGAGAACTTCTTCAGCCAGAAGATGGAAGGATGACTAGGTATTGGGTGCTCACTGGAAATGTGGGCTGCAGGCCAGGAGATGCTTTCTGAGCATCAGACAGGTTTAGAACAGCCTCCATTGGGCTCCTAGCTGGGTCCAAAAATGTCTGCAGAATGGGAACCTGCCGGCAGGCTTATGTGCAGAATAACTATTTAGTCCTAATGGCCAAATCTTAAAGTTTTTGCAGCCCTTTTTTTGTCTAAAGAGAAGCCAAAGCCTTCACCCACGGAGCAAACCTGGCTTTAGTGTGTGTGTGCCAGGCGCAGTGCCTGCTATTTCACCTGTTGCAGAGCTCTAGTCCACATTTTGCCAAGATGGTAAATTATGTGGTGTTAACTAGTGTTGCTGGGTTCCCATGGCAACCCTTTTGCTAATTAACGCACAGTGGCAAGGGAAAAAAAATCTGTCCTTAATGATGAATTAATTTGACAAGACCGTTATGGTAAGAAGAGTTCTGAATAGGCACTCTGAAGGTGTAGAGCAGGAATATGAGCATGTTTGTTGCTTCTAAAAAGAGTAATGGGGAGGAAGAAAGACATGTCAATGTGGTTCTGTCCTTGCAGCCTCCAAACAGCAACCCTCCTAGCAACTGGGAAAGGGTTAGCATTTGGAAAGGGAACTAATTATCCTGAAAAGTATACAAGAGCTGTATAGAGGAAGGTACCTCAGAACATAACTCTAATTGATTTTCTTGTTTGGTCCTTTTTTGGTAAGGTGTTTTGAGTCACATTTTGGTGTTTAAAAGATTAATTAAAAATTAAGTGAATTTAGGAAATTGCATGAAGGAATTGGAAAATTTGCACTATTTTGTATCCAAAAAACCACAATTCCTCACAGACTGCTCCTGTATTTCAGTCTGCTCTATTCTTTCTTGTAGCAGCCATGGGGCATCCCCAGTGGCTCCCAGGAGATGGGCCCAAATGAGCCCACAGATTGATCTCATTGTTCGGAAGTTTGGAAGAGAACCCACTGCCACTTCACAGCGTGGCCCTGACTGCTGATGCTGTGGCCTTTGGAGCACATCAGCAGTAAATCAGGAGCAAGAAAAACAGCAACTTCCCCACACGTTAGGGCTGAGTTGTAAGCATAAGTGCCATCAGTGGGCACGTCTTAGACCCGGCAGCACTTTGTGCAAAAGGCATTGAGTTAAGTCTCAGTGTTGTGGCTAAATTCATTGTACTCTGCCCTCTTGAATCCTCCCCTCCCAACTAAAGGTGATGCACACCTTTAGTTAGACAGAGGTGTGCATCACAAACTTCTGCATTACGTGGACCACCAGATAAAGGGGAGCCGGGAGGTAACTTGGCATGTTGTTAGCATCCATACCTTCCTCCTGGAAAGGGTTTGGGGTCTCTGCCCACTGCCTCCTGCAGCTTTTAAAGCACCAAGTAAGCAGCCAAGGTTTCCTGGAGTGCATGGCTTCAGGGCAGAGCAGCTGTCTGATGGAGCACAAGGGCTGCCACTTGGCTGCTGGGGTTATCAATGGGAGCATTTGTGGAGAAGTTGCAGGTTGGGCTGCTGTGGAGCATGCCCTGTTTGATGGATCAGCGCCAGCAGACTGAGCAACATAGGTTGCTCATATGATGCATCAAGCAGGGTGGAGGCATCTGCTTTCCCCCTCATTCCGCAGGAGACGCAGAGAATTTCTCATGAGATTTCAGCCTCTACTGATCTCTGTCAGTGTCTGAGCGCTGTGGGGTTGTGCTTTCTTGGTGACACATCTGTACTACCCTGGGAAAAACAACCTCCTGCTCATTTGCGCAGAGGATGATGTGCACAGGGCTCTGTTTGGCACCCATGGGTGCTATTCTGATGGCTTTGCACAGATGCATGAACTTGCAGAAAAGGTGTTCTCATTGCCCAGAGCTCATAGCAAAGGAAGCGTGGTTGTTTTCTCTTTACATTATTGCCCCTGGGAAACTGGCGCCTTGCACCAAGGAACGCTTTCCTTTCTCCCTTGGTAGCTAGTGCTGTCTGGAGATAAACGTGCCAATACCTGTTACCAGCACATCATCTGTGTTTTAATTCCCCTAAATCAATCTAAGTGCAAAAAATACTCACGGCTCCCTTCTGGCTCTGAGTGACCCAAAGATGGAGTGGCTGCAGGCCTTATAGCCGTGTAAACAATGCTGGAAGTTGCCATCAGCGGTAGTGCAGGCACCTTCATGGAGAAGTTCTGCATGTCTGTATATTTTTGTTTATTTAAGGCTGTTTGGGGCACTGAAATAACCTGCTTTACAGCAATCACAAATCTCCTCTGGTCTTAATTGGCTGCTGATTTGAGTTGTTAGGAGTTGTTTGAGGATGTGTTTGCAAAGAGTGTCAGTAATGCTGGGAGCAAGATGACTTTTGCCTTTTTAAGAAGAAAAAGGCCATTTGTCCAGATATGTACATCTTCAGGACACGTGGATTCGCGGGAGAGTGGGAGAGATGAGGCTGCACACCCATAAAAGCCCCAGGCCTCTCAGCACAGCAAGGTGGAAGAACTGGAGGGTGTCACTGCGGCCCCTTGCCTACAGCATTCAGCAGCACTGTACTGCTTCTAGCACAGAGATGGGGCTGCCGGGAGAGCTGTGGCTCTCAGCAAGATGATGCCTCCATGGCCACGTCTCTCTTGGGGACCGGAGGAGAAACAGCCCCTGCCTTGCTCCGGGTGCTGCAGTTTGGGAGAGAACATTGGGCTTCATTAAAATTAGACATATTTGGGAAGAAGTAGGTGCTCAGAGAGTGTGTCTGTAATTGCAATATGGGAACAAACATTGCTGCTCTTAGAGTGCTGTTGTTGGGCTGTAATAACGCGACCCTTTTACTGTCATAGCCCAGTGTACAGCAGTGAAGATGGACTGTGTGTATCAGAGTATTATTTAGGCTGTCGTGGAACTCACTGTATAGAAACGGGGGAGTTTGGTGCTCACCTTGCATCACCAAAGAGACTTTGAGGTCTTGCCTGGGACTGCAGAGCCTTTCTAGTGGAGCCCAATTGCCTGACCAGCTTCTTGTGCAGTAGCTCTCACTTGGGCATAGCTGCTGGCACTATTATGGTACAACCACAGCCTGCCTCTGCTAATCTTGCTTTTGAGAAGCTTCTTTCAGACCATTGTCAACAACCCAAGTTCTTTCATTTATTTTTCATTCAAAGATTTCTTCACCTTGTAGGTAAGAAATATATTGTTGGTGTTTTGATTTCAGGCAGTTAAAGTGGAACGTCTCTCTATTTCAGATGATACACTCATAGCTCTCCCCATTATACCTGGCTTGCTCCAAAAGTAATACCTCCTATTTATTTCCATGGAAATGACAACAAAAACACAGTAATGCTATTTGGTAGGGCAAATTCTCAGCTACAAAACACTATTTTTCAATACAGTTCACTCCAGGAGGACTTTACTTTTGGAGAAGCCCTTGTACATAAATAATATCTTTCTTGGAGCTATTTAAGCTATGTTAGTGCAGTCTCTGTAATGGGGGTTTAGCTAAGCTTTTAACAGGTTTAATCTCTTTTTGGCTATTAATCCCCCCAAAATCTCTGATAAAATTTGTTGCTTTTCTCTGAATCCCTCCCACGCTATCAATATCTGAAATGAGTTGCCTTGTGCAGAACAAGCCAGAGGAGGAGGAATTGTTACAGCTTCTTACAGCTCTTGCTCTCATAGCTGTGCTTTTAGGACTCCTCTCCCAATTTCCTGCCACTGTTATGTCCTGCTTCCTTGCCCTGTGAGCCTCTCCCCCATTGAATATGGGTCTGGAATGAGCTGGCCTCCCATTCACTAGCTTTATTTCTAGGTATGCAGAGATATTTGGAAAGTTTCTCTATTTGATACCATTGGGGAAGGTAATTGAATATTATCTCTTCTGTGTTGCGATAAAGATGTAAAGGTAATGAGGACTGCAACAAACAGTTGATGTTGGGTCCTGTTTCTAGTTTCTTGCGCTGTTCTTTCTTGCTTTGTGCTGCATCTCAGGATCTCTTAGCCTATGTGACAGCAAACTCGAGCTGTGGGCCAGGTTATCAATGGCTGTGACTGAACTGGAGGGGAAATTATCTTTTCTTTTTCTCCATCATGTTGCTGTAGAAATCGTGCACTCTCCTATGAAACAATAGCACACTTTGGACAACCTCTTTTGTCAACTATTTGATCTGAAAAAGCAAGGCCTGCTCTGTCAGACCATCCAGTGCTCCTGTGTGAACCCCAGCTGAGCCACATCTTCAAAGCCATGCTCCTCATGGCTGGATCTGAGCAGGGTCCCAAAATCTCTCCTTGTCCAAAAATGTTTCTTTGTGATTTTGAGATGTCCAGGTTTTCTCCAGCTGTTATGGAGGCAATAGCAGGAAAGGAGGGTTTTGTAACAACATACTTGACTGCTGCTGACATTCCGCTCCTCTTCTCTGCCCTCCTTGCCTTTGGATAAATTTCTTGGCTGGTCCAGCTGTGCAGTTTGGAAAGAAGGCAGCCGTCATCGTGAGAAATGCTGGCCATAAAAAGTAATGGGAAAATTTGTGAGGGTAGGATAATGTATTCATTCTCTGCCAGAGCTGCAGGAAGGGAGAGCAGTGAGAGGTATGCAGCCACAATGGAAACCTGTGTGAGAGATCAGGTTTGATCCTGCCTGTCTCTTTCTGTTTGGGTGAACCATGAAACAAAAATAAGAGGCAGTCTGAGCTCCTACCACATTTTCACAGGGCTTGTTTGAATGAAGATTTGCTTAGACTTAACTTAGACTGAAAGCTTACTAGAGCCACTTAGTTCTTCCAGGTGGAGTACATATCTAGGCCAGTAGTAAAAATTCATTAGGAGATGTCTACAAGAGGGTACTTGCCAAGCACTTGCCCAAAGAGAGCATCTTGAAAGCTTTTGACAAACAGTATCAATTTTTAATGATACCTAGAAATAACTAGTGCTGCCAGAGTTTGCCACAGCATTTATAAAGCCCTGGGAATATCTGGGATGGAACAGGCTGCATTGCAGGCAGGTGTACATGCTCTTGTTTTCAGCAACTAGTCAAAATAGCTGTAGCAGCAGTTTTTATTTCTGAGTGCTGGGCTTATTTTGCTATCAGTTAATGTGCATTTACAGATGTGTTACCTCTGATTGCTCACCATCTCTCTAGTAGCAGTGTAATTGCAGTTGGCACAGTTTAGCCATCTTTCCTGTAGGTAGTCATGGCCGTCCATCACTGTTTTCACTCTTCCGTGCCTGCCTGACCCATGGGTATGATTGCCATGAGCTGCCCAGCACACAGTGTGTACACTGTAACTGCATGCAGATTGCTTACCATGCAAATAATACATGATAGATGAAGCTGGTCCTAAGCAGATTCTTTAATTGGGATGACATACTCAAATGAGCTCAACCATGACAGCTTGGGCAAGTTTCAGTCCAAATTCAACTTCGGCTGACCTCACGCACCCTCAGCTCTACCTGTGAGTAGCAGACTCCGCAGACTCTCATTTGTAGTTCATGCTAGTTATGCTCTAAAAAAACTGTGCTAATAACTGCAGGCAGCATTGAAATCTATTGGCTGAGACATCAGACACTAGGGTTAGATATTCCTCGAAGCAAGAATCTGATGCGTTCGATGAGCATAGGCTTACAGATGTTCCAACTGACTTTGGTTCCACTATTCACATGAGTAAGGACAGAGCCTACAGCACAAACCTCTTTCTGTGCTCTGCACATAGCGAGAAAGAATAGTGTTATGGGGAAATAAGAAAAGCTTTGGAGCTTTGCATTGAGATGTTTGCCTTTCTGCAGAGTGAGCATGGATGCCCATCTTCTCGTCTTCTGAATGCCATTTCTGAGCTGCATGTGGCCCTGTCGCATTGTTTTCCTACAACCAACCAGGATTTGTTCAGGACCTCAGTAGTGCAGTGCCCTGGGACAGGCCATGGAAAGGAAAGATCTCTGATGCAGAGCCCATGCAGCCAGAGCTCGGCTTCACACGAGCTGTGCTGCCTGTCCTGCTGGGCTGAATCACGGCCCAGGATGAGCTGAATGTTTTCCGCCCAGGGGCTGGGTTGGGTTTTATCAAGCTCCATTTGCCTTTCCCCTCTGATCTGGGAGTTGACGTTTTTTAAGCATAGGTCTTTTGAAAGTAACGTTTTGGTTCACCCTTAGAGTTGCCATTTGACTTTTTTGTCGTAATGTGTCCTGATTAATGATTAATTGCAAAGGACGTGTTCCAACTCCAGCCTGTGTCCCGGGGTGCTTGTCGCAGCAATGATACACTAGGTGATTACTCACTCCTCTTAACCTGACAGCTGTATTTCTTTCCCTGACTGGTTAATGACCTTGACCAGGTACAGGCGTGCTTTCTCAGTGTATGTGGTTGGGGATGTGCAAATTCCTCTTTCACTTGCATGACCTTCATTTATCTAAGTTAAAAAAAGGAGCTGTTCTATGAACAGATGGAGCATTATTTCTAGAGGTAGGTGAATAATGCAAAAATTTATTCATTCCAAATCCCTTCGGATAACTCAGATGTTTGCCTTAAGATAGTGTTGCAAATCCTAGTGCAAATATCTGCTCATATGAATGTTCAGCCTGACCATCTTGAAAATTGTATGTGAATGTGGTAGTCATCGAGTCCAGGAGCAAGAGTAGTGCCGGGAGACTTAATTGATTCATTAAGGAAATGAGGAATTATCACTATTTTAAGCAGTAGTTACAGAACATGTAGTTTGTACATAATGAAGTCAGACTGAAAAAGGTTGTCAAATCATAGCAGGTAAAAATAATTATGTGAAAGCCAATCTGTTCGTGGATAATTCACCAAGGAGGAAATGCTGCTAAAATCAGCAAATGTTTGCTGCAAGTAGTTCGCTTGGCTCTTCTTGTTCCTTAATGAATTGAATCTATTCACTAGGGAAAACATCATGTTGCCTGGAATAAAACAAATTGTATTTGTATGCTTCTTCCCCATGCATTTGGCCCCATTTTAACACGAACACACTAGTTATGCTGTGGAGCTGATTTTATTACGGCAGAAATAAAACCAAGTTTGCAACTCTAGCTTTCAGACGCTAAGCTCTGGAATAGATATGTGGGAGAGAAGCCTTTTAATTCCATTGCACTTCTGTCTGAAGTCTTTATCCCTTACCAACATGCACTTCAGGAGCTGTGTCTGTTTCCCGGGCACACAGTGAGGGGCTCTCAGCAGCCAGGGGCTTCCAGCAGTGTTGGTGTGGGGTTGCCATGCACTGCTGCCAGGGATCGTGTGTGTGGCCCGCTTGGGCACACGAGTTGGCTCACAAGTTCCTGGTCCGTTCCTGGTCCACATGCTTTCCGATGTACTGGGAGCTGTGTGAGTCATTATGCTCCAGCTATGGTCCTTTTGGATGGAAATTATACTTTTAAATATATACTGTGATTGCATACGGCGGTGATGGGCTCGTTTGAAGGAACTGGAATGTGAGCCATAAAGTTGAGTGGCTGCCATTATGTGCTGCGTTTGCCAACAGATAATAGACAATGATATTTCATCTGTGACAAGTTTGCCCTCTAGACTTTGAATAGAATTCTCTCACTACGTAGTTGCTTTCTTTAGTGCCATCCAGGTACAGCTTTGTCATCCCAGGCAGCAAGTGTGGCCCCTACGGGTTGCAGGGGTGGGATGCAGAGGGCCAGGCTGGCACACATCCTGCACAGCAGGACTGCAGGGATGGGAAGGGCCGGCTTGCACAGGAGCCACCAGACAGTAACTTCTGATCATTGCTAACCTGAGCTGAATTGAGAAAAGCAGCTTAGGGGAGGAAGCTGCATATCCCATTGCTGATCTGGCCAATCCTTGTAATAGGCTTACAGGGCTTGATGACAATCTGCAGGGGAGTTGCATACATTTATTTTATTACCTTACTGGTGAGATAACCTCTTACATCCGGGTTTGACCATTGAGCTTTTTACTAAGAAAACAGACGATGATACAGAGTGAATTAGATGGAAATAATGTCAGGCCCAGTGCATGACATCCACCTGTTGAAACTAAGGGAGAAAAAGTGTGTGCTGTGATGTACACCTGCAAGGCTGCCTCCTTCTCTTCCTCACCTCTTCTGTCAGTTCTCCAAAAGCGATGCTTATTGTGGGGCTTACACTGGAGCAAGCTGAATGCTTTTGGAACCCAGGAGTGGGGCAGAACGTCATGCAGCCGGGGCTGCTGCCTCTGCAAGGGCACCTGAAGCCAGGGTGCTTTTTGGGGTCGCGTGTTGCTTCCCCATCCACGTCTCGCTTTGTGCTTTCTTTTCATTAAGATTTGCCATAAGCCAGGGTCTGCAAAACATTCTGAAGATGGCATTCTCCTCTTTGTATTGTATCTGCAAATGAGCTGGTCCTTGGTTTTACGAGATGTAAACTGCAGCGCCCTACACCAGGAAATCAGGAGATCAGAGCAGCACATGAGGAGCCTGAGCAGCACTGTTACCAGGGTAATACAAGCAGCTGGACTTAAGTCTGTCAAGCACTGATTTGCAATACTGGCAACCTCTGTTTCTTAAGTACTAGGTTCTCATCACTTTTATCACTTTGCTAAATATCTTTTTTTTTTTTTTTAATTTTCTTCTTTTTAATGCTATTATTTTAACCTTGTACTACAATAACAATATATGGGAATTGTGCATTAAGACTGTTAACTGATAATGTGTTTTAATTCATTGTGGTATAACATGGCAGAATGCATATGTCATGTGATGTATGGATAACATGACATAATTTAAAACACATTGCAGTGACTGATGTCACAGAGGGACTCTTGCTGCCTGCTCCCTGTGCTTGGCCATCTAGGAGTGACATTTCTGCTTTGCATTAGCAGACTTAAATTTGAGTTAATTTCCTTTCCTGATCTTTAGACCCTGACTGTGTCAGCTTTTAAAGAACAATGTATCTGCTTATGTTTTCATCAGTTCTGGTCCTGTCACTTCATTCTACCATGGATGTTTGATTCCAGATAAGTGAAATGGCTGCACTTGGTGCTCATGGTGTATGTGCCCGTGTGCTGGTGGCTGTGTTCTGTCGGGCAGGTATGGGATGATTTGGGTGTTGTCACCTGCTCTGTGATGCGGGTGCCTGCTGCAGTTCTGCAGTTGCTCTGAGGGTGCAGACCCTGCATCTGGGACAAGCAGCCCCAAGTGCCATTGTGCAGAGCTGTGTTGTGTGGAATAATGAAATCCACTGGGAGTAATTTGTGTAATTTGCTCTTTAATTTCTTTTCGCTTTGGAAACTTCCATGCTCTGGAGTAACAGGTGTTGAACATTTTGAAATAATCTCTAAATCATCAAGTGCTTTTGCCTTCCTCAGAGCAGTTACGATTTCACTTTCCCCCCCCCTGCACAAAACCATCCAGCTGCTCAGATCAACACTGTTTCCCTGCAGCCAGCCGGTCTGCTCCATGGGAGGAAGTCTTTCTACTTTCCTTTTTGAGGAAGGCATGGGTTTTGGGGCAGGAATCTAGGTGTGACATTCCTGGCACTTCCAGGCAAGTCTTGGTTATCCCCAAATGGCTTTTGAGGCAGTGGATCAGCTGCGCCACAGCACAGGGATGCTCAGAACAATCTGCATACAGCTGAGCTCTCAGTGCTGTGCGTCCTCAATTGCATCACCATTGCTCTTCACTGTACGTTCCCAGAGCTTAATTTATACATATTTTGTAATATCTGTGGTTTTGCTTATTATTTTATATGCTGGATAAACGAGAAAGAACTGTATCAGTTTTCCCCGAGTCCTGCAGCAGCCTGTACGCAACATTAGCCGGCACCACGTTTGCTGCAGCAGTGAGCAGCTGGGCCAGGCTGGGTTTATTAACACTGCAAACATTGATAACAGACCCTGCCTGCTTCCCTCACCACGTTGTGCTGTGCAGGGTCAGCTGGGTAAGATGAAATGGGGCATAAATCAAAGCACGGCTGTGGTCCTCTGCTCGCAGGAAGGATTTTCAATATGTCTGTAGGTCTTTAAGGTCATTTCTGCCGTCATTTAGGAATGTGAGAAGTCCTCTTTTTTGGTCACAGGACTGGGATTTACACAGCTTTAAACCTCCATATGCCTTTAGACCTTTGTTTTCCACATGCCATAGTGCGGGATTCGTGCTGACAGCCCGTGCTGGTGCTGGGAGCTCGTTCGTTGGAAAAGAGGTTTTGCTTGCCTGGGTAATGTAAACTTTGAGCACCAGAACCAATCCCATAATTCATGTGATTTAAAAGATCATGGTCAGTGGCTATTTGTAATTACTCTACACAGAAGATATGTCATCAGGCAAGAGGAAGCTTAATGTGCCCCATACGCAGAAAGGATTGGAAAGTAATTATGGCAACGGGCACCACCAGAGCACAGGCTTGCTGCTGCTCCAGAGCCAATTAAAAACCACAAGGGCCGAGTTTTACTGGGGTAACTCCAGCTCCTTCATAGCCCTTTTCTTCATTCCTGCCTTGATCTTATAGGCAATCTCAGCTCTCTAGATGTGGTAAGCGGCTCTACGTTATGGCTGTTACAATTAATAGGAATGACATGGAGAATAGCATACCCTGGAGTCTGCTACTGTGCCTCAGATGAGACCAGGTGATTTCATTTGCACCAGGCACTCTGCAAGAAAATTTAAATCAATGAAGAATGTAATAACCCAGCCCTAATGAGCCTTTCGGTCTGCGCTGATCCTCCACCTTTATATACACATAAAGCTTCCAACCAACAGGGGGGTAGCACAGGCTCTCTCACTCCAATCAGCACTTCTCAGCTGCAGTCCAGGCATTTGTCAAATTCATCAAAGGGCTTGAAAGAGAAAGTTCATTGCCTCACACTTAACTTTCATGACATTGCACCTCTTTAGAGAATATGTAAATCAAGTGGAGATTCTCTCCTGTTTGTTTGGTGGGGGAGCCATGCGGCTAATCCATAGTGATTGAGCGTTATTCAGTCTGTGTAACTTCTGATGAGGGGTTTAAAAATAAGCACGTGATCAAAGGGACTTTTGGGAGATTATAAAAAAAACAACAGCATAAAAGCATAACCTGGTGGGCTGGGGTGACATTTTCTGAGTGCTTCCCTTCTGTCTGCTCTGTGACAGCAAAGCTGCCATAGTTGTGAAAAGCAGAGATTTGGGACCGAGTCACCTTCTGTGGTTTCTGTGGTCTGTTTGGCTCAGGCGAGCGCCCACCAAAACACTTCCACAGTGTCATGATTTTCTGGTTTTTGTTATCGATATTCCGCGCCGTAACATCATGTTGAGCACTGGGAGTTACTGCGTTAATGCTCCAGTTCTGTGAACTGTCAGTGTTTCTGGGTAGAGAAGAACTACTTATCCCAGTAGACTTTCACTGTTCTGTTTCCATTTTCCATTCAGAAGGAAAGATCAAACTGTTTGGGAGTCATGAGGTTGCCCCTTCTTTTGCTGCTCGTCTCTGTGGTTTGTGCTCCCTAGCCATCTCACCTTCAGCGTTAGAGTAAGGCTTTCAGTTTTGGACGCTCTCTCTCCCATTGCATTTAATTTATTAGCTTCAATTCCAATGATATCATATTAAATTGTGTTATCTCACATTTTTCTATCATATTTACTATGTTAATTTTCTCCCTTAGCTCAGTGCTGTTGTTGTGTTTGTAGGCCCATCTCCCTGCTATTTCCTTCCCCTATTCCTCCTCTCCTGGGGTGTAGGTTGGTGAGTTCCTCCACCCCACTGGGCCAAACCAGCCCAGAAACCAGTGACACGTGGACACACAGTGCTTGTTGTTTAAACATGGAGATGGATGAGGGGATTGCACAGCAGCCATGCACATGTTTCTTGGGACATCTTTAAGATGATGGCATTGCTATTACAGTAAGTAGCCCCACGAGAAACAGCCCTACATTCTGTGCTGTAAGCATTACTGCACGTGAGGGAGCAATGCAATTAAAACATGAGTGGTAAGGCAGTGTAAGGTGCCTTTCTGCTGGAAGCGAAATGTCTCCTATTCTGCTGGGCTTACCCAAGGATCCATTTCTTCACCCTGAGCTCTGGCTCTCTGTGTATTTTTGCTCGAAGGAATTTTGGCTGCTGCCATTATGGAAAGGAGCCTGTTGAATACAATGGGAAATGCTGTCATTATTTCAGAGTGCCTTTATGGTGTTTGTATACAGGAAGTATCTGTAAAAGGACAATTTAAACAAGTGGCAGTCTCTGCTTTTCTCCGTCTCCCCTCCACAGTCTGCCATCCTCATTCTGCAGATTCCACGTGACTCTGTTTTGAATGGGAACTACCCATAGCAGTGGGTTTTGGTTGATTTTTATTTTTGTTCTTTAACTTTTATCACTCAATTAAACATTAGAAAATGATCCGATGGCAAAATACCTGCCCTAGGATTATTCATTACAGTCTTGGAAACTTTGCACTTATTTAAAATTTTCTGAGGAGGTGGTGACTGCTGGTCGACTTCTCTGGATGTTTTTGGGGGTGGCTGTTCCTTAGGTGAATTCTGGATCTTTAGAAACTCTGTGCTTAAAAGCCAGTGCAGAATCTTGGGAGCTGAAGGCTGTTATTTATCCCTGAAAGAGTTAGGAATAGAGGTTTGTTTTCCCCAGCCTCAAACTGAATCATCCACCAAAAGAATTTCTGCTATTTTGAGCCCATTTCAGTCTACAGAGACCAGTAAATCCCTGATTTCTTTTTCCAAGTTGGCCATTGAGAAACCAGTAAGTGCTGTCTAGATGAGAATTGTTAGGATTAGGTGATTTCTCTAAAACCTGTTTCAGAGTCAGTTGCCTCACTGCAGGCAGACATTGGCCAAAAATGCATGTCTTGGCTCTGGAAGCAAGAAAGGTGATGGAAGACACAGCAGGTGAGCTCAGCAGAGGTTCTCCAATGCTGAACCACGCCACATTTGCTATGGTACAGTCTACAGCATCCCTGCCATGCTGCATATCAGAGTTCCTGAAATAAAACCATACTAGGAGAGAAAGCAAAATCCACATGGACCTTACGTAGGAGTTATTGAATTGCTTTGTTTGCTGTTGTGAAGCAATCACCTGTTGTACATGAGTATTAGGGGCATTTTATTTAAAATAGGCACCTTCAGAGCAAGGATTTGTGCCTGAATTCTTTACTGGAGGTTTGCAGAGCACTCTGGAAAGCTGTAGTGAAAATTGAACTGAGGGATTGCTGCAATGCCATTGTCATAGGATCTAGGGCTTCCACCTGGCCGTGCTGTATGTCTGCACGTCTGTCAAACCCGTAAGCACGTTATCAGCTAATGTGTTTCTTCTGGCTGCCTCTGTGTCCTTCAGTATAAGCAGTATATTTTCTCCAGATACTCAGATCCTCATTATTATAAATTCACAAGGCTGAGATTCTTCCAGTGGGCCCAGAGAACACAATGTTATTTACAAAGCCCTTGCACATCAGGAAATTGGTGTCTCTGATAGTGTGATTTAACTATTTGGCCATTACTATGGTGATTATCATTACTTAATCCAATCTTTCTTACCCCTTTTTGGCCACAGCCAGATTATAGCATGAATGTTAAGATGTCAGAAACGTAAACTTCTGCATCACCCAATTAAACAGAAAGAAATAGCCATTTCTAGGGCACGATGCGCCTCACTTGGAGGTACGTAACTGAAATAGCGGAGATGAATCACACTCCAGATGTGTCTCTTTCTCTTCGCTGATTATAGAGTCATGATGACTGGTTCAGATGCTGTATGGTAGACATCTAAAAGCACGGGAGATAAGTTCCATTCAAAGTCTTTGGCTGAGGATGTCTGACCACAGTGTTTAGGCTCAGACTTGAAACCAAGGGTGTGAACTTTCTGGATTGAACAGCTCTTGTTGCATTTTCTCAGGAAATTTACAGTGTTTTATCCTGACCTTTCTCTTGTTCTCATCCTTTGCTGCTGCAGATGTCAGGTTCTGTCTTTGTAACTCTGCCCTGAATGAGTTGGACGGCTGCACAGATGCAGCAAGATGCCTTCCAAAATAAAAGCTGGACCTTTCAATGTCAGGTGCTGACATTTTCTCAGTGGACCCAGCACCCAAATTCTGCTGTCCCATCACTGTCCTGTTACTGCAGGCTGAGCTGTTTTTGTACTTTGGAAGGGTGAGGCTTGCTGCCAGCTTCCTAGTGAGTGGATCCCTTTCCGGGGCTGAGGAAAGGACCAGCTGAATGTCCCTCTGGCAACACTGAGCACACAGCCCTGCTTTTCTGCGCTCTCCATCAGCCCTTCTGTGCTCCTCAAAGCTGGGCTTTGGAGCCTCAGGCTTGGAAATTTGCTTCTACAAAGTGGGCTAGGAGACTCTGAAGCACAGTCCCTCTGAAGCTTGGTTTTGGTGACATTTTTGTGGCAGCTCGTACTCAGATCTGCCTGTGTATGAAGTGTATGTCAGTCAAAGCAGAAAAAGCACAAATGCAGCTTCTGCATAATAGCTCTGCTCCTGGTTCATCATCAGTAAAAAGCTGACTGAAATACCCAATGGCGTTAACAAAGGGAATGAGTGTCAGGCCAACCCGATTTATTTTTTTATAAGATACCTGATTTTCTAGATAAAGAGAGGCCCTCTGCCTCGTCTCGTTAGATGAGTGCCAGATCGCAGTGAACTGCTGGTGGGCGGCAGCCATGGGAGGGAGTGGAGGTGCAGTGTCTCACTGAGATGCTGTAAGGGAAATATTTCATGCTGCTTCACACATCCCTGGTAAGGTCTCTTAGGGAATGGTATTTACAGTTCTGATCATCTGTATTCAAGAACCTTGTAGCCAAAATGCCCGGGTGCCTGGAGGGCTGCTGAAACACCGGGGAAGGGAGCTGCCCAGGGCTGGGACGAGCTGAGGGTCCTATGCCACCTGACTGCAGCCATCCCTGTATCAAATGCCTGACTGTAAGAGAAAGCCACACCAATCTGTTAGGTGCCGTCTGCAGTAAGTTCAACACATCGTGCCCACTGCTTGACTCTGAGTGGGAGCCTATTGTTAACCCATGCTGCTTTTATTTTCTGTTCTCTTATCCAGAGATCTTGTAAGGTTTGTACTTAGGAAGGCCTTAATATAATATACAGAGAAGCCTTGTTTCTTTTCTTAGATACTGCTTTTGTTATGTAAACCGGCCCTAATAACTGAAGAGCTGAAGCTGTAACTGCAATTGTCACAAATCTGAGAAACTCGATTTCTTAAAGGAAAGTCAGTTCAAGAGAAACTGTACATTAGGTCCTTTAATCTGTTGATGGAATTGCCCATGGGGTCTTAAATGCTCTTTCACATTTATGCTGAGAATGCTGCAGCAGTGCCAGAAGATTTACGGCAAGTCCTTACTTTGCAGGTAGTCATTAACGGGCATTTTTGTAAGCCAAACTTCTAGCAGAGCTCTTAAGTGCTCTCTAACCATTCCCCGTGCTTCTCCCCTTACCTCACTGTAGTGATGGGTTATTGCCTTTACGCTTCGTATTGCTTGCCTAAATTGAGATATCTGTGGCTGCTAATGTCTTGCAAGGGTTGTAATGGTTACAAAGCTGAGTTTACTCTTTGTAGGTTGAAATTTCTCTCTGGAGGTGAGCCCTAGTGCTCACTGAGTGCATCGCAGGCACCAGAATTAACAAACATGGCTTGGGATGGCTCTGACAAACCAGTCAGCACATGGGCAACGTTCAGATGTGCTCGGTTGCTCTGACTGTTCTGTGCTGAATCCTTGCAGTGGTGGGGCACAACTTACACTTACTACTCTGCTAAAACCTAAATGACTCGTTGCGAGGAGCAGCAAGTGTCCTGAGCACAGCTGGATGGTTTGTGTGATGTTGCGTGAGTGCCAGCGTTTGCATGAGTCCTTCTTGCAGGTGTTAGGTAGGAATTTGTATAAACCTGGGTGGCTTGAAATGTGAGACTCACAGAGGTCATTGCCATGCTGCTGGCCGGCTCTGAAGTGACCATACTCAGTAAGTAGGACCCGGGGCACTGGGCTGGCCTTGGTGCCGTTCTGAGGGATGGACCTGCAACAGGTCGGCAGGTGTTCTTGTATGCTGTTTGTCTGCTGGGAACATTTCAAAACAGTCAGTGTGTCATCAACATTAGAGGAATACTAAGCTTGCAGTTATACAAAAAGTGTTCTTCTACATATGTTTGAAAGCTTTGCTTGACTTTGCATGGATTGCCTTCTGAACCTTGAGCTGTGACTGTCTTTAACCAAACAAACTTGTACTGAAACTAAAATTCCTTTGCAGGATGCCATTTTCTGCCTCTGTTGGGACCTCCCAGCTATGCCTTGCGCTGGCTGGCTTGGGCCCAAACAGGTGTGCATGCCCATGCCTGCAGCGAGCGTGGCGGTGAGGGGGGTGTTGCTTTTTCCATGCAAATAGGACCCCACATGCTGAACGTCCACATACCCACTTGCATGTGGGGCATGGTTAGGGGCAGAACAGTGGTCTGAGAAATGGCTGCAGACTGATCTGTATCTTGTTAATACTTCATATGAAGGCAAAATTGTTATGGATTGGAATGGGGGAAAAGTGTTTTCTTTTGGCTGAGCGCTTTCTTTCTGTGCTGCTGCTGCTGTGCATGTGCTTGTGTCAGGGAAACAAGCTCTTAACTGACTCTTGGTTTTCTGTTCCCAAAGCTGATCAGTGGTGGTTCTATTGTAAGTGCTGAGGCAGTATGGGATCACGTCACCATGGCCAACCGGGAGTTGGCGTTTAAAGCAGGAGACGTTATCAAGGTGCTGGATGCTTCCAACAAGGACTGGTGGTGGGGTCAGATTGATGACGAAGAAGGATGGTTTCCCGCCAGCTTTGTGAGGGTGAGTGACCTTCTTTTTTTTTCTGCTTCAGCAAATTGCTGCTGTTGCTGCTCGGGTTGGTTGATGAACTGTTCTACTTATTGCATTTGTTGTCATTGGTGCTTATTTCCACTGTGCATGTTTTCTCTGTGAAAAAACGGGAAAGAAAAATGATTTTGAAAGACAATGGGAGTGGGGTAGAGGATTCAGGCTTTGTGCTCTTGGGATGTGGAATGCCTTTGCTGTATCTCTTAACCCGCTGTTGCCTCTCTCCTGAAGCATTTCTTTTTTGGAAAACCAGTTGTGTCATGCTAACTGTAAGTAAAGGATTGGGGTCTACAGGCAGCCAGCACTCAGGAGAGCAACCAGCTCTGTTTATTCTTTTAAGGAGACCAGGAACAATTTGGCTTGTCGTTGCTTTTTTGCTGAAGCAGGTTTTGTTGTACCTAGCTGTCTCCAGCGGCAACCCAGCCTTTCTGAAATGAAAAGGATTCAAGCATTTAATTTATTTTATTTTTTTTTTTTATCTGTACGTCTAAAAAAAGTGAAGGCACAAGGAGATGTCCTTCTTGCTATCATTGCTTCTGCTATGTTATTAGGGCTCTCTGGAGCCTTCCTCGGGGAGTCAAGACATCGGCGTTGACCTCGTGTGCTTCCTTCTCCTCTCATTCTGCCGAGGGTTTGAAAGGCAGAATCAGAGATTTAATTCCTTTAGAAGCTTAGGGTATCTGGCTCAGAAATGAAGATTTCTTTTGCCATGTGAAATTGTCTGAAAGATGACCCTCTGCTTTGAGCCTCCTGGGCAATTTGACAGCTCTGCAGCGGTCAAGGGGAAGACTTCTTTCTGAAACACACAGTGAAGACAATGCTGCATCTTAAAAAGACACCACGTTACCTTTGGTTCTCTGCCTGCCTTACCCCTCTTCTGAATCCTTCCTCTTTTGGGCAATGCTGCATCATCAAGATCCCTATTTAATTATACCACACCATACAGAAAGCAGCCACTAGGATTAGGAAAATGGGATTTAAAAATAATGACCTTGTGCTTCCTAGTGACATACAGTGACTGATTGTGTGCTACTGCGTCCTTCTGATCCCCAGTGCACAATTTTGTTTTCCCCTCTGGTGCTTGTTATGCTGCTCTGATGTCTCTCCTGAGTTTGGCCAGTGCTGAGAGCAAGAGGAACTAAGCTCCCTTAGTGGAAAATGTTAGCACAAATCCCAGAATAAAAAATAGTGTTCAGTGTTTTGTTTAATAGGGCACTGCAAGGCTGACCCTGAACCCAGTGGAAATAACGAGCTTGGTAAATAGATTTGTATGAGGTGCGATCAAGACAATAATCTCATTGGGGGAAATATTCTCACCGGTGTCACAAGCACATCTCATCTGTGTTGCTAGCTGGGAAGGCTGCCTTAGACAAATCTGTCTCATTATTTTTGCTTGATTCAGAGGCTGAAGTATTCTGGGCCAGTTTAATTTCTCAGTGCATTTACCAGTGATGTTTTGTTTGTGAGTCAGGGGAAAAGATTTAATACCCATTTTTGTGTAATGTTGTAAGCGTAGTGCTCATGCTAGATTTAATAACAGCCTTGTTTTGCACTGCACTCTTTTCAAAAAAAACAACTGGAGGAACAACTTAACAAAACAAACCCATTTACTCTGAGTCCCAAGCCTGTGGATCATCTGGCCTGGCTGAACTTTACATCTCTCCCCACGCTTTTCAGACACTGGGAGACTGTTTTTAGAAGTTGGTAAAAACAAAGGAGAGGAGTACATCAATCTGAGACTGTGAAACACAGAACAGAACGCCTGAAAAACAGCCTGGGATGAACCCTGGGACTTAGCTAGGATCATGATGGCCTTTCCAGGCAAATTTCTTGCCCATTTTCTCACTCCAATGAAATCAACCCTTCGACTCTGCAAGAAGTGGATCAGCTTCCCAGTTGTGAGCCGCTCGCTCAGCACAGCCTGAGATCAGACACCTGCCCTGCAACCAAACCCCGTGCCCTCAAAGTTGGGAGCTGTGTTGGTTTGCTGGCATGAATGATAATTAACATTTCAAAAAAAATACACAGATAGAGTTCTGTCACAGTTTGTCCACAGCTCTGTGAAGGAAGGCTGGAGGGGGAAATTCACCACATGGCTTTCCAAACCTGAGCTGTCTTCTCCCTGCAGTGCTTGTTAGGTTGCAGCCACAAGGCAGCCCTCTTGCTGGCTGTCCTGCACTGAGCAAGCAGATGCCATTTGGGCTGCCATGTTCTGCTCTCCTGCTGGCAGAGGTCGCTTTCTTGCTTCTTCATTTCTATTCTTGCAGATTCCTTTTTCTCCCCTCCCACTTTACTTGCAGAGAGAGAGTAGCTTGGACCAGATGCCTGGAAAGCCATTGGGGCTTTGGATAGGCAACTAGAACCTCTCTTCTCTTTGCAGGATCATTGCAGTTTGTGCTCCTTTAGGGTCCTGTTAAGGACCACTTAACCCAAAACATTTACATTTTGCTTTCATCACCTTTTTTCTTCTTGTGTATTTCTTACTGAACTGGTCACACTTTCATGATGAGGAAGCTGGACCTTTTTTTTGTTATACTTTGAGTTTTGCTTTTTTGACGTGGTACCAGAAAGCTGCCTGATTTAGGCTGGATGGCTCTAGTTTTACACGCATAAGAAAAAAAATATATATTTTTTCTATATTCCATTTATTGAATTAGGGGAGGAAAAGGGAACAACATGTGGCATAGCAGAGGATCTAAAGCAGTTAGAGTAAGGGGTGACAGGACAGACCAAATGGGTGTAAAACCAAACAGGGTTAATTTCAGTATGTTTTGGACTGCAGGTCTCCCTTAGATGCTAACTGAGGGTGCACCTCTGTTAGCATCACTGCAAAGTCAGATTTCTCTTGAAGTTGTTTGGATCTTTTCTGCATGCAAACCTGGGCTGGAAAACATGGTTTACAGTGAAACGTCTGACGCTTCTTGCTTTGCAGCCAGATCACATGAAAAGCTTTGGCAGAGGATTTGGCACTCACAGAACCTCATAGCAGGAAAAATTCCCATTCGTAAGTGCAGAGAAAAACAGCAACCTGCCGATTACCTTGGCCTCTTGTACATGCCTGCTTTGGAGGCAGGGGGTTGTAAACAAGTACTGCATTTGAGGAATGCAGGGGAATTGCTTCTGTGCAGAAGGCCTGCAGAGTTATCCTCTTAATAGTTAGAGAGTTGGCTAGAAGGAAGGAGGATAGCATAAAGCCAAAAAGCTTTGGGAGCGCAGGAATTTTAAAGGGTAAACTGGATGATAAAGCTTTTCAGGGAAGAGAAAAATCAAAGCTTAGGAGAAGGTATGGAATTTAGTAAGCGATAGTGGATGGTTTCTTACATTCAGGGAGAAAGTTAAGAAAACCTTACATGATGAGAGAGGCGCATGAGCTCTCCAGAACTAGCTTCAAGACCAAAGAAGGAGCTGGGTTTTGGGCAGAACTGCCTTGTATTTTAGTGTACATTACCAGGTGGGCACTCTGGATGGCACGGGGCACAAGTTAGTCCAGTGATTTGCTGGTAGTATTTCTCAATGTCCTGTCCTCTGTAAGGATCTGAGAACGGGGGAGGTACACCAAGAAAAATAGAGGATTTTTAAACAGGATTCTGTAGTGGCCATTTCATTTGTTTCTCTTCTCTCCCTTATGAACGGTATTGTCTTGGTCTGGCTTTTCATAATGTGGTGCAAATGAATTTTTGCATGCCAGCACATCCAGCATCCAAATGTGAGCTTAAAAAAAATAAGCTTAGTATTTGTAGGCAGGGATTTACAGCACAATAATACTTGAGTACTGCACATGGATCTATGAGCTGCCATACCTCAGGGTCTCCTTCATAAAACAGAATCTCAAAACAAGGCTTTGATTACAGAACCCAGCACTGTACTCCAAAATGGCTGGGGCACAACCAGCTAGATGGCATCCTTCTTGGGCTCTTATGCATTTCCACTGGAAATAAAATGTAAAATCAAACCATTGCTGATGCTTATTGCTGTGAAGTCTTTCCCTAGAGATAGGCACAGCAAAATACATACAGCCTGGACAGAGAAAGGGATTGCCTTTGTTGGATACCTAGAGGCAGGCTGAGTTGCTGGAATGTGCTTGCTTGCACTTCAGCAACTCTTCCCCCTATTTGCCAAGCTAACCTCAAGAGCACATAGGGTTGGGGAGGTTCTGCTGCAATGTCTTGTAGCAAACAGTGACTGCTCGATGTTCTGGGAACTGAAGGGTAATGATCCTGCTGTGGTGTTCACATTCCCCCTGGTCAGTGCCCCTTCCAGGGCAGAACACACAGGGATGGATCAGTGAAGCAGTGCTCCTTCCTATCATTCATCTTTGCTTAGAACTCCAGGTGTTCTAATTTTAGGTTGGTTTTCCTGCTGAAAAGCTGGAAAACTTTACTTTTGGCTGATAGATGAGAAGTGCTAGATCAATTGGTGGAAACTTTTAAGGCACTTTTTAGGAGACTGCACCCAAGTCTTCTCGTAGTACTTAGCACCACCTGCCGTGGCATCAAGGAGAGATGGGAGAGATGGGACGAGGGAGAAGAGGATGGCACTGAATGGCCTTTACCTGTTGGACAAATAAAACGTTGTGTGCTGCAGTGTCTGCTGCAGCATCAGTGCCTTTTAAAGGAGATTTTATTCTCCTGTGACAAATCCAGCACAAAAATAGCTTCTGGTGGAGGTACCGCACACAGCGTGAGCAGTACTCCACAGTGACAGGATGCACTGCAGACAAATTGTGGGGCTTTTTAAAGTCAAGCAGCATTTTAGCATCCAAACACTGCCTGTGCTAATTGCAACTGTCATTAACGTGACAGGGAATGCCACTCAGCTCAGCATCTGTCAGATCCCCAGAGGTTCAAATGCAGGCGTTTGGGCCCTTCCTCCTACAAGCTGGTTTCTGGGTGCAAATGCACTGTTTTGAGGCCGTTCTTTCAATTGGACGCAGATCTTCACAGCCCCTTCCCTGTTCTCTGCCAAGCTAGTGTGAAGGAAGACCTCTGCTGGGTGCAGTGGTGGCTTTCTTGCAAGCTGGGCTGTTGCAAGGAACTGCCAGAGCTCCTCCATGCACTTTAGGATTTTAGGAAGTGAGGAGAGCTGAAATGCAGTATGTGAGGGTAAAGTATAGCACACCTGGTGCATTGTGTGTCCAAGTAACATTTGCTGCCTGGTGGAGCTTTAGCACATGGGAACTGGCTCAGAAAACAGGGTGGAAACACAAGGCATCTTCCTTGGAGGTTTTTTTTCACAGAGTCTGAAGGTGTTCCTATGGAGCCCTTGTTTTCTCCTTTTCCAGCAATGAGTGAAAGGTATTTCTTACCTTGGGTAAAGGGAGCTGCTGAGGCTAGCAATTAAGAGTTTGGGGAGGAAGAGCTGGAAGAGGATTTGCTGGGGCTGCCAGGAGGGCGGGAACATCCCAGCACCTGCATCTGCCAGGCCCTCACCTCTTTGGCAGGCAGGGGAGGGACAGACATCAGCCATGGGGCTCAGAGAGCCCAGAGTAACCTGCTCATTCCCTGGCCGTGGTGCCCAGGTGCTGCAGTGACATTGTGAGACCAATGTTGACTCTTGTACCTATGCAAAGCTCTGCACTGGTACTTGTTATAAAAGCCACTGGTGAGCAGAATGGCAGCAGCTCTCCGGAAGGATCTGCCTGCATTAATCTGCCACACTCCCTAATTGTGAGCTAGGATTTTGGATGGGACATTATCTGCTAGTTTTGTCCTTGTGACTCTCCAGTGGAAGGAGATGAATAATCTTGATGGCTGGTAAAATGTTTGTTTTATCATGCTTTCTGATTATGATGAGACTATCAGCCCATAGTGCCCATTCAAGTAACGTGTCCCTGTGTACAGTGTGTGCTTTCAGCTGTCTAAATATATAATAATTACAGGTCATATTATGTTGGAATGGTGCTGTTTGGTGATTTTATGCACCATTTAGGTACAGCTGCAAATTGATAAATCACATTTCTACAGGTTTTTTATAAATCACATATAATATTAACTAGTGCAATGAAGTTATTAACTCTCCCTGGCTCCTGGAACTGCATCCTTAGGCAAAAGGACTTTTCTTGACTATTTTATCCGCTTCTGCCAATTACTACTGGTCATGGCTTCCTAATCAGGGTTGAGTTTCCAAATGGGACAACTGTGAGCCTTGTGATAAGCCTGTTCTTCTACATGTGTGGAGTGGCCTTTCCAAGTGAAATATCACTTAGAATTAGTGTTACGCAACTTGCTTTTTTTTATGCACTTTTTGTTGGTTCCTTTTAATTAATTCCTAATTCAGAAGTTTGAAATGGTTCTAATGGCAGCATTCCTTTCTTTCTTTTTCTTTTGCTATGTTGGACCTTTTCAGTGGCACGAGGGAGGCTGTTGTTCACTGCATTATTTCAGAGCCTGTGCTTTTTTGCATTGCAGAGGTGTTAAAAAGGCGCTGAAGGCTAATTTGTTATTGTAGGGTTGTTGGTGATTTGAAGAACAGCAGTTACTTTTTGCTTTTTTTTCTCCTAAAAGATAGATAGTGTTGGGTGCAGTGATTAAAGCTGATAATACTTCTGCTCCAAGCCACAGCCCCTAATTGCTGAGGACAGGGCAGGAGCCCAGAGAGACTTCTTGAAATCCACGTGAGAGGTGCCAGGTTGAATTCCCATCTCCTCCTGTGGAAAGCCCTCCAGGAGCTCAGCAGGGGTGGCAGCCACCCAGCTGGAGTGGGAGGACTGGGCAGGTGAGGTGAGGGAGGAAAACAGAGGTCTGAAGTTTCTTTTGTAAAACAGACATAATTTTAAGGGAGGGAGGTAAATCTGTGCACTGCTGATCAGTGCACACTGGAAAATATCTAAGGAAGGGGTGGGACGTTCTTTCACTAATGGTATCTCAGCCATTACTCCAACAGTGGGGTGCTGAGCTTTTTGGGCAGGAAAGCGTTGTTGGGAGAGTTGCACGTGGCTAGAACACACTGAACAGGGCTCCCTTGCCCACAGGTGACTATGGAACTGCACTAAAATAGGAACCTTAGCAGCATTGTCTAGATCAGCTAAAGATGACATTCAGTAAGGTGCTGGGAGGGAATAGTGTCACCCCCAGTTTGCCTCTCGTACCTGGCTGTTGCCTGCAGTGCAGCAGCATCAAGGTTCAAGCGAGGACAGAGAAGCAGAGAGGATCTGCCCTCTGGAGATGGTGAACACAACACTCAGAGTGTGACTTCCCCTTGCCCAAGCATAGCCCAGCTATTGCTTAGCACAAGCGCTAGAGGATTTGAGAGCTGTACAAGCCCCAGAGCTGAAGCAATGCTATGTAAGACCAAGCACCCAGCTAGCCACTTGTTGCTTGTGGATGAGAACAAAAAGCATGGCAAGCCTGCAGTGATGCATTTAAGGCCATAATTCAAAGCTTTTCTATGTTCCTCCTTCAACATAAAGCCTGCAAACCTCAAAAATACTCATGAAATGTATCATTGGTATAGGAGCTTATCCCCTAGTATAGACGGGAGAAGCCTAGACCAGTTGAAGGGGTTGGCCCAAGTTCAGCAGCAGAGCTGGGAATGTTTCTCTTCATCCCTGAGTGATGCTCTGAACTTTAGATGAAAACTAAAACTTTACCCTGAAAAAGTGGTAAGTGTTTGAATGCAGAGAATGCAGAGATGTGAGAGATACAAAGCTGGAATGTTTGAGAGCACAGGGGGAAGTCTTTCTCTCTTGCCAGTAAAGTTGTTGCATTTGTTTTAATCTAAAGCAGGAGTCTGCTAGATTACAACTGTAATTTTTTTCCATTTGGAAACATAAATTAGCTGGAAAGGGAAAAAAAATTCATTAAGGAAGAAAGCGGGACTCCTGAGTTTTGTGATGTAGAAGCTGGGAATGCTGCTACAGTACACAAGAGGTGTGCCAAATTCTGAGGCTTTCAGAAATCATAAACATTTACAAGCTTGCTGTTTGCATTAGAGAATCAAAGCCTTTAGGATTCACGCTTTCAAGCTTTTTTCTGCTTACTATTATGACAATTTTTTTTTTTAATGAAAATGAAGTTTTTTTCATGGTTGCCTGGCTCCAGGAAGTAGAGCTGTAAAACTATGCTTGGTTGCCAAACAAGCAGGAATGTCTTGAGGCTTGGCAACAAGCTGTTCTGGTTGGGCTTGGGAGAGCTGCAGATACCTTTTCATAGCAGCAGGAAGAAATATTCATCTTCAGCTGAAAGTAGTCGAGGGTTTAATTTCTACGTTAGTTCTTGATTTTCTTAGAATCATAGAGTCATAGAATCATTTGAGTTGGAAGGGAGCCTTAAAGGCCATCATTGCAACCCCCCTGCAATGAGCAGGGACACCTACAGTTCAGAGCCCCATGCAGTCTGACCTTCAGTGTCACCAGGGATGGGGCACCACCACCTCTCTGGGCAACCTGTGCCTGTGCCTCACCAGCCTCATTGTAAAAAACTTCTTTGCTATGTCCAATCTAAATCTCCCCTCTTTTAGTCTGAAACCACTTCTCCTTATCCTGTCACAAGAGACCTTGCTAAAGAGTATGTCCCCTCCTTTCTTGCAGTTCTACTTTACATTCTGACAGGCCACGCTCAGGTTTCCCAGAGCCTTCCCTTGTCCAGGCTGCACAGCTCCAGCTCAGACAGCCTGTCCTCGTGGTTCCATCCCTTGGATACACTTTAATATACATATGGTCTAGAATACCAATAAATCTGCCCTGAGGATACCTGCTGATGATTGTCCTTTACATCAAACTCACACCTCCCAAAATGGGTGTACAGTATAAATCAGTTGCTTTTGGTAGCTTTGGAAGTTGACGTTGGCTGTGGTGACTCAGAAGCATGTTCCAGTCCATCTTTGTAGAAGGTGCCATGGTGGAGAGCCCCATTGCTTGGGAAGGTCCTGGGGAAGGCGGGCATTGCCCCCCAGCAGTGCACTCGCTGCTGAGCCTTCCGGCAGCAGAGGAGCTGCTTGCTCTCAGATCTGCCCTGCTGCAGCCATGGCCATGTTGCTGGGTGCTGCTGCACCCGGTGTCCTGACACGGCCCTCCCCTGGGCCTCGGGGCGAGGAAACGAGAGCTGACAGCCACACTCACCGCACTTCACTTCTGCTCTGTCACACAGGGCATCAAATTGACTCTTGGCTGTGCTGTCCTGGGGAAAGGTACAAAGCCTTCGTGCTTTGGGAACAGCAGCGGGGAGCAGTGCTGAGGTGTGACTGGCAGGAAGGTTGTGTCACCTGGCTTTCCCTCCCAGAAAGTGCTCCCAGATGCTCAGCAGAGGTGTTGTGCCCAATGGATCCTGCAGAGAGAGCATCCCATCGCTTACATGGCATCACAGCTCCATGCACCTTTGTGTAAAGTCCCCGAGAGCTCCCAGCCATGGCACGGATGTGAACAGGGTGAAAAGTCAGGCTTTTTATGGCGCTCTTTTTTTTTTTTTAGACCCAAGTTTGCAGCATCGTGAACATTCTGCCAGAGAAGAGATGTTCTTTCTTCCAACACTTGGGCTTCTTGGCCTGTGCGACTCATCGTAGGAAGGCAGAATGTGGGAGCTGTAATAAGAGATGTGGTTTAGCAAAACATAATAATTGGATAGGAAAACAGGGAAGGAGTGTGGGAAGCTTTTGGTGTTTTCACTGTGCTAATCTGCAGGAACTCGGCCTCTTACAATCAAGACATTTAAAATAGAAGTTAGGCTGAATAATGGGAAATTACTGAAAACTACTAACAGAAAAAAGAAGAATAAAAGATGAGGCTAGCTACACAGCTTGTTTCCCTTATGTCTCTGTGTGGACAGTTTCATGGTATTCTTTCATTTCAAGGTCTCCAGTATGTTCAGCTTAAAATGCTGAGAAGTTGCTTAATTTATGTAACATCTGAGATGATATTTGTAAGACAGCACTGCTTCTGTGTTTTAACCTTCATGTAATGTTCATTTACGAACCACATCGAGTCCAATTTGAATTGTTAAGGGTTTTTTTTAAGCAGATTTTGTTTTGGGTAACAGGTAACAAAAGGAGGTACTTGGTCCATACGTTGTGCTCAAAGACAGGTGTGGAGTCAGCCGTAGCTTTACGTGTGCAAGTTCAATGCATGCTTTTATTTGATGATGGAAATGGAGTATGCTAAAGGTGCAGAGATCCTTTATCATTGCTATCAGCAATTCCTTGCAGTCTGAAATGTCCAGTGCCACATGGCAGGAAATTTGTTGTCAAGGAATGGCCCCGTCTCATCCCAGCACAGTTTAGGGATTGTAACCTCAGGATGCTGAGAAAGGGCTTTTGCCTGAATGAGAATGGCTCATGTGAAATGATGGGGGAAAGCTGCTGTGAAATGAAAATCAATGCTCATGCACAAATGCTGGCCTGGGAAGGCTGAGGAAACCTGAGAGCTGTAACCCCGATTAGCTTGAGCGGATGGTCAGATCCGCTCAGATTCCTGAAGGTATCTCGACCTTTGACAGCAGACATCTGTGAGGGTTTCCTCCCTCCTGACAGAGGTTTCCTCCTGTCACAGCAGCCCCCAGCTGATGAGGGCTGGGGAAAGCAGTGCTTTATGCTGCTAAATTCTGCAGGTTGCTCTGTTGTACAAATGAACACGCTGTAGTTCAGAGCGCTTGGCAGCATCCGGCAGTCTGGTTGCCTTCATATATGATTCTATTCTTGGAATCAAAACTATCAAAACCTACAGCCCCTTTGCTTACAAGAGGAACCAAGTGGAGTGCAGGGAACCACGTGGGGGTGCGGTTATGCTGTTGTAGAAGTGGGCTCTCTGGGCTGCCGTGGATGCAGTGCTGGCATCACCATTGCTGTAAAGAGCGACTCGCTCCAGTATCACCCAGTGCAGTGCAGACCACAGCCCATGCTTCATTCACTGGCCTCCTGATGCGCTTGCAAATGACCTTGCCGTTCTCCCCTCTTCTCGCAGCTATGGGTGAACCAAGAAGATGGAGTGGAGGAGGGAACCAGCGAAGTGCAGAATGGCCACTTGGATCCAAGCGCCGACTGCCTCTGTCTTGGCAGAACCGTCCAGAACCGAGATCAGATGAGAGCCAATGTCATCAATGAGATCATGAGCACGGAGCGTCACTACATCAAGCACCTCAAGGACATTTGCGAGGTACGTGGGGCTGTGCCATGGGGGATGCAGCAGCACACATGGTGGGCTGTGGAGAGCTGAGGGCCGAGTTTGGCCTTGAGAAATGCAGGAAGATGTTGCAGTGTGCTTATGAGTAGTGTGTGTAATAGAGGAGCAGCATCTGTCAATAGGTATTGATACTTCTGAGTGTTTTCTGCTGGATCCGCTAATTAGCTTTGGTTTGTATTAACCAAAACAACAATTTTCTGATCTTCTTTCTGTACCTTTCTGACTAAAAAATGAAGAGGTTGAGATCGTTCAAACATTTCTCTTTATTAAAGCCCATTACCATATACTTTTGAACTGTTGACCAAGGAAATTAGTTTGTAATTAAATCTATCAGTTAACCATTTCATCTGTTTTTCACATTGGGTTCACAACTTCCCCTTGCTCAGAATGGCTTCTCTTACAGCGGTATTGAGAGCAAAACGTTTTCAGTATGGGAAATGAAGTATGTGACATTTACATAGCGTAAGGGAAACTGCAAGCAAGTGAACACTGATGACTGCACCCTCACATCCTCAGCGTGGTTCTTCATTATGCACAGTTAACTCCCACAACTCCTTAGTGACCTGCATGCGAAGTGTAATGCATGTGGTGCTGGATGTTTGGGAAGGAGAATGCACAGGCATGCCTCAGTGTGCTGCAGGACAGCCTGAGAACTGTCTCAGAGAGAGGGAGAACTGTGTTTGCACAAAAATCACAGTCTGGGGCTTTCTGCTCATCCCTCTCAAGGTTTAAGATTCCATGAGCCTGTGTCCAATTCTTCCAGAGTCAGTGTGATGAAGCCCTTTGCAAATTCTACTTAGATGTCTTCCTCCTCCCTTCATACTTGCCACTTTTCTTTTGACAAAGGCAACGGCAGAGCGGCCAACCAAAAAAGCAACTGTGATGCTTTTCGAATATGGAAGAGTCTTGGGATTTCAATTTGGAAACAAATGAGCTTAATTTCAGTGTGCTATTTCAGTCAGAAGGCTTTGCATTAAAGAAGGGAAAAGCTGCAGGAACTTTTTTGCATCGTGCTTCTTTTCCTACATTTGCACTTTTCTATTGAAAAACTGAATAAATCTGAACTTGTGTTTCCTGGCCATGTCACCATGCTTTTGCCAAATAAGATTTTCAGGAGGGGCAGATAGATGCAGTTTTTGTGACAGCTGTGGAGTAACACTGATTTGCAGCACGTAACAACATGCACAATGTGTGAAAAAGATATGTGATACAAAATGGTGTTGAGGGATAAATCTGACTGCCAGGTAGAGCACCAGGAAGTGACTCAGCTGTCTCGCTTAGAAAATGAGGACTGAAGTGGGCATTCTTGTCTGCAGAGTGATGGGCTGTCCTTTGCTCAATGCAATCAGAGCCATCAGTTTGCCTGGAGAAGGCTTGGAACCAGCACAGCCATGGCAGGCATTTTGGCACAGCATGACACGAGTGTTCCTGTTTGGAGTGGGTTGGAGATGCTGTGAGCTCCTCCAAATGGGTTTGTACAGAGGTGATGTTTTACCAGAGAATACCGGGTGTTTTTCCAGGAGATACCAGACACCTGCTGATGAGATGCAGAAGTGCTGGTAGCAGTGGCAAGCTCCCTTTCTCCTCTGCTCTTCTATTTGAAGGTGCCAGGACAAATGGGAGCAATATGACATACTGGTGGAATGCAGAACAGTGCTGGCTGGGTGGCAAGGGTTGAGCCTGATTGAGCTCAGCCATGTAGTCATACTCCCATTGCTGAATTACAATAAGAAGTCCTAAGGCCATTGAGACACCTTAAGATATGAGGTTGCTGTCAGAGGATTGTAGCCCCTGTGAGGTGATTAGCAACCCTCCAATTGCTCTTTTCTGCTGTAGGATGTGTTCCAGAACCTGCTACTCTGTTATTATAGACCATGTTATTATTCATAATACCCATGGCACCAGCCCTGCTAAATCAGGAGCTCACAAGCTAGCCAGCACCAGAATGAAAATTACCTGTGCTTCAGAAAGCAGCTGGCTTGGAGGGGAATCCCCCTCTCAGCAAACCACGAAGCACTGAGAATTGCTGCTGCTGTGCCCTTGCTCAGTGTGAAGGTCTGGTTGCTGCTGAAACAATTTTTGAAGATTTTTATGAGGGGCAAAATGCTGAGCTTTCTCTGGGCTGCATTGTCTGGTGCAGATGGATTGTTATTCTTTAATATCACCAAGGGGAAAAGAAGAAAAAAGAATCCAGCCTTCGGGAAATATCCAGCAATAGGAATTTGAGGCTTGGCAGTTAAAGCTTAGAAAAATAATCAGCTACTGAAAACTAAGCTTTTATAATGGGTAGCAGCAGCTAGCTGCTGCACTGGGGCTCTGAGCCTGGGAAGGCACGGGGTACATCCCTGCTGGGGGTGACACCAACAGAGCAGCCGAGGTATTGGGACAGCAGGCAGCTCGAGGGGAACAGTGAGCACCAAGGGACAGGAGGGGGGAAAACACCAGCCAACTTCCACTGCTGCATTTTTGCTCTCTCCCAAGTCATATCACTCTGAATTCATTTTTTAATAATGCTGTCTGGATCCCATCTAAGATTTGCTTTGGTGCCAGGACAGCTCTGAGTGCTGAATGGCAGTGCATCTCAGCACGTGGAGTCGAGTCTGTTGTGCAGAGCTGATGGGAGAAGCTTTTGCATGGTCCAGGTGGCATTAGGCTGATTCATTCTCAGAGAAGTAGAACGACTGCTTTTCTGTGCTGCCTCGGACATGAGCAGCTTAAAACCCTCCTGGCTGTGCTGTAGTGCACCTCTAGAGGACCACATCTGGGGGACTGCTGGCACTTCTGTATGGCTGGCCAGTTTCTCATCTGTGGCTAGCAGAGTGGAGGGTGGTTCTGTAGAAAGTTGTATAGATTAATTAGGACATACATACATACATACATGTATTCCCCAGTATGTGACTTGCAGCTGCGTTTTGCTGCTTGCTTGTGCACACCTTGTTTTTCTCCTTTGTATCTGGCTCCTTCTGTGTCCTTCTGAGGAACCAGCTTGTGTTCCTGATGGATTTTGTTGTACATTGTCGGTGGTTCCTGGGCAATCCATGGTGCCAATGGGAAGGAGTGCAGCCAGAGTGGTGCACGGTCTGTGCCTGATGTGCAGTACTTCTGTTGCCTACTGCTTCAGAGTCCTGACGGCCTGGGAGCAGGCACAGCTCTAGTGTGCCTTTTTCATTCAAACAGCCTCTGCTTTCTTCTTGGGTTACTCTTGGGTTTGCATGTACGGGCGTGATGCTCACCTGGATGTGTGAGCACTGCGCTAGTGAGTAGTATTCTGATAGTTCAGATAGTGCTTGTCCAAAGTGAGGGCAGTCTGCAGGACATTGTCTCCCCATTGGCTCAGAGCTGGAGGAAAAGCAGAATATTACCATAGCTGCCTTTGAACTCACAGCCTGCAGCAGCTGTCATCTCCTCCTCATTCTTGCTGCAAGTGCTCCCCTCGCCCTCAGCAGGATAGGAAGGACAGATGGATTGTCCACCTCTCTTGACTGTCTCTAAACTCACTTCGGGGTGAAGAAAACTTAGCACTTAACCTCCTGCAAATACTTTCTAACTTTGGCCCATACCTCAGGGACTACATGGAAATGTACTTTAAAGGGAGACAGTTTGACAGCTATTTTTAGGTATTCATTGAGCAAAACACACTCCAACATCTGCTCATCAGTCAGCTATCCCTTTTCTGAGCAAACCTGATGGAATGAAGGAAGGATTTCCAGAAGGAAGATGACATTGTTCTATGTAACAAAAGTAAATTTACTGGAAAAAATACGCAGCATCCTTCGTGGTGCATGCTGCATGTTATATCTGAAGGTCTTCAGCCTTCCCTTTGCTGGAAACCAAACATCACATGCACAGGCTGGGTAGAGGATAAGGTTGGGAGCTGCATGCATGCAGCTGCTCTCCCCACGGTTTTATAGGTGCCTGTGCAGAAATGTGCTGCTTCAGCTTCTCTGGAGCGCATGACTTGGGCAAAGAGATGGACCAGCAGCAAGAGGAGAGGGGATTTTCAAGACAGAAGCTGCAGCCAATAGCAACCCCAGGGCTGAAAGATGTTCATATAAATAATCTGTGGACTAATTTCACAGAGCAGCGTGTGCATGAGGGGAGCCTGGCTTGCAGGCAGCCCACGGCGTGCAGCAGGGCAAAGGTGCTGACACAAATGCCTTGCAGCAGCTGTTCAGCACTGCTAGCACTGCAGCCAGGGCCAAAAGGAAGACTCTAGCTTTGTAGGCAGGTGCATGCATTATTGTTGTTTTTTGTAGCTGTTCTGAGATAAGCAGGTAAACACGAAAAGGAGCACGGAAAATATTCTGCATTATTCTTTGATAGTTTGAAATGTCATTTGCCGTTCAGCTGTCCTGCAGCATGGGAACCAGCATGCTCTCATTCCTCCTGGCCTTGAAAAATGAGACAGGGAAACCCAGGGAAATGAGTCATCAAGGAGCTGCTAGAAGAAGAGAGACCTAGATTTAGTAAATGGGGAAGGTATTCCATAACCCAAACTTCCTGGCTGTAAAAGCAGGCATGTTCAGGGTAACGGCATCTTTCTAGCTGAGCTGGACATTGCAGAGGCTGGTTCTTCGCCAGCTCGGCCGAAGTTGCATTTATCATTCTGCAGTTTGAAGTTCTCCCTCCCAGAACCACATGGTGAGGCTGAAGGACACTTTATTATAGCGTTCCAGTAGCTTGCATTATGGACCAGCAGCTGCGTGTCACCAGCTGGCACTTCGTCTGTGTGACTAAGCATCTAGAGCTCCCAAATATAGCCAACCAACTGGAGCTGTTGGCATTTTTTTCCCCTTCATTTTTTTTCTCTCCCTGTATAATAAACATAGGGAAAGTCATCACACAATGACCCCTGTATTATTTTCTTTTCAACCAAGAGGCCACAATCTCAAAAAGGCCAGCATAGCATTTGCTATTTGGCCTAGCAAGGTTTCTAGTCTAAATCATGCAGACAGGCAAAGTGCAGGGGGGTGAAGTGATTTGCTCAATGTCACATGGATCAGTTCAGGGTCAGAAATTCAGCCCAGGCATCCCAAGCCTCTGTGTGTCACTGCATCCCCTGGACCACATATGCTTCAGGCAAGCATGTTTGAAGTCATCATGATTCAGCTGAAACCAGGATGGCAAGTTCGTAGGCAAGGCAGGCTCAGCAAAGCAGGGAGGCAGGCAGAGCTCAGTGTGTTACACTTTTTGATAGAATATTGATCCACTCTATCTTTTTAGATTGGGAAGTCTTCAGAGCAATGTATGATGCCCAGCTAAAGTTGGGCTCAGCACCACTGAGCACCATGGACAAATGAAGACTAAGTAATAAGGAGCATTTTGTTCTGGCACTGGACCAGGATGCAGGAGATCTGAACTGCTGCCAGCTCTGCTGCAGATTCCCTGTTATTTTGGAGAATTTCCTTAAACTCTGCATCCCTGTTGTTCCTTTCTCCTTCTCCATTTATCTTGCACAGTTGTAGACTCAGTGGGAGAGTCTGATGTTTGTACAGTCCAGGACACAAAGCAAGAAAAGCAATAAAAAGTGACAGCTGAGAAAACAGGGCAGAATTTCTGCCTGTTTTGTGCTGTATGGAATAACATATTTGGGATAATCTCTTGAAGGATAAAAGAAACAAAAATTAAAATGACGCTGCTTTCCTCTAGATGGCATTGAGCAGTGCCTCGTGCTGCTCGGGCTGGGGCCAGCAGGAACGCCCACCCCAGCTCCTGCATTGCCTCGGTGCTGTGTGGTGCTCACAGCACTGCAGCCCTCCTACTTTTGTCTCAGAGAGGGGAACAACGTGGGGATGTGTTGCTTGCCAAGTGAGGGAAGGTCATTTGTCTTCAGCATTTTGCTTGGTCCTGAAGTTCCTCTGGGTGGATACACTGTCCATAGCCTCCTCCCAGAGCAAGGGCATGCTACCACACGTTGACAGAGTATTTCTCAGCACGACTGACAGCTTCCTTGTCCTGATTACTGTGGCCAGAAAGATAAATCAGAGTAGACAGGGGGCTGAGAGCCCCTCATGGCTTTCTGCGTACTGCCACGTGCTGCTGAAGAGGATGTGAGAACGGCAATGTTTGTAGGAGCTGCCTGTGATAGTGGATATTGCAAGGCAGTGGGTTTTGAAGGGATGGGTAACACACCTCTTTGGAGCCATCAGCTCCATTTACCATTCTCTGCAACACAGTGGGGACAGAGCAGTTTTAGGCTGTGCTGGCTGAGATCTCCGGGGAACTTTCCGTTTGGAAAAGTGATTTATACTAAATGCTGAAGGATGTTGAGGCAGAAGCCAGCACTGCTTCTCCTCTGTGCTTTCCACACCATGCCAGCATCCTCTGACGCAGGCTGGGAAGCCTGGTACACACTGGCATGTCCTGAGCAAGGACGGTGCTGAGGTCTGCTCTGGGTTGCGGTGAGAACCATGGCTGCAAGTGCCAAATGTTGCAAATGAGATGTTGTATGTCAGAAAATGGCTTACGGCATTTCCAGGCGTGTTTTGCCTATTGTGTGTTTAAATGTAGAGAGGAATTGATAGAGAATCAAGAAAAATCTGGAAACAGCCTCTGTGGTTGGATTATTTTATGGATTGCTCTGTCCTACTTCTTACAGGGTTACTTGAAGCAGTGCCGGAAGAGAAGGGATATGTTCAGTGATGAACAGCTGAAGATCATCTTTGGGAACATTGAAGATATCTACAGATTTCAGATGGGTTTTGTCCGGGACTTGGAGAAACAGTACAACAACGAGGATCCCCATCTCAGTGAGATCGGACCATGTTTCCTTGAACACGTAAGTTCATTTGATAATTTTATTTGAGGAGCTGGGGTTATTTTTCGGGGGTGTAGAAAAAGTCAGAAGGCAGGAACCACACAGCATCTAACTGCCATCCATCAGTTTTCTTCTGCTCTAGTTATAGTAGTGATACACCACAGGCTACTCCATAGCTACTGTATCCACTTTGTGAGGTACAGATGCAGGGAGGGCTCCAAGAGAAGCACATAGTTGGACAACCCCCCCACTGCATTTGAATCAGCATACTTCCATATCCACTCTCATATTAAGTAGGCGCAGTGTCCCTCACATCATCTTCATCCTTTTTTTCTGTTCACAATATGACTTAAACCCTTCACAAGCCATCCCAATCGGATCAGGGATGACCAGGCGGTTGGAATAGGTAAGAAAGACCAGAGGAGTAACAGGAAGCCTTAGTTGTGCATTACATTGAAAAGTAGAGGAGTACAAATGGCCAGGATGCTCATTCATGGCACTGAGATGCATTTACAAGGGCTGAAAAAACCTGTGAAGCTTCAGTGTGTTCCTCAGCAGGATGGCTGGGCCAGGGGCGAGGTGGCAGCTCACGCTAAGTGTGCACCAGAGGATATTTTAGCTGACGTTGCAGTCCCGGAGATTTGGCCCTGCCCGTCATGCTGTTATATAAGCCACGTGCTGCAGGAGCTGTTAGGTTGGCCAGTGCTGTATAATGTCAGGAAATGTCAAGGAAATTACAGTGCTGCAGCTTTAGGCTTTTTTTTAGAGAGACTGAAAAGCTGTATCAGAGCGTACACATGAGGTGCTGCGACCCAGGGCTGTACTGTGTTATTTACATCAGGTCTGGAGTAGTGACTGTTCACGTATTAGGGACATTTCCAATAGGAATTCATGAAACTTCAGCAGGGCGTCCCTAAAAAGACTTCTGGTATCTCTTAAGCATCACTGCACTTCCAATTAAAAGGCAAGTTTATTTTTGAGAAATTGCATTACAACAGTAACGTTGCTCACTTTTATCAGAGCCTGCAATCTCTGCTGTTCGCTTCCACAGCAGCAGCACGTTGCACCCTTGTGCAAAAAAGATGGGAGAAATCTTGGTGAGAATCAGTAGCTAAAACTTCATGTCCTAAGGCTGTGCTGTCAATTCATTTATACTAACAGTAGTAAAAGCTACTGCCGCTATTCAGAGCGATATCTGACACTTCTTGTCTTCATTTCCAAGGAGGCTGAAAGCCAGCAAGGGGTGGCTGGGCATGCATGTGAGTGTGCAAGTGGGCTTCTTGTTTGTTTGTTTGTTTTTCCAATCTTTGGTGCTTTCTGAACCTCTGAGCATAGGGAACTCCACACAGTGGTTGGTTCATGGGGATCGCTGTTGGTACAGAGGTGTTCAGAACTACCCAGATCCCAAGCACTTGTCAGATGCTTCATGATCCTTCAGGTAAAGAGCTCTACAAAAAGCAAGATTGTCTTTTACCACTGAAGGCCAGAGCTGTGGCTTGGTTCTACCTTTACCTTCTACAGAGAAAATTACTCCACTCAATTCGAAATTGAGAACACCCCCAGCACTGCACAGGGGTTTGATTTAATACACCTGCTGCTTGCAGAGACTTTGGCAGTGTGTCACACAAAGGACCCTCTCTCCTCCCCTCACCCCAGAGCAACCTCTGAGCAGGGAAAGAATTCAGGATCAGCCCTTCCTTCTCCTACAGGAGTATCACTTTTTGTTTAGTCATAATGTTGGTGATTGACTGACGTGTGGTCCCTTGCCTCCTGCCTTTCACAGCAAGATGGCTTCTGGATCTATTCAGAGTACTGTAATAATCATTTGGATGCGTGCATGGAGCTTTCCAAGCTGATGAAAGATAGCAGGTACCAGCATTTCTTCGAAGCATGTCGTCTGTTGCAGCAGATGATTGATATTGCCATAGATGGTTTCCTACTGACACCAGTGCAGAAGATCTGCAAATACCCCCTGCAGCTCGCAGAGCTTCTCAAGTACACTGCACAGGATCACAGGTATGGGAGTGCTCTTCTTACACAGAGGGGTTTTTCTCAGTGCTTCTTTACATGGACTCTGCACACACACAGGGGTTGGGTTTTTTTCTGTCCATCTTTTCTCTTCATGACATCTTGTATAAATTGAAGCAGGCCGAAGGTTCAGCAGATAGTTAAAAAGCTTCTCAAAGCATTGATTCTCAGTGGAACCAAGCTCATCTCTCTTGTAATCAGACATGTGAACTAATTACCCTTGGATGTACTTTATGATGCTACCAGTTACACTAGAAAAATTATTTAATTAGCACTCAGTGGTCAGAAAGGCTCATTTATTTGTCCTAGAGAGGACCCCAGCACACAGTAGGTGTAGGGCTGGGATCCACAACTCCAACCTGAGTACGCTTAGATTTTGGGAGAATTCAGAACTGTTCTGCTTTTCAGCCTGCTTCCGTCTCTGGTTTTGTCATTGGCTTTTTAGGATCAAACAAGCATCTGGCAGTCTGATTCCTTCCTCCAAATTTTAAGGATCTCTTTTGTTTGCGATGAGGGCAATCAATCTGAATACCTGCCCTAGCATAAATCAAGAGTAGTACCTATGATGTCAGTTGTGATAGGTGAAAGAAGAATAAAGCCCTCTGGGAACAGATATTCCCCCACCTTGCCAGTATTCCTTCTTTCTAAAACCTATTTAAAATGAAGTAGTTTGAGAGAAAAAATAGACTACAGAGATTTCAGAAACTTCTGCAAGAGTTCAATTTTTTTTTGTTTTTCCCCACAATCGGCCTTGGAAGTGCACAGACAGGTGACACAAGGAAAGGGATGCATTGATTTGCTCTGGCCAGGTTCACTAGTTCCATTGCTTCCTACCTGCTGAACTCTTGGCTGATAATCACCTATTTGGACATGCATTTGGCTCCAGATCCAATCTCTCTTTTTCCTCTCTTTACCAGACCAAGTCAAACTTGGAGTGGACTCATGGGAATGTTAGGGTATCAGAAACTAGCTTGAGGATCCCAGATGTTGTGGCTTGTTTTGCTCAGCAGCCATGTGATGTACCCACAGTACTTACAGCGTGAACTTAGTTGTGTGGCTTCACAGTGCAGAGCAGCCCCACTGTGTGGCTTCACATAAGCAGCCCCAGAGAGGAGAGCTCTGTGTTTAAAATGACCCTCTCTGAGTTGTTTGGTGTTGATACCAAAGAGGATGTGGACAGGGAGGTTACACAAGGGTGAACTACTTTGAGTACGTTCCTTTGGGATGTTTTAGAATCAGCATGTTGCTAAGCTATCAGCTACAGTCACTTTCTGTGAGACTCAGACCTTCCCTGTGGTTAAGCAACTGTTGGTTCCTTCAGACCGAGGGCCCTGTATCAGCCCCGTGCTGTGCTCTGGTTAGTGTGGGCATGCTCCACTCACAGTGGATGGCTTTAAGACACAGAAATACGGTGGGTTACCCCACACTCCCTTGTGGTCTCACTCCTCTGATTCAAGCATTCAAACAGCCTGGGAGCAACCAGTTCTCCTGGCAGCCCAGCTCATGTCCCAGACCTCCCTTATGCCGTTGAGCAATTTACACAGTAAGGCAAAACTGAGAAAGGACTGGGAGTCCCTATGAAAACAAATCTTAGGTTCATATGAGAATGGGAGATTTCATTCTTGTTCTCTGCTGCCTCTTATTCACTAATACAGTGCTTGTAGAGCACCCTGTGCCAGCTCAGGGCAGCAGTGCAGAGATCAGCAGCCTGAACACTCTCCCTCAAATAGCATGAGTCTGGAATTGCACCCTGGTTGACCCCTGGAAAGAGGTCACTGCATTCCCAAAGTAATCAACAAACTATTTATTTTCCTTAATGTTATAGTCAGTGCTGCCCTATTATTAATTCACTGTCCAAATGCTTTGCTTCTGTTATTTTTTCTTCTAAGTTTTGCCAGCTCTGCCACAGATGTGGGCTAGGAGCCCAAAAAGTTCAGGCATGATTCTTTCTTCACTACTGAGTGAAAAAACATGCACGGAGTTTTCTCCTCAAATAGAACATTAGAATTAGTGAATTAGCATAACCAAGATAAAACCCAGCTTGATTGGCAACGGCCACTGGGCACAGAGGCAGGCATGGGGGTGTTTTCAAAGCCTGGCTCCCTTCAATTGCTCATTGTTTCGAGCCTGGTTCATTTGAATTTTTCACAAAGCCACATCTGTTCACCTCCTAAAGGTTTGCACCAGCTTAATATGAAGTAAATGTATGAAGTGCATCCTAAGTGCAGCTTGCTGGTGTCCTGAGCGCTCTGGCTGCAGATTGGAGCTGGGATTAGGAGTGTGTGAGCACAGTATGTGACGGACACTCTGCTAAATAGGTGCACTAAAACCAACCTCTCTTTTCTGTACAGAGGTCATTAATGACTTGCTCCACACCCTGCACCTTTCCCTATCGCTACAGTGCCTTTCTGTCCATAGTGACTGACCTTTTTTCCTGCAAGAGCTCACGGATGTTTTGAAGACAGGAGTAGTGTGTCTCAATGGCATAGCTTGGTTTCTCCCTTGTGCAGACAGGCTTTTGCTTCTTAGAGACGGCCACAGAAGGGAAGGTGCAACAGATCCTTTGTTGTGCATTGGGATGTGTATGTCAGGCAGCCCATCCTCTATCCTCCTTCACTTTGCTGAAGGACCAGCCCTGATGCTTGGGATTTTGTAGGATTTTTTTAACCTCAGCTGGAATTTCAACATAAGAATTGAATAAAAATGGTTCTCAAGATTTCATCCAGAAAAGGGTGGCAGAATAGCAGATAATATTCCACTGTATGGTGTACTGTGCTTGTTTCTTAGTATTTATCCTGTTTGGATCAAATAAGGAAATGAATATAAAGCTTTTCTCTAATTCACAGCACTCACCCCTATTTTAGCTGTCACCACTGCAATTCTTTAGCAATAATCAATAAAGCCATTCCCCTCACAGCTGCCTAAGATCACAGTTTTTCTCATTAGTCAGCAGTCAATATCAGCCCTTAAGTTAATAATAAATGATGGTGGCGTTACGGCAGCTGGCCTTGTCTGTCTTTCCGATTGAAATGAACATTAAGGTTCCCTGGAGTGGAAAAGAAGGCACAGGGAGGAAATCAATAGCATTGATTTCAGCATCACTTTTTGAAAAGACTGATCATCATCTTTGCTGGCCCTGGTGGGAAGCTATTTGCACTCTGTGTTATTACGCTCACAGGCACGTCCAGGAAAAAGAGAGAATGGTTTTGATTTGCTCACCTGAAGCCAGCAGTGTGAGCGAATGCCACTGGATAGTGCTCTGTGGCTCTCTTGGAGTTACCTTCTGGCCTAGAAGGGGCTCCAATTTGTCTAAGCAAAACATATTTTCAAATGTTCATCCTAAAAACATAAAAATCCAAGCCCAAGGACAGAGCTGATCAAAATGGTCAGACTTTCTCTTAGGATGCTCTTTAGTGAGCACCTTAAGACTTTAAAGAATGACATCCACAGCTGCTGCAGATTGAGTTGGGAGAGGCCAGGTTTCTCTCAGTGGGCTTCCAGATGCAAGCCATTGAGAAGCTTCTGCCTTCATGTCTCCTCTCACACTGCTTTGTTTGCAACCTAGCTGCCCTTTTTCAATGATCCAGAAAGATGTTGCCAATGCAAAAACACAGCACTGTAGTAACAAGTGACAAATCCTACCTCCATTTCTTGCTAGAAGGATGGTGGTGAGTTATGCAGCCGACAGTAAGACTGCTAGATGCTTCCCCCGCACATCGAGCTCCATTTCACGGGCTTCTCTTCTGTGTTCCACAGTGACTACAGGTATGTGGCTGCTGCTCTCGCCGTCATGAGGAACGTGACTCTGCAGATCAATGAGCGGAAGCGGAGACTGGAGAACATTGACAAGATAGCTCAGTGGCAGGCGTCCGTTCTGGACTGGGAGGTACGGAACCTGCGTTAGGGGCTATAAACCCGGATGGGGGCCGTTCCGTGCAGCTGCTGGAATTATCCTATGCCACGCAGCTCATTTCACACAGCCTGATCTGGGTGTGCGTTGGAGAGGACTTCAGAACTGGGATTAACCTGGGGGCGGAGGAAATGTATATGCATGCTTTGGAGGTGGGACTTAAGATTTAAAACATTAATGGTATTTTGAAGAAAATCTCGGGTCCAGTTCCTATTTCATAGACACAAATCCGGAGTAACTTCTGTGACTGAAGTGCTGTTGTCCTGGCAGTAAGAGAGATTAGGATCAAACTCAGTGCGTTCTGACTCTGTGCTTTGTGGCTGGGGAAGAAGTAGGGAAAGCAGTATCAAAAAGGCCTAGAAGCTGTGACAGTTAAAAAAAATGGCAAAAGCTGGTCTTATGATTAGAAGCCAAGACATTAAGCTGAAGTTATAGATGCTGTCTGCACGTTTAAAATGAGTATCCTCTTAAAGATATTTCTGAGCCAAGTCAATGAGTAGTTGCAGTATAATGAACAAGCTGCAAAGTACGAGCAAGGCAGTCAGCAGAGGGATTCCTCACTAGCTCTGCTACATTCTGCCATGTGCTTGAAAAGGCAAATCCAAACAAAGCATTTGTTCTTTTTTTTCCTCATCCTTGGATTTTTTGAATCCTTGTATAAATGTAACCTGTGAGTTGGATTTCTAAGCAGAGCAAAGATGAGCTTGTTTGTAAATCACCTCTGTTTTAAATCATTGATCCGTGTATTCAGCAAGTGATAGAATGGTCTTCTTTCTTTCCTACAGTCACAAAGGTTTGGAATAACTTTACATTCAAATCATTGGGATCACACTGTCAATTACAGTATATGGGGAAGTCACATTGTTTGTTTGTTGGGAAATGATCTAGGAAGGCAGGGAATAGAGAAAGAGAAATGCAGATGCATTTCTCCTTCTGATTGTGTATCTTCCTTGTCTGAATTAGTTTTGTTGGTATAATAAAGGCTAGATTCAGCCCTGGATCTCTTGATAAAGCATGTAAGTGCAGCAATCATAGCTGGTTCTTACATTTTGACAGGCAGTGAGAGCAGAGAATACAGATGATTTGCTTGATTGTTTTATTGTTGTTTGCTGTGCAGAAAGTTCCCTGATACTGACACCCAGGCTCATTTTCAGCATTAGGAAATTGCTCTCGGGGAGGCACAGGACCATCAGATGTATCTTCAGCCTGCAGTATATTCAGTGCGATGAGCTGAAGTGCGTCGTTTGTAAGAAATGCCACGACCCTCACTGTAAATAAATCTAGATTAAGGATGAATCAATTCCAAGTCAGTGAATATTCATATGCAAGTGGAAAGCCAAGGTGACCTCCACATAGGATCTGTGAAACAGCAGTTTCTTCTCTTCCATTGGCTCAGTTGATAATTCATTTTTATTTAGCTATATCCTTGATAATTCACTCCTACTTAGCCATACCTATTCTTTATCTCTGTCCTATTCTCAGGATCTTGCCAAATCATTTTTCCAAGGGCTTTTTGACTGCTTTTCCAGATTTTAAGCACAATGTTGCAGCACCATCCTTCAGCTTCTCCTAATACAACAGAACTGCTGTTGCCCACTCAGAGATCCAGCAGGAATAAAGCTACTGCCTTCGTTCAAAGAGAAACACCATTCTTGCCATTCTTATACTGTGTTTTGGATGGGAACACTAGAGGATGAGATCTAAATGCTGCAGAGGACTTTGCTTGATTCTTTCCTCTGAAGTAACCTCTGAACCATCAGACCCCACTGCACAAATGCCCACATAATGGCCAAGAGGATGCACACAAACAGACCCAAAATTACACAGAAGTGAACTATAGCATAACTCAGGAAGAGAGCAGGAGAAATCAAAAGCAGTGCCAAGTGCTTAGATGTGTCCTTGATCTGTACAGTTGCTCTGTATGCACAGCATTCCTGGGCTGCTGACCTCCAAAACCCCATGCACTGATCTCAGCCTCTCCCAGGCCATCAGAGCTGGATTTCCTTGCCAGCTTGCAGGGCTTCCAGCCCTCTTCCCATACAGGTGGGCTGTCAGGGATTGGGAGAGGGCTTTCCTGGTATATCTCCCCAATCTCTTCCAGTCCATGGGGAGTGTGCACTGCTTATCTGGATTGGAGAGCAGAATGTGACTCCCAGTTCTTTGGAGGAGAACAGCCAGCTGAGAGAGGGTGACCCGATGTCAACTTTGAGCTTCTGGAAGTGCTTACCCAGTTAAACTCTCACTGAAACAGAGGCTGGAACCCGCAGCGGTTACCCTTCCATCTTCCCGTGACCCTAATCCTCCTCTAATTACCCTCAGTACTCAGAAGCACTCCCTTCCCATCCCCTTGTGTGTCCCAGTGGCTTCCTGATCTCTCCAGCTGGCGCGGCAGTGCAAGCGAGCAGTGGAGCATAGATCTGGGGACAGCTCGGTCTTGCTTGGGACAAAAGAAAAGAAACCAAACCCCGAGTACAAAGAAGTAGGAACAACCGCAGGTACAAAGTAGGAGCAAGGAGAATAACGGGCATTTATTTCCTCTCCCCCACCAGAAATGTATCCAGTGCACAAGACAGAGATAATCCCTAATCACTACTTTATTTTGCACTCAGTGAATTATTCCAGCAGCAACCAAGAGTGAAGTGGTTTGAATGCTGAATTCCCTCCTTTGGAAAAACTGTCTCTGTTTTTCCTTAGCGTCTCTGTTCTAACAGTGTTGATGCTCTGATTCAAAATAGCTTTTTAATTTCTGAATCTTCCCGTGTTTTGTGATAAGATGTTGGAAAAAGAGTTTTAAAAGAGAAGAAAAAATCTGAACCAAGCAAATATTTAGTGAGCGGATACTTAAACCGTTTTTGTTTACAAAGTGTTTGTACTCATGTTCTCACAAGGAGAGACTGTTGTTGGGATTGCATACGTATTGTTGATCCTAAAGCAAATAGAAAAAGCAGGGGGTATGTCCTGGCTCATCTGAGCAGGAGGGGTTTTATTGCATCCCCTGGAGTTGTGCCTGTGTGTTTCAGGAGTCATTTTTAATCGCTTAAGATTTTCTGCATGGCCCTATGAAGGTGAATTTCAGGGTCAGCAATAGAAAACTGTGGAATTTCTTCAGCTGCCAAAGGCAGGGCTTGTTTTCAGACTGCGACTTAAGTGGGGGCTCCTGATGTGCATTGCAAATGGCACTGAGAAGGGCAGCCCCACTGCAGGGCAGCCGGTGGGTGCTGCAGCACCAGGGCGCCAAGCCTGAGGAATCACTGTTGGCTTCGTACATGGAGTGACTGAGCAAAATCAGGAGGGAAGATTCTGATCTCACTGACTGTTGTAAATTAGAAGCAATCCCCAGTCACTTTGAAATGTGTTCCTGTGTAATTTGTAGGAGCGTGATCTTGACCAGCAAATCTGCATTGGACTGTTGCCTTGTGTGACTCACTTTTTTGTTTTGGATTTCCAAAGCATTGACCAACTTAGAGAGGTGCTGCCCTACCTACATGGAATACTCTAGGGCCTTTTGTTCTTTTGGTTGTTAATGGTGTGGAATATGGCGCTTCTACCACCTCCTGCTGAGACCTTTCAGTGCCCGAGAGCTCTTGTGGTTGTGAAGTGCTTCCTGATGCCTCTGTTTCCCTTCGCTTGGTGCCATCCCCTCACTGGTGGTGCAGTGCCCTCAGGTCAGAGCAGGGATGTGTGAAGGCAGCAGGCAGTGCTGGCATGCAGTTAGCTGCATTGGGCTCGGAGCAGCGTGCCAGGTCTGCTCTGAGTCGGTGGGAAATGTGCCGGACTGAGCCTGTCCTGGGCTACAGCTCTCAAAGGTTAGCCAGCAATGTGTATACAATGGCACTCCAAAGAGAAGAGTTCCTCAAAGCCCATCATTTTTTCTACATCCTTGCAGCCCCAGTTTGGGCAGTGCTGCTTATACAGGTGCCTAAGAAGCAGGATGGAGGTGGCAGGAGTGGCGTGGCACTGCCTTCCTCTGTCTGCTCTGCTTGGGACTGCACAGCCTGCAGAGAGCACGCTGCCCTCCTCCAGCCTGTGCCAGCCCACCACGTGCTGCAGAGCTGCTGTGGCGATGGCATGGTGCGGGGCTGCTCCAGAGGGAGCTTAAACAAAAGGTGGATAGTTATGTTTTACATTGTCAGACCATGGCAAGACAAAGGGGAATGGTTTAAAACTAAGAGGGGAGATGCAAGCTAGATGTGAGGAGGAAATTCTTTACTCAGGAGGCAGTGAAGTCGTGGCAGTGCTGTCCAAGGCTGGGTGTCCCAGGCTTGGAGGTGCCCAAGGCCACATTGGATGGGACCTGGCAGCCTGAGCTGGTGGGGGCAGCCAGCCCACAGCAGGGGTTGGGACTGGATGCACTTTGAGGTTCCTTCCAACCCAACCATTCAGTGATTTACGACCTTGCCATTTGCTTGGGCTGCGTCTGCAGCGCCCGCTGCAGCCGTGAGTGCACCCTTGCTCACTGAGTGCCCGCCGCAGCTGCCGTGCTGATGGGAAGCAGATGTGTGCTTTGGCAAACTGTGGTGCTGCTCCCATCAGCCCAGCTCTGCTTGGAGCAGGAAGCTGTGGCCAGTCAGCTTCCCATGGCTGCCATCCCTGGGAGGGATCAGCTGTCCCAAGGCAGCAGTGGGGTGTTTGGTGCAGAGCAGAGCCTTGCTCCCAGCCTCGATTAGCCTGAGCCTGCTATTTAAGCAGATTACTTTGGTTTATGCAGATTTCTAGATATTGCTACCCGAGATTCCCGTGGGTTGCCACTTTGGCAGATTGCTAGAGTATTAAATTTACATGAAGGGTAAAGGATGTGTAATTGCGAAATATAATGAAAACTGTCCTTTTAAATCTCTTCTCATTCTCAATATTTACTGGTGCTTTAAATCAAGACTCAGTGCCCTTAATTACGTAATACATAATAGTTGGCTCCGGCCTAATATTATGTTATTGAATCCAAGAATGACACGGAAAAAAAAAAGATGCGTGCAACCAACATGCTATTTTCAAAGTGAGGACAGCCTGATGAGAAATCCTCCCAGGGAAAAAATCACAACAGGGACTGAAACAGATCCTTCTGCTTTTTTCTTTTCCTCCTTTATTTTTTTTTTTCCCAGCAACAGAAGGTATCAAAAAAGGAGCCTGATGAAAAAGACAACATTTCTCTCGCTTTCCTTTTTTTTGATCTTTCTGTAGCCCAGAGTGCTAATCAGCCTGTCAATCTCTAATTAAAGAACAGCAGTGTCAGGCAGAAGAGAGCACTGCTCACTGAATGTTAACTAGGAGAGGGGATTTAGTGCCCGGCAGTAACAGTGAGGAGCATTCATCCAGCAGCACTGCTTGTGTGACGTCAGTAAAACCCTTTGGTTCCTCCTAGCTCCTTGTTGCAGGGTGATTGCCTATAGCACAGTGGTTACCTGTCGCAGAGTGGTCTCTATAGCACAGCTGGGGAGCTGGGGATTGCTGCCTTCCCATAGCAGCAGAAGCACTGACCTCTGCTCGGAGGCAGGATGAGCCCCAGGACATAGGCATCGCTCTGCAGCGCTCAACAGAGCATGGGGCGTGCATCCAGCCCGCATCTGCTCCCCGCACGTGCAGGAGTGCTGATGACTGCATGCAGAACAGGACCCCTCTTCCTTTCCTGCCCTCTGTTTGCAGCTGAATGCTCAGTTCCAACCAGGCTGGCCTGAGGCTTTTTATTACTGGCTGGGGCTGCTGCTCAGGGCTGTAGGGCTGGTCCCAAACTGTCTGAACTATGACATTTCCAAATGTGCTAACCCAGCACTGGAAATCATCCCCTTCCAGCCTGTAGACTGTATGTGAAAATTATTTTCACAGCATAGAAAATGCAATACAAATCCTATCATTTCTGATCTGATTTTTTTTGTTTAATATTGCTTGCAGGGACTACACAGTTTGGATCTAGCTAATCAAGTAGAAGTGTTTACAGAGCCCTCTGTGTGTCCTCAGGCTCGAGATGCTACCACAGGAGTAAAAGACAAAGCTGCTCTTCTATTTTTAGCAGAGAGCCTCTCTTAGGCTTGCCCCCTCTCAGAAAAGCTCCTATCCTTTTTGAATCTTTCAGATAAGCTCCCATTTAACCAGAGAAGCCCACACTTTCTGAAGCCCGTGCATTTCCTTCAGAGGAAGAATTGGCACATCCCTGGGTCTTGCTGCTTACCCAGGAGGTCCCACTGCTAGGGTCACCCTGAAGGACCCCATATGCTGGGCACGCTGCCCCTATGGGGCCTTCAACCAGCCAGCCACAGAGCAAGATGGAGAGGGGGATGAGCACCTCACTGGGACCACCCGAAAGTCCCTGCTGCTGCACGATGCCTCAGCGACTTACTGAAGCTGTTGTCACAGGTCCCAGGGACTCAGTCGCTTCCAGTCAATGCTGGGAGGTTCATTACACGTTTACCTGCAGCCCAAAATCCTCACTGAAATGTGAGGGCTGGGGAGGGCTCCTGGTTGCTCTGGCACCCTCACTGTAAGTGGGACCAGAAAAGTGCGTGTGCCTGGGTGCCCCCAGAGCCCTTACAATCTGTTTGCTGAGATTTTGGGATGCTCTTGTCATAGTATTGGCTCTAGTTTGGCATCAGAGCCAGAACTGCACCGGTTTCAGAGCCAAAAAAAAAAAAAAAAGGAACGATCCTCTCCCACTTTCTCCCCCATCCCGCTCCTTACCTTTGCGTTGAAGTCATCCTGCTCCCTTCTGTGGTGTTTGGAGCGAGGCACTGAGATGCCCACGGGGCAGGTGGTGGTGAATTCACCCATTTTTAATAAATAGATTTTAATTAACTTTTTAAAAAGTCCAGCTCATCCTAATTAGTGGAGGGTGACTGCATTTGTTCTCTCAGAGAGTGGGAGAGAATGCGCTGTGTTTTCAAGACCATCTGCTCATGAATCCTTAAAAAAAAATGGGAGAGGAAAACAAGTGTTAGCCACAGGCTGAGACAGGGTGAGGGAATGCTGGCAGCTGGCCGGCCTGATGGGGTTTTGGGGCTGGGGAACTCTTAACGAGAATGCTGTAGGAGGGGGTGGTCATCACCTTCAAGCGTGGGGATGGGGGTGGTAGCATGGGGGGGAGTGTTGGTAGCTCTGGGGTAGATGATGCAAGGAGCTGGGCTGGCATCTTGAACGGACTTGAAGGGACATCTCAATTGTGCTGGGATGCTTTTCCAATGAGAGATCCTTGTGAAGATGGCTGTGGAGCCCAGGGGAGGTTGGAGTCCAGCTGGTAGACCCCAGCTTGGGGTTTTACTGGGGGTGCCCATGGGATGGGCACTGTGGTGAGAGTTGGGTCTGGGGGTGCAGTGTGGAAATGGGGCTGCCTGGAGTTCCCATTCTGCTGCTACTTTGCTCACTGCACTCTGAGCCACAATGACCATGCGTTGATTGTCCACACTTATTTGATTTCACAGAATCACAGAATTGTAGAATTTCCTTTCCTCCAGGATGATCCCCCACCTCCAGTTCTTGGCCTGAAGTCAGGCATGGCAGCCTTGAGAGCTGCAGAAAGACCAAAATCTTATTTAATTATTGTTTCTCTGCATCCTACAAAGAGAAGCATGTCCTGCTGGGAGCAGTGGTTCACATGGCCTCATTCTCTGTGCCCTCCAGGGAGACGATATCTTGGACCGCAGCTCAGAGCTGATCTACACGGGAGAGATGTCCTGGATTTACCAGCCCTACGGACGGAACCAGCAGCGTGTTTTCTTCCTCTTTGATCACCAGATGGTTCTCTGCAAGAAGGTAAGGACATCCAGGCAGTGAGCAGTGCTGCTAAGGACATGCTGGGAATGGGTTTCCAATCCAAAGTGGTTTTTAGGACAAGGTGGCCATTTGCTGTCTGTGCAGAAGAGGATATGGGTAGTGCTTCGTGCTACTGAATTACAGGGTGGTGAGTATAACGTGACGGAGGGATTTTTATGCTGGTAGCAAATTCAGCCTCCCCTTGTTCATTTCATGCCTTTTTCTCATATGCCCCTCGCTTTGGCTCATTGCCTCACTTCTGCTTTTGGGTTTTGGCTGCAGCATACGATCTGGGATTAGATAGCCCTAGAATTTCTTTACAAACTCTGAAGCCTGGCACTTGGGCAGGCAGCTCAATTACTGCATTAAAATGATGCTTGCTGCCTGTTGAAGAACTGTCAAGCAGCAGCTCAGTGTGTAACAGGGTGTGCATGTGTCACTCGGAGAAATACATTTCAAGCCTCATCTTCATGTAGCTACTGTACTGGTTTATAGAGGACATCTCTGCCATGAAACCCACCATGAAGGTGAGAGAAAGGGAGTGAAGAACTAATGTGTTGTAGCACTGATAGCAACAGATGAGCTGTATTTTGGAGTATCAGGCACCAGCATCCCCACTCAATGGCCACAGACCCACCCAAGTGATCTCAGCTCGTTACCATCACACCTGTTTGGAGAGAAATGACAGTGCTCACAGCTCTGGTCTCTGCCCTGATGGCAGCCCTCACATCGTGGCCATTTACATTGCAGCTCCACAGAGCACTGTGCAGAGGGAGTTCCCTGAGCTGGCTGCAGATACACCCGGGGCTGCATTCCTGGCACCTGGGGTGTGCTCAGTGAGCTGACACACCTGCATGGCATGCAGACCCTGGGGAGTGTCTGTGGCTGCAGGAAGCCGGGGATGGTGTGGGTGACTCCTGAGTCAATGCACCGCTGCCCAGTGCCATGCAGCTCTGCCCTGCGCCTTCGGTGGGTGGCAGTTTCTTCTCCTGAGTCATGGTTGACTGAGATTCTGCACTTCCCTCCACCCACTGTTGTTGTGCCTTGTACATCTCTCCCGTCTCTGTTACAAAAAAAAAAGCAAAAAGCAGAACAGCAACAATAACAAACTCAGAGAACCGTCAACGTGAGTCTGCAAATATGCAGCGGGGCTTAATTTTTTAATCTTGACCTCCTAAACTTTGACTGTGACCCTGAATTTCCCATTCATAAGGCAGCATCCAGGCTGTGCTCTGGAGGAGTGTCAGGTCTTCCTCTACTCCCAGGAACACCAGATCTGGGATGTCTGCAGCCATCAGAATGAGCAGAGAGTGCTCCACATTTCTCAGCAGGCTGGGGGAGCTCAGGGTTGGGATCAGTATGCAAACAGCATTCCTGTGTCACTGTCCTCTTCCCTTACATATGCCAGAGTTGCTTTGTGTTGTGCATGTGGCAGCATCATACAAGTGATGCATATGCAGGAAAGCAGCCAGCAGGTTGGAGCCAGCAGAGGCAGGTCTGGGGGTTCTTAGTTCCACGGCAAGTTCAGGCAGAAGGGCAGGGGCTGCAAACTTATCCACAAGCCCGACCTCAGGGTCACAAGGACCACTCCAGGCTGTGCTGTGTCCCCCTGTATCTGCTCTTCCTACTCCAAGCTGCAGGTTCTGTTTTCCAGAGTGATGGGGTGAGGGGAGAGGGGCTGACAGCTGGACTTCCCTATCCTGAACGTTGTTAAGAAGCAGTGCTCAAGGACAGAATTCGGGGGAGTGTTAGCTCATGTTTGATTTTTAGTCCATGTTGTCCTGATCCTGTGTGGAGCTCTGCTGTTATGGATCACAGCCATCTGGCAATATGCCCTCCATGCCAGTGCCCATGGGTGAGATCCTGGAGCCTCATTAGTGAAGCAGCACTTACAGCAAGGTGCAGGCAGCCCGGGGGCTGTGTGGTGCTGGTGCTTCATCTGGAGTGGGCAGAGCCCCACAGTTCTGGGCCATCTGCAGCACAGTCTGGCACCAGGCACAGCAAGAGCATGTGAGTGGTACATAGCTCATGATGTGCTTTTGTGTTCCACTTGCACAAGCCCTCAGGGAACTGAATTTGCTTGAGTTCAGAAGGGCACAGTAAAAAGCTCAAGTTGCAGGTTTCTGGAAGATCTCAGAGTCCAGACTAGCCCAGAGCTGCTAGCTCCTCTGCCTTGTATGCAGGGCAATGGAGTCCTTACAGGCTTCCAAAGCAGCTGATGGAACAGTGCTCCTGGTCTTCCAGATACGAGTGGTGAGAAAATTCAGAGCCAACCTGACCCGTGTTTGCTGACATTTGTGTCATCACTGAGTCTGATCAAAACTTTGTGGAGAATCCCAAGGAATCTCCCTCCTCAGAAAATCTTCTGCATGTTGGCAGATGATGAGATTGTTTCTGTGTGGCGGAAAGTGCTTGGCATCCACTTACTCTCTAAGCCAAGGGGTTGGTGGCACTGTTGGTGTCAGTGCTAGGAGCTCTGCTTCATTTTGGCTGCTGTGTGTGTTTCCTAAGGACAAGGCACACTTTCAAACGCCATCCTTGTTTCCACTGCTCATGCTGGATTGGGATTGTTCCACCAGCCATGCAGGCAGATGGCCTGGGAGGGTTTCAGCAGGACTCTGTCCTATGCTACCAAGAATTGCTGTGTTTCTGCTGCTCCAATCTGGTGTAGCCTGTGCCTGAGCAATCCGCTATTGGCTATGGCAGGATCTCCAGTATCCAGCTATCCACTTTCAGCAGCAGTTAACTGTATGGGAACTGCTGAATCACAGCCTGAACCTCTGATCACCTGAGGCAAGCAATGAGTCAGCCACAGGAGACAGGTGAAGGCAATTCACCTGTGCTGCTGGAAGGGGTGGAGCCTGGCTCCATCTCTCCCAGACCCTTTTAAGAGCTGGCTACTGAGGAAGGATCTCTTCGGGAGATCCACTCCACGGGAGTTTCATAAGCGAGCCTAGGATACAGGTGAGCTTTCTGTCTATTTTCTTTTTGTTATTATAATCTGCTTTGCCTAACTCTCTTGTTTTATTTTGTAACTATAACATCTTAATATTCATTGATTATACACTAACATACTTCCATACAAACTCCCCTCTGCTTTGAACTTGACTTGCTTTCTGGAGGCTTTGCAATCCCCCCCCTTTCTATTATTGGCTGAAAATGTGAAGTTGTGGCGTTGTTTTGAGCATCTGTCTGGGATGTTCCTAGGAGGGAGGCTAACTTTTAGGGTGGTTCTTCCCAAGCTCCTGGCAATCCCTGCCCTGTTTGATGCACCTGCAGAGGATCAGCAGTACTACCAGCAGCCATCCAACAGACAGGAGCTCACTGATTGGCACTCACTGTGCTCAACAATCTGTTCCAAACATTCCAAAGTTTCAGCATCTGTCTGGACTTTCTGATCTGTGGGCACCCACAGCTCTCTGCAAGTTGGGGTTCCCCTCACTACCTGTTGTTGCCATACAGCAGGGGTGAGAAGGGTTGGGAGCTGCCCTCAGGCAGGCTCCTCCTTCCTCACTTCCCCATCCCCGAGATTTGTCCCAGGGCTTCTGCAGGGGAAGCTGGGACAAATGTGCATGTGGCTACTGAGGGATTACTTAGCCAATGCTTTGCATGTAAAGGAATAGCCATTGATGCAGTCATTACCAGGACCATACTGAACTATAAGACTGGATTTATGCAACTACAGTGATGGCATGGGTCACATCTATGGGTAGAGCTTGGACCCATCCCTAGATACCAGCATGAGCTCTGCTGCCCCCAGGGCAACAGGTTCCAAACACCTTGAGGGGATCTTAGACAGAGACCTGATTTGTCAGAATAAGTAATTGTGAAAAGTTGCATTCAGGTGTGTCCAACAGATGTTATCTCTGCCATTCTAAGTATATTTAAGTCTGCCTTACAATGGTTGCATGAGTTAGAGCAGCATGGAGACGCTGGTGACAGCCAGCTCCCAGATATGGCAACCATCTTGCAAGGCAACTTTTGTGGGGAAACGTTCACAAATAAAATTAGTTTCTGAGCTTCACAGATTAATTTATCTGTCTCAGATTGCACCATCAGAGGCAGCACTGGTCACTTCCCAATGTCACCAGGAAATCATTCCTAGAAAGTGAGATTTCAGTCATCCAGGCCTGGGCTGCACACTATTAATTACAATCATATCTTGCTATGTGAGGGAATGCTCTAGGTAGTAGATGAGCATCTCCTTTTTTCTGTTTGGGGTGACAGTTTGGATATCCTCCAGGCTCCCGAGTGCTGTGGCATTAGGCTGGAAGGACAGTGGGAAGTGGGAAGGGTTCACAGTGCTCCTGCACCAGTGCTTTCTGTCCCCCATGATGGGGCTCCACGTTGCGCCTTTTCTGGCAGCACTAAAAGATCACTGACTGCATGAAACACATTGAGCTTTCACTTGCACATTTTATGTGTCTCTTGCAATCAAGATGCAATGTAAACTCCAGCTTGTGGGTTATTGCTATTGCTGTCTTCCCTTGAGCTCCCGCAGCAAAGCAGGTTGGATGGGAAGCAAAATGAGAGCGGCTTAATAGCAGCAGCAATAGCCAGCCAGAAATAGCTCTGCTGTAGGAAATGGGGTAAATAAAATAATCCTGTCAAACTCCATTGCAGTTCAAGTTCCCAAATAGGAAGATAAAAGAGACATTTCTGAGCACTGTTGGTGGAAGGAGGCCTAGTTCTGTATCGCTGCTGCTAAGACACAGAGGTAATCTTCACACCACGACCATGGCCTGGCTATTATTGCAGCCCAGTAGTGCTCACAGGGGTATCTGAAAACCTTGTTTGCAAACACAGCGCCACGTGGGGATGATTCTTGTGACTTCAAGTGGCTTTTCACTCACAAGGCACAGTTCGAGTCTTGTAGCACCTCCCAGCCTTGCTCTGTCCATCCCAGCAATAAAGATCCCACAGAATGACACACACTGGGCCCGGGTCTGCCTGCGGCAGGGTCAGCTGTGTTGCCCTCTGCTGAGCAGTGGGGAGCAACGTGGCAGCGTGTTGCACTCAGAGGCGTTCTGCAGTCTGAGGTAATGGCATTGCACAGGATGAGCACAAAGGACAGTGCTGCTGCTCTGGCACTGCAGTGCAGGCTTGGGGGACCACTGGGATGCAGGGGATGGGCAAAGAGCAGCAGGTCAGCCAGGAGCAGACATCTCCGCCAGGGGCAGGAGAAGGCTCCAGGCTGTTGTGCCAGTGTAATGGTGAAATCCAGAAAGGGCTGAATTTAGAGGCTCTTTCACAGTCTGTGATTTCCGTTCTCAACAGGGAATGGTTTAGTCTACTGATGTAACTGTATAGAAATGCAAGATGCTGTACAGCATTCTCTGTGCCCATTTATCATTCTTGGAATTGCGGTGGGTGTAAATCTGGCTCAACCGCTGATAATGCAACCCTGCTGCAGCGGTGTCCTGTCAGCAGCACGGCTCTACAGCCCTGGGAACAAAGCGGACGACACAGGGATGTGTCTGCAGAAGGGTTTCCCATCCCTTCCTGCTATGAGTGCCTTGGAAAGGCACTCGCCTCGCTGCTTCGCAACCAGCATGACTGGGCTTGAGCTGGAGCAAGGCATGAAAATGCCACTGATGTTCCACTAAATACACTGAGCAAAAATAGCATCTCCACATAAATGCTTTCGGCTCCAGTCCTCCCCCACTCAGAGCCCACACTGCAGCTTCATGGAGCTGGCAAGGATGAATCAAGCATCTATAACCAAACTCAAGAGACAGACATTGCTGAATAATTTGGCAGGAATCTGCCGACCTCCTCAGCACAGCTGTCTTTGTGCAGGAAGAGTTACATAAACCCAAGCTCAAGAGGTTGCAGGCTCCCATCTTCACATGGCAGCCCCTGGGGCAACTATAACTGGTCCCATTCTAGGCAGCATACAGGGCTGTAACATCACCCTCTGTCCTTTCGAGCCCCTGCTGGTTCAGCACAAAGCACGGTGCCTGATGGGATGGTAGCAGTGATTACAGCTGCTGGCATCCAACCGCTCAGCAGGACTTTATTTTCTGATATCGAGAATGTTTAGGGCAAAAACCTTAAAAAGGTCTCATTGAGTTTGGGCAGAGCAGAGGCCCAGTTCTGCAGCAGACTGTGCAGTGCGGTGAGAATGGTGCGTGACTGTCCCAGCCTAAAAAACAGCCTGCAGTGGGGCTGGGTTAAAGGAATGAATGTAACTGAAAGCTGTGTCCTTAGTGTTCCTGACAAGCGGGCCGTGCTGCTTTCTTCAAAGGGTCGCTTTAAGGTAAATTAGATTTTAAAAATGTAGGCACTGAGTCTTTTTTTGAAAAGCCAAAGAACGTTGAAAGCCCTTATGACTAAAGATACCCAAAGACATGGCGAAGTGGCAGCATGCCATGCGCTCATTGCTCACGGCAGGCTGGGCAGAACGGAGATGGAGAGCAGGCAGGCAGGAAAACCAGGGCAAATTTCAGGAGGAAATGGAAAAACCCTGCTCCCTCCCTCTTGCAGATGCACATCCCTGTTCTGCTCTGCACCCCCTGCCCAGGCCAATGAGAGCTCACTGCACAGGAGGCTCAGACCCACAGCCAAGTTGAAAACGCAGCTCAGCCTTTTCCAGACTGGTGTCTGGGTGTCATCATAATGGACCCCGTTTTAGTCTGTCGTAAATTTCAGTGTCAACTCTTCACTATTTATCGACTTTTTCAACCCCAGCACTTCACCAAGCTGCAAAGTTTCGTGCTCAGCAGGGCCTCTTCCTTCAGCCTCATCCCTGCATCCCCATTCCCTTGTGATTCCTGAAGATCCCGTCAGCTTCTGGGCAAGGACAGTCTGTGTGATTGCTGCTTGTTACGCTGCTGCCTCACTGCCTCATCCTTGTTGGATTCCACTGCTGGCTGTTTGGGGTAAGCCCTGGCTGTGCCCTCTCTTACATGTACACAGCACAGTGTGCACAGCATTCCAGCCCTGGGAGCAGGTGCAAGTGCTGCTGTTCATTCTTATCAGACTTTGGGTTGGTAGATAATGGTCATCAGGGGCTTTGGGTTGGTAAAGAAATGCCATCGAGGGTTGCCAGTGTGTGTCTTTCAAAGATTACTTATTTGCAGCTCCCAGTTGTCCTGTAAAATATGGAGATAGCATTATCCCATTAGAGTGCTAGGGATAAAATCTGCAGTGAGCCCCAGGCACCCAAAGTGCCATCAGAACATGCAGGGGTTTGTAACCAGGGAACAACGACCTGCAAATGCAATGAGAAACTTGTAGCAGATTATTCTGGGGTTGGCATCTTCTATGTTGTCAGTTGATAAAGGGGTCTAATGACTCATGGCTGGAAATGGCTCTTGCTCTACAGATGATTTGTTTTACGCATGAGAAGTAGAGTGTGACCTAGCATAGAGTGAACTTGAAAAAATGGACCATCCTTAAATCATAATGTGTCTTAGGACCTTGCAGTCCCTCCTGGCATGCCACCCACCATTATCCATCTATCTCTGTGTATTTCCTGTATGCTCATATAGAGGAGTTTCTGGAAGGCACAAAAGTGGCTACATGCTGAGGTGCAGGAACCCGTTGCCCGGACACATACTGGGCCAGGTCCTCTCCAGAGGCTGCCTGGGGAGCAGCTGGGGATCTGTCCTGTTCCCCAGCACCTACAAGTCAGTCTGTGCTGTCCTTCGTTGCAGGAAGCATTGGTTGCTGAGAGTTGCCTACTGCAGTAAATCCCAAAAGCACAACTCCTCTGTGTCCCTCCAGCTTCCATTAGACCTTACCTAGTCTCAAGCACCAAGCTGGGACCGTTAGGGGAGGCAGCACAGGATCTTTGTACCAGAAAGGAGCTCACTTATTCCTGATCCCTTTCTGAGTTCTTTCGAGGCAGAACTCACCCCAGACCTTGCCCTCCACGTGTGTGAAAGATACAGTGTGCCCTTTTCTGCCAGAGACAACAGCCCTAAGCAAGGGAATGCAGGCATCCGATGTGAACAGTGCTCAGTTGTGCCCCGTGATGGAGGAGGAAATTTCTTCCTGCTTTATTTCTTAAATAGCTTCTAATTCTGAAGCCATTTTGCAGGCAGATTGCCCTCCCTGTGATTAATATTCTCTTTGCTCTGCAGCAGCAGGGGGCTCCTGCAGGGCACTGCACAACTCCTGCACGCAGAGGCAGCGCCTGCCTGCGTGGCTGTTGGTCCTAACAGCAGGAAAACGTGATGGATTAGAGCTAGCTAGCAGGAGGAGGAAGCAGCACTGCAGTAAGAGATATCGAACAGTCAGATTTACAGGTGCAGTTCTTTATCCACATGGCTGTATCTGGAGTAATAACTTCGGGGTAGGTGTGTAATTCTTTGTGGATGGCACATTATAGCTTCCAATTTTCCCGTTGAAGACCAGCCTTGGTTTCCTGATGACAGGCACTAGTCAGGTTTTTTTCCTTCATGCCCAGCTAGGTGCCTCCCCACCTTGGGGAGAGAACAGCAAGCAGGGTAGGCTCCAGTCCAGGTGGGAGCAGGAGAACGGGGCCCAAGCAGGTCCTCCCCTGGAGCACTGCAAAGCTCTGAGAACACAAACACAGAGAGCAGAGCCGTGGAAGGTTTACGTAACATGTCACAACTTTGTTTTGTGCTCCCATCAAATACATATTTTTTTGCTTCATCTTTTCCTTGTAGATTCTTAGTACGTATTATGTGAACAGACTGCAGAGCATTTTATTCAGAAGAGTTTAATTAACCTCAGCTAGCGAAAAGAAAAAGAATGTACAGAAGCTGTAGGGTAAAAAAAGATCATATTTAGAAAAATAAGTGCAAATGACCTAAATGCATCGATTTTCTTAAGAGCCACACAATGCAGTCTGGATGCAGTCTGCAGAGACTGCGGGTCTGTGTCACTGCTCCTTGTGTTCACTCTCCCGGTCGGTGCCTTGGGGCTTCCCTCACGCTGCCCCTCAAGTCTGTAATGATCCTACCTGCTCTCATCCCTTTTCTTCTCCATCTGTTGCCTTTCTCTTAGGCACATCAAAACGCAGAGCTATCAGGACCCCAGGAGATTAGCTATTCCCTTGTAGGATTAAGAGCACTCAGATCTTCTCTGACAGATGTTTATCTAACCCTATTTTTGAAAATCTCCAAGGAATGCTGTCTCAAGACTTCTGTATTTTGTCTGTTTTAGTGCTTAGCTACTCTTACAGCTGGAAAGATCTTTTTCCACGTATCTGATCTTATTCCCCTTTATAGTAAATTAAGTCAAACCACAATCAAAATGGAGAATAATTGATCTCTTCAAAGAATTTTTCATGTTTTTGGAACAGTCATAGCACATTACTTTTCATTTATGTTCTTTCTGGATTAACAGCTCTATTTCTTTGGCTTTTACCAATGATCAAGATTTCAGATTTTTTTTTTTTTGTCTTTTTACATTTTCATGCACTTATTTAACTCTTCGGGTCTTTTTTCAGTGTGACATTAAAAATTGGGCAGTGTAAAGCAACTGGTCTTCATGCTGGCTCACCTGTAGTCAGGATGCAAGATAATACTACACTGATATAGCAGCATGTAAACAGAACCAATGTCTGTAGTTCAGTAATTTCCTCTTGACTGTCTCATGTGGTTTCCACGGAGTGATCAGGAGTAGCACTGTCCCAGCTGCAGTTTCTGCCATCTCCTACGCCTGAGCTCCTTTCACCAGTGCAGCTACCTCCATCGCTGATAAATCTCCATCTGTGTGCACCTATTTGCTTTGTCCCTCTGACATGTAGTACTTAGCAGCCCATTTAAGCAATCTGTTTTCATCTTCCACCACACATCTGTTTTCCTTTATCTTGTGTGTGCTTGTTTGGTTCAGCTTATGTGCTTGAAGAAAGGAAAGATACAGTGTGCAGAGCAACAGGGCTCATTTCTCTATCCTGCTTCCTGTCTGCTTCTGCCACAAACCACACAAAGCAGTGCTGCTCTCATATCCTGTTTTTGTCCCAGATTTTGATTTTCTTGTCCACATGCAGAAGTTCCTTAAAACAGGGCTTTGGCCTCATTTGCCAGTTACATAGCTCAGATGAACTCCTAAATTTTGTTGGAACCATTTGCGTTGTCATCCAAGTGCATTTGAAGACACCAGTGCTTGGCAAGGAGTTAATACCTGTTTTTTCTTTAAGAGCTGTAAGAACATATGTGATAGAATACCCGTGGCTCAAGAAATTATTATTGTTCTGATACTACAGATGTTAAAATTTAGTCAATTAGTAAATAATATCAGTTTATTGAGTGTAGGCACAAAGAGCGGAAGAGGAGTAGTAGCAGATAGCTAAGCCATCCCAGATGATGGTACCCAGGTACAGGTATCAATCTGCTCTATGGACTGAGCTTTCCCAAAGCCAGATGTAACGAGCCATATGCACACAGTGCTATGGGTGCTGGAGTCTGTAGCCAGCGGGTGGGGAATGGTGCTTCCTTTATGGAAGCAGGAAAGGAGTGCTCCATCAGCACAGAACGGTGATTGCCTCTCAGGGCTGGCTCTGAGCTCCCTCCTGGACTTCTGCATGGCTTCGTCCTCTCTGTGCATCCTCTCCTCAGGGCCTCCCCCCAGGGCCGTTTCTCCAGCAGCAGATTGGTGCCAGGCTGAGCTCTGGGGAGGCTGATGGAAGATGATTCATTTCTTCTTGTTATCAAAAAGCTTCTTCTTGAAATGAAAGTAAAAGCGGCAGGCAGGAGCTCTGTGCTTGTTGTCTTTTCCTGATTCCCAATGCGCTTATTTAATGCTCAAGGACAAAGCTGCAACGTTCCTTCTTTGTGTGTTTCCCTCAAACGCTCTTGATAGCTGAGCTTGTTATTTCCTGCTATTGCATTTTCCCCAGCAATAATCTTCTGAAAGCACTTGTGCGATTCCATTATCTCCTTATTGCTCCTCCAATAACTCCTAGGCAACACCGTTACCTTCGCGCCCAATGCTCAGCAGCACCTGCAGCCCCCAGAGCACCGCAGCAGCGACTGTTCGGCTGCAGCCTGGGGAGGGGAAGGCATGGAGCCGCTCAGCCAGACGCCCTCTGGAAGCATAGCACCTCCATAATGCTGTTAGAGCACTCAGTTAGCTATTAAAGGGAGCTCATCGTGTTTGCTAAACAAAACAAATGAGGGAAAAAACACACCGCGTTCAGTATGTATGTGCCCGCAAAAAGGTAATGCACAGAGTGGTATTTTCAGCACCAGGCGAACAGGACGCTTGTGATTATTTATTTTCATAATATTTTCATGAGCAGCTCTCTGCTTAGTCATGAATATTGCACAGAAAGTATGTTTGATCCTACTTCACCTGCCTCACAAGGACAGCCTGCTTTCTTCTGGAAGTTTTCTGCAGCAGTGGGTCGGCCGATTTTCTGTCAAGAAGAATACCTGTGGGTAGCACTAATTTAAGGAGCATATCTTTTTTTTTTTTTTTTTCCAGTGAGGTTTGTTATCAAGTTCCTTGAGAATGTGAAGATGAATGCTATTTCTAAGAATTAGTTCGAAGCTAAAATATAAACCAGTGCACAGTATTGATTTAATTGAACAAATTTAGTGATGCTTCTCAGCATTTAGGTGGGGGCTAAGAAGAAAGAAGCAATTTGCCAAATCAGGGCAATGTAGAAAAGTTTTACAGTTTGTATGTTCAGCCTGAAATCTCCTTATGTTTAGGACAGCATCGTTGCTCAAAGCTTTCATCCAGGAAGGAGGCATTTGTGCAGTATGTTAGTTAACAGGTATTTTTTTCCCCTACAGAGCATTCCAGAGGAGGGGGCCAGATTTTAAAGACTCCAACCTCCTGGGTAGTGCCCTGTCTCATGGTAGCCAACCCTATCTGGCACATCCATGAATATGTTGAAAAACTGACACACAGCTTATTTTTTGAGATGAATGATTCGTTTAAAACAACACCTATTGCTTACCTTCATAAAAAAAACCCCTCGCTCCTAAAGCTTACTTGAGTAAATAAGTGCTGTATATTGATTTTCTTCCTCTCCAATGAGCCCTTTGACATAACATTTATCTTTAGGCACTTTCAAAAGCCAAAAAATATTTAAATAGATTAACTTAATATACCCAAACACTGGGTATTTACAGTGGGTAGAGGAAGACAATCTTGATGGTATGTTTCTGAATTTGTGTTTTTAGATACATGTATGTCTTGTAAATTGAAACACTCTCTCTGGTCATGACTTTTTGTAATTAATACTCTGCTTTCTGGTAGTCATATTTTGTTATCTGTTCCATGAAAGAGGCCAATGCTCCTGTAACACCAGTGTAAATCAGGAATAGTTACATGAAAGGCAGCACCAAATGTGAAGGGCAGGACCAAAAGAAGTACAAAGAGGGAAGGGGGGAAAACAGGCAGGTGTCTGACTTTCACTGTGGTTAATCATCACAATTTCACATCAGTGATGGAGAAGTTGACACAGTACTCTCAAAACATTGCTTTTAGTGCTATGTCTGCTGCATCTGTTGTTTCCTTGCTGCTGTGACCACGCAGCCATGCCGGTGCAATAGCAGAAGGCTATTGCTGTTTTCTCCCTTCCTGATGGAGAGAAGTGAGCTGTTGCTGAAAAACAAGGGGGTGGGAATGATCAGTGTAGAAAGCAAGTGAAGATGAGGAGGTTTGGTCATAAAGATTATTATAAATATCAAGAAAGGGAAAAGCAAAGATTTAAGCTGGCTCAAGAGGTTAAACCCAGATTATAGTGGGATAGAGTTTAAGAGTTCTTTGAATGGAAAACCGAGGGGATTTTTCTCACCAATGAGTTGTGTAACAGTGGGAAATGGGTGCCAGGGATAAGAGGCACAGACCCGTTTGCCCTGATACCAAGAGCAGGTCTGGAAAAGTGAGACCCAGCTCTGCAGTGCCAAGTGGGCACAAGCTGATTTCACAAGTTTTCTCTCTCTGTACAGCCTTTTTTTTTTTGCAGCGCAGGAATCCCATCAGGCTCCTGTCATGTGGAGCAGGAGAAATACCTTATGCTCAGTAAGAAGGTACTAAACCCGTGGGAGATGATGGAAGGGCTCTGTCTGCTCAAAGGTGGTTTTTCATTCCTGCAAGCAAAATTTCGCAGCATGAGGATTTGTATTGTGTTCTGGTTTTTTCCTATGTTTCCCCTATTCATTCAGTCAGCAACAAATATATTCACAGCAGATGAGGTTGGAAGACTCTGACTGTTTCACCATTGCTTCTTTCTTTTCCTCAGCCCTCCTGTGAATTCCCTGCTGAGCTCAGGCTCTGTAAGTACCTTACGATCAGCCCATCTCTCCTTTTGTCTCCACAGGACCTGATACGAAGAGATATTCTGTATTACAAAGGTCGCATAGACATGGATAAATATGAAGTGGTAGATATAGAAGATGGGAGAGATGATGACTTCAATGTCAGCATGAAGAATGCCTTCAAACTTCATAACAAGGAGACTGAGGAAATGCACTTATTCTTTGCCAAGAAACTGGAGGAGAAGTTGCGATGGCTCAGAGCTTTCAGAGAAGAAAGGAAGATGGTAAAAGAAGATGAAAAGATAGGTGAGGAATATGAAATGGATCTGAAAGGAGGTTGTTGGTAATGCTTCATTTAGCCCCAAATGTTGGAGAAGCCCACATTGTTTTTAATTGTGGCATTACAGTTAAACCTTGTTCAGATGTCCTAGACTGCTCTTGTCGCCATGAAGTAGATCTCTTTCCAGTTTCAGTTTTTGGCCCTCAGTGAGCAAATTCTGCCCAGAGCTTCAAGCCTGGACCTCCAGGGGTTTGTGTGAAACAGAACTCTTGGGTCTCCTGACCCAGTCTCCTGGCTGCCTTCTTTCTGCCCTGGCTGTGCACGTCCTGTGCAGGGTAGGGAGGGGCCGAGTTGGCGATCAATCAGCCATGCCCTTCCCTCAGCATCGGCCCAGAAACTGACTGCAACGAGCGTCAGTTCAGGCTCAGTTTGTGTTGCTCAGCTGTAAAGTACTGGGCGAATTTACAATCCTGTTTATGATAATAATAATAATAATAATAATGGATCTAATCTTAATCTCCCTTGTGCAGGGTCTGTATGGAAAGTATAAGCAGGCCTGTCCTTTCAAGGCAGATTTGCCTTCCGTTGAAACACCTTCCTGTACACACAGCCTGCTGGGTGATGCTTTGCCACCTAGGGAGCTCTGTGTTTGCCAAACAGTGCAGAAAATCCCCCCCTCCCCAAAAGAAAGAGAGGCTTTGTAAGCAACTTCTGAATTGTATTTGCCGTGTTCCCTTTTTCAGGCTTTGAAATTTCTGAAAATCAAAAGCGGCAAGCGGCAATGACAGTAAAGAAAGTCAGTAAGCAAAAAGGTAACCGGCAACACGCACTGTGCCTGGTGATGTGAGGGTGGAGCGGGCTGGGCTGAATCCTGCTGGGCTAGGATCCAGTGTCTCCCTTGAATTTCTCTCTCCCCTTTCTCTTTTTTATAAAATACCGTTTGTGCTTTGTATCCTTTCTTAATGTATCTGTGGGCCAAATTAATCTCTGGTCTCGTGTGGCAGAAGCCAGTGGAATTTCACCAGAGATGAATTTGATCTTGTTATCTCTAGTCTGGTGTCCAGAAGCTGTCCCTGGGGGCAGAAAACTTTCTTGATTGTTTATCTCAGGCTGAGATGAGTGCGAAGACATGTAGGTTGTTTTGCTAATTCCCAAAGTGTGTCCCATTAGAAAAAGATGGCTAAAATATTGGACATGATAAGAGACCTTCCCCTTCCCTGATTTTGGGAAGGGGATGCTTATGATTCTTGGGGCTGCCTGTAACTTTTAAAGGACAGCACAGTAGCATCAGTTCTAGGAAGGAATGTATCTTGGTAAAGATGTTATATATCTCTAATGTCAGGTTCATTTTCCAACCCAGGCAGACTACAGCCAACTAATAAATGCCATGCTATACACTAAACGGAGTCTCAACTGGTGAAACAGCTGTTGTTAATTATCTCTTGCAATAACTCTTGCAGCTCCAGGTTTTGAAGTAGTAAATACAGAGGGAAAGGAAGAGATGTAATTTTTCAGGTTTTCCAAGGCTTCACAAAGTCACAGGCATGTTAATTAGTTACTGAAGTACCTCAACGCAACCAGGACTATAAAAAGGTTTTCAGAGAATTCATAGTTTCTTGGCTATAGTGAGTCCCAGGCAGATTCTCAACAGGTTTTGGGTTGTTTTTTTGTTTTGTTTTGTTTTGTTTTGTTTTGTTTTGCAGAAGTTGAAGGAGCTCTTTGTTTTCTGCCTCACCTGTTTGTTGTCTACTGGCTTTGCTGGTCCGGTAGTGGTTCGCTAGGCCAAGTGTAACTGCCATGGTTTGCTGTGTCTCTCCATTGTCATTAGTCTTCTCCTCTCTATTAACTTCCTATGTTGTGTGCTGAGTTGTTCTCTAAAAGCTCTCCTGGCCAGATTTCCTAAGCTCCAAATACGCACACACGCACAGGCAGGGACATGCATATGTCAGTGTCCATGTGGTTCTAGCAGCAGCGGACACCAGCACGAGCACAGGTTGGCACATCCACCCCCCACCAGGAAGCAGCCATAGAAATTAAGGCAACTGGAAAAAGTGGAGAATCTGACTTGCATGATGGCCATGGCAAAAAACAGTTTTAATTATTCACTGTTCAATTAAATTATTAATTAATTATTAATTAATAATTTTACTGTTTAGTCATTAAGTACATGACACGGTTCAAAGGTGCCTGAGCATGCCTACAGTATACCCAATTAAATCCCTGTACTTGCACTTTGACAAGCATAATAAGCCTAACTGTACAGTACCAATTTCTCATTCAGTATTTGCTCTCATTTCCTCTCTTTCTCTTTCTCTCTCTTTCTCTCAGATGAAAAGTGGGGGGATATTAACCTAGGCTTCTCTGATAAAAATTAATTAGCTTGTAAAACACTAGTCAGCATTTCTTTTACGCAGGACAAGCTTATGCTATAACACTGGGAGTTCTTTTCATGAGATGAAGTCCTTGAGATGAACAGAAACAGTCAGACCTCAGGTGCCCAGTTAGGCAAAGTCTGGCTCTTTTACTGAAAATAACAGCCAGTAGAACCATGAAATTAGTAGTTCTGTTTCTTTTGTCCTACATTGTGATAATTGTAGTCCAGCCTCAAATTACATAAGTTATTTACCTGCACTGAATGCTTGGCTGAAAACTCTTGGTTTTCTTACTCTGTTTTGCCCAAGACCCAAAGGCACAGGGCTGCTGCAACAGGGAGCTGGCAAAGTTGCTCAGTAAGAGAGAGGTAGGAGGGCATTCCTGGGAGTTGGCTTTCTGTGACTGACGGTTGAACCTTTCCACATGCCTTTTACACGACTGCCCATGAATTTGGCAAAGTGCTGCTTGGGGCTGCCTGTGTCCTCCCCATGCAGCTTCCCGCAGCAAGCCAGGAGCATTGGAAGAAGTTTAGGGTGTTTCAGGAACAACAGTTGTACCTGGAATGTGGTGAGGCCCCTTGGGGATAGGAATACTTTCACTGCATTTTCATGAGGACTATTTATTTGTTTCCAGTCAAGGACTTTGCTGGACAGGTCCCCGTGGCTCCTGCTTGGCTCATGGCTCAGCATCTGAGCTGACGTGGCAACAGCTCTGCTGCCATGTCAGTGAATGCCTATTACAGGATCGTTTCTAGATCATCTCAGTCATTCCCTCCATCTCTTAAATGGGAAACCATGGTAATTTCCCTGTCACAGAATACTTAAGGAAGAGAGAAAAGCTGTGAAGGAGGTGAAATGGAAAATGCAATCAACTTTGTTAGAGGTGAAGCAGAAAAACATTTTTCAAATAGTATAAACAGCAGCTTACTTCATGTGCTGTTGTACCACACCTCCCAGAGGTATTCCTTGGGAGCCAGCTGGTGCTGTTCTGAAAGGAAGCATTTAAACCACAGCTTGCTGCAGCACTCTGGGAGACACTAGGGGGTCACCCAATAGTGGGAAGCAAAATCCTAAAACTCAGCTTTCTAAACGGATGGAAGCTTCTTTTGGGGGACTGACTGACAGCACAGCTCTGTGTTGCGAGAGATTTTCAATCCCACAACAAGGATCCTCTGTGGAGCACAAGCCAGCCCATTTGGAAGCAGCCATCTCCTGATGCTCGTACCCACACAGAAATGTGTGCATGCATACAGTGCTGGGCTTCCTTCCAAATCAATTTAATGATGCATAAGGTCAGATTTCAGCAATATACTGGGATTTGCACTACTTATTGGATCGGGCAAAGCATAATGATATTAAACCAGGTGCCTTAAGACAGCATTAAACCAATTTTCAGCCTTCTTTAAGTCCATTAGACATATAGTAAATGGGTAGTGTTGGTTGTGCAGCTTACCAACAGGTAGGGAAAGGGGCTGTTTGTTGCTTTGTCTTTTCGCATTGATCGTTCGAGGTTTTGCCTCTCGGTTACAGCCCTTTAGCCTCTCTTAATGTCAGCCTTGTAACTGGGAATAGAATTCCGTGTAGTGTTTCCTAGAAATAGTAAAACAACAGAGAAATTTATTTGGCTTGACTTACAAAAACAACATTTTTTTATGCTGCAGTCAAGCAAGCGTGCAGTTTCTCTGCAGATCAGTCCAGGTGCCACTAAAGACCTTTGCTACCTGCACTGGCAAGCATGACATTAAGATAGCATCGAGCTGCACTTCCAGAATTGCTTTTGTGATTGACGATAGCCGTGGAAACCAGGCTAAAGCTCCAATGAAAATGGATCCCTTGTGCATCTCCAGTCCATTCTTAACGCAGACACAGGATTATCCAGCTTACTTTTTCGATTTCTGAGTGTCTGAAAACAGAAGGTTCCTTTACTGCCTCTATCCATCACGGGCTTTGTTCTGATGGCCACTTTTAATCTCCCCTCCCAACATTAGTGTTTGCAGCATTTAGAAACATTCCATTACTTATCGGATCCTTGGCTCTGTCCGCATCTGTTCCCATGCAGGACAGCACATGGGCTACCTCCTTTCCTCAGGCACATGAGGGATTTTGCCTGTGTTCCTAGAAGCTGTCAGCCAGGGCTTTCAGGGTGATTAGAGGTTCCACTGCCTAGTAAAGAGATTCCATTCTCAAAGCTCTGCTTCCCAATAATATTTCCATTTTGGAAAATGAAATGTCTGTACAAATGTAAAGAAGTGACCTTCGCGCTGGTGAGAGGGTTTCCCCGTGCCAGGAGCTCCACAGGGCCATGCTATGGACCAGCTCTTTCTTGTCATTCTCTCTGTCTTGTGCATTTTCCTCTGCACTGTGCAATAGCTTCACCAAAGACAAGTCTTTAGCCTGATGATCTGGGACGTGTGGAAGGAGGAAAACATATATTCAATCACCATTATCCCTAGCTTTGAGTGTAGAAGGATGTTGTCATTAAATCTGCCCATAAAAACTCAGCTATGCAAACTCCAGCAGGGGTTAAATCATCAGCCAGCATGAGCTGCTTTGGCCTGCAGTAAAACTCCCTCTGAGTCACCAAATTCTGCTAACTTCTTCTCTTCTGATTACTTGAGCTCACAGCTAACTGTCTCATAAAACCCTGACCCACACTCTCAACAGCTTTTCTTTGACATCTCAAGCTTCTGCACTTTAAACTCTCTCCCAGCAAGCGTGCATAGCAAAACAAGATGACTGCACATGAGCATACTTATGCTGGCTTCATCTTGCCAGCAATGACAGGTCTTATCAGGCAACGGGGTCTGTAGGAACCTCCTGTAGTATTCCTGAGTGTCTGGACCTATTTTACTGCATCTTTGTTTCTATCTAGATTGACCCTGGTGTGTTTCCCCATCCTATTCGTGCCTGGGGATATGCAGCCTTAGGAGAAATGAAAAACACTGAGCAACACAGACTAAGCTTAGAAACAAAGAGGGGCATTGTAGATAATCAGGGTCATTTCCCTTTTTCACAGAGCTTCTCACTGCAAGGGAGAAATAAAGGAGCTAAATGTGTTCTCAGTGGCATTTCCCCACAGATTCAGATAAATCACTGGGCTTATCCCATTGCCTGTAATATAGATGCTCCACCCAAACCTCTGCAGTTTGCCCCAGCACTTTGTAGTGCTTTGGTCCACATACAGTAGTCTCTGTGATGATCACTGGGACAGGTGCCTTCTCATTCAATATATTATGAACCCAACTGGAGTAAGGAGTTTCATCTGAGAACTGATGTGATACTGAACAAAACCATCAATATTTTGGCTAGGAGACCTCTGATTTATGTTTTTGGTTACTCAGCAGTGGGCACATGCTTCTGAGCAAATTCCCCAGGGGAGTTTTTGGTGAGCTGTGAAACAGACCTCTTGGTTTTCCTGTAATACCAAGCCCTCATTTGAAGAGCCAACATGTGGCCATCAACATCACATTGAGATTCCAACTGCAGTAAGGCTGTCAGCCCAGACACTGCTGTACTTTCAGTTCAGTGAGGTATTTTGGGTGAGAGGTAGTGTTTCTGGGTGCATTTCTTCAACCCAGAAGAGACTGCATTTCAGGGCAGTGATAGATGAAGAGATCTCTTCCTATCAGTGAAACAGACTGAGTATTCTTTGCTATCACTGCAGAGAATGCTAGAGGAGAAGGGCTATATGCATATGAGACAGGATAAATGAGTTTTCAGCTGGCTTTGATGGATAAAACCCTAGTATCATTTATTCCATCTTGCCTCATTTAGTTTTTGCCTGTCACACGAGGAATCATTATCTTAATGTCTAGTCTAATGACACCAGGTAGCAGTAACAGACTTGATAGATTCAGGGAGGTAAAGTTACCTCAGTAGTTGCTGGCTGTGGAACAACCCAGGCACAATCCCCGTGTTTTCCTCTGTTGCATTTCTCAAGGCTGCAGAGTCCCCCCAAGCAGCAGTGAGCACTTTTCCTCCAAGACAGAGAAGTTAGACAAGTGCCTAGAAATGGGAGCTAAGGCAGGTTCTCCGCACCAGCACCATTTCTGGTAATATCTACCTCTACCAAACCACTGAGTACAGTCCCCTGCAGTGTAAAGAGCCATGGCTAATGCACCACATAATGCCCTTGAATTGGGTGAGTATGACAAAACTTGAGTCAGGCAGTTTAGCATGGAGGTGAAAAGCAGTGCAGTCCATGGCTGCTCAGGACTGCTGCTGGAGGCAGACATTTCCTTCTCGCAGCCCCCATCCTCACCTCTGGCTGTAACAACAGCCTGCAATCAGCAGAACTGGTGTCAGATACAGAACAGTTTGCTAACTCTAAATACGACAGTGACCGAATGAACAGTGGAGAGGTGCTTTGAGATCCTCTGTTGAAACGTGCTGAAGAAGGGCAAGGGGCTGTACCCATTGAGCCATGGCTTCTTGTTTCTTTAAACTGAACTTGTCACTATTGCAGGAATAATTAACCATACAGCAATTAGTGTTCTTGAGGTATGTTCCCTGCTACCTGTGTTGCATATAGGTTACAGTATTAATGAGGAGACTGAATTTCTGAGATGCAGGAGCAGCTGAGATCACAGGGAATGAAGGCTCTGCAGCACAGCACCGCTTCCCTCCCAGCCAGCAGCCGTCCCTCGGCCAGCAGGGAAATGAGGTGGTGACATTTCATTGTCTCCCACGCAGCTCCGGCTAACGAGCAGCGCAAAATCTAGATGGATAGGTAGAAGAAAAGCCTATGAAATAGCTCCTGATTAAAGTCTGAGATTAAAAACTTAAGGAGTGAGGGTGGAATAACCATCTCGTAAGGCAAGTTCTGTGGTTATTATATAGGCAAATCTGAGTGTATTCTGTGTATGTTTCGTATTTGCACTGGTGAGGCACAGTGCTAATAGAGCCATCCCACTATGTTGTAACTGGATCTCTCTGCACGTGTCCGTGTGGATTGCCTGTGAGTTAACAGCATGCTCCTAAATCTTCAAGTGCTAGTCAAGTCCTGTTGTAACCTCAGATAGAGGGGAAAAAAAGAATTAGAAGGAAAAAAAGAGACCATGATAGATCTTTTTGTTTTCTTCTGAGTCGAGATATTCAAAAGATTCCAAGTGACGTATCCCAGCTCTAAAAAAAGACATGACTTCAACTGACAGTGCAGCATCTCTCTTTACCAGTTTTGTCTAGCCAAAGCATAAACCCTGGAGTTTTCTTTGTGCTCATTCCGAAGAGATTTCCATACCCCCACCCTGCTAGACAATCTTGCTATGCAGCTGCAGCTTTCTATTCTGCTACAGTGTAGAATTATGCATGAACCAGCAGAAGGAGCTCCAAGTCTGGTCATTGGTGTATAGCTGCTTTCTTATGCCTCGGAAAGGCAGTGTAGCAGCTGTGTGTAGAAATCATTACTTATCTATCGATTCTTTCCCTTTGTGCTTTGAATTCTGTTCACCAAGCAGCCCAAAATTGCATTGGAAACGAGCTGTGCTCATTTCTTTCTGTTGAATTGCAGTGAAGTGATGGCTTTGCATATATAAAATCCCTCAAGAGACAATTTTGCACAACAGCCCTGAGTTCTGATGAGAGAACAAACCACTTCAGAGTGGAACAGAAAAACAGCAACCTGTCATACTTTTTCCAGAATTGCTCTTTTTTGGCTTTTGAAGATGTTCAGATTATGTGAATTTCTCTGCCTCCCCCACTCATAATTCCTGTGTTCCACATTGTCAGGAACATGGGTATGTCAAAAACAAAGCCATTCTTGGGGCACCTCTAGCTTTTGCAAAGTGCTGTATCACTGCTTCACAAGAAAATGTATTCTCAGGGAATTATCAGCCTGACTTGCCAGAGCACAATTGTTTTTATTTGCATGCCCACAAACACATAGTGATTATGCATGCCATTGAGATGCACAGTTTTGATCATTTAGGCCATGGACGTCATTTGATAAATATGATAAATATTCAAACCTTTGGCTGCTTATTCAAATAGAACCAACCAGCTTTTGAAGCTCATCCAACTTAGATGCTAATGATATCAACCCCTACATCCTTGAGAAGTGATAGACAAAAAACTTTGAAGAATATTAGTCTGAGCTTCCTTACCGAGGAATGTGGCAATGTGTGTTTGCATGGGTATGTTCCAGATGGGAGTAGAGGTTTTCCAGGAGTTTGGACCCAAAGGGCTCTCCTGGGGAAGAACTGAAGGGGGTTTGCTAGTGATCTGGCCAGGGGAGTCTGCCTTTTTCTCTTTTGGAGAAGACCGACTATGGATTACGTTCTTTGCAGTGTAATTCCATCAGTGTCAGTGGACTTTAGCCAGACTGTCTTTTCTCTACTTCTCCAGCCTTCCAAGTGTGTAACACTTTGCTGATCCAGGAGATTTCATAGCAATTCTTTGTTGAGACTAAAGAATAGCAGTTCACCCTCTACAAATGGGTTTTAAAACAATAAAGAGCTCAGCCTTGCTCACACGGCAGACCAGATGCATCATGAGGCTAGCTGCGATTCTGCAGCCACAGAGTGCAAAAGGCGTAGGGCTGTGTCACTAAGCACTGTGGTGTTGAGGTCTTTCAAAGCTAGAAACAACTGCTGTGTGTCCTTTGGTAGCAGCTTTAGATTCACAGCTCTTTTGTGTTGTGAAGCATTATTTAATTATGCTGGTGGCTTTGACTTTGGGTTGAAGATCCAGACCACATAGCAATAGAAAAAGATTTATTTCCCAACACCAGACATGTAAGGGACAACCATATCCTCATCTTGCCACAGATCCTGAGAGTCCTTACCAGCCTCTCCTCACTTGGTGAGCCAAGCACCAATGGCTGGGGGTCTCCATGGGAATGTCTTCACATGTGTGTGGCTTCAGAAGTTTACTCTCCAGGCTCTGTTCACATGTTGAATTGCCTTCCAACAAGGCAACTTGGAGCAGGACAGTGGTAGAAGGGAGGGAAGAGATGGGGTAGATATGAGCTTAAGTCCATGCTTTGCTCTTGTGTGACATCACTGGCTTAAGTCACTGTGTGGCAAGTGCAAACTGAGCGTTGGGTCCCACCAGGAAGGATGGTACAGAAATTGACTTAGGTGTCCCACCACTGACCCCACTCTACTCTGCAGATATGCTGGAGAGGTGCTTGGGAAAGACAGAGACAGGACAAATACAGCTGCAGAACAATTCCAGACTGCTCTTTTCAACTGAGTTTGAAATATTAACTGTGTTGAATTTGTTAAAGGTTAATGAGTTATGAACCATAGAGCAGTTTTTATCCACCATAAGGAAAGGCCTCGGTTACTCCCTGTAGGCAACAGAGAGAGGCATGGTTTGATAGTATTTGCTGCAAAGGAGGAGAAATCAGTTAGCTATAGTCAAGATGGTATCTCTATTTGGTCCGAACCTTTTTAAGGTTTTTAGCAATTCAGGATTGGTAAATTCTATAGCAAGGGGAAGCAAATTAATTCTCTCTCCTAAAGCCATCCTAAAGCTGTAGCTTCATATCTAAAAGAAGCCCTGGATTGCAATATGGCAACATACAGAAATTGTCAGGTGAGCTCCATGAGTGCACTCTGTGAGGCTTTTTCCTTTGTCTGTAAGTACCCAACTGTGTGCAGCCCTCCTGTTCCTGGGCCGGCCGGTGCTGGTCCCACAAAGCATGTGTTTGTATGTGATTAGGAACCGCTAACTGAACGCAGTCGCATTTCTTTGACACACACTGCTGTGGTACCTGGGTGCTAATCACCGTATTTTGCCTTCTCTAGCACCTTCCCAGCCGAGGATCTCAAAGTGTTTTACAAACATTAATTAATTTAGCTTCACAACCCTCGTGTGAGGTAGGTGGGTCATGCCATCCCGCTTTCCAGATGAGGACACTGGTCTACTTGGTAGAGTCACCTCGTTCCTGCGGTTAAAAACAGGGAGGCAGTGGTCGAGATGGCCCTTGTGAAGCTTACCACCCGTCATGCGGCCGGGACTGCCCTCCCCACAGAAGGAAGAGCAGTTCTGCATGCAGCAGAGGGGATCCAGAGATGGCCAGAGCTTACAGCAACCTGCTTCAGAGCCCTGCTCCTCCCGGCTTCTGCCCTTTTCTGGAGTTGTGGCTTCCAGCTGATCACAGCACCCTGAGGCTGAAGGAGGGATTATCCCTAGTCAATGGCTCAGTGGCATTGTGGAGAGGAAATGCAGAAGTAGCTCTGTGACTTTTCCCTATAGTCTGTGCTTCGGGGGCTCCGTGCCTCCTTCCTGTTACACTCCCATTCACCCAGAACTGCAATTTGTGCATCATCCTTTACAACGGGCTGTGTAGGTCCCAGCTTGCTGAAGCTCACCTTTCTAGTGAGAAAGCTGTCAGAGCAATGTCCCCTTACCCCTTTCCTGCACACAACTTGTGACTCATATAAATGGGAATTGTTCCCCAAGCCAGGACAGACCCTGGCAATGTATCCTTGCCAGTCTTTCCATTGCTACCCATTTGGATTGAGCAGAAGCAGCCTTTTCTGCATCGCCTATAGCCATTTTTGGCTGAAACAAGACCAGTAAATTAAAAAAAAACAACACAAACACCCTGTGGAAAAGTCCTACAAACCTTCTGACATAAAGAGCTGCCCTTTGTATCAGCTGAATAGCACTGAAGCGACACAGGTCCCTGCAGGACATTCCTCCCAAACTGCCATGCTCTGTTCCATTCCAGCACAAGAGCTGGCACCAAGTGGTCCCTAGGGTCGTGCTGCTCAGGGCCGGTCACAGGGATGCATTTGGGGCACAGCTGCCTGCTGAGTTTGGATGGGAGGGAGGGCGAAACCCAGCTTGGAAACTGCAGGTGCTAGATTTGAGAGTGGAATCAACTGCTGTGGTCTCTGCCTTTGTCTGAGTGACTGTGTATGGCTTGGCCACGTGTTTGTTTCTTGCTAGGTCATGCAGGACTTTTCCATGAGGGCAGGCAAAACTGCCAATACAATAAAGTAATGGATCTTTACCAAATCTTCAGCTTGCAGTCTAGCGTAGGTAGCCTCTGAGCTGGGAGTTCAGGCAGCTGCTGCATTTCTCCATAGATTTGCTGTCTCTAGCATGTCTCCCTGTTGTTTGGGACCCTGGTTATTAAGTGTTAAGAAGCGATAGCATGACGGAGAAAGACTATTGACCCAATTGCACTTTGACTGATCTGTTTCTTTTTCCCCCCAATCATCGATGCAGGTGTGAGCTACTCCAAGTCGGTTCCTCCAGCCTACCCACCACCCCAGGATCCATTAAATCAGGGACAATACATGGTGACAGATGGCATATCCCAGTCCCAGGTCTTCGAGTTCACCGAACCCAGACGCAGCCAGGCACCATTCTGGCAAAACTTCAGCAGGTTAACACCATTCAAAAAATAATACTTAGAGAGATGGAGAATTTTAACTTAAAAGAACTTAAAAAAATAAAAATAAATAAAATTATATTTATAGATGGACCTTTTTTCGGAGAAGCACTGTTGCAACTAAATATATATACATATATATATGTATACACATTTAAAAAAATAATACATATATATATACATATATGTATATATATAGAAGGACCAAAAACTTTTTTTGTTGTTTTTGGGAAGCAGTCTGCTACTAGATAGTAGGAAGCACCAATGATTTCTAATCATGTGACCTTTTTTATTTTATTCTATTGGTCGGACATTATTTTTTTCTTTTTTGTGTGTGTCTTCATTTTCATTGAAGTTGTCATTGGCATCCCAGAATGCTTTCTTGCTTGTTTGAATTCTTCATCGAAGTTCCTCATGGACTGTGTTGGTGTATATTTTGTTTTATTTTATTTATGGGGGGGGGTTGTTTGTTTTTTGGGGTGCTGGGAGATCTCTGCTCCATCTCCCTCCCTCTCCATCCCTTCCTTGGCTGTCCCAGAGTTACCATTTCAGTGAAGAGCATCGATCCTTTCCCGTCCCTGTCCTGCATTCTCTGGTCTGACTCGTGCCTGTCTGGATGTGCTCCCTTGTGCACCATGCTCTGCTGCGCAGTATTTCTCTGGCTTTAACTGTTTTGTTGTGGGCAGTTGAAAACAAGCAGAAGGGGTAGCAGCTATTTAGGAAGCGAGAGATGGGTTTTCCTCAGTTAACTTACTGCATTTTTTAAGCTCTGTCTTTTTCTCAATTCAGTGTGATGTGATCACGCTCAGAGTAAGACTGAGAAAAGAATATCGGGGGCTTTTTATTTTTTTTGCATTTAATTTTGTTTCTGTGGGGTTATCTTTGATTTGGATTCATTCTCTTTTTAAGCTGAGACTCAACTCTCTGAAAAGCCCACTATCTTTGTTTTCCATGCAAAGATAAAAGCTTAAAAACCGACGGCTTCATGCCCCCCATTGCAGCTAGAGAAAATTGGCTATTAGGCTTCAACAAATGGCCACTTTTCTTTCTTCAGGAACTAAGGTCCCATCCTGTTGGCCGCAGTCAGGCCCACACTGTACTGCATTAAGGAACCACCGATGGCTGTGTGCAGGAGCAGTGATCCCAGAAGCGAGGGCCGTGCCCGCGCTCACTGCCTGCTCGGCTCTGTAGCACTTCAGACAGCCGGCTTCACGTCGGCACAGAGCTCCCAAGCAAAACGCGGCAGGCACCCATTAGCAGAAGGATAATTGGGAGTATCCACCTGGTGTTTCATGCACCCAAAGCTGCAGAAGAGTTGAGGACTGCCTTTCAGGAAAGGTACGGATGTGACCTGAGCAGGTCAGCCGTATGCCCATGACCTAATCCAAATCACCAACCAGTTAAATCTGAACTGCAGTGGCATCAGTGTCAGTGGGCTCTGGAGCGATCAGCTGAATTCTCCAGATCTCTTTCTCTCTCTTTTTCTCCCTCTGGAGATTGATAGCTGTATTTTCAAAGACACTTCCTACAATTTTAGCCTTAAGTACATTCGTTTCCAAGCACAAAAGCTTATGTTTAAGCTCATAAAACAAACCATTGTGCACTAGGACAATTGGGATTGTTTAACCAGGTTTAGAAGATGAATTTAAACTTTGCGGAGCTATTCTGCAACCTCCTTTAAAAATGTGAGTCGAAATAATAGATCATGATATTTATATTTTTCTTTCAAATTTGATACCCCATGTAAGCACCTCAGGCCAGTAGCATGGACAAACGTTTTTTTATCACTTCAGAAAATGGCAAAAGCAGAGAGTGCGATTTTAGTTTTTCCATGGAGCTTGGGTTATTTCAGGGCACGTTAGAAGGCAGCAGCTGTATTTTTTCTTTAAGTACAAAAATAATCTCAGCACCTTAGGGTCACCTACAAACCTATCAATGCAACAATGCCAGGTTGGCATTTTGGAGAGGAGGAGTGGCCCCTCTGTGACAGGCAGCAGTGAAACACTGAGAAACCCGCATAGGAGGCAACCAAACTTTGTAACACAGCTAATTTCTATCCTCTTTTGTATCTTTGCATTTTTACACTTCGATTTTCATACTGAACACGTAGCAGTTATTATGTTTGCTTAACAGAGTGGGTTATTTAGAGAAGTGAATGAAATCGGTTTGCAGAAGTTAACTGAAATGTTTCACTGTTTCTGAATGGCTGGAGAGAGATGCAGAGAGAGAGAGAAAGAGAGAGAGATCACAATCTGTTGTCAGCGTGATGGAAACTTCACTTATTCCTTTTCCTTTTTAATTGCTTAGGGGAAAAAAAAAAAAGTAACAAGCACATTAGTTAAGCCTATTCATTTACTGTTTTGTGCCTCAGAGAGTGAGAATGAGACATCCATAATTTTTATGAGAAGATGCTTCCTAAATATTCAGCGCTAGGAAAAAAGAAACTCCACCGCCACACCATTATTTGCATCATAACTCAAGACTCGCTCGATCTGACAAGGCCACTTGTTGGACTCGCAGCTTCCTTCTTAAGTGGAAAGCCAAAACTAACGAGCGCCGCTAGCGCTTGCCGAAGCCGGGTGGCAGGCGGAGCAGCCGCAGCCGCTTGTTCCAGAGGGAAGAGGGGCTTGGCTCTCACATGGCACTCAAGAAAGCCCTTCCCTTCCCTTCCACAAATGGCCAAGGTGCTGCAAGAGATGGAGCATTATCGCAAAGAAGAACCAGCACTGGGTCCCACTTTTACTACCTACCGTGGCTTTCCCTATAGGGAGCAGGGCTGGGCTGACTCGTTGTGTCTGAAAGTGCTGGAAGCAGCACAGATGCTGTCAGATCGGGGTGATTTTGACTGAGCATCTGATAGAGACTCTCATTTCAATGCCAGACAGGAGGAACCCACTTACCATTCCATATGCAGAAATGAGGAAGTTGTAACAAACTTACATGTTTACGGTATTTCTCTGGCTGAAACTATATATATATATATATACATTAAAAAAACCAACAACAAAAATACCCTCTTCCCTAGGTAAATGACATGCATTACCACTTGACCTAGTCACTAGAACAGAGGATCTAAATTCAAGACTTTCGCCTCCCTACCCTCTCAAAACAATCAAACAAGGATCAACCTAGGTGCATCTAACAGTTGTAAATAGAAAATAATACATAGAGAAATATATTTGAAATCTGTTTCAGTTTCTGGATGGTCACTGGCCATCCATTGCAATGTTATTGATAGTACACTGTGGTGCTTTGGGTTTCTGGTTTTGTTCTCTTTATGCTCTGTCATCTTTTCATCGCAGCTACATTTCAGGGAACATGTATATTTAGTAGCTATTGTAAGTTCTGCATGGCATCACTGAGCTTATTTTTCCTTGAGAAGAAAAGAAGAGTCTGTAGGAGTCTAAAGGCACTATGATGACAGGGACTTGTAGCAGAGAATTTAAAAAAAAAAAAAAAAGTTTTTAAAATTCTAGTTTGAAGCCAAATACTGATATTTTAGTGCTTTTGGGGTTTTAACAGTAAGAGAAAAAAAAAAAAAAAAGAAAAAAAAAGAAAAAAAAAAGGATTTTGGTAACCCAGCTGATCCGCACTTGCCAGTTTTATTATTTCGTTTATATTGGACTGTTTGACCCTGTCAAACAAGTGTCAAAGTTGTGTGTATAAAACAAAAAAAACAAAGTGTTTAAAAAAGTGTTGTAAAGACACTGAGCCTTATGAAAATATTTATGGAATTAAATAAAAAGAAGTGAAAAGGCATCTGAAGGCATTTTAAATCATTTTCCTCAGAGCGGTCTCACTCTTCTCCCAAAGGCTGAGCCTGAATCGCTGGGCTGGGGCTCCAGCATGTCAGCAAAACACCACGACATTGGTGTGTAACCAAAAAGAGGAATGTTTGGGAAATATCCCACCTCCCCCTTGCTCTGTGTCCTCCATCTGAGCTGAGTGAAATGATTACTGAGCAGCTGGAGGTTCAATACTGACAAAATGCTGCCTTGCAAGTGCTGCAAATGGAGCTCAGATCAAGTCTTCTGTGAAACATGGTTTTAAAATGCTTTCTGTTCCTGAGCTTTGCTCAGCTCCAAGCCCAACTTAAATCCAGCCTGATTGTGCCAGCAGACCTCACAGACACGCTGCCAGCGCCGTAAGAAGCGTTTCAGAGCACATGGAGGTAGCACACAGGGTGGGCCCAAGGGGAGGGAGCCCCAGCCACGTGCTGCCCACTGCAGAAGGCAGAACGAGGAGATGAGCAGGTTCCTGCCCTGGCTTTCACTCGGTGTGTAAGGAGAAAGCATGCCCAGGGAGAAGGAGCCCAGTGCTCTCCCCCTGCAAAGCAGAGCACTCTCCAGCAGCCCGCTGGCAGTTCACAGGTAAGGCAGCTGAGCAATGTATTTCTAGGTAGCACACAAGTGTGGTGATAACCAAGAGAACGGGCCATGACACTGTGGCATCCAGACCTGGTAGCGATGCCTGCTGTCATATGCAGAAACGCCAGCACACACATCAAGTTCCTATGCGTAACTGCAGCCCAAGAGCTACATTTCCAGGAACAACACTGCCTTCCTGCTCTTTCCTATCTGTCCTGCGGGTGAGTCTGCAGGCACACAGCGTGACCAAATCTTCAGCCCGCACATACGAGAAAAACAGGCAGACAAGGGAATAAAATAATGCAAAAGCCACACGGCATTGGTCTGGGAGAGAGAGGGAGAGAGAGAGAGGGTATGACGCAAAGCTGCAAGCACAAAGGTTTCTGCCAGTCCAGACTGTGAGTGGGTTCAGGAGCAGGGGCACCCTGATCTCAACATCACAGCTGCATATTTGCCCACTGCTTCAGCAATACCCCAAACCATGCTTTTTGCTCTTGCTTACATTTCTGCTTGCAGTGAAGATGCCACGGGTGCCATGCTGGCGTTTCCTTGTCCAAATGAAGCCGTTTCTCTTGTAGCATATCACCTAAGTCACACAGGCGGTGTGGCACAGTGCTGTTCCCAAAGCATAGAATCATAGAATCACCGAGGTTGGAAAAGACCTAAAAGATCATCCAGTCCCACCATTCACCTATTACCAATAGCTCCCACTAAACCGTGTCCCTCAACACAACATCCAGTCTTTATGCATGCTGCTGGAGAGAGCAGACCCAACATGCAATTTCATATGTAAAACCTGTCTTTGAAGAACATCCCTTCTACCCACACCACCATCTTTGCAAAATACCATTTTTCTATACCGATGGCAAAATGTTGTTTACCAGAACTCTGCACCCCTCTCTCAGTTTTTGAATGTAAGCTGAGGGAAGAAAAAGAGGTGGAAGGGTCAGGGAGCCCATACGCATTGCCCAATATGTGCAATGTCCCAAAAAAGGGAGCAGTGGAGAAGAAACCCAATAGCCCATCATACATGTCGGGAGCAAGAGCACTACCAGAGCTATCTCAGCAGCCACAAACCATGTACCTACAAAGCATGTACCTACATGCCCCTGTCCTGGTGGCAGCCAGAGAATCGCACACTCCATGGCTCTGAGTGCCGCTGCAGCCCATAGCTGTTAGCGAACATACCTTTAATTTAGTGACACCATTCATTTGTTTTAGCTTTTTCCAGCTAGGTGATGTTCAACCTTGCGACTATGAACTTTGGCTGCATCATATCTAATGATATAAACAAAGAAATACAGTTTACAGTTTGTTTGTCTTAAGGGCTGCTGTTGGGCATTATTTCTGGATAACATCCCAAACTGATCAGGGGCACATGGGCTCCTTGATTCAGAGATTCATGCACATGCCTACAATTACAACTTTGCACCAAAGTTTTTATTACAGATATGTCAAAATACAGATTTGATCCTCAGAATGGTGCTCAGTAGGGAAATTACCTTAAAATGAAAGTCTGCGTGGATTTTCCCTGTTCTGAAGGTATACAACGTTAAATCATGTACCCGCATCAAGCTGCACAGCTGAGGTCAAGTTTTGCAAAGCACGTGGCAGCTGTGCGCTGTAGATCTTCATGGGCAGCATCAGGCCCTGACTGCTTTGGAGCGTAACACAATTAGCAAAGCATTTAGGCTGATGTGTTTGTGATACGACAGGAATTTTGCACAAAGGGCTGTGAACGTCAAAGCCTTCTCTGCTTTATCCATGTGTATATATTCATGGTATAACAACTGAGCTTTTTCCTTTTTAAGGAACTGGCCTTTCAATCTGACTGATGGCACCAGGATTACAGACTCCAATCTAGCCCAAACAGGACATTTTCTTGTTTTTCTATCACTGAGAAGCAGCAGCAGGTTTTGCACTAAGCAGAGAAGCAGGTCAGAGCCCTCCAAAGCATGCAATGCACCATCTGTGCCGGGTTATTAAGGAACACAGTGGACTCTCACGTTGCTCTGGGTGCAGGAGGAACAACTGGCGCTTTTGAGTGTGTTTCTAATCACTGTCTGCTGAGGGCTGTGCAACACCTCACCAGTGAGGAAAGACTTAGCTGCTAACCACTAATATAGTCTCCCCCAAACTGCAGGTACCAGCAATATTTGCCTAGATCTCTTACCTTTGCTATGGAAAAGCGACACACAGTATTTCTTAGATGCTCTTAACGTTCACAACCTTTCTTTCCAGCTCTCAAGGCAAAAGGCATCCTGGTGAAGGTGCGCAGTTTCTTGTTTCAGATACACAGCAGTTTGTTGCCTCTGGTGGATCTGACAGGGTCTCTGTGGTCAATACTTCCCATAGGCTGGGCCATGCAGCAGCATTAGCTCAGAAATGTTCTCCTGGTCCAAGAGCCCTGAGGGCCCATTTCCACTTGCTTCCTGCTGTGCTTGTGCTGTCAGTGCAGCAGCCAAAGCCCATCTAGGTGCAGCCATGGTGTTTGAAGGACATCACTGAGCACTTTCCCCTTCTTCCAGGGCTGGGCACAACAGCAACGGGAAAAATACATGCAAGAACACTGTGTGTTTTTTTAAATTTTCATTATGGTGATACATATAAAAGCTTGCAGAAATGATTGCCTCATAAAGAAAACATTACAGCCTGAAGAAACTCTCTGGACTGTAGCTATCACCAGCAGCTACCTCAGCCGCTCCTGCCCACCAGCTGGTAACATTTAATTCAGAGATGTGGGCTGCATACATACAGGTCTTCATACTAGTGCCCTTTCTTGCCCTGTTGCTATAACAGCAGATAGCAACCGTCTGGCTTTTATACCCATTGCATAGATGGAAGGGACAAGATGTACATTTTTACTAGTGTTTTTTTTGTTGTTGTACGGCTTATCTTTTTTTTTTTTTTTTTTTTTTTTTTTTTTTTTTTTAAAGAATAAACCAGTGGACGAGATTTTTTTTTTATAAATGAGATTAATTAAGGCTCCAAGAGGCTCCGCCATGTCCTGTCTGATCCTGCTTCCAGCCAGGGAAGCAGCAGAGGGACATACCAGCTGTGAACTAAAGGAGAGGACTGCTGTTCTCTTCTTATCATCTAGAAAAGCAGTAAGACAACATATCGGCATATTTGCTTCTGGTTTTAATCTCACTGTGGATTTTCCCCAGTGAATACTCTCTGTATGCACGTATGCTAATGTGGGCCTTCGCAGGTCCATGGGAAACAAACAAAGCAGGTGAGCTTGTATCCACAGCACAGTTTGTGCTGGATGGTGATGCCAAACAATTAACAGCACTGACCTACGCCAACAGGGCCTGCGCTCCTCACACACATATCATCCATAGAAGCTTCCAAACCAGTGCAGCCTTCCCTTCAACTTATAGCTAACTGAGTTAAACAGCAACAAAAAAAACCCTCATTCATGACTGTTTTCTCACTTGATACAAACTGGAACAGTGATGGTGACCTACCACAGATGTCTCACAGATGTTAACAGCAGGCAGTGTTTCCAAGAGCTCAGCAGCTGGATTGGTCCAGACTGGAAATGCATAGAAATTGCCTAGCTCAGCCACTTAAGACTACCTCTTCCACCCAAAAGGCATCAGTTTTTAAACGCAGGTTTTATAGATGCTGGGTTGATGTGGTAACATATTTGCTGCAAAACACTGCAGAATTCTGCAGAGAGCTTCAGGTTTCAACAAATTTACCAAAGTGCAAGGCACTGCTGTCATCTCAGGAAATCCTTTGTCACTGGCTATTTCTTTATCCCGGGAGAAAGCTGTCCTTTTGGGATGAACGGGCTGAGCAGACCCTTGCTGAGCTGCAGTGCCCTGCTCATTTACTATCAGCTCAATGCTGGCAGGCCTGGGCATTTGGTAGCTTTCCCACCATCAGTCACTCCTGTACAGTTTCGGGTTTTTTGAGTTAAGGATATTTTAACACATCTTAAAGTAGAATTGCTTTCCAAGTATTTGTGCTATCATGCTAACTCTTGTTTTCTGTTTGCAAGCTGGACAAATGCAAGAGAGTGCTCAATATTAATCCCCAGCACCCAGACCAGTGCTTTTGCTGTGTCAAAAAGATGAGCAGCCTCATGGCACACCTTAGTCCCCATCAAGTTCTCAGTTAAGATGAAGGCATGTACTTTTACACAGCCTTACTGCCAAGGACCAGATAGGCTAATTGCCTTAACAGTGCAATTGCAAACGTTGCTGCCACTTGCTGCCTTTCCCCACCTAACACACATCATTTGTATTTTGCAGTTTATGTTTCAGTTTGGCTAGAGCCAAGGGCTGTTGTGGCAGTGCCCATGGTCAGCAGCAGAGAGCCCCTGAGCTCCCTGGGGATGCCCGAGAGACACAAAAACCTCTGGCAATCACTGAGGGTGCTACTCCAAGGGCAGAAGCTCTGGTGGGTGGGTGCTGACCAGGTGGTGGGTTGGGGGGGGGTGTCACTCTCCTATTCAATGGAGGGGAGCAGCCCCTACCTTAACAGGGCTGTTTTTTTGAGGGAAGATGTGACCAATGCACTGATTTCCTCAAAGTTTCACTCCCCCACAGATACAGGGCGGCAAGAGAGGAGCCCCTGGCCAGCCCTGCTGCTGAGGTGGTTTCATGCTATACAAAAGAAGTCCAGAATGTTGGGACCAGGAAAAGAAAATAGGAGCAAATACAATCATTACTCCTAGCTGATGGTGAGAGCCAAGATGCAGTCCCTTCCAGCTGGGTTCCCAGGATAGTTTGTGCCTGTTCTCTAAGGACTGCAAGGGCACAGGCACAGGCTCCCTGCAAAGCCACCCAGTCTCGCTGAATTGCTGCTTGGAGGCTTCGCTGTTCACCAGTGGTGGTAAAGGTGACACTGAAGGGACTGTAGCACACCAGGTATGTATCCCACCTGCAGCACCCACCCCAGCCTGCATCCAGGCTGTGGTGCTCACAGCCTGCACATCAGGCGTGGGCAGGATTGCCGTGGGGGAGGGCCAGAGGAAATGGATGGAGGAAAACAAGGGTTTTTTATACATGCAGAGAAGGGGCTGAGTAACAGCATGTGGCTGCAGGCAGTGCTGGCTGTGCATGCTGCCAGCCGGCTGGGGAGGCGAGTGCGCAGCCAAATCGCTCAAGGATGTGTCATGCTGTTGTTATCCATGTTGCTAGCGCACTAACACTGGCTTTATTCTTACTGTCTGGATGTACCATTAAACAAGTTTGATTTTGTTGCCTGATTGCAGATGAATGGTTTCAGCCTCAACACATAATTTAGTGCTAACCAGGGGCTCCACTCGTGACAGGAGAAGCGAGCTGTTTGTTGTGTGCAAACGGCTGAGTGAGTGGCAGCAACACTCACCTGGCTGGCAAGGGAAACACATCACAGCGTTGTTAGAGCTTGTTGCCTTTTTTCCATCCACTTCTTGCACCTCAAACACACCACACCTCTGATTTACCACTACGTGGGGAACCGGACTGCATGAGCTTTGGTAGCAGGGACTGCGTTCATGTCATCTCCTGTAGGGTGGAAAAGAAAGCAGAACACATATTCAAGAGGCAGCACTCACCAAAGCCCATGGTCACCATTCAAGTGAGCCCCAAACAAACCCAATTTCAGCCAGATGGGAAGCAGGACTAATGGAGATGTTTTAGTTATGGAATAATATGTCCTGAAAAGCCAGGCAGCCCCAGCAGGGAACAACATGGCAGCTGCTCAGTGCTGGTTTTTGCCCTGGCTCTGTAATTCTTTTGGCTTTTTTGGAGCAGTCAGTAACACACAGGCACATAGACAGTTAGAACCCATATTTATTTATCTTGCACCGAATACAAAAAGCTTTTGCTGGAAGACAGAGGCCGATACAAACTGCTGTAGAAATGCCAGTTTGAAGTCCACTCCACTGGGTAATAATTCCTCTGCTATTCCCAGGCTGGGAGCAGAAAAATTCAGAGTGGAGAACAGAAAAAGGGCATTGCCTTCGACAACAGTCATTATTTATACCTGCACAAAACAAGCATGAGCTGTTGGTAACAGCAGGATCTGTTACTTGGATCTGCTAACTAGTGCAGTCACTGCCAGGTGTGCAAAGAGTCTGAAGACCAAGAGAAATACTGCAATGGGCTATCTTCATGCCAATGGAAACAGATGGTTTAAATAAATAACCACGTCTCTGCACTGTTTCTACCCAAACATCATGGCAGAGACCCTCCAAGTGAAACTAAGCATGAAAAGCAGCCAGCAGAGCTGATCTCAGGTGCTGCCCCGGTTTGGCCCAGCAGAACACTGAAAGCAGAGCAGGCAGATTGCAGGCTGAGCAGACCGTAAAAAGACTTCAGCAAATGAAGGTGGCATTAATGACACGCTTAACTAAGTAAAAATATATATATTTTTTTAAATTGTTCTCTGTGACTTACAGCTCCTATCAACTCAAAGCTGCTCTTTTAGTGTTTTTATTTAGCTCTTGGAAACAGAGTTCAGCACTGACACCGGTGAATGAATGACCAGAAGACTGTGATGGGTATCAGAGGACACACTTGCACATGTCAGCGGGAGCAGTTTCAGCCCAATTTTAAAGGAAAGGTAGAGGGCTTACAAAACAAACAAAGCTGATACTAATTAAAGGGAATCCTGTGTAGAGAGCAGTGTCTTCCAATAGCAATTGCAGACGCCCAGCAACCCGCACAGGCAGAACTCTTTCCTTATGCCTATTTTACTCTTGCTGTCTACTACCTTGCTGGATGCTCCTTAGGACCACACTGAATAGCCCTGCTGAATGTTTGCGACATCACCATCCCTCTCTGAAAGAGCCGTCAGCACTGCCAGCCCAGTGGGCCCAGAGAGCCTGGCACAAAGCTGGCCCCACCAGCACCCAAGGCACCCAGCACTGCCACACACCTCAACAACAGCGCCCAAGGGAACAGCATGGAGCAGAGTCGGGGGCATTAGAAAAAGATTTTCCACCAGAGGGTGGAGGGCATGGAAAAGGCTGCCCTGGGCAGTGGGCATAGCACCAACACTGGCCAGTCAGCCCCTCTTGCTCCCATCCATCCAAGCAGCTTCAGATTTGCATGTCAATTTTTTTCCCTTTCTTCCTCCCCTTCCTCCCTCTTGCTTTCCTTTCCTCTTTTTGTGTTTAATTCACTGCCTTCTCATTTCCAAACCACACACTGTTAGTATAGCTTTTTCACAAGGGGAGATGACTGAAGCCTGACTCATGCTTCACTGGCTCTGACCAGCACCGAGAGCTGCGAACCCTTGATCAGCCAGGTGATTCACAAGCTCCTCCAATTCCCGCTCATTTTGGTTTTTTTCTATGTTGCAATTTGCAGAAGAATTTTTGTCTTTCTCATTACCCGCCAGCCCACCAACATTACAAAAAATAAAGCTCAGCGTGTGCATTCACTTGTGATAAGGACACTACTGTAACATGAGTGACTGCCCATTAGTTCTGCAATGTTGTAATGGTTAAGACAAAGCCACAAGTGAGTCATCTGGACAGCAGCATTCTCTCCAGTGACATTAATTCTTGTTATTCAAGTAGCAGTGCCTAGAAGCCCACCACCAGGAATGTGTTGTGCCTGGGCACTGTGCAGATCCCCACCTGCACACCATTCATTTCAATAATGAGAAACATCTGCAGACTATGGCATGCAGGGTGTCCTGATGCCCCCCAGCACAGGAGGGGCATTGGTCTTATTACTCCATCTCTTATTTCCCTATATGGCCCACATCCCATCCCTCAGACTCCTCCCCAGACCCCTCCCTACATCATAAAATCATTAAGGTTGGAAAGGATCTCTAAGATCATCAAGTCCAATCATCCACCCTACCACTAACACTGCCTACTAACCATGTCCCTAAGTGCCACATCTCCACAGTTCCTGAACTCCTCCAGGAACGATGACTCCACCACCCCCGTGCCACTGCCTCACCATTCCTACAGAGACACTTTTCCTAATATCCAGCCTGAATCTCCCCAGCACAACTTGAGGCCATTCCCTGTCATCCTATCACTGATATCCAAGCTGTCAAGATTGGACCTGAAACATGGATTACGCAGACGTGGATGGTTTGGATCCTATGGATTGATTCAGATGCAATTGAGAATGCAGTAAATGGTATAACTAGAGTTCTGTTAAATTCAGAATGAGTCTGAGGGAGCTCAGATGATAGATAGGACACCCCCAATACGTACAGCGAGCAATGGCCAAAGCAGGAGCACAGCAGCCCTCACTTAATTTCTGCTGGTTTTAACAATTTATCTTTGCATTGTGTCAGCTCTTCCTTTGTGCTCTCATTTTCTGGTTCCCACGCAGCAGGCAGCACAGGAGTACAGCTCCACAGCCTCCCTGTGTCACATCCTCATGATGGAGAAAGCAGGGCAAGAAGGGCTCTGAGCTTTCACTCTTGCCAGTCCCATCCCTGCTAGCTCTCATGTCTCATCCAGTACTACTCACAGAATCATGCGAGTTGGAAGGGATCCCTAAAGGCCATCAGTCCAACCCCTCTGCACTGAACAGGGACACCTACAGCTCCATCAAGTGCTCAGAGCCCATCCAGCCTGACCTTGAGTGTCAGCAGGGATGGGGCACCACATTTCTCTGGGCAACCTGTGCCAGTGCCTCACCACCCCGATTGTAAAAAAACTTCTTCCTTACATCCAATCTAAATCTCCCCTCTTTTAATTTGAAACCATTTCCCCTTGTCCCATCACAGCAGATCCTGCTATGAGTCAGTCCCCTCCTTTCTTACAGCCCCCCTTCAAGTACTGACAGGCCACACTCAGGTCTCCTGGAGAGCTGCGTGTAGAGCAGTTACTTGTGAAGACTGAAACAAAAAAAGTTGTCGAGTATGTCATGTATGTTGTTACTAATCTGCCTGTATCACTTCAGGGGTGCACCCTCCTGGACTTTCCTCTTCCTTCCCACCCTTCATTTTCAGCTGGACCACAGTGCCCCTCTGCATTCAGTTCTTAAGTTGTGCACCTCCTTTCCAAACCTGAGGCAAACTGTCATACACATCTGCAAAGCTCTCTCCTTAAAATTCTCTCTTGCTGTTGTGTAGAGGCTGCTAGCACTCCTCTGTGCTTGTCCTCCTGCACATTTTCTGCCCATCTCTGACTGTAGCCATTTCCATCAAGAGGTTCCAGGCAGGCACAGATGTGCTATGAGTGCTGTAAATTAGAGGTGAGATCTTCTATTGCCAATCATGGCACGAGGCACCATTTCCAGGAGCAATGAGTGCAGCAGTCCCATCAGTACGGAGGCACTGACACACGTGGCATTTTGCAAGAGACACGTGTAAGCTCCTGAGCATAAGAATAAAAGCTGAGCTCTGATGCTGTGTGTGACCAGCACTGGGCAATCATTTAGGAGCTTGGATAATAGAGATGACAGCAGTGGGGATAAGAAAACCAACAAAATAACAAAGAGAAAATTATTACAAAAAAGAGATAGCGAGTGGGATGTCCCTCAGGGCAACCGTTTAATGGAAGGAAAGAGCCTGAGCAAACAAACCTTGCATGAGCTCCTGAGGGCCAGCCAGGAACAAGCCCCAGGCCCCAGCCCGTCTCCCTTCATTCCCCAGGCTGCAGCAACAGGTTCAGCATCCTTTTTCCCCACATTTCTCCTATGCAATAAATGGGGAAAAATCCCCATTGGGGAAAGTTAACTGCCAGCAGTAGTGCACAGCCAGCCCCGGGGAGCCATGCTGGAGGAAAGCACTGTGTATAACAACACCATGTGCCTCACCGGTACCTGCATGACTGCACTGCCCTTGGGAAAGGTCCTGGAGGTGTATTCTCCCCAGGCAGAGCTCTGCTGAAGTTGAACTGAACTAAACCTGGCAGCGGCAATAAAGGAAAGGCCTAATCCCACACATCCTGATTCTCCCCTGAATTAGTCAAGCATACAGCAAGGCACGATCTCTGCAGTTTTATACACATTATATCCTGTTTTCAGTTGTTTGACTCTCCTGCACAAACTGCCTCAGTACTAAGTCTCCTCTCTGGTCTTGTTGCAGATTTCTCTCTTTTCTTAGCAAACCCCTCCCAAGTGCAAGCCTCCACCAGCCTGTGTCAGCCATGCTGAGATATAAAGGAACAGATACAACATCACCTCATCACTGAGCCTAAAAGAGTGAGGAGTGAGCAGGGAATAATCACACAGGCTTGTGCAGGTGAATAGCTGGGGCAGGGCTGTGCTCTGCGTGCCATGCGCCCACATCTCAGCACTTTTATCAGGATTGTGTACCTGCTGCTGCCATCCTTGTTTCACTGGGGTCAGTTGGGACTTTCCTATTGGTTTTCAGGATTTCAGCCTTTTTTTGGAAAACAAAACTCTAGTCCAGGCACCACATGTATTCTTGGACAGCTTTACTACTTGTGGAAAAGTACATGCATGAAGTGCTCCAGAAAGAATATGGTTGCTTAGGCAGCAGCACAGCTGCCTGGGAAGGCTGGTATCTCAAATGTGCTTTATTGAGCTAAAAATAAGTTTATTAAAGGGAAACAAAGCCTACATCCAATACGGATATGAAGAAGATAATGGCAAAGTAATGAACCGACAGCAGAAGAGAGCCCATCTTCCCAGACTGTATGCTGGAAACACAGAAGGGATGAAACTCTGCTGCTGAGAAACACTGGGTTTTCAGAAACTGAGAACACTATAAATAACATTCTTAGGAAACCCTAGAGTACAGCACAGTTCACATTAACAACCCAATTAAAAGAAGTGGCTGCATCATACAAGCCTTTTTTATGACTGTACTAAATTCTTACACCATGAGTCCCAACGCATGGGGCTGTTCCTCCAGCCTGCGCTGCAGCAAAGCCATCTTGCACCAGCCTGCAAGGCATGTCTAGAGTTAGTCACACTGGCTGGGTAAGGTTGTACAATCTAGCCACAAATTCAAGGATCCAATGGATGATGCTTAACACTGTCCAAAATTCTTCAGCTCCCACTCAAAAATAAAGCTGTTCTGAAGACTAGAACTTGGCAGAAGAACAAGTAAAACCCCAAAATAGTATGAGGCTGCATCCCTCAGTACAGCAAGTGTTAGCTAAGTGATTTAATTAGCTCGCGTTAATGAAAAGCAAGTTTTTAGTAGTCTCTCCTCCAGACCCTTGTCTTGCCAAAGGTAACACATTTTCAGATGTCTGAACTCTTCCTAAATGCCAAATATTTGGAGGCTTTGCAGCAATAGTAATGACCAGCCAGTAGTGCACAGCCCTACCTGCCTACCTCAATGCAGGTTGTTCTCCAGCACCATTCGGAGTCAGAAGGGACTACTGAAGATCACAGAGGCCAAGCCCACTGATGGAGCAGGTTCCCTACAGCCTATCACACAGCAAGGGTCACGAGTATCTCCACAGAAGGAGACTCCACCACCTCCCTGGGCAGCCTGTTCCAGCACTCCATCACCCTCACAGTAAAGAAGTTCTCATGTTTGTATGTTTGTGTAAATATTAAGGTAAATTTAGGACACAAATTAATATTTCTGATAACAAAACTCTAAGCCAACTCTCCTCTATAGATTTCATTTAGATAGTGGAAGCACTCATTGGCTGTCAATGCTGTGCCTACTCATCCAGCCTTATTTCCATCAGAAGGGATATCACTTCCCACATGGTAACTTTTTTAATTTTTTTTTTTTTTTTTTTTTTTTTTTTTTTTTTTTTTTATTTCAAGTCTTAATTTAAGCCTCCACTTAAAATAAAAGGAGATGAAAAAGTGGTTTCTTTTATATTGAATAATGTCCCCCCCACCCCCAAGCATCATTCTACTTTCTCATGTTTGGTTTTCAATTTTAGAGAGAAAGGGAGGGGGGAGAGAGAAGAAGGGTTCTTCTCTCCCTAGAGTGACAGCATCTTTGGTTTACAATGTCCAGGCAACAATGCCAAGAAAACAGTGCCAAACCATTACAGTGGGTTAACCATGCCTGTTTGCTTCACTGCTTCCCAACTATACACCCTGTGTTAAAAAAAAAAAATAAATAAACAACACCTTTCTCAAGAGACACATTCATGCCAGAAGTGCACCCGTATTGTAGCCAGAGCTCCTTGAAATCAATACAGAAAATAAATACTGTTGGAAGGATTTTTGAAAGGAGACGGTTTGTATGACAACAACTCCATTTGATTTCTAAGCCCCAGTTCTCTCCCTGGCATTCATCTACAACAACAGATAGGTTATTTTGACAACAACAATAAATTCTCCAAGTTTGTCTGCTCTGTTATTCTGTTCTGATTGCTCCTTAGGTGTTTGTCATTAATAGGAAGAAAGATTGCCTTTTTCTTCTTCACAGAGCTGTGAAAGTGCACAAAGATTGTATTTTTGATGCATACCATCTTCAGTAGAACAGGAAAATATTTGATTCCTGCTTTCAGGCAACTTATGCTATATCAATATTTTCATTTATTTGTGCAGCCTTATCTTCCATATTTATGTTTTGTACTTGTATTTCATAGTGAGCAAAGAGAGACAGCCCTAAGTGGCTGCACACAAGTTTGTGAAATCAATTAATATGCCAGTGAATCACAGGCTTCCCATTTCGCAGCTCTTCTTGCTAATGACAAATAGTTGAGCTGGAGAATAAGGAGATTTGTGTTGTTATCGATGTAAGGTTTGCTGATGGTTTTTATGCTGTTATCCCAAGAAACGACCATAAAGCAGAGGTGAGGAGGACAAAGGGCACGTTCACCTGGTGTAGGAGACACTTGGAAAAAGCCAGGGAGAGGGGATTCCAGATGGGAACCAATATGCCAAAGCCTTTCTGGGAAAAGGAGGAGCTGAGGAACAACAGGGGAAGGAAGCAATGGCTTAGGAGAAGCAGCAGGACAGCTGCTCAGCACCGTCCTGATGTATCAGCATCAAATTGTTGAATTCTACACTAAGTCAGAGGTGAGAAGGGAGCGAGCAAAGCACAGCGAGGAACAAGGAGTTCCCGCTCCAAATCCAGCTTGTTCGCCTACTCGGTTTTCTAATGACAAGGCTGCCAAGTATTCGTAATTCCCTTCACTTCCCACTTGACTCTACAGCTTCCCCCATGCGTTTCACTGCTGGAGGTGACCAGCCCTGCCAGGAAAGCAACGGCGACAGAAGGATGCTGCTTCATGATTCTTAGACATTTGGGGTTCAAGAGCTTTTGGTTCTTTTGACTCTTGATATTTCAGACATAAAATCATTACATAACATTTTGATGCTGGAGGGCAGCACTGTTGCTGACCTCCACAACAAGCACACAACACTCACAGCAGTAACAGGACACCTTTGCCCATCACAGAGTTGGGGACCCAGAGTTGGGGTACACCCAAGCATGGAGGCACAGCAACTCCCTTCTCCATCCACGCTTCCCCTTACTCCCTTATCATCTCAGCTCTATGCTCAGAGCCAGGAGCTGCTGTGGGAAAGAGAAAGAGCTGTGACGGGGAAGAGGGCGTTGAGAATGGAACTGAGCAGTGCCATTTCATTTCTTCATCTCTGATTAAGATAATTCTAATTTCTGTTATGGTTCTTTTAAGATGCTTGGAAGCTGGGGAGAAAGCTACTTCAAATTGCTACTTCCTAGAAAATTGATTCAGAAGAACTGTTACTGCATGACATACCAGATTTCAGTCTAAATAACAAGGAGAAAAAAAAAGTAGCAAATGCCTTACATTATTGCAGCACGCACATGCCTGGTCTGAAAATATTTCATAAAGAAAGAGCCCAGGAAATGAAAGGAAAAAGAGCTAGGATTTGACCTGCAGGTTCTCAACTACTACTAGCCATGTACAATCCTATGTTATTCTTGGGATCTCAGGTGCAAAGTGGAATTTCTAAAGTTCACATACCAAGAATATTACCAAAAAAATACTCCAGTATTTCATGTCAAAAATAAAGAATGAAAAGGTCCCAGTTTTCAATATCTCCTTATTTTGTGATACAAAAGATCACTGGGAACCAGCAGGAACCCCATCTGCACTACAGCCACTGCCACTTGCAGTTTTGCCAAAAGCAGAGTGCCAAAGCAACCACGCAGCCAGCAGCCGAGGGGAGACATGGGCTGGAGGTGCCTCTGCCCGAGGGGCTCCTTGTGTGACAGTCCCTGACTGGGGGGGGGGAGCTCCCCCAGCTATTTTGATCATGGTGCAAATGAAGGGGACAGGTCGTACTTTCTAAGGAAGTGCAGCTCAGCACTGAGAGGAAGGGTGGGAGCCTGCCTTACAAAGCACGGAGCCGCCCCTGAGCTGGGTAAACAAGGGGAAGGAGCAAGCCATGTTCCTTTATTTTAGCAGAGAAATAGAATTGACCTTTCTTACCACTCACCAGACTGACCTTTCCAGGCAAGCTCACACCTGACTGCTCACAGTGTCTTACAAGAGCTTGGTACTCAGAGGTTTAGCACCGGCCTACTTGCTAAATATTACAGAAAATAAAAACAAAATTGTGGACAGTCCTTTGCTGGATTAGACACAGTGGATCCAGCACCACATCGGCCAGCAGCAGCCAGGCAGCAGGAAAGGGGCTCCCAGCAAGGCTGGGGTTGCAGCTGTTGCTATTTATACAAAGAATTTTAACAACTCCAAAATGATTGCCACATACATACGTGGGAGTATAAATATATAAAACCAGGATTAAGGAGAAGAGAAGGAGCTTGGGTGAGACCTCATGCTCCTTTGGCAGGGAGGGCCCAATGCACATACAGGAAATCCCTCCATCACTCCCTTTCAGATCTAGCTTAACATTGTGCTCATCAGCCCATCACTGCCCAGAGGAACACCAGGATGGAAAGGCCTTTGCAGACACGATGTGGCAGTAGCTGCTTTGGCAGAGCTCAAAGGCAGGAGTGCACCAGCAGCCCCACATTCTTCTGGGTCCTCTTGGAAAGGAAATCTCTCATTGTTTACATTCACAATGATTTAGTTGTGCTTCAAAAGAGCCAAAATCCAAGATAGGAAGGTTGTGCTGGAAAGAACCAGACATGAACACAAAGCATCCACAGTGCAGTAGATGGAAACAACCAAGGGTGGTACATGGGGTTTCCTGGGAACAGGTTGCAAGGACACTTATGAGGATTTTTGCTTTTATTCTCTGCATCACATATGATTTGTATCCTACAGGTATGGAAGTACACTGTGCTAGATGCTAGCTGTGCTTCCACAGAGGTGGTAAGGGGGTGAGGGCAGACCACCAAGCCACTTGTGTGCATACAAAGATCCCTGCTCACCTGTACAAAAGATGCTTCTCAAAAAAAAAAAAAAAAAAAAAAAAAAAAGCAGAGGAAAGGCAGCATGGCTTCTTCTGAAAGTAAAACCAAGAAACCACCAAAACCACCAAAAGAACAAATTCAAAAGCCATCCTAACATCTCAAAATAAAACAATGAGTTTTGGTCTTGCCTTTGTACAGGTTCAATTCCTCCTTGCAACCCATGGACCAACAGCCCAACTTCCCCATTCTCTGGGCTTTCACTACAGATACTGCCAATCTTAGTGGTGAATTTGGCTTTTTAGGGGTGAAACCTGCCCCTAGAAAAGGCTGGATCTGCCTTCACCATCCAGTTTCATAAGCTCTTTTTCCATAGTTTCCTCCCAGCTACATGGACGATGCTACTTTTATTGTCAAGGTTCTTAATAAAACAACACTGCTTCAAGGCTGCGCAGTGGTACCCATCTGAGCTTTTATTATCTCACAGTCTCTTGAGGCTCATTAAGGCCTGAATTAGCTGACCATTGACAGCCCTAATTAGTACTTCAGCTCTCTGGGAAGCAGCCAGGGTTGGTGTTTTTTTTTGTTTTGTTTTTTTTTTTTCTTCCTTTCTCCTCCTCCTTAACAACCATTGCTCCTCACCTGTGGCATCAGTCCCCTTCTGAGATTTGGAGCATGCAATCAGCAACAGCTTTGAAACTGAGATAGGCACGCATCCCCTTACTGTTTCACACAGCTTTTAAATACTAACAGCAGTGGCTAACCCTGGAAAGCACACAGTGAGGATGCTTTGCAGGACACCACGGAAATGCAACTTGGTTTTGGTTTGTTAGACCATTCTGCTAAAGAACCAGGGAGGCTGGTAGGTAAAACACCAACATAGTGCATTAAGGTGGACAGGGGAAAAAACAACAGAGTTTGTGACTCAAGGGTATAGACATACAGCTTTCAGTCCTAGCAGATCTGGTGGAAAGTCTTTGGTCTGTCACTTCTTGGTGAGAAAAGCATCTCCACTGCTATTGGGATGAGGCTGATCTGCACTGAGACACAGCTCAATGAGAAGATGTGGTTGATCACTTTAACAGCTGAGCTTAGAAATATTAAAGAAAAAAGGAAGAACTTCTACATTGAATATGGGAAAAGTTTGGTCTTCTCTACGAGGCAACCTCAAGTACAGCTCCAGTTGCATCAGGGCCTGTTCGTGCACACATAAAACAAGTGCTTTCTTAGAAGGTGATGATTTAAGGGAAGGGAAAAAAATATCTCATCCTTGGAAAGCATCAAGTTCTTGCTCTCAGCAATTTAAGTGAGAGCCTTTTAAGTATACTGCTGTGGATTTAAGCCTCTCTCTGAAAGAATAAGACCAAGCAGCTCTAGGAGAAATGCCCTGTACCACCTACCAAAGCTTAAAACTCTGAGCCTAGAAAGAAAAACGGGGACAATAACTCAGTGATTCAGTGAGCTTTGGGATCCCCAAATAGCTGTTTCTGCACCAAGATTCCCAAAGTATAAACATTTTTAAATTGGAATTTCTGGGCAAGCATGAAAACTCTGATCTCTGCAGCACATGGGATAGCTGGGAGGACAAGAGTCCAACAAATAAGATGACAATGTGTATTTGTGTTACCAGTGTTTGTTGTTGCTCCAAGGCTCCCACAGTTCTACAGAAATCCATTTAGTGCAGCTTGAACAAAGTGAGCAGGCTGGCAATGCCATGACCTCTAGAAGCAGTAGTAGCCATGCATGCCCTCTACATGCACTCAGGGGATAAACCTGGTCATTGAAAATAGCTACCATAGCAACAGCAGAGTTTTGACCAAAATCACAGTGCTTAACTCAGGAGTTGAGCTGCATCCCTTCTGCTAGCCTGAAGGCAGATAGGGGTCTCATTAGGAGCCAAGAAAGGGGAACCACAGGATCAAACAGTGACACTAACTGCAGGGCCATCAATTTGCATAGCTGGTACCATTCACACTACCCACAGCACCTACAGCACCCTGCAAGCTGCCGACAGGGCTGTCAGACATGCTTCCCACCAGAGCTCGTCAAAAGGTAACCAAGAACAGGCCCAGGCTGCACTGAATTTATTAACATGGATACAAATGTCTTCAGCATCACTGACATCACTACTGCAGGCAGTGATATCACAGCATACTTGGCTGCCACTCAATGGCACAGATCAGCTTCATTTGCAAACTTAGTCCAGATGAAATTATGTGCATCCCTCTGCACTGAGCCCTCAATGACTGTCAACAAGACGTAGCTCCTCTACTCAAACATCTTCCCATTCCACACATCCCCTAGAGTGCTGTAATCAGAAGCGATCCAGTTTCTTAACTGCACAGGAACACAACTGAGAGCTCACGACTATCACTGCTATGGAAAAGCATCTCAGTGAGCAGTATGCCTACATTGGCAGACTGTTGGGAAAGCAGAACAGATTCCACATGCCCTCCACAAATTTGAGAAAAGCCCTGCTGCAAATCCTATTTCAGGAGAAGTGAGGCTGGCCCAAGCTCTCCTCTCAACCCCAATCTCCTTGTCACAGCTTTCTCACACCAGGATGACAGCACAGCAAACCTTCAGGAAGCATGGCACAAATCTGGTGCTATTTACTAATCAAAGACTATGTTCAGCTCTGCAGGATTCTGAAAGTGCCCCAAGTCACAGTTTTTCTTCTATACACGTGTGAGAGCTTTCTATAGCAGAATTGAGAAGTGTTGGGAGACTATCTGGGTCCAGAATATGGCTTTCCTTGGCTCTGATATCATTGTGAAGAAAGCCATACAAAGCAAATGCAGACTTCCTCCTGTCAATACAGCCCAGACAGCAGGTATATTAACAAGTCCTCTGAAGATCTGTCTTAAAAACAGAACATATTTTAATAGCCTTGTCACTGAAGCTTGGTGTTCTGTACAGGACACATCTAAGGAATCCTGGATCACCCAAACAGAAAACAAGATCTTTTTGCTATGCATCTTTTGGCACCTTCCTGACTGCCTGGTTATCAGTGCAAACTTTGAGTTCACAAACCAAAGGTGGGAATTAACAGAATCTCTTCTAGTAATTCTGAGGCAGAACTGCTTGTTATTGCAGGACTTCAGAGGGTCAGGCCCTGTCTATGACCACAACCACCACTGCATTAGCAGAGGTCAGAAGAGATTTCAGATGCAGCTTCTGAACACGTACACAGTTACAGACTCACATTATGCATACAGCTATGATTATCAGCTAAGTCTAGGCCTCCTGCAATCAGGCCAGCTTATGGCTTTAGGCTTCCTACTGGAAATTAAGTTAAAAATAGCTGGCCTTTGTTTTATTGAAAGCCTGGACACTGGTAACCTTTTGCATCTGCTGAGCATCTCCTGCAACATGCCCCTTAACATTTACAAGATAGCTGAAATCTAGAGGGCAGAGCAAGCAACGCACAGTTGAGGCTGTTTTAGTTGGCACGTACTTCTCTTGAGAATCTGCCCTGCTGTGGAGCACCCAGTAGCTCAGCACAGGATCAAGCCATGCAGTGCAGCAGTGAGACCCAGTGTTTCCAGGCCCCCACCCAACTCCCCACACCAGAGACCAAGTCTCACTCCCTTTGCTTTTGGCTCTCTCCTTAGAAACTTGGTTTTCCATCTTCTCCTTGAGTGCAGAGCTCCCATGCATCCCTGTAGATGCACCAGGGATAAGCTGAAGCTCACGTTGTCTCAGAAAAACCATTTCTTTCTATGCCTTGTACTCAGCAGAGGTGGGTTGTATATGGCTGGCACAGGCACCTCCTTGCCATAGAGTTCTCTTATCCACCAAACATATCCCTAATGGGAATCTTCAGTCCTCTCCCTATAATCCTTAGAACAGAGAGGTGCCATGCAGAAGGTATTCTGCATGAATGGTTATTTAGATTTGGTCAAAGACTGACAGTCATCTTTCCATTGAAGGATCATAGCAACACACCAGGTGTCACTAACTCTGCATAGTTTTGGCGGATACACTAAAACCAACCAAGCACACGTAAGCAGGCAGGAAAAGCTTATGGTTCTTAGATTTGGTGTGGAGGAAAGTGGTCCAACTTCTGGTTTGTATTTCATTTCTCCAAGACATAACAGTCCTATATTTTTTACTACAGCACATGAAAGGGAAAATATAAAGGCATAGCACAAAGCCCAGATTAACACCACTCAGAACAGCATTTGTCACTTTAAGATACCTGCTCATAAAAAGCACCTCTTCAAAGTATCCAACTCAGCAGCATTTGTGAAATAAATAAATGCAAGTCCATTCTAATATGTCCTTCTACAGTCAGAATCCCCCACCAGCTTGCATGTACCTGGATTAGTGGTCAGAGGGAGACAAAACCACACAGAGCCTTCATGTCCCAGGATACAACTCCAGTGATGGCTGACAGTGGCCCTGCTTTGAACAGGAGATAGGCAAGACAACCTTCAGTGGTCCCTTCCAACCTAGCAAGACCAAGAGAGATCTGGTGAGGCTACTGGAGACTGGGTGTTTTGCTGCCGCAAAGATGTTCTGCTGACCCTGTCTCCCATTCCTTTTCTCTCTTAGTAGTAACACCACGAAGGCTAGCACTTTCTTTCCAAACATTCTACATGCCTATCCCACCTGTGGGAGGTATCTCCACCATCAGAGACAAAGTGATGCATCCCCATCCATGAGATGTTCTCACTGGGTGTCCCAGAGCCAGCAAGTGACACAGCTGCCACAGCCAGGCTAAAGTGGAGCAGAGGAAGCAGTCTGGCCCCCTCCAATCCATATTACAGGAGCAACAGTGTGGTGCAACCACACACTGGAGGCAGTGAACCAGAAATCTTTGGGAGAAGGATTAATGAGAGGCTGCAGGTGAACCGGGTTTGCTAAGACTGTTTAGTTTCCCCCAAGCCATCTTATTTGTTGTCATCAAGTGTGCTGCATAGCAATTCCACGTTTCTGAATTTCCAAAAAAGTAATAGCCATGCCCTGTCCTTGAATGGGATCCTGACAACAACAGTAGTAGAAATACATCAACAATTTAAAATAATTCTTTCCAAATTTACCAGAGTCATTTCAGTTTCTGGAATAAGTGCCAAAATCTTTTCTTTGGAAGAAAATGGACACCAATATTTACTGTCACTTGTGAAGAAGAATTTCCACAATTACACATAGCAGATGACACATACAGGACAGCAGGCAGATCACAGAGTATTCCTAGCATAGTTTCTCTGAAGGATGACCTTTTTTTCTTCATGGCCAACTACTGAGAAGACCACAAAAAGTGTTAATTTTCTGTTAGAGAAAGCAAGTGGAACATAACACGAGGAAAAAAACTCAATGTAAAAACAAAAAACACTCACTTAAATCTATAGCCTAATAGCATTGTTTAGATAGATTCAGTAAAAGCTAATGTGATACATATTAATAGGGCAGAAGTTAATACATTATTAAGCATTTACTTCTCTTTCAGCCCAGAAAATTATTAGAAATGGGGTTGGAACCATAGAGAAGCCAAGCTGCTTCTAGTAAGCAGTTCTACAGCACAGCTGGAAGCTGAACACCAGATCAGTCCTGACCAGGCCCCACAATGTGCAGAGCTGCCAAGCTGCAGGTGAAGCCTCCCAGGAGGCTGGGATTGCACAGAACACCCCTCACTCAGCTCTGGGGGCTGTGAGGAGTGTTAGCAACCTCTCCTCCATCACAGAGGAAAAAAACCTCTACCAACCCCTGTGCCCCCCCTCAAGGAAGGAGAGGAGGACATGAAGCAGGGAGAGGGTTGCATTTCAAATAGAATCTGTTACCACCTACAATCCAAACCCTATGTCTGAGAGTGTTTGAATTCCAGCAGCTCAGGGCTGTGACCACTGCCCTGGGCAGCCTGTTCCATGTCCACCATCCTCTGAAGAACATGTTCCTAATATCCAACCTGGAAAGGTAGGGAACCCCCAATCCTTCCTAAGTTTCCAGAAAAGTTTCAGATCTTGAAAGGAGAGCAGCAGCAGCACTATACAGTTTGTGCTGTTGTAGAACAATGGGGATTACAAGAAAAAAGTGACAAGAAAACAGCCCAGAGCAATAGATGAGAAACCTGTGATGGCTTGCGTCATTACTGAGAAGTCCACGTAGCAAAGGAAAAGACTGGAAGAGGGATGCTGCTGCCTTCTGACTAGAGCTGGAAGAACTTAATTCTAACCCCAAAGCTGTAGGTAGATGGAAGAAACTCTTCTTAGAGACTGGTCACTGCAGGAACAAGTTGTGTTCTCACTGATTCCTTCAAGAAGCTGTCCTGAGCTGCCGACATGAAGAGCAACCACCACGAAAGGTTCTGTCACAGTGCTTTAATGGTTAGCAGGAACTGTTTGGTTTAGAAGAATGCAGTGCTACCACTTTGAAGAACACCCAGGTGACCTGTCAAGCAATCTATTAAATTCTTGCCACAGTCTGCCTATATGTTTTTATATACAGCTCATCCTGTAGTTTACGACATAGAAAATGTTTCATTTTCTTTTACTATTGGCTGAATTGTTTTCCTGAAATATGTTTCTATTTTGTGGGTTAACCCACATTGTACCTTAGAATCACGTCAGGTCTTTCCATTTTTACTGTGCCCTCTCCTTTTCTCTCCCATCTTCTCAGCAAAACCCACTAAGAACAAAGCTTCACAGAAAACCATGCTAACAGATGGCTTGTCTTGCTTTGTGTGGATAGGACAGTCCTTCAGTATGTCATGAATCAAGATAGTTTTACAGATCTCCTTGCACTTTTCAAACAGAGCTAGCTGGGGTTATTAATACATGGCATATAGTCATTTCAGGTTACAACAGTTAACTGCAATTGCCCTTCCTCCAAATCATCACTCTTCTCATTTCATCTGCTCCTCTAAGCTGAAACACAAACAGAATTTCCTCCTTGCCTTTAGCTTCTCCTGTGATCCACTACTGGTCAACAGCATTGTGCTCTGTGCCACTGAATCTTTCTCATTAGCTACTGTTCTTTTCTAATTTTGGAAAATGGAAATGGACCAAGCTCTGGATCTGAACATGAATTGAGCTGAAGCTCCTGAAAGCAGCAGTGCTTTTTGGTTCCCCTGCAAAGATCAGGAGTATCTGCAAGATCCTTATGGGGATTCTGTGTTTCCACATACAGCAACTTGGCTCAGAAATCAACTCTGGTTTTTGTGTGTGTGTGGTTTTTTTTTTGTTTGTTTGTTTGTTTGTTTTCCTGATCTTGCATAACTTGGATTTACAAGTGCTCACAGCAGGGTTGGCCAATGAGTCACAACTACTATTATTTCTTTAAACCCATCTGTTAATCTCAGAGTCAGCTTTTTTCCTAAACTTATTTCCCCTTGCTTTTGCTAAAGGAGATCAGAGGCCTACGCATGTGACCCCGGTCTGTTCTGGAAGACAAGCATGGTATGAAGAGATGGTCCAGACCAGTTCAATCTACCCTTTGGTAAAGATTTTGTTACACACCCCGATATTTGCTCCAATTTCCATCTCTCTTTGCAGCAGGGAGTCAAACAATGCCTTTGACAATAAAGAACAAACCAGTGACAATGGCAGCAGCCAGGCATCCCACGACACCAAAAACACTTTGGCAGGAACAGCCATACAGGTTTTCTGACGCAGCCAGACAGACATCTTTAAACAGCACCTGCATAAATCTCCAGTTTGACTTACTAGAGAAAGCTAAGCAAAAGCATGAAAAAGCTACACAAGGAGCTTAACAGCACGCCAGTAAGAACACAGCATGGACAAATAACTCTCCAGTGAGCTGCAAACAGCCGCCACTTGGGATTTGAGCACTGTGCCTTAGCACAGGGGAGTCTCAGCCCTCACATGCGCCTAGAAATGGCTGGTGAAAGCCACAGGGAAAACAGCACACCCCAAGCCCCCAGAACAGCCACCTAAGTCAGGAGTATGGGGACCCTACATGCTCAGGCTGACTCCCCTTGCCAGGGAGCATCTCCCCACTGCTCACTTCAATAGCTGAAGTTCAGCAGGAGGAAGCCAGACCTTTGTGAATCCACCAGCTGCCAAGAACAGTTAAAAATAGATATCTGCTCTCAACCACCTTGCAGAACAAATGGCCAAAGGTCATGCAAGTCATTTCTGCAGAAATTACATCATTATTACACAGCTCGGCCTGCTGCAGCAGACAGACAGCTGCTAACCGCAGAGCTAGCTGAATTCAGCCCAGCACAGTTACTTGCCCACATCCATCTCCACAGAATCACAGAACTGCAGGGGTCAGAGGGACCTCCACACATCAAGTCCAACCCCCTGCTGGAGCAGGTTCTCTACAGCAGGTCACACAGGAGGGGGTCCAGGCGATCCTGAATATCTCCCAAGAGATTCCACCACCTCTCTGGGCAGCCTGCCCCCATGTTCTGTCACTCTCACAGTAAAGATGTTCTTCTTTGTGTTCGTATGGAACTTCCTGCATTCCAGTTTCTGCCCATAAATCCCACACATCCTAAGCTTCATCACAGGAGTCAGGGTCAAATGCTGTGATGAAGTCAAGCTACACAGCACCTACTGCTCTCCTTCCACTATACTTCAGGGCACAGCCAGAGGGATGGCCAGTAGTACTTCAGAAATGAAGAAAAAGCCCTGAAGGAAAACCCTGAGGCCCCCCATAACAACCACAACTGCCCTCATAAACCTCCAACCCCCAGGCCAGCACCCACCAAGCCACGTACCTCCTTCCCTGCGCCTCCAACGCCTGCATTCTGGACCTCTCACCAGACCCTTCAAAAACTGACCAGGTCTTTTTGTTACTCAGCCAGGTGCCAGAACGTTCCTCCCCCAAAGCCAACCATGCTGAGCACAGCTGATTGCAAACGGTCAGGACCACCTGCCAGAAAGCTCAGGTGGTGGCAGTTAAAAGAGATTACTCACTGGCTCCACATCCAGAAACTTCCTTCAGATACAGGATTCAAAGTAAAATTGTCCAATGCCTTGTTTTTCACAGCTCAAAGGAGATTTTATTTTTCAAGGCAATGCAGAACTGTACTCTTGGTGCTTGTTATTTGTTGGGTTTTGAATCAAACGCTCAAGACTTCAATGTTCAGCATCTAAATTGGGTAACAGCAAGTGTATATTATAAAAAAAAAACCTACAGAGACACATAGTGAATGCGTGCAGCACCTGATGTTTCCAGCACAGCATTCCGTGATGTGAATGAGCAGGAATTCCACATGGCGCTCTGAATAGCAGCTGGAGACCTCCTGAGCAGTAATGTCTCCGTTTCAAAGGATGCAGCATTCATCCTGTAACAGCGATAAATGGTAGGGACAGCAGCATGGAGGTACAGCAGTGCTGCTCTTCAGGAGCCCGCAGAAGGGAAATGGTGCACTGAGGGTTTAAGTTGGGTGCGTTAGAATGGAAACGGAGATTTGTGCCTATCGGTTTGACCCTGAACAGAGAAGAAATGACAGCAGATCTACAGAAGAGAGCTGGAGACTTGAGCCGAGATGTAATAAAGAGGGTCTGCATGTATTTCCAGGTATCCCAAAATAGATGCCAGTGATTGAAATGCATCTGCTAAAGTGAATTTTCTGACAATTTTTTCAATAAAATGCTGAAATTTTGGTTATTTGTTTACTTCTGATAGGATTTATTTAATGTAAGTTTGGATTTCTAAAAATGAGATATTTGGTTGAGGCTGGTCATCTAAGCTTACTGTCTGCAGAGGGTGACAGCAAAAAGAAGTCTAAAGTTGCAAGGCCGTTTCCCCTCACCTCCCTTAAATACCACATCAGACAGTTGATTTCAGTGCTTTTAAAATGAGAAATGGGAAAACAGTAGATCAGGTATCTGCCACAACAGTGCAGAATGGAGCTGAGGTCAAGTCATACTTGTACATTGATTGTCCTCTTAAATTCTTTTCTGACCAGTGCTGAACAGGATGAATATATTAGCAGAAATTAGAGGACACTGCAAGTTGTCTGGTGCTCAGAACCATATGTATTTTCACTCAGAGAACAGAAATGTTAATAGGTGACCTAAGCCTCCTCTCAATATTAGCCACCGCAGCAGAAAACCTAAATATAGAACCCAGTGAGGAAAGACTGAGAATTACTCATGAAATTTATCTGATGAATAACTCTCAGAACAGAATGGGTGCATTTGAGGGAAATTGCAAGCTGTTCACATGAGTGTAAGCAGAAACAAAGAGACAAAGTCAGAGAAAATTATTCACTCAATCCTGATTGCATTGTTTGAACCAATGTAAAACTGTGTCCAAGTTTTAAGCAAATGCTAATTGCGCCCCATTTTCCAGCCTCACTTCATTTTTTGCTAAGAAATTAAATGTCAGACTGTCCCTGAGTGTGCTCCGTGAGAAATGAAGCTCTCTTGAAGTCTTTCAAATTCCTAATCTTATTGCGCTTAAATGTTATTCCTTCAACTGAAAGAATAATTTAATGAAATACTGTATATTTCTGGGTGGCACATCAAAAATGCCTATTTCGCCAATCTCTTCTTTTATCACATCAATTTTCTATTCCACTTTATCTTACTGGAACACTGAAAGTTCATCCTGCTAAGCCTCTTGTAACCGTTGTCAGAAATCAGTCCTGAAGTTTCTCAGCTTCTGGCTCACTTGATTTTGCTTCAATCAAATGACAGCATCTGAAACATTTATCCTCTGGAAACATCACTTAGTATAAAGAAATAAAAAGCTATATATCATTTTTAGCGTTTCCTTAGATACACACCATAGAGAGGTATTTAATCCTTGGGGTGCAGGCACCATAGAACCAGTACTCAAATCAGGGAAATGGTTTCTGTATTGTTTATAAGCAACACCCCGATTTACCGAAGGATGGGAATCTCTTGCTCCTACATCAGTTGCTATCAGCCTGGTTTCACAGCCCCCAGACCAGCTTGGTGTTTGCATGAGCCCTGGAGAAATGCAGGGTCCGTCTGTCCCTCGGGACCAGTGGTGGTACTGGTGGTCTTATGGCTGACCTTTCTTTCCATGTGTGCATGCATTCCCTAGTAAAATCCCTGTTAAAACTGAAATGCTCACCAAAAACATGCTCACCTGGAATTTCTGGGAATTTAATTTCTGTGCCACTCTTTCAGTGCCATGTGGCTTATGATAAAGCCTGATTTGATTAATGCTCAAATTACCTTAAAAAAAAATACAGAAAAGATTTATTATTTTCCCTATTTTTCTCATTTTTAACTTGTTTATTTAAGTTGGAAAATTAACCAAAGAAGGATGCCAGGGACCTATCACCAGCAATTCATTTCTGCGCTGTGATTTTTCTTCTCCCTCTCCTCTCCCCCATTTGCACAACATGCACAGGCAGAGGCTCCCACAGTGCTCACTCCAGAGCAAATATTTCTAGCCTGATTTGCATCCCACGTGTTCTTCTCAAGCAGAGCTTGGTTTGGAAGAGGGATCAGTTTGTTTAAGGAACCACACAGCAGAGGAAGGTGCTGGGAGTTATTCATCAGCTGCTGAAGGCCACTCCAGAGTGCTGTGTCTTGCTGGTGGGCACACACATCTGTAGTCAGTGATCAGCAAACCTTGCCTCCCTACAGCATTTCCTCTGCCAGGTTCTTCATAGGTTTCTACTCCTAGAGAGGGGAAAACTGTGGAACAGAAGGAATAAATTGGGCAGGGCCTTGCATCGGCTCAGGCTTTGCTTTCCAGGTGTCATGTCCTACTGTCTGCATCTCTTCTGAGGCAATTTGACGGACTATCAATTACCAGCACCAGCAGGAGAACGCAGGGCAGATGCTGAGGAGTAAAAGATGAGCTAAAACAGTTTCCTAATGATCTGTGTCCTCCACAGCACAGAATATCCATGTAAAACCAATATGCAAGTACAGTAAAGTGATGAATTCTGCTTCTGCCTGGCAGTGCTACAGCTTGCAGCAAATTAACGGGGCAATCTCGGCCAGCACGTGTAAGTGCATGAGAATACTCAGAATGAAAGCATTCTGCCTAGAGCATTCACCATGACTAATTATTACTTATAATTACTTATTATTGCTATCTTACTCTGAGTTTCCACATTATCATTGTGAGTGGAAATTGGCACAATGTTTTGATCAGAAGAAAATCATTATTCAATTGTGGTACAAAAGCCTGAAACTGCATTGAAGCCTATGGTTCTGCCTCCAGACCTACCTACCAAACACAGCATCACAAATTCTGCAACCCTTAGGATTTCCATGGGACAAGAAAAGTGCTCTTTAGCTCCTTTGGACTGCTCTGGCCATGGGAAGAGGCTGTTTTGGAAGATCTACTTCAGATCTGATCTACTTTGGAAGATCAGCCTTCTACTACTCAAAAGGGGCTTATAACCAGGAGGGAGACCAAATTCTTACATGGAATGCTTCTGAACTAAAAGAGGGGAGATTTATATTGGACGTAAGGAGGACATTCTTTACACAGAGGGCAGTGAGGCCCTGGCACAACTGCCCAGAGATGGGTGCTCCATCCCTGGAGGTGCCCAAGGCCAAGTGGGATAGGGCTCTGGGCAGCCTGAGCTGCTGGGGGCAGCCAGCTCATGGCAGGGGTTGGAACTGGGTGGGCTTTAAGGTCTCTTCCAACCCAACCATTCTGTAGTGCTAAGATTCTGTGATTCTATGACAATGCCAAACAGGGCACAGGGTGAACTAGGACAGAGTGGGCATCAAAGTGTCACAGAGCAGCGCCAAGTCAGAGGAAGGCTGCGATGATCTTCCTGTACCTATTTAATCTTGCCCTTTCAGAGCTAAGCAGTATACACCCACATCCCTGCCCAGTTATCTCCATATTTGCCCTTCTCAGGAGTGCCAAATGCCCCATAGCTCAGCCACGTCTGCAGCCCGCTGTCTGTATCCAGCAGGCTGCCTGCCCTTCCCACCCTGCCCTCGCTTCCCTCCTGTTTCTCTTTAGGTCATCTGTAAAATACTTATTGGGCTTTTAGGGCGAGTCTTCACCCTGTCCCCGTTTCCTTCAGAGCCACGACGGAGCCATCCTCACAGACCTGGGAAGGAAATGGGCAGCTTCACAATGAAACTTTATCAAACACAGACACACAAACGGTTTGTCAGGAAACGTGACCTGATGTCAGCTCCCAGCCCATGCTGCTCAAGACCTCACTGCTTTGCTCTCCTTCTTTCTCTAAGGCAGTTTTGGGTCAGACACCCAAATGGGGAACCTCCCTTAGAAAGTAAAAACTGAGCAAAGCAAAAAGGTGCTCATATATGGATGCTGCAAAGGGACACCAAAGCCGGAGGGCATTCAAACCAAGGTCCTGCTTTCACCCCCTCCTTCCTCCTCACAAAGTCCAGACATTACCATTTATTCCCATCTCCGATGGCAATTTTTTCCTCATGTGTTAATCTGTTAAGGATCCGAGTGAAGGGATGAGGCTGTCCCTGCAGGTTTTCTGCTAGTGGATGATAGAAAGGCATGAGTTAATGGTGCTACTGTGATGGAACTTGACAGGTAAAAGGGAACAGTTCTCAACTTTTAATATCTAACACTACTGGCAGCACAGGTATTGATATAATTTAAAAATACCATTTTATCTTGATGATATCAGTATCACAGATTGTGTTTTTCCTGAGGCTAGAGAGAATAGAAAGGAAGATATTGGGTTTCCTTGACTACCTACCATCAGTGTTAAAATTATGATTTTCCTTTATTAGCTGGCTTCACCAGTTATTGCAAGAAAAATAACACATCCTCAGCCCTGCTAATAACCTGAATGTTGGCGGCATCCCCACCTGCTCTCTCTTCTCTCAACAGATGGAATAGGAATATTTCCTATTCTCTGGGCATCTCTCTTCCTACCTCCATCCACGGCGTCACACTTTTGCACCAGGAAATATTTAGTCTCTCGATACCCAGAATTCCGAAGCATCTGAGGTGCCCTGCTTGACTCCTGAAGTCTGGTGGCTTTCAACATGAAAATCAGCAACAGGTTAAAAGCAATGCTACGCCTCAAGAAGCAAAGGCAGTGTCCTCTGCCACCACCGGTGTGACTGATAATGGGAAAAGAAGGACATGTTCCCAATGACGCATTGAGCTAACTCAACAATGTTATGGCCCATTCTGGTAAAGGTACAATCTATTTTTTGATGCTGTCTTTGGTGTCAGCTCAGACATGTTGTGCTAACAGGCCAAAATGGTAGGTAAGTTATCACATGTGAAGGAACATTTATTTTTGTCCTTCGGCTTGCTGGCAGAGAACCTGCAAGTCTACTGGAAGTTATTTCTCAGAGGTCAGGGTCTTTGCCATGAAAATTCTTGATGTTTTGCCCATCTGGATGGTGAGAATGAACTCTGGGTTTTGTATGTGCTCTGAGAATGCCCGTGCACTCTTTTTTTGCCACAGGCAATATTGTGAAAATCAATTTCAATCTAAAAAATGTGCCATAATTTTATGCCACATTGCAAGAGAATGAGATGGTATTCACCTTGCCTTCCACTCGTGTTGTTGGCTCTTCTGGCCTCTGTACCCCTCATGGTCCTATTCAGATATGAATGCTCCAGTGTGTTTCTGTAAATAACTCCCATGTCCCCATCAGTTTGGCTCCACAGATTCCCCCACCATCCTTATTGCTGCAGACAACTAAGAAAAGGTGCTGATTTGCAGACAATTTGCCTGCATCACAGCAATTATTCCCAGCATCATCCCAGCCTTCACATGGTATTTAAAAGTACAGTTATTTATAAACAACACACAAATGTAGCCATTTAAAAAATATTTGTTCCTCAACAGTTGCTTATGAATCAACATTTCTCATCCTTCCCCTTCCAGTAAGTGTCTGATCTAAGAACATGCTGCACTTCCTGCTGGAAATCCTGCCGTGTCTTCAGAGACCTTGTCTTTTCCCTTCCTCTCCAAGGATCCACCAAGGAGGAAGAAAAAACTAGAATGATTTCATCAGCTTTAGTGCTTTCCGTGATGTGATACCATGGAGAAGACATTTTCTTCCTTCTTCAGTAGTTGATAGGATAATTAAATCAGGTTTCATTGTAGGAGTTATACTTTAAAATGCAGCCACCAGCCTGGAGTTCTACCTCCTGGAGTTTTTATGCCATGCTTCAGAGCAAATATGTGTGTTATTACACATGTATTTGCTAACAAAACCAATAGCAGCACACTTGTGGAGCACCAGGTGCACATAGCCACCCAGCTGGAGTGCATTACAATGCAATCAGAGCATGGGACATTCTCTTGTTGTTCCCTTGTTGTAAGACACCTCCAGGAACAAGATGTAGAAACTTTGGGTCCCCAGGACCAGCAGCGCTTACCAAAACTGTGACTGCTTTTGTATGCCTCATTTCACAGAACCTGCTTGACAAGACCACACTAGGTACGTTGGAAGTGTTTACTCCTACATACAAGGAAGAAAACTTCAGGAACAGAATCAGTCTATTTGGGGGGCTCATTCTAATAGTGCTGTATCCATCAGAGGACTCTCCGCAAAGGCCTGTGAGGTACATTTCACACTGCACACAAGCATCTCTTCATGCTGATTATGTTAGCACTGAGATGGTCCCATAGGAATCACCAGATTGAGGCCTTTTCCTTCATATCTTAAAACCTGATTATTAAAAATGTATGTGGTACAGACACAACTGGAAGTAAATACAGGCACATTTAAAGCTGAAGGTAAAGGTCTTTGGAGGAATGGTTGTTGAGTTGTTTTTAGCAGGCAGCTTTTCCACTCAGGAAGTCCTCAGGTACTCAATGCAACTGAAAACGGAGTTGTAAAGGGCAGCAGCATTACTGTGTGCATGGGACTGCATCAGCCTTGGACACAGGAGGTGGGCATAAGTGCATATCATTCTTTTATTCTTAGTAATTCCGAGATGCTGTAGCATTTTCAAGCTTCTTGAGACACTTTGTTGAGCTTTCATTGAAATGCTATTCAGTTCCATTTGACCTGCTGTCACTGCTTTGTCACATGAATTGGGAATAAATCTGACATACTTAAAATGCTTCAGAGCAGCTTCTCCTTTCTGAGCCTGCAATTCCTCTGCAAGGTGATATAGCAACACATTTGAACTGAAGTCCGTGATGAGTTTCCTCAAAGGTGATTAGATGTAGCTGGCCTGGCACACAACATTTTGAGCTTGTATATTCTTTGAACTGTCATCTCAGCTCTTCTGTGCAACTGTGATGGCTGGAAACTTCATTTCACTGTTAAGTAAAAACTAAGAATCACAAACAACCTCATCCTTACAGAAACTGTCAGTACCAGAAAAACACAAGCTATCACAAGGTTCTATGTGAGAGCATCAAGAGCAATGAACTTCCCTGGGAATTTCACGTCCAGGCTTTCATTAACAATGAAAGCATACAGAAATGGAGAGAAAAAATCTTTATTCCATATGTTGGCCAGTCAGGTTTGTTCATTGGTGCTCTGCGTAGGATTGTTGAATACCCTGAAGTTTGCCTTTTTGCTCTACTTCTGCCCCACGTTTGCACGCTATAGCTGAGCCATTGGCCTGTGAGACCTTCCAGCTTTTTCTGTTCACTTCACCCATCAGCTGAGCACACACAAGATAGTCCCATTCTATTCCACGTGCTCCCTGTAAATCAACCTCTCAGTGTGAGGTAGAGACAGAATCCTCACATTTGGGCTGATAAACTTGTTAGGCTGTCTTTAATTATCACTTTCTTGCTGGCAGCCTCACTGTCAGTGATCAAAGAGGAAGTAATTTTCACTGGAGGAGGAAATTCATTCCTGTGATAAGTAAGAAGTAGCAGAGCCAAAAGTTTTAGGTACTCTTCCAGATTGCATTATACAGACTTTTTTTGCAGGGCAATTCATTTAACCTCTCTACCTGTCTGCCCTCATCTCACAAATGAGGAAGGCAGAACTGACCCAGTTCTTATTTCAGATGTCAAACAGTTTGCAAGCATTTTGAAGTCATTAAATAAAAGGCATTACAAAAGGACAGTGACAATGCGTTGTTCCTGCCACACTGCTATGTAACACGTAACAAGAGGCAAAGCATGAAATCAAGGGGAAGCTTAAATCCCTCCTGAAGCTGATAAAGGTTAATGCTCTGCCCTCAGGTTCAGACAGAAGAACTATCTTGAACGTGCTATATGGATTTAGGATGAAGAAACAATAGAGTTGACAAAAAGGAAGTTGTCCGTCTCTTTGCTTGAAGAAGTATTAACAATCTGATGATAGCTTTTGCCTTGGTGAGAAACACCTGCACACACACTGGGACGATTGTAGGTTTGGTTCCCATTAGGTTGGGTGAGGATCTGGCTCCTATCCTTCTACTTGTTCTTTTTCCTCCTCCTGTTACAACTGAAAGTACTGAAACAACTTTCACCTTAAAGCTAGTAATACTTTGAGAGGGAAGGGTGGTGGCAAGACAGCAGTCTTGAGGAAGAGAGGATGTAATTCAGCTTTTGGACACCAGAGTAGAGTTTGTGCATTTCCTTTATGGGGCGCCACTGCCATGCTGAGAAAAGGAGCACCTAAAGCTCTCCTGCAGGTTAAGGCACATCTGCCTCCAGATACAATAGAACAAGGCTTTATGGATGCTGCTAGAAAATAATTTAGGAATGTAAGTGCTACTAAGGTCACGTTGTAGGTGTGACACCAGACCAGTGCCCTGTGTGCATGACACATTCTCGGATCAGCTGGTAGGAATTTGTAAATGGAGAACGCTGAGAGAAGTCACCCCAATGCCAGATTTCAAATGAAGACTCAGGATCAGATTCAGGATCAGAATCATAGAATCACCAAGGTTGGAAAAGACCTCTAAGATCATCCAGTCCAACTGTCTACCTACCACCAATATTTCTCACTAAACCATGTCCCTCAGTACAACACCTAAATATTTCTTGAACATCTCCAGAAGCCACACGTTTACTTTAGACCCTGGAAAAAGATTAAAAATGAAGAAACTTGAAGCTGCTCTGGAAGCACTTAACAGAGGAAAAAAAAGGTCCCCAGATATGGATCTTGTTCCAGTGGGGATTTAGTTGATAGTGCACAGGGGAACTACAGTTCTGGCCCATGCGTCAGACCTGCAGCTCAGAGTCCAACACTTACCATCAGCATGGAGAGGAATGCCAACCACAGGGAAGTTTACAGGAAGTTTTTGTTGACCCTTTAAATACACCTAACATGCAAACTTGCCAGCCCCAGACCTACACCTTGCACCTAGCTTGAACCAGCCTGCTTGGCAAACTTAGCCACTGACTAGCTGATGCAGTTCCTGACAAGCAATGGGCTGGGCCAGCTACCAAGAAGGCTGTGTCCATCCCAAGGGATGCATGCACATCAGGATGCATCCCTGCCCATGTCCCAAAAACAGCCCTGACTTCATAGTGGTCTTCCCAGTACGTGGTGGGGAGGCTTCTGTCCTTAGCATGCTCATGCTCTTTTGTAACAGAGAGCACAGTGACTCCAATCCACTCCTGTATTTGGGGTCTATCTTCCCACTGCTCCTCTCTCTGCACAATGATTCTATGATATCTTCAAGCTCCTCACTAAGTCTCCTGGTTGTTTCTTAAGCATTTGCTGTGCAACTAAAGGGTTGCAGTCAGAGGAAAGACATTTTTACTAATTTTCATAAGCTGACTTGAGCCAAGTGGTCAGAGAAAGTCTCAGGGCAAAGGCTGGAGATTCTGTATGCTCAGCAGCGCATGGGAGGAACTGGGGTGTCGCAAACTAGGGGTCCTGAGGTCAGAGGACCTCTGAGGGCAGGTGGGGATGTGGTGGTGGGATGAACCGTTTCACGCTGCTTATGGACACATTTGAACCCAAACCTCCTCTCTTGTGTCCAAAGACAACCTGGAGCCTGAGCTTCCACTTGAAAAGAGGCTTTCTGAAGTCTCCACCTTAAGATCTACATGGAGCTGAACCAGCACTTCTAGGTGCACTTAGTTGTGTGAGATGTACATTTTAAATATGCTGTTCTCCTGCCAGAAGTGAGATTTCTAGGAGTAAAGTGTTCAGTGGTCCCCAGGTAAAAAACTTCCCAGAACAGAGAAAGGAACCTGAAATGCAGCACTGATGCCACTCATCTACATTCTTCCAGAAGAAACTGAGCCCATTCATGATGTGAGCATCTGATGTGTGTTTTGCACGAGTGCCCTCAACCCCAGCTGAGGACATTATTCTTTCACAACTGCTCCCTCCTCTCTCACCTCCCCTCTCCCATTCTACTTTATCAGACAGTGTCCTGAGCAGTAAAACATACTTGAATGCATTCCCCTTTATCTTTAGGGGAAAGGAAGACAAGACAGTTATGTCTGTCTATCCAAGATGAAAAGCTTTTCCTGTGTATTCCTGTATTTATTTAGCTTACAGGAGGCTGCTTTGTTTATCTTTTGTTTTTTTTCCAGGATGTTCTGTCTGCCACCAGGGAATCTCACAGGCTGTGGATCACTCAGTGTGGGTGCTCTGAAAGTTGAACTGGAGTCACTTGGTTCAAACCAGAGGAGTTGCTTTATCCGCTGCTGAAAGGATGTGGCATGTATTTATAACTACTGAGTGCAACAGTGATCCCCACCCTGTTCCCATCAGTAAAGATGGAAAATGGGCTGGTTTGCCTAACAGGGCTTACCGAAAAAATAACCACGCAGATAAATAACCTTAAAATATTCATTTCATGGGAATTTTCCCACCAAGGTAAAGGACACAGCACTGGGGTTAGTAGGCCTGGTGTTATCTCTCCAAGGCTTCGCTGACCTATTTGGGGCAGGACAGGGCTATTGTTGGGGTGGGATGAAGAATAGTAAGGATGGGGGTATGTGCAAGCTGTGCAGAAAGTAACAGACCCCATGCCAGGGCTGCAGCTTATCAAAGGAGTTCCCTGAAACATTTTAATTTGTGCTCAAGATTATTTTCATGGACAACACTCTGGGGCTTTTTAAGCCCAAATGACTACTAAATTATTGAAACAAAGTGAGCCAAGAGTGTCAGATTACATTCCTGGGAGGTGGGCATCCTTTCAGCAGCTGGAAATTTGGCTTCTTCCAGTTGGCATGTCAAAGCCTACTATTTATTTAAAACTAGGCTTTATGGTGCTCTTTCTTGTATTTAAAATGCTTTCCTTCAGTCTCAGGGAAGCTGCCTACTCAGCCAAACATGGCTCCTGCAGTCTAAAATTACTCCCTTGTCACATTCAGCCCTTTTCTGGGGAACTGAATAAGGAACATACAAACTGATTTATGTATCTTGGAGCTAGCCAGCTATCAGCCAAGGTTGATAAGCTGCTCCATCCCACAAGTGCTAACAGAATCATCTATGCTGAAGCCAAAATTAGGACAGCACCATACCAAGGAAACAGAAATAGCTTCATTACACCAAGGGGAGCTGAAGCCTGAGGCTGGCTGAAACACACAGGATGCCCACCCACGGCATGAACCAGAGAGCTTGTCCTGTTACCTTATCCATGGGAAAATGGAAGGAGGCTCGGTGAGAAGCACACATCCCATGGTGCTGCCAAGGAGCTGGGTTATTACTGGTCTGCTCACGCTGCCTGAACAGCTTTCTAATAGCTTAGCACATCTGAGTCACCATTAATTCCAGGAACAGATCAACTCATCAGTAAGCAACAGCCAAGGAAAGAGATGGAGATCAGTTGTTTTCACTGGCTACTGAGGAAAAGAGCAGAAGACATTAGTTGAGAGGAGAATGCAGCAGGAGAATAGAAATCAGCTCTCAGTGTGTGGCTGAACAGCGGAGTGAGTTAGTGGGCAGGAAGTGAGTGATGTTTAAGAACAGATCAGTCCTGACAGCTGTCAGTCAAACTTCAGATCCTGCCCTAGAACCAACAATGAGCTTGATGGTTACCTGTGTAATTGCTTTATCATCAGCACTGTGTTTCTGATTAAAGTGCAACGTTGTGAAGAAAACTGTGGGTTATGAAGGGAAGAGTGAAACAAATACCTGAAAATGAATCCTGCCTTTTTTTTTTTTATTTTCACAATCCTTGGAAGTTGTGTGTACAGAGAATCAGTATTACAGAAATGTTCATTGCCTAATGCAAACAGAAAAATGAGATGCCATAGAAATATTACAGAAATATAGAGATGTAAAGAAATGCTAAATAGATACAGTGCCAGTATACAGTTTGAAGAAACGTGCCATAGTCTTGCAGGACCAATCCTATGTCTGATACAGCATTAAAATGTCTTTCTTTCAAAGATGCATCAAAGTGTGCCCTTTGTGTTGTGTTTTTATTGCTATGGGTGCACACTTTGAACCATCTTTGAAGGAGGCAGAGTATCATGTAGAACAGATAGACCAAAATCTCATTGTAAGGAAGGACAGAAAGTCTATGGCTGCTATGACAGCCTGAAAAATTAAACATCTATTCTTTCTCCCTCTCTCACATCAGTGATGAATTTGTAGTTATATTTTTGAAGGAAAAAGAATCACATTCTCCAAATCTGATTGTTCACCTTCTAGTTTTGCACTCCGATGTTCCCCATGCTCACACAGACACACACACCTGCACACCAAGGCCAAAACTTACCCTGAAAGCAACAAAAGCCACCACCTGGCATATCAACTTGGACTTCAGTGGAAATGCACTACAGTCACCACAGTCAGCAGCCCCTGAACTTCAGCTCTCACACACTGGTGTGAGCTGCCCATAGAAGTCCAAGTTGCTAAGGCCTTGTAATTTAAATGCTTCCTTTCCTTCCTGCTGGTGTGGACTCATGGCAGCTTCTGCCAGGCAGTGCATTTTTTTCCAGCTCCTTCTAAAGCCGCAGGTAGCAAGGCCAATGTGAAAGGTCAAGCTGCAGCCACTTGCCATCACAGTGTCGTGGAAAGAGACATCTTTATGCACAGCTCATCTGCAGAGCTCATTACCACAAAATGTCATTGAAGTCAAGAGACGAGCAGTGCTGTATGCACAAAGGGAGGACCCGCGGTTGCACAGAGCTGTGTAACAACGTGTAGTGATAAGGAGACCTGCTGTAAGGTGTTTGCCGATTAGCATTTGGCTCAGGAAGCAAATTGGCTGAGAGCAAAGCCCGTTACAGGCAGACGGCTCCACAATTTTTACTTAATGGAGCTGTCCTGTTCTTCCAAGGTATTGCTATGATACATCGGCAGAGGCAGAACCGGATTTGATATCGATCTTAGCCATTACAGAAATTCCTTTGTTTCTGTGTCTCAACAAGAATGGCTCTGTATGTCATTTGAAGAATATCTGCTTTATTTATTTCCCATATCTTGGTCCCCGTTCTCTGTTTTTATAGATCTATTGGTGCAACAGTTGGATGCTTCAGCAAATGGGGTTAACCTCTGGCCATAAATTACTGCTCCCACAGGAAGAAGTGGCAATGAAAAAAGAAACTGCCACAACAGTGGAATACAGCAAAGGCGGACAGACTGAGGGCTGTACAAATTACAGAACCACCAGGCATTGACAGCCACACCAGAACTACCCATGCAAATCATAAAGTGTGACATAAACACACACAAAAGTGAACTCAGTTAGGCCAGAACAATCATTCATATGCCAGTAAAAATAAGCAACTTTCTTATTTTTCCTGGAGTTTCCATATAATGGATCTCAGGGCCTCTGTCCAAGAGAACACATGGCAACTACAGGTAGCTTTTGCCTGAGAGGAGAAAAGATCAGATCACCTGTAGCATTTCTCTTAACTGTCATAGCATCCAAGAATATAGGACAAGGCAGCCTTGCCAACAGTGGTCTGCTCAGGACAAATCAGAGTGAATGCACAGTGTGCTGTGTGATGTCCAACATGATTTCCTTATCAAGATTGTGAGCTCATCCCACTCCATGACTGGGACTTTCCTGTGTGAGCCTACAAGCCCATCTTGAGACTTTTTAAAGGAATGAGAAAGAGAGAAAAAAAAAAAATGATTAATTCCCCTTTTAGGCATCTCACATGCTCTAAGCATGGAGGAGCCCAAGATCAGTGCCATACAGGGGAAAGTTACACAGGTCACTTTTAAGATGGGAAAGGGAAAGGAAATGAAATGTTGCAGGGCTGTGGCTAAAGGAGATGCTGTTTTATGGTCTTCATTTGGGGGTGCCAAGTGTAAGTGGCTTCTTACAGCAATCTGGCGAGAACCCTGCACAAAGTGTGGGTGGGGGTGAAAATGAACTAAGCACAGAAATAAACAAACTCAGGCACTAGAGGAATTCGTGTATGAAAGGCTCCCTACATTTCCCAAATAGTTTGAAGAAGGCTTCCTGCTTTGCATCTCTTCTTTCTTGGCAGATGGAACACCGCAGTTTTCCTGCAACATCTTAATGGGTTTATGGGGACCAAAGGATAAGCCAGCCACCAAGAGATACTAAGCAAAAAGACACTATCTCACAGTTGGTTGGAAGCTGAGAAGTTATGCCCAGACAGTTGGAAGCTGGGAAGCTACTCCTGCAAAAGACCCTTTCCTTGCTGCCTTCTAAGCAGCTCCAATTTTAGCCACTGTCAGAGATGGGCTGGTGGAGTAAATGAATCCTTGATATGGCTCTGGGCAGTCTGGTCTCATGGTTGGTAACCATGGCAGGTAAGTTGAAGCTAGATGATCTTTGAGGTCCTTTTCAACCCAGGCCATTCTATGGTTCTGTGATTCTATCTGCTATTGGTGGTCTTATGTTCTGAAATGCTTTGTGCTAGATGGCGAATACTGTAGGAAGCTGCTTCTCTGCCATCTGTTCCTTTGCTGATTCCAACTGAGATTAACTTCTTATGAGTACCCTTACGTACCTCTCTGCAAGTATCTGCAGGCAAGTATCCCATGAGTCCTAAACCTGCTTCTGTTCCTCCTCCTGTGCAAAAGCAAAAGAAATCCAGGCAGCCAAAGAAAAGCTTTGTGGCCTTTCTGCTCAGAGCTTCATGGTCTGCCCAGCTCCATGCTATGGCGCTACGGTTGGCTGTGGGAAGTACACAGGGACCTGGCTGCTCCCATGCTTGCTGGCCCTCCTCCTGATTTCCAGCTGCTACACTGCATTACAAGAAGCTACGACTGTAACTAAATAACATGACTTTTCAGTGTAAGCAGATACCATAGATGCCAAAAGGATGCAGCCCATGCAAAAGGGGAAGCCAATATATTTATGAAAGGGAAGCAAAGTGGACATTCACCATTAAAATGAGATCTAGGCTGTTTTCCCTAACATGCTTTGTTTTGTTTTGTTTTGTTTTGTTTGGAGAGTCTGGAGGGCTGACATTGCTAGAAGATTGAAGCAGTAAATAATTCTTTATTGCCATAACACTGCAAACTACCTGCAAAATCTCTATTGTTGTCCAGGCCACCACTTGTAATAAGCTACTGCTAGAGAGGACGGCAAAAAAAAACAAGTATTAGCAGCTGACCTTGGAACATTTTCCTTGTCATTCAGGGGTACAGCTTTCTTGACTCAAGAAAAGGACAAAGAACAGTCAAATCACACAGAACTGAGCTAATATCAGAGCTGTATGAATGTCATGACATTACTTGTCAAAGGGACATCCAAACTTCAGCTTTGATTTCTGGGGCTAGAAGGGGTTTGAAAGACACTACTGCTCACCCATCAAGCTGAATGTAGCACTATTTTGATGCTCATGGGACTAAAAGAAAAAGTCTTCTAGAAGAATCTTTAACACAGGTTAATAATTTCAGTATACAATTCTTGGCCATACTCCAACAGTTTATGCAGACAACTCACTTGTTATTCAGTTATACAGCTCAGAAGGACAGCTGGTGTGTATCAGCATAGCTCTACTGATTTTGCCAATATATACTAACAGCAGACGCAGCTTATATATTTTTAAACAATTTCTGTAAGTCAGCGTTAGATTCCCTACAGAACCTTGGTGGTTTCCTGCCTATTAAATTTTAATAGAGTGCATAAAATTGGCAGAAAATACCCTCTGAAACACTCTTTGCTACATCTCTGGATCAGCTTCCCTCTGCCAGATTCTGATTCCTTTATGCATTTGAATCGTTCCTTTTCACTGAAACAGTCAGGTTTTCTGAGACCACTGAAATGTATTTGTAAAAGAGTGACAAAAAGCCACTGAACCACAATAAATGAGCCAAAGTAGTTAGAAAACAGAAATATGTGCTGAATCTTATCCCCATAGGTTCCACATCTCCTTGAAAAGCAGACAGATTGCAATTTTCAAGTGCTGCACCTTGCTTCTTTCTGCACTATCATCACTACTTCATCAAGGAAAATGGGAGTACTATTACGGACAAAAGAAATTCATTCTCTCTAGTTTTGCCCCTGGCTCAACCCTGTTGCTCCCTGGAGCGAGGTGTTGCAGAAGTCAAGCATGGAGTAATGCAATGGCTTGAGTTTGCTTCTGATGAAGCTCTGAGACCCAAGAAGCTCTGAGCTGCCATGGCATGATATGTAGCCAGGACAGCACAGTAGCTAGGCGTGGATGTGCAGCACAAGTGTCCAACCAATTAAAGAGAGTGAAAGCACAGCCACACTGGCAACACCTCAGGAAGGGCTGATGGAGTGTGACTGGATGTGCAGAGCTATGGGAAGCAGGAAAGCAGCAGGGCAGCTGGTGGGGGGCTGAAGAGGAAGAGTCGCTGTAGGAGGCCGGCATCACTCAAAAAGAGCTGGGACAACATCAAGGGTTTCATCATGCAACAGCAGATGAAAGAAGGCAAGGTGGTAAGGGTGAAATGGGATTTGGGAGTGCTGAGGGGAAGATTTTAAAAACACATGATGGGGCCATAGGGATCTTGGGGAGAAATAAAAGTTAGAAAGTATGTTTTTGCCTCTGGCTGATGTGAAAGCAGCAGTCAAATGTTTCTAAAGAGGCTTAGCTGTCGGTGCTGATGTTGATGCCCATTGGCTCCAGCATGCAGCATTTGGCAGGTGGAAATAGGCAGCTTGGTTGTGATCCTGCAGAAAAGACTAAAAGAACAAATGCCTTCCCCAGTGCTCTGGGATAATGCAGGGAAGGAACAGGCAGTTCTTGGCCTTGCAACACACCCATCAACTCATGGTACTGGAAGGACTCCTCACAAGCTGCCTCTTCCTTTAAAATAAGTTGCTTATCAAGGCTGTCACCAGTAAAATCCTCATTTCACCTGAGCAGTGTCAGTTTATGGACTGGGAATAAGTCAGTTAAGTTTGCTCCTTTAAAAGTCATTTATGATCCTGTAGGAATGTTATATGAGAGTACAATGGCATGGAGTAAGGGTGACACACTGTGTGGACAAAGAGAAGTGCAATTCCTTCCCTTTTTTCCCAACTTTTTTTGAGGGATTTAATCCTTTTTCTGAAATCTGAGTCTTGACTGAGGCAATCCCTGAGCAGTCCCAGTGAAATTCTACCATGGACTCTTTCCAGGGAACAGCCAAAGCCTCCCAAAGGCTCCTCTGGGCTGCAGCAGCATGACCGGCCTTCACACCATGTGCTCCCAACTTGGAGTAAGCCAGTAGCAATGGGCAATAAATTTGAGGATGTCCCTGGAGTCTGGAGAAGAGGAAGCTTTGTGATCTACTAACTGTTGCCAAAAAGCTGTAAGTAACAAGAGCCACAGCTTCAGAGCAATTCTGTGGTGAGCTGGAGATGGCAATTTTTCCAAACGTCCGTGTGGACTCTGTGCTGCATGAAGAAATGGAGCAAATCCTAGTGGGTCCCTTCCAACTTGGGGTATTCTATGATTCTATGAAATCTGCCTCAAGGAGATCAGAGACATAGAGAAGAAAGACTGGTTGCATTTTTAAAACAGTCTGTGAGCTCAACCTTCATCTGAAGAAAGCACTACCTTAAGCACAGCTAAAAGGGATGCTGTGATCAGAAACATTGACCCCAGTTGCCAAACACGCCAGCCAAGAGACTAAGACGAGCATTCATACAGAGACATGATAAGAGAGATTAGAAATGAGAAATGCACAAGTCAGTCTTCAGAGTCTGCCCTTCTGATTTTCAAACCCTTGTTCTTCCTGTTGAGAATCCTTGCCATTCCTACCTTTGACTTTTAGCATGTGAAATCTCTGCAGTGCTTTTCATTCCTCCTGATATCTAGAAGACAAAGAACCTGTATACAAAAGAGCCCTGTGGTACTGATAGGAATGGTAATGCTTTCAGTTGTTCTTTAAATTCTAGCAGAGTCCATGAAAAGGCAGGTGCATGGCTGCTAGAGAACATAATCTAGGAGGAGCAGCATTTTCTTTCAGAAGTGGATGGTTTTTTGAGTGTCATCTGCAAGAACATCATACACAGACACAGGCAGAATTCCCCTGCCATGGCATTCAGGCTTCACTGTAACACAGTTTCAGTTCACTATCCTAGGACAAGTCAGACTCTTTCCTATACCAGGGAACCACAGGAAACAGTAGTGAAAACCTCCTCCCATTTAACCCTTTAGCACATTGGCACCTTCCCAGTAAGTCTTTCCGATTCTGCCAGGCTGAGAGTCCCTGTTCACAATAGCCAGGGTATTCAACAGCCAGTGTTAGTGCAGAGCCTGGAGCACAACTTTTTTGAGACCCCTGTGTCTTCAGGTTAGGTACTTAAACAAGTTTTTCAGGCAAGGAGGGGAAGGAAAGAGATCAAGTGACTTTTCTAGGGAGATACAGGTGGGCTTTGGCAGAGGAGTAGCTTGAATCATGTTGTTTAACCAAAGACTTAATGCCCTGGTGACTGAATCATTCCTCCCATCAATGTTTGACATCCCAGTGAGTTTAAGAGATTGCCGATGGAGAAGATTTGAGAACGAAGAGCAGCCAGTAGGGAGAGAACACTTCACTTCATTTACAAACTGGAGAATGCGGTTGCTGAGAATGGCTCAGTCTCACTAGCCTTTTTTTTTACAGGAAGCAGCATCTAAGAAATATGTATTTTATCCCTGGAACTCATGGCATAGTCTGTGCTGAGCCAATGGTCTGAGCACATCTCCCTGTCTGGGGTGGGAATTCCCTGGAGACAAAGAAGAGCCTGTTGTCTCAGCTCCACACAGCCGTGCTGGTCCTGAGCTCTATTCCCAGCCTTACGCTGATTCACTCGCTGACCTTGCTGAGAAAGTCTGTCTGCTGCAAAAGCCATCGTCGTCTCGTAAGGTCAGGTTCTACTCAAACTGCAGATGGTGAAAAATAAGACATATTTCTCCTGCTTTCCTTCAACACCCATCCTCTGTGGCAAGCAGGAGCTGTCCTACTGTCTTCCCATGATCTCTCCTTCTCCTCCTTCCTTATTTGGACAATTAACTATGCCAATGAGTCCTGTTTTTGCAGTGCCCCAGGGCTGCACCAGATTCTTCTGCCCTAAGTACTGCCCAAAGTACTGCAGCCTTGAGGCAGGTGCTTATTTTCTTGAAACACTTTCTGTTCACAGCTGCTCACTGTTATACCCCGTCCTTTTCAGAGTGGCACCTTGTCCTTTCACAGGAGGTTTGGCTTGGCAAAAAGAAACAAAGGCTGCACTCATGCTGGCTGGTGGGAGGCAGGCTTTCTGCTAGTGGATCTAGGACAGCCTTGGTTTTCTGTTTTGAGATTCCAGGCTGGCTGCTGCTGCTAACTTAATGCAAGGGCAACACATGATGCTTGGATTGTTTTATTCAAGGCTGGACACAGCCACCTTTCTAAAAAAAAACCTGCATCATAAACAGATTTCCTTTGTCATTCTTCCTAGTAACACTGTGTTCTCGTAAAGGTGAAAGGATATTTAGAGTCCCGTTTATCCATTGCTAGTTATGTTTCTCCATCTAGGGTGAGAGCCAAAACTCATTAAAGGCAGCAAGAATCTTCCCATTCACTTCTATTCACTTCCATTGGCTCTAGCTCAAGCTTTTATTCAGTGCCTCTCAGCTTGGACAATGAAGATCAGTGATGGCATTTTCACTATCAGTGTCTTTGTGCCACCGTCTCTCATTTCTAAAACTTTCAGCACAATGTCCACTTGTCTTTAGCAACTGCTTCCTTTCAGATTTCAAAAATAAGTAAGTCTATGGAAGAAACATTTCTTTTGGCTCTGCATTGGTTGAAACCTCATTTGCAGACATATTAATTTTGGTACACAGTGTCTCTTTGATTCTCTCCACCATCTCAGTACACCAGTTCGCTATTTTTGCCTCACAGGCTTGGCTGCACTGAGTCATGTAGCTTTGGTTCACACTGGAGTTAGTGTAACCAGTGATAATCTCAGTGCTTGTCCTACAGAGACAAGAAGCACTTACTTGCGAAATCTAACAGGAAGATGGCAGCTCAATGAAAGGACTGCTGAGCAGACTCTTTTAGCATATACAGCAAGAAGAAAAAATTGTGTTATGATTAAGTGGCTCTCACACCACTGTAAGCTTATCACATGCTCTACAGCTGGTGGCCATCAGAACAGGATTGTGCAGCACTGCTGTACAGTCTGCCTGTTCAGGGGGAAATCTAGGGCTGTCCTGGCCTCTGCCCACCGGCTTCCATGTCAGCGCTGAAGGGAAAACCTCATTGCTCCAGACGCTGCTCTACAGTTACTGCAATCACTGACAGGTAACAAACGGGTGAGGAAGCAGGCTGGGATAGGCTGATTACAAACTTCACTGCAGGGGAAGGCTGGAGTGAGGAGCAGCGCTCATAACGCAGCTTTTAAAAATCTTCAGACTAAGGACTGGTAAATGTTTGGTGATGAACTGGGCACAGTGCCCCTCTGGTGCCAAGTTAAAAAGCAAAAGCTCACGGTATGGGATTCCAGCCTTGTGCTATGGGTTGAATTAACCCTCACACTTTCATGATGGATGTGTCTAGCGTCTTGATTAATGTGAGCACTCTGGAATTGCCAGTTTTTCTGTCTTGCCACTGCCAAGGCCTATCTGTGCTTTTTCTTCCTCTCAGGCTTTTCTGCCTCTACTCCAGTGATTTCAACCAGACAGTTCTAATTGCTGAGCATACTTTGGGGATGTGAGCAGAAATCTTCAGTTTTAAGGGAACGTCTGAAGAATACCTCAGATGTGAATCATGTTTCTCATTCTCAGCCTTACTGGTAAGAAAATCCAGCTTTATCCCCGAAGAGAGAGAAAGTGTAAGAGGGAATTAAAATCCAAAGAAAAATAAATAAAACAAGCATTCTTGGTTGCTCACTGTGAGGCCTACAGCTGGGTGAAACCCATTTTTCTCACACTTTGAAGTTCACATTCTGGCGAGGCAAAACCTTTCACATGAAATCTGGGCTCCGATTGAGGAAGGTCACTGCAAGGAAAAGGTATGGATCAACGTAACTCAGAGGGATAGAATTTTTTCTGACCTCAAATGCTATGTATGGATGAAGCCAGGCTCATTAATTTCTTCCTCATTAGGTGGGTAGCTTTGACTTTCTGCCACAGAATCTAGCAGAACAAAATAGTGATCAAACCCAGCATCTGTCTGCTTTTGTTGATGGCTATTTATTTTCCTTAACATTTCTCTTGTTTTGTACTCTTGGCTCAGAAGTCTGCCTTGTGCTCCAAACCAGTTAATTCTTCCTAAGAGCCGTACGGGCCCAAGGCCTAGATTATATTTATAAGCTGTAAGCATCTCCCCAGGCAGCCTCAGTTATAAAGGATTTGAGTCAAACAGCTACGAGGAGATGCTCAAAAACAACCTCACAGAGGGAACACAAAGAGATGGAACATCACACCTTTTCCCCACGTTAAAGTTTTACAGAGCAGACTGCAGTTCAAAGCGACAAATAATGGGAGGTGCGTAATCTTTATCCTTTAATCTCCCGTTTCCAACAGAAGGATGAGATGTTCTGCTCTCCTCCGTTAGCTGAACACATATGTTTGAGAGGTGTTTTCAGGCAGGTCCACACATTTCTCCATCACTGCAAGTGCCATAGGACTGCCTGGCAGGAGAGCAGCTTGCAGGCTGTGACTGGGACAGGAGTGGCAGAAGCAGGCAGTCTCAGTTGGAAAGTCAGGAAGAACCTGCTAGGATGCTAGGCAGGGATGCGTAACAGATCATGGATAGTCAGGGATGGATAACACGGGAAGAAAACAAAACAAAACCACCTCATACTTAACAATTTATGAACAAAAATAGAGTTGGTTGCAGTATATTATTTACGTTTTGCTTTGTTGTTGCTGGTGAGGTGACTGAGATCTCTTCCAGCTTTTGCATTTGGGGTGATTCACTGAACCTTTCTCTGGCTTGTTTTCCCTTAGTGTGTAGAGGAGGAATGTGCATACAGACTCTGTAACAAACAACTGCGTGTGCTTCCTGCTCAGCCCCTCTGAAGCTGCCATCCCACAGAGAAGCAGCAAGTCATGAGAAACACACCCGTGGCTCTGTGGCCACACATCTCTTGCTGCTAGCTTTCACCTATGGTACTACTGTGAATTTGAACAAAAGCTGAGCAGGAAATGTTTTTCCCAGCTAGAAAAGCTGAATGGGGTTTTCATGAAGCCTTTCCTTCTATATTTCTCAAAACAAAAGAATAAGTAAGCAAACATGTCTGCAAGAAGCTGAAAGCAGCAGCTGAAGGACAGTCAATGGATTTGCTGAGACTTCCCTCAGAAAGTTGATGTTTTGATAGCATGCCGTTTTCCAATGAAAAATATTTTCATCAAAAAGTTCCCCACCCTGTTTGCACACAGACTGCCAATGTTAACTTGTCTTTACATCACCAAGGGACTACAGGATGTGCGTGAATCAAAGACAGCCTGACCAGATCGCGGAGAGAGGCACACCCAGCGACGGTCCTGCAGTTCTCCTTAGGATTAAGGCAGCTACAGTTGGCAAAGCTTCTTCGTTGTGTGAGAGACAAGGTGGGACTGGGGATGGGCTGCGTACCCTGTTTACTAACTGAAGGACCCATACACAGCCAGCTTCACGCCTGTTCTGGAAGTCTGTGTATGCCTCCAAGGTACCTCATGTTCCTGTCAAATATGTAGCTGAACTCATGCACTTTTTTCATCCCAGAACAACGCAGTAAAGTGCAAGGCCCTCCTGCAATGCCCTGCCTGTTTCCACCACCTCTTTAGGATGCTTGGATTTACAGGACATGGAAAGCTATGTATTCAAAAAGGATTTTAGGTCTTCTTGGAAAAATTGATATAGAACTGCTTCATATGGCACACTGAAATGCAAATCCCTGACCCTGCCAACTCACAGTCCTTTAAAGGTAGTCACTACACTTCTCCTCACCTATTATAGACTACAAACACAGGAAAATGTGACAAGCTGACAAGAAAGGCTATCTTATCAATTAAGAGTCTCTATCTAAGACGTAGGGCAGAACTAACCAGCTAAAATTTAGGTTTATGGGGTAAACTTGCCTCAATCCTACACTATTGTTGAGGAAAGGAAGCAGGCACTTGCCAAAGAAGGTCTGTAAAACAGATGCACACACACTGGATAAGCCATGCTTTTAAAGAGGATCTCTGCAGTCACTAAAGCAGGCCAGCCCAGATAACCAGCCCAGATGAGACAACTAACATTTAAATGGCTATGTGTAGTTCAGATGGGTTTTACCTTTGGCTAAGGCTAAATACAGCATGCAGTCACAGATGCTGGCCAAATCCAGGTCCTGCTCTGATAAGCAGCCATCCTTTCTGCTGTGCTTCCTAGATACAGACCTACATAGGATGGGCAAGATTAAGTGAAGAATTGCCCAGCTCAGGTACCATCCTCTTCCAAGCTAACAAAAGGGATCACTGCACGTGGTCTTCCATACTGGGCCAATGCCATCAGCAGCCTGAAGGTCATCCGAGGAACAGCCAAGCAAATTGCATGTTCAGAGTCTGCAGTTAGCACAGGTCTGAGACTACGCTGCCTTGGCCCTGTGAAACATCCAGTACTTCATGGTACACCAGGCCACAGCCCTGATATTCTGGCCAGATTTTTGCAGGTTATTGCCCACCATCCCTGCTGTCTGGTATTTCCACCAGACTTCCCTCCGCTTTCTTTATACTATTATTTTATATATTTATGGCCATACTGCCACAGTTGCCAAGTGCCTCTGAAAAGGTAAGAGCATTTCATTAATGAAGTGAAATGACTTTTTCTAGCCCAACTTCAGATCCCACAGGTATTGTGAATACGTTCATTAGTATCAGCAAGGAGCTCTGCGGCCCTCAGGTGGAATAACTGTCACAGCAAAACGACCTGTACTACTCTGAAGAGGTTCAAGTTGGCTTAGCAAATTGCTTTTTCCACCTGTGCAAATGGAACATGCTGTCATTTAGGGAAGTCTTCTGTGCTTTGGGAAAGCTCTAACTGGTTGCTGTAGGCATGTGAGGATGCTCAGGAGCAAAACATGACATTCTTACAACCTTCTTTTTGGCTTGGCATATTTTAAGGGAGAAAATAAAGAATTCAAAATAATTCCCAGAATCATTTGGCCAGGTTCTCAGATCGAATTCCTTGTGAAGCTACACACCATGGGCATTTGGTCTCAATTAAATGATCAATTAAATTTATCAACAAATAAAAGATTTTTTGGAGCATGACATAAACACGACACAATTTGCTAGCAGCTGTTCTGTAACTTCCAATGAATTCTTGAATGCTTCCCTGCAAGCCAAAAACACCATTCAGTTCCATAATTGAGCTAGAATTTTCATTCTTCAGTTAAGCTTAGTGTACAATTTGTCTTTGCTATTATCCACGGTTATTTAAAAGTCCATTCCTGTAACACAGATCCAGGGAAAGTTTTATGTCCTAAAAACAAACTCTAGGCATAGAAAATACACTTAGTCATCTTAAGAATGATCTGAGCACTGGTAGGAAAATTGGCATTAACTGTGACATCACGTGATATTGAGAATAGCATTCCTGATTTAATATTGTAAATAAGAAGTGATGCTTCTAGTACATAGGACCAGAATCATTAGGGGCTACTCTGTGTTCAATTTGTTGTTTGAATTTGGAACATTTCTACACCAGGAATCGGTTCTGATCCTCCGATGCACCCACTTCCCTTGCAGGATAACTAATGAGTTTGTAAGTCATAGAACCATATCTATGTCTCACTTTGCTCCAGTGTATTTTGATGTAGCACATATACCAGTACATGCATTAAGAATTTAGAAGCATAATAGAAAGAGACATTGGAAACTTCCTAATATCCTCGTCACAGTTCAGATTCATTGAAACCTTTGATATACATTCAGCATAAGGCCCTAATGCACCTGCTATTTATCTCTTCTCTTTGGATGAACTGAGCTAGAGTAACAAAAAATGCAAACAAACCCTGCATTCAGCCACGGGGATTGACAGTGCTTCACTGTAATTGGTCATTTAATCCCAGTGTCTCATTTGTGGCATTATGAGGACTGACAGTCTGTGAGTCTTCCACCACACTCTCATTATCAGCACAGTGCAGTGGTTTGCATGTTTAAAAAGCCATATAAGTGGTGTGTGCACTGCCAGAAGGACAGCACAGAGGAGCTCCTTCCTGTCACCCGAATGCCGGCTGCATTTCCACAAGTGTCCCTTCTCCGCACAGGAACATCCCCAGGGTACCTTTCTGACCCTGGCAGCAGGCACCTGTGGTTAAAGCAGCAGTGCTGAACCAGGAAAAGGCTGAGCTGTCCCGAGGCAAAGGTGTCTTCCACCAAAACCACACGGGAGTGCTCGCCCTGCTCCACTCCTGCCTGGCATACTAAGAGCAGAGACGCGGGGGCAGGCAGGAGGCCTCGATGGTGGGTGGATCTATCCGATCTATCCACCCAAACGCCTGCACATAATGCTTGGGTGACACAGAAGCAGCTGTTACGAAAAGTCCGTAAGAGAGTAGGGAAGCAGCTGAGTAATGTAAATGATGACATTAGGGCTGCCCAGAATATTCTGTTTGGACAAGAAACTTTCACTGTCCCCCAAGAAGAGCTGAGTGGCAGTGGCAGCAGAGCAGGACAGGGCTGAACAGGGAGCAGCACAGGTAGAGCCCGACCTGCCGAATGGCCAGGGGCAGCGGGGTGCTGCGGCAGGGAGCCTGCTGCTCGAGCAGCATCGCCCCGCGCTCCCCACCCCGTGCCCAGGGCGGGGGGTGTTATTCAGTGATTCTGTCGCGGGCCGCGCATTCCCTGCCGTCGGGGGAGCGCGGCAGGACGGGGATGCGAGGCGCTGCCACCTGATGCTCGCGCAGCTCCGGCCGTGCGGGGACGGGCGACGCCGGGAGGCGGCGGGAACAGCTCCGCTCGCTTCTTTGCCCCTTCTTAAGCGGCAGTAGCAGCAACAGGAAATCCAGGAGTTCTGTGAAATGACAGGGAGAGGGAGAGAGCGAGTGAAGTCCCTTGGCTTGGGCTGGTGACGTCTCTCCTTCCTCCTCTTTTTTTTTTTTTTTCCTGTCCCTATAAAGAATCCCGGGCTCGCATCAAACTTCCCAGCAAAGCCATCCGGACCCGGAGGGTGGGGGAGCGCCAAGCACGGGGCGGCACCCGGCCATGCCCCCCTGCCGCCGGCCGCCCCCCGGCAGGTAGCGGCGCTGCCCCGGCGCACCTGCACCGCCCGGACGGGAACCGCGCGCCGCCGCTCCGCTGCGCTGCCCCGCACAGCCCGAGGAAGTTCTCCCCGAGTTCGGCGGTGCCGGAGCCGCTTTGTAACCCCTCGCGGAGCGCGGCGCCCCGCAGGGACGCGCGGAGGAAGCACGGGGAGAGCGAGGGATAAAGTTGCTCTGACAAGGGAAAAGGCGCAACGCCTGGAGAAGAAAGGACGGGCGGCGAGGACGGAGCGGTGAATGGAGAGAACAGTTTAACCGGAGCCAACAAGTGGGAGCGGTGCGCGCGTTCCGCTCGTCCCGTCCCACGGCCCGCTCTGACAGACCGAAGAACGCTTCGCCCCGCGCCGCCCCAGCCATGCTCGGCGGGCCGAGCCCCGCGCTGGCCGCTTGCGCCCTGCAGGCGCTGCTGCTGACGCTCGGTAAGAGCCGCTCGGATCGGAGGGCCGCCCGGGCGAGCGCGAGGCGGCGGCCGCTGGGGGGCGCGAGGGGCGGCGGCGCGGGGGCGGCGCGTGGCCGCTGAGGAGAGCGCGGGCTGCGGGGCGGGCGGGAGCCGGGCGGGAGCCGGGCGGGAGCGTTCCGCGACGGGGCGCCGTGCCCTTCGTTCGTGGCACCGCGCGTCGTGCTGCGAGTTACAGGAGCTCCTCCCGGCGGCACGAGGGAACGCGTCTCACGGCGCAAGGGTTCCTTCTCCAGCGCGTTGCCGTCTGTCTGTCGTTGGGTTTTAATAGGATAGCTTCTGGACGTACTGCGGGGGGAGTCTCTTTGGTTTCTTTGCATCCGTTCAGAGATGTGATGTGTGCATCCCAGCCGGTGCAGCGCACTTCAGGTGTCTGTCCGGCTCTTCCCTCAGCTCCCTGCACTCGAAGAGCTGAACCCGAGTGTGTGCCCCGCGGGGCTTGTCTGCCTTTGGGGGCTGCAGGCTGGAGGGGCTGCCTGCAGAGGGCATGTCGCCAAGATCCAGCCTGAATGTCACTAAGTTGTAAGTCACCACGGACTTTGTGGACCAGAGCGGCAAGTATTTGGTGGAAGAGAGAAAGCTTGTCCTGCCACAGGTGTCCTGAGTAGCAGGGAAAAGCAAAGCGCTGCAGACGTCGCAGGGGCAGCCAGGTGAAAGGCCTGCTGCCTGCACTTCGGTGCTGCCTTGGCTCCTCATTCACCAGTGCTACTTGCCTGATAGTTCTGGGGCTAATAGCATTGGAACTTGGTCTGGGCTCACTGTCTCATCGGTGCTGGGCACAGAGAAGGCTGAGGGAAGGCAATGCCTGCATGCTGTGATGAGGAAAGGAAGATGGGCACATCACTAGCTGTCCCTGTAGGCAAAGGCTGGTGATGGATTTGGAAGCAGCATTATTGCTGTCAGACCTTTGCCCATCATTAGGAAAAGATGATCTGTTAGCACAGTGTCTGAGTGCCCTAATTAGGCTGGAAGCCAAACTGAATGAGGGCCAGGAAGTGGGAAGGTTCTGGATAGCACTGATGTTAGTGAGGTGTTAACTCCTCAGTCACCTTTCCCTCAAAGTTCATCTCCTGCAAGGAGTTTAATCACTGTTTGACCTCCCAAGGCCAAAGAGGCAGAGATCTATCCTGCAGGCTGTAGGTTAAACCTTTTCTGGGATCTTTGTGAAAATTAGGCAAAGTTATGCTGAAGAAGTTGAATCTGATTCAAATCCAAACAATTTTATCTGCAATGCAGATAGAAGACTTTGCAGCTGGAAAAGACATTGACCCAAGGTGCTGCGTGAAAGCAGTGCAGCTGCCCAGCCCTAGGGGTGCCTTCCAGGTCAGGACTTCCAGGCACCCAAGAGAAAAAGGAGGCTCTGGTGGCTCTTACCAAACCTTAGCAAAGGAGTTGGGGTGTCCTTTGCTTCTGTACCTGTGCCTGACAGCAGCTGCTGTGTCACTGCCTCCTGCCTGTCTGCTCAGCAGATCACCGCGGTGTGTGCCATGGCTGCCAGAGGACAGAAGTTGCCTAGCCATAAAGTGCATCCAGATCAGAGGATGGTCTCCTGATAAATCCAGTTTGTTTCATTCAGTCCTTGTCAATGTTTAGCACAAGGAGAGACCATGCAAACTTCATCCTAACAATTTCCTGCCTCATCATAAAACATACCTTCAAAATACTTCATGTATCTCTGCATTTCTTAAGATGGTTCTACAAGTACCATGAAATACCCATTTTATTTTTGTTCATTTTGTAGCTTCTTTTGAACTCCTTATTGTACCAGTTAGGGCCATTCCACCAAATAGTTTTTACACAGTGATAGTAATGGAGATGCCAACAGCTGATGTAAGTTTTAGGTAGCCCTTTAAAAAAAAGCCTGCAAAGAATGACTGATGCTGACAACACCTTGTATCTTGCATGAAAAATGTCTTGTACTCCTTGATATTACTGTCCAAAAGTTTTTGATATATGAGCAATCCAAATATGTTTTCAGGTATTGGAATAAAAACGGTAATTTCAATGTTATAATCCTGGAAAACTAACATTTCCAGATTCCAAAATAACAATTAGATCCTGCTTGTTCCCTTTGAAACTAAAATAAATTTGAAATTAATCATTTTTCTTTGTTGCATTTTGCAACTTTTCTACTAATAGATGCACAAATCATAGAATCATAGAATGGCTTGGGTTGAGAAGGACCTCAAAGATCATCCAGTTTCAACCTCCCTGCCATGGGCAGGGTCGCCAACCACCAGACCAGGCTGCCCAGAGTTAGCTTACTAGTGGACACATTTTGAATATGCCACATATAAGTAGCTAAATCAAAGGCTTTGGGAGCTCAGAATCCTCCCAAGTTTTCCGGCTAGGATGCTCCCTGCATAGATTACTGCAGGCTCTGCTGCAGGATGCACCACTGCAAAGACAGAGGCAGTAAGGCTGTGCTTCTGCCTTTCTCCGAGGCAGTCAGTTCTGAGAAGCTGAGGACTGGAGAGCCCACACTATGGGCTGCTGATGGGTCCCAGTAAACTGAAAATATGTCTCTTAATTGGTGTTATCCCTAAATATTTGCTTTACTGTGGGAAAATGTTATAAAAAGCAGAGGAGACTTTTTTTAAGATTGTGATATATGAGCAGCTCTGCCCAAAGCTGCCACTTTTAAAACCAACTGGAAATCTCTTTACACTAATTCATCTGTTTAAGGAAGGAAAAAAATGCAAAGTATTTCTCAGTGCTCCCTGAGCTCCTAAAAATGAGCATCATACCGAAAAGAATACTAGGAATACAAACCTGTTGAAGGTCTCTGTTACAAGAACTTCACATATTTTCTTTAAAAATTTCAAAAATATTTATCTGCACACACATCCTCCTTGGTCTGCCAATACATATGAATCTAAATAAGAGCAGCAGGGTACATGTTCCTTTCACATGTTCTCTAAATTGCTGACTGTATGATGAATTGTTTGCACAATCTACTTCAATCTGAAGCAATATATCGAGTTTGGTTGTGGATATAATACTTGTGTTGCTAGTAGGCTGATACACAAGGGCAAAAGGTTTCCAGCAAGCACAGGGGTTTATTAGGTTCAGTCAGTGGTAGGTGGGCTGCCTTTTTCGTAAGCTTGTCTTCCAAATTGCCAGTGCAGTTTGAAGGAAGGTGAAAATCTGCCATACGCTGTGTTCACTCAGAGATGAAACACATCTTTTGCTTCCAAAGATGTTTGCAAATATATGCAGCAAGGGTCACTTGGGCAGAAAAGGACAGGATGAACGAGGAACTGCTTCAGCTCACGTTGCAAAGCAGTTTTGGGGGCAGCAGCAGTAATCTGCATTTTTTTAAACTACACAGGAAATTTCCAGGAGGCAGCATTTGACTTTCACAGAGTGAGAAGGACACTGAAGTAAGCTCTACTGAAGTTCGCCATTATTTTGAGGTTTCCTCTTATCTCTTGTGCTCTGCCTTTCCTTTTTTCTCTAGACCAACCTGATGTCACTAGAATGGGAATTACAAGTAGAAGTAATTAAAAGAGGTCCAGAATATCTAAACAACAGCTAGGAGCAAAACAGACCTGTCCCAAGTGTTTTCCTTTAGAAAGCAGCTCAGATGACTGACAAGACATGAAGGCTTCTGTGTGTCCATCAGGACATTCTAGTTTTCACTTGTGGGCAGAGAATCCAGTTGTACTCAGCCACGCAAGCAAAAAGAGGTGGTCTACATAAACAAGTGGGCATTAAGTGTGTGTAATAAAGAACTGATCTCCTAAGTTTGGCACTTCTTTAGTCTTTCTTTTTAAGGCCACAGAGAAAATAGAAGAACCTGCCAAAATCAGCCAGCCAAGCTTATTATCTGGAAATGGCATTTAATAAAAGCACATGCTTGAAGCTTGCCCCAGGGAGCAGAACTTTAGCAGCGGAGAGTTTGCAATCACCAGCAGCAAGGCAAGATTAGAACAAATCATGTGAAGCAAAGCTTCCTATCTAAGACTTGTGATCTTAGAGACCTGCCCACGAGCCACTCATTTCAAGTGGGGAAGGAGGAAGGTTCAGACAAGGCAGGGAGTCTGATCTCATGAGGCTGTGATGTGCAAAACTGACTGCTGCCCATGTCATATAAATTCCACACTGCTGGGGTGTTGAACTTGTGTGGGGAGCCCCAGCCCACCTGAAACCAGGTATGAACATAAATACAGAACTTAGCAAGGTAAATCTTGTGGCTGCTTTTATGACCTGATCATATCTTCTGCATTCGCCAGTAATGGAATTACAAAACTGGAAAGAATCCCAAGTCCAACCCCCTACAGAGCAGAAGCTTTGGGTAATGGTGCTTTTCTTTGCTGAAGCTGAGGCAGGGAGGGCTGCAGTGCACGGGGCCAGCGCTGACAGTGCTTTGCATGTGTCAGAGGGACGGATCTCAGCTCCATACTTACAAAGGCTGTGCAATGAATTCACATACTGAGGGAAGCTGAGCTGCTGCCTGGTGCAGATGTTAACTTTGCATTGAGTTGTTGTTAACAGTTTAATACAGTTATGCACTCTGATGGACAGTGAATCTGTGAACTGTTTTATAAGGCAGCACAGTACCCTCATTCCAAGTCATTGGATTAGTCTGTCTTTATAGCACATACTTTTTGTCCTCTCTACATCCTACCTCCTCCTTCTCTCACCCCCCCCCCCCCCCCCCCCTCCTGGATGTCTCCTCAATTCCCCTCAGGGCTCAGAATTCCTTGAATTTTTACATTAGAAAAAGCCAGAAGGAATTTCTCAGCCCTTCCATGTTGGGGTCTGCACAGTTTCTCTTCCCTGTACTAAAATGATTTTTGCCTCTTACATTGTGTCTGGTGCAGGGATTTGGCAAGCCAGGGTCTGAGATCTGCAGCTGAGTGCCTCATTTTCTGCAAGCAGATACATTAAGTTTTCATGCTGTACAAACCTTTACAAGAGCAATTTTTGGAAGCTTTCCCCCCAATATCGGGAAGTGCAAAAGGAGTCACAGCTAGTTTCTGGTGTGCATAACCAGTGTTCAGGGTTTTTGTTGTTGCTCTAAGCTGCAAAGCTTTTAGCACTGGAAAGAGTCCTCGAACAAGAAAGAACCTCCTCTAACCCTTACAGCCACTCAAGGACAAACAAGCCAGTTTTCCTTTGTGCCCTGCAGAGAATGGCAAAAGCATATGGTCCCTGAGATTTCAGAATTCAGCCAAAAACTAGAATCAGGCCCTGAATGTAAAGGAAATATATGGACCGGCCTTCTATTTTCAGACCACTTGCCTTTGTCTTTTGCATTTCCACATAGATTTCCTTAGATCTTCCTGTGTTTTTCTGAACTGTGGGAACATGATTGCCAAGGAAGTAGAGTGGGGAGTTTTCAGCCCTGCTGGGATTGTTCTTGATTTGAGGGTCAAGGAAACCTGACCTAGTCATTACCTGTTCCATTTTTTTTTTAAATCCCTATGAATTTAAAACATTTCAGCCAAAATGTTTGCTTCCTTAGAGCCCGCAGCTCAGAGATTGCACACCTTAAATTCTTTCTTGTAGATCTGCTGAGGTCAATTTGCAGGAAAAACACCAGCCTCCTTGGGGCTACTTTGCGTGTTCCTCTACCGCTATAAGTAAAATGGGATGAGCCGTATCACTCGCAGGGATGCGCCCCACAAATACACACACAAAAGTGGCTTTTGGGCTTCATCCTGTTTGGCATTAATTCATGTCTCGTTAACTGAAATTAGCGCTGAATACAATAATTTGGGGATTAAAGCAATTTCCTCCTTGTCTCCAGAAGCCTGCAGCTGGTAATGTGAGAGTGGAGCCTCCCAGTACCCCACTCCTGATTCCAGATTCCCATACAGCTACTGAGAAGGGCTCGGTTTGTCCCTTTGCATCCACAGGGATCATCCGTGGAAGCTGATATTGAGCCTAGACTTCCCTAGCTTTTGGGCCTGGTTGCACAGGGGTTGCTGTTCCAGACCTTTCAGTTTCAGATGTCTATTGCAGCGTCCTTCAGGAGTTATGAAAAGTGTTTTTCCCCTCTGCTTCTTCGCTTGTTCTTCCAGCTGCCTGAAGCCGCCTCCCCAAGGGGCCATAATTCATGCCCACACAGTAGCACAGCAGCACCTTCTTGTGGGCAATCCTAATTACAGTACGCCTTCATACAGGAAATGGCTGTTGGAAGAGACTGCCCAGAAAATTAACAGGAAGATGTATGGGGCTGCGTTTGAAAGGAGGGAAGCAAGGCACTGAGGATTACCAGTTGCAAGCCTCAAGGCCCCTGTCATTTGCAGAAAACAAAAATCCCACAGGTGCAGTGCTGAGTGGCTCTGGGTCACCAGGTACATCCTGCCTCTCCGCATAGCAAGGGTGCCCACGGAACACAGTGCTGCGTCTCTCCTGAGTTAACGCTGTCGGTGCTAATTTGCAAAGATAATGAAAAGGAGTTTGTGAATAGCCACTGCTTAAAGCCCACCGCTGCTTTTCTCCTTAACCTACATGGAATAGCAAAAGAACTAGTAATGCAGCGCCCAGATGTGGGGAGAAATGCTTTTCCCAGATCTCTCTGTAGATGTGTACGAGGCGAGGAAGTTATATCAGCTCTTGCTGCATGACACAGCAGGAGGGAGCTAAACAGCAAGTTGAGCTACTTAAAAGGGTTTTGTACTGTTACAATTAAAGGGTGATTCAAATACATGCAAACAATGATGTCACCCTGAGAACCTTTTAAACACAATTTGAGCTATGACATGGTGTAAAACAGAGGATTGCTAACTTCTTGGCTAGCCACATTTTTTTCCTACAAGTGGATGACGTCTGGATTATTTGCATTTCATGTTCATGCACTTGGGACCATCTTTGCTCTCAGTTACACAGGGTTAAAGCAGTAGCTTAGCTTCAGACAGCAGCCTGTCTTTGAATTTGCCTTTGTGTGACCAAGAACATTTATTTTATTGTGGTTGCTTTCACTCTTTTTTTAGCAGAATCTGAGTGAGAAAAGAATGCACCAAAAGCTGCTGTTTCACTGCATGCTTTCCAAGATAGAGATTTTACTCATCTTGTTGGAAAATCCTAATTTGTTCTGGAAATGAAAATTCACTATGAGAAAGCTCAGCACCCTGCTTACTCTTCGGTGATGAAGGAAGGCTGGTGTGTGGCCCCATACCTAGGCTGCAGCACCAGCTGGTCCCTCAGGGCTGCCAGCCCCTAATGCTGTTCACGGAGCAGGGTATGCTTTCACTTTACATTTATTTTGGCCCTGAAGATCTGGTCCTGATAGGCCTGGACATTCTTGGGCTTAAAACAACTTTTCTTCAACCTTGGCAATTTTTCTGAAAGAGACAAGGGGCTGGCCCAATAGGAATTACCAGAGAGAGTAATTAATGTGCAAAATCTTATGTCAGCATGAACCGAGCACAGCATGCAATGGGGAGCGATTGCCTGGGGCAGAACCTCTTTTGGATGTGATCTCAGTGCAGTTGGCCCATCTCTCTTTGAAAGAGGGCCTGTGTTTCTCACAGCTCGTAATCCCACTCAGCAATGACTTTTCCAAATATAATGATACTGTGGGTCTCTGGGAAAGCAAGGCCCAGTTGTGAGCATGAAGCTGCTAATGAATCCATTAACAGTTTTATTACTTAGGCCACTGATGCATTGGCTTCTGGCTTCGTCCAGAAGGGAGATAAAGCAAGTCTTACATGTGATGTGTTTATAGGTTTGGAATTCCTCCGGGGTTTCTAGGCTGTGCTCTCAGTTGGTCTGTTTTCTCATAGCTGTCTCCCCAAGTAAAATAACCACGGGTGGCTCCCTTCCCTGGGTCACTGTGGTTTGGTGCATTTCACCACTTGTAAAATGCAGCCTTACTTGGGCAGTATCATGCTGCCCTAGTGAAGGAGCAGTGCAGGTCAAAGCGAAAGGGCCAGAATGATACAGCCGGGGGAATGAAGGAAGTGCCTGGGCAAGGTGAGTTCAGACAGCGGCAGGAGGCTGAAGCGGATGTCAGAGGTTCTCCCCATCTGGCTCCAGATGCAAGTCGCCATCAGGAAACTGTGTAATTATATTTGAAGAAGGACATATACAAGGTTGACTTTGACTTCTTAGCATTATGCAGATGTGGGATTATTTGGAGGCACTGTCCAATCTATCCACTTTTCAGCTAGAAAGACCAATAGACGTGGTTACTCATATCCTAAGGCTTATAACAGGTCAGCAGTGCTAGACTAGAAAAAGAGGCTACGAAGTCCCCTTAGGGAGTTTTGAAGTATGTGTTTTCACAGTGTATTAATCTAACTGTGATCTTTTTACCAAGGATAAAAACATTGGGTATAAATTAGCAGTGTACTTTACCTTCTTTATGGTTGTCTGCTTTGCATTTGAAATGTAATGTTGAAATCTACATGGTGAAATACCATTATTAATTTAATTTGATAAACCGTGAAGTAGTTTGTCTTCTCCTGGTCACTGAAGTTGATCCCTATTGAAGTTTGTGCATAGCTGTGGTTGTCATTAACATTATATTTTTAACCTTTCTTCCCTAATGTACTATCCAACATGTCAGAGCTGATATACAATATCATCTATGACAGGCAACCACTACCAGGCACTATGACATCCTACGAGTATGCGAGCACAGATTAATGCTCCCAAGAGAAAGGATCTCCTTTTCCCATCCTGAGAATACGTGCCACAATTTGTTTTAATATTCTTCTTGACAGTATCTTCAGCTTTCTGGAGAGTTGCTGGCAGAAAGACAAAAGAAGTGGAGACAGTTTTGTCTGTGTATAAATCTCAGTTTTATTTGCCAAAGTTGTCCTGCACTTTTGAGAAAATCAGGGCAGAGAAGCTGTGCTCAAAGTGGGATTAATGGAAAAGCTGCACTTGATTCCCATGGAGAAGAGTTTGCATAGCTGCAGTTCAAGGCCATTTGCTCTCTCTATAGCGTATTGTGGTATCACAGTATTACCAAAGGTTCTTACAGACTTTTAAATACATGGATACATGGTTGGCCAACACGACTTTCACATTCTGCCTTTCTGTCCACCTATGACTGAGATGTCTGTCAGACGGACCACTAGAGTTAAGAATTTCCATCTACACCTTCCTGATGCAACAGAAATTTCATATAAAAATGTTATTTTCAAAACAGCTTACATTAAAAAGACAAATGCGTCCCTCAGCAACAGGCAGCTATTGCTTGGAAAAAGAGGAATACTCACTGTAACACAAATGACTGAATAGAATCAGTTAGGCCAGAAATATGAGACACAAAGCTGATAGCGTGAACTTCTTATCAGCATAAATCAGATGCTTGTGTAAGGACGGTTACTTGCTGCAGTGTCTGCGAGTGCACAGAGCAGAACGGCGCTCTGTGCTCGTGTTCCTGTGCAGTACTGCAGAATGTCCTTTAGGGGCTGGTCTGCTGCACAGAAAAGCCACTAAAGCTTTTCTCCTTGTGCAGTGATAGAGGGATGTGCATTCAAATCGCAGTGATGCAGTCATTACTCCCCCATCTCATGTGGCAGCTCCTTTCCTGGGTCACGCCTTGTGCAACCACACTATGCAACTGATAGAGTGGAAACCACTAATGCTGAGAGCAAGCCCTTTTCCTCAATGAAAAGACAAATGTGATCTTTAATCCATAGTCTAGTGCTTGACAATTTGCATAAGGGAAGAAATGAATGTCTTACCCTAAGACCCTGGAATTTCGATTATAGGTTCTTGACATTTCTGATGTAGTGGTTAAACTCTTTCTGTGCATTTATTCCGTATCCTTTGAACAGCAGTGATAGCTAGTAATTAGTAAGGCCATAATTAACGCCGTCAGTACAGTTCTAGATAAGTACTTCACCTTGCTGAATGAGGCAGCTAACACCTTGCAGAGCCACTGCTTTGGGCTGCTGCTTCCATGTTTTCAAGCTGACCGATATATTTGGCCATGTCTAGTGTCACCATACACAGGCTCCCTAAATTTAAAGCCATGCTTATCACATGTATGAACATACAGCGAAAGGGGTTAAAGAGTATCATCAGAAGAGCTCAGAACAACCTTGTTCCTTTATTCATCTTCCTTGTTTTAAATTCTTCCTGCTTATCTTGGTTCTGGTCTTGTCATCTGCTGGTTGTGAGAGCAAAGCGGTGGCAGTGGGCGTGGGGGATATGAGCAGGGTATCTCTTACAGCAATCTTTGTGCAGTGTATATGGTAAAGAGGGAGGGATTCTCAGCATACACAGGGCAAAGGTCTCTTGCGCTCCTTCATTTAAGTTTGAAGTGATGTTCTTTAGTGGGAATTGTGCTACTAGTCTTTGAAAGGCTGCTGTTCTGTTTTGATTCTATATTGTTCTGAGTAAAATAGTAGGAAAAGAGAAATTTCTGCAACCATAACATTCTCTTACAGGCCTATTCATTATAGATCCTGAGAGGAAACTGAGAGTTCCCCTGGACAATGCTCTGATATACAAATGAGCATACATTAACTTTCTGTAGCCGTATAGTTCATTTTTGGCTGCATTTCCTTTACATTCTTAGGAACATGGACTTGGGCATAATCTGGTTTGATGTCTTCCTCTGCTTTGAACAGCTGCCTTATTAGACATTGCACACGTCCAGCAGCCTTTCTGCAGCAGAGGTTGAGTAGAGGTGCTTTGGGTGGACGTGGCAGTGCCTGGACGTTTTTGGGGTTTGGAGGGCTGGGAGCAGAGGGGACTAGGCAGGGTCTGTGGGGTTTTAGCCAGATTGAGACTGAGCGGGAGATGCAGGGGTGGCTGTTGGCCAAGTGCTGTGCTCTAAGCCACCTGGGGTGGCCAGGTGGGATGGATGTAAGCCATGCTGTGAGAGCAGCTCAGCTTTGGTTCCCTGCCCTTTGAGAAATACCATGGGGGAGCTCATGTGGAGGCACAGCTGCAGTGGCTTTGCAGCATTAACTCCAGAACAGCAGCTGCAGCAGGGCATTCTCTGCCATACAGAGATGCTAGCTGCTTGATGTGTCTGCTCTTCTGTAATTCAGGGATATCAGCACTTCCTCTGGAGAGTGGGGGCAATTAGCATTTAGAGGAGAAAAAGCAGCTCAGGTACCACAGTGATGGGATTTTGCTTCATTTTCCACTTCCATCATCAGAGAAAAAGTCATTTAAAACTACGAGGATACCAAGGCATTTAAGGTTGTAATGACTGTGACTGAAATACTGCGCTAGGCGTCGCCTGAACAGTCAGAGATGAATCTCTCCCTGTCTTCCAGACAGACTTCTACAGAACTTGGGTTTGGCTGTTGCTCTATTGCACGAACATGTTTTATTCTCATGTACTTTGCATGGGAACTGAGCCAAGAGGATGAAACAAATTAGAGATTAGGTCAGTCTTTGTTTCCTAGTTTCTGTAAACACCTTTGCACAGTCTGGAGCCTGATGCCTGCTTCTGAAATGCTGCCTGTCCCAGCCAAAAGATGCTTCTAGGCACTCCTCTCCTTGTTTGTGCTTCCCTGCAGTCTGCTTACCTGCTGCCATCAGGTGCACAGCGCCGATGCCCCAAGCTTGAAGGCTACAGTTTTCCTAACAGTTTTTTTAACATGGTGCTCCCCTTAGCCTCTCATCCTGCACGTACATTGTAGGATTCCTCAGAGGAATAATGAAGCAAGTGTAGATGCAAATGGATGCGGTGTCGCTTCAAGTAGAACCATTCTTCAAAAAGCCTCTTGGTTTTCTTTAGAATGTGTCTTCTGGCACAGAGAAATTTGCAAAGCTAATTTTCAGCTCCTGTCTAATGGATTCCCCTGCTGAGTGTCTGTTACAGTTAAAGGATTCCAGATTGAGAGTTTGTTCTCATCTCCCCTGTGCATAACTATGTTGGAGGTGCTTTTTGGAGAGCTGGTTAATGAGCCTGGAGTGTGGCTGAGTGCTTGTGCTGACATTCAGAAGGAGTTTCCCCTCCTCAAAGGAGGAAGGTAGCCTTACACCCCTGCAGCCTGTTTATAATGAGTTCATTCACCCCAGCAGAAACAGGGTGCTTTCAGATATGAGACTGTGCAAGATGTTATGAGCAAATACAAGATTAATCAAAGTTGAGGAAGCAAAAGGAGAGATCCTTCTTTCCAGGAGTTTACTTGTTCTAGAATTTGCATGTTTTCTGGGGGGAGGAAGAACGAGCAGCATGCAGCAAAGCTCAGCATACTCTGTACACTCTTTTCTCGCTGCCCCATGTACTTGTCCCACCAGTTACCTCCACAGGGAGGGCACTGCAGTGCGCCCCAGATACTTACTGGTGTCAGCTCTTTCCAGTTCCTGTGCAGCTCAGCAGAGAACTGGGAGTCAATTAACTTGAGTTCTAATTCCTGCCATCCTGCAGGCTTCCTGTATGATCTTATTTAAGATACTTATCTGTCTTCAGTTTCCAGCAGTATATAGTAGTAATTAATTACCAACTTCACAAACATGTAACAAGGTTAAATCCCTTTATAAGTGATCACAAAACTAATCTTGGAAACACAGGCTGCTGTGGTTGTTATTGTTACTGTCATTTTGGCAAGTACTTTGCTCAAGCAGGAGTGTTTTCCTAAGAAGTCCTTATTTACCCAGACTTAATTCTGGGTCTTAAGTATCAGTTTCCATAGAAGCCTTTTGCATTTTTGAGCACAGGATATCGGACCTTCACCCCAGGAGACTCTTGGAGGGTGAGCACAGCCGTGGAGAAAGCAGATGGTGGTGGGTGTTGGACCTGGGCACAGTCTAGGGGTAGGGTTAGAGTCATGGCTAGGATCTGGAGAGAGGGATGGCACTGCGCCCCAGTGTGAGTGGGGACACTCATTCAGCCACTTCTTCAGACATACAAATGGCCAAGAATGTGGCACTTCTCGGGTGTAGTTACACTGTCTGAAAAGGACCATATTATTGAAAAGGTAGAAAGTTTGTCTTTGCACCAAGCTAAATTAGAATTGCTTAATTTCTTACTGAGTGTTTTATCTTACTTAAAATGGGACAACATAAATGAGTTTTTATTGGAATATGCTATTCTGTCATTTTAATTAAGAGGAAAGTATATATCTAAAACAAAATTATGTGGGCATTATCAGTTTTCATGGCTATTAATCTACCTGTCAGCTGGGGCAATCCATTTGTTGTGAACTGCAGTGCTAAGAGTATGGTGTCTTTGTGCTCAAGAGCAACATATTCCCAAGCTTGTTGTCTTTGGCATGGCCAATATTTTATCTGCCAGAGCCAACATTAATGAAAAATTCCTGAAAAATTCCTCATTTCAACACAGCAACACTCTGATGGGAATAACAATCTCTTCTGAGCTCGTTCAAAAGCAGATATTGGGTAGGATACAAAAAAGGGAGGTATTTCTGAACCCCCTCTTCAGGACTTTGGGTACTCCCTGGTAAGTTTCTGATGTTTGCTCGCCTTTATATATGATATCAGCACTGTCAGATTGTTTACTGCAAATAGCACATGCATCCCAAATCAGCATTGCTCAAAACAGACATGCATGCAATTTGAAATGCTGGGCTGCTGAAACTGACAACTGCCCTCCAGTTTTGTTATACAACAGTCACATCTCTTTGAAACTATCAAGATGATGCAGATGATGCTGAACCTCTATAATGGCTCAGTGAAATGATTGATAAGAGAAAAGCCAACCGAACTTCTTCAGCTCCTTCATTTGAGCCTCGTGCAGCCAGACCATCCTTCCTGCTCTGACAGGGCTTCTTGCCACAGCAGCCCCTGTTCTGTGGGCAGGCCGGAGCTGAGAAATATCTTATTGTGGATGATCTCGGTGCAGGAAAGAGGCCCCTTTGGAGCAGACCTTGGAGCAAAGCTCGGGGGGGCATGCTGGAGATATTCACCTAGTGTAAGTCACTCCATGAGTGGAGAAATGAGAGATTCTGTCAGCAAGCGAGGAGAAACCTATGTGTACAGCCTCTCCAGTCACTGTCCTACAACTGAAACCTTTGTGTTCTACAGACACTTTAAGGACCAGAACAAAGAGGGCAACAGAAGATCAAGACTTACCACTATCCAACACCCAAAGGCAGCTGCACGCACGCGTCCATACCTGACAAACGGCGAGGCAAGCTGTGTAATTTATTCTCCCCCTGTTGTCTGAGGCTGTGATAACATCTATGAGCAACACAGTCTGTCATGCCCCAGAGACAGGGGAGAGCCTGGCAGCACACAGATAAGAGCAGGTGCTAATTTGGTGCTGTGGTCCAGCTCACAGATGTGGTGTTGTGTAAGTGCTCTGCTTTCAGCTCTCTCTTACTGAATCCTCTCTTTCAGTGTGCAGACAAGGGCTTTGATGTGCTTGTGCTCTGAGCTGCTGCCGTTATTTTGGTCTGAAAGGGGTGGCAAAAGGAGGGACAGCCTTGCCAATCACCAGCTTGACTAAATATTTATCTCTGCTGAAAACAGTTTAGTTTCTGAATTTAGCCCAGAGTTGATTCTGATGAGAGACATCAAACATAATACACAGGAATCAGCCACAGCACATCTGGTGTTGCATGTGTGCTGGAGGAATATAAATAAAAGAGCCAGTAAACTTCAGCTGCTGAGATATTTGTACTACAACAGGGCTGTCAGCTTTCTAACATCACCACCCAGCGAGCAGCGGGTGCCGCACGTCCCTTGGGGCAGCTGCGGTCCCCCGTTGGCGTGTCTTTCTCTTGGCATGGGAGGACTCGACAGGAAAGAAGCAGAAGCACTTTTGTCAAACGGATTTGCAAGAGCGCTGTAGCCACCGAAAAGAGCGGCAGGCCAAGGCGGCAGCGTTGCCAATACTTGAAACATTTCTACAGTGTGATGATACTGTATTTTTGGAAGTATCTGCTATGAATGTTCTTTTCCTGGAAAGATTTCTTCTCCTGCCTGCTTCCCCCGCCTCCCTCAGACTGCTGGTGCCAACATTTCTGTTCTAACTTCCTTGCTCCCAGCCGCTTCCCACCATAGACTTCCCTCTTCTCTCCTGGCGCAGATGCTCCAGGCTGCAGTGTCCTGCTGGCCTTGGAGGAGGCGAACGGCGGCATGAAGCAGCCACCTCTGTGCAGCACCCAGTGGGACAGCAGCAGGCTGAGGGTTTGAAAATCTCCGTGTCCAAAGGAAAATCCATTCTAATCACTTCATGCAAAATCATCGTGCAGAGCAGCCTTGGAGTGAAACTCACTACATCATTTTTCTGACTAGCCCACAACACTGATTTTAGGTTCTGGGGGTCAAATTTACTATGGAGGGCAAAGACCAGTGATTCATTTTCCCTATTCTTTATAGTCATTTTTCACCTTGAAGAACAAAAGGGCCTAAACACAGAACATTTGTTCTTTAGTAATGCCAAAGCCTCGTTAGAAAAAAAAAATTAATAAACCATCATTAAAATCTGGGCCCAGTGCCTTGAACAAAGAAAAGAATATATTTGTGTATACTTAAGAGACGGGAAAGAGACTGTGTGCCAAGCCTAGTCACAGATAAAGGAATTCCGGACATTATTCCTTGTGCTCCTAGGGGTTGTGACATGGGATTTCCTTTCAAAGTGGTAAATAGCTCAGCAGTTGTTGTAGGACAGGGTGGGGTGGTCAGTACTTTCTTTAAAATGGGGAGAGATGAAAGCACACTCTGAGAGCCGAGCTGAATGCAATGCATGGGCACAGAACCCCTGTGAACGGGGTTGAGAGGTGCAAATTCCTCCAAGGCTGCATCTCAGAACTTTGCCCTCTTGAGGTTCCCATGGTTTGGAAGTGCTAACAGCTGAACTGGGCTTTGGGAAGAATAGGTCCTGTCATAGTGCTTGAGGTTTAGCTCCTAAGAGGGAGCCAAAGTGTCAGGGCTGTCTCAGCGCCTTGTGGGTTCCTCGCAGACCAGCTCCTGTGCTCCCTGCCTTTTCTCAAAGCCAGCTTCTGGCTGTGAGCTATGGATGCTGACTGCTGGTCTTGGCCTGCTATGGGAACAGAGTGTGGGGAGTAGAAGCCTCAGTGTGCTGAAATGAAAATCGGTTGGTCAAGGCCTTGGGTAACTGAAATCACCTTTCTCTCTTTAGCCATATCCTTCACAGGACTGGGGTATGCAGTCTTTTCTCTTAAGAAAACGGAAGAGGTAAAGCTGCATATTCTATCCTGCTAGCGTTTTGGTTAGAAAAATATTCAACTTTGTACTTGGTTCACTTTTTCTGTTGGGCTTTGTACTGAGGACTCACCAAAGTGCGTTGACTTTGCAGTATAGGGAAGGAATGAGTCACTTGATGAGGAAGAAAAGAACATCAAGATGATTTTATGTTTGGATCTGAATACAAAATGATTTTTCTTTGACCTCCTGTAGGGTCAGCAAAGACTGCAGAACCTCCTGTCTGTATGGGACACGTGGAAGATACAAAACTGGACTTCAGTGAAAAATTAACAAGTTTTCCTTCTTTCTCTGTGACCCCTCCGTAACATCCCATGTTCTCTGAAAAGTAGGGAAAAGAGAAAGTCCCTTTGTTCATTGCGGTAATAAAGTTATTGATCCTCTAAAATAACTGTATGATTGGCTAAGGAACAACAAAGACAGCTAAATGAATCATACAGGGAATTACTCATATGTACACATTTTGAAATGGTAAACAGGTTATGCTTAGCATTGTTAACTTGCCAGCAAGCCAGGCTGTACAGTCTGCGTTGCTGCTGATGTGTGTTTGAGATCAGAAGAAAATCAGTTCATATGCAGCAGAAAAAGCAATCTGAACCTGGCTGAGGATTGCACCCAAACATTAGCATTCCTCTCATGTGGCCATGGTGTTGTATGGCAGGCGCTCATCAGGAGAGTACCATTATACTTGCATGAGCTGGATCGTGTTTTCTGAGCCATGTAACAGATTACTGAATCATGCTTATTTGATGTCCTTGTGCAATCATGTCAAATGTCTTAAGATGAACTTTATTTCCATGGCCAAAATCCCAGGAAACATAACTTTTTGAAAAACAAACAAACAGAAACCTTTTATAAAGATATTTAAAAAGCTAAACAGATCCAGTACTTGTTTTAGGGATTTGTAATTTTAAAATAGCTCAATTAAATAAAGAATGCCAAAAACTATTTGCTGTCCTCCCCAGTGGTGTTGAGAGCACATAAGAGTTTCTGTCTCCTAGCAATGGAAACTGTCCCTTCATTACCACGCCATTGCCACTGACATGATCTCTTTATTTTGGACTGCAAGATGGTGCCAACATGGGCAACCAGTGTGTGTCAACCAGTACCTGTCCTGCTGGACAGATTTCTTATCAACACAGCAGCTCCTGTGAATAAGGTTTGCAGGACTGGTGCTTGGCATAATGGTTATCTTTACTCCCAAGTAACTTAAAATTTTGCTTTTTTTTTTATATATTCCCAAAGCTGCTTACATCCTGTGACCTTGCACTGAAGTTCAAATGAAATGCCTCACAATCTTCCAAAATACTGTCTTTACTCTTATGGCTCCTGTGTGAACCACTGCTATGCAGTTAATGCTCTGCAGTTGTTTCTACCCTAAGACCTCTTAGCCAAGGGTTTACAACTTGGCATCTGAGGATTCAGACTGAAAATTCTTTGTTTTTGTACTTTCCCTAAGAGTCTGTTTTAAACTGATACAAACATTTCAGCATCTTAAGAGTGCAACAAAATAGTCAGCTTCCCTTTCCAGCTGGAAAACAAGCATGTTTCTCTGAATGAAAGCACTGCATGTTGTTGGCTAGACTAGTGTCTGGTCTCATCCTGGCCTGGTCATACAGATCCAGGCATCTGCATGAATTTATTACATGTTCAGAAAAAGGTACAAATAAAAAACACCATTACTTGACTGTGCAATACGTGCTGTGTGTGTGGATTCAGAATGGAAGGAACCTTACTGTCTGTGTGTTTCCATTATTCCTTCATCTCCAGCCTTAGGACGCCACCCTACCTGAATCCAGGTGGTGAGGTTTCACTTTCATTCAGTGCTCAGTTTTCATGATTCCCTTTTCTCTCAGTCATTTTCATACAGTTCTGTACGTCTAATCACAAGAGTAGGCAGGAGAGAAGTCCAAGAAAGAGGAGCTGCTTTCTTCATGTAGTGGCACCTAAAGTCATATTTGTCAATTTTGTTAGCTGTCCAGCACAAGAACTAATTTTATTCTCCAAAGGCCAACTGCACATTTTGTCTATAGGAAGTACAGTGAACTCTTGGGCTGAAAGATGAAAATCTTAGGAAAAGAAAACTTCAGAGTTTATTTCTGCTCTATTTGAGATCAATAGTGAAAACATTTGGAGTTTGGAGTTTAATAACAAAATAGATTTACAGTAGAAAAGCAAAATTTGGTGACAAAATCTGGTGCTAAATGCAGGAGGGGTTCTCCAGCCAGGTTGGTGCTTCTGGTCACAGCCAGCCAGCCGTGCCATCCCTGAAATGCATGTGTAGGATGCTGGAGGCACCATGTTGCTTGGTGGAATCAAGCCTTTGAATCTGTATCTTCCACTACCAGGGGCTGCCTTAAATATCTGGCTATTTTTAGATGAGTCTTTCTCTGCTGCTGCTTTTCATAATTAAAAAAAGGAAGAAAAAAGAAAAAAAAAGAAAAAAAAACAACCTCTGAAGGATTTTTGTTTTATCCCTATGAACAACAGGAATTAAAATAAATAAATAGATCTTAAATATTTAGACACGAAGAGAGAAGAATTTCCTGCCCAGCTTTTGCTGAATGGCGTAGGTGGCTTTAATGCAAACGGGGTCTGCTCCTGGGCACCCAGCATGTTTTCTTTTCCTCAAAGTGTCTGTGGTGAAGCACCTTTGAAAGCAGGATCCCGAAAAGCAAACATAAGATTGCTGTGTAGTCATCTCCCCTGTGCCATACCTCCTTCTGAGCTGCTGCACCCAGCCAGCCTGTCCGAAAGGGGACTGCTGAGTGGAGGGGCTGAGCAGCAGGGATGTAGTCAGCACCAGGGCAGCAAGGTGGTGTGCTTGAGGTGTGTGACCCCTACAAAGCCCATGAAGTAAAGCAGAAATCAGGATTTGGCATTAGAAAAACAGGTTTATTCCTGGGCATCCCGCCTTGTAGATCCCCACCAGCTGCCTCTCCCCAGGCTGCAGTTCCTCTGGCCTTCACAGGGTGTGTGAGCTGATTCAGAAAGCAGCGGTGGACAGAAGAAGGGATCTTTGTCAACAGGCAGCCATGCTATGCAGACTCGGTAAATATGCGCAGTGCTAATTCGAAGCAGATCTCTGCATTGCCACAAGCAGAATTCCTCCAAAGGCTGCCATCAAAAACATTATGTCACAGCTGTGGAGAAGCCCAGCAAACAGGGGAGAAGTTGGGGTCACATCAGGGTAGCGGTGCGGTGGCGGCTGCAGGGAAGCGAAGCCCCGATCCACAGCCTGGTGGAGTTTGTCATTAAGAAGGACTTCAGAAATGCTTTGCAGCCAATTCCTTGGGTCTGATTGAATCTTTCCAGCTTACTGCAAACCAGTGACGAAACAAGCTTCTAGACCTAGTTAGGCCAAACTGCACAGGGAGGTTGCAGGTGAGAGATAACGTAACATTGCCCGGGGCTGCAGAACTGTAACTGGGACTGCGAGGCTTTGTAAGCACATCGATAGGTTCTCTCTCCCCATCTCAAGCAAACAGCTTTTATCTCATCTCCCAAAATAGCAACCTCCCACCCTTCAAAACAAACAAACAAAGAAAGAAAATGTCTTGAGACAGGCACACAAAGCCGACAGAAGTGGAACGCAGAGCTGATAGAAAACAGACTCCAGTGTCAAGTCCAAAGTTGGTCTCAGCCCATTTCTTCTTAAGAAACTGAGAAAACAGAGCGATTACCTGCCAAGCAGATTTTACTGTCACTTAGCATTTGCACTTCTCTGACACATGTGAGCCTGGCAATTTGATGGAATGTGTTGCGGTTCAGTGCAGTGCGACAGTTGGGTTGATCTTGGGAGGCTCTGGCTCATTTAATTCTTGATTTATAGCTCAAGGAAAACTGATAAGGCAACACTAGCTGGGTGTGTGCTTCTGTTCTGCTTCACTATGGCCATCCACCTTCCCCATTCCAATTGAAGCTCCTATCTTTTGACCTCCTTTGCCCTGCTCCTTCTGCAGGTCAGTGATTCATCACACAGGAGGACACAGATGTTCTATACCAGGAAGTGTTTCCACACAAATTGATATTTTTCCTAGAAAAGAGGGCTGGCTGATGGAGAGGAGGAATTTACCACCCCGCAAATGCTTGAGAATACTTATTACCCTGTTCCCACTGGGGTTTGTGGGATGCTGCATGCATGACCCACTGACACGCAGGGAGCAGGGCTCACTGCCACATTCACACTGCGGCTTCAAGCTGGAAGCCTTGGGGCAAGTGGCCCGAGATGAGACACGGTCTTTCTGAACAACCAATGTAGGAACATTGGGTGGCAGTAGGCAGACAGCTTGCTTCGTGTCAACACTAGGATTTAACCATGGATCATGGACAGAGGTTGTTTAGGAAACCGTCCTCTTATTCAGCAGATCCTCATCCACGCTCCTCTCTCTTGCATTTCTTAGAAAACAGCCGTTGTCTCCTTCTGAGGTTTGGTTTATCAACAGTTGAGACCAGAGCCAAAAACGCCTGCTCTGCCTTTCAGTCCCAGCAGTGATGAGGTAGTACCAAAGCAATTTGTGAAGGAAAGAAACCTGCTCTGTTCTCAGCAGGAGAGAGTGGCCCTAATACTACCCTAAATGTGACAGCTGAAGCGCTCAGAGATTGCTTCATGTAGGTCACTAGCAAATGTTTTCTGAAGGACATCTCCTAGCACTTCATCTTCTCTAATTTTAAATATTCCTAAAGATAGGGCTGGCATCATTGCTTCCTCTGGGAGATGAACTGCACAGGCTGATATAACTCAACCTTTGGAAGATTTTCTTTTCTCTCCCAGACTCTTACTGCTTTCAGCAGTGAAAGCAGATAAACAACTGCCCTTGGTATCAGATCTCCTGTGGTTCCAATCCTTCCTGTTAAGCCCTCTGAATTACCAAAGTTTAATTACTGTAGCATCTGAAGGTCCCATTTGCAGTGTGCAAGAAGGCAGTATCAAATCTATGGAGGGGCTTCTGGTCTTCAGGTTTAGACAACGTGGCAAATAACAGCATTCGAAAAGTAACTAATAGTGATTTAAACCACACGGAAATTTTGCTTGAGATATGCAAACTGTTCTCAACAGTGTTGAGACAAAGTTAGCTCAGTAATCATCCCTGACACCTGAGGTTGTTTTACGATACAAAGCTGAGATTTAAATTCAAATATTTAGTATCCTTACTGTTCCCATCTGTACTTTCAGACTATTGATCCTTGACTGAGCATTAAGGGAAAATGATATTCTAAAACATTAACTTGCAACCAGTAAGTAAGCCCAGGCTTTCTTGAAAACAAACATCTCTGCAGCACTGAAATATTTTGTCTTAGTTGGAGATGAGCCACAAGCATAGATGTAGAGATGAGTTTCCTTATGTACTGGCTGAAGGCAGATGTAGAAGCTGATGGCAGAGACCTTACAATGCATTCAAAGAAACAAACCTTTTGCTAAACTGAAATTTAACGTAACTTGTCTTTCCCTCTGGCCGTTTTAATGTCTCTCTAGGGTATTTATGTACACTCTTCCAGACTCTTTCACTTAGGGTTTTATTGTCAAAGGAGTAGGCTGACTTATAGTACAAAATTTTAATTTACTCAGTAGTTTGAAATACTGTTGCATGTTAATTGATGTATAGCTCTAGCAGTATGCTTTGGTGTCTGTACTACCAGATAACAGAACAGGACTTTAACATGTTTGAAACCAGCATAACTTCATTGACTTCTTGCAAAAATATTCATCACTGCTGGTCTCTGATATTAGCAACTTTTAAGGCAACCTAAGGGAAATTCCTCCTTAGTATTCTGTGTTGCTGGCCTGGAGCCTGACCTCTACTGGCAGTTGGGATGAATCATGAGCTGGTGCACGTGTGGGTTATTAAATCCCTTCTAAACATGGAACTAAAGGCAATGTACTGCCTTTAGAGAAGGCAGAGAAATCAACCACACCACATTCTCCCTGCCTGATGCCTTGCAAACAGACTGAGCTGCATGCAGCTGTAGTATTGCTGTGGTACACCATGTCCACTTGCAGGAAGTGCTACCACAGTACAGGAAGCGCTGTATGCATCCTCCGGTCTGCTGAGAGATGTGCAGTAATGGTGGGATTAACAAGTGAAAAAAATATGCATGACCATATCATACCCACACCTAAATTACTGGCCTTTTTTTTGATCTGATGGTTATTGGCAATGCCGTAGAAAAATATTAGAAAGTTACAAAATAGTGCAGTAGAGAAGACTTTCTACCAGTGCTCTAAATTTTAAAGAAGTCCATTCTCTTTAATAGAATATCTAGTTTCAAGGACTTAGCTCTTATCTTGGATATAGGCAGCACCTTTATGGTGGGTTAGAAGGCTAGTGTAAAAACTGGATAGGAACAAGAGAGAAATCATTGCTTGCATCAGTAGAGATTTACTGCTTGGTTTTTCATTAGAGGTCCTGGCTCAAATCAAGATAGATTTAAATAGTGACTGATTCTTTCTGCACACATGAGCAGGTTGGGGAATAGTTCTTGGAATGGAGTCAGCACAACAACTGCTTTCATTATTTGCAGCTGTGCAAAACAAGTAAGTCTGAAAGAAATATAGAGGTGCCAGATTCGATCCCATTGATGTGTGAGGGAACGCGACGTTTAGTGCTGCGCTATAGACACACGTGAAGTCTGTGAATTACTGCTGTTGACTTTTCAGCCTTACATGTCACCTTTGATAAATGAGCTAATCTGCTGATAGCTACTCAAAATAATAAAGTAATTTAATTAAAAGTGTTTTTAAATTTTCCTTCTATAACGTGAACTTTTTAAGTAAGTGCTCACTGCATACAAATTACCCTCTTTAGAGCAATTCTCACTAGACTGAAGAGAATTGAGTGTAGAGTTTTGACAAGCTGGAGTCATAACTTGATCCACACTTTACTGTATGTAGCTATGAAGAAGTGTTGAGTTGATATGCGATAAAAATGATTTGTCCATCCATACACAGATACGCTCCCAGGAGCTCACCTGCAGTAAAAGTTCTGAGCTGACACAGTGACACAGGGAATGTGAAGACAGATCAGGACAGTCTTCTACTTTCTCATTTTCCTACCCAGTGGTCTGGAGAAAGGAGAGAAATCTGGGCCAGAATCACTTCCAGAGAAATGCAAACTCGTATCTGAAGAGAGAGTAGCAGCTTTGAGTCCTCTGGGAGAAGGCGAAGGGCAGGCAGGAGGTGAGCGTGGTGGGCTGCTGTCTGTGCTGGCTCCTCCTGCTCACAGCCTGCAGGATGTGCTGCCTCCTCAGGATGGGCAAGTTAGGGAAGAATGAAAGCTATTTCTGTAGCTCCAATGAGGCAATCCAGTCTGGGAATCATTGGGAACACTTGCATCTGCAGCCCTAAAGCATTTATCAGGAAAGGCAAGGACAGTTTCATACCTCACATATTTTGTTATTTTTTTCCTGAAGTCTTTAGCACATAGCATGGTCTCATTTGTGTGAGTGTGCCTCTCTCCCACCATGTCTGCATACTTGCTAACCATGGAGACGTGCCAGGTCTTCTCTTTCCCAGAGGAATTGCCATAATTCAGATCATGAAATAACAACATTCCCAGCCTTTTCTCCATCAACACGAGATTACTGCATTTCCTAAATACTTTAAATTGTGCCTGAGTGCATGGCAGATGATTGCAGATGTTGCCACCTCCTTTCCCAGATCTCATGTTTATTTTAGGGCTGTAGATCTAAGTTCTGGGCTTGTCATGCAGTTACAAAGAAAGGACATGCCCCTCCATAACTCAGCATAAGCCCAAGGCAGTGATATCTCTGTCAGTCTTTGGGACTCCATACTCTGTGAAATCAGAGGGAGAACAATAGCCCTGATTAATGAGCTGCTGCCACCAAAGACCAAACAGTCTTGACCTGGAGTTGCTTTCTGTGGCCTTTTTCCATAAATCTGCAACTGATATGGCGATCCGTATCATGGAAAGCCAAGCACGTGGCATTGCAAGCTCAGGGAGTTGCCTTTGAGCAGGTGTAGCAGAACTGAAAAGGCTGTGTTTTGATTTCCAACAGAGTCAAGTTCCTGTTAATTAACACCGTGGTTTCTAACCATCAGCACACAAAGCAATCAGGTGGCCTTGCTGAAGCATTTCTGCTGATTACAGAAGGAAACCAGAGTGACCCTGTGCCACTTGATCAGGAAATGCTTATACATCCAGTTGTGAGGAAAAGTTGTGGGAACAAATCCCAAGAGAAGGGCCAATGCCTTATCTTATCTTTAAACACTTACTCTACTTTGTGGTTGTTCTCACTGTGCTGGGCTAGATGTCTCCTCCACTCAAGACTAATGATCAGATTTTCTGTTGTTGTCACTAGGACACTTACAGCCCCTGAAATGAATGTGGATTCTGAATAAAGACCTAATAAACACACCAAATATTGCAAGTGATACCATACTGCTATCAGTACCATCCTTTCCTCTCTTTTCATAGAGAACGACCTTCAGATAAATCTGAAAATGATTACAGGCCATTGGTTTAAAAACACGCAGCGCCTCACTGAATCCTTGAACCTTCTAATTCTAGTGAGAGTAGGATTTCCTTGGGGAAATCCTCATGAAAATGCAAAACTGGCACCTGTCCGCTTTCCAGATGTGCTCGTGCTGCGATGAAGCACCCTGGCACCTGAGGAAAGCACACTGTCGCTTGGTGTCATTCAGTGCTGCAAACACAAGGCTGCCTGGGGAGACTGAGCTATCATCAGTGCTTCCCTGGGAGGCAGCTCATCATCTACATGACTGATGAGTGCCTTATTATTGTGAGCAGGGCCATGCGTGCTGTTCTTAGAGCCCCCAGTGACCCCACAGAACACTTTCAGAGCACAGAGGGTGCTCCTGATCTTAACTTTCAGAAACACTCCAAGGTAAGCATGGCTTACAGAAGTGTTCCCAACCTGTTGCCGGCAACAAAAAAAGCTTTTTAAATACTGTGTATGTATCTCTCCTTTGCCTACCAAAATCAGCTCTAAAGCTGTGACTTCCAGTCCTTCCTAATGAGACTTGATGTGTCCTAGGGCCCAGATCTGTGCATAAGAGTGACTTTACACACATGAATGGTCCCCGGAGTTCAGTCATGTGCAAAAAACTATTTGTGTGCCCAGTGCTCATGGGCCCTGGTCTAACCTGCTTCACTTAGCTGTCAGCACAGCAGGCTGCGCTTCGCCTGGCAATCATTTTTTTTGTCATCTGATGCAGAGGTTCGGTGCTCGTTGTTCCTGCTCTGTCAGTTTTCCCATCGTCTGTGTGCCACAGTGCCCAAAAGAGGCATGTGGATTTGTTAATCAGATATCATATCGACGTTAGCTGTCACTGCGTGTGATACCTAGGTACACTCAATCTCACAAGCATTTGTGAGTGCTCTTTTTGGCATAGCTAGTGGGTAGTTACAGTGCCTAAAGGATGCTCTAAGGTAGACTGTTACAATAAGATGCAGAGACTAAAAATAGTTTTTATCCGTGCTCACCCATGTCCCTAGCATGAACAATCAGGCATTTGCTTAGTGTGGGAGGGATGTCCCTCAGCCAAGTGGGACCGAGAGAGACATCTGACAGAGGTGAAGGAGGTCACACGTTGTCCTGTGCCTGGGGATCCTCCCAGGCTTCATGTTGGCTGGGCTACAAAATCAGATTGTCCCAGGAAAAGCAGTTTTCAATATACTTTTCTTCCCTGGACAATGTATCAGTCAACCTTTCACATTTCCCTCCCAGGGACCTGTGCAGTTCTGCTGTGTTTGAGGTTTTCTGCTCTTAACAACAGCAGAATGTTAAACTGGCAGTAGGAACAAGATCTTGGAAACAGAAGCTGTGAGTGGGACCCAGGGCGGAGGGTCTGCCCAGGCTCAGGGCTCTTCATCTTCCTAGATGATGCACTATGCTTGCCTTGCTTTAACCAGCTTGCTTTGGCAACCAGGAATCAAGAGCAGGAATCTAATATCATAGCTACGCATCAGTCCCCATAAAGAACATACCTGACCCTTGACTTAAAGAGGGAATGCTGGGCAAAGACCTATGTACACCTTTGCAATATGGAATAGTCTCTTTCCTGATTTCACAGCATTATTGCTCTAGCATTGCATGGCAAACGACATTGGAAGTCTAAGGAAGGATGCTGCACACTGTCAGCTTCATGAAGAGAATGGCAGGGTCAGCCATGGCACTGGTGCTTTGTAGCTAGCTGTGAAAATTTTTGGTTTCTGAGAAGACAGTTAATGATTGAAGCCATAAAACATAAGTGAAATGCAGTAAAATGGTGAATATTCATGGAACATTCTGAGAGGGAAAAGCACTCTATCCAAGCCCCAAATTTGCCTCCAAAATTGAAATCCAGCTCTGAAGGGAGCAGCGGAGGCTGAACATTTTGTGAAGCCTCGCCTTGCCAGTTCCAGCTCTGCTCACCCAGCACAGCACAACCTCTGCCAGCACTGCTTGCTTGGTTTAGCCCTGCAATGTTTTTCTTTCAATCCACTCAGCTTTGGCTCAGGCATGCCAGTAATGGGCACACACTGTGTTTATAAAAGCCCTCTGTCACCTGGCAGCAGCGACCCAGTGTGTGTGTGGCAGAGGAATTTTGTCCTTCTGTCCTCCGTGGGGTAGAAATGCACTGAAATTACACTTTGCTTATTCTTTTCTTCAGCTCCAGAAGCCAAAATAAACTTCAGGAAAGAAGTACCTCAGATGTATAAACAGAATAACTGAAAAATACTTTTCCTTCTTTTATCAAAAACAGTCTCAAGAGCTGTAAGAGCCCAAGGACTGCGTTAAGCTCCCATCACAGCAGTGCCCACTGCCCCAGACCCCTCCAGCACTTGCAGACCTGGCAGAAGCCAGGCCTGTTCAAAGGACAGCTTGAGATGCCAGCTTAGCCCCCATAAGTCCTAGGAACAATTGACAGCACCAGAGGAACCAAAGAAAGGATTAGTCAGAACCCCAGGATTTTCTAAGTCGGAGCAGGCCTGGCCCCACAGTCATCAGAGTGTGAACAGCCCAGAGCGGATTGGGATTGCAGCTGTGTCCTGTAAAAGCTACACAGGACTGGAAGAACCCTCAGCTAGCTAATTCAATGACACTTGCCAAACATTTTCAAATCTGTGTTGGCCATTTTTGGGATTGTCTGTGTATAATACATACTGAACCTCATCCCATGCTTCATGCAAACAGGGTGCTTCCAGAATACAAAGAGGACTCAGATTCAAGAGCAAAGATGTACTTGCCAGAGTAGTCTCCTCCTGTGTAGTTTGCCTTATTTTTTAATTCCAGTTGCTTCTTTGCTAATCATGATGCTACACCTTGTACAGGTCATCCTAAAGGTGTTTAGGAACAGCTGCACTTCTTAAAGCACCAGGGAACAGCAGGGCTGGGACCCTATAACCCTGTCGAGCATCCACTGCATCACGTGCATGTAACAGCAGTTTGTAGGTAGGACCATGCTACACACAGCTGCACTGGGGGGAGTTTTCCTGGCCAGACTCCACAAGTTTTTTTTATTCTTATTATTTCTTATGTTCTTACTCTTTCTATATTCTTATTCATCAATTTATTCCTTACTCTGCAAAACACATTAGAGAGAGCTACAGTGTCAACAGTTATGTAAAACTGGGGGTGGAGAAGTCTCTGCAGAGGCCAGGGCTGATGTGAAGCCTCAGCTGAAGGTCTGTAGGGAGGCTCAGTGTGCTCTTGGAGGGAGCTGAGCAACATGTGGGCTGGGCAGGATGCCTTTGGGGAGGCTCTGGAACCATGTGATGAGCTGACCTCCACTGAGCCTCTGATGGGAGTCTGAGTGGCTCCTGGAAGAAACCAGGCTCTCTGAAGCGGGAGTGATTCACTGTCCATGCTGAGAGAATATACCAAGCTAAGAGAATTTTACTTGAATCCAGCAAAGAAGAGATCAGAGGAGATGGGAGGTGGAAGGTGGAAGGGAAGAAAATCACTGTTTCATCCAGTTGAAAAGTTAAACCCTTATGTTTCTTTTTTGTTAGATATGTTATCTTCACTATTCTGCTGAGTATAATGCCTCTCTTATAAGCCCAGCTATAGATTTCTGGCTTATCAAGTTCAAGGCAAAGGAGAAGATGTAGATTTGAAGAGCAGGAGGGAAAAGAAAATATAAAGCTTTAATGTCAGACCTTTGTAAATTGAGATACTTATCTAAGCCTGTTTTCTCCTCTCCTTGATTATGTTACTTTGAATTTGGACAAGGAAACCAGCCTGGCCTGCCTCACTTCTGCTTCTTCTCAGTTTCACTTTCTGAAAACAATATCGCCCTAGATGTACACTCAGATAGGGGTCTCATTTAGGGCAGTTTCAGCACTCTGCAGCCAGCTGTCAGGAGTGCTCAGAGCGTGGTGGCTGTGGATTCAGCCCCAGAGCAGCATCACGGCTCCCCTGCACAGTTCCCCTGTGTGGCTCAGCTGCTGACAGTGCCATGGGTCCAGGCTCACAAGCTGCCCCCCTTCAAACAGCTGTCTGCAAGGGGCTGGGCATATCTCATCACATTCAGTGCTTGTATCTGCCTTTGGAAGGGTGGCTGTCCTGAAGGCCTTCCTTGTGCCAAGAGATGATGACGATTATGATGAGAGCAGCCTTGACACTGCTGTCAGTAAAGACCACTGTCACTCTTGAGCTGACGGACCTCATGACACTGACACTGGGGACGGTGGCTCAGACACTTCTGCAGATTTGCCTTACAGAGTATACAGCCCAACGGCCTCAAAGGAAGCAGCTTGCCACTTAGTTCAAAGGCACTATTTGTGAACATTGCTTTGGAAAACAGTGGGCTTTTAATTTGCATTTAATGCAGCAGATGCTTCACAGTTGAGAATCAAAGAGTTGCTTCCCAGAATTACTGTTTTATTAACTGAAAAGTAATATACGACCTCGTACATCAGATTGTTTCCCAGACTGATTCTTTCCAGTTCTGTATGTAAAATTCTTTTGAAATTAATCTGTTGTCCTGAAACTGTAGTAACCCAGTAACACAGCCAGCTCTAAAGAAAAGCAGGAAGACTATGAGCAGAAATGCAGGTGTTCGGTGTTAAAAAGAAAGGGGTGAATAAGGGGAAGAAAAACAAACAGAGGGGATCTCAGTGGGCACCATGCAACTCTGTGCTCAAGTGAATTGCATCAGTATAAATTAAAGCCCTGTGTGGGCCCCCAAATTAGGAACTATTTACAAAACAAAAAGCTTTCCTCGGCTGTATTGTGCATGTTCTAACCATGGTGAATAGCCTGCCTAACAATTATTTCTTCTTTATTTGGGTCAGGTCTTGCTGAGGACAAATTTTTTGAGAAACCAGTGCTGAGCATTGCAAAAGACCACATTGTCATCTTACCAGGAGAAGTTCTAACAATAAAATGCAGGTAAGGATTGCTCCAGCAGTGCTGGATGCCCTCGGTTGTACTGATTACCTTGCGCAGCACGGCTTCTGGGCAGGGGGGAGCAAAGATTGCTGGACAGCCACGATCTGCAACCGGCGATGCTTTCCCTCGGGTGCATTTCAGGAGAACTTGTTGGGCTGAAACAAAGCAGAGAGAAAAGTCTTTGGTCAGCATTCGGCCCACTTCATTCCTTTTATCATAAATGAACCAAAGCAAAGTCCTGAGTCAGCACACAGCAAAGCTTATGGAAGGGGAGTGCATGCTTAAGGACATGGCTGGAAACCTTTGCCTGAAGAGATGCAGCTTTGATTCCTCTGCAGCTAAAATCACTCTTTACCCCCTGTCCATCAGTAAATGGCTATATATATATATAGTTATACATATGTATAAAGACAAAAATGTGTATATAAGCTTAAACTTCCTAACCTCAAATACTGCCTAGCCCAGAAGATGACAATTAAATAAACACCAATCTGTATGTGTATATTCAAAGACCTGACCTGTTTGAATACATATTCTTTAAGTCAGAGATAAGCAAGGATCTTAAAAACCAGACCACAGATCATGAATTCTGGCAGCAATTCAATTCTTGACATAATATATAAAAAGTAGCCATGCAAGAAACGAGCAAGACATCAGCAGTGACTTATGTGGAAATGGGGAATGCAGCTTTGTCACAGCTGGGAGAGACACAACTGAGCAATCAGTGTGAAGAGTCTGAGCTCCTTCTGCTCTGTCGGGACACAAATTAACTTGCTTGGCCATACAGAGGGTCTCTGACCGGGGTGCACGTAGGTGTTCCACTTGTTCTGAATGTGATTTAAATGGCAAATTGCTGTGAGAAGTTGCCTTTCGTTTCCTTCAGCACACATTGTAATAGAGAAGGCTGAAGGTAATCCAGACAATCACAATTTCTTTTACACATGCTACACTTTTTTACATCTTCTTGCAGAGTCTCCTTGAGTGTAGCTAGTATACTGTTGGTTTCTTGTAACCACTGAAGGCAGTGAGAAAGAACAGTGGGAAGGTGAATCTCAGCTGTAGATTATGCTGATAAATACAACCCTTCTGATTTTTTCCTGGTCTAACTAATCCAGTGTTTATAGTGAAGGGTAGATGGACTCAGTCTGTGTACATTTTTGATGTTTTCTGGAGTGTAAGGCATTTTTTTTCCTCCAAATACCTCCAGTTAGCCATGTGGCTTATGAGGTCAAAACAACCTTACAGTGGTATTTTTAGCTTAGCAAGCAGCAAGCATCATGGCAATAAAGTTTAAAGTCCTTTAAAATCTCAGTGCAGTGCTTCATAAAACATGATGTGTGGACATGAGTTGTGTGCTGCTCCAGGCCAACTGAATCAATGCTTCTCAGCAGTTCTCCATCCGCTGCCATTTTGATCAGTAGGAACTGATTTCCTCATATCACCAGATGAACGAAGAGATGAAGAAATTATCAGCACTTCAGTAGCCCTGGTTGTGATCTGAAATTGCTTTACGGATGTGAAGCAATAAACCCACCTAAGAAATGGGGAAATGCTGGCCCTGAAGGAGTTCTGCCTGCTTCCAGAGTTCAGGTCTCAGTGCAAGGAATTAGTACAGGCAGGTGGCTGCTGCAGACTCCATTAATTTGAGATTCTTGGCCAGGATTTCCTGATTTTTGGCAGCCTGACCAAAGCTGCAGCTATCGCTGTGACTCCTGTCTGCCAAATATGTGAAAATACCAAGGCAGTGGTCAAAGTCTTCATCTTCCACCTGTATAAAATGAGCAGGTGGAAAAAGTAGGTCCATGTGAGGAAGCACAGAGTTGTGAACCCCCTGATTTGCTCTGCAGAGCCGCTGCTATAGACACCAGGCTTGGTGATGCCTGTGTCCAAAGAAGAGCAACAAAACTTGGGTCTGGAAGGATGAAGGGTCTGGAGCACAAGGCTCATGAGGAGCAGCTGAGGGAACTGGGATTGTTTAGTCTGGGAAAGAGGAGGCACAGGGGAGACCTTAATGCTCTCTATGAATACCTGAAAGGAGGTTGGGGTGGGGGTTGTCTCTTCTCCAGATGACTGTGATAGGATGAAAGTAAAGGCCTCAAGTTGTGCCAGGGAAGATTCAGATTGTGTACTAGGAAATACAGCCTTCTCAGAAGGAGTCTTTAGACACTGGAATGAGCTGCTCAGGAAGGTGGTGGAATCACTGTCCCTGGAGGTGTTCAATAAGGGTAGATGTGGCACTGAGGGACGTGGTTAGCAGACAGATGAGTCAATGGTTGGACTAGATGATCTTAGTGGTCTGTTCTGACCTTAATGGTTCTATGAACATGAAGTGCCATTGTTCCTGTTTGGGACCAGGAGTCCCATTTCTTGACAGAAGTGGCTGTTACATCACTGGTGACGTTTGTAGATTGGGAAAGAGTACTGGATAAGGGATGTCTCCATAAGAAGGTATTTCCGCCCTCAGAAAGACAGGAAGTGTGACGGGTGAGGCGGGGTTGCCAAGCCCACTGTGGATCCAAGAAGCAGGGTGAGCTGCTCACCAGGAAGAACATCCACACTCTGCCCGGGGCTCTCACTCTTCTACGTGCTGGGAATAACCTCCAGACCTAGGCCCCGTTCCTCACTGTATTCAGGAAGGCGACAGAAGGACGGTCAGAATCAGAGCCACGAGGATGTTTGTTTGTCACTGGACTTGCTGGCAAGAGCATTCCCGTAGTGCACCGACTGCGCCACTGCAAAGCCACTGGCACAGAAGGGGTTCAAAGTTCTTAGCTACTGGAAATTTCACACAGCACGCTTGTTGGATACTCTGAGGACAGGCATCTTTATGGAGCAGACATGTCTAGACCGGATTTCTTCCTGGCGACACTCAGCTGGGAAAATCCAGGGGTTCTTGCTCCTTCCTCTGCTCTGCAAATGCCATTGGACCAATGGGAGTTCACCACGGTAGAAAGGGCGAGTGAGCTCCTGTCCTCTGGAATAGCATGGCCTTTCTGTAGGCATGGAAGCAAAGAATGGCCTCCTCTGTTGTGAACCCAAACCCCTTCTTCCACTGGGATCCACAGACCACCACTTTTGCCCCCCACCAGTTTCTGCACTGACCTGCAGAAAACAGTCTGCTACAAGATCACATTCTTCTTTGCATGAGCATGTGGAGCCTGTGCTAGGCTTCCTCAGAGCCCCCAGAGTTAATCCTAAGCAGGACAGAGCTGCAGGAGCTGCTATGGTATGCCTGTTGCATTTACCACAACACAACCAGCAGAACCAGGGCCTATTGCTGACCTGGAACACCAGATCTCTCTGAGTCGTTTAAAGGGTGATAAAGTGCCCCTGCTTTTTGTCAGTAAACTACACAAAATTGCATTTGACACTAGCTGTGATCATAACTAAGACACGAATGGGTGACACGGTGTGTCTATCTGCCCTGCTGGTTTTATGTGCCGAGTGCTGTGATGGGGTGAATAGAAAAAGATGCGTATTGAGTGGGTATTCTAAGATCTGTAATTGGATTAGTTGCAGACCCTTCACAAAACCGAGATCGAGTCACTGCTGATTAAACAAGAAAGGTGATGAGAAGTTACATAAATGTTCTCTCTCCATGCAGCCTTACAGTTAAAGGAAAGTATAAGTTAATTTGGCAGATAAATATGCAAATTCCTCAACTTGAAAGAAACATATAATTTTATCTGGTGCTTTCAAATGTTTGAAGTGGCTTAAACATAGCGGTAGAAAAACAAACTGGAGTTCAGGATGTCTGTTAAAATGAAAACTAAGCTTTCCTCCAGGAGTTAGCTTGCCACAGTTGCTACAATTTCTGGAATTTCCCCTGCTCTGCTGCATGAGTGTGGTGTGAGCGCCCTTAATTTCTTATGGCTGCTAATCCAAGCACCCTGCAGCCTGTATCATTCGTTTCCAAATGATAAGAGGGGGAACAGGAGGAACACTGGCAGCCGTGGGTCAGAAGGAAGCCCACGTTCTGCCTGAACCATGACCCGCTGTAACTGTGCTGTGCTGTTGGCAGGGGAGCACGGCCGGTGAGCTGGCTGCTGCGGGAGGCACAGCAGGCAGACCCCCGCGTGCACATCGGCAGCTGCCGCAACAGCAGCGGGCAGAGCTGCAGCACGCTGCTCCTCAGGAACGCCACGGCCAGCGACACCGGGTACCTCACCTGCGTTCACGACGACGCCCCATCCAGCGAGGAGCTCATGGCCAGGATTTATGTGTTTGTTAAAGGTAAGAACTTCCCTTGGTTTTGGTTTTATGCCTTTTTGTAATGTAAAATCAGTGCTACAAGAAGCAGCCCGGTTCCGATGCTTGCACAAATCCTACCTCGCCAACCCAGCACGCACAGCTGTGGCACTCTGCACAGGCTGGGATACACCTGGGTTTTCAGGCCAGATGAATTAATTCATGGGGACAGAAGTACAAGAGCCAGAAATTGGCTATCTCATTCAATTCTATCACTTGAAGACAAGGTTGTCCTGCCTATTTTTCTGTTCCAAGTTAGTGAACACTGATTTCTTTAAATGTCTTCCTTCCTTTACCTTTTAAGACCTTTTAAGGCTTTTGCTACCACAGTGCTTTTCCTGAGATTCACCCTCAGTACCCAAGTCCTCTTCCTCCCCAGGCATCAAACTCCCCGACAACAGTCTCTGCGGTTCCTGCCTCTCCTACACAGTTGTGTACTGCTTTGTCCTTCACATCTGTGGGACGTACTTAGCAAAGCCAAATGGCTGCATTATACACATTGGGTGGTTTTTTTTTTGGTGAAAAATGGCCTATTGCTCATTTCTGTTCTCTCAAGCTGCCTCTTCTATTTGCGTCAGAATCACTGGGTTCACATCTAATAACAAATGGAAAGTAAATGTAACACTGAACAACCATTTTGATAATAGGACCTTTTGTTGAAAGAATATTCCCAGAAATTGTTGATGTATTTTTCCAGTTCATTTGACGATTGATTTACTAAACTGTGAAATCATTTTGGGTCTTCCAAGCTGAGATGGTGAGTAGTCAGACAAAGGAGCTGACGTTTTGTGTCATGGCAAGGGATCGCATGAGATCTACTGGTGCTGAATGGGGTTACTGTGCAATTCTCTACAAATACTCAAGAAAATGAGTGAATTCTATTTTTCCAGTAACTGCTAAAATGTGATTCTTTGAATCCTCTTACTGAAGCAAATACTAGAGATGCAATGGGTTTGGCTAACGTGGTCTGCCCACACGACTAAATTCAATTTCGGAAGTACTGGGTGAACACACCTGTGTGATGCGTGTGGATAAGATTTTCCAGTCTCTTTATGTCTGTTGTAAATAGTCCCTTTCTGCCCTCATCCTGCTTTCCCAGCAAGTCTTCCTCTTATCGGAAAGTGGCTTTTTGGTGTTACTTGTTAGTTCCTGTAGTCACTTTTTTTCTCCCTTTCTATTTCCTTTCTCTTTTTTTTCCCCTTGTTTCTCTAAGCCCTGATTTCTTTATCCACCCTAGTTCTTGTGCTGAGCTGTTTCCTTTTCTCATTACGCACCACTCAGATGCCCTACATCCAAGATTGTTAATCCAACTCAATGCCTACACGTCAGGAAACAGTGCATTGAAAACTCAATTCTCTATCCTGATTCAGGGCCATGGCTGGCTACCCAGGACTCCATGACTCTATGGTGAGAACACGAGCAGGAAATCTTATGGATCTTTTGGGACTGCCTAAGTATATATCTTAAGAAAATATCCCAAGTTATGAAATGTTTGCTGGTGATGCACTTGGAACAGTGTCAGTCTAAAAAAAAATCACAGGATGTCCTCTTGCTAGTCTGAGAGTTCTGTGCCAATGTTCCCCTTAAAAACAGCATGGCAAGGCAGTTTGCTCTAAATCACCCTCAAAGATTCTCCCCTCTCAGAAGAGAGTTAGTGTATTTTAGAAGTTGCTGAAGGAAGCGTACAGAAAGTGAGTCAGTCCGCACCATGCACAGGTGAGCCAGTGAGCAGACGCTCTGCACCGTGTCCCCCCAAGACAGCTGCTCACCCGCAACGCAGCCCCACCACAGCACTGCAGCCCATAAGCCTGCAACTGCCTCTGGGCTCTGACCTGCCAGCCTGCAGCAGCTGCTCGGCCCTGGGGAGGTGAAGTTGTACCTCAGCGTGGATGCAGGAGGGGCTTCTCTTCCCCTGTAATTCCTGTGTGTTTGCTGAATACCAGCAGGCTGTTCTGGGGATGAGAAAGCTGTTTGTCAGCAAGAGTGTATCATGGGGCTGAGCGAGGCATTCAGAACATATCCTTTCCTTCAGTTTTTAAACATGCCCTGTTAAGGAACTTCGACATGCAGTTTCTGGGCATCCCTAAGAAACCCATCCGTTGTCTCCAAGTGAAGAAACTCGCAGCTCTTGCTGAGCACCAGAAGAAGCAGAAGCCCCAGAGCCGTCTCGGGATGTTTTGTGGAGGAGCATGGCTGGGCAGGCTGTTTGCAGCACCAAGCCAGGTGGGGTGAGAAAATGTGCAGCCAGGCCCTGAAGGCTGGAGATTCTTCTGAGGTTACAAGCCAGCATTGCCAAAAAGGGAAGGAATGGTATTTTTTTCCCTTCATTCCTGGCCTGCTGCTTGACACCAAAATGAGTACATGATTGTATCGGAAGCCCAGCTTACTGGCTATTATTTCCTGTGCTTGCTTCTGTTTTTACAGCCTCCCTGGTGGAGCTTCTAAGCTCTGCCAGAATCTGGCATGCAGCAGCACTCCCCCGTGCACTCAGGCCGTGACCCCCACACACCAGGCAGCCCATGGGGACCGAAGGCAGCGGTCAGTGCTGTGCCTCAGCTGCACTGCCAGTTTGCAGGGAGGGAGCACTCAGGACCTCAATCCTGAATCATTGTTCTCAAGGCCTTTTTTCACTTCCTGCTGCAGCTGCAAGTCCCGAGGATTGTAATTAAAAAGCAGACAATCCCCTTCTCCTGTCGCCCATCTCCTCATTGAAAATACAAAGTAGCTTGGGGATGGAGTAGAAATAATCAGGAAGTTTTTAACTGCTCATCTAATTTCAGTGCAGCTCTGAGGGAAAGGCTCTGCAGTGATAGGGGAGCGAGGCAGCCAGCTCTCTGCTCTGCCTTCTGCAATTATCCTTCCCGAGCAAATGGTCTTCCTGGGGTGCATACTCATTTATTTCAAGCTTTGGGACTCCTGAGCCCAAGGAAGGGGCAGACTCCTATCTCATGTTCCAATGCGGAGAGCCCTCTCTGCTGGGCTTCCTAGGGCATGTATAAAATTGAACATGACTCAGAGATGGAGGAAAACAGAAACAAAAAGATTTTCTCCACACCTCAGCCTAGACAGAAATCAGCCCTTGCAGCTCTCGTATTTGAAATACTGTCAGCAAACAGCTGATAGTCCCCAGGGTGTCAGCTGGAAGTGCCCTGCACCAGCCCAGTGCTACCTTGGCTTAGGCGATGATTTCCTCGCAGCCCTCAGCTCCATATAGCAGCATGGGGTTTGCTGTACTTCTCTGTACTACTCAGCTTGAGGAGCGGGAAGGAAAATGGGTTCTGTTCTGTTTTGCTCTCCTTCGTCAGCAAATTGTGCGTCCTGATTACAGTGGTAATTGGAGCCAGTCACATCTTGCAAAATATTGTCTAGAGAACTTCATCCAAGTTTCCGTGCTGTGCTTTGGTTCCTGTCCACACACACCAGTGGTCCTGCTTTGCTAGAACAGTAGTGGACATCAAGACATGGAAACAGGAGTTCAGGAACAGACATTCCCTATTACTTTTTGTGCAAGGCAAAGATCCTACTCTGCTTCTTTAAATAAATAGGGCCACGATAGGGTTGATGCTCAACAGACTACTCCAAAATCAGCGAGTCCCACCTCCTCTGACCACTGGCACCAAGCAGTATACACATGCCCAGTACATCTATGCTGGCTGCCATGCAGGGTCTGATATCATGGGGCAGAAGCTGCTCATGCCTGGTGTGGTTCACCCTTTCAACATGTCCATTGGTGAACACTGTAACACTGGCTTCCTGCTTAGGCCCAGCCAGCTGCTGGTGGTTCACATGGCAGTGGATGTATCCAAGCAGCCTGTCTTATCATAGCGTGCATCTCACTGCTCATCAGCTCCGGCAGCACGGCATCACAGGGAAGGATATGATCTCCCCCTGCTGCTGCGAAGAACAGAGAAGGCAGGAGGGACAACTGCTGCATCAGGGCTGAGTGTCACATCAGCCACAGTCCCTTCTTTATCAAATGCCACAGCCCAGAGATACGAAGCTCCATCTCCTTCATAATTCCTTGTTGAGAAGAATCTAAAGAGGATGGAAATGCATGAAAGCACCCTTCACATGACCATATTTTTGTTTCAGCATTCTTTGAAGCTGATTTCTGCCTCCTTAATTCTCTTGACAGTTCACAGAGATAATTTGACTGTGAGAAGCAGCCCTGACTTGGGCTTTGGCTTGCTCTCCAGAAGATATTACCAATGCTGGAGTCACATTTCTTCCTCCTTTCACGCTGGGGGCATCAAGACAGCCACACGTGCTGCCAGACACTCAGCTAGCTGAGACAGGCACGTGGTGTCCATCTGCTCAGCATGCATCCCAGCAGATAAGCTGGCTGTCTCAGACTGGTGGAAGGGTCTGGCTCCATATTCAGGGCCACATGGTGTGGGAATATAGGCTGCGTCAACATGCACAGCTTTCTGTGCTGTTCCTCAAATATAAAGGTCGGAATATAGGGCTGGATACAGGGAAAAAAAGAGCTGCATTCAATTCTCAATCAAGACAATCAGTATCTTCAAATCATATCCTAAACTTCCCTCCTCCACTTTCAAGTGGAGGAGCCTTGCAAGATATGATGCTAAGCAAGCAGCATTGTGTTCTGGCATGCTGTCAGTGACAGCACTTGACTTCCAGCAGCAAGATGTAATTGCCTCCTCCTTTAAACTCATACAGAATTCCTAAACAAAAGCCTGACAGACAAAATCACAAACACATTTCCCCCACTTCTTCTTTCTCACTGGTTTTCCACCCAGTAATCACGGATTGCTAAGCCTTACCCCAGCTGAGCAGCTGGCAGCAGTTAATATAGGAGATCAGTTCTTAGCAATGGGACTTCAGTAGGGGAATGTGTCCTACAAACTCTGTGTCTGCTGAAAGTCTTGTATAATGGGTAATCAGAATTTATGCATTCATCTGACACTTGAAACATAGTTTTTGCTAATGCATGGAGACTTTTTTTAAAATCCATTCTGTCTTGTTTTTTTTTTTTTTCTGCTCAGCATTGAAAGGAATTTTGCTCGCACAATTTTTGAAGTAACATTTTATAAAATAATATTTTTCTCTACAAATATTCCTGTGTTTCTAATGGCAATCTGCAAAGGAAGAATGTACTTCATTTGACCAAAACAAAATGCTTCATGTTGACTCAGAATGGCTTCTGGGGGCTTAGCAGTCACTTTTGTTTTGCCTAAAGATAAAATATTCTGCTTTCTGTTTAATCTAAACATTCCACCACTGATTCTTTTCATTTGCCTGCCAAACTGAAAAGTCCTTTATTTTCAAAGATCCAATTTCAAAACAAGATGACTTTCTAGATGTTACCTCTGCACCTGGAAGCTTCGATAGGCTACCAGGATGAATACAGCAAGTCAGGCAATTTTCTTGTAATGCCTTCCAAAATTCTGTGACCAAAGTGTCACTTAACTGATAACAATTATGAGTGTTTTGAGTGTTCTTGGCTTTGAAGAAGAAAAAACTCATGGGGTTTCATGTGAAAAAACGAACCAAAGGACCTGAGAAACTGATCCCTCAGACTTTCCAGTTACTCTATTCTTGTGAGATACTACTGAAGGAAGAAGAGAAATAGGGAGGGTGTATACTTTCACTGTGTTTTCAGCAGGAACAAAGTGAGAAGCAAAGTGCGTGGTCTGAAGACTGGACTGAGTGGTGCATGAAACATGACTGCCCTCAAAGGCCACTTAGTGTGTGTCATCTGTGAGCTCTTGGATGGTAACTGAAGGGAGAGGTGATGTTATCTCCACAGGTTTAGATGTGATACAAATGCCATGAGACAATTTGTCTTCACGATGTACGAAAGAGGAGCAGAAATGAAAAGCACCCAACGCCCTGTACGAAGTCCTGTGCACACGTCTCAGGAGGATGCTCTGAACACGCAGGGGATGTAATACTGGGAAGGAAGGATCCTGAGCGCACAGCACGCTGAGTGGAGGGGTGTAGTGCATCCCTGCCGGGCCTGGGAAGCAAGCTGTGCGCTGCCCAAGTGGCTGAGTTAGAAGGGACTCATGTCCAGCAGTAATTAATCGTGTCCTGGGCAGAAAGAGAATTTTAACATGAAGGGCTTCTCTGCCTGAAGGAAAGCCATGTTCTTGTAGGCACTTGACCTTTGAGTTGCTTTGTGCGCAGTGTGCTTGATTTTCTGCCCGCCCCCTCCCCCGCTGCCCTGCCTTCCCTCAGTTTGCTGCTGTTCCCCCCAAGCTGTGCAGGGTGAGCAGCAGCACCCGACCTGGCCGCAGTTTCCTGCAAACCTCCACTGACCTGCAGGGCCGGCCAGCCTGGGGCTGGAGGAAGGGGCCTCTGCCTCTCGATCAGTCACTCACGTGCTGCAGCTCTTGTCTTTCTTCACATATAATGAGCTTTGCAGCCTGCAGTAAATTATTCTTCTTAGTTGTCCTATGGGAATTTATGGGTGTTTTCTTATGGGTAAGATTCATAGGGCATATTACCTTCCCATCTCAGGAGGAGCAGATGTGCCAAGCTATTTTCATCAAGTGTTTCTTTGCTAAGAATTTTTTTCCTGGAGTTCAGCGCTGCTAAGAGCAGGGCTTCCAAGCCTTGCATTGCAGGACAGCACCTGCATTTTCCATGACACAGCTTTCCCAGTTTGACAGTTGAGTGCAATTGATTTCCACCATCTGGAGTCTGAGATCTTCCTTGAGGCCCAGGTTATCATTTTTAAAGGATAGTGACCCTGTCCCTTTTGTTTCAAGAAGTTCTGTCTCTCTGAGGCTTTTTTTACAGTGAGTAAACTGCCTGCTGATTAACTGACGGTGGGGAACGTGTTTGTAAAGCTGGCAGTGACACTCCCAGTGTCCAGCAGATCATTTTTCTGTGCCAGTCAGTCTGACCCATGTAAGAGTTTCATGAAGGATTCCATTTTTTTCTGAGCAAACTGTAAAAGTATCAGCTAGCACTTGATTCGTTCCCTATTCCGTATTTATTCTTTGTCATTTTGTTAAGATCCCAGGCTGAGCCACTTTAATTTGCTTATCTGTTAAATGAGCAGCCCAGCTGCCTGGGAAACACTCCTGTCCAAAGCCTCTCCTGTCCAAAGCAAGAGAAGCTGGCTCGCTCCCGCTTTCATGGCTGTTAGAGCAGCTGGAATGAAGCACCAGCAAACTGCAGGATGCACAGCTCTGCTGCTCTGCGCACTGGTCCTCTTTGGGGCTCAATAGTCCCTATAACCCAGAGCTGCTTTTTGTTGCTGATATTTGCCAAGAGATTTTAAAGCCCTATCTAGATTTTAAGTAATGTTAGGTAATGTGAAAGGCTGAATGTATATATTTTGCCTTTCGGTTCAGACAGTAGCTTGTGCTCTGGGACAGTGTAATTCTAGCAACTGTCTAGACATATGGCAATTCAGCCATACGTCAGTTCAGCCATTAGGAGTCAGTTAGGAATGAAATATAGCTTATGCAGTATAGGCTGTGAATTCATGCTTCCCTCTGAGGTGTTCTTCAGTCATTAAGCAGTGTCACGACTATGAGTATCTGTTCCATTTACAATTTAAATAACTGGATTATTTTTAGTTCTGTTGTGATGCCAAAAATTTGGCAGATGTCAGTCTTGGAGGTGAGGAGAAATGATGAAGGAGAATGGGGTTAAGGAATGGTTTGTTTTCTGTGGAGAGGAAATACTTCAGAGAAATTGTGTTATGTTTTGACTGAAGTGCTTCAATTATTGCATAATTCAGTGTTTTCCTGTGTTTTAGGATTATTTAACTTTTTTGCTTAGCTACCTTCTTTTGATTTTTTTGCTTTTTAAACAAACATTGCTGTTTGTTTTAAATAGCTGTTTTTTAAACTTTCTAACTTTCAATTTCTACACACACAGTGAAATTCCTTCTAAAAACAGTGGCACAAATATTTTAAAATTCAGCTGAAGCAATTAGTCAAAAACTGATCCAGGTTTGTGAATAGTTTAGCACCAAAAGCTCCTTTTTCATAGCAAGTCTCCTCTTGGTCTATATTCTTGTCTCATCCCTTTGTCCCAGGGCAAAGCAGTTGTTCTCTTTTTGCCCATAAGAGGAGAAATAGATACGAATGTGCTTCCCCTAACACTTTTTTGTACTCTCACTGTTCACTGGAAATGCAAATCTAGTTTCTCAGTAGATTTTTTCCTATGGCAAGTAATCCAAGGACAGGGTCTTCTTGGAAGTAAAAGGGCCTCCCGCTATTTGCATAAGCTTTAAATTTGCCTGTGAATGTATCATCACATTTGATATATTCCAAGTATGGGTTAGCTGGAGAGCAAGACCGCAGAGGCACTAAGCAGCACTAATGTTCACACACAAACATTAAACACATGTTTGCAATGTAACTCAATAGAAGAATGCAGTTGACCTGTTTGGAAACTGCAGTAGACAAACCATTCTGAGTGTAAATATTTCATATTAGTTTTAGGGGTTGGAACAAGCTACAAAGCTGTAGGCACGAGATCAGGTTTCTCAGCTGGAGGCTTGATTAGATCCAATGCCTGCCTAGCCGAAAAGTTCAGATGTGTTTCCGAAACTTCCTGAATGTGGGGAGATAAGAGGTCTGTGTTTCATTCTAATTAGTATCTCTCACAACGTTTCTTACAGTGCCTTTCCTCCACAGTACGTGTTTTTAATAGATTGATGCAGTCAGAAAAAATGAATAGCATGGAATAGAAGCTGACATGAAAAGGCACTGCTGGAAATGATAGACTTCATCCCGATTTCTGGTCTCTGTCTTCAGTTTCACTGCCTCACGTTCAGATCAGAAAGCGTGCAGCCAGAGCTCTGCAGGGCCCCTGCTGGCCCCTTATCACAGCTCCCCACGCTGAGCACTGAGCACGCAGCTCCTGTACCTGCACAGCGATCCAGGTCCTTTTGTAAAACAACTCTGGCAGTGTTGACCTTTCTGATAAGCCGTGCCACCATTTGATTCCATCATGACTGAAGCACACTTCATCTGCTAAGAACCCTATTTCCAATTCTCAGCTAAAATTAAGCTATCGAAAGTACAGAAGTCGACAGTCCCACTATCCTGCCTCAGTCCTTACTTCTCACGCTTCATGTTTTTGTGAGGAAAACTGTTCTGGGCTGTGGAGAGCACGAACTCCAACTCCACATCCAGTTTGTTCTTTGCGATTGATTCCAAGTGAGTGCACCCACACATTTCCATGGCATTCCTTAAGCAGGGACTGTTGTCATTAGCAAAGAAATGAACGCTGATATCTCCATATGAATGACCTATTCCCAGACAAGTTAACAGTCGTGGGGTAACAAAGACAAAGTGAGTGAGATAAACCACTTCTGTTTTCCTTTGCCAGTGGAGTTGTATTTTGGAATGGACAAGCAAATCCAAACCTCACACTCTGCATTCAAACTACTCTACAGGTCACCAATAAGCAGCACTGATTTCTAGCAGGAGACCAAAACTCCCAGAGCTGAGAGATGATGTGAAGAGGGATGTGCTGCCCAGCCAGTGACAAATTTTCTCTTTTCAAAGCCTAAAAGTCTCTCACCATCAAAGCTTAATTTAATGCACTTAAGTGAAATGGTGTAAACTGGCAGCTATAACATAACTGTAGCACTTCTTTGCAGTGCGTTTGACCCTTGCAACATACTTGAGTACTTCACTCCTATTTAATGACAGGTAGACCAGCACAGAATACAACTGCTCCCTGCTGCCCAAAGGGTGAACACTTGTTTTAAACAGAAAATGGATCCCCCTTGATTTGAAGCAAAGCACTGTTTGCCAACACATGGGTTACTGGAAAGGAGAAATTTGGGAGGCTTTCGCCATTTATTTGAACCCCTTGTCAATAACAGCCAAAATAGGGAACTCTCAGAATGGAGTACTTGGAATTTTGAACATTTCAATTACAGAGCTATTTCCTCACTAGCTAAAAATGTTAGAGAAATATTTTATCATCTTTTCCTGGAGATTTAAGAACATTCTCAGTTCTTCTGACAGATGAAGGAGAGAGCTCTGATACAATAAAACAGGGGCTAAAGGGACGCACAGATAGCCTTACCCTAACACTTAGTTCAACTGAGGCTTTCTTTAATCACAGAACAGCTGCCACAACAGCCCTAGATGCAAAGTGAGAGAATGCACTTAGGCAAAGGGGTCGTGGTCAGCTGGACTGGAACAGTGGTGGCAGAGCACGGCAATGGCACTGATCAGACTCCTAAACACAGCCTGTGGCTTTGCTTTTTGTGTTCACGAGGCATCTGGACAGTGAGCAGCATTTACTGAAGATGCTGCACTCCATGCAGGCAGCTCAGACCAGCGTCCTACAAAGAGGGGACACAAGGAGCCACAAGAGCGTAGCTAGATCCTCCAGGCAATTAGTAATGGATTTTTTTACTCTATAAAAATCCCTCAATATTACATCAGGAATTAGAAAGGAAACACAGCAGGAGGATGCAAGGCTCGTTCAGAGGCAGGTTCTAGGCAGGTTGAGGTTACTGTATGGCATCCATATACTGTCTTGTCAACAGCATACTCCAAAGCAAAATGGCTGGTTGCCTACATTGCATGCTGTAGTCAGCTTTGGATTAGCTGAATGGCATTTGAAACTTTATACCGTAGGATATCAAGTTAAAGAATTTTTTTACAAAAATCTTGACTGCTTGATGGTCTCACATTCTTTTAATCTTCTGATGACCATCACTGTATCCATACAATGAAAAATCAGTAAGGCTCAGAAGCTTTATTAAATTAAACTCCTCTGATTATTATTTATTTCTATGATATATGTATATCCTGTCTGATTTACCGTGGCAAATGCGTAGAAAATCCTACAGCTCCCTAAAGGTGTGACCAAGTTACTTCTGTGTTAATCTGTACCCTTATGGTAACACTTAATTGCTGTGGAATTCTGATGTGCTGCAGTGTAATAGCAGCTGTGAAAGAAATTCAGAGCATCGAGGAAAGAACTAACCCATGTGCCATGGAGACCTGTGGAGCCAGTTATTAACTGCATTGTTACAGGTGGGGAATGGATAGGAAAAGGATTTTTATTTCTTTTTAGTATGATTGTGCTACAAACTAGCAAAATGAGGTTAAAAATAGGATATTCGAGATGTCACTGGATGTCCTGTCATGTGTAACAGTGGGCTCTGATCAGCAAAGGAATGGTTCTGCAAACCAGTGTTCTTCTCTCTGCAGACGACAGAAATCCATTTGTGGAGTTTCACCCGGAGCATCCCAAAATCATCTACATTCTAAAGACTAAGAAAACAGTTGTTATCCCCTGCCAAGTCACTTCTCCAGATATCAGACCCATACTTACCAAGGTAAGTGGCTGGTTTGGAGAAATTCAGACAATTCAGAGGTCTGCAGTGCCATCACAGTGGGTAAATGTGAAAAATAAAATTGATGAAGCTAGGTATGTTTCAGAAGGAAATAGAAAAGGCAGTAATCATCTGGAAGCACTGCCATCACAGTGTATTAGTAGTGAACTGTGCATAAGGCTGTTGGTGGGATTCGGTTGAGTTTATCAAATGTTCTTCACATGTCATAGTTTGATGTTCCTCCATTAAAGCTTATCAATTTTATATCGTGAACCTCTCAGAACTGTTGCCCATTTCTGCTTGATTTCAGAACTTAAAACCAAGTTTTGATCTTAGAAATAAGTGGCTACTTCCTTCAGCAGCAGCCACACCTGAATGTCAAGGTTGCAGAATGGTCTGTGGAATAAAAATAGAAATTTAGGGTTCTGGGCTTCTTCAGTCAATAGGGATGTAATTGCTCAGTTAAAGAGCTTCAGAACCACTTCAGAAATATGTCTATCTCAGAAGAAGGAAAAGAACATGGGTCTCCTAGCTCCAATCCTGCCTTTTGCCCAGGAGGTGATGTGCCTCTCCATTGCCCTGCTGCCTCTGCCGCTGCCCCTTTTCCACGATCTGTTCTGGAAGGGTGTGAGATGTGATGCTGTGTTGCTGAAGGTGGTGTGCCAGCAGGGAACGCAGATTCGTGACGCCTGGCTCTGGTCTGAGGGGCTCTGCCTCTCCTGGGTGTTGGGCGTCTCCTCCTGAGAGCCAGCACACGGAACACAGAGGCCTGATACAGAGCTCCAGCTCCTGCAGAAAGCAATGGCGAATTTCCAGCAGACGTGCACAGGGACAGCACAAGCCTTATTGCTTTAGCAGATCTCTATTTTTAAGTTTTGTCAGTAGGGATTAAAAGTGGGGGGATAAGGCTGCTCTCCATTTATAGCTTATCACTTCGGCCTGGATAACTGTTATCACCTTCTCCTTGGCTATAAAAATGAAACATCCCCATCTTACGTGAGCCTACTTCAACCAAATTCACTGCTGGAATAGAGTCACATGAGCCTGAACAGGGCCTTGGAGCTCCCTGATTTATCCCCTTATTTACAGGCAACTCGGCTCTCCTGTGTACCAGCTAAACTCTCCCCTGGTAATTTCTTCAAACGCAGTCCTTTACCTTGAGGCAAGCTGCTAGAGAAATGAAATCTCCACTGAAATCTCCCTGTTGAATTGCAGAGAAAACTGTCCCCCACAGAGTCTTCCCCTGCAATGGGGAGCAGCAGGGCACAGGGAGGGATGGGATGCTGAGCGCCGCTCCCACAGGAACGCTCTCAGGAGCCGTGTGCCAGTTCCAGCAGCCAGAAAGTCACCTCTAGCACAGCCCGTCTGGGGATCCTGGGGATCCGACGGCCGCGTGGAGCCGAGGCGGCGGCTTCCCATGCGCAGGGGAAGCGGGGTGGAGAGGGGCGGAGGTGCGGCTGTGGGACGAGAGGTGAGCGAGGCGAGCGGACAGATTTAGAACATCCTCTGCTTCCAAATTTAATCTCCTATAGACAGCGAACTTCAAAGGGAGGAAAGCCGCTGTGATTTCCTTCAAGCAGCACTGACGTTTTTTGTTTGGTTGTTTAAATATATATTTTTGAATATTCTATGGAGATGTTTAATATGTGTGTAGTGTTGAAAAGGGCCTCCTGAGTAGGGTTATTTTTTCTTCCCCTTCCTCTCACCATCAGGGAGCGGAGCTGCCAAACCATGAAATTCATCTTTATCACATATTATTATTCTTTTAGAAAATGTATTTTTCCCACCGTAAATTAAGTTCCTTATGTTACCATTATACTTTAAAATCATTGCACTCTCTGGCCTTTAAATATGTATGGGGAAAGGTACCACTCACTAATACCAAACAGATCCCGGCTAACTCTGCACATCGTTCTCTGTTATTAAGAAACAGTGCTGAGACACAAGACTCGAACTTTTAGTTTTGCTTAATATGATTTTAATTCTGGGCAAAAAAGCGTTTTCAATCCTGTCAGATCTGTTTAGTCACTGATTTGGCTCAGTGTGCGTTTGCCACTTACAGCTTTGACCTTCATGGGTGTTAAAGCACAATTAAGCCCCAGGTCTCAGATCTCGTTCTGCAGCTTTTCCTCAATTTTCCTAATGGCTCTGCACAGCTCAATTACTTTGAAAGCATCTTCCCAAAATCCATGTTTCTTATGACTGTCAGAAAAGAACTGCTGCTCCAGAAGAAAGCCATGCCTGCCATCCCAAAGCAATGCCACCAGCATCTGCCCCAAACTCTTACTTCCATGGTCTTTATTCTGTATTGAGTACTTAGTAATAAGGGACATAAGCAATGCCATCCCAACCAACAGTGTGTTCCCAGGTTCCCAGGATAGGTATGAGCATCAGCTCTCAAAGCCTGGAGCTGAAATTTCATCAGAAGAGGAGTTATTTAAACTGAATCCAATTTAAACCACACTGCTAATACAGGAATACTGTTTGTTTGGAGGCAGAAGAATAAATTGTGTGTTGCACACAAAAGATGAAGAGCAACATTATGATTCTTCTTTTCAAGAATCACAGAACAATACAAATATTTAGGAATCTAGGACAACTAATGTCTGTGCTACTATGTTAATCATAAAATCAGAGAATGGTGTTTTGAGAAAAATGCATGGTGCATACCCGTAGTGCATAAAGCAAGATTTTGTTCCTAGACACTTCCAAAAAGGTTACCCTGCAAAGCTTCCATAAGACAGGCAAAATTACTTGCAGTAAAGAGATGAGGGAAACCGGATTTACAGTGGGCGGCACATCTTGCATAAGGTCTGAGAGGTTTGGGGCTACTGAATCAAGAGCCCCAGTTACGATGTCCAAGTTTTGGATTTCAGACAGTTGTACCTCAGGGAGGACTCTCCTATTTGTACATGTTGTTGTTGCCTGAGATGTGTGTGGAATGAGACCAACCACTCTGAAAGGTCAAATATCTCCCTAGTAATAAAGCAGAACAGCTTTGGCTGCTTGGCCTGATGACCTGAGGAGAAAGGGAATGTCTCAGCCACCTCCTATTGCCTGCTCTCTTTCAGTATCCTCATCTTGAAAAGCTAGACTTCAGGAAGATGGTGTGGGACCCAAAAAGAGGATTTGTCATCCCCTCTCATTCTTTTGCTTATTCTGGAGTACTCGCATGCACTGCAAACATCACTGGAAGTGTGTTCTCATCCTATTACCTCGTACACAAACTGGGTGAGTGATTGCTGTGTGCCAAGGAATGACCACAGTATTTCTGCTTCATTGCTAATCCCCCGGCTATTATTTATTGGCTAGCCCTAGGAATATTTGATATATCTAATTGTTATGTATCTGTAGCACATCCAAACTGCAGCACTTACAGCAAACTGATTCTTCCCCTTGTTTCCTATTCAATAGAACTTGCCTGATCCACTCAAACTGCCAGGTGTTGAGGTGGTACAGAACAGGAGCATTTTATTCAAACCTCACCACAGCTTTGTTTGCTTGGATAGAGCAGTATTTACACTAAAGCAAATGCCAATTTAGAATAAACAAAACATTAGATTTCTTTTTGTTTCTGGTCATTAAACACATGAGATCATGGTATAAAAACCTCATTAACATATTCATATATTTGCTTTTTTATCCTGTTTCTCATGGTGATTTACTCTGTCTTTTCCCTTGTATTTACGGTTGACCTTCAACTCAGAATTTATATCCAAATTTGCAGCTACCAATCATTAAATTTTGAAATGCTGGAGATTAATTAAAATTCACTTCTAATTTATTTTTCTTTTCAATGTATTCTCTTTCTTTCTTTGTACGTTGTATTTTTCACAAGGAGAGATTGTGACTTCATTCCCATTAGATTATAGCATCCTTCTATGCAATTAGCACTCAGCTTTAAATAACAATGAATTTGTGTGGCAGCCAAATAAAGATCCTGTAAATCTCTCTTTCTGTTTTTCTTTCATTGCTGGAGCAGTGATTATTTATTACTAAAATTGTGAATGCAAAGCTAAAAAAAAAAAGCCATGAGGACATCCTTATCTAGCCCCCAAGCACACCTGCAAGACCTTTCTCTGTAATGTATTGCTGTGCAGTGGTCAGAATTGTATTTACTATGCTGCTCCACAGACTAAGAGGCACGGCCTTGAAGAAGGCTTTTTCAGAGCTGATGCATTTGAGACATCAGTAAATACAAAAGACTGAGATCTGGTGGTCCCATTCAAAAAGGAGAGGTACCTGGCCATCAGGGGCAGGAGAAATGAAAATGTTGAGTCACTTCTGAATCTTCTTTTCTTAGGAAAGAAGAAGTACAAGAATGGTATCAGAATGTTTGGGCTTTGAGGGCTGGAGCCAAACATGGCGAAAGCAAGAAAAATCGTTCATAAATGAGTGTCCCCACATCTGACCGCTTTGATCGGCTGATGTTCAGGCGTTTATTCAGCTGACCTCGCTGCTCCTTACGTGCGTGTTTTCAAAAGTTTCCATAGAAACTGCAGAAGAAGATGAAGTGCTTTATAAACTGAAAGGAGCAGATGCTGGAGGGGCATTCAGAGTGTGGTTACTACCTCAAGTGTCATTTATGCATGGAGTGCTGTGTGCTTATACTTTTGCTTTTTTCCTTTCAGAGGGCAGAGCACAGAACCTGGCTTTGAAAGCAACTCCCAAAAAACTGCTGGTTGGAGAAACTCTCTATTTGGAATGCAAAGCAGAAACCTTCATCAACGGGCGCATCGAATTCGTATGGACGTGTCCTAGGGGGAGAGTGAGTTGATGAGAATTCAGGATTCTGCTTTGATGCAGTCTCCTACCCAAAAGAAAGATGTTCATGGTGCTGAGCACACTGGCTACTAGCTGTTCTGAAATACAGCCAACCATTTCTATGCCTACAACTGATTGTATTTTCAGTTTGAATGAATCTAAAATGTATCTACTATCTTGAGCCTGTAAATTAAACTGCAAATCTCATGCTATATATGTGCTTGCGAGAAAAGCCAGGAGATCTTTCCTCTTGGAACAATTTCTGTCGCATTACTTGCGGCCTCTTCCCAGCTCACAACTTAAGTCTCAAGGGCAGTCATGAAGGGTGCAAGCTATCAATCTGCTCACCCATCTTGGCACTTATTAAGTAGGGGAAATGAAACAAAAGCCACTTGTATCTGCTCAGACCTCACCGAATAATTAAATTTAAATTCTGAAAGTCAGTTCTTGAGCTTTCTGTGGAATGCAATACAGAAATGCTGAATTTGATGTAGAGCCACGTGACACTTTGATGTACTGAAACCTTCCAGTTCTCCTAAGGAAAACCAGAGAGAAGGGGTATTTCCAGATCAGTTCATTCATCCAATACAGTACTCATGGTTCTATTTGATGTTCAGAATTAAAATGATTGCTTTCTATTTTAATTGTGCAAAATATACATTTCAAAGGAGCATCTAAGCCTCTCGGAACAGTGTAAAATGTGCCCCCTAAAATTTGATTATTTTGGACTTATTTTGTTTACTTAGCAAAAGAATGTTTGATTTTGTGAAGAAACTACAGAAAAAATAGAGTTTATGGAAGTGCAAGCTTCTAAATTCCAGTGTTACTGAATTCTGTTTCTTGAAACCCACATGATGGAGGAGAGTTACTTCTTTATGAAACCTCCTTAGATTTCTAACATTTTAAATGCAAAATTTCTTGGCCAAATATATGGGATCAAAAATCCAATCAGAATAATAAAATGCTTTCTCAAATTCTTCAGGAATTTGCATTGGCATTTGGCTATCATAATATATCTGTTATTCTTTTGGAAAGTAGGCTTTCTTTCTAAGACAAGAAAACTGACAGTGACCCCGAAAAAGGCACAGCAGTGACCCTACAGGAGATGATGGCAGTTTTGCAGTGAGATCCCTGGGATGTGGGCTGTGAGCAGGGATGATCTTTGCAGTGTCCCATGGCTTACCTGCATGCCCAGGTTTCAGCAGAGACATGCCATAGTTCCACTGCCTCTTTCCCATTAAACTTGATAACGAGAGCTCACACAAGAGCTCTTCCTGCTTATAATATTTTATAATATTTACTTCCGTGATGGGGAGCTACGATAATTTTGATATGAATCACTGCTTTTCTTGACTGGCAGACTTTGTAAGGGTAAACAGAGCGATCCCAATTATGCCCCTTTTTGACCTCTTTTTCTGCTGACTTCCAGCACCCTTCCCCCAGGAGAACAATGGACCAGAGTGAACCCGTGTACAAGGTTGGCAGCAGCCTGACAATTGAAAATGTCACCATGGAAGATGGAGGCCTATACATATGCAAAACATTCAATGTAACGAAGCTGGAAGCTAATGTCACCGTTACGGTGTACGGTAAGTTCTGCAGCTAAACCGTCAGTCCCAAGAACCAAGACTATACTTTTAGTGTAACCTAAGAATAATGCCACATTACCAAATCTGCTGATACCTCAATGCTGTTAGGAAGAATGACAACTACTTAAAACATTAATAATCTGTAATAATTCTATGAGAGAGTCAGCATCCAGAACGATGTTTTCAAAAAAACATCACAGAGCTCAAGACTGCTACATCTGAGGGTATGGATGAACTGGGACTGAGCTACTTAGAAAAGGCAGCTCTGAGAGTGGTTGCTGATGCCCTGGAAAATCTGTCAGGCTGCCATTCACAGAACAGCATACCCCAGCACTTAGACATGCTGCAGCAGGGGCACAGCAGCTGCTAATTCTCTCCATTAAATAAAAAGTCCTTCATGTGGAGATATAATTCACTGACTGTGCCAGAGCTGTGCAGTCAAACTGCTCTACCAGGCTGGCGTTCCATTTGGTTGTTTCCATCTTCTGCACATCTGCAGCTGCAAAAGATCAAGGATAGGCAGAGCACTGTGTGAAGATACGAGCACTGCACTGTGGCAAATCTGCCATTCCTTGTCTTTCTCTTTGTTTCTCTTTCAAGACAAACCTTTCCTTGAGGTGTCACACAAGAAAGGGCTTTACTATGAGATTACATCAGGACACAAGTCACTGAAACTGGCTGCAAAGGTGGATGCCTTTCCTCGCCCAACTGTTGCCTGGTGAGTACCTGGAGCAAAAGCAGACATGGCCTTGTTGAGGCTCCTGTCTGGAGCAGATTTTCACTGTTGCTTCACTGACAGCAGGTACAAGTTGGGAGCACTCACAGCCATGGCCTCATAGCTCACCCAAGGAGTTGTTTCTCCTTTCTGTGCTGCTGTGTGCTGTGTGGAGGTGATAAGCTGTATCTCTTTCCCATGCTATTTTTCCCCTTTAGTCATGCAAACAAAAAGGTTCCTACAGAAAAAATAGAGGTTTTGTTTACACTGGACACAGAACTGTTTGGAACAGTAAAAATCTAAGGGGGAAGGGTTGCCAGCTTATTAGCCTTTAGTGGTGGCTAGTCTGCAAGGATGCAGGGCACAGCAGAAAGCTGCAGGACACACTATTAACATGAAAAAATATTTCTCTTCTTATCTTTTAAATAATTTACTCCAATTGGTCCCACCAGCAATGCCAGTAACTCCTCCTAGGCACTGTAAAAGCTCCACCTGGACTGTGATGGATTAGGTGAAAAGCAGCCAACACATCAGTGAGTGCAGGAGACATTCATTTCTCTCATTGCCCTTAAATCACTTGTCCTCAGCCCTGCCACTTTCTCCATGCCCTATTTCACAGGGCTCTTTCCCAGCCCCACCTCACTCACCATGAGCAGTTCTGCCTGTCTCAGCTGAGCAGGAGGCTTGGCAACACTCCCCAGTGCCATACCTGGCCAGCTGAGTGCTGCTCAGGATGGCCTGCCAGCCAGCAAAAGGTGTTGCTCAGGGATGGGTTTGCTGGCTTTTCCTAGCAGCAAACTCACAAGAAATTCTCTGATGTCAGTCAAATCACTGACCTCTGCATGCCAAGAGCTATTTTTAATTGCCTCTGGTTTTTAGGAGACAGAAACCATCCTGGGAGTTGAGAGGGAGCACCTCCTTTCTCCTGCCAGGCTTTGTTCCCAGGGCCCAGCATGCGGCAGCTCTGTGGCAGCTGGGACCAGCAGAGCCTCCTTCCCCACATGCAGCAGATGTTGACGTTGGAGGTCTTTCAGCACAGTTTGAATGACTGCAGAGGAGGCTTTCAGCATGCTCAGACAGCAGGACACGTACCCCAGCTTCTCCTTCCACCAAGTCTGAAGCTCTGTGTGTGGCAAAGTCTGCCCTATTTCATATTCATAACCCAACTGTGGGTTAGCAGCAAGCAGGAGAAGGTCATGGAGCCTCGCTCAACCCAGTGTTAGCGATGGTTCAGGGCTGCAAATTCCTCACTGACCTGTCTGTTGACTCTAAACTCTCCCTAACACAGACTGGCTTTTTCGTAAATAGTAAAGGATCATTCATACATGCTGAAAAACAGTTATGATTAATTAATATCTTGTTTTAAAACTGATGATACAAATTTGGGCTAACCCATCACTTATTGCACTTAGTATTGCACGTGCAAGTTGATGTCTGCAGTCCACAACAATTTGAGGGCAGCTCCATTTGCATTTCTGATGATAGTTGAGCGTACAAGAAGCACTGATAACTCAGATTCATTTAAATATCTTTTTCCTGTAGCACTGCAGATGCTACTCAATCTTAGTGTGAAAGAGCATGGGAGTAGAAGCCCAATTCAAGCAGGGGTTCCTGTTCTGTCTCCAGTGCTGTTTCTGAAGGATGACCCTTTAACCACTCTCATTTGGGTACCAGTCAGGCTTTCTGAGGGCTAACAGCCACGTGAGCACATGATGAGCCTTGCTGGGCCTTTCACAACAGGTACAAAGATGGCAAACTGATCAAGGATAACCAAACTTGCTACGAGCCGGACCCAGCGAAGTACAGGCTGGGCATAAGAGATGTGAGACCAAAGCATGCTGGGAACTACACCATTGTCCTGAGCAATGCAAAATATGGCCTGTACAAGAACCTCACCATGCAGCTGGTAGTGACAGGTAAGGACTTGATGTTTGTAATGATAGTGCTGTGGTTTTTTTTCCGTGTGACGCTGTTCTTTCAGTCAGTAGGAAGGAGGGACAAGTCCCACGTTTACCTGCAATGAGCTCGTACAACACATTTAGGAAACACTGATGATCCGTTTCGCACCAACCCATATGAATAGAGGCAATAGAATGGAGATATGCAATGAGGAGTTAGGCTGAAACCATGTCATCTAAAACAACTTTCCACCAAGCAGCTGCACCTCAGACCGCAGCATCTTTTTGTTGGGATGGTCTGCAGACAGACACGGAAACGGCTTGAAAGTGAAGAGCCTTTCAATAGGAGTTTGGGAGGATATCTAGGAGCAAGGTCTGGAGCCGGGGGCACAGTTTCCCAAGAGAAGTGGTGGAAGTTGTATCCCTTGAGATTAAGAAGTAGCTTGGGCAAAGCACTGGGGAACATCCTGTTGGGACAGGAAGAGTCCCAAGTGTGCTGGCGGAAGGAACCAGATGAGCTGTTCTGTCTTTCATGTCTCTCCATCATCCTGCTACAGAAATACTGCCTAAGTCTGTATTTCGTATTTTTGTGTTGTCATTTATCTGCTGGGAGCATTTGAGGGATAGGCTCATTTTCAGGAGGATCCAAAGCAAACGGAGTGCAGTGAGGCTGGTTTACTTGTCAGAAAAGGAATATAGACATTGGAATCACATTCACTGATCTCACTCACTGGGATGACGGAAGACAGAGCTCATTGTCTCTTTGCACATCTGCTGCCTCTTTTAATGCAGTGAATTTGGGAACAGAAACAGAATCATGAGGCCCAGCGGGAGTTCGGCATGTTAGCTCTGCTTTCTTCTGTATTTCCTGAGGTTTGCTCAGGCAGTGAGATAGGTAAAGTGGTTGGTGGAGGTTTGTTTTCTTTTCTACGGTGAATTTTTCTCTCTTTCTCTTCTTGACACCTAAAAATATTCTCAATTGTCCTCTCTTGAATTACTTATGTGCTGTTGCACTATGTAACTTCCAGCATTTGTTTTTTTCTCATTTCACCTTTCACAAAGGAATAATGCATAACAAATGGAGAACTTGTTACTTGGGCATACTTGGCCTATTCAAAATGCTCAGTGCTTACACCAACTTAAACAACCCTTAAACTAGTGTGTGATACAGGACTGTAGAGAGCTGGGAACCTGCTCATGGTCAGCTGCTGTGGCTCAGTGATGGGCAGGAATGTGTTAAACTGTGGCCATTTATTCCCTCAGGGTTGTTTATCCGTACAATGGTTTTGCTGTCTTGTTAGAGAACAGAAACATCCAAAGGAAGAGAAAATTAAGAATGATAATAAATTATCTTGTCAAGGTAAATATTAGCGTTTGCGTGCGAAAGAGAATGTTTAGTCGAAGAGCAGCCATTCCACAAATAGGCATATCAAAAACAAACAGATCTTGTTTGTAGGAGCAAGATGCTATTTCAGGATTAAACCATCCATGCTATTAAGTACAGCACAAGCCTTTCATCTCTCTTGTATGTACAGGCGTGTGTTGTTCTGGCTCTCTCACACAGTGCTTGCCTAGCATGGTGCTCATTGTCAGCCTTTATTTCAGATCAGCCCAATAAAGACTTCAATCAGGACTAATTATTTCATTGCAAAACACCCTTTTTAAGAGTATGCAAAGGCCAGCAGCTGCAGGACTGTTACTGACCAGCAAAGGTAATGCTTGCTGAAGCACAGGAAAAATGAACAGCAGGTGCTTCTTTCCTGGTTAAAAAAAAAGAAAAAAAGCCATCTCTGAAATGAGACACAAAATGGAAAATATCTGCCAAAGAAAGCCACTGTTTTTAAGCAAATCACTGCAAACAAGGAGGTACTTGCCCAGACTGTAGATAGGAATGACTCAAAACTAGGAAAGCTCTCTTCCTCGCCAGGCTCTTCCCTCTGCAGCACTAACCCAGCAAGCTGGATCTGGAGCATGCGACCCAAGGATGGGCTCGTTTAGCCCAGATTTAGTGTGGGAAGAGATCAAAAAAGGAAAATTTTGTTCTTGAAGCTTATCCGACTGCAGAAAAATGCTTTTTTCCTCATGCTTTCAGCTAGGGAAAATGGATTGCTTCTTTTTCAGATTTGGGCATAATTTGCTTTATATTCAAAAAACAACCTGAATGCAGATTTAAATTTTTCTCTTGACTTCTAAACAAATAACCTGACACTTAATGTCCAGTTCGTGTGACTGATGTCCTGGCATCACCTGAACAGATCTAATTGTTCGGAGCTTCAGCAGGAGGCCGAAATGCTCTGCAGATATTTTACATGGCATTACTTTGCCCACCACTGAAACAGAACCGCCTCTGAGCTGAGAGGGGTGATCAATGTCTCAGCTTAGAACCAGGCAGTCTGCATTACTGAAGGTAGAATTTGAACGCTGGTATTAACAGACTTCATGGAACAATCCTCTTGGTTTGCAGGTCAACACGCTGGTAGAAGCATCAGTTTTGCATCATGTCTAAAAGGCGCTGCCTGCAGCAGCCCAGCACCTGCCCAGCCTCATGCCAACTACGTGCACATCAAGCAGCTTCCTATTACTGAGGAGTAGCATTTATTTTTTGAGTAACAGCATTAGTCCCCAAAAGGCAGGGAATGTCTTTTAAATTTCAGAACTGCATCTGAGAAAGAAGGTGCATTCTGAATGGTATCATTTAAATAGGCTTTGGAATGTGAAGATAAGTGCCATTTGTCTCTTCCTGCAAATAGAAGAAATTATAAGCAAGCATACAGCCCCCTCTCCTGTGAGTCTCTTCAAAATAATACATCGTTAATTCTCCTGAGCAGCACAGATAGGGTAAGTGGCTATGTGCTGTGACAAACCCATCACTGCCAATTTGAACTAGGTGTAGAGGAAGTTAATAGTGTTGTGAAATGTTATCTACAAACAAAGTATAAATAGCACTAGAACTCTTACTCATCAAATTGCATTATATTAATTTTGCAGGGCATTTTATTCTGTAATAACAGCAGCAGAAAAGAACCCCTTAAAAAGTAGGAGAAAATTAGTGATATGCCTGAGCCCTACAGGACAGCAGCTTATATGCAGTGTATCTCCTGACCTGCTAGAAGACCTGAACTGCTGCAAGCTTTCTTTGGAATTATCTTCCATACACTTAACTGGCAGCCAGCACAGCACTTCTGGCATAAAGTACTGTACTTGTAAGGTATTTGCTTCATAGTAATGAGTGCAAAAAGTAGGAGCTATTTCCCCACAAAGGTTGATACGGCCATAAAACTGATGAGTATCTGCAGGGAGCAGAGGTATTCGTTGTCTCAGCTCTACAGAAACAAAAGGGCAAATAAAGCCCCGAGCTGCTGGCTGGGAGCTGGTAGCAGTGCTGGTACTGGAATCAGGCACACCAAACTGTGCAGTTGCTGTCTGGCCCAGAGCAGAATAGCACTGCTATGCAAAAAATGTCTCTTTAAGAAGTGGCTTAGCTGTGCCTCTGGTCACCCATGCTCCCAGTGCAGCTGGAATTTCATCTTGCAGGAGCACATATCTCCCCTGTGGAGTCCTGTTGGCTCATTGTAGGACTCAAGTCCCCGGGAGGCAGCTGACTGCATTTTCAAAACTCTCCTTCTTTACATATTTACACATCAAACACTGTCCAAGAAGCGGCAGGTTGCTGTGTTTTTGTTTTGTTTGATTAAATTCTTATTGAGAAAAGGTTCAAGAAAATAATGTCCTAAAGAATTTGGAGGAAAGGGAGCAAGAAGAAGGAACAATCGTAGCAAACAGCTGGTGGCTGCACATCTGAGCCAGCCAAGGAGGAGAAACGTGGGAGAAAAGAGTTATTGCAGGCTGAAGTACAAAGCCGTTTCAGAACAAAACATAAACAAAAAATCCCCAAATCTATTTATGGGGAAGCAGGCTGCATTTCATTCTCACCCTTGCTCAAGTCATCTGCATGTATCAGAGTTCTTGCTGAGCCCTTTATGGGGCAGTCAGCATGCTCTGACCGTCATGCTGTGAGCGAAGGTTGTATAGGAGCATAAGTTAATTCGGAAAAAAGCGGGATGAATAACCTCCTTCACCACTTTTCCTTTCTCCTTTGTCCCAAAGTTTCTCTTCTGTGCTCTGTCAAGACTCTTCCAGCTAATATTGCTTTGGGTTCCTGCTGCTCTAGTCAATTGAAATTACATTCCCTTGAAGAGTCTTGATCCCCAAAGCTCTTGCATTGTATCTCTAAGAGGGGCAGTGCAAAGTGCTAGCAGTAGCTGTAGCAAAAGCAGTAGTTATTCACAGGCTCCCTCAAATTCCCTCTCTCCTGGGCATGGACCAAACTAGGAGACCCTGAGCATGCAGAATTCATGTATGCGTTGCCATGTGCTCCCCATTATGTCACTGAGGTGGCTGTACCTCAATTTCTGTTACTAGGGAGAATTAGCTCCAGAGCGCTTAACGGTGCATGTGTTGCCCTACCCTGTAATCAGGCCAGCTCTTCATATTTGGTTTAAAATCAAAGGCAGAGGGAGTTCTGTGCTTGACCTACTTTGGCTTGCAAGGGATGAGTTGACATCAAAGGAGTCCCCAGTGATCTCCACAGAAGTTAAGAAATACATGGTGATCCATGGGAACAATACTCTGTCACTTTAACCAGATCCAGACTAGTCTGAAGAGGGAGACAGCCCTCAGGATGAGGTTAATTCATGCTGGGCTGTGCCAGGTCAGAGCAAAGGAGCTCTTGGAGAGACGGAGCTCATCTAAGGGCAGCAGAGGGGAGTCACACACGGTCCTCAGTGCAAGGAAGGGCCACAGAAATATCTGTGCTGGACATCAGATGTGAGAAATGGGAATTTCTTTGCATTAATACTGCAAATAGGTGAAAGGATTGAGCCACATAGGAGAAGCAGGGCTGCAAAGAACCTTCACCTTGCTTGCATTCTTCGGTATTCTGCTAGGACTGGCTTTCCATTGCATGTTACATCTAGCTCCAGTGTAGCTCCTTGGAGGATAACCCATTCAGGAAAAGCCAAAATAGAAAATTTGATTTTCCATCTCCTCGGCCAGCCAAGCAAGCTTAGAAACCTGCGAATAAAACACAGCCTGTCTCCAACTAGCTGTAATTTCAGTGTGTTCCTCCTCAGGCCCATTCCTTTGCTTTCCTCCTGTGTGCTGCCAGGTCTGGCTGTAGGCAGTGCTTTGGGAGAAAGCAAGTATGAAGTGCTCCGCTATCACACCATGCTCCAGTCCGTCCTTCAGGTCTCTTCAGGCAACAGAGAAACACCTGACTTTTTCTGGGAGATACATGAAAGAAAAGAAAAAGCGTGGAACACAGACTGACTGCGTTGGGCCGTTCTTGCACAATTATTAGCAAATGATGAAGAGCTTTCTCACAGACATCGCACAATCCCTGCACACGTGCAGCCCTGCAGCCCAGCCTGCCCTCAGCCTCTGTGTGTTCCCATGAGAGGCCCCAGTAAAAAAAGGCTGATGCACCTTTTTCCTTTTGTTGGGAGTGGCCAATCCAATTTCAGGGAGAGGAAGACATTCAGCTCACTCCTTTGCAGCAACAATTTTCTTCTGACAGCCCTTGAAATCCAGAATTGGGGGAAGCTGGGAAGTGGCAGCACTTGTTTCCACGCTCTCAGCCAAGCCTGCAGGTATATTAAGTGGGGCTTTTCTCCTTTGAAAAGCAGGCAAAGGGGGCACAGAGAAAAATACTAGAGAGCTGCCAGCTCTGTTAAAAATTAAGCAGCTCAGCGCTATGCATTTGCTTTTGAACTCTGTTTAGTCAATAAGGTTGAGAGACAAGAAAAAACTTTCTTTTTTTTTCCCTGAAGCATTGAAGGAGAAAGGTGAGGGTGATAGATCTGGGAAAGGTGATACAGGACTGAAAAAGAGACAGCCTTCTTCCTCCAAGGTGCAGAAAGACACATCTTAAAGTGACATTACAAGGTTAGAAAAAATACAAACCAGACTGCAATCATTTTAACCACAACATTCATGACAGGTAGTCCAGGAGCCTTGCGAGTCTTCCTAAAATGTGCTCATCCAGGATCCAACTGGATGGCTTCTGTGCCATTTGCTTCCACCCTGCTGGCACTCCCAGCCTGCAGCAGTGGAGCAGCAGCCAGCGTGCAGCCAGCAGTGTGCTGCAGGGGGGCTGGGGCCCATAACTGCCAAGCCCGAGGCTGTTGCTGCAGTGGAACCCACGGAGGGTCTTGGGCTGCACACCTCATCCTGGCGCTGGTTGTGTGTAGCGCTGCACAGAGCAGAGCAAAACAGCCGACAGAATGAAACAGGCACCCAGAAGGAAACGGCTGGGGTGAAATACAATGTTCTGCTCAGCCTGGAACAAAAATCGTTTTAACTAATTTGATTCGAATAATTTTTCTTTCTTTCAACAAAAAAGAAAAAGAAACACAATGATCACTTGTAAGCTGAACACAGATGAAGTGTTTTTACTCAGGGGAAATTTCATCCTCTTTTCCCCATATCGTTTGACCAATCTAAGCATGTGTTAATGACCTTCCTATCTGCATTACAAGTATTCACCTGGCTCAGCTTGCCGAGCTTCTATTTTCATTAAGTACCACAGAAAAATAGATGGAATATTCTGAAGTGCAAATTATTTTTGCTTTTGGGAAACAGAAAGGGCAAACTGAAATCAAATGGACACTGAATAGTTTTAATGAAGCCCCGTAGTCCAGCGAAGTACAGCAGGTTCAGGTGAAATGCTTCATTGGACCACTTTGTGACGTTTTAATGATTGTTCAATATGAAAACATTTTTGAAACTCAGTTTAGATGTAGTGGGGGAGGTGTGTAAACATTTCTGTTCAGATCATTGGAAGTAAAGCAAAGTGCAGTGAATGTTTCTGCGTGCTGGCCTCTATATTTGGATGCTCCTCTGGGTGACAAGTATGCAACTCCATTAATAACATCTGCCATGCACTGAGAGATAAAAGAATCTCTTGCCTAAGCAGCAATGCCAGGGGGTCAGTGTCCCAGTCTTCTAATGTTACAGACTAAACATTACACAAGAAAGTAAGATGAGATTTGCATAGTGCTGATCAATTTGAAATTTACAGTAAGCAGAATTGCTTTTTGATTGCATTTCACAGTGCAGCAGCAGCAAAGTCGTTAGTTATTCGGGTCAGCTCTCACACCAGCAATTGCACCTCTGCAGAGAAGGCTTGGGATACAATCACACTTTCAGCCGAGAGATGAAAACCCAGTTATTTTTGATACATTTAAAGCCATCTGAACATTGCACATTGCAAAAGCAGCCAGAGAGGAGAAAGCTTTTAAGGTTTGTTTGGCTTCTGCTTGAGAAAACTCAGTCTGAGGAGGGCAGAGGTCAAGGGATGGGACGCAGAGGTTGGAAACAGGTGCTCAGATCTCTGGGGAGGGGCTGGAAACAAGAAGTGGGACAGCAAGGGGTGCTTCAGGTCAGCAAGGAAGTGTGCAGTGATGTCCTGCAGCTCAGCACTGCTGCAGCACTGCTTGGGGCAGGAGCACATGGGGAAGTGTTCCGAGAGCCCAGGAGGAGCCAGGAGGGCTGCACTGTGCCCGGGGGAGCAGGCAGAGATGGCTGCAGGGCGCAGCACAGGGGCAGCTGCTGTGTCACTGTGCTGTTGTGGTGCTCAGGTTCCAACAGGGTTGCTTTTTTTGCATGCTTAAGGATAGCTATGTGCATGCAAATGTGGCTGCACTTTTTAGATGCTTAATTTAAGGTGCAACCAGAAATAGACTTGGATTCTGGCAGTGCTTATGATTGGATTCTGACCCCAAGCCTCCCTGCACACCTGTACATGAGCAGAGATGCACAAGAGTTGGTGGATAACCCGCCATGCTGCTTTGTAAGCAGATGTGAAAGAGAAAGCAGAGCACGTGTGGAAGAGGGAGAGAGTTATCTGAGAAATATACCACCAGGTATGCATTAAATAATATTAAATTAAATAATCACTGGCATTAGGTTAAAAATTCCTCAGCTTCCAAGTGCAGAGCCGTTCTGCAGGCAAGGTTACTGCAGCTGCCCACTGAGCCGACCATCTGGTGACAGTCCTTGCAAATCTAAAAGGCCAGCACCTAGCAGAGAACACAGTGAGCCTTACAGGTCCAAGGCTTTCCACCGCTGATGGGGGCACTTTCTGCAGGTAGGATCTAGTCCAGCAGTGAGCAAAAGGAACAGAAACGCTTCGGCTGTCCTCAGGGGCACAGTGTAGGATGGCCAGCACATGGCCAGCACAGTGTGAGGAGCTTCACAGAGTTTTCAGCCCAGTCAGTGTCCCCCAGCATATTTCACACCACAAACCTGAGGAACGTGGGAGCCAATGCCGGCATCCCTAACAGCACAAAGAACTGCTTCCAAAACTGGGGTAACGCCACAGCAAGGGTCACTCCGAGGGTGACACCCACCTCCACTGCATCCTATGCAGGGAGAAAGAGAAACTTACAAAAAAAACCACTTCTGTTTCTGAAAGACATGCCCAGATTTTGCTACCCCACGCTAACCACGTTGTAATGCACTGCAAGAGAAATGATGGGGAGGCACTTCTAGCCAGCCCCTCCAGATTTAAGAAAACAATTGCCCAAACCTCATAAATACTAATTATTTCAATTGATGAATCATTTTGACTCATTCTGGGTTTCAGGTAATATTTAATAGTGCCATGCAGTGAAGTAATTGTGGAATTAGAATTCATTTGTCACTCACGTATGTTCTTATTTTAATTAGATCAAGTTAAAACTATCTTTCTTTTTTAGAAGGATAATTTAAATGACATTCAACTTACTCATCATTTCACCAAGAATAATCTCCTAACATTCAAAGACTGTAATCAAACTTACTTTGTTCCCCATGCTCTTTCAGACAAAAACAAACACCAGACGTACTGTCCCTCTCCCCAGGTGTGCAAAGCTTTGTTCTTTCAGCTCAAAAACACATCACTTGAGTAACCTTTTACATTGAACTTAGGTCTCTATTTCGGAGTGAAAATTATGCTTCTGAGTCCAGTCCAAACATGGAAAACAAAGAATTTGAGACTGAAAAGAAAAATGTATGAGACCATGAAGAATGCGCTTCTGTCTGCAGGGAATTTTGCAAAATCATTGTCATGATCTGAAATAATTTGGTGGTGGGAAATGAAACAGTAGTTACAAGGAAATTCAGCTTTTGTGCCAAAAGTCTGCCATGAGTGGTCCGTACACCCACGGATGTCCATGTACTTGGTCTGCAAAACACTGCACAACCCAAAAGCTGCTCCTGCTCCCCGATGAGATGTGCAGGAAGGGCCTCAGGCACAGGCTGAAGAGCTGCTCCATCTGCCCCCTGCTTCCCCTCCTCTGTCCCAAAAAGCCAGCGCTGTCCCTGAGGAAAGGAGTGGGCTTCAGAGCCTGGCAGAGCTGCATCTGCAGGCAGACCAAAGGGGAGCAAAAGGCAAAACAGCATGCAACAGCAAAACCAAATCAAGGACTGTCATTTGTGGTTTTCTTTAAGTGAAACGCTAATCGGGATCTAAGGAGGGTCCTTCAAAGTAGCAAAGGTTTTACTGTGGAAGTTAGGATACAGCTGAAGCAGGTGAAGTCAATTCCTTTCATTGGGTGAGAAGGAAACCTGATGTATTATTTCTGGCAATGCTGAGGTCTAAATCTGACCTGACAGCGAGAAGAATGGAAGGTGAGGGTCCTGCTGAGACATGAGGTTGGAGTGATTGGTCCTTGGGTAAGAGAGGAGGGCTGAAAGGGAAAAAAATGAAGAAAAAGGAATAGGGCTCAAGATTGATGAGGTGGGCAGTGGCTCCTGTTTATACATCTGGGGCCTCCTTGACAGCAGAAAAATAAGTTAAACCGAAAAATAGAAATATAATCTGCATTCACTTCCCAACTTGTCAAAAGCCTTCACGTAAAGCGGCTGCACTCAGCTGGACAAAGGGGCTCCACTGCCGGACCCCAACCAATAAATCTGCGTGGTTTCCTGTTATGAGAAGCAGACAGAGATAGGACTGGGGATGGGCAGAGCTGTCTGCACCAGGGAAGAGCCTGTGCTTTCACTTCAGTCTCAAACCCACCCTCTCCGAGGTTAGGAAAAGTTCAGTTCACTTTGGAGATTTTTTAACAGTATTTCTCATTTTTGCATGTTCCTGTGGGAGCTGGAAATACATGGGACAAAGTGTTTTGTTTTTTTTTCCTGCTGGCAACAAGCAGCCCTGAAAGTGTCACACATGCAAGTTTGCTTTGGTGAGATTTCCAATTCAAGGGGGTGATCTTGTCTTGCAGTCTGTCCAGATGAGAATAACGCAGTGACCTTTTGAATGGTTTTGCTATTTCTGTGGTAAGGATTTCTTGGTGTAACTCTACAAGTGGTTTCTATCCACCACTTCTTCCTTGCCTTCTTCACCCCTTCACCCAGTGCATGGCACACAGAAAAGGTAAGCAGTGTTTTCGGATCAAAAGAAGTTTTTTGCAGTGACCCTGGAGAGAACCTTGCACAATGGTCGTGATTCTGCAGAGCAGCAGCTGCTTGATAAGGTTCCTCTCGGGGGGTGACATCAGAAGTCAAGCACTGTGCTACCAGCAGTACCTGCACCAGCAGCCTGATCCTGCAGTCCCCAAGCAATAGATGTTTCATGGCATAACAGTTCCAGAAGCATAACAGCCACAACAGCACTTGAAAGCAATTCAGGAGAACATGGTGTGATGTGTATCTGAAACATCAAAACTAGTGCCTGTGTTCCTCTGTGTGTTTAATACTTTCAGTATTGCTGGTAATTGCCCTACAACTTCAGCAGCATCAATACTGCAACAATCAGCAACAATCACTGTTAGTGAGGGGCTGCCAATCCTTTGATGGAAACAAGAACACTGCTGCAGATGTAAACTTGCTCTTTTGTACTTATTTTGTTGTTGTTGTTTTTTCTTTAGAGAGACCCAAAATCTATGAAAAGGAAACAGATTTCGATAAGATCGAGCGGGTGGAATTAAGAAGCAAGCACAAAATCCAGTGCACTGTAAGCGGGAATCCTGACCCGAAGGTTGAGTGGAAGTGGCAGCCCTGCAGCCTCACAGACACACTGTAAGTGCACGTGGGCAGCTCTCGCTGTGGGGAACGCACTGCTGGGCTGCTGGCTCCACATCGCTTCTTCTTCCCAGTACATCTTGTTTCTTTTAATTAGCAATCACAAGCAGTGATTCCCCACAGATTTCCCCAACCTGTTGTTTATCATCTTTTTGGAATCACAAGCACCTTCTAGATTATCAGAGTTGTGTCAAATAAGCTTAAAATGACGACCAGTCAGACTGGATATTTCTTTATCTCATCTACCAACTTTCCTCTGACTTACCAATGTATTTTCTTATCCCTCTTGGATGCAGCCTCTATGGTTAGGGCACAAGATGCCTTTTGAGATTTACCTTCTACAAGTAGATGCTTCCTTTGTTCCTATCGCTGTACAAACAGAGTGATCCATGAGGCAGGGCCTGGGCTCAGATCTGAATGGCAGTTTTGGGGATGTGGTGGAGTCACCTGTAACTACTCTGGCTGCACTTCAGCTATACTCTGGCGATGAGGATGAAGGCAGCTTTTACATCCATAAAAAGAAGAAAGTAATTCTAGGATACCAAAGAGAAAACTGCTGGATGGCTCCTTATTTTCTCAGTTTCGGTCTTTTTCCAAATGCTGCAATTGACAGGGAAAAGTGACAAACAGCCACTGCTGTCCCAGGTTATGTACCACAGCCTGGCAGCAATGCTGGATGCTCTGCCCCAGGCTGAGTCTGAGAAGTGACCCACTATCCCTGCATGAGGAAAGCAGCCCCTCACCTTGCTTGGCCAGGGAATCACAAGGCAGTGATCTATAGGCTTAGGCAGGGCTGCTGGCATCTCAGGTAAGCAGAAGGCACACAGGCTGCTGCTTTGGGGGTATTCAAGCTGGAGCAGGGTGGAAATACCATAAAGAAATACTATGCAGTCATAAGAAAGCCACAGAGATTACATGAAATCTTTTCTAGACTTTTCTGTTGAGGGAGAGAAAATTGGTTCATGGATGCTGAATAAAGCCAGTTCTGAATGAGTGACTTGGTGGCAAAAGACCTCGCATAACCCTTGTTCCAGCTCCCTGACTCTCTGATCTTATCAATTCAAACACAATTGCAGAGTGGCGTCCACCTCTCCTGGCCTCTGGGGTAGCCTTATCTTCTTCCAGCAGAAGCTGTAGGAGGATTCCTGTGGGAAATGACACAGACCCCACTTCCTTCTGTTGTCTCACTTCCTCTCTCTCCCTCTTTCTCTCCCCCCTCCTCACTGGTGTACTTTGAATCCCTGAACTCTATCATTGTTCCTTATAGCTGTGATGTGATTTGCTTCCTTTGAGTTTTTTCCCTTCATCCTCAAGATAGAAAAGTGCCTTGCAGGAAGTCATCCAAGGCAGCTTCTAATGAGGCTGTTTTGAAAGCTATAAACCCTCCCTTGACCCAGGGTGTTAATCATATGTCTTGCACTGGTTTGGCAAAGGCATGGCTGATTCACATGTTAGCTTTCTGCAGTAGTGGCATAGTGGCCCTTGGTCATCATCTGTAGAAGTCTGAGTGCTCCCAAACCTTTGTGCTGCTAAGCACAAAAAGCCCCATGCATCTGCTCATTTATTAGAGGACTGTAGTTAAAGACATTAGAAAAGCTCTTTACCTTGGATGGTGCAGATGTACACCAGCACAACATGTGCTACCTACACATTTTTAATTTTGAAATGCATTGCAAGTGCTCAAAACAGAATGTAAAGAGCCATGGCTGCATGGAGCTGGACTCTTATAAGCCAGATTAAACTCACATGATTTAATTAGTTGGCCAGTATTTGCTGGTTTCAGTCTTCAGAAAGTCTGGGGGGGTTCCTGGCTGCTCATGTGCTGATCTTTGTTCATCTTTGTCAAGTTGAGTTCTAAGTAGTAATTTTGAAATGCTGTGATGAAGGAATACAGCAGCTTTCAGAGGAGGTAATGATGTTTATCAGCAACAGTTTTTAGAAGTTTTTTTAAGACCTAACCCTACTGCTGAAGAATGACATTCTCCCACTTTAATAGCACCTCCTTGCATTATCGGCAGTAACTTAGGTTTCTGAATGCCACTTTTGCTTTTCTATTTCCAGATGCAACCCTACAGGACAAAAAATTGTGGTTGAGGAGAACATGTTCATAGGCAACAAGATCAAGAGCATTGAAAACATAACCATGAAGCACGGGGACAAAAGAAAGGTTTGTGTCTGATGCAATCTGAGTGCGATCCCTTGGAATAGCAGGGAGCTTTATGGAGGGATGCTGCAATCACACAGAGCATTCTGCCCACGGTTCCCAAGCTGCTGCTGGTTGTTTGCATGCTTAGAATTCCACAGCCCTGGGATCATTTTTAGCTCTCTGCTGTTTATAAATGCTGGGATTCTGACAATGATGTCACTTACCCCATTTAAAACGCTCCAAAGAATTTTGGGTCAAAAACCTCTGTCTCCTTCAGTACTGAGGAAGTCTAAGAGCAGTTCAGAGCAAGAGGGGTCCTGTGAAGCACACACAGCTGACAGGATGCCAGGTTGATTAGAATGCTTAGCACTTGGAGAGTACTTTGTACTGCCAGCCTTGCCCACTCTTCCAGCAGCAGGAGCTAAGCAGCTGCATGATTCAAGAGGCCAGCCATGGCCAGGGGTAGCTGCCCTGATGGTGAGTGTCAGGGTGCCTGTAGCACCTTCCTGCCTCAACTTGAAGCATGGGCACTTCCTCACCCACTGGGGTCCCCAGCCATGCTGCTGAGCTGAGAAGGGCAGGAACATCTCCTTCCTTCTGCACAACCCTGCCCACTTCACCTTCAAGCAGACAGTACTGGGGCACGCTTCTCAAATGAGATGCAAAGATCTCGGCAATTAATCTGCTAAATGCCTCCCAGGCACCTGCAATGCTATCGAGTGATACTGGTTACACATGGCCATGCTGATCCCTGAGAAGCTGCCAAAGCTGTTCTGCTCTAGATTCACAGACAGACAATTGGCTACCCTTGGAGAAGATGCTGGGCTCAGGCTCTGTTGTTTTACCCTTGTTGCACTTGCACAAGTCTGTGGCTGTAAGAGCAGTTTTGCAGCTGCATGTGTTCCAAGGTGGCTGACTCAGATCAATTAGTGCTCAAAACTGCAATGTGCTGAATGCTGCAGCTCAGATCCTGGGGTACCTTTAAGCATATGATAATTCTTGGGCTATTTGCATGCTTAAAGTTAAGTGTGAAGCTAAAGTGCTTTTCTGGATTGGGTCCAGACTAAATCAGCATCTGGCAGAATCCGTGCCTCAGTCATCTGCTCTTTCTCATGGAGACTTTCCAGTTCTAAACCTAATCTAAAACAGAGCTCTGAAGCATAGAAGTTGGGCTGGGATGGAGAAAATCAGTGTTCACAGTTCGCTCTTGAGTTTTTGCATTGTTGGAAAATACTGGATTTATTTAGATAGCATAGTGTCCCATAAGTTCTGTCTTTACCCTCTAAGAATTTTAGATCTTAGGTTAAAGCAACTATTTACAGAGCTCTCATTGCAAAAATGGGAAGTCAATGACATGTACCTCCACACTTCCCTCCTTTTCTAAATCTTCCGTTAGCAGCAAGGCATGACAAGAGTTTCGTGGCTTTTGTGGCTACTGTTTCTGTCCATATGTACAGCCTGTCAAAGTACATGATCAGGTGTCCAAGAACTCACTTTACATCTGATGATCAGTCTTTATTTATGTTAGTTCCCATATGAAAGTTAAGACTTTCACTACTACTGTGACTCAAAAACTATCTGCTGGCTGCTGGATTGACCCACGTGCTGGGATAAGTGAGACACCCAATGACACAAAAGTAAAAACTTTTGCTTTGCTATGCTTATGTATATGTACACTCCTTCCATTTTTTCTCTTCCCTGCTTTGCTGAGGCAAGCATTTTGTGACATTTTTGTTTGATCACGGACTTAATCTGGCTGCAGTCGCTGTGAATGAGGCGCTTCAGTAGTTCTACAGAGCTCCTGGATCTGTGGGGCTCAATGCATTCCTGCTCCTTGCTGGTTGCTGGTCAGGGACATCTGAGCTCTCCCCTACCACCTGAGTGCCACACAGAGCCCAGGCTGCAACTCATAGCACTGCTCAGCCATCCCTGCCCCTTCCTTAGGCTCCAGGCAGACTGAAGTATTCATTTGTTAGACATCTTCAAAAGCTCGGCCCACACTCTTCAGCTTAAGCTTTTACATATATCATTATTAAAGTTTCCTAAAAATACTTTTCTACAAGTTACATAATTTTACAGCTCATAATATATTCACTATTTTCATCTCCTGCTGATCCACTGGTTGAAAACACATTCTGAGGCGTTTCCTAATAATTTTTATGTCCTTATTAAGATTTATTCAAAGTAATAAAACTAGACTTCATGAATCTCAAATTTCAGCACTCTGCCTCCCTGCCTGCATTAACAGACAATTCCCCTCCTTCCCCCTTACTGAAGTCCAAGGCTATCTGTGTTAGGTGGAGCCTGTAGATAATAGACTATAATTCAAAAAAGAAAGCGATGAAATCCTATAGCCTTCAGACTTTTCCTTGTTTTTTATCAGTCATTAATTCAACCAGAAATGAAATAGACAGGAAACAACCCAATCCATTCCCACCATGTCCTCACAAGTAATTCATCTGCATTGACTAGCCACATGAAATAATAAAGACATTGCAGTCTGACAGAGCATGGCTTTTATTGACTGTGCTATGAAGCTGGGATTAGCTGAGATTGGTTATTTTTCCTGTGTGATTTGAGGCTGTCCTATGACAGCCCTCGGAGCAGAAGGTGGAATTTACCCAGTCTCTTTGATATTATCTGTTGCTCTGCATCCTGCTGTTCACTCTCAAAGAACTTTAGCAATACATGTTTGTTTGTTCAGTGACATTTGAAAAAATGCAGTAACTTTTCAGAGCTGCCAGGAATATGGGAAGAAACCCCCAGAAATTCCCAGATCCAAAATCTTACTTAAAAACAAGCTTGCGGTGGCAGTGAGGATTCTTGCAGCAGACCAGCAATTCTGGCTCACATCAAGATCTTCAGGCATCTTTATGCAAGTGGCATGGAAAATTGAGGTCTCTTGTCATCTTTGTCATCATGATTATTCCATTATTAGTTCAAGATAGAGAAGTGAATCTCACCCCCTCCTGTCATCCTGAAGGCTGAGTTTCATTCCTAAAGAAAAGCATGTGGTTATCACTACCATTAGGAAGTAGTTTGTAGAAATTTTGGTTAAGTATTGGTTCAGGCAGTCATATCACACCACCTTACTTTTCCTGGTAGTTTTAAGTCAATACTAAACTGCAACGTAGCTACCTCTGAAGACTCTGTTTTAATACTAGGTGAAACACTCTTGATCTCATGAACTGCCTGAATTTCCATTTCAAGTTGTAAAGCACTAGCTTGTTACCTTATTCTCTTTTCTGTTAGTAAGCTGAACATACTGGTCTGAGCCTGGGAGACAAGTAGAAAAGAACAACATCTACACATAATTCTGTCCTCCTTGGGGGCTTCTCTCTCTTGCTCTCTCTCATGTACGTATGAGAGAATAGCCTGGCCATGTGGATGTTTTTGCAGTAAAACTCATGAATCAGTTTTGCTGCTGAAATTCATAACCACTCAAGAAAGTTGATCCAAAAACACCAGGCTTGAACCTCCAGGAGGATGACATTAAAGAAGTGGAACGGGTTTGGTGAAAAATGTGAGCAACTCAGTATGGCTGCTGAATGCCACCTGGCTATGTGCACGTTCCAAGGGAGAGCCAGATAGCCCTGCCATATCATCTCTGGCAGGTGACCTGTCACACAGCTGGGTCTCTGAACGCAGCATCCGCAATACAAGAGAGCAGCCCAGCAGCAGCACATGAGCTGCACTGTCCTGGGCAAGGCTTCCTGGGAGAGCCTGGGGACATAAGAAAGAGCCCTCTCATCCTGCAGGGAGAAGACCTCCCTCTGCCAGAGAAGAGAGTAAAACCTACAAGTTCCCAGTCAGCTAGCAGCCTGATCTTCTCACTTGCGCTCAGTCCATCTTTTAGCATATTTAGAATGGATGAACTAAGAGCATGGCTCGGAATTGTCAGGCTATAAAAATAAGCATTATTCTGTGCCATTCAAGTAGATGGAATGGGAGCTAGCTGAATATTTTCTTTGCAGGATCTCTGGTGAAGTTCCCTATTAATTTCATCTCCCTCCAGCCACCTCCACCCCAGCTCTGCCAGAGTCAGACAGCTGAGAAGTTTTCCACCCGCTTTTTCTGCTCCTCATTCTCGCCCACATACAGCTAACGAAGTGAAAGAGAATTGTTAACTAAAGCCGTTGGAGGGGGAGATTAGACAGAGGAAAGAGAAAGCAAGGAATCTCAAGATATATTAATTTGTACTGGCTCCAGCTTAAAAAAAGGTCTCGCTGCTCTGTCCTTACCACAGGATGTCTTAAAACACTCACAGTATAGCGCTGTGGAATGTTATTTGGCTGCTCCTAAAATGGCTTGTTTTTACCAGTTTGGGAACATTGCAGTGCAAGACATGTGGACTTTATTGAGCTGTTCCATTATGGGCTTTCCCAGCAGCAATGTCTATTTACTTGCCATAGCTGTTCTTCAGAGATCAGTCATTTCATTTCTTATTGAGTTTTGAATTTGGTTTATTCCTTCGTAGCAATTATTTATTAGCTAATAAGCCCTTCCGTGGGCTCGCAGTATTGGGTGGCCTTTAGGTTAAGTAATAGGAAATGGAGCCCTTTACATCCAAATTCAACACAGGCAATCAAAACTGGTTATTGTCTGAGGGACGTTTAGTGTTTGGCATGCAGTGAGTTCACTGGGTCTCAGGTCAGCTCCCACCAGGAAAATGTCTAGACGCTACATGTCAATACTCTGCTGTTAATCCCACTGGTTTCAGTGCAGCCTGCACAGAGCAAATGACTGAACAGTCACAGTTGGTGTGCCACTCATGGCAGGAGAACAGTGCAAGGGTTACTGTGTCAGTTAGTTTGAACTGCTCCTGGTCAGGAGATTGCAGGGAAGGTAAACTAAAGTGCTAACCTTGAGGCTCTCAAGAGCTCATGGACAGTAATTTCACTCAGAGGTAAAAACATTTTGATGTAATTGCAGATTTCTCATCGGTTTCATTGATTCAGGTTAGCACAAAGCACTGTGCTATCTGGAAGCCAAGTTTTCTGAGAGGAATGGCTGCAAAAGTTTTGAGACAAGCCCTGCTTTGAGTGAGGGTGGGGACCACCAGAGCCCCATCCCACTAAGTTCTTGCTGTGTCTGCTGCAGCAAATGCCAGCATTCTTAACTTTTCTATCTTGGCTCTGAATCCAGAATGGAAAATACTTTGCAGGTGCATGGACTAAGTACTTAAAGTAGATTATCCCCTCTGAATTTTTTCCAGTGCATACTGAAGGTCCCCAAATGCTGGGGCTATGTCACTCCTCTGAGAGAGAAAACTCTGCTTACAATTTTCCCGTCAGTAATGGAAAAAGATTCCTGTGCTCAGTCGCTCGAGTTCAAATTGTTTTCTCATTCAACCAGGTTTTGCATACATTTGTTGCAAATGTGTTTTGTAAGTGTAGTGGTGGCATTTGGAAGATCCCTTCTTACTCCCACTTCACACCGTGACCAAGCGCGGACAAATGTCATGGAGGTGATGTTTGTTCAACTCGGACTCTTTGCAGTAACAGGTGATGAGCAACTGCCAGCACATCTGCCTTGTGAATATCAGTCTGTGGGTCGTTTTAACATTTGGGTTAATAGGATCTTCTTGTCCATGGGTTATCCTTTACTGATTTGTCCAGATACTACAAAAAGCAGGTATTGCTGCTGGCTTCCTAAATGTTTCTTTCGGGTTCATCGTTGCAGAAGCCAGAACCATGTGGCTTTATGAACCAAAGAAGGCTCTGGATGCCCTTTGGTATTGCATGTGTGTTCCAAAGCCTCAGACTGTTGAAGACTAAACCAGGATTAGGGCATTTTGGCGGTTGAGGCCTTAAGCCAAGATGCTGCAAAAATGATTGGACTCCCAATCTCTGGGATTTACCCAGGAGCACATAGCTAGAGTGAAAAGGTGACATGTAATGATTTCAAAGGATTCATCTTATTACAGGAAAATCACTCCAGATCATTTGTTTCCCACTGTGAAACCACACACAGTGCTCTGGTGGATGCTGCCAGTTTGAAAGCCACATTCTGGAGGATCCTGGGAGATGCTAGGTTCTAATAGAGAACACTGAGCACTCTTGTGCTCAGCTGTATATCAAACTGGTGTCCAAGGTTATAATCATGATGTTGAACATACAAACAAGAAAATGGCTTTCTCTTTTCCACAGTGGATTTTTCAAAATAAATTGCCCCCCAGGCCAGGCTTGTTTCCCTCCATCAATTTAGCATCTTTTTCAACTTCACATCTAGACATGTGTAAGATTATCTTGGATGAGTTCTTGGTACAGCTATTTTCCTCTTTTTTCTACTATCATGTCAGACTTTTCTTGAGTTACATAGAAATGTTGGCATTTGTATGTGCTTGAGCACATGTGTGCGTTTACCTCTGGGCCACCAATTGCAGTATGAGGTATTGCATCCATTTTTACAACACTCACAGTATCACCTCTGAAACTTTGGCCATACTCCAGAATAGATAATTGCATTCCTCTTTATGATTTGAATGGGTACTACAGTATTGCTCTTGACTTCCCATCTAGAGCTGTCACTTTGCAAGACTAATAGCTGCTAAATAGCTGTCCAAATTTATCCCTTCTGTCCTTGGTGAATCCGTTTCAACACATTGACTTTTTCTGTTCCCAAATATAGAATTCTAAGATCCAGTAATCACTGAAAGATCTTTGTTCTGATTCAGCATTAGTTCAAAAGGCAGAGTCCAGTGCTTAAAGACAGGAGTAGTGCTCTGAACATGTGCTTGTTAATAACCTGTGGCATTGGGCCCAATGCTGCAGGAATAGAAAAAGGAGGAGGAACGAGCTGCTTCCCTGGGAGATTTAACATCCAAGTCAGAGCAATTTTCACATCATAAATAAATCAGAACTGTGCAGTTCTTTCTTTGGTGGACACCAGAGGGAGCTGGGTTTACTGGTCTTCCATTTTCATCCCTAAGATTGTTTGTCCCCATTTTTGGTTAATTTCTGTGTTTTGGTAACCATGAAAAGTAGATAGTTTTCCTCTTCCACTTACCCGTTATTCTGGTGAGGTGAAAAGGAAAATGTTCCCCTTTAGAATTTAAAATGCACAGGGGATCAAAACCTTTAAAACTCATTTCCCTACAGGATTTAAAGTGCCAAAGCTCAGAAAATCTTAGATAACTAGAATAATTCATCCCACACAGCTATAGACACATTCACAGTACAGCTTTATAGGGAGTAAAGGAATGTCTTGTATGCATTCAGTTTAGGATATTAAAAAGTCCAGAGATGCTTTTGTGCACTTCAAAGGGCTCTCTGGAGATAAGGACAAATGGCCAGAGGGTGTTATAAGTTTTGATCCTCAAAGTCGTTAAGAGAGGACAACAAATAAAGTGATATTTGTTCCAAATGTGAAGGCTCAGAGTTCCTCAAGTGAATGGCTGCAGGGAAAGCAAAGTAATCTTGCAAAACCATCTCTGCCATGGTGGGCTAGATCCTCCTTTCTTCCTAGCAGTCCAAAGGAAGTACCAGGAATAATTGAAGCCATGACCTGTGAACAGTCTTCAATGAGCTTGTGATGTCGCATCATGACAGGGAGTGCCATTTGGCCAGCTCCTCATCAGCAAGGCCCTACACAGAAGCAGGGGCTTGGGATGTTGAAGAACACAAGTTCTTAAAGAGGTGTTACATTACATTAATTCAGCCCCCAGGAGAAACTGAGCTGCTTCCTTTTTCTGTGTGGTGAAGCTCAGGACAAGTGCTCCCTCCTTCTCACTCATGAACCTCCTCTATTCATTTGCCAGTGCCTTACCACAAGCGTTCCCCAAGGTTTCTTTCTGCACTGCACAAGTCCAAAGAAACCTGGAGGAAGGGTTATGGAACCAAGGTGTTTCCAAGGACAATCTGTAAGAGTAAGCTGGGTTCCAAAGGGGCTGTATCACTCCTTTTTCTGGGGTTATATCAAAACAAAGCAAATCTCTGTAATGTTCTTTACATCACATCCATACAAACAACCTGCTTCCCACATAGTGACCCATGGACACCAATGGACACCATAACTGAAAGGTAGAAAACAGGTGAAAGTGTGGCTCATTTACAGTGTCTTGGTTGAATTTTCCAGGTCCTTCCCTTTGCTGTTGCTGTCACACTCAGACCTTGGCTGAGGTGTCATGGGAAGAAGGATAAGGGGAAGGAATGAGGAAGGAAGAAAATTAACTGGGATGAGGTGATGCTAGATGAGAGACCAAAACGCTAATGCAAGCACTTGTCTGCTTATGAGCTTCACACATTGCTGGAAGCTCCTTTATTAACTGTTTTTCTACCATAAGTCACGTCCTTGTCCACTGCTCTCAAACTTCTCTGCTGAGCCTTTACCTTTTCTCTTTTTGCCTGGCAGATTGTGAGCACACTAACAATGGAAAACAGCAGCACATCAGGAATCTATTACTGCGTGGCCTCAAATAAGGTTGGTGAAGAAGAAAGAAGCGTTGAGTTCTATGTCTCAGGTAAACACCACAAGTGACTGACACTATACAAAACATAGATGCTCATCACGTGATTTACCTTAAAGTTGCATATGGCTGGGGAGCACTGGTTAACGTTTCTGAGAATCCTTAGATGTTGTGTTTTTAAAGCACTCCAAAAGCACTGTCCTTATGAAACCCCAAGCAAAAGCTAAGCTAAGTCTTTTGCAGTCTTCCAAAGGCTTGAGATCTCTCCCTGATTCAGGAAAACAGCTGGCCTCCAGTTAATTCAGTGAACATAGCAAAGGTGAGCAAGGCCAATGTTCAGATCTAATTCAGGGCCAGTATCACTGGGGGCTGTGGTGACACTAGGTCCCTGCCTGAGCAATTAGCCTTTGCAGAACCCTTTAAGGAGGGAGGAGGTGGACATGCTATTTCTCCAAAGAACACAAATCTAAACAAATATGTGCTTAACCTTTTAACACAGAAATTCTTTAGTAGTGAGATCAGGACCTGCATCATGCTTTCAGGAGAAATGGGAGTTTAAAAAAGGCAAAGAATCTGGGAACAGCCTTGTTCAAGAGCTTACCAGGCTACACTGAATCATTTCTGTGTTCACTTACTGGATGAGTGGATGCTGGATGGCAAAATTTGCGTCAAAGTAACATTTTTTAGAACAAAGAGTGCAGAAGTGCCCTGGAAGGTAAATGTCTTGTCCTCACCATTTTTCTTCCCCTTAAAGCCAATTGAGGACTAAGCTCATTTGTGGCAATGCTCTGCACTACTCTGCCTCTTGTGTGTCCTCCACTGACTCCATTGCTCTAAAGTAGTTCAGTACATTACAGATCAGACGAGTCAACAAAGTGCTCGCTAAGCCTTGTCACCATTCTTATTGCATGGATGTACAATAATAATAATGGGGTAGAGCTTTCACCTCTAGTTACAGCTTCTGTGTGCCACCTCAATGCCGTATGGATTCAGAAGGGAGTTTTAAGACCTAGATGTCTTGCCAAGCCCTAACTATTTTTATCTGGGAAAAAACCCTTGAAGGTTCTCTGGTGAGAGTTAAAGCACAGACATAAGAGATCCACAGGATTCCTGACCAACGCGGGTTGAAGAATAGCTATTAATTTTACACTTCACCCCTTCCAAGAATGAGTTTTCATATGGGTTTGTTTCTTCTCTGGAGTCTGTGAGCGATCATGTTTGGCTGGGTTACTCAGAGCAGTATGTTCCCAAACCATCCACTGCACTTCGTAATATCTAGTGACTAAGGCCAATGCTGCAGCATCTAAAGAGGCAACTTGCATAAAGTCATACTCACAGGGCTAAGGCACTGCTTGCACCTTACACAACTATGTTTTATTTTCATTTTTTGCCTTTTAGAAAAGATTCTTTTACAGAAGAATACTGAATTGGCACATTTTTGTTTTTCCCCCCACAATGAGCTAATATTTCATATTTTATATTTTAAAATCAATCTAGCAGCATCTTGAGACACAAACGTTTTAATCACGCATTTTTAATCATGAGGGAAATGAATCCCTAGGCAAAACTGCTGACACTGGTTCTGGTGGAAGCATTTCACTTTCATCAAAACAGACCACAATTTAACAGTGCTTGGGGAGACAGCCTTGCCCACTAAGAAAAGACGGGGTGTGTGTCATTGTGTGGAGGAGGCAGATGCTAACTGAGCATGACTGACTTGTATAAATGGTGTGTTTAAAAATAGTGCTGTTTACAGATGAGAAAGAAACACAACCTTTCTAAATTTGGCCATCCTGACCCTAAAGTCAGTCATGCAGCAGTGGTACAGCAGCCCCAGACTGACCTGCTGCTGGATTGCTCTCACCATGTGGTCTGCTGTTGGAGGGACATGCAGGGGAAGTTTGGAGCTACTAAACAGGGCAAGTTCAGAAGCAGAAGGCACCAAGCAAGCTGTGTTTGTAAGCATTGCCAAGGTAGTGAAAGCTTTGCTGTGACAGAAGGGGTGTATGTTTGGCAGAGGTGGTAGAATAATTTTTTTATTTTTAACCTGTAATATGCTGTTATCATGGATCCTGCCTCAGAATTCGAACTTTCACATTTCCTGATACAAAACTGGCAGTTTAGGAACATCTTGATGAATATAAAGTGCGAATAAAAGCATTTTGCAACTGCTAGGCTGATTTATTTTATGCAGATTGGACCTAAAAGCTGAGATGAAGGCTGAACCAGACTCTCAGAGCACATAGGTGGTGTGTGAGCCTTCAGGACAACATCCAGAAAAAGGTTCCCAGCAGCTTACACTCAGCCACTGAGCCTTGTTCTCTGCAAAGCAGCTGCAAACTGTGGGGCTCCACAAATAGTTCAGCACTTTGTTGGTTTTAAATACATGATTTCCCTTTATCTCCTTCTGAAGAGCAATCTGATGGCTTCTGAATTGCTTTCAAACTTTTGAACTGAATTCAGGTTAATGAACTTCTCCCTGCTAAGAAATCTGAAAATAACAGCAGCTGGACTCTCTTCTTTCCTCAATAAACTTGTTCCGTAGGTCAGGGTTGAAGTGCTTTGTCAGGACACGGCTCAGAGTTACAGGGAAACTCAATGAGATGTTGCCCAGGCTGCATCTGCTTGGTGGGGAAATGTCTTCAGCCAGGTGCATGCACCTCAGCATTAGTTCCGCAGAAAAGTATCTATCCTAATGGAATAACTTCAACAGCCATTTTGTCCTTCCACTGCAAAGGCCCCTCAAAAACTCACAGGCATTAGAAACAGCACTGGAATCTATTTTTAAAACCTTTCCTTTGCCAGTAAAATTTGTTCCAGTGAAAGGTCATCGGGGTTTGGAGATGACACTGAAACCGAGCCATGTAGGGGGCCGAGGAGATGTGGAAGTGTATCACCCAGTGACCAGCTTCCAATTGTCTGCTCTGCACCTTGGGAAGAGCAGCTGTGTATTACCATAGCTCCACAGTAAATCAGATTCTGTCTCTTGAGCGATTGTGCTAAATACAACAAAACAGGATCCCACCCATACTAAACCTCCAAATGTTCTTAGAATATAAATGAATTATGCTAAGAATAACAAATAATAACGAAAGTCCTTTTTCAACCCATATCTGATTGCAGAAATAACTCAGAAAAATTGAATGAGAAATTTCTACCAGAAAGAAAATAGCGTATTACAAACACGAGATAAAAATCTGCTATCAGATATTGGACTAATGAATGAACTGGGCCTTTCTGCAGCTGCCACTCTCACTTTGTTTACTCCCAACATGCTTACAGGATTTAGGAAAAGCTCTGTGCTGCTTCAGATGGCAGGGCTCTCCCTGTTTCTCACTCTCCCTACATGAATGGGCCTGGCAGAGCCCCCTCTGCTCTGAGGGGCACAGGGATGGAATCTGGAAAGGAGCAGAGTTCTGAATTACACTGATTATTGTGCAAAGCGCAGGAAATTAAAACCAGTTAATTCCTTGTAAATAGAATTGGAGCCAGACTTTCTTTTGATTTATGCTGACTTTTTACCTTCTCCCAATGGCTCATTTCCCTATTTTGTCATGGAATCCCACACAGTTGAGAGTGAAATTCACGGCTACGCTGTAACACAGTATGAGAGACAAATGTGTGGTGACTGCTGATAAAAGAGAAAAGACCCCACAGAGCATTCTTCTAGCTGTTTTATTGGGAGTCTTACAAAACACTGTGTCTGTTCAGGGAGAGGAATTCAACCATTCTCAGGTTCAAGATCGTGTAAGCCAAGCAGTGCAAGGGGGAACTGCCTTACAGCTCCCAGCACAGCAGCCACTCCCAGACAATGCAGGTAAGGGAAGAACAGAGAGAGGAGGGCAAGAGAAACTTTTATTCCCTTCTTCCTTGCACTGTAACGAAAATCAATGAATATTCTATTGGAGCTGAAAGAGCTTGAAAGGCTAACAAGATGGAAGAGACTAGCACAACTTCCAGCTCAAAATAGTCAAAATGCTAAATAAAAAATGTCCGTAAGAGAAATGACAAGAAAAACAAGTGCTTCTACTGCTCCCAGAATGTTGGCAGAAAAAAAATCCTGCACTAGTGAGGTTCAGCAGGAAGGTGACACTGTTGAGCACCGTGCCCAGGCAGTGCCTGCACAAGAAATGCAGTGCTCCTGGTGGACTTTTCCTACAGCCACTCGTGGTAACGCCCTGCAAAACAAATGGGGCTGCGAGTTGTGAGAATTAGTTAGAGAAATTTTAATTAGAGAATTAGAAGAAGATCCTGCCTGAGGAAAAGGCAAAAAGGGCTGCAATCCAAACCACTTTGGGGCAGGATTTAGTCTGCCTTGCAGGCTTGCAGGGCTTCACAGTGTTTTGCTCTGGGAAGCATGTCCAAGCTCCAAGTTCACCATTTTACCTAGAATCCATGCATGCTTTCTCTGGGATCCAACTCTAAAGATAATTCAGGCTGGAGAGGATCCCAGACCACTGAGCTTACCTAGGGACCAAGTCTAACCAAAGACCCATCTGGTTCAGTTCTATAACTCTCACAGGAGATACTAAAAAACATTGAGAAAAGAAAGCAAGAAAAAGTCAGCTAAAGGGGGCACTTTTTCTCTATTTTGGTTTGATGACTGCGAGGGATGCAGCTCATGCCACACCCCACTGTTTTCACTGAACCTTAATTCTTCCTATTTTGAGAATTACTGCTCACCTCAGACTTCCCCCTTGTTGATAAGCGTCATGTTGATATGTAGGAGCCACAGGGCATCAGATGGAGGATGGATGTGTTACACAAGTTAGCTTGAGTGTGCAGCTATCACTAACAAAAAACTGCATAAAGTAGGCTGAAATTTCATTAAAAGAAAGGGAAAACAATTTCCACAGCTGTGGCCTGAGGGGTCTCTTCTCTTTTTTGGAATTTTCGTAAAATATTTCTGGAGACAGCCTTTAAAAATCATTAAGCTTATTGGTTATATTCCAGATGACTTGTGAAGAAGATTTTTAATTCTATCTAAAATCTCCTTCAGGGCTCTGTATTTCATAGAACATATAGTGTTTTATAAGGCAGATTGGTTATTATAACATCCTTGCTATTTATGCTCAACTATAGCTTCAACAGAGCTTTTTGCAAGGGCTTACAGTGTGAGCCCCTGGCCAAATGCCAGCTCCCATGGGGAATTTGTCAGACTGCAAACATGGTGCATCGTTGCTCCTCTTTAACTGATGTCCCCTCTGAGTGCCATCCATTGGAGAAAGCATCTTATTAACAGCTCAATAGTAAAGCAACAGTCTATCATCAGATTTGTTGCAAGCAAGTGTTCAGAAGGTAAACCAGAACTAGTGTTCCCAAGGTGTCCCACCCCAGTACTGTGCAGGTGACACTTTAAAAGGATTCTTCCCAACTCTCCATGTCAGCTGCTTCTGAATCCTGACCTAACAGACAGAAGAACAATCCCAGGCCTGTGATTATCAATGCAATTTCATTCATGTATTTGGGGTGCGCAGATCGTGGAAGTAACAGAATAAAATGAGCAAAGAATATTTTGCAGACACAATTTAACTGCAGGTCCCTGGCAGCTAAGACAGTAATAGGAATTATTTGTAGGCCAGATTTTGGCATTCTACTCAGAAACATTTTTTCTTGTCTTCAAATGGATTCAGTTAGGCAATTCAGGAAAATTGATTTTTTTTCTGAAATGAAAAGTAACTAAAAATATAGCAAGAAACTACTTATTCATTTGTGTATAGGTTGGAATCTGCATCAAAGTATTACTGTGCTAACTATTAAAGCTTCAAGGACTTGTACATCATTAGACCAGTTTGTCATCCATCCACAGATCAAATAAATATCCATGTGAAAGAGGAGAGAATTGGGAAGATTGTTCAGTGGTGAAGAAAGGGAGCGTTACTTGTGAGAAATGGGAAGAGGTTTCTTTACTCTAATGCAATTACACTTTCAAGCACTGATAGCAGATAGAAAGAGAGGATGTCATGAACGCATTTATCTACCTGCATAGCAGTCTCTTGATTAAACTCTCTTAGTTCATTAACTGCTTCTATATATAAACTTTCAATTAATTACTTGAAAATGTAATGCCTCTTTGCACGAGCAAATGCGGATCTCATTAGAGTGGCTCGTTCCATTGGGGCTGCTCACTGAAATCCAATCATCAAGTTGCAAATGGGCACCCAAAGCCATTCTCAATTGCAACTTGATGGCAGACGTTTTCTTTTCCTGCAGATGTGCCATCGGGGTTGCAGACGGCCCCACAGGTCACAGCCATTGCAGGGAGCACTGCCCAGCTGACCTGCAGGGCCTCCAGGTACATCTACAGCAACCTGGCCTGGTCCTACCCGTCCCGGGCCGCAGCTCACGGCAGCTCTCTAACCCGGAGCGCTGACGCCTACTCCATTTCCCTGACCCTGATCATTGCAAACGTCACAGAAGAGCACAGCGGCCTCTACAAGTGCCGTGCCCAGCACCAGCACAACGGCAGCGGCACGCTGGAGCAGCACACACGGCTCCTTATCAGAGGTGGGTGGCACTGTCCTGCAGCTGGGGAAGCAGAAACACTGGGCTCTCTCAAAGCACAAGGCGGGCAGCATTTCCTAGGGACAGCCCTCGTACGCACTTTGTGATTTTTCACATTTTTGTGTGATTTGACTCCTAGCCGTGAATGTGATTCATCTAGCCGTTACTGGTTTTGTAGTAAATGTTCTCCTTACTCAGAAAGGTGATTTCAGCAGCCTTTATCTCCCTGTCTCCCTGCTGGATACAGGTTTAGTGCTGACTGAGGAATAAAGACACTCCCACCACGTTAGCAGCAGCACAGCCGTATCTGTTGGAACTGCCACTCCAGGTCTGGGGGGTTTGGGAGAGCTGCCGGGATGGTACAGACACCTGGTGTGACCACAGATGTATCAGGTCAGGTGTACAAACTAGGGATGTGTACCACTTGGTGTGGGTACACGGGATGCACTTCATTATAGCATTATAGCATTTTCTTACATGCACTCAAATCCCCGTCTCTTTTATTTCCATGAAAATAGTAGTACTGCAGATCCCAGAGCCGTGTTTCATTGCTCTGGCTGTAAAGGACCAAACACTTCCTCCAGCACCACATACAAACTCACCAAAATGAGTGAAGTTTCTTCAGCTTCATAATAAAGAAAATGAGAGGGATCAACTCCAAACCTTCTTACAGAAGTGCTGCTGAGGAAGTGCCTCATGCTTCTAGTGAAGAAAGGTGAAGAAAAGCCCAAAGCATTGAAATAGAGCAGAACTGAAATAAATGGCAGCAAGCAAAGGCATAGCAAGCAGGGTGCTTTAGAACTAAGTTAGTGATTTCTAAACTGGCTTCTCCACTCACATTAATGAGTGATGAGGCACCAAAGAGGCCTTGTCACCAGGCACGAATCAGGCTGTGCAGCACTGGCTGCACTCCTGCCTACAACGAGGCGTGAGTGCTGCTCCATCCCACAGCACAGAGCAGAGCAAAGATCCCACGCCGTATGGCAGCACTCTGGCATCTGCCTTGTCCAGAGCCACCTGCCAGCATCACCTGCCACGGTGCACCAGGATCCCTTTGCATTCAGGCAATGCACTGCTCTCTCCTCTGGCAGATATTTTATTCATTTAGTCAAATTTCCACCTACGCAGACACCTACACACGATGGCTATGAGAAAAACACAGTTAAACTGGGAATACAGCCATGGGAGAACTGCAATCTTAATCACAGCCTTGTGAGAACTACTGGGGTCTGTTGTTTGTCTGGCACATGTCAGAGATGCAGTTTTTCTCAAAAATGTACATGGAAACACCTCTGCAAACCAGCCCTCCTTCTCCTACAGAAACCAGCTTTCAGATGTGTTTTTTTAATGTATCAATGCCCATCAGCTACTCTCCTTACTGACAAAAAATATGCATTTTTTATGCTAGAGATTTTATTCAATTACTTTCCCGTATCTTTTTTAAGTGAACATAATGTATTCTGTTGTGTGGAGGTTGACATACTTTGCAGTAAGCAGATAACTCCTGTCATCATGGAGGCAAAATCCTTAGAACTGATCCTTCTTTGCTTCCTCCCTTCTTGTTTTGCACCCACTCTGCCCTTGCTCTGCCCACTCTCTGTGCTCTGCTTCCTTCAGAGGATGAGAAACTTGAGGAGGTTCCAGGTTGAGATGAATCTTTGCATAAGCAGCTTGAAAATAAGCCAGATGAGCTCTTTCCATGATCGTTTGGTGCAATTTTGCTACCCAATCTCTGCAGCTGGCCCAAGGAGACAAGGTGTAGATGACTCCTGGAATCTTACTGTGTATTGTTTTCCTCTGTGACTGCAGCAAAGGCAGCCCCGTATGTCCTACAGAATCTGACAGATCTGGAGGTTAATATCAGTGGCAAGATCATTCTGGAGTGCAGAGTCAGTGGAACACCAGAGCCACAGATTACATGGAGCAAGGATGGCTACCCCATCTCAGCAGCATCAGGTGAGCACGCTTGCTACAGCATTGCTTTAACTCATGGTGACAAATGGCACTATGGGATTGCCACAAGCAAGGACATGCAGCCCCACAGCTACTGCCAGCGTGGCTGTGTGGGGATACCAGACATGGCACGAAGGGAAACGTGAGCTCAAATCCAAGTACGTCGGACCCCTGCAGCAGTCTCAGACTTGGACTTCAAGGTCTGAGCTGCCAACTGGCTGCCGCTCCCCGCCTGGTCATGCAGCTTTCCTCCTACACACAGCAGTGTCTGCAGTCCTCGATCTGAGGACATTAGCATAGCTTTAGTGAGAGTACAGTACTGAGGAGTACAGTGTGCTGCTGCTCAGTCTGCTTGTGCTAGGCAACAGTTTGTGCATGAAACTCTAACTCCCTACTTGCTGGGAGGCTCTGAGAGCACAGGCCTGAACTGCCACACATCCCTGGTGCTGGTCACGGTGCACTGCCATGAACTGTAGCAATTCTACCCAACGGCCAGGCCAAGGCTTGCCGTGGTATCACTCATCTGTTCTTTATCTCTCACAACACAGAAAGGAGAATGGTGCAGCAGCTGTTGTGAGCACGGGGCAGGGCTCCTTCACCTGCACCTGGAACTCCTCGTCTCTCTGTCCTGAGATGTCCTCCAAGTCATAAAGGAACCCATGTCAGTAGCTAGTCCTGTAACTTTAATTTTGCATCTAGGTAGGAAATCTAGGATCATACATAATTCAGATCAGAGTGTTCTGAGCAGAAATTCTTTATAGCTACTGAAATTTTATAAATAATTCTAGAGGGACAAGCATGTAACATCCAACCAATGGAAACATAAATAAAATATTTGGAAAAAACACCTCAGGGTAAATATTTCAGCAGGGCATGTGGTAAATTATGTGGTACTCTTGTTAACAGTGACAGAATTCATGGGCAGAACACCTTGCAGTGCAAAATGCCCTTCCCGATTGGATTCAGAGATCAACATGCTTCCCTGTTTTTGCCCCAAACACATCCCTAATGAAACAGATAAGATCTCAGTTTTGTACCACAAAAGCAGGTAAATTAAATGTGGAGAAGCCTTTCATAGGTCATCCCTAGGTCATGTCTCTCTTGGCAGCCCACCATTTGCTCCTGGCCTTCTGTGAAGCCAGGATTTTTCCAGGGAAGCATACAACCTGACCACATTCACACGGTAGAACTCCCACCACTTCCCACAGCCTCTGAGATGCTGCCTTTCTCCAGTAGTTTCTTTGAGTTCCCTTTTCTTTCAGGTACAATGTTGCTCTCAGAAAACTTACCTTTTCACCACTTCACTAAATTCCATGAAAGTTCTGTCAGGCTCTGTCTCTTTGCAATAAGTTAACAGCTGCATTCACTGTAGGATAAGCGATGCCCAGCAGTCTAAACTGGTGTCAGGTTGTTGCCAAACCACAATAAGGAACATGGCCTTAAAATGATTCCCGACAGCAGCATAGGAATGAATGGGAGCTCATCTTCAGTGCTCTGCCTCGTGAAAGCATTTGGGGGAAGGTAGATTATTGTAATAAAATTCACCTAGATCCCTCACTGCAGGAATTTCCATGGAAAATAATACCCTGGTCATTGAGAGAGTGAAGAAGGATGATGAAGGGCTCTATGAATGCAAGGCGACCAATGACATGGGCCAAGACAGTACATCAGCCTTCATTAAAATACAAGGTGAGATCTAAGCTAAGGTAAAAGCCATACATTGTGCTGGACTGATGTGAATTATTGATCAATCATGGGCTTTGGCTATATTTAAAATCTGTATGTAATGTATGTAATCTGTAAAATATGTATGTTTAACCTACAGGTTCTGAGGAGAAATCCAACGTCGAAGTTATCATTTTGGTCTGCACTGGTCTTGCTGCTACCCTCTTCTGGCTCCTTCTGACCCTTTTCATTCGGAAACTGAGAAAAGTAAGAGAGCTTCCATACTGCACGAAGGTGCTGAGGTTGGACGCCTTTTATGCATAGCATCAGCGTTTAGGGCTGCAAGTCACTGTGAATGTTTGGGACAAATATTAGAAAAACTGTGACAAATGTTCCTATAAAATTTAAGTCCAAGATTTCTGATGACAGTCCCCTACCTTCCCGAAAGATCACTTGTACTTGTGAGATTTCTACCCACTTCCACATAAAATCAGGCTACTCTTCTTTTATGTGCCAAACTGCCTTGCAAGACTTGAAGAGAAAACATTAAATCCCCTAAAATGAGGACTCGATTTCAACAGCTGTCCAGTAAGATTTCTCTGAAACACAAATACTGAAGGGAGCACTGTTCAAAGAAAAATTCTAGCATGAGCCCCAACCGCAGAGCTTATTTTATCTCCATGCGTTGGTATTCTTTTACCTCCCTTTGTGACTCAGAAAACTAGAGTTTCAGTAAAGTTCTGAGGAATGTTACTCCTTTTCTCCTACAACAAATCGTAAACAGAAGGGCAACCACAGATCTGTGCTCTGAAGCTCACCCAAATACAGTCCTAGTGCTGATACCTGATACTTGAATAAAATCTCTACCACAAATACAGTGATTAAATTCATGTTTTTGCTCCTTGTCGCAAATGCTGTGGAATTTGCTGTTATATTTCACACCCACGTGAATCTGCTCACAGGTTCTACCAAATCACGATTTCTCACCGAACGGCATTAAGAGTAACTATGTTCACCAGATCTCAACTAACTTTAAATTAAAAATTAATTAATTTAATCAAATGTGCAATTAAAATTCTGACTAAAGCAATCGCTGTGAAACAGATAGCTGTGCAGAATCAAGTCTGCAAAACAAAATGTTGCTGAACTGAAAATGGAGCAGAACATGCAGAACACTCTGCAGGCCACCAGCAAGTGCAGCTCGTGGAGATCACAGAGAAAAGCGCTTCTTTATTTTAATAGATACAGCCAGAAGAAAGTAATAGATTTTGTGTCCTCAGAGTGTTTATCAACATTAATCCAAGAGTCTGCCCAACACTGATGAGTGACAGACATGCATAAACATTTATTTCCCAGATGAGGGGAAAGGAGAGGCAAAAAACTGAAGGGATGCATTTATGGTTCGGAATAAATTTCAGAGCTAAGACTGCAATACAGGGAACTCCCCAGCTTGTTTTCCATCTTACAAATGACAGTTCTCCCCCATTAGAGTTGCAAAGTAAACACTTTGAATAATTTTTTCCAATTTTTTAGCCTGATGCCACAGATATTAAAACAGGATACCTGTCAATTATAATGGATCCAGAGGAAATGCCTCTTGATGAGCAGTGTGACCGTCTTCCCTATGACAGCAGTAAATGGGAGTTCCCAAGAGACAGGCTGCGGTTGGGTGAGTGGTTCTTGATCATTATTATATTGATGGTTTCTAATGCTTCTCAATTTCAGTGGACCTATTGTACAATCCAAGAATCAGCCTACTATTTAGGGCTGGCATACTCCCATCCTTTGCTGAGAATTGGCACCAAGTCACAGAATTCATTGTCACCCTTAAACAAGGTGGGACAAGGAGTTCGGTAAGGAAAGCAAAGATGTTGTCTCTCAAAACAGTTTTCATCTCTTACTGTTCCTTGGAAAAGTGAAACCAAACTCTTAACAGGGAAGGGAAGGTACCTGCAGGTACTGTGCCTGTCAAAAACATGGCTTCCCTCCTACAGAGGACTAGGGAAAGAGGGGTGAATCTGGAAGGTTACGGTCTAACAGTGAATTTTTCTTTTGAAGAATAATCAATTTTTTGTCAACTATTCAAAGTTGGCTTTGAGCTGTAAAGAACTATCAAGAAAAACAAACCAAATTTAACTGAACTCAACTCAATGGATGATAGAGCAAAGAAATGTAAAAAGTGGACTGTGTTTGCTTAGAGAAACAGTAACATCTGTGTGCAACAGTGAGTGCAGGGAATATATGTGTGTATGTGTGTGTTCATGGTGATCAAGCTGGAGAATGGAGAAGAAAGAGGAAGACAGACCAAAAAAAAAAAAAAAGAGAAGGTGGTGGGACATGGGCTCAAACTGGCAGAATGGAAGAGCCATACCACGATGCCCAGTGTACCCTACTGCACTACGGGTCAGAGCCCTCAGAGCACTAGGTGGTATGGGCCTGAAAATTCAAATGGATGTGAAATTATGAAAGATCATCACCTGAAATTCCATTTAATATAAATTTTACTTCAAATAAAAGTCGATAACTAAAGGTTCAAAGGGTTCTGGCTGTCTGAGTGCCTTAGCAGGCCATCGTTATGACTGTGATTCATGAGAGATCAGGGTTCCACAATTCCACATTTAACCTGATTTTCCAGGGCTTGAGGATGACTGTATGTATTGCTTTTACCCTTAAGCCATATATATATATATTCAGACTTGCCTTCAGCTGAATCCAGATTTATTTATTCTACTCTGTTCTATCACATTCTGTATTGCATTAAAGTCATATGGATATAAATCATTCTGTTTATATCCATATACTGCAAATATGTGATACAGGCTTCTGTCAGCTGTCAGTCTACGTTGTGCCTGGGTGCTGGAGCCTTGTATTTCTTGCACAGCTGAGAATGCATGATTCCCTCTTACCCGATGCAGACTGTTTTAAGCCCCCTTTGGCTCATTCTTGACTCTTGCTTCTCTAGGTAAAACACTGGGTCACGGTGCTTTTGGGAAGGTGGTGGAAGCGTCTGCTTTTGGCATTGATAAATCTTCAACCTGCAAAACAGTTGCCGTAAAAATGCTCAAAGGTACATATCCCTCTGAGATACTCAGGAGGCTCCTCAGGGAACATGTGGGCAGTAAGGTTTCCAGTTCTCAGCTCCAAACAAGTCTCAAGTTCATTGTGTTCAGAAGGGAGTCGTTTTGCCATATGGGAGCAATTAGTCCTTACAGAGTGGATGTTAACGTGTGGGAAATGACAAGTGGGCTCCATGCTGTGCTGCTGTTAGAGTCTGGTATCCCTAGAGGAGGAAAACAGCAGCTTACAGGTCTGTGAGGTTAGAAGGGAAACAGATTACAGAATGTAATTACACTAGATAGTCTAGAATTGGATCTAAGCCTTCGATCACAGGCCTTTCAGATGCACAACATTTCAAGGGGCTGAGAAAAAGCAGTGCCAAGAGAGTAAATTAGAGACAACTTGCTTGCAATTATAGAAATTAAGGAAAGCTGTTATCATTCAGCAATGAGGAATGGATGAACTTGGAGACTATTCTTTCAAATTACATTTACATATAAAGCCTCTGCAGACAGCTTATGAATAAAAGCATCTGCCAGCACATTGGCTTCTTGAGCTTCAGCTTTATGGCTGCTCATGTAGGATTTTTTCAAAGGTGCAGTCAGCGCTCATTGGATATCTGCACAGCCCACATTGCTCAGCATTGCTGCTGCACGGCTGTATTACTGCTGTATTAACTCCTGCAATGCCATGAACTGGGAAGTTCTCTTTCATCACAGCATTTGGCTTCTGTTTCTAGCTGCTTCTGATGCTGTGCTACTTCCCATCTCTCTCAAGTGCCAGACTCATCAGCTCTCTCTTCTCTGCATTACTTTCTAGATCTTCAGATCATCATTTTTTGTTCTCATTTCCTCTGTTCCACACCCATTCCTTATGTATCCTAGAAACCACTGATCTAGCCACACTCCATCCATACTGCCCTAGATAGCTCTGGGCTTTCATTCACTTCCATGCTGTGCTTCCCAGCTGATCCTCATGTCAACTCCACCCTGCCCACACATATTCAGCAAAAACTGACAGTTTCCCTATCTAATTTTACCTTTTTCTCCCCTAGGGGGGTCAGCCAGCTCTAACCTGGTATTCCCAAACTAACATGCCCATAATTCATCATGTTCCTGAATAAACCAGATTCTCTAGCTGAAATCAATCCATTCAGGGAAAAAAGAAAAAAAAAAAAAAGAAAAAAAGAAAAAAAGAAAAAAAAAGGCTTTAGAGAAGTTTGCATTACTGTAATTCTCGTGTATCTGTCATTTCCTTGAAGCTGACTAGTGTCTGTTCTGGTTTGAAGGTTACGTGTTCATGTGCTAGATTATCTGAAGCATTTCAGAGGCTGCTTTAGCTTTCACCAGGCGTGTGTTCTGGCATGCTAGTGTAAATCAGGAGAGGTGCCACCCCCCACACATCCATGACACCAGTGACTGAAGAAACCTGGGGCTTGGAATAACTCCTTCTTTATGATGCACAGTTTGGTGAAAACTTGTTTATGGGAATTCTACCAACAGATAAAGAAGTTCTATTTGTTACACCAAGTGATCTGTTATGTAACTATTTTTTCATTTTTAAATCTTACGTGATTTTGCTAAGGCAAAAACAGAGGAAACAGGATGCAGCCCCTTTTTCTTACAGTGTATTTTGACCATGACAGTTTTGGAAAGAAGGCAGAGGAAACAGGTCAGCATCTGAAGAGCATTCAGGATTGAGAATGTCCGTCTTAACTTTGGCAGCGAAAGAGAATGAAGTACAGTATAGCAGGCTAACCAGTGCTCGTGAAGTGTGGAGGTCATGGTTCATACCCTCAGCTTGGCTCAAATATGTATTTCTAAGGTCGACGATATCCCACAGGACTGAGATTTATTAATGCTGTACATTCTCAATAGCTTTTGGGACTCATCTTGCAGATGTGGGGGGTTTCTCCAACACATGCATTGGAGTGATGTTTAGTACTGCAGAGAAATATATTCAGAAGTATTGTAAAGAAGTGCTGCTAAACTGCACATCACTGCTACCAAAAGAGAAGTACGTTATTCTGCTTGTTATTGCTGCTTAGAATGATTGTTCCTTTACTAAACTTGCAAAATTCAGTTCTTGCAAAGGTTCTCTGGGATCTGATTTAGGTAAGTTCCCCTACAGGACAGTAACCTCTGTAACTCATTTTAGAGAAAGAAAGGGTCACTCAAAAGATAGTGTTATTCCACTTCATAAAGGTCATCAGGAAACAATGAAGCAGCTGAATTATTATCTATTTGAGAGTCTGAAAGGCAAAGATACTGCAAGTAACCTGGGTGGCTTTTGTTTCCAAGTATAAACAGGATCTTGCTGTGTCCTGTTGAAAATATCCTGCTGTGTAAAGATGATTTTTTCCTGTTTATCTTAAGCAGAATGTGCAACTACTAATGAATGCAAGGCTTTAATGTCTGAACTGAAGATCCTCATCCACATAGGACACCATCTGAATGTAGTCAACCTGCTGGGAGCTTGCACCAAAGCTGGAGGTAAGAAGTGCTCATTAAATACGAAGCAAAGAAGAAGCCATTCTCAGTTACGATGGTACTTCAACGTATCTGTGGTGCAGTGCCCAAGTCTCATGCACACACTGTTAATTGAAGCACAAGGAGTGCTTGTACTGCTGCAGATATGGCCACATCACATAAATGGCTTCTGAAACTTTTCCCCAGCCACAGGTGTCACTTCTCTATCTTTTCTTTCTTTCTCCTTTGTAAGCTCATTTACAAAAGAGAATATGAACTGCAGAGAGATGGGATCCTTCATTGCAGTTCAGTTCCTTAGTCTTCCATATGAACACCATATATCATTTCAAAGGTGCTTGTCCCCTTCTTCTCCCTCTTCTTCCCTGTCTTCTCGGGATAATGTGCCAGGCTAAAAGGTACTGGAGGCTTCCTCTTCCCAAGTGATTCAGTCCTGCTAGGAGTTTCATTCCTTGCATAGCATGCAGGAAGCCTTAGGCAGTCCAAAGCTGAATGGAGCAGCAGTATGGACTTCCAAGGGGCTGAGCTGACATGACTTGCTGTACATCATGCAAAAATCTACTGGGAAGTGCAGACTTAAAGAAAAGATTCCATAAATCTTAGACCTTTGTCACTAAAGCATCCCTTCCCTTCCCATGCTGCCCTACAAAGCATCTGTATCTCTTACTACACTGTGCTTTAACTTCAGTGTGCCAACTCTAAAAGATGCCTTTTAATGGCTTACAATGAACCTTCAGAACAGTCCCCAGGGGATATTTAAGACAGCTAAGGACAAAGAAACCAGAGTAAAACAAATGAAGGGGAAAGAGTGAGAGATGGGGTGCACATCTGTTGTTATCTGGGACTCTGAAACTATCATTTTCTCAAAGAACGTGGAGTTGTCCATTTAAATGGGGAAAATAAGATTTCAGCCAGGTGGATTTGTTAGGATAAGAGAAATCTCCCACCCAGCAAGATCCTCCCAGCTTGAAGGGAGCAATCAGTAAGTAGCAGCCTGCTGCAATCTGGGAGCCAGGAATGGGGAGCTCACAGGGATTATTGGAGCATGCAAACCCCAAAAGTTTGTATTCAGACACATAAGAAGCTTGGCTAGGTAGCTGGGATTGTGAGTGGAGAAGTTGTGGCCTAACAAACAGGTGCCTACAACATGGCAGCCTTGCTAGAAGGTCAGTAGTTGTTAACTGCTTCAGCCACAGAGTTCCAGCTGCCTAGAAAAATACACTGCAGTAACTGGTCCTGCACTGTGATTGTCCATCCTCTGAAGAGCTTTTTCTCCTAGGAGCCCCTCAGTTTCCCAGTGCAACTGCAGACTGAAGAAAAATAGCTGTGAGCTCTCAAGACTGACGCTGAGATAGGAGTTACTATTAAAATGCCATTGCAGAATATGGTGTTTTTTCCTTCCTTGTTAGGTTTTATATAACCATACAATGATACTTCTAATGAAGACTGATATTAAGTATGCACATACATTATTTCAGCGATATAACAGCTAACAAATTTTAACACTTTGGCTGAGCGTCTGATGCTGAGCGCTTAGAATTAATGCACAGTGTATGCTTTACAGTGAAGAAATAAAATACAGAGAAGTCACGGCTAGGAAACCTATCAGAGCCGTGCATAAATCAGTAACAGGAGCTACAAAGCTGTGCTTGAATCTGCATTTGCTTGGGGCATCCATGAGAGCATTTGACCCTGGGTTCTTCAGAGAAACATCCCCCTAAGATCTCCTTGCTCTGCCAGCCCCCAGCACTCCAACTGGGGCAAGCTGTGTGCTCGGCAGCAGAACCACCCTGAGCTGAGGCTGGCTGTGCTCGTGAAGACGCTGTGCTGAGAAGGTTACAGCTCTGGTCAATAGGATCTGACAGGGATCCAACACACTTTCATTGCCTCCACAGGCATCAGCTCCACCCAAAACAAGCAATTGCAAAGACAGAGGATGCTATGATTCTGTGAATAGAATAAACAATCATAACAACATAGAGGAGTGCATATTCTTCTTTATAATTCTGAATTTCACTTTGCCAGTGTTCATAAATACCAATGTTTATCATCAAATGGAGAGAAGAATCAGTTCTGTATTTCCTCCTTTCTGTATCTACTGTTGATTACGTGTTCTGGAGTGTCACTTCTCTGTTTCCTGAATTCCTCACCTATTTAACAGGAATGATAGTATTTACCTATTTTGAAGAGGATTTGTGAGGATAAGGTAACATTAATTGCTATGCAGTGCTTCAGAACTCATTTGACTTTCATTGTCTCTTTAGGTCCTTTAATGGTCATAGTAGAATATTGTAAATATGGAAATCTGTCCAATTATCTACGAGGAAAACGAGGAGATTTCATTGCATACAAGGTAAAGGAATTACAGTCATAAGCCAAAGAATTAAAAACCACTGACCTCAAGTTCAGTTTTTTCTGCATTAACACAGGGGGTTTGATATTTATGTAGGCTGCTTTCACACCACGCTTCAATTCATATGAGCAACAAAAAGACATGGTCTTCCTTAGACCTCACTCCCATCCTCTTCCTCTGAATAACTACTAAAGAAATAGCTGGAAATACCCAAATACTAGTGCATTTGAGACAGAAAGGGAACTTCTTGTGATACACTTCCCAGCACAAGGAGGTCACAAAAACTGGTGTGAACAACATAAGCCTAATTTAGGGATTTGTGTTTGGTAGCCCCCAGTTATCAAAACTAGGCCACCTTCTCCGCCATGTGCTCGTTCCCATCTCCTGCACTCTCCCTTCTGTGCCAATCCGAGAGCCTGTGCAGCATGCAAACACGGTCTGCAGTAAAGCAAACGATGGTTGTGTTTCCAAAGGGTTGTGTCCATCCACACAAACATTTGTGCTAGCATAGATTGGGCTGTGATACAAGGGAAGACACAGAAAGTCAGAAATCAGCAATGAGGAGAGGATGGGGCTACTTTCCTGTCATGAAAACATAGTGCCTCGGGGCTCCCTACACCAAGCCCTGCAAGAACTGGAGCCTCTTCAGAGTTACAGTCTCTCTGCTCATCCCTTAGTCTCATCTAGCTTGCTTCTACCTAACTTTCATGGTACAATATTGATAAATGGGAGTAAGGTGTATTAATAAATAGGAAGCAGGGAACATCCTTTCAAACATGGTTTGAGTGTATCTCCAGGGGACCTTTTCTCCTCTCTGTATGTCATTCCTTTGCACAACTGTCAATACCGAGTTATGACATCTTCAAATGCTAAAATCAGTTTTATACCATTTCTAGTCCCAGGAGAACTCTGGCCAAGCAGAGAAAAGCCTGGATGAGTCCAGCAGCGATTTGACAGAGCTGATCAAGAGACGCCTTGAGAGTGTAGCCAGCACTGGGAGCTCTGCCAGCTCAGGATTTATTGAAGATAAGAGTTACAGTGACTCTGAAGAGGATGAAGAAGGTAAAAGAAACCCACCTAATCCCACATCTTTCATTGTGAAGATTTCTGTTAGCTATTTTTGTGTTGCTTGGTCAGTGCCCCACACACCGCTGCACGCTTTACAAGCCCTTACACTGCATGATGTGCTTCATTGACCGCAGATTCTTTCTCCTGCCTATGCCCCACTCCAACTTTCTCACAAAAAGAGATCTGCAATAGCATATGTATACAAAAGCTGCTCCTGCTGTGTAGGAGTAACAGCAGCGTTACCAGAAGATTTGTTAGGGCCAATCTGTCCTCAGTCTCTTCACACACTATAAATAGTTCCCCTCTCTTTTATCCCCAGATATTGTTTTCCCCATAACTAAATGATGTGAATAAATGTTGGATTGAACTCTTTTAGCCCTCTGGTCTAGCTCTAGGTCAGTGATTCTCAAGCTAGAACTGTGACTTTGGTGAAGTAATAGCATTTTAGACAGCTTGTGAACCTAACATCCTCAGATGCAGGACTGGGATCATCAGTGTGGCAGCAACACCAGTGCCCAAAAGCTCTGGGACTGCTGCTCTAGTGTTCTGCTCTGTCTGTGATCTCTCCTAGATGCTGAAGATCTGTACAAGCGGCCACTGACTTTGGAGGACCTGATTTGTTACAGCTTCCAAGTAGCAAAAGGGATGGAATTTCTTGCCTCCAGAAAAGTGAGTTCATTCAAACATCATGGGTATCTGACATGAAGAAACCCAAATAGCTTGAGCCTGTGTAATCTGTTATTTGATTTTGTAGTAGTGTTGGAGATCACCTTAGCTCTAGTGGTTAAGCAGTCAGTAGCACTGAAGGAGCTCTGAAGGAACATCTGTCCTGTCCCGGGCTAGGAAGGTGTGACTACAGACTGTAAGGCCATTCACAGAACTGACTCAAGCAGATGCAGAAAGTTTATGTGGAAGGGTTCTGGTGTGGCCAGAAAAGTGCTGCTGAATAAGGGGGAGGGACTACACAGCTGTTTGTTATGGTGGAGACTATCAGCAAAGCTAGCACATCTTTTGATAGGAAAAGAAAGTACATTTGTAACTGTGGAAAGACTTCTTTTTTATAAATGAAATGTAGTACACATACCAAAGTATGAACAAAATTGAGAGCTTGGACTTAGCACAAAGCTACATGGGTACAGACACAGAAATTACATGAGCAGCAATTGCCTATGTGAAATGACCCTGTTCTCTCACATGCTCATAGGACTGCATTTGCAAGTGCAGCTCCTGCTGCTTTTTGATCTCTCCCAAATTTGCCAAACAATAATTAACTGGAAAATTGCACTCCCTTAGTCTCATCATTACTATGAACATCTTTTCATACAGAAAAAAACCTGAAGATGAACTGCAATACTTAGTTTGTTCCTCAAGTTATTTTCTCCCTCTCTTTAACCTTCTCACAACAAAAACACCTTTATCTGTCCATCTCCAAAGGAGGTCTCGTGCTTTCAGCCCTAGCCGTGACCCGCTGTCCAGGCAGACCCCCTGATGTTGCCTCTCTTCATTCCCTCCCAGTGCATCCATCGGGACTTGGCAGCAAGGAACATCCTTCTTTCTGAGAACAATGTGGTGAAGATCTGTGACTTTGGGCTAGCCAGGGACATTTACAAAGACCCTGACTATGTTCGGAAAGGAGATGTAAGTGGAAAAAACCTAGAATGCTAATCTCAGACCTTTATTCTCCTAGGACTTAGCAGATTGTTAACAGCAGTTCTGGCAATGTGTTGTGTCTTTTGCCTTTGTAGGCAAGACTTCCACTCAAATGGATGGCTCCAGAAGCAATTTTTGATAAGATTTACACAACACAGAGTGATGTATGGTCTTTTGGAGTTCTGCTATGGGAAATATTTTCTCTAGGTAAGAATGTTTTTTTTCCTCCCAGCTGATGACTCTGTGGTTACTATGAGGAACTTCTGACAAAAGATAATAATGTGATGTCATGTTTCTATTTCAGTTAGTACAATTGCACAGTGTATCTGGTGTAAAATAAAGTCAACAAGAACTCCATCTGGCAAAGTGCATGAAAGCAGCACATACAGGGGAGCAGGGGCAGGAACCAAACAAAATCTAAAATCCTGGACTTGACATCTGTAATAACTGTAACCAACAGAGCACAGAGATAACACAAGCCTCAAATACTCAAGAATGAAATATTTCTTTGAGAGCAATGAAGAACTTTCCCCATCAAACTGTATTTTCCCTTAAGCTCTCTGCGTTAGGAAACCACGCAGCCCAGAGGTTGCAGAGGATTGCACTGCTGCTGACACAGTGGTCTGATGTTGCTTGTGGCAGACCAGGAAACCAGGAGGAGTTTGCCCACATTGCATTTTATCTCAGACTATTATCTTTCCCACAAAAACTAAGTAAGATTTTAAGTAAGAAAAATGAATTGGCAACAGCTGTCATCAGGTTGACGTGAGAACCAGTGCTAGGCTCTGCTTAAATCATTTTGGCAGCAAGCAGGTAGAATGCATACATTTCTGCCCATGTCATTTGCAAGCCACAAAATTTTTGAAGGGATGGCAATACTGTTCTTTATATAGATTTAATCTTCTGATGCTGTTAGAAGTCTCAGCTTCGCTGAGACCTGGTTACTGTCCAGCAGATAAAACCCAGAAATGTAGACAAGCGGTCTTACAGGGAGTTGGATTTTGCTGCTCTCAAATTCTCTTTACAGAGTAGCAAGTCTTGTTTTCCTGAGGGAATTTAGGAATGTCAGCTGTGCTTTCTTAATCAGCATTTGCAGACAAAAGAAAACCAGCAGAATTGTCAACTTAAGCTTCTGAATTTGAAAGCAAACTGTAATATTCTACTATCTTTGGTCCACGGATCAGTTGCAATTAGTGATTAGGCTCAAGATGCCAAGTCCAGATCTGGATGCAAAGTCCGGCGGTGTTTGTAACTCAAAATTTATTCAGGGTTGTTTGCAAAGAACACAACCTGATTTCAGTCAAAATCTTTGATTTGGACTTTTCTCTATTTTATATCACCTTGCAAAAGGAAGTTCACACTCAGGTGGTTAAAGCAAGTGGCAGGTGTTGCTTTCCCCCAGCCTAGCTCTTTTTATTTACAGCTTTGTTACTTTGGTGTAACTCTCCCAGGGCTCTGTAACAGGATGATGCTGTGTGTGAAACACCACAGAAAGGTGAAACTCCAGAAGCGCTGGCAATGCCCCAGTTTTAACCGAGGGTTGCAGGAGATGCATCAGCATCAGCACACAGAGGCACGCACAGGGGGGTGGTGTCTCCATTGTGCATCTCCAAGGAACCAAGTGGACTGCACACTGCTGAATGGCAAAGACAGCATTTTGCAGGTGTCAACTTTGGGTCATTTGGCCTTCAATATCAGACTAATAGAAATCACAGTTTTTTCACTGAAATTCATTTAACTACTTGGGGGGAAAAAAAAAAAAAAGAAAAAAAAAAGCACATATATCTGCTTTCTTTTCATCTTAGGTAGCCTGTTTGCTTAATAAAGGTGCTTAGTTGGGACAACAGAGTGTCCTGTTCTGAATGTAGGGAAATCTACCAGCTTCTTCCAAGGGCTGCCATTCGTAGAGCTGCTGCCCTCCCTGTGACGTGGATCCAAACTGCTTTCCTCAGTCCATGGCACAGACTCAAAACCAAGTCATTTTCTCTTAAGAGGGTTTTCATTCAGATCATCCAAGCATGCCTGTGGTTTGGCACCACTCACATCTGCAGCTCACACGATAAATATTTAATTAAGGATTTGTGTCACTGATTGAACTCTCTTACATAAAAGTTTTACAGATATTTGAGAGCCAGGGAAAGGAAAGTTATTTGTCATTGCTACAGGGCATGCTTTAGCTCCCACTTACAACTGCTGCTTTTTACAGGGTCCCACAGAGTTAGCACCCTTGAAAAAAATACAGCTTCTGACTAGCAGAATGCAGAGTTGGTTTGGACATGGGTCCTGCCAGGGTCAGCAGCTGAATGACGCATGATAGGCTTCCTCTTGACAGGCTGGAAGACTGGGTCTGTTTTGGTGGCATGCAGGGAAATCAGAACTGGAAAGACCGTGTATTTTAATCTGGGGCTGGGTTTGCATTGAGCTCTGCATTATGTAAATGGAGTCAGCACACCTCATGTCAGGTTGAGCCAGCGATTCCTAATAGATCCTGAAGGCATTTACAGAATGGCAATGTCCCTTGGAATTTAAATGTGCGCTGTTCAGAAGGTAATCAAATGTAATTATGTAAACAAGTAGTGCCTGGTTGTATAACATCAGCATCTTATTATCCTACTAAAATAAAACCAAGATCAAAAGAATGCTACTATATCAAATGCATGCCACTTCTTTGAGCATTTTGAAACAGATTTCCCCCAAGGAAAACGTAATGTTTAGACCTTACACCATATGCCTCAGCCTACATTTCTCCTAAGCTGTCTCAGCATCCCACATCCAAGTTCTGTGGTAGTCTAGATGAAGTATAATGGTAGTGGAAAGGGAGATTTCCCTACTTTTGAGATCTGGACTGCCTTCAGCTAGTAGGAGTCCAGCAGTGGTCAAAATATAAACTAACAAAACATTTTGCAGTCATAATTCAAGGCAGTTTACCATTGCATTCCCTGTGCTTGGTCTCACCAAAATATTGCAGTTGCTTTGATCAGTGATGTAATCATGAATAGGTAACTCAAATTGACTGACTTACTTGATTTACTGAAGGAACTGGGGCTGTTCAGGCTGGGGAAGAGGAGGCTGAGGGGAGACCTTATTGCTCTCTTCCAATAACTGAAAGGTGATTGTAGCGAGAGTGAGGTTGGTCTCTTCTCACTGGTGACAGGATGAGGAGAAATGGCCTCAAGTTGCGCCAGGGTAAGTTTAGGTTGGATATCAGGAAACACTTCTTTACAGAAAGGGTTGTTAAGCACTGGAATAGGCTGCCCAGGGAGGTGGCTGAGTCACCATCCCTGAATGTGTCTAAAATCCATTTGGATGTGGTGCTCAGGGACATCATTTAGCGGAGGGTTGTTAGGGTAGTATGGTTTGGTTGCAGTTGAACTTGATGATCTTTAAGATCTTTCCCAATGTGAGCTACTCTATGATTCTATGACAGATCAGATGGAATTCTCCATCCTTCCTCACTCAGTTCCACTGCCTTGTCTTCAAGGTCTCAGTCCCAGTCGACTTATACAAAGACAAGCTATGGATAGGTCAGGAGATGTACAAGTGGCAGTTTAGTAGGTTGGACAACCGTCAGTGCTTCCAGACCCTATACCTATCCATGCCATTTTCTTAGTTTAACTGTGGATAAACTGTGCCATAGTGCCTATCTGTCTGCTTAATTGGAGAGATTATGAGAGCTGATGGAAGCTTGTTTAGAGATCTTTGACCAATGAGTGATGCCATGTAAGCTGAACATTACATTAGCAAGTTATTATGATCATAATGACAGAACAAAGACAAAATTAGGAAGGAAAATCAAGATGCAAAGCAGAAATAGCTTTAGGGAACACTCTTGACACTGTGATCTGATACTTGCACATCAAGGAATGTTCTGTGCCTCCAAACTTTGAATGCCATCAGAGCCTATTTGCTGTGTTGAGCTGCCCTCTTATGGAGTGCACTGGACTTCGATCCCTGCATAGTGGCAGATTGAGTGATCGGGTTCACAGAATAGAATAATTCTAGGAATAGTCACATTCTGGCATGCTCTTCTCTGCTTTCCTCCAAAAGATTTCTGCTCTGCTTGTGGTACCTCCAAGAGCAAAGCACTTGGTGATGTTTCCAAACTAGGGGAGAAATTACAGGAAATAAATACATAGGAATGCTGTAGACAGTAAATGATATACAGATTCCTTGAGGGCTGGATGCAGATCCAGATTGTATTCAATCCTCTTTGCTAAGAGTTGATTAAAGTTTCTTCCAAATTCACCATCCTGCCTGTAAGATGCCAAAATGAGAAAGACAAGGGCTGAACTACAGGTAGAGCTTTTGCTGAGAAGAAAGGGAAGAAAACATTACAGATCTTTCAGGTTTGTCTCCCATAGGTTAAGTAATTTTTCAAACTTCAGTACAGACATCTCTTGAATCTTAACCTATGAGGTTCAGATTACTCAGATGCCAGGGTACTTCCACAAATTATATGTCTGCTTCTCCTTTTTATGGTGCATTGTAAAGTGTAGGTGCTATAAAACAATGATCACAAGTTCTGATAAGCCCTTTTTCTCTAATTGGTTGCAGAGAACAGTACATTCAATTAAAGCATATTCCTCTGAAGATAAATGAAATCAGTCTCCCTGGAAAACCATACATAACTGCATGAACTAGAAATCCCTTACCAAGAGGTCATCTGAAATCTCAAACTAAAAACGTTTATTTCTCTTCTGCCATGTTTTACCTTGGAGTGATCCACCCTATATTACAGATTCAGAGCAGACTGTGTGACTGAAACCTCTAAAAAGAAAGAGTGAGTCTGTAATGGGTCACCAACTGAAACGTTTAGACAGTGGTTACAACCCCTTCTTTGCTCCAGCCTCTTTCACTACAAGACTCCAGACGATCTCATTTCTCAGTGGATGTCACCAACTCGTGTTTCATTCACTGAGCACCCCCTTACATTTCCCACCAGGTGCCTCTCCATACCCTGGAGTGCAGATAGACGAGGACTTCTGCCGACGGCTCAAGGAAGGAACCCGGATGAGGTCACCAGAATATTCTACTCCAGAAGTGTAAGAGCTCCTGGCTCTGTATTGAGAAATGCTGCACGTCATTTAAGTATCACAAAGGAGATTATAATAAGTCTAGAGGAGGAAGGAGACCTTCTCAGATGATGGCTGTATTTTGCATTTTGTTTTCAGTAAACATCGTAGTTGAGCATATGTTGGATCTCCTGATAACAGATGAATGCTAGTGAAAGGCCAAGTTAGCTCAACCTCTGCCAACAAGAAGACGAACAGATCTCCCTAAGTTTGTTGTAGTTCGTGAATGTAAACTCAGAAAACTGTTGTGTGCTGGCATCCATAGCTATGACTTATTTCAGCAACATCAGTAGGCCTGTCAGTCAAATCAGTCTAAAGCTAGGTGAGAATGAAAAGCCTACAGGCTTGTTTGAAACAACAGATAGATTAAAAAATGTTCCATGTGGAACTAGAGTAGAATTTCAGCACATGGAGATTTGAACACATCTTAATCCCAAACTACCCGAGTGAGGACCAAAACATTCAGTAGCAGAAAAAAAAACCAGTTTGGATACAAAGATTGTGTCATTCTATTTTTTCAATACCTGTGGTTTTTATCTAGCTACCAAACAATGCTGGACTGCTGGCATGGAGTGCCCACAGAGAGACCCACCTTCACTGAGCTTGTAGAGCGCTTAGGAGACCTTCTTCAGGCCAATGTACAGCAGGTACAGCAACACAAATATTTCTGCAGTGAACATGGACCTATACAGATGTGTGTGTGTGTGGATGTGGATGTGCCTGTACACAAGTAAAGACTGTGCTAAGCAGCAATATTAGATTTGATTTCATAACAAAGCTCACAAGGAAAATGGCTGCTGAAATGGGTAAAGAAAATGTTTATGATTCAAAAGGGATTATATTTCAAAACTAGGAGTTTATCCATATCTAATAAGAGAAACTTGCAGTACATTAATTTAAATATTGGCTCATTTGCCCCTTAGAGGAACACTGGTGCTTTACCTCACAAACAATTTTAATTAGATTTCAATATAGTAAACTGCTAGTTGGGCTGAACTGTCTCTCTCAAATTCTGAGCTTATGTTCATCAGCGCTCTTAGGAGCTTTAAAAGGATACAGTGTGAATCTCAGAAAGTCAATTACATAATTATTAGTTTCATAATAGTTAACCACTTTCCTTCCTCAGTGAAATCAACCTGATCCACTACGTAATTGTCAATTTACAACTCTCCTCCAGCTCTTTCCTGTTTGTAAATAACTTTAGTGAAGCCAAGTTGAAGAGGGTCCAGTTTGCAATATGAAGAGCTTGTGAGCTTTGTGCTGAAAGTGAAGTAAATTAAGGAGATACAAAATCATGATAAGGGAATAGGGCACTAAAATGGTTCAGAAGCAAAGGAAAATTTGGACAAATAGTTTTAGGGCTTGGCAATTTCTGATGATTTCTGCAGTGATGTAAATGACAATGCGGACCTTATTAATATGTGAACTGAATTCCATTAAACTTGTGGCACCAATTTCTTGTAAGAACGAGGAATAAAATCCTTCCAGGCTTTTCGAAGGACTGCCTCTTCCTAAGCTGCAACTCCTTAAGCTGATAATATGCAAAAAGTCTCCAAGTAGGCAATATTACTTAACCATATTATTTAACCAATTCCAAATTCTGTTAAAATTGTATCAGCCATAAGGACTTTGTGACTTCCTGCTGCTTCCTTCCTCCTCTAAAATTCTTAACTTCGGATTTTGGTGTCCCTAATACTGGCCCCTTGAAATTCCCAGCACAATGACAGTGCAGGGTATTGCTTTGAGGAAGGGTAAATCAGTGAAATTCCATTGCCTTTCACCAGGGCAGAACAGACAAGCATCTGGAATGCAGCAGTGATCACAAGGAAATTGCAGCAAACTCACCAAGGGCACTGCTGTGAAAGGCAGCACAGCCAGCTGCTGGCTGCACACCCACTGACCCCTCTGTGCGCCTGGCTCTGCCATGCCATGTGTGAGGGATGTCTACAAGAGCTGTGAGTGCTGTGAGAACTGGTGGGGCAATAGCTCGGACAGGTGCCTGGAAGAGAAAACAGACCAACTGCAGATGACCACTGGGAAGTTAGAGAGTTTTCAATCTTTTTATGTCATAGATTATGCAGTGAATAATTTTCCTCATACAAAGCCCTCCACACAGTAAGTGTTGTATAAAGCTGCACATTCTAACTTCTATGTGTTATGAAGAACATTAAAGATTGCTCTACAGAAATATACAACTAAAATAAAAAGTAGTCCTTTCCCATTGTGAAGCCCTGTATAATATGGTAACTTTTAACATCTGAGATGGAGTGTAAAACAGCATTTACCAGCTTTGTGTTCTCTTATGCTAATTATTTTATAGGATGGTAAAGACTATATCCCACTGAACATTACCTTGTGTCCTGATGGAGAGCCTAACTCCAAAACTTGCCCAGTGGAGGAAAATTTGAACAACTGTGTTAATCGCTGGAGTGCAGTGGAAACTGGGTAAGAAAAATACATGTCTGAGCACGGGTGTGAAGGAGAGGGAGATCTGATGTAGCTGGGTTGTTCTCACAGTGTGGCAGTTCTAAGTGAGTTGGACAAAAATATTTGTCAGAGCGTTGTTTGTTAGTTACAGGAGATGACAAAGAAAGACTGGGATGGGAATGGAGCTGTGTCAGGGCTACTAGCTGAGCTACCAGCACCTGCCTGGGCCTCATGTCGCCCTTCAACTTCCTATCTTTCAGCAGCGGCAGCAAAAGGCGCCCTCTGAGTGTGAAGACGTTTGATGAAGTTTCAGTGGGAAAGGAGAAGGTGATGCATGAGGTGAGTGGGGTGACTGTGTCCTTCTCCACTAGCAACACTGACTGCTTGGCACCAACACTGAACACTCATCAGAGTGTTTGAAATCTCTGTGGTCAGAAAAAAGGTTTTAAATTGAGGGGAATATTTTGCCCAAGCATCTCACACACAGGGCTGTGTGACAGCAGAGGAACCTGCACTTACTTTGACAAATAATTTGAAGAGAAGCTCCTGTGTGAGTAGAATGATGTTGGTCAGGCTGCAGAGCTTTATGTTACAGCCAGACAGGAGCACATCTCAGTATTGGTTTGGTTTTTTCCCTGTAAGAAAATGGCAGCTTACTGAAACTGAGCCTTTGAAGAAAATGTCCCCAGGGGATTCTGGCTGGCTGAACCAGGCAACAGCTGGATGGTGAGGGGGTCAGTTCAGGAGGAACCTGACCAAGATTCAAATACTGGCTTTCCTGGATTCAAAGGGCTTTACCTTGCAAGTTCCCCGATCTAGGTGGGCATTTTTGTTGATAGCTTAATGGTTCTGCATGTGGGAGGGTGTTGAAAGGTTTCATTTTCACTCCAGTGGAAAACAAAGGCTTGTTTTGTTGCAGAATTTGTTGCTTGGCTTGTTGGCTTCCCCTGAAATTAAGGTTCTGGGATGGAGGTTTTTTCTATTTTTTTACTTTCTTATTTAAACAAAGAAAACAAAACAAAACTCATAAATTTACTCAGGTAATAATCAGCTGCAGCGCATCCCGCTTGCCTCAGTGACAGATCCTGCGCACTAAAGAGAGACGTTTGTAATGCATGTTTGAAGCAGGTAGAAAGAAAAAGAAATTGGGTAGAAATGGAAGAAGGCATGCACCTTCAGGAGCAGGAAGAGAAAAGAAGAATGTGAGCAGCTACCTGCTGCTGGGGACAGCCCAGCACCCCCAGTTAGTGCTCCCTTGGGAGCACAGAATTGATGCTCATTATTCCCTAGCATTCTGCTGAATGTAATTTCTGTGCCTTTATCAGTGCCTCTTCAGGGATTAGGGGCTTAGAATTTCCTCTGGTTCCTGCACCTCCTTCTGACGGATAAAGATTTGTTCCTCAGAATCATGTGGAGACATTTAGTAGATAGAGCTGGTGTCAGTAAGAGATTTTTGCTGCCAGCACAAGTGTTACTTTCCTAAATGTTCTTTCTTCGTGGCATTTTAAAGCAACTCCTTACATGGAGGGAGAAAAGTTTTTTTTTTTAAAAAAGAGGGTAATACACTAACAGATTGGATGTGAATGTGAGATATCATTGCGAATCTTTTGAAGAAAATTATGGTATGATCTACTTTTGGACTAAGTAAATGCACTTGGATTACTACAATTATCTTAAATACCAAGGCATTAATGCTGATTAGGTCATTATTTGAAAAAGTTGCCCAGGAACTCTAAACTCTACCACACCTTCCTGCCATTCTGTTGATTTTATGTAGTATCTTGTTAAGATTATTTTTTTTTACAATTTCTCTGCAAGAAAATTGAAAAGGAACACTGAGAGAAATTATTTCTAGAGCATGTTATTTTAAGGGGAAATAATAAAGATAAAAGACAGAGAGAAATCCAGGCTAAATAGCTGCATAATCAGGACCAGCTGGCTGAAAACTGATAATAGTGGCCCTGATAAGAGAAAATTCAGAAGAATGGACTTAATTTCCTATACCAACTGGACATATCTCTGTGTTAAGCATGCCACTAGATAGCACGCAACTGAAAGTTTTGATGCAAACATGTGCCTTGCAGGTTGATGGCTGCTGTCCAGCTCTCCCTGACAATGCCTGTGATCTTACAAATATGCAGAGAAGCTGGTAGCTCCTACAATAGTTCCAGCACACAAAAATCAACATATAACACTGCAGTATCACATCTACAGGTGGTCACCTTCCTGTTAGTACCTCCCTGATAACCATGTGGACAGGAAGCTCCAACCTCTGCAGGCCACAATGAAGGAGAAATTGGATTCTCCTGCCCTTGTTTTGTCTGCTTTGTAACTGGAGACAATTTTATGAGGTGAAGTTCTGGGCCAAAAGCTGTATCGTCACAAAATGAAAGAGCTAGAATTTGCTGTTTCTACTCCTTGTCTTTCCTTCTCCACTGACTTCAGTGCTGGTTTAGCTTGATTTCCCCACACTCTCCCCTGGGTATACCACTTCTAATTTCAGAGTCCTCCATGTTGACACTCTGCTGATGTTCTCCTCCTTTTGCTCTCCAGGAGTCAGACAGCGGGATGGTGTTGACATCAGATGAGATAAAAAGTCCAAAGAGGCTGGAAATCCGCTCCTGGCCTTACGGGATCATGGCACTCGCGTGAGTACTTTTGATGCATTTCTTTTGAAGCCAGTGTTCCATTCAGAAAAATGCTTCCAAAATTTACAGTTTTGTTTCTGGTTTCAAAAGGAAAATTTTTACACTTCATAAACAAGCTAGAAGGAGAAGCAACTCTGGATTTCAGTACTGTAACAGAAAGGTCATGGTTAATGTATTTCAAGATCAAGAAAACTATGATATAAACTGTTTCCAGAAAGAAGTTGAACATAAAAGGCACTTCTGGGTCTCTGGAAGGGATGCAGCATTGTTGTATTGTTACTACAGGAAGGTTAATTAATGTGAAAAAAGTTGATTCTTGTGATAAAAATTAAAACCCATTTCATCAGCTTTGAACACATGATGTCTCATCAACCAACCAAACTCCTTTTGCCAAAGTAAGCCAAGTTGCTTTGCAATTCCGAGTCACATTCAAAAAACAGAAGAGCACTCTCTAGTGAAGCTGGTTTCTCTTGTTCATGCTCTAAGTCTGCTAGGACAGAATATTCTGCTCATGACAGATGATAAGAGCAAAATAGCTTAAGACATACACCTCTACTTTGGCTTTTTTCCTGACTCCTTCGTAGTGTTCCCCTTTACTGGTAGAACGAAGTTTGGAAAATGTGAATGATTAATCCAGAGAATAATGTTTATTATTATTCCGGTAACAAAGCTCTATCTAATTTTAGATGCACGGGGCTGGCACCTTTGCAATTGGTGGGATGTGGGAAACACGAAGAAGGAATGTTTAGTGAAGGATAGTTTAAGCACTACAGATTTTTGTAAGGTGCACTTACCAGTGCTGGGAGTTCTTCATTTGCTGTTTCACAGCTGTCATGACAGTCCTCCAGAGAAGACTTTAATCCTACCATCTACATAATCCTATGAATTGCATTTTTGTTGTTTAGTTTACAAGTAGAAGCTGTGCCAGTATTTGCTGTATGTTATCCATTCATGGTACAGTCCATCAGAGAAGAACAAAAGCAGATGATTTCTTAGCTAGCAGTTCTTTCTGTTTCTGTAAGAGTCATGCAGAGGCAGGAAGCAAACCTAGCAGTGAAACTGGTCTGCATTTTTACCTCTGTTAAAATGAATAATAGCAATAATAACCCATGTACTGATTCAGATGCCAACATGTAGAATTTCAGAGACAAGTAACTCAAAATATTGTTAAAAAACAATTCCAGAGCAAAGTATTCCATACTGCTCAGTTAATTAAGCTAATTGCAGTTTAATTGAACGGCCCAGAGTTTCCTCTGCAATCCGTTGATTAGATTTTTGTTGGTTTCCTCTGCATTAAATTCAAAGATTTTTCCCATCAGAGCAATTTCTTGTTTTGCATTGAGTCACAGTTTGTCACATTAAAGAGAGACAACAGATGTAAAAAAGGCTATCACAATTCCTGTATAGTATGGGGGAGTTGACATGAAAGTGCACAATGAGAATATAAAAGTATTTCAAAGGAGGTATAACTCTGAAGAAGCTTGCCTTGTCTTTTCAGACCTTAAAACTATATATTCCTATATGAATGCTTGATGGCAAGAAACAAGCAGAAAGTAGAAAAGGGGGAAGGTTGCCTAACTAAAGGTAAAGAGCCGTGCAGCATTAGCAGGGAGCATTCAGATGCTGCAGAACATGACTGTGCCCTTAGGAGCCTGCTGCTCAGCAGCACTGTGCAGCACTCACACAGCTGGCACAGGACTAGCAGAGGTTGGGATTAGGGTTCACGTATCTGTCCTACGCACACGCTGAGGGGATTTCTGCACAGTGCAGTGCATTGCTATGGAAACCAAAGGGCACCAGCTCTAAAAAAGAAGCTGCTCAAATGTCAGGAACTGTATTGCCACACTACTTTACCTGCTGTGATTCACCTCTCTGCTGTATGATGTCATGCTGACGCACACAACACACACAGCCTCCCCGGTAAAATCTGACTGGGAGATGTCAGCCACCTCTGACTGCACTTCCCCTACTGCTTTTCCACCCTTGGATATGAGGGAACTGGGGAAAAGCAAGGTTCTCTCTTCTCCTTCTAAGCTTTCTGCTGAGAGCTCAACATCCAGCCAGATGCAGAAACACAGAAATCCCCTAGCAGTCTGTTTTCTCAAGATTTTCAGGAAATCCCTCTGAGCTGCTGTCAGGTGAATGGGAAGATGTTTTTCCTTGGCCAGTCCTTTCACTGAGTGTTTGAGGTCCAGCTATTTTGCCAGCTTTTTTTTTTTTTTTTTAACCTTGCAGACTGCCATTGGCACAAAGAACTTTTTTACATAGTTGCAGAGCATCTCAACATCCTCTCATTTGAGACATGACACTCCTTGTCCCCCTCCACTGCTAACTTGGAAAAAAAAGCCTCAAAAACATGTGGAAGTCTTCAAATATCTGAGAAAGGTCAGAAAGGGATTCTGGTTTAACAAGGGAGATAAAGTCATCCTTGTTAATTGTGTGTCTCCCTCTCAAAAACAGTTACCCTGGATCCTTTTCAAACAATCATAATGCCATGTCTGGCACTGGCCAGGCTCCACGAGGCTCAGCTGACACTGAGCACTGATGTTGCACTCAGGGCCCATTGCTGAGGGCTCTGCCTTTGTCAGAGCACAAGTGGACCTAAGGCAGGTCACCAAGATAGGAACAAAATGTTGCTGTGCAAGTGCATCAGGCATTTATGTCCAGATGCAAGGTGTTCAACAGCAATGCAGCCGAGCTGATATTTTCTGATGTAACAGAAAAATGAGGCATGGAAATACTTCTACTCCACAGCAGAACTTAGTTTCAGCAGATTTTTCACCTGTGATGAGCACGCTGAAACAGCAGATGTAGTATCACACTATATGCTTGTAGTGGCAGGGACTTCAGTTTGGTTCTAACTGCAGTGCTTTTCATCTCACCACCTTCTGAGTGCTGGAGCTAAAGTCAAAGGCTGGGTGGTTTGAATTTCAGAGAGGTGACCAGCCTTGTGAGGTGGCATACACTCAGAGAGTGGGTGATTTTTCCTGTTAGAACTTTATTCTAGCTGTGCTTTGTGGTTAGAAATGCTTCAAAACAATGAATTCTTGATTTTAATCCCTTGAGCTTTCCTTGCCAGCAGCTACTGATTGCAGTGATACAGCCAGAGGAATCCCAGGAGTAAATTCTGTTGAGGGTGTCTTAAAGCGAACAGCAAACAGACAGCAAACAGCTATTAGAGGAAGAAATAACCCTTTCATTTCTTTCCACACAGAAAAAATAAAGCAAATTAATCTCTAGTACCCTGTGCCTCATCAGACACCTATGAAAGCTGTTATAGGACCATGAAGCTCCCACATCTCATTATGAGATGCAGCCAGGAGACAAATTGCTCTGCTTGGCAGTGCTCAGCGCTACCTCTCAGCTTTCCCAAAGCACAGCGTCCAAACAAGCCCAGGATTTCCACATGATGCAAGAGTCTATTAGTTTCTCCTACGGAGGGCAAGATACTTGGGCACTTGCAAAGCAATAAGAGCAGCTGGGGATAAGTGCTGTCCTTGTGCTGTAGACCTCAGGGACACATGATTTTCTCACAGCACCTCCCTCCATGCTCCTCTTCAAGTCACTGACCCTGAGATTTGAGCTGTTAGAAACTGCTGTCCTCTGATACAGACACAAACAGCCCCACTGATGATTTGCCAGCTTCTTGGCAACTGCAGTACGTTTCTAACTCTGACCAAGAAGCCTGGTTCTTACAGAAAGGTGAAAAATTTTCATCATTCTCTCTGACCTTCTCATTATTACAGCATTACCCTCTGTGGTATTTTCCAAACAACTTTGACACCTCTCTAGAAAACTTTAAAAAAATATTGTGGAAGGTTACTTAATACTCAGGCTAAGTTTTTCTTCACCCAGTTTCATTCCTGGACTTTCCAAACTTCATCGATAGCAGAAAATCTGACATAGCACAGTTAAAATGGGTACTGAAAAGATCTCACTACCCGCACCACCACACCACACTAAAAAGCACTTGTTCAGGTTGTGTCTCAGCCACGGGATTTGCTGACAGCACTGGAGCCTCACACAGCCCCTTCATGTGCACAACTGGCACCAAGGCTCGTGGTACAAACACACTCACAGACATAGCAGGCTTCCAGTTAGTGGCACTGGGAGCATGAATCCACATTAGCACCAAGTCTATCCTAGTTTTGGTTTTAAATCTGACAAACAGAGCACTAGCTCCAGGCTCAGTGTAGAAACACATCCCAAAGTGTTGCAGGATTTTCTGGTTGCTATGAATGTCATTTGCTGCTACCCATTTGCATTCTTCTCATCTTTCACTACTGGTTCCTCCAGGGCTTTCATAGTGTTTGTACTTCTGCCATAAACCTCCCTAATTTGCAGGTGTCTTTCTGAAAGAGAGGAGTCAAGTGCTGTGCCCTGCAGTCTCAGTGCTGCCAATGAAATAAGGCTGAAGCCAGCTCACTGTATCTGCAATGTGTTTCCCCAACCAGTACTGCATACAAGTGTGCCTATTATGAAAGAGAGTCCTTTTGGTTACAAAATCAGTTTAAGGATAGGAAATGGCAGCGTTCAGGTTAGATTTTTAGATTTTCATCTTTCCCTGTGCCCTGCCACAAACAGTACATGTTCTGGGAAGGACAGAAAAGTTTTCAAGTTGGTCTTCATGTAAAATGTGATCAGCCTGGATCAGTGGGCAGATGTGTTTCACTGATGTCATACCTCATCCTCACTGTTTTTCACCGACTGTCACAGTGTTGGTGCATCTCATCCTCACCATGTTTCACTGAGCATCATAGTGTTCACATTCCTCATCCTCACACTGTGCTGGGGGGAGAACACTGACAGCTGCACGGAGCTGGATGGCACAGCCACAGTGCTGAGCAGGTTTACCCAAACTGAACTTCTCCTTTGTCACTGCCTGTGCTGCAGTTTTCCAAAGTTAGGCAAAATCAGCCTAAGGAGATACCTTTGGGGCAGCGTAATACCAACCCAGCAGGACTGAGTCAAATAATGGCTAGTTTCTAATGAAATTATTTAATTGCATATCCACTACTAACTTTTGTAGCTATTGTGTGATTAATCTAATGACTTCTATCAGAAAATATTTATTTGTGGGCTCAGGGAGAATTGTGCTACCTTATCCAGGACAGTACATCTGGCTCAGGGCACAGAGGGTTTTTGCTCCCTGAGGCAGAGCACTGAGCGCTGCCAGGGGCAATGCATAGCTGCACTGACTGATGTGCTGTGGCAGTTCACATGCAAAAAATGAGATTTCAAGGAGAGACAGAAAAGGGAAGCTGCAGTCTGGTTTGCCAATATACAGTCCAAGCACGTGTACATTTCTCTGTGTCTGAGCACGAACAGAGCAGATTGGAGTGACAGTAGGCATAGAACAGAAAAGGGAAAAATGCAAGACTCTTGCATAGCTTCAATTTAGAAAATGCATTTAGAAAGAAAGGATAGTTTCTAAAGTTAATTGCATTTTGCTCTGCAATCACATGGCTAATGACAAAATTCGCTTCCAACCTCGCCCATCAGCCTTCTGCACTCCTTGAGATATCTCTTGGCCTCAGGGGCAGAAACCCAACAGGAACACTTGTTGGAAGGCTACGTGGTTCTAAGTTTCCCACTGTGTAGCCAAACTAACCCCTAACGTTTCTGTTCTCCAACACCCTGAACTACACAGACTGGGGCCAAGTTACACAGGTACTTCCAAGCTTTGCCTTGTCTCCAACAACAGCTTTAATACCTGGCAAATGAGAAGCCAGAAATGTAGACTGTGAAATCAGAGCATGGCATGTTTCTGTTGAAGCTCTCAGGGTTACTATTTATTTTAGAATTTGATTTCAGAGCCCTGTGTAAGTCAAGTGCACAATAACATTGGCTTTAATCTATAAACTGTGTCTTTGCACTTAAGAAGTCATAGGATGCAGATTTATTCTGGATGTGCAGGAGGTGGTGGGCTGGCTCTTACCACTCTGATGTCTGTGTTCAGCTCCTCAAGACCCAGCTAGGGACACGAACATTCTGTGTGAAGCCAGCCCTGCACGCTAACATCAGGCCAGCCACAAAGCAGCCAGTCTCCCATTGCAGCCGGCTGAGACTGCAGCAATCTGCTCTGCCTGAGTCTGGCTGCAAGCCTATTATTCCTAGCCTCGTGCACTGGGATGCACACAGCATCACCTGCTGCACAGTTCTCTAAGAGAGACCTACAGGGATGGATAATTTACAGATGGACAGGCTCTTACATGTGACTGTGGATATATTTCATAAAGTAGTATTCTACTCTACCAATGCACTGCGCCCATGACCTTTCCAGAATTAGCAACATTTTAAATGGAGGCATTGGCTCTAATTCTGTCACTCAGACTGAGAATATTTGCAGCTGGTAGGAAAACCAAAGCACTTGCTAAGTTCCAGATTCAGAGGCAGGGTAATACAAGTCCTGGAGTCACAGTGGCATCACCTGGCAGGTCTGAGCACAGCTGCATGCTGCAATTCTGTCCTGCCCAGGACCAGCTGCTCCTAGGATTGCAGCACTCTGTGTTGCACCTGCACAATACAACAGCTCCTGATCTACTGCTTCCACTGCTCATTGTACCTGCCCCTGGTCTTCAATTTCTGTATCTGTCTCTTTGCTATTGCTTTATGTTTCGTGGAGCAGGAAATGGTTTCACTTTCTTTGAGAAACATTCAACACTCCAAATCTCTGATCACCTGTTGGGGACTGCAGTCACTGAAGCAGTACAGATAAAATAAGTGTAATGAGTAACACGATCATGTGATGGCTGTTGACTATTTTGGTTTGATTTAGTGTGATTATGAAGCAGCATTACTCTCCTTTAAACAAATCTGTAATACACGCTGAAAGTGCTTGAGCACTGCCTAGTTCTGAGTCTTCCCAGGCAACTCACAAATCAATCTGAGCCAAGATGTGCAACGTCACAACCAGTCTGTGAGTGACTTACCCTAGAGAGGTGCATGGTAATGGTGTGTAAGCAAAGTGAAGAGGTTCAAAAGCCATTCTCAGGTTGGGATTCTTACCAGAGCCATTCCTAAATTATCCAACTCTCTTCCAAGAATTCCTCAAATGGAAGAAACCAGGTTTACCAAAATAATTTTTAAGGCAGCCTACAACACAAGTACCTTTTTTTCCACAATGCTTGCTGTTCCTCAGGGAACACCTTGTGATACAAATTCTCCCTTGAGTTCTTCCACTTTGGACACTGAGGTTGCTCTGGTGATGTAAGCTGCTTCTCTTGCAGCATCTGGATCACCTGTAATAGGAGGAAATAGCAGAAAATGAGACTTTTGATAGAACTGGTTACAGGCCAGCAGCTGTCACACTGAGCATCACTACCACTTGCTAGTGTGCAGCTCAGGAATTTTACTGGGCTAGAGAACATCAAAGAGATCTTGCCCTACAGTGCTTTTAGTATCATTTAAAATTGGAGTCTGATATGACTATTCATCATTTCATCCTTTATTACAGTTAAAGAAAAGTCATAGTCATACTCTTCAGTTCTGATTTCAGAAAAGTCAAATATCATAAAGAGAGTATTATTGCATGTATAGGACAGGTGCATTTATAACTAAGACATATAGAGTGCACTGAAACACATGAGGCTAACCAGAGAGAGCACTGGGACTCCCAGCTTTACTCCTGAATCTGCTTACAATACACCTAGTTCTTAAAAAAAAAACCAACTTACATAGTGCTGCAGTGTTAAATTGAAATGCTTTTTATATGTAAATGTTTATAAATAATTTTGACCATGAGTAACACAGATAAAACCCATGGATCCATATGTCATACTGCTTATTCTCAACAGGCGGCGAGCTGTTAGCAGGAGCAAAGAGTCCATCTTATCTGACCATGAACGTGAAGCTGTCAAATACCAGCCCGCACTGCAGGTTGAAGAGGACACCATGGACTTCCCACTGGAAGACTCTGTGCTCCTTCCTATGGATCCAAGCCTGGAGTGCCACAGCCCCCCTCCGGATTACAACTCTGTTGTGCACTGCTCTGCACCTCCAGTGTAACCAGCCCAGCCTGGTGCAGGGCCTTTGGTGCTTCATTTGGCCACGATGGATTCCATAAAAAGGCTGTGTGCCAACCAAGGGGGAACCCAGCAGCACACTGGTTCTTATGTTTCATCTGGCACATCTCTAATGTGAGCAGAAAATCTTTAAGAGCATCCCTTCTCTATCTTTAAAGGCCTATTGCAAAATATGTGGCAAATTAGAACACTGTCTATAAGAATTGTTAATAGGAGCTGTAACCCAGAACTGCTCCCATCCTTCCTCCCTTAGCAGGGATTGTTTATTAACCATATTTTACTCCGTAAGTCACCAAGAGTCACCCCTCACGATAGCTGTGACAATACTGATCCCGCTGGTCCTGCACCCATCTTAGGGGTTGCTTGGTGTGAGGCTGGAAGGTATCAGCTGATAATTACAGCCATAAACTGTAATGTTTTGTGTTTGAAGAGAATCCAAAAATTAAAACGTTTCTCTTAACTTGGGAACTCACCTTCAGTAAATGTTTCTGGAATATTTTGAAATCCAAAATATGTTTATTACAATTTGTGATCTAACAATTTCCACTGCCAAGAGGATCCACTCCCCAAACGACACAACAGAGAAGCAGCCAGCATCCATTTATGTATATACATATGTATATATACATATATACATATGTATATACATACAGTGTTGTTAAATGTGATGCCCTGTTTTCCCTCCTTGTTCAAACAGCAACTTCTTTAACATTATGCAATAGGGAGCCATGATGGGGATGCATCTGTTGTGATTGCAAGGCATCAGCACTGCATTAAGTAAGAACCTTCAGCTCATGCAGGCGGTGTTTCCCAGCACACACGCACATCTGTGTGAATGTGCATGAAATACTCATCCACAATATGAGAGTGACACATGAATGCATAAATAACCTTGAGGCATCAGCAGTGTAGCAGCATTTCTCTGTTTCCTTTCTGGCCACAGATTATTTAAAATTGGGGGAAAAAAGCTCTTCCTTTGAATTCTATGGCAGATGCCCAACAGTTTGATCTTGGGAATACCAGCCCATTCTCAGCTGTGAGCATATGTAAAACACACTTGTCTCCAGCTGCTTGCCAAGGTAAATACTGCTACGATCTGCCATGCCTTCTGTATCTAAACCATCCACGAGTGCTGCAAAGATTTTTGGAATCCACTCGTGCCGGTCCGAATGGGTCACAAATTCTCACATCTGAGCAATTCAAAGTGTGTTGTCCTTTTGCAAAAGCGGTGTGCAGCAGGGACTGCTGGCCTACAGGTGTGCACACCAGCTCCCATGCACACCCCAACCATCCTCACAGCAACCTCAGAACCAAGCAACTAATCTTTGTCATTTAATGTGCTGGGAAAGATCCAGTGCTGACATTAGAAATCTAGGAAGGGGTAAAGGGAGTTTTCAGGTAGAAAAAGCAAAGATAAAAAAGATGTATGTTGACAGCCACGCCTATAACTTCCTAAGTTATAAACCCAGACCTGGATATGACTTTGTGCAGTTTATTCCAAGGTCTGCATAACCCTTGCCTTTTCTTTTTTAGAATTGATACTCTAATTAGACTTCTTTAGAGAAAGAAATTAACTACAAACTAAAATGATTACAAATTAATTCTTTCTAAAACATCCAACACTTGGCAAACAATTATTTTACCTTGGCGAAGACAGCCTAACCGCCCTTGCAGCAATGAAGACAATATTCTGGAAGACTGGTTACAGTTGGTTGCATTGAAATAAACAGAAAAAGCCTCAGGTATGATCAAAGGGGAGAAATCCCCAAAGCCCATGCCATCCTAACTGTGAATGCTAAAGCATCTGGTGGAAGGGCTCTTGGGAACCATGTCTTGTTCTCCTCAGCCTCAGATTTGAGCTGTTTAAGAAATCACCTGCAGGAGCCCATGGGCCGTTGCTCATAGTGAGCCTGGCAAATAGCTGTGGTCTGTAGTTGCTTTATGGCCATTTTTGCACTTCTTTGTATGTTAGTGTCTATGTATGAGGTAAAGTTGGTCAAGTAACAGAATACTGGGAAATAATTCATCTGATGGGTCACAGAAAACTCACCGGATCAGTTTTTCATGAATAGGAAATTATCTATAGCTCTGATCAAATAACAGATCACTTACTTGGAAAATAATTTATTCAGGTGGCAGAAAGAAAAAGAAAGGTGCCTATGGTTTGTCTGGCTCTGCTGTTACTGGCATCAATCAGCGTGAGGTGGTTTGTTGTTGTGCCTTGTTGTGTAGCAGAAGAAAATGACAATGTTTAAAAAGCTCTGCTTATAAACTTTGAAATAAGCACACGTAGGAAAAACAAAAAAACTGCAACTCTGCTCTCAGTTTTAAAAAAGATTGGGAAATGCTGCTGTTTGAAGTGCCTTCTTCCAAGAGAGCCGAGCACACTGCCTTTCCTCCTTAGCAGGGATGAAATGTTTATTTTAAGTTGAAGGTTTTTCCCTCTATGGTAACTGTAAGAAGCAAAAATATTACCTAAAAGTATTACTGAACATATGTGTTTTCTATTTTATTTACTAATATTTTGTCTTTTTCTCTCCTCCCTTAATTTAATTATTGTTCTTTTCTTACGATGATGTATATAGTTTACCCAGTAGGAACAAATGTAGTGATTCATTTATATGGTAATATTTGTATTTTAGTCAAAAGATGCGCAGACATAGCAGAGTTAAGGATCTCCACAAAGCATTTCACTGACACTTGCAGGTTGCAGCACCCACTGGTGCCAGCTCACGGCGGCGCTCTGCTGGCCCTCATGTCCCAGCTCTCGCTTGCTTTCCACATCAGTCAGTTTCAGTAAGGAAGCAGGGACCTCCATGACTCCAGCAGATTTATCTCATTCCTGAAAGTGTCGCTTTGCAGCTCAAGGCAAAGGGGAGGGATTTCCACTGCTTCTGTTTGAACTGCAGGCTGGTGTATCAGTTAGAGCATCAGAAGGAGCCAAGTTGTCTAAGTGAGGTGATGTTTCATAGTTTTTCAGATGTCTCAGGGATTCTTATTCAGCTCTCGTTCGCCACCTGCCTTTTCTAATCTTACTGAACTCAGTGGGATGGAGTATTGAGAAGTACCTTTGTTTTCCTTAAAGGAGCCCACTGTCCTGTTTTTCTTTTTGTAACTCTGCAGAATTGGGGCAGAGGAGCTTAGAGCTCTCAACAAATGTGTTGTCTCCTCCCAGCACCCTCCAGCCATACAGTCTGCCAAAAAGTGCCTTCCCCTGTGCACTGTCAGCAGCCAGGTGGGTTTGGCAGCCTGGGCCCCTACTTCCTCCTTGCTCTCCTTGTTGTCTGTGTGCTGGTATTTACCCATCACAGCTTATGCTTTCCTCTTTTGAGTAAAGTCAGATATAGAGCCCATCTCACTGCGGTATTTTGTGCATCCTCCGTTCTTGCAGAGGCTGAACTAGACACACTGAAGTAAGCTTTTTTCCCACGTTAAAAATGTTTCCAATATAGGCACAGGAAACTGGTTTACTCTGATGTGCCTGGAAGCATCTCTGTATCCTTCTCTGAATGAGAGAAGCTTTTTCACTCTTTTAATTTTTCAATTTTTGGTATCTGTAGTGAGATGAAGTTTGGTGTCTATCTACGTGAGCCTCACCTTCCTCTTAGTGCTTTCTCAATTTGATTTCTCTTTGGTTCTTACAAATTAACCTCATTAGAAGGGATGCCAGGGTGCTGGGCCCACACCATCTGCACAGGATATCAAGAAAGGCCAGATAAAAACGTAGTCTTTCTGAATAACAAGCTCAAACAAAAACACTGACACTTAAACCCCCTGAATGCTGATGATGCAGACATTCACAGCTGCCTGCAGGCATAGCTGCTCTGCTTAGACATTTCACTAACATGCTCAACTCTCCAGGCATCCAGCCTGCCATCTACCTAGTGCATCCTGGAGTAGCCAGGCACTTCTTTCCTTGCATTTATGCATTGTATACTGTAAAAATGCTTATCAATGTTAGCTTGTTACCGGCCAGTAAGCAGCTTATGACTTTGCTTCTCAATGACCCTTCATGTTGAGCACTGGCTCTGCCTTGCCATGCACCATCCTGCTTCACAAATTCCATCTGGCTCAATTCTAGTTGAAAGGGTGTTTGGGACCAATGGTCTCTAGCTGCCACTAGCACCAAATTGGTACCACCAGGACTCAGCAGCAAATAGGAAATAGCTGTACTATAAAGTGAGGCATTATCATGTGTTCCTGAAAGCAGGAATTGGCCAGGATCACACCTTGGATCTATTTTTTTCTTTTGATAAAGTGAATGGAAAATACAGAAGGTAGCAATGTTTCTTTTGTCCCGTCCTATAGATACTAATGGCCAAGACCTGTGATCCATTTTCCTGGTTTTGTGCTGTGACACATAAAAGAAAAAAGGCAGAAAGAATTTTGGTTAAGTACCAACATAGGTGGTAAAATTCAGGGAGGACTTCTGGATTTGATCCTATCAAGAGTTGGTCACTGTATAGGACATAAAGTTTCAGCATAAGCACTGACTTTGTCCTGTGATGCATGTGTTGGTTTCATACTTTGTTAACACAGACCGGTTCACTTGGACCCCAAGCAAATGCAGTGCCCTAAGGGCATTGGTTGCAGGAAGACCTGTGTGGTGCACAGTGAGCAGTGTTCTGTTGTCCTGCTTGGCAATGCTGTGCCACAAGAGCCAGCACATACTGCTCCAGTCATTCCTTCTTGGATCTTGAGCTGTCACAGCAGCTAGTGAAAACTGGGGAAGCCCAGTAACTGAGGACTCAGAGAAAGTAAACTAAGTGCCATGTAATACTCAAAACACCAAGGAATGTATGTCTGCCCTGTTCCTGTCTGTCTGCAGAATGTATGCACTGAAAACAACGCTTTCATATGTAGTCAAAAAATGTACTGTATCTATTAACCAAAAAATAAAAAGATTCTATATTTATACAGCCCAAGGCTCCTTTGTGTCATCTCTTGGCTTGAAAAGTGTTGTCCTTGAAGCAGAATATAAATAAATAATGCAACAGTTTGAGGGATTTTTACAAGGCATAGATCTCATTAATTTCTACAGAAGGTTCAACAGTTAGGACATAAACCTGCCACGCTGTCATTGCCTGGAGGTATCTAGCTGCTACGTTTGTTTAAAAAAGTCAGGGATCTGGGAAATGGCTGGCCCAATTTGTTGGAGAATCTACAGATCTAGCTGCTGCCAAAAACAGCCCATGAAAGACAGACATTGCTGTCTTGTTAAAAAAATCAACGGGACTAATGAGACAGAATCGGAGTTAATGCTTTCTGAATGAGATCCAGCTTCTCTAAAACATGGAAGCATGTAAATATATGAAGATAATTTGCAGAGGATGGTGGCATTTGGACTCTGCTAAGCTTCAAAATTTTAGAAGCAATGCTTCATTTAATTTACCACAATTACGTATTTCCCTATGCACAGGGAAATCTCACTTGAGTGAACTCTGCACTGCTAAAATACAGAATATCCCATGCTCATATTATCCCCAAAACAGTTGACTGCAGCAAGCATGCCATGCCACTTTCTTTACCGCTGGCTACCTTACCGCCTTACCGTGGCTGATCTTCGTGAAACACTACATCCCATCCCTCCTTCCATTATGGTGGCACAGCAGACAACGAGTTGCAGAAGAAATAGGACATCTTAGCAGCTTTTTACGGACTGGCAAATACTAGCATCTACTTATGTCTTAAAATAAATACCATTATCAGTAAGGAAGCGTTAGCATTCAGAGCCAATCTTCCATTAGCACAGTCTCACCAGTTATTGGTCTGTGTGTTTCACTGTCACATTAAATACCATGAAGCACTCAAGTCTCTTCAAACATTTTAAAGTTTCTCTTTGCTCACTGTTGCAAACAGTCCTAGAAATAAGTGTTAAATTATACACGTCATTTGAAATACAGCAATCTCCTTTCATCCACATAATGAGCAAGAACATTCTTCTCTGTAAACTATGAAATGTTTCAGTTACTTACATAACACATGAGTCACTGAATGCTAGGCCTCCTTTAAGGGGAGACTAATGTGTCAAATGGTAGTAGGAAAGCATACAAAATTTAATCTGACTTCCTTTTAGCACAAATTTGAATTATCACTCACATACAGATTGAGTTACTCTTGTGCAAGGTACCCTGTTTTGGCACACCTCAGAAAATAATTTGGGGTAAAAAAGGGAAAAAACTAGAAATCAGGAATTATCTTTTCTCTTACATCTTGTCCAAGGTACATAACTTCTCTGCCCCTTTTGGCACATACGACATAAGAGATCTTTGTTTCTACAGCAGCAGCATATAGAGATGCATGACAAGAAAATCTCAAAGTAACAAAACTTGGTGGCATGAAGGGACAGAAATCCTGGGAAACAACAGGGACTACGAAGAGGAAGACCTAGGAGAGGATGAACAGATTTTTCCCATGGTCACATAAGGAAGCTAAGAAGAGAATACAGATTTCCCCAATTTCCAGCCATGTCCTTTTTCTTTCCCTAACACTATGAGACTTAGGAAAGTTTGTAATGCACACAGGCTCTGCCAGATGTGGAAAATCCTGTTATTTTTATATGACCAGTACAAAGCCAGGCCCATAAGCAGTACAGAATAATTTTGTCTCAAACCTACGAAGTAGCCCAAGTCTTTCCTAGGATCCCAGTATACTTTATTGCTAGCTACTGCACGTGTACAATGGCACGCTGAGTGCCTGCTGCAGATCGCACTGTCATGAATTTGCTCTGCATAAGGCCCTACAAGGGCAACAAATAGAGCTCATATTTTTGACAGTGCTGAAGCCAGTTACAATTGCAATTTGAGTTGCAATTTTTATTATGACCTGATGAGCACTCATTAAAACTGAGAGGATAAACTGTTCTGTTTAAAGTACTTCCTTGTACAGGCACTCAAGATACAGAATGCAGGAAATCTTAGTTCTGACACTTCTCCTCGTCTTTCCTTATGTGTCCAATTCAAAAATTCATAGATTGTTTTACTGAATTTTCTTTAATTTGATGCTATTATTGATTTAACAAGATTTAATTTAGGGGAAGTCAAAGCAAAAAAGCACGTGGTTATTTCAAAATACAAAGCACTGAAGAGAGAAATAAGAAACATGCAGAGGAACTCAGCCAGTTCCACCAGAAAGGCAAGAATAAAATTCAGCAGTGAAGCATGAAGGACCTTGCAGCATAGAGATCAGCACAACTGGAAGCACTGTCTGGCAGAGGAGGGTTGTTGAGGTCTGGTTCTGCTGCCCTAGGGAGAGCGGGGCTAACAGGCACTGGCATTCCCTCTAAGTGCGTGGGAATGACGCTGGGTCAAACCCATCACTTGCGTTCTTCCTGTGGCAAACTGTAGCCACTCACAAAGAGTGGCATTAGTCATTAGCTAATCATGCCCACTGTACTCTTTGTGAACCGTCCATTTCCCTGAATTTCTTTCAAGATCACATTCTTACCATAATCCTCTGGAAAAGCAAGTCTCTGAAAAAACATCAAATAACTAAAACCTTTATTAAAGGCTTTTTTTAAACTAAGTTTTCTCCTTTGCAGATAAAACGGAAACATCATTTCTTTCAGGTCACCACAGGGACAGAGCACTGAACATCCATCAGTAACACCCTATTCCTTGTCAGAGTCAGACGTGCCTCTGTTTTTTCCAGATCTTTGTTACTGCTATGAAAAATTTGTCATTTATAGTTTTCCCTTTTCTTTCTTCTTTTCAGAGTAACATTGCTAAAGGAAATTTCAAATCTGACAGCAGACCAGATTAAAGAAATAAATAGCAGAATGCAATAGTTCTTCTTTTCCCACTGAACTAAAACAATTCAGCCCAGCAACTTCTGCCCTTCCAGGCTGCCAAGGATGAGCAACATCCGCATAGCTGTTTAAAGCTGGGACTGCATACTTTGCAATCTTCAGGGCCAAAAGAATAAATGTGGGCATCTCTAGACGCTTTACTTGGAGGAGTAGTTGTTTATTTTTAAGCTGGACCACTGTCATGGTGAATTCCTCAAAAACCCAAAGGTTAACTTGCTTTTCATAGTTATGCATTAAAGAAAAAAAAAAAAAGAATTTTATTCTTTCCTGGGAGAGTTCTGACCTTTTATTCATGTATATTTTTCAAATTCTGCATTCCATTGTTTATGCTCCAAGCTAGAATGTCACAAGCTATCTTAGCACAGAGCAGACCTACACAGACTAGCAAGGGTAAGCCAAGGAGAGCAGGTGGAAGGGGGTGGGGATTTCCAACGTGGTGGATCAAGGTAATGGATTTCCTTAGTCACATCTGCTGTGACATCTGGGATGTACAGAACAACTTTCCTTCACTTCCTCAAAGCTTTTGAAACAAACCAACCGCCCTCGTGATATGACGTTAGGATGGAAGCATATGATTTTATAACCCTATGTGAGGTTAGAACCGTGGACTGAAGTCAAAGAATTACCTCATCAAGCTTCAAAATAGGTAGATCAAAATCTGAACATCACAAATGATTTCTTGTCTGTCTGATGGATTGTTTCTGAACGTAAAAAGGTACTGGAGGTTACATCAATAATTCCTGCTATTGTCACGATGACTCACAGGAGGATCAGAGCATTGCACTGACACCTACTGACTCAGCATCCCCTGCTGCTGTACGGTGTTTGTGTCAGTGCTGATGCAATACTGTTTTGCTTCCATGTTAATCTTTGAAGTTGTGAGATCCCATATATCTTCAGGCTTCCTTTGTAGAAAGTGGGACGTGCCAAGAGATTGCCTAAATAACCAAAATCTCTTCTCTCCTCCTGATCAAGAGCCTTTGTACCACAGTTTCCTTCCAGAAAGAAATTAGGAATTTTGAAAGCTAGGATCTGAGGAGAAAATATGGGCTGCTCTCCCAGTGATGCTGAGAACAGTTCAGGAACTGGACATATCACATTGTTTCCCTCTATTTTGTGAATAAAGTATCTGCTTCTTGCTGATGCTAGGTCCAGCTTTTCAAACACCAAGAAGCACTGGTTTGGCAGCAGACTCCAGTCTGTGGCTCCAACAGCCAACATGCATTTGAGTCGGGGGAAGAAAGAACATTCCTCACTGATAAAGACAGAAAGGCAGATTACAGATGTACTCAAGAACAATTTTTACCTGTTCGAAGTTCAGCCCTATTCATTTTGCTCATTAAGCAAAAACACTACATCATACTGCCTTAAGTCACGCCACATAGTTCCCTCCTAACACTATCCCAAAACTATTTTCCAAGACTTCAGTTTGCCTTTAGGTACCAAAGATTTTTCTTCTTTAAGCAAAACTGATGTCTTTCTTTTTTCTGTTTTACCTCCTCTGAGTTAAGAGTTATGGTTTTTAATAGTCTTAAATATTAAGTAAAGAGTAGTTCATAAGTAAAAAGAGAGGAATGGACCATAATACAACAGAGCCTGGCAGTTCTTTTCATACTGCCCTATTCCAAGCTGATGTAATGCAAAAGACCTAAAGAGGGGGGGCTTTATCGGGTTAGAAGAACGGACTGAGCACTCACAGCTTTTATTCTGAAGTATTCAAGTGCCCCTTTTACTAAGGCCGAGCAAATAAAATGTGGGAAGTACACAACATAGTTTGGAAATCTATGCAGGACAGAAGAATCTTGGTACTGTGACAGTTATGAATTTTTCTTGTGTAAAGGATTTATTTAAGGCCTCTTGGCACTTAGCAACTGAGCAGCACTAATATGTGAATTACTGGACAGTTGGACCACTTGATTCTATCAGATACAATCAAAAACTTGCCCTTCAGAAAATCCACTCCATGTCTGTGTCTATGCAAAGTGCTCAGCAGTCCTACAGAAGAACTGGTACCAAGTAAAGCGAAAACCAGAAACATCTCACAACTATTTACTCAGCTGATAACTGTCTTCTCTTTTGGTCCTCCTTTTCCAATAGTCAGACCTTTAACTTTTACTGATGACAGAATTTTCTGAGTGCCTTCCAAGGGTAGTGAAAAGTACCCAAAGAACTGTTCAGAAGAAAATACACATAAACAGAACCAAAGCAATGTCCCTGATGGGCTGTGGGAAAGTAGGAGACTGGTAGGTAAACAACAAAAACCAACAAAAAATCATGAAATGCATTGGTAAGTAGCTGGTGTCTAATGCTTTTTAGCTTGTGGGGACCACTGTGGAAAATTCTATAGCAGATCTGTATGCATGTGAATGTATAATGCAAGAGAGGTTTATGGGACATTATACAAAACCAGAACGTACAGGGCATTCAGTATCAAGATAACAGTAATGAGATGTTTATCTGTTATGTACCAGTAAATGTGAAAAGAAGTCCATTGCCTTGTAAGGGGCCTTGTAACTTTCTCCAGAGATCCCGTTTCCTTCTCAATCCAGGCACTGCAATGTGATCTCTACAGGCCCAGCACTGGTCAGTGAAATCCCTACCACGGGCACCTCCTGCTGCATCATGACATGTGGCAAGTTGCTGCAGACTGAATCAAGTTTCCAAGGGAATTTGTTATTCCTTTTCTCAGGGCACTTAAAAACCTCACGGAGCATTCAGGCACACGGCAGTTCAGATGGAGAGCAACAAGAGATGTATGGGGGAAGGTTACACAGTGTTTTAAGAAGTAAAAACTTTGTTCTATTTTCCAACATACATCAACTAAATATGTTTGTCTGATTAGTTTCATCTTGATAATAAATAAATAAGAATTGTTATTTTTCTGTACAATATTGTTCTCCTACAAACAGCAATATACCACCCCAGTGTGTCATTATTAAAATAAGACAATAAACATAGTTTGAAGCGAGATTTATAAGGCTCTGATAGAGAAGGACCCTACTATTCCAACAAAAATGTTATTCCTACCATGTAGGACAATACTTAACAAAAGAGAAGCTTAACTCCATCTCTCTCTGTGCCTGCCTTGCATATATTCAAATAATGGAAGACCATTCCATTACTCTAGTGCCCTGCCATGTATTTTGGGGTTTAGGAAATTCGGATGAAATGACTATGCTGGGCACATACTTGATCTGCTTTAAAGGAAAAGAAAGGCTGGAAATCATATACAATACAAGTTATGACAAAATACATGAAAAATGTCTGGCAAAGAACAAATCCCAACAGAGATTCAAGATCCTCCCTTTGTTTCTGAAGTGCCTGAAATCTGGGAGGAACCACTGTATAAGCTGCATTTCATGGAACTGTATTTGCTGTTGTTTATATTCCCACACTTCAGATGTTTATTATCTCATCATTTCCTGTCATTCCCTTTGGGTTGAGCTGGGTCTTGGCTGTTGCTCTCGAGAGATGGGACATACTCCTGGTTATTACTAATACAAAAAAAATATTTTCTTCTGATCTGTGCTGATGTTTCAAGCAAGTAATTTATGTATAATGCATAACCTATATTCACATTAAAAACAAACAAACCGCCACCACCATCAGGCACAGACAAGTTTAGGAGGTCAGGAAAGACACAGACCATGGGCAGTCCCTCCATGGCACAGGTACAGGCATACCTACACAGGCAAAGGCCAGAGGTACAAACCAAGCCTTCAAAATAGTGTCACCTCTGATATGAAAGGACATAGAAGAACATGCCTGAGGGTTCCAATAAAAGCATTGAACCACCAAAAGACCTCTGAGTTAAAAAGAGATCCCAGCTGAAGACACAGAAGGTGAGCCCACATGTCAGCTGTATTGCTGTTCCAAAGCAAAACAAACCTCTGTTCCAAGAGCCGCCGCAGAGCCCACACAGAACCCCATCTTCCTCCATTTGCCTCTGTTGCTGTAAGTGGCTGCCAGCAGGGTCTAGCTGAGCCTCAGATACTTCTGCAGCTGGTTAATTCTTTTCACCATTGATACTGATTTGTTTAGTATCAGGGATCCTCATCAAGATGTCACCATGAAGTCTAGATTACCAACGTGAAATTCTGAAAAATCTGTTGCGAGAAGACTATTGGAATTTGGTTGGCCAAAATATTTCTTATATGTAGAGAGTAAAAGCTCTAAACTACGATTTTTGGCATAGGATGATAAGGATATAGAGGAAAAAGGTTGTTTTTCCAATATGGTCACATACTTATGCTGAAATGAGTATAAAACGTCTTGCAGATAAAGGAAAACTCCAGTAACAGGAAGAACTTCTCAGTGCTGCATTTTCATTTTAAAAACTAAGTTTCAAAAAGTGACACGAAGCAATGAAACAATCCCAGTATGAAATTGAAAGAAAAACATTTTCCAGACAACTAAAAGAAGTTTATCAGACATGCCTGTATGGAATGCTTGTTAGAACTCTATTTAAATGAAAGATGAAAGGGATAGCAAAGACATTCAATGAAATTTTAACACAGCTTCAATATTTACATTTACTGGGGAACATAATCTGCTTACACAATAACTGGAAATGTATTATTGACACTTCAGATTTCAGATTTTTACTTGCCATGCAGATAAAAAAGCGTAAACATTTGCAAACTCATTCCATTCTGATCTTACTGGTTCATGTGTATTATAAAACTGAGAAAATAAGTAAAAATAAGTAAATGTTTGATCCATTTAGAGTAAACTAGTTGTACACAAGGCATTCATATTCAAAGCCAGAGAAATAGCCATACCTCTTTACCAGAATGTTTGGTTATCGGTTTATTAAATTGCTAAGACGTGTAATTTGCTAGGTACAAGTCTGTTGATGGGACAGTTTGCTTCTAGTTGTCTTTGGTGACATAAGAGAAAAAAAGCCCTTTAAAACAGATTTGCAGAAGGCAAACGACACACGTACCTGCTGAGTTTTTTGAGGAAAAGGTATTAAAATCTTGAATACTTAGGATTCAAAATCCAAAATGTGAAGTAAACTTACTTGCTTTTACTTATTTTTAGTATATGTAAAGTTCATCTCAATCACTTCAGTGTACATCCAAAGGGAAATACAGTCCTTTTGCACAGGCTTCAGTAGAACTATCTGCCTTCTGAGAAGGCAGTTTCACTGAACAAAATTGCCATGTAATAGTTTGGAGCACATCATTTTTAAAAGCTGAGAAATTACATTAATAGAGAAGTAAATTATGAGAAATACTGAAGTAATCCCTTTTCTGTTGGGCTCAAATATTTATGCAAAGATTTTAAGGCACGAAAGAACTCTGTGATCTTGTGTTAGTCAAATTCCCCATGGCTTCTGCTACTGATGCTAACAATTACTCCCCAGATTTACAATTGGAGCTGAAGAAGTCATTCAGACAGGGGCAGATCCACTCAGCTCTGTGAATAATATTAGTGATCCAGAGCATGCCATCACTGGACATTTCTGCCTTGGAACAGATTTTCCTCAGATCTATTACCTTTCTTTATAGTATTCAAACATATTTGGTCACTTGTAAACACTTACTGCCAACTGTTCCTCATTGCAAAAAGGATGTGGCAAAAATGAATCCAAGAGTCAACAAGGCTGTAGGAGAATATTTCAAAACTCCACACCTTCATTGAAGTACCTTGATTATGATTATTTTTTACTTGCAATGAAGAACTACATGTCACTGTAATTGTCCTTTTTAGTAGTAACACTTGTTCCAATAACCATGTCACACGGGACATGTGCCTAGAAGAATAGACGTTAAATGGGACAAATACTGCTGAATTCTTATGTAGCTAGGAAACAAAATAAAATTGACCTTTACCTGCACATTACCAATGTGAATACAACTTTTTAGTTCCTACACAGAATTTGAACTGGATTCTATTTGTTACCCTGCTTATGATATGTAACAATCTGGTGCACAAAGCCCGCAGGAACTGGAGATAGAATCTGTCATCACTTCCCCATCCAAACTGCTGAAGTGTGTCACTGTGAGATTTTTTCAAGCACCAGCATGCTCCGCTGCATCATCTCTGTCACAGCTCCAGCATAACCTTGCTCATGGATGGAAGGCTTCAAATCCACTGGTAAAAACAATTGTTCTTTTAAGTAAAAGCAGCACATTTAGAACAAGGTCCAAGGAAAATTCTGCATAAGGAAGAAAATCCTACCAAGCGACTTCTCGTCTTGATTTTGGGGTTATATTTTATTTGTCTGATCAGTATAAGGCATCCATCCACTTGGTTGGAACTTGGTCAAGATCATTTTTCCCCAGTGCATAATAAGGATTTCTACAGTGCAAATATCCCTGCTACCTTCTGGGAGCTCTGATATATTAGATTTAAATCTTGGAAAAGAAAATGAGCTTCAGACACAGTCTTGGCAGCAAAATAACATCTAAGTTTATGTCAGCTTTCCAGAGCCCATAAAATAAATACAGGCCTAATAATCTCATTAGGAACTTAGTCCATAAAGCAGCCATTCTAGTAATGACCTCACTGACAAATAACTCCAAGTATTTACATCCACTTGGACTGGAAGGCAGAAATAATAGTCAAAAAAGGAAAAGAAGAGGTTCAAATTACAGTGCTTTAAGTTCTACCACAACAATACTACTGCTCTGCTGCTTTTATAATCACCAAAGATTTTATTTTATTTTGCCCAAGGTGAATGGCACAATGCACGAAGAATAAAACGATTTTGCCCTCTTTACGACTATTTACAAAGTTATTTTAATAGATGAATTCTAGCAAATCTTTTACCTTCTGCAAAGGTAAATCTAGCACTTCATTCAACTTTACAGTGCATGCAGTCATATTCATTGTTTAAGCAAAGACAGCAATTTTAAAAAGAAAGTGCAATATAAAAATAGTCCTGATTACACACGCAAACAGCAACATCACTCAAAGGGCAGCATTTATTCAAAATGTCCATTTCTATTAATCCTTTTTAACAGATATTTCCTCCCATTTCCTTTCATTTTTAAAATGTTGAATTTGTTGTCTTCATGCATAGCAATTGGTCAAAACCATCACTCATTCTGTTAGCCCTAACTGATGCTGTTGCTGAAGTGAATGCTGACCTGCGACCTTGTTACTGACACATATATATGGCTACACAACTAACAGAGCAGTGCAGAAAAAAATACAGATCCATAACAAACATTTAAACAGTTAAAACAGATACGTTTCAGTGAGAAGATAATGAATTCAGGAATACGTATACTAAGATCTGCCAGTGGATAACAGCATTTACCTTGTAGGGCTTTGTCATGGCCTAAGCAGTTTTAGCACACCCCAGTCTCAGCAACAAATGGTGAATGTTCCTGTGACTGAAGCTTTACAGAAACATCTCATCCTGTCTGCGCAGTCACCAAGAAAAGGCACCCAGCAGCCTCAGCTGGTGCACCTCCAGCAAATACAAGCACAACTGGGTGCCTTCTGCCATAGGACACAACAGCCTGTGCCCCAGGGACATGCAGCCACAAAAGAAGCAGTCCTGCCTTAGCTTTCTCCCCTAGATAACAAAAGAACCTTTTGCAAAATGTTATCAAGGACCCTCTGATGACTCTTTTTTTTACGTGCAAGTTTTTCTTCTTCCTGTGCACAGCACGGTCACTCCATGCTGCAAGTTCAATTTCAGGCATATGCAAACTCCCACTCAAAAGGTGACCTAGGACAATACTTAGACAATGTTTGGGACTGACAAGCAAGTTTGTTGCCTTCCTGATCTCCCCATTGCTTCCCACACACGTAGTCAAAAGAGAAACCAGCAAACCCCTGCACACCGGTCTTCTCTACAAAGCCTCACTTAACTCCTAGAATTCCTACAGAGCTGCCACCGTGCTGCTGGGCAACACTGCACACACCATGAGGGCAGGGCAGGAACTGCTGCAGCACAGTGCTTGCTCGGAGATATCTCAGGGTGCAACCTGTGAGGGAAAAGTAGCGTGCTGCAGCTCTGGGAGAGCTCCTGCTTTCAAATCAACAGGATTAAGGTTTCAGAGCACAGACCTTTAGATAGAGGACTTTCTTCGCTATTTTGAGATAGCATATAGAGTATTATGAAGTGGTATCAACAGTTTGTGAGAGCATGGAGCAAAAAGAAGAAAAATAAAAAGCACAGAAGCATTTCTGAGAATTGGCTTCCAGGTGCTTTGCTTAACCTGAAAAATATGCAGGAACATCCCACACCCTGCCAAGCCCACCAGAACCTCTACATCCGAGTGCTGGGGCTACATCTGCACATTTAACATAACCTACATTGTCTGGGTCACTCCACGAGGTCTCCTCAACAGCTGCCACATCAGCATCCTTCTGACATTCTGTCCCCATCCCACCAGGTCACTGCTCAGCCCAGTGATTCCAGTGTGATAATTTTATCTTCCTTCATGAGTCAGTGTGATCCAGACCTGAGTCTAACATCTGGCAGCTCAAAAGGAAGATCTGATCGATGATGGCCATTCTTGATACATAGAAATGTTTTAAGAAAAGAAGAAAAAGTTGAGAAATGAGAGAAAGACAAGAATACTGAACAGATCACTTATTCCGCTTCCCTTACTACTACAGTTCTGTTGAAGTTGGCTATTCCTGAATAAAAATAAATTAAAAAAAAAAAAAGGAAGAACTAAGAATATTAGCCTGATACTAAGTAGCTCGAGTTCAAGCCCTGTCATTTCTCTTCCTTTGCCTTCATTCAAATAAATTCCACCCCCTAATACAGAAGATTTATAGCCTGCTCCTCCCACAGCTTTACACAGGACAGACAAATAGGCACCACATATCTCACTGATAAAGGAGCTGTGTGCTTTCACAAGTGTTCTGTTGGCTGTTCCATCTAAAACTTTTGGGAAAAGAATTAGAAATGAGCTCACAGGTTTAGAGATATCTCCTTTGTTGAATCACTTTGAAAACGCAACTCCCCTCTTCCGTGAGCAAGCAGTGGAAATGTCAGATATGGGCTTGAGGAGAAAGGTCCTTTTAACTCAGAATATCATTATGTTTGAAAGTCAGGTTTTTTGAGTTTTGAGAGTTTTGTGTTTTGTTGGCTTTTTTGTTTTTGTTTTTTTTTTGGGGGGGGGGGGGGGGGGGGGGGGGGGAGGGGGAGGGCTGGGTTTGGTCATAAAGTATCAAAAGTCTAACTCTCCAAATAGCAATTATCCCTTCTGAAAACCAGTTCCCTGTGATGTGGGGATCTACCAGTGCGTACCTCAACAACTAACAAATGAGAAAATTTTACTAAAGTAAAAGAAATACGCAGCTCCAAAGAGAAATTGTAAGATAATGAGACAGCTGTTGGAGCTGCATCACTATTATGAACTTTGAGGCCTAGAATGGGCTAAATGCAAAAACCTACATGAAATGACACACAAATTATTTTTGAGACTTGGAACTCATGGGGAACTTAAGTTGCTTTTATTTATTTTCAAAATTAACTTGACAAGACTTGACAAAATCTATTAATGGAGTTTCCGAAAACAGAAGTTTCTAAATTTACTTCATTCAAATGTTAGCCTGTAAGATGGTGGAGCTTAGGGAGGAGGTGGGTAGACTGCGGACCATCAGAGAGTGCGAGCGAGAGATTGACTGGTGGAGTGACTCTCTGCGAGAAAGGCGCAGAGATTGCACTACCCAGACGGAGAGAACAATGGACCCTCTCTCTCATTGTAGTCAAACAGGGAGAGACAGCTTGAGAGAAGATGAGGAATGGCAGCTGGTCTCATCCCGGCGTCGCAGGCAACCCCCAAGTTCTCGACCTACCTCGGTTCCCCTGATCCCTCTCTGTAATAGGTATGAAACCCTGAAGCCAGAGGGAGAGGTGACTGATGATAATGTGGGAGCACTGCCGCCAAGCTTGCCTAAGGTGAGGCGGTCAGCTCCGCGTTTAAAGACTGCCTCCTCCAAGAAAGAAAGGAGAGTGGTAGTTGTAGGTGACTCTCTTCTGAGAGGAACAGAGGGTCCAATATGTCGTCCTGACCCTACCCGTAGGGAGGTGTGCTGCCTTCCTGCAGCCCGGGTCAGGGATATTTCTAGAAAACTCCCCAGCCTTATCCGCCCCTCTGATTATTATCCTCTATTGATAGTTCAGGCCGGCAGTGATGAGATCCCTGTTAGAAGCCTGAGGATTATAAAAAATGATTTTAGGAGACTGGGGAAGTTAGTTGATGGAGCGGGCATACAAGCAGTGTTTGCCAGCATTCCCTTGGTGACAGGGATGAACGCTGAGATGACCAGGAAAAGCCATCTTATAAATGCATGGCTGAGAGGCTGGTGCAAGCGTAAAAATTTTGGATTCTTTGATCATGGGGTGGTCTACTCGGCATCTGGCCTGAGGTCTACTGATGGGAATTGCTTGTCTCCAAAAGGGAGACGGATACTTGCCCAGGAGCTGGCGGGACTTGTAGAGAGGGCTTTAAACTAGATAGGAAGGGGGAGGGGGATAAAGCCAGGCCTGCTAGAGAGCAGCCTGGGGAAGTGGTAGTGGGATTAGGTGAGAGGCGAGGGGCTCAGCTGAGGTGCGTCTACACTAATGCACGCAGCATGGGCAACAAACAAGAAGAGTTGGAAGCCATTGTGCAGCAGGCAAACTATGACCTAGTAGCCATAACGGAAACGTGGTGGGATTGCTCCCACGATTGGAGTGCTGCAATGGATGGCTATAAACTCTTCAGGAAAGATAGGCAAGGAAGGCGGGGTGGAGGTGTAGCTCTCTATGTTAGGGAATGCTTTTACGCTACTAAGATTATGACTGGGGACGATAATGTTGAATCCCTATGGGTAAAGATCAGAGGAAGGGCTGACAAGACAGGCACCCTGGTGGGCGTCTGTTATAGACCCCCAAATCAAGATGAAGAAACAGACGAGGTATTCTATAAGCAGCTGGCACGAGCTGCACAGTCGCCTGCCCTTGTCCTCATGGGGGACTTTAACTTCCCTGACGTATGCTGGGAGTACAGCACAGCACAGAGGAAGCAGTCTAGGAGGTTTCTGGAATGCGTAGAGGACAACTTCCTGATACAGCTGGTCGGAGAGCCCACGAGAGGAACTGCCCCACTAGACCTGCTGTTCACAAACAGGGAAGGTTTGGTGGGAGATGTGGAGGTTGGAGGCTGTCTTGGACAGAGTGATCATGAAATGATAGACTTCGTGATTCACGGTGGAGCCTGGAGGGGGAATAGTAATACTGCTACCTTGGACTTCAGGAGGGCGGACTTTGAATTGTTCAGGGGACTAATAGGGGGAGTCCCCTGGCATTCAGTCCTAGCAAGCAAAGGGGTCCAAGAGAGCTGGTTGCTCTTCAAAAAGGAAGTCTTAAGGGCGCAGGAGCAGGCAGTCCCCCTGAGCTGCAAAATGAGCCGGCGGGGAAGAAGACCGGCGTGGATGAATAGGGAGCTATTCCTGAGGCTCCGGGAGAAAAAGAGAATCTACCGCCTGTGGAAAGAGGGACAGGCCACTCAAAATGAATACAGGGAAGTTGTTAGGATGTGTAGAGGTGAAATCAGAAAGGCAAAAGCCCAGCTTGAATTTAACCTAGCTGCTGGTGTGAAAAGGAATAAGAAACTCTTTTATAAATACATTAACAGTAAGAGGAGGACAAAGGAGAATATCCAGTCTTTGCTGGATGAGGCTGGGAATGTGACCACTGAGGATAAGGAAAAGGCGGAGGTTCTGAATGCCTTCTTTACGTCTGTCTTTAAAAGTCAGACCAGTTATCCTCAGGATACCCCTCTCTCTGACCTGGTAATCTCGGCCGGGGAGCACACTAACCCCCCTGCGATTCTGAAAGAAACAGTCAGAGACCTACTGCTCCAGCTGGACTGTCACAAGTCGATGGGGCCAGATGAGATCCACCCAAGAGTGCTGAGGGAACTGGCGGAGGTGATAGCCGAGCCGCTTTCCATCATCTGTCAGCGCTCCTTGTTGACTGGTGAGGTCCCAGATGACTGGAGGCTTGCCAATGTGACTCCCATTTATAAGAAAGGTCGTAAGGAGGATCCGGGGAACTACAGGCCTGTCAGCCTGACCTCGGTGCCAGGGAAGGTTATGGAGCAGATCGTCTTGAGGGAGATCATGCGGCATGTGCAGGGTGACCGGGGGATCAGGCCTAGCCAGCATGGGTTCATGAAGGGCAGGTCCTGTTTGACCAACCTGATCTCCTTCTATGATCTAGTGAGCCATCTGGTGGATGAAGGAAAGGCTGTTGATGTGGTCTACCTAGACTTCAGCAAAGCCTTTGACACTGTCTCCCACAGCATTCTCCTGCAGAAGCTGGCAGTCAGAGGCTTGGATGGGTACACTCTTGGCTGGGTAAGGAGCTGGCTGGAGGGCCGGGCGCAGAGAGTGGTGGTGAATGGAGTCAAATCCAGCTGGTGACCGGTCGTGAGTGGTGTTCCGCAGGGGTCGGTGCTGGGGCCTGTCCTCTTCAATATCTTTATAGATGACCTCGATGAGGGCATCGAGTGCACCCTCAGTAAATTTGCAGATGACACCAAATTGGCTGGAAGCGTGGATCTGCCTGGGGGTAGCGACGCCCTACAGAGGGATCTGGACAGGCTGGAGAGCTGGGCTGGAGCCAATGGGATGAGTTTCAACAAGGCCAAATGCCGGGTCCTGCACTTCGGCCACAACAACCCCAGGCGACGCTACAGGCTTGGGGCAGTGTGGCTGGAGGACTGCGTAGAGGAAATGGACCTGGGGGTATTGATTGATGCTCGGCTGAACATGAGCCGACAGTGTGCCCAGGTGGCCAAGAAGGCCAATGGCATCCTGGCTTGCATCAGAAACAGTGTTGCAAGCAGGAGCAGAGAGGTGATTGTTCCCCTATATTCAGCACTCGTCAGGCCGCACCTCGAGTACTGTGTCCAGTTTTGGGCCCCTCACTGCAAGAAAGATATTGAGGCCCTGGAGCGTGTTCAAAGAAGGGCAACGAAGCTGGTGAGGGGTCTGGAACACAGGCCATATGAGGAGAGGCTGAAGGAGCTGGGAATGTTCAGCCTGGAGAAGAGGAGGCTCAGGGGAGACCTTATTGCTCTCTATAACTTCCTGAAGGGAGGTTGTAGTGAGCTGGGGGTCGGCCTCTTCTCTCGTGTCATTAGTGATAGGACCAGGGGGAATGGTTTCAAGCTACGGCAGGGGAAATTCAGGCTGGACATGAGGAAGTATTACTTTTCAGAAAGGGTGGTCAGGCACTGGAATGGACTGCCCAGGGAGGTGGTGGAATCACCGACCCTGGGGGTGTTCAAGGAAAGACTGGATGTTGCGTTGAGGGACATGGTTTAGTAGGAGCTATTGGGAATAGGTGAACGGTTGGACTGGGTGATCTTCTAGGTCTTTTCCAACCTTAGTGATTCTATGATTCTATGATTCTAAGATTAAATGTAATTAAACTGAAAGGGCCTTTTAGCTATTCTAACATTGTGCCCAGTCATCACCATGTAGCTTAGATAAGACACACACTGTGTATATGATATCTTCTTGTATTTAATGTTCTTGTAATGAGTTTCAAGACTCTACAGTCCGGGAGAATCCACCCACCCGTGCAACAGGTAGAATTATTCTAACAATAATTCATTAGGTCTAATCTCTGAAATTTTTCCTTAAGGTGGAATGACTTAAAATAGCCTTGGAGTAACACAAAGAAGCCACCTGCGATAAGTAAGAGCCATCTGGAATTTTCAATTCTAATGGGCCCCAGGGGCTGGAAATTCATTTCCTTCCTCTAGAAAACACAATGTGTTTCGTAGCCTCACCCATCCCTAACTTAAGAGTGTTAAAGTTATTTGCTAGAGTGACTCTTTACTGAAGATGCAGACATTTCTCTTAAGCTTGGGTAGAAACCAATGCACTCTAAGATGTGTTGAACTACTTCTACAAACAATTGTATTTTTCCATTCCTTTCTGGAACAATTACATAAAGCCTGATGGAACTGCGTGAAAGCTGATGGTATCTGGTTTCTTTGGGTTCAGATTTACATGCTAAAACGTTTAGCTTGTGTTCCTTCAGACACACCTGGCTGTGAGGTGAGCACAGCTTTTACTTTGGCATAGAACTGAATGCTGTGATGTCCATCTAAAGCTTACATTGCACACGCCTGCAGCATCCAGATGGCAGGTGCAGTTTTAGTATTAAGAGACTAATATTACACATCCTTTGTAAGTCCCAGATTTGCTGCTCTTCACGAATCTGTTTTGTTCAAAGTACTTTAAAGTACCACAAGCCATTAGAAAACGTGCCTTTAAAGCTGTTGAAGAACATGTCTCTCAAAGGATGGGAAACAGACAGGGCCACTCTCAGTCCCTCTCTTCCTTTTCCCTCTGCTGACCAGTTCAAAAACACTTCATCCAAACAGAAACATCCCTGGTTTTGTTATCTAGCTTTCTTGAGGATAAAGTTTAAAACATTTGTCAAGTGTGTCCATAATCCACATAGAAAAAATGCCATGATCACCTCACAGTACTTTTTACATCAGTGCAATGGGGAGTTGAACCTAAGCCAAGTTCTTATAGGTAAAAATTCCACTGTGTTGGTTGTACTGCCTACAGCATTAGGCAAAGCACTGTGCACTTACGCTGCTAGAAGTGCAAGGCTACATTGATCCGGCAGATGATCCGATCTTATTCCAAATAGTTCAGGTAAACAAGAATTTTGGTTAATTTTGCTATATAAAATTTGAAAGCACAAATTCCAATCTATTTTGGTAAAGAGTAGAAATGTGTTTACACATGCATACAGACCAGTGCACAAAGCATTTGCTAATCTATGAATAATTGTAACTTGGTGTTCTGGATTTATCAGACACTTGGCAGTGAGAACTCCATGATTTAAAATATATTTATTTGCTAGCAAAAATGAAAAAGTAAGAACATCCACTGTATCTTTATGCATTGACTAACTAAAAATAAATTTTGACTATAAACAAGGAACAGGAAAGTAGCTTACAATTTTGTGGCTTAAATAGCAAGGCAAGGCCTGTGGTGCAGGAATTGAGGATCCATGGATTACTAAGTCTCACATGGCATCTCTCTTAAAGGTAAATATTCCAGATGAGGCTGTACAAGTGGCACTGTTGTCTTCCCTTTACAGTGATTAATGCTCTGTACTTTGGAACTACTCTACTGCATTTTAACATGTCTGACTCCTAATGCAAATGCAAATGCTGCCACAGAGAAGTTGTTTTGCTATGTGCAGTGAGTTCAGCAGCTGCTCCCATTGTGGTGTCTGTTGACCAGAACAGCTCTTGTGCAAATGGTGCTGTTTGGGCAGCTGCTCCATGCACCGGTGAAGCCAAAAGAGGTCCCTCACACAGTGCCTGGGCGTTTCCAGGCTCCAAGTTCAGTGAGGTCTTTGTGAGTGCTACAACACTCTCAATTCTACAGCTTCCCTTCTGCAGGTCAAACACAGACTTAACCTCCTACCACTTCTTTCTTTGGTCCATCCTTTGGTCCATCAGATTCAGCAAGGTGCAAAAGTAGTTACTATATACTATGCAGAGGCACTGTTCTCTTCTGGTTGCTGACCAAAGAGAAAGAGTGGTCTGGTGCCAGAGAGAAAAACTTAAAATTGGGATATCAATTTCTGCTCAGAGTACATAAACTAATTGGCTTCACTAGCATCACTTAGCTGTAAATTTTGTCTCCCTCTGTCCATGTTTTCTTTTATTCATCAGCACACCAGAGCAGTAACTTTCTTCTGTAAGATCAAAAGTGTCTTGACCTTACTACATAGCTCAAAATGAAATGCTGCCTAATAAGGCAAAATTTAGTTAGAATCAAAAAAAGTAGTCTTCTTCACTAAACGTGCTTAAGGCCCCCATGAGAAGACAGTCCCACACAGCAGATTTGATTGTTTCTTGGACTGGGCACCAATGGTATTTCACCGGCTTACACAACTACTAGGTTAAATCCTAAGTGGTTCTCAAAAAATCCCAACCTCCACGTGCTGGCAGATATCAGTGTATTTATTTGAGGTTTGTTCTCTCTGTGTTGCCGGGCTGAGCAGGTCTGGTACTTGAATTTTGGAGAGATAGTGACCTAATGGAACCTGCTTTGGCAGGGGGGTTGGACTCGATGATCTCTGGAGGTCCCTTCCAACCCCTACAATTCTGTGATTCTGTGATTCTGTGATTCTGTAATTCAAAGACTTACTGTTTATCTGAGGGTGAAGAATCTGAATAAGTATAAATGAGAAATGTAATGCTAAAGGTATAATTTTAAAAGGTAACTTGACTTTGTTTTGCCAGTACCAGCTTGTGAGCTCTTGTGTGGCAGGAAAGGCAATGTATGGATATTGCCATATATATGTGCAGCCACACAGCAGCCTCTGTGCTTGCAGTGTACTACAAGGTGGCTCTGCTGCCTTTCTGCTTACGATTTCAGACTGGTAAAAGTGAATTGCTTCTGGGTGACACATTTAAATTCCTTTCATATTAGCTATTTGTGTTCATGAAACATTTATGCAAAGTGAGCAGGAGGAGCTATTTATTTATCCTTCCAAGCACGACAGAGTTAAATCCTAGAGAAACAAGCTGTTGCTGCCACTGGTGGGTTCCCTAGCCACTGGTACTAAAGCCTTCCCAGAGGCAAACTAAACCAATTCTGGAATGTTCCCAGACCCTAGCAGCTTCTGAAATGACTCTCCTTCAGAGATACAGTTTATTTTCCATCAGTTAGCTTTGAGATTCTGACACAGTAGAGATTTCAATGCGCTGAGTCACGCTGGGCTATGAAAATATCTTTGGGGTGTTCTATTTGAGTCTCATGTAGCCAAGCTGATAAGCAAGGACTGTTTATCAAGTCTCTGAATTGCACTCTATGAGTTTAGGATTCAGGTCTCATAAAGAGAGATAGAAAGACAAAAGCAATCTTCTCAAGTGCAGGCAGCTAGCAGAGGAGGGCCCTGGACAGAGAAGCTTCCCAGGGCAGTGATCACAGCACCAAGCTCAAGAAATGTTTGAATGCTCTCAGACACAGAAGTTGATTTTTAGGTAGTCCAGTGCCAAGCCAGGAATTGGATCTATTTCAGCAAAAGCTGCATTTTTTAATTAAAAAAAATATATATTTTTAATGTATACTATGTTATTACCCCATAGACTGAGATACTCAGGAGCTTTTTATTCCTAACTGTAAGCTGAGGTGGGACCAACTGATTCAATGCAAGATGACTTTTCCAGTCCAAGATGATAATGTTCTTCATAACTAGAAAAATGTTTCTTGTAACACAAAACTATTGTCACTGCTCAATCTCAAAGGCAAGGAAACAAGCCATACTTTCAAATGCAAGTGTTAACTTGAAGTAATGCTACTGCAGCCACCACAGAGACTGCTTGAGAAAAGAACATGGCTTGGTACTGCATCCTCCGAGAAAACACCAGCTTATATCTCATGTGTTGAAATTAAACTCCTCGCCTTGAAGCTAGGGCCTTCTCCTCTTTATTTAAACTTTTCTGTACACTTCTGCTTGCTAAGCTGGAACAAGTAATCCTGTCAGATTTGTTTGACTACTGGCAATGACAAGCTGGAATTCTACATCTATTCTAGATGAATACTTCAGCACAGAATATGTTATTTCTGCATACCAACATTCATTGTATGCTTGACATCTACTGTTCAGCAAGTAATCAATATATGGTTTTCTATGTATTGGTTAAGAAATGTACGTGTATGGCTTAGTGCATAAGCTTCACCTAGCTAAATAGGATTGTCAGATGGTTTTCACTACGGAGTTGGAATAGCCATTAACACAAACTTTTAAAGATCTGTAATACAGTAAGATTTAAGGTCATACTTTATAGAGGCAAATACAAATGCCCCAGTATTTTCAGCTCACATTCACTCCAATATACTAACTGCTGAATTCTCAAACTCAACCTACATTTCGGAATCAATCTGAATGCAACAGGGATAGATTCCACCGGACAAATTAAACTCGATGCATAGGACTGTGTATTCTGTTACATTCAATCAGCAGCTAGAGCTGGCATTCACCCTCCACAGGCGGAAAAACAGCTGGTGAGAACCAAGAACAGATGAGAATTGATTTCCCCAGATGATTAAACTTATGGAAGTAAGAAACATTTGAAGTGCCAAACCAGTTCAAAGAACATTAGCACACACCTGTCCCCTTCAGGAACTTCCCCCTTTTCTGTTCAGCTCTATCGAATCTGCTGTTCTCCATATACACCCGTTTCCCCTCCACTCCAAATACTGGGAGAGAGAAAAATGGGAGGACATTGAGGCTGCTTATGGAAGCCATAAGAAATTCATCTGTGTTCTGCATTCCCTTTGCACGGCTGCATTTAGAACAACTGAGGCTTTCTTTCTCTGCTCCCACTCTCAGGGGCTGCACAATGCTATGCAAGGTTAAGTTAATTTGGGCTAAAAATAATAAAACGTTACCAGAAGACACCTTAGGATTAGTGTACCTTGTCCCTGCATCATCTAAACGCTGAAGGCATAACAGGAAAAAAGAAAGTTATTTAAAGGTTTTCTCTAACAAGTGCTGCAGGAATTTCCTCTTGACCAGCATCCCTCTGGCCCACCTGCTCACCTGGACAGCAGCCCCAGAGGTAGGAGATGACATGTACATCTGCACGCTTCTCTGGTTGACCTGCCAGGAAGGGAACTGCTCCACCCAGCCCCTGTGGCTGCTTTCTGTTAGCAGCAACCTCCGGAAACCAAGGGAGGCCGAAACTAGACACAGCAGTTCAGATAGCGCTACCTAAGTTCTTTCCTTTGATTCTTCAGCATCACTAGCACAGCAGGTCAGATCTTGAAGCACAGCATTTATTTCAAGTTCACATTTGCTTACTTGCATGGATGCCTTTTACCTATATGGCATGCTCGAGAAAGTCAGATAAGCTTTGGCTCCATACTCTTCATTTTATATTTGTAAATAGTTCTCTTCGTTCTGATCCATTCCTCCTTAAAGGAATGTTAGAGGATTCCAAGATGAAAAGCGAAACTGGGCTTTTAGAAATGCCTGCAGCCTGCCATCTTCCTGCACTGTACAAAAGCTCCAAACTTGAGCTACTGTTTGGGCAGCAGCTTTTTTCACTTGAGCACTGCAGCCTCAGCTCAGCAGTGACCAAATCATCAGTAAGGATGGAGTGTGAAATAAGATAGTGGTATGGAAGTTGAACTTTTCACCACAGCAATGCTGCTGCTGGAACTTCTCTCCCAGGAAAGGCTGACTTTAAATGAGTTCTTTGACATCAGAGCTTCATTTTTAAAGAGAAAAAGGTAATCGAATTATCTTCATTACAAACAGCCTTTTCTTCTAACCTGCCCTGTGAGGTTCGTGCCTTCCTTCAGAGACAGCTCTGGATAATCACTTGTTTCCCACAGCCTTGGATTCCTGGTTTTCCTGGCATCTCTCTCAACCAGAGCAGCCTGTGGCTTCTGCATTGCCTGATCAGTCTCAACCATGAAGCAGCTGATGAAATTGAGGAAAGACAGTGGCCGTGCTTTGCAACAGGCCCCTCATAACACCGAACATTTGTAACCGAAAGTAATGTCACATGGATTCCCATGGGTTTGTGTTTGTGAACACAAATATAAGTAAAAGCTTAATGAAGGTACCACTCTTGAAAATAGACTCTGCTGGTCAAACTTCGCTACTCAGCCAACGTTGCCCAGCCATTTTTCAGTAGAGCATCACATGATTTTAAATACAGGCATTCTGATTTGCTTCTCCTAATCTTGACCTTAAAATTAAAATGTCAAGTAAAGAAAGAAAGGTGACCTTGATTTTTAAAGTTTTAGCATTTGCATTTTGTTCGAAGAAGTATGAACCAGTGCTGTATGCCATCTTCAGAAAGCTTCTGCCACTTCTTTAGCACCATAAAGTACATGCACTTGGCAAGGGGTCAGCTCTTGCTGGAGGACTTTACCTTCACTTCCTCTCACTGGTATTAAAATTAACTAAATCTCACTGTCTGAGCCAAGCTTTTCCTTTAAAAAGTCTACTGGGTTAGACAGCAGTGTGGATTTGAGGCCAGAAGGCCAGTGGTGTCCTGGAGCGCATTAAAAAGAGAGTGGCCAGCAGGTCAACAGCAGTGAGTCTCCCCCTCTATTCTGCCCTGGTGAGGCCACATCTGGATCACTGTGTCCAGTTCTGGGCTCCTAAGTTTCAGACAGAACTTCTAGAGAGGGTCCGGGGGGGGAGGGGCCACAAGGATGATGAGGGGCTTGGAGCATCTCCCTTATGAAGAAAGGCTGAGAGACCTGGGGCTGTTCACCCTGGAGAAAAAAAAGAATGAAAGGGGGGATCCTGTCAATGCTTATAAATATCTGATGGGTAGGAGGTAAGTGGATGTGGTGAAGCTCTTTTCAGAGGTGTGCGACAGCTCAAAAGGCAGTGAGCACAAACTGGAGCGTATGAAGTTTGATACAAACATGAGGAAAAATGTATCGACTTTGAGGGTGACAAAACACTAGGACAGGCTCAGCAAAGTTGTGGAGTCTCCCCTGAAGATATGCAATACCTGCCTGGATACCTTTCTCTGCAACCCTGGCTAAGGAACCTGCTTTAGCAGGGGGTTGGACTCAGTGATCTCCAGAGGTTCCTTCCAACCCCTACAATTCTGTGACAAGCACTGTGTTTGTGGCTTCTGCCTCTATCCTGCAGGTACACTCCCATCTGGCAGATGACATCTACTGAAAGTCCCAGATGTGCTCAGAGATGCTCCCAAGACTCCTAGCTTGCTTATGTACCATTATGGTACTAAGGAACAAATGAGGCATGAAAATTTCTAATGTTTTCTTCTGCATACGACAACTCACTGACACAATTCTCCTCCTGGAGACTGAGGACATTAATCCAACACACACCCACTAGGATGTTCCTCAAGCCACAGAATTTCTCTTCGGAGCCTTCCAGCAGTTTTGCAGCCATAGTAGGTCAGCTCCACTGCAGACAGTACCTGCAACAGAGGCAGAATTTCCCTATTCACTCCTCTCAAAACATCTTCCTTGGTAGTGAAATGCCATGTGAATTGGCAGATGGCTGTAAGAGGTCAAGTCCTAGCTCTCCATATTACACAAAGGAAAAAAAAGGTAACCTACTGGGGAATCTCAGGAGGAGTCTGGGCCTTGTCAGAATGTGCAGAGACACAAAACAGGAATTTTTCAAGCACAATGCTCTTGGTGCTTCTTGCTTCCTCTCTCCCGGAGCCTCTCTAAATGCTGTTAGCTGCTGTGACATCTGACTGGGAAGTAGCAGAGCCATGAGTGACACGGGTCCTTACAACCCCTGACATAGAAATTGTCATTATATAATCTGCATGCCACCACAGGTTGATTTTCACAAGCATCTTTGTGCTCTCTGCAAGCACTTGGCAACTTCTAGTGACATACATGCTTCTAGATTTGGGGACACAGGATTGAGAAGGACATCACTGTTCCAAACTTGGTGAGTCTATGACTGCATTCTATAATTGGCTCACTGAGTTTAGTCCCCTGTATATAATTATGTTAAGAAGTTATGTTTTAATTTAAAACTAGGTACATTATTTTCTTCTGCTGCTGCTACAGAATGTGTGTTCTGGAACCTTGCACCTGAGTTCAACGTAAGGTTCTGTATTGCTCTCCTCCGTGAACAGAAGAATCTTGCAGCTGTTCTGTGTAGGAAGCAACGTGAGCAATGCAGGGAAGCTGTGTTGTCTCCTAAGAAAACACTTGCCTGAATGGAAAAAAGTGCAGCTCTTGTTTCCTGATCTTCTTTATCTCTGTCCCCATACATCTTTCCTGTCACTCCTGCTGAGCAGATCTCTGCCCTGAGCAGTGAGAGTGGATCTGCATGCTGAGCAGACGCCACATGGCTGCACCACACCATCTGTTGCTGCTCTCTGGGCAGAGACCTGCAGGCCTTCTAAGCAGAGATAAGTATGACAAGAAAAGATGATACAGGGCAAGAACATCAGGCCTTTGGTGGTAATGGTACAGCAAGGTAACAAACATTAAGCATTTACGTCACACCGTTTCTTTTTGCCCTGAGGACTCAGTATTGATCAGAACAGTTTTGCATGAAAAATTGTTTTCCATGAATGTTCTTCATCAGTTTGTAACAGTGCAATCAAATACATATTTAAAGATTAAAAATGTGAATTGCAAACGACCTTAAGTCTGAATATTATAAGCTTCTTTTTGAATCTTATTATTTTTACATTACTGCTTATGCCAACAGTACTGCTTCAAATGGGTATGCAACAGATGTGAAGTGGGAAGGTGTCTCAGTCTACAAGAGAGCCTCTTGGGCCCGAGAAAAACAAGATATTTATCAAAATTAAGTAGAGGACTTTGCTAAAGCGCTTTTTATGTTACAGATCATCTTAACTAATTCATGGCCACCACATTCAGGCCACATGAAGATCATGGTAGATCATGCAGAACAGAAGACTCTTATAGCAATGCCAGAATTATTTGCAGAAAAATCTGAAAATATTTCCTGACCACTTCTATTATGTTATGAAGATGACTATCACTATGCTCCAGTACCACCTGGAAATAAAACATAATATTCCCCATTTAGATGAACATCCAACTTATTACATGCAAACTGAGAGGACTCAGCATGACTAGCATCTCTATTACTGGTGGAAATAAAATGTTAATGCTCATATCTAACCTTCCTTTGGGGCAAGAGCGTTTTAGTACTGAGCATTTTACAAGGCTTCTGGCACAGGTAGGGGGCAGAGGAAGACAGCTATACAAAACAGCTCACAACACTTAACTATTTAGTAATATTTTTCCATTTTGAGATTGAATACAGGCAAATCAAAGCCTAAGTTTGTTACCATTGAATTTAGGCCAGGACTTCAGATGTAAGTAAGAGGTCAAGGTCTGCTCATATAGATACCACAGTGTCATAATTGTCGGTAAGAGGTCAGAAACTCAGCAGTCCATCACATCGCAAAGGGAGGCAGATTAGATTTTTTTTTTCCTATTACTACGGCTGAATATCCAACTTTAAATAAATGATTGTTATTCTTTGAAGGAAAGAGATTTAAAAGTTGAAAGGTTTGAGAAAACTTTTCCCCACCCTACTCCCCAGCCAAAGTAGTGGAACAGCTGTGATATGGTGGTAAATCAGCACACCTGAGATTCCCACGTTGCATATCACAGCATCATTTCTGCCAAAACAATGCAAGTATAAACCAACACTGCTGTGATCTGGTGGTAGCCAGCACTACTGTATTCTCTACATTCCTGATGTAGAAGGAGATGGGCAGCAAAACAGCTTCTAGTGAACTTACAGCCTGAAGTAACGTGCTGGAAGTCAGAGGCACAGAGTCCTACCCAGAGCTGGCACATTCTCTGCATCCTCCCAACCTGTGATGTCCTTTCTACCTGGCTCCAAAGCAACACTCCTGATTCAGTGATACTCAGTAAATAATACTCCCTGTTTTCTTCTGCCACGTTTTCATTGTTATTACCTTTTAGACTATAGGCATTTTGTCACAAGGAATGAAAGTTGCCATCTGCCTGTACAGCGAGAAGCAATAGTAGCACTCTGAGATACAAAAAAGAAATGCTCATCCTAGTTACATCAAAGATGAAAGACTGGCTACTGGTAAGGCAGAAAACATTGACATTAGGGATTCCCAAACTCATTCCAGCTTTGAATTTTATTAGACAAATAATATTAAATAAAAAATAAATAAATAAACCACCAGCTGAATTGCTGGAGACTCCACTTGAAAGTGCTAACTGAGCTGCAGCTGCAAACTCGTTCACCATCAGTGATAAGAACTCTCAGAGAACGTTGCCCTGTGGACAGAGCTGTAGGAGACAAACAGAAAAGTAGAATTGAGAAATACCACTTGAATCATTGCAGCCAATCACCTCAATAATTACACAGTTAGCATTTAGCAGACCTCTGCTCCATACAACAAAAGCTACAAACACTTGTTAGCAATTTCAAGCACATTTCAGCCATATAATTTCAAAAAGTCCAAAACCGCAAATTACAAATGTAAAAGTTGCAGTCACAAAAAAGCCCTGGACAAAATATGCAAGGCTGTAATGTAACACGTTGTGTCTTCCATAGTCTGCCAGTGTAGAGGCATTAATAAACACAGAGTAAGACATTTTACTAGGCAGAGATTGCCACAGAGGTTCAGATGGTTGGCAATCACTCTCAATTTTGTAGTAGGCGACACAATTTTCATATCACCAATTACAAAGTCACTGGAACGGAAGATGATAATAACATAGTTCAACTGCTTTTTTTTTTTAGCTCAGTTCATATGGTTTGTATGTTATTTCTTCACAATCTGCAGCTGAAAAGTCAAATACATTTTCAGTAAAACAACAGCAGTTGATCAAACATAAATCTCTACATTTTGGTTAAGGTAGCAGTCCTCTTCATCTGAGATGTATACTGTGCACGTAGACAAAATGAGAAAGAAACTGCAACATCAGTGTCTTCCTTACAAAGAAACTCCAGCTGTAACTATAACTTTTCAGCCTAGCTATGCAGCCAAGCAATGAAGCCGTGTGGACTGAGACAAAGCCTGCTTGTGGGCTTAAAGCAGACTTCCTAGGTGCTGAAAGAGACAATTAAGCTCTTCTGTGCCTAAATTTGTACTACTCAAAAAACAAGAATAAAACCTACTGGATGATAAGCATGTGAAGGTCAGAAATGACGACTCATTACAAAGAGGGCAAAGAGTGGCAAACAACTACTTAGTGCATCAAAATGGGGAAGGCTTAATACAGCTGCTCAGTAAGAACGTTCCTTCAAGTCCAATGATCACACCACAGCCACAAGTCCTAACATTAAAAAAAAAACCCACATTCCTATTGCACTTGGTTATGGAGCTGTGGTTGATAAACATGAACAACATGAACAAAACAAGAGTGATCCAGTCCTGAATCTACCAGGAACAAGTGCTGCGTTCATTTACTCGTCAGGATAACTTTCAGTATCTGTATTTCCTTGCAGGGGAGGATACAGTAAGGTGAGGATTAGAATGGCCTAGCATTATCAAGCACAAAATTTCCCTATGCTGCTTTGTGTGACCAGCAGCTCTCTGCTGGCTGCTTCCAACACCCAGTGACAAGGTGCAAGGCAGCTTTTCCCACCTCGGGGGAGGCACAGTCCCGCAGAACTGCATGCAGCCATCAGCCCTCCTTAGTGGTCACAGAGGGGGCACTCAAGGGGTCTCAAGCCACAGCAGTGCCCAGTGATCTGGAGCCCCCTTATTTTCCCCTGAACTGGTGCTGCTGTGCAGTTCTATTCTGTTCCAGTATGGTGTTACAAAAGATCCAGGGCCATACAGTAAAACTGCTTCCTGCTGCACTGATCAGTGGGTGAAGCCCGGGACCTGCTGAGCCTAGGGGAGGGAACTCTGCTCCTCTGAGATATGATGCAGTACAGAGCAGTAGAAACTAACATCCCTAGCCCTCCCTCCCCAACATTTACCAAAAGATGGCTGCAAAGATAATGAACACACAGAAAATTGCAGCAGATGGTATAGTGCCTGGCTAATTCCAGCAACAACTACCTGCCCTCTAATTGCAGTGAAAAGAAGGGTGGGTGTGAGATGGCTTCACTGAGAAGAGCAAGCAACTCAGCTGAAGTGAAAATCATATTGAGCTTACAGCAGCATGATTATATTTTGTAAAGGACCATTCTATGATGTGTAACACAATCAGAGAGACAAGTACTGGCAGGTGTTTGCTACCGATGGCACCAGCCTTCAGCCCCGCTTCTAAGGTAGTGCCGATTGCTCCCCTCAAAGCTGAGCCTTCCCAACCACTTCAGTCTTGCCCTTAGAGTTGGTTTGGAAGATGCTATGATTCAGACTGAATACAAGCATCCTCTGTCCTCAAAAGACACCACATCTCCTTGGTTGGACAGTTTTTACTACCAGTGTTGTTACTGCAAAGCAACTATAATGAATAAGCATGCCCCCTCCTATAAAATGTTGCTATACATGAGGACCTGACCTCAAAGCAACTCAATGAGGAGATGCAACATCATAATTTTATAAAATGAGATGTTCTGCATGAGATAAGAGGCCGCAGAAGTAACTCTTTGCACACATAGAATTTTTTACCTGCAAGATTTGTTCATATGATAACCAAATTTAGACACTCTGGTAAGTTACAATATCGCATATCCCTGATAAATAAGAGAGCTGATAAAAAAAGACTAACATTACTGCATGACTAGAAAACACCTAAATGTGTGCAACTGATGTTGTGCCAGGATCTATGCAGTGACACTGACATGCCTTTCTGTGCAGATCAGGAGAAAGGATGCTCCTGGCTTAGTCAGCACATGTGGCATAGGTATAATCTATCCATGCTAAGGAAAAAGTAAGCGCGTGCCATCACTGCCTCTGATTTGATGTAAATGGCAGCATTTGGCAATGAAGGAATTCCTAAAATCTCGTAGAAGACTTTGAAAATATGTTCCTCTGCGTACAAAACCTTGTATTCTCTCACAGAAAAACTCCAACCTCATATGTGATCAACAGGCTTAACCTACAGCTGATGTTTTCAATTTCTCTGAATGTTAAAATGCTGGCTTCATTACGAAAACCGATGCTATTAAAACAACACAATCAACAGCAATGTTTGAGCACCTCCACTAACACAGTATTCCCCTGGTAAACCTGCAGAACGAAATAGGATCATTCATCTGGGTGGTTCCCATACAAAATATCTAACAGGGTTTATCACAGGTATGACTGAAGACAAAACTTGTCTGTGTAACAAAGATGTTTAATCCCTTCATTTGTAAACAATGCAAACTGTTCCAGTGCAGATTCTCCGACTCTATGAATTTAATGGGAATTAAAAATTTTAAAAATGCACCACAAAAGAAAAGGTTTCTTGCTGAGATTTGAAGATAGCACTGTGAACAAGTTTAAGGGAAAGCTTTTCTTCTGAGGAATCTGCTGCTATTTTTTTCCTGATGATTTACAGAGCAAAACTATATTTCAGCAGATGGCTTACTACGTTTTTCCAGAACAATTTCAGTAGGAGAGAAAACAACACACAAATGAAGGAATAAGATGCATCGGCTGCTTATTGTGTAATAAAACCTTTGTTCAGTTTTTATTCATGCATTTATCAGCAGACTTAATATCTAAAGCTAGCCTACAAAGGAATTCTCCACATGTTTACAACCCAGCCTATATTTAAAGTGGTCAAGTTTGTGGATAAGAGAAATCTCCAGACAAAAGGCAGAAAATGTGCAGTGGAATCTTTTATCAGCTAGGATTTCTGTTCCTTAAAGTCCTCAGAAGGTTCACGTTTCTGTTCTGCACACTTTCTGTTAAAATTTGAGATCCAAGGTTGGAAATCCGAGCAACAATCTTTATTGCCATCCATTCCATGGCCTGCCCTTCCTGTTTTCCACAAACAAAATACTGTATTTAGTTTGGAAATGGGATATCCTGCTGGAAGGCTTTGAGAAAAAAATAAAAATAAAGAACACACTGAGCCGGAGACCTCAAGTACTCCTTCCTGTTCCCTAAAAGAAATTAAGAAATAGTTGTAGTCAGAAAAGGAAATACTGCAGGAAAAAATACCTGGGAATTGCAGTCAGAGCAATACTTACAGAACTACTACTTAAAGTAGTAGGGAACTAATTATATAAACGGTTCTTTTCTCAGGACACTTCCTATACAGTTCGTATAAAATCCCTTACTAACATTGTTAATAAGTTTGGAGTGTAACACTTTGAAATTAATGTTTACAAGCTTCATTCACAGGCTGAAATCTGTTTTATTGCTCTTCAGAAGCAGAACAGAGGGTTCTTTAAATTAGTTAGAAAAAAAATAATTCAATATAAGTGGGTTTGTTCCAGGTACTCATCTGTATAGTCTTCTACACAGGATCCTTAACTTTTATTTTGTATTTTTGCACGCTTTTAACAGCCAATGCAACTTGTGGCTCAGCTTACTGTGTATGCAGTAAGAAAGTGAATGAAACAACGACCAGTCTGACAAAATGCATCTCTTACAGACAGTGTACTCTGGTGCCTTCTTTCTTCTGGCCAAGGCCAGGCCAGGTCCAACTGCCTCCCCACTGCACACCCTGCCACGGCCACCCCGACACGTGTTGCACCTTTAGATACCGGAACATCCTACTGCCACAGACACAACACACTCCATACATTGTTTCATGCACTTTGAACAGAAAATAGAAGAAAATAAATTCACTGCTCCTGCAGCCATTTTAGCGGGATGGGTTTTTGTTTCCATCCTTTTCAGTATCCCCACAGCTCCATTCAGCTAACTCTGCCAGGAAAGTGGAAATGTCTCTCAGTGAGATACAGCAGGCAGTCAGAAGGGAGCTGCAGCTGTATCTCACCTCTCACCTGCCACAGCTGGACTCATCAGAACTACCAGCACTTATCTCCATTTGTCAGAACAAGAATTACAAGACAGCAGTTTGACAAGTTCCTGGTTAAAGTGTGGAGTGCACACATGCTGAGGGCTGAGTGAGTCTCTTGTGACATGGGGTATGGGTTCTGTAAATACACACATATAAAATAGGAGGCAGTTTGCTCCCAAAGCTGAATGTCAGAAAGAGGACATGAAAACAGAGCTGGCAAGGGACATTCAGAAAGCAAAGAAAGAAACAGAAGAAAATAGTTATTGCAATTGAAACAATCAACTCCATTGTTATAAAATTCTATGAACTGGAGCTTTTAATACTGTATTTGAAAAATCAAAGCATTACACTTGCTAAGAATACACCATAATATCTCACTGTTTTAAAAGTTGTGGGGTCATATTAGGTTTGTAGCTTCAAGAATGTCCAGTATACTAGAATAAAGGAAATGAAACTAAGATAGCAACCTTGATGGTAATGGAAGAGGGTTGCCTTTTTTAACTTTCCAACTTAAACAACAAAAAAGGACATTCAAGTTTAAAAAAAAAAGCAGATTATTGAAGGCAACTGAATTTTAGCTCAAAACAAGGATGGATAATTGTAGAATTGCCTGAGTTGGAAGGAACCTTTAAAGATCATATTCTTTTAACAATCACTTTGTGCAAGGGTCGTGTGAATGTGACTAGAACAAACTCTTACCCCCACAGAAAACACCAGCCCCCCTTCCAGTAACTGGGATCTGCCCTCAGCTCAGAAATCTTCACTGAAACTGAGAACACAGATTGCTAGCAAGGGATTAGGGACAAGAACAGTATACTGTAATTCTTTATTATCAACTACCCTGAGATATAAATTAAAAAAAAAAAAAGAAAAACCCTGTGGTTATTTGCAGTGTGAAAGGAACAAGAGTCCTACAGGCACAACCCACGCCACTGGGTCAACCTGTCCAGGCTATTTAAGCCACAAACATGCATTAAGTAGCTTCCTAGTCCAATCTATCTGTGAAGATTCTGAGTGCTGCTACAAAAATGAGAATGACATTTTGACATATACAACTAAAACCATTCCAGCTACAATACACTAGTCTTCTAAGAAATACAAAATAATAAAGCCACTGAGTGATATTCACAGCTGGATCCTGAGAAATTTGAAGAGAAGAACAAGTAGGATGTGACTCAGAGGAAGATGGGTGAATATGTGACAGCTGCATACATGTGAAAAATTGTAGAAAGTAGAAGTTAGAAGTGAAAAGATAGTCATATACCATCCATAGCAGAGTAAAAACTCCCGTGGAAATGTCGTGGTTCTGTTCCAGAAGAAGTGTGACCCTAGGCAAATCTGCACATCGCATTTTCCCATATGAAAAATAAGCTAACACTTATGTCATATGCGACATATGGTGCATATTACTTGAAAAGCTCTTTCCTTGGACACTCTGACATCCAGGACTACTGTATATTTAACACTTTGGAGACTGCAAATATCATCTTCTCTGTATTTATAAAGAGTTTTTATATTCTGGGACTTAGAGAACTATTTAAGTACCATCCATTAAGCAATTATTCGCATGCATTTTCCTCTTTCTGTCATTGTCACCAAAAGATAAGAACAAAAAGCACCTAAGCGCTAAGAAGAAGACAGCAGGATACTGTGGCTTCCAAGCTTATTTTTGGAAACACTTTGCTAGTGTACTGATAACCAACTCTAAAACATCTCCTGTTTTAAACCTTGCTGCATCCACTCTCTCCTCCTGTGAGATTTTTCATTCCTCTACTCTGTGGTCCCCACATGCAGGTCACAGTGCAGAAGACTCAGTTAAGGACGACTAGAGCACTGTGACCGACAGGCATTTGCACCAACCTTTTCAGTACTGAAGCCCCCATAGATCTGATGGTGGGACAAGTCTGTTTAGTTTGTATCTTTGGGATTTTCTGTGTGATGGCTACTGAGAAGCCTCTGCACCCCAGCGACATTAAGGGCTGTGTTGCCTGATCTCCTACTGCAAAATAGAGCAAGAGCTCTATTGCAGCCCTGCAAGGTATCTCTGCCTCCCCTGGCACAGGGCCCTGCCTGGTTGGACTTGCGGTGTTTCATTTTAAAGCCCTTTGAGACAGGGAAGAATTACTTTAGACTCACAGAAAAGAATAAATATGCTGTAATACTATAATGCTAATTTAGGCTGCCTTGTTAATATTCAAGCGACGTCTTCCAAAAGCTAAACACAGGTATCAGTCAAGAGCTACAGAAATTGAAACAAGAAAAAAACTGATGCGATGTTCACCCTCATTAAGCATTTCCACATGTAAATTATGCCAGCTCAGACTTTCTTATCAACTTCCAAGTTCAGTTCAGTGAGCCAAATGGAACATTGCCACCTTCTCCACATCTCTGCAATCATGTCCTTAAGGACCTGAAGGAGATTTATTCCAATTTAGATTTGTTTGTAAATTTACTGACTGTACCTTTTGGAGACTCGTTACTCATACAAACCAGGGAGAAAATAAAACAACAACAAAAAAAGGCTTTGTATCAAACGAGTATTCTTTAGTTGGTTTCCCAGAATCCACACACTAGGACTGACTTTTCTCTCTTCAAAAGGATTATAAGCAAAACAAAATCAAAATACAATGGAAGAATTCTGACATGCCTCCTCAGCTCTCTCACTGCCTTCTTTATAATCAGAGTTTCACTGGTTCAACACATCATAATCATCAGGTCCTGTGCTCAATGAGAATTCAAACAGGTACAGGGGAGAAAAAATGGCACAGGAGATAAGGGTTGTGCTTCAAGTGCTGACTTCTTGCCAGGTGAACCCTCTCTGTTTCAGTTCTCAATCTGTAAAGCATGAATATCGTTCAAGATGTCCCCTACTCAAAATAATTATGCCAAGTGACTTTGCAGATAGTTCACAGTTTAGGGGCAGATGATTATCTGCAAAGATGCTTCCATGTTGAGTTTAGCAGTCACTTAAATGGCAGCATGACAGATTAGATTTGAGCAAAAATATTTATCTAGCTGTTATAAGCATAAAGATAGAAATTATCTGCAAAATACTTTGATCTTGAATTGTAAGGCACTATAAAATGTGTGAAACACTATTGTGCAGTTGTAATAGTGGAGGCAAGGATCATTATGCAAAACAAATGCAATGATGCATTTATTTAAGTATACTGCCTTTCAAATAATCAGAACTTGAACACATACTTCAGAGAAAACTTCAGTCAATCACCCACCAGACAACTGAAAAAACTGCCCCTTATTCTTCAAGGTACATGTTATAAGGACAGAGATTCTCCAAATACTGCATGATCTATGATTAATATAATTATTGCACCTTTATCCAAACCCTTCTAAGCTCTTTATCCTGAATAAGGTCTTGCAGTAAATTGCACATGCTATTCATCCATGAATTAAAACTTAAAGCCACTCCCACATAGCAGCTCTGGAAGGAAAGCAGAGATGATCTTCCACACATTTTTCCTTTTGGAAAGTGTTTGCCAGTACATCTGTTTTCTTGAGCAACTCCTCCTCTCCAGTTGTGAAGAATGGATCAATGTCACTGAGTAATAGCCTCCCAGCCACAGGATCTTTAGCACATCAAGGCTACGACCAAAAAGGGCAATGAGAGACACCTTCCCAAACAGCAAAGTTAGTGCCCACACACTTCTTTTTCTAAGCCCCATTTTTGCTTCACCATTGCAGATGCTGTGCACGCACACACGCTGTACCCTTACACCTCCCACATCAGAGCTTCTTTTACTGTGACACTGCAAGTTTTGTTTTTAACACCAGACTCAAATGTTTCTCACTCATACTTAGAATGGCAGATATACACTCAGCAAATCAGAACAAGTGAACCAAAATATTTATTTTTAATAACCTCATCTGGTTTATAATGAATGTTTAATGATGCTAACAGCAAGCCTACTACTTAGAGTAGCTTCCCTCAAAAGGGCACAGTCAACATAAATAGCTCAAAGCTCTTTTTGTTTTTACTGAATAAATATGAACCCTAAGAAATGCTCAGTCAGAAGATGATGTGCAAGTCTAATACTAGAAAACACTTCAATCGCTCAGCTGTTGAAATTGTACTTGTTTCCATAACAAAAGCCATTGGAAGAGTTGCATTCTGCTCAGCCTTTCCAGAGAGTTCATCTCTTTACAACTCATGGTAAAGATCAGGATTTCATCATTGCATTCCTGAACAATTCAAGATACATTGTATGCCATAAATAGAGAAAATAATTTGCTAACAGCAAAATTAAACTTGGTGATCTGAGCTAAAACTTGAACCTAGACTTCCTCAGTTGTGGTTCAGGATCTTTATCCTTTTTGTTCTTAACATACAGGTGTATGCTCACAATTTAGAATAATAAACATATTCAACAGCATGAGTAGTGACATAATATTACTTACTGGTGTTACACTGATGTGCAATGGCAACAGAGTCCATCCACATCAGTCAATGCAACTCTGTTACAGCCATGTACAATTAAATCCTTTCTCTTTCCACTCCCCAGTGGGTTTAAGTTTGATCAGTGAACCGAGGATCATTTCATTCATAGATTTTGTCTGTGTTCTATCCTGAACAGACTATAACTAATATCAAAAGAAACAGCAAGAATTCTGCATGCCTTCAGTTTTAGTCTTGAAGCTCCAGAAGCACTGGAAAGTACAGGAACTGAAGCAGTTTTGGTGTAACTTTATTCTACACAGTGCTATTTTGAGTAATCTGTGTCATGAATAGAAAGGGCATTATGGAGATCTCTTTAGTAAAATACTCCAAAACAGAAATTAAACATTAGATAAATTAAAACAACTGAGCTTCAGTTACAGAAATACTAGACAGGTCTCTATGCAGACTCCCCTTTGCAGCTCCAATGTTTTTTCTGTGTCGCTTCTTTCTTTGCTCTTTACTCCTAGTATCACCTGTCCTTGCATTTTGGCCAATTTTATTTGTGCATACCACAGCTTCCTGTCGCACACTTAACAGCCTCCAACAGCATTGGGAAGGGAGCTTGGTGAGCCAGCTAGGAAGAAGCATGGAGCAAAGCAAAGATGTTTGATGCTCAATCATGTTTGTCAATGGTAGGGAAGGTATTGGCACTTTGTTTTGGTTCTTTCTGGCAACATAAAACAAAACCTTCTCTTTAAGTACCACTACTGTAGTTAATTTTCAGATAGATAAAATATTTGGGCAGTAAAGAAGAATAGATCCAAAGATTTGGAGAGGGGATCATTTCTGAGCTAATTCTCTTTTACACTGAGAGGGGGGTGGGGATTTAATTAATGTTAGTATTAAAAGAAACTATGACAACTGCTGCAGGCAGCACTACATTGATCCTTTTTTTAGCATGCTCTATTACTAACTACAAATTTGAATAGCATCTAATAGGGATACTTAATCAGTCATGTAGACCTTTGTCTGTGCTACGTATTACAAGTGCCACCTAGTGAAAGATATGGTTATTTCCATTTTCATTTCATGAATGATGATGTAGCTGGATGAAACGTAGCCATAGATCACTGAGTCACACTGAGACATTGTCACGTTCAGAAATATTTTCAAGAAATAAAGCGGGGAAAAAAAGAGCACTATTTCCTGCAACCGCAAAAAATAATCCTTGATACTAATTCAGAATTAGGCTAAAATAATCTACGTACAGAGTCCATGCCCAGCAGCTAACCTACAGTACAAAGAACAGAATTAGCACCTACAAAACTCTGTCCATAGAGTTCTCAAAATAATTATTTGAGATAAAAGAACCTCACCAAACTGGATTTTGTCATACATGGAAAAAATAACACTCATCCAACAAGAGAGTTCTTGCTAAACACAAGTACTCAAACACGCAAAAACCAGAATACTATAAGGCATGTTACTTTGCTTAACTGACCACTCAGTTCATAAAGGTGTTCACCTCAAGATTACAGGGTTTTTGGCAGAGATTGATCACATTCTGCTACGGATTTCGCCTGCTGGTATGTCAGGTGTGTACTGATGAGAGGGAGCTACTTCTCTATGGGACAATTTTTCCCTCCTATTCTTATGTGTAATGTGATGGAAAACATAGCAATGATAGCAAAGCAACAAGGTCATAGACTGCAGCAAGTGAGAATTTGCTCAAATGCAACAGCCATAGACACAGAAATAAAGGAAAGAAGATGCTTACTTTTAGGAGGCCACAGGTATGCAGGGATCTCCAGCAAGATACCTTTGCCACCACTGCTTGGTCTGGGAAGGGGTGGATCCTGGCTGCACCCCATCTGCTCACTCAGGTACACTGCATACCCCTGAGCTCCCCTGGGTTGGCCCTGCCTTCCCACCAGGTGCTCAATCACTGCTTCAAGCCATGATTTAATATTTCTGCTACACTATGGAAAGCCAAATCAATGTCTTGAGGTCCGGTAAACAATAACACTGTGTAAGCAGACCAAAGCAGTAAACAAGGGCCAGAGATTTGTTTGTATTTTGTTTTTGAAGTTTCACTGAGCAGACCCTCTGGGTTTCTTCCTACATCCAGTATTGACTTACCAAGTGAGGTTTGCAGAATATCATCTCTTCAAATACAGCAAGTCAGTAGTATGACTCAGCCTGAGGAGATCCAGCACACATTGCAAGGTGCTAAAAATTCAAAGCACAGTGCTGCATTTGAGAATAACAGAAAAAGAGATTTTCTTTTCAGTACTAACATCAGTGCTCTTATGAGCTCTTATTACAGCAATACTAAGGCTATTGCAGTCAACATATATTAGCTAATTCATTTCACAAGTGATGAAAGAAAGAATCTGTATTATGTGCTCCCTGTACAGGATCTCTTTTGTGGCATTTATTAAATTAGATATGTATATGCCTACATAAACAACAGAAGATCATGAGTGTTATCTCTATTTACAGATAGATATGGAACACTGACTACTGCCCAGGTAGCCTAAGGTAACAGGACAAATTAATGTCACTGAGAATCCCTTCATTCTACCTTCCTGCCATGACATCATGCTATCTATTAGATACACCAGTTTGGCATCATTTTTTTTATCATCAGGTATATCTAATAACATAGAAAATACATTAGAAACACAACTAGTCCTTAAAGAATACAAGATAAAAATACTACAGCCCTGCTCTTCATTCTTCACTGCCATCACTCCATAAAATACTTCTGCTAGTGTGAAGTGGGTGTGAAATACCAGCATTCTGACTAGATACCATATTACATTACAGAATAATGTAACACATGTTACAGTGCAACAGAGACCAGCCCTATATAATCACTCACTAAGCCATATATCTATCTCTGTATCAGCATATTTCAGATTTTTGAGTACTTATTAAACAGAAAATCATTTGTATAAGCCAACTTTAAGAAGCCTGCCATATTCCACAACAGCATTATTTCAGGAGGAAAATAAGGGAGGGAGGGGGAAAAAAAGAAGGATTAATTATAAAGCATGACAAAAAATGTCTGCAACATAATCCACATTCCCAAGCCAGAAATCTTCACTAGCTGTGCAGCTTCCTGCATCTGAGCATGTGACAGGTATGAGTCACTCCAGGCACTTCAGTAAGGAGCTAACACAAAAAACCAGTACGATACAAGAGTGGTATTACCCACTGTATTCTGTACAGAACAGACCCTGAACTTTGAATAAAGGTGAGCACTGAAAATTTTAATTTTATTCTTGCCATTCAGCCAACCCACCACTAGCTGTCGCCATTGCTTCACAAGAAGGCAAGAGCCAGCGTTGCAACGATGAGACGATTTTCAGACAATGCTTACTTTCAAAAATGAGTGCTGCTGCTCTTGGGGGATGGGGGCGACTCGGAAAAATTGAAAGGATCTACAGGAGGATAAGAAAACAGATGTGTAGGAGAATGCCTACATCCTACAACAGTGATGTGGCTACAATCTGAAGCAGATTGGCACAGAAAGCTTGGAAGATCTATGATATTTTAGAAGATGTATGGAATGATAACAGAAATCCCTGTAAATCCACTCACATAGCAGAATAGGAACAATCAAAATGGACTGGGGCAAGCCAGTGTTCCTGTCTGCTTTCTGACTACAAGAAGTGCAGCAGCAGTATTGGATGCAATAACCTTAAGGGGTGTTTTGCCAACCATTACCTACAGTGGCTAGCTCCATCTCATATTATACAAACCACCCAAATTCAGAAATGGAAGATGCAACTCAATAAAGCCATAGGGTAAAAGTTTGTCGGTTTGTTTGTGTTTGTTTAGCTTTTGTAAATCAGCCCTATAATCTGCTTTATAACACTTACTTCTAAATGCAGGGACATACCAATGCCATTTCTGATGTTCTGGTGAACCCCTCTGGCCAGTGAAACCTCTCCATAGCATGCAAGTTAGCTTTCCATCAAATCAGATATTCAGATCAGAATCCACCCTCCTTCTTTGCTACATTACAGCCAAACTAAGCTGAGAAGGGTACAAAAGGTTGGGATTACAATACTCTTCAAAATACAGATATAGGAAAACATATACAGGAAAGAGAGGGTTATCCCTGCATATGTGTCAGAAGAGCTACCACAGTGTTTGGTAATTCATTGAAAAAAATGTTTAATATAAATGTCTGCATATCTTTTTACAGAGGCTAAGGTTTCCAACAGAAAGAAAGCAAATATCAAGACCAAAAATGACATGGAGAAAAAGAGAACATCAAAAAAATTAAGATGTATTTTTCCAGACATTATCTTGTATGTTGATGTTATATAGTAAAATGGCAAAACTGGATCAGCAATAGGAAGGAGAATTATCCTCACCTTACGACACAGAGCAACAGTTTTTCTACGAAAGACTATTGATTTGTTTTTATGAAACAGGGCAGTAGGCTTTATTCACCAGAACAAGCAGTGTACTCTCAATACCATACATATACAGTGCTGTGCACACTTTGCAGATGTAACAACTGATTTTGGAGAGAATACTGACTTTTTCCCCCTCAGAAGAGAGCGGTGTGTTTACAGAGGACTGGGTGTACAGATAGACTGATCTCTGCAAAGACACCTGCTATTGACAGATATTCTTGACAGAAACTATGAAAAGCAACTTAAATCCAAATCTTTTTATATTTTGTAGTTGTTCAAAAGCCTGTGAGGATGTTTAGTTTTACGTGAATTGTATCAACATTATTATTTATCTATTTCAGAAGTAAAAAAAAAAGCACATCTGAGGATACAGTTCAACCAGTAGGTAAGATTCAAGCAATACAAATGAAAAAATGTTGAACTAACAAAGTAAAATGCAGCTTTCTGAAATAATACCAACTCAGGGTTCTTGAGATTCTGAAAGAAATAGTTTCCTGCTTAGTTCTCACAGCATGTGCCAGAAGAGTAAAACAATGCCATAAGGTGTAAAGTACTTTCTTCAAGCAGTGCGGAACACAGAGAAGGTTCTCTTCCATGTCAGTATATACGTACTAGTTTAAAGCATCAAAAGGTATTTGTCATCATTGCTGTTTTTTTCCTAATCAACATGAATAGATACTATTTTACTTTCTCTTACTTCATGAAGCACATTATCTCATGAAAACAGAAGGGCTGCAACTAGTGCTTGGGCCAATGACAAAATGCTACTTCTTCATTTGGTTGATTTATTGATACACCTGCATTCAGGAGGGGTACAGGAAGTACAGAAATGCTTTCAAGGATGCACCTTCAACAGACTGGAAGGAAAAGAAATGTAAGTCAGGTTCCAATAAAAAGATAAATAGTCTTTCTTTGCAACCATTTCAACACAGTCTGAATTTGAGGGCTGCCAAACAACTGCATCAATCATTTACCGTGGGTGCTACAAAACGATTGAGGAATTAAATATTCTAGTTTTGTTTGTTTGTTTTTTAAGATTTATATAGTTCATGCTGCAGGATTTAAAGAATTTAAAACCCCATTGCATTGGACAGCTACAGTCACAGGCCATCTGGACTTCCAAAACATAGTTTGATCAATAGTTTTGTTGTTTTGCTTTGTTTTCCTGGTACAGAAGAATTAAGCCATTCAGTGACAATACAACAACCAGTACCTTCCCTAGGTGTGCTGAGCTGATTAGATTTGGCCATGCTGAGTGACAGCTATCATATGCATGAATTGCAACTGAACAAGCTCATGTACACAAACACCAAAGACAGCCTGTGCCAACCTCCTATGCCCAATGTTTTTAAGATACCTGTCAACAAGTTTGCCATGGTCCTCCAAAAGCTCACAGGAAGCAATACGTGTATGAGTACAAGACTTATTGAAGTACACAGTAGGAAAATAGTAACAAAGAAGTGAGAATAGAAATAATGATACTAACAGATAAATATATTTCAGCAACTACAGTTCATTATCTTGTGAATCCAGCCTAAGGAAACCATTCTGTCACACAAAGAAATGACAGTGTTGTCAGGTGGGCAGAGTGATTCTCCCCTCTTGAGAGCCAGGAGGAACCTGTAAGCTTAGGTGTTAAAGTGCAAAAGGCACTCAAAGAAAAAATACACTTCTGAACAATGAAAAAAAACTCATTATACTTTGCACCTGTTTAAGAAAAAATATTTAACAAATCGGTTTGTTAATAAAGGTGCAATTAAGTACTACATAATTAAAGAAATAGGAATGAAAACAGAAAATTCTCACTAAGAGAAAAGGTTAAAGTCTCTCATTAAAAACAAACAAACAAACAAAAAACCACTCTCCCCTCACTCATGGATACAGACAGTCTCCTAGGGAATTTGTTACTTATTAACATAGGATTGTTCCTAAAATTTAGGAAAGGGTTTTTCATTTTCTTTCTTTTTTCTTTTTTTTTTTTTTTTTCTTTTGTGTGTGTGAGCTAAAAAGCTAGTATTTGTTCTCAGATTTCCAAGAAAAGGTGCTACTTACTGTGAACAAACACAGCAATGAGAATAGAAAACCTTTAGGGAGAACCACTGCTCATTTCAATATCACAAACAAAACACAAGCATGGAGAAAGTGACAAATTTTGCATTCTCTCAATATTCTCTTTCTGTTAACATTGTAAGCTAGAATAAACTTCAATCACTGCAGCCAGCAGCCAGCTCATGAATAGGCTTACTAACATCAACAAGACTATTGGTATGAACAAATGCTCAAAATGACTATGAGACTTCTTGTATGCCCTTTGTAATGTTAAAAGCAGTAGGAATACCATAGCTTGCAAGTGCTCTCCCACATATAGTAAGAGCTGAAGGCAAGAGGAATGCTCATGTGAGAAAGTGTGGAAGAGCTATAGATAAAGGCTGAATTAGTCCATTGCTGCCAGTTAAAACTATTAGAGCATGTTCTAACAAAAAACTACCAGGCTAGCAGATTCCAGGCTTCACCTAACTAAAACCTAATGCCTGAAGTTAGATTCTGATGTGTACTACTCAAGTAAAGCATTACTTCTACAGTTTAATAGTTATTGGTTAACTGCAATTCTACTTGAAGAACATGAGATTTCAACCTACATTCAAAAAGCATGGAACCACGATGGTAACACATAAAGGTTCTGTGAGAAAGGAAGCACCAGAACTAGCAGCAAGGTGGGGTTGCCTGCATGGTCAGCCCTTCATTTGAATGCAAATGCAATTTTGGGGCAGGCAGTTATCTGTGACATCAGGCAGGACCTTAGTAAACTGTTACCACCAGCACCTGGTAAAGCCATTGTTAATCATGTGTAGTAAAGGGACATGAGGGCTAGCATGAGTCATTTATAGAGCCGGTCAGAGCTAGAAAAGAGAGAGAAAGAAAGAGGAGGGGAAGAGATCAAACAAACAGTGTGAGGAGCAGGATGTCCCAGCAAGACAAAGCCAGGCTGTGAGCACCATGTACGTGAGTTACCTTTTGGATAAAGAGACCAGCATGTATCCAGGACCCGCAAGGTGCAGCAACAACAACCTGCCAGTGCAGAACTTTGTGCCCGCTCCCCCCTACTCAGACTACATGGGGTACCACCACGTGCCAGCTCCAGACGGCCACGGACAGCCCGCGGGAGCCTGGGGACCCCACTACGGCCCCCAGAGGGAGGACTGGAACGCTTACGGCCCGTGCCCGGGGCCCTCCGGCACGGCTGCTGCCGCGCAGCTCAGCGCCTCGTCTCCTGGGCAGGGCTCCTACAGCCCAGCTGAGTACAGCTCCCTGCATCCCGCCGCAGCCGGGGGGTTACCTCCTGCAGGTACCGGTGGCACACAGCAGGGCTCCCCCACCAGCCAAAGGCACAGCTCTTACGAATGGATGAGGAAAACGGTGCAATCCACTTCCACAGGTATGGGGGCAGTGAGGCTATGCTGAGATTTCCCTTTTTTGGGTGGTTGGTTTTGGTTTCTGTTGTTTTGTTGTATTTTTTTTGCCAGGTTCCATACGTTTTAACAACAAGACGATTTGAACAAGACTCTTGCTAGCAGTGAAATATTGGTTCAATTTTTGGATGCTGTCTTTGATCAGCTGATGATTCCTTATATATCTTCCTTGACATCCATAGCTGAAGCCAATAAAAAGCAATGGCCTTTGACAGCATTTTCATTTGAGATACGTTTTTTAAAAGTTACATCAAATAATTGCTTTTAGCAGGAGTCCAATAGATTTTAAAAGTATGTCTGCAGAAAGAAATCATGATGAAAGCATCAAATTTCTCCACCATCCATGCCTTGCTTATTTTCCTTAATTTTCAGTATAGACATGAATAGTTCAAGTAAAACATATATAGTGTTGGGGTTGGAAATCCCCTTATATTAGATATAGCCCCCATAAATCTAAGAACAGTAAAATGAAATAGATGTAGGATCAAATGCTTGAAGGACAGGAACAACAAGGAAAGACTTGCCACTCTTCATAGCAGTAACTCAAAATACACAGGAATATAAAGATCTCTGGTAGCAAAATAAGTTAATGCTATGACAGGTCGATCTCCAATAGGAATGGACGATTAAAATAAAATGCTGCAGTCATGTTTAACAAGTAAAAATAAGAAGTCTGAGGAAATGATTCTCTTTGGTTGTAGGAAGCAAAAAAAAAAAAAAAAAAAGTACAACTATTAAACACCAAAAACATCTCTGTTCCTTGTATCAACAGAAAAAAAAAGTAATGAAACAAGGAAGGGGGGAAGGAAAGGCTGAGGGGCGCTGCCTGAAAGGAGCAGGGACAGTCTTCTGTAGAAGTGTGTGATCCTCCAAGGTTCTGAGCAGTTCTGACACGCACCAACACCAGTAGGAGTTAAGGACACTCCGTACCTCCCCCAGAGATGCACACAGTATCTCAGTGTCTCAACTCATGGAGGTTCCCTTCCTTCCAGGCCTTCCTCCCTTCCCAGTTTGGTTCCCACACACCTGTAAATGTGGTTTTCAAAGCCAGTATTGAATTAAACTCTGAAGGGAAAGCAGTTATTTCAACATATATTCTACATAAACGAAAGCAACTAAGCCTAAAAATTATCTTTGCCAAAATAATGCACCTATTTTGCACAGACACAGAGTCATACCTACTCCTGCTCAATGCAGCTTTAGCTCACAGAGAGTCCATGGATGATACTTGGACCAAGAATGTTCCTTACATTGGGTGAATAAGAACTTTGCAAATACAAAAGACAGAGGTTACTGAAGACTTTTTTATTTTAAAATATATCTCATAGCTGTTCTTCACTGAATGCTACTCAAGAAGAGGGCCAGTCTTGCAAAAACTTACTGCTTTCTTTTGCGTAGTCCTCATGAATACAGTGAGAATTCTCACAGGCAGTATGATTTACAGCTGGCAACATACTTGCTCAAAAACCACTACTATTTCTCTTTTCTTTACCTACCTGCCTCTTGCTCTTTTGGATTTAAATGGCAGCCTTACAGTTTCTGTCTTTTTGCACAACCATTAGGAATTTTAATAGAGATTTTGTAAAGGAAAGAAGAATTATGTATGTTGTTTATTGCCTCTTTTTAGTCCCTGTGAAAAAGACATGAACTACTGTTCCTGAAGATAGGAAAAATAAGGCTTAGACTTACCTGAAGGCACTGAAGCAAATTATAGAAATGAAAAGTATTATTTGTTCATTATGTGTTGCAAAATAATACTTATCAATAATATGATTTCTCTATAGAAATGATGAATATTAAGGCAAGTAATTTTTGCAAGATGTTCTTAAATGTCTGCAAGAAATGCTACTCTAATTATATCCCTTTAGAATCAGGAGAGACTCCTTCTGTAGACTGACTTACTTATATACCTCTTGGCAGCAGTCTGATCTGTAACAGCAACAGAAACAAGGCCTAGAAGCAATGACATTTCCATCTCCAGGGGTTTCATGGTTATTTTCTCTTGTTATGGTGCTTCCTGGATTCATGACCTGACAGAGAAGAAAGAAAAACACTTGATTGAAATTTCTCCCACTGTCTCATACCCACATCTTCTCATATTGTTATTTATACAGTTCATCTGGAACAGAAGAAGAAATGATTTCAAGTTAAATTTACTGTATGCAACTTAAAATACAACATTGAATACAAAACCAGGACTTCACCTGGTATTAAGCAAGGTTCATGAAATATGCTTCTTAAAACTACCAAAAGAACTCAGTAGTTGATGCAAGACTGTTCTGATATAGTGGTACTGGAATGCATTTCCCACATGAACGACCCAATCAGGCTTTCATCCACCATCCTCCCTGGTGAAGGATGTATGAACGCTCCTTCTGCAGCTTTCAAACTGGAGGGAGTAGGACTTCCTCCATGTAGGTTCTAATGCCTGCTCACTGCTTCCCTGAGGGTATTCAGGATACGGGAGAAAGCAAATGCATTCTGACTCAGACCACTTGAATAAAGGAGTATTTTGTATGGAGTATGTCTGAGTATTTTCATCCAAGAATACAAGTGGAAAAGACCCTTTCCTAACCCTTATGCTGCACCTATTTGTCTCAGTTGCTAAAATACCAAACAGAAAGGAAAAAGAAACCCACAGCTACTAGCAATAGCAACAGAGGTTAGAACCATGACAACAAGAGACGGCAATTCTATGTACACAGAGCATAATTACAGGCAAATTCTTTGATGAAAAACATAAGCCTGTCATCGAATAAACTACAAATCCCCTTACACTGATTTCTGTATTTTTATGGAAGCATGCAATCCCTTGCATAGGAGTAGCCTTTACTTTTAGCCCTTGGGAGAAAACAAAATACATCTGTGTAAACCTGTGCACAAAATCTAAAGTGTGAAGAGGTAACTGCCAGGTAGTTTCAGCAGCAACGAGAATTAGGTTTCTTAAGTATATCTTAAAATCTGTACCTATCTAATTATTAAAAAAGGAGGGAGCAAGTACAGAAACGGAGGGAAAGTAACTGTAAGCAGAGATGTCAAGTGCAGGAAACACTGTAGTCATTCAGTAAAACTTTACTCTGATGATTTTTTTGGTGGTGCTGACAGGTGCTGACAGTATCATTACCAAATGCTCTGTAAATGTAGAGTATCTAGAAGAAGGAAGAAGTTACATCAAATGTAAGAAAGAGAAGCAGCACTCTTAAGGAGTCATTCTTGCAAAATGCTGAATGCCTAAAGAACACCTGGAAAAAAAAGTCCAGGTAATCACTTGCTTTTTAGTTTATACAGTCACTGGCAATGTGACTTTTCCTGACCCTGCCATCAGAAAACTGCCTGCACTTTCTACAGCCTGTGTTCTTGTGCCAAACAAAACCCCACAGAGCAGTCTGTCCAGTTGTCATTTAAAGGTAACAAAATTATTTTGTTTTGGATTCAGTTATCTTCGTATTATGAAGATGAATTGTTTACACTAACCAAGGGCAGAATTGGCCAATGAGCGTTATGACAGAACATATCAAAATGGAAAATAATTGCACTTTAAATAGAAGTCAACTGAACAGAGGGGGAAAATCCCCTAAGTCCAATGAAAGTTTCTGATTCTATGATGCTACTCTATTCTTTTCACCATGAGTTACCTGAATGTGTATAATAAGAAAAAATGATCAAGATCCAGCAGAAAATACAAATACGGGATTTCAGCATCACAAACCTCTATGTATCCAACTTGGCAATATTTCTTTCAGCTCATTGAGACTTGAGGCAGGAATGCAATTGCTACACTGTGCAGGACAGCACCCTTGTAACTTCACAGAACTTCACGTGCAGCACAGTGTCCTTCTTCAAGACATTTATTCATTTAAATTTCTTTTGTTTCACAAATTCAATTAAATTGGTGATACTCCTTAGGGTGAGTTTGGACCTTTTGTTTCCTAAATTTTGAAGTGCATGAATATTGAGAAATCGCTCCCTCACCAAAAAGAAAAGAAAAGAAAAAAAAGAATCCACACCGCTGGGCCCTGATCTCCAGTGATCCTTTATTATTAACTCAAAAAACTAACTCTACTCCCTCTCTTAAAACTGAGCCACCATAAAGATGCAGATATGAACAGAATAAATCTTCAGGCCAGAAAACTATTCCACGTTTGAAGCTGACCTACTGCCTTTCAGCCATCATGTATAGACATCAACTCCCTCTGAACAGCACTAAGCTATGCAAGTGAGATGCTGATACTTGTAAGTAATCTGACACTATTCTGTACATCTCCTGTCTGAACGAGGTAGCTGCTGGATTTTATGAATGATGTCTTGTCAATTCAGGTAGACGAAGGATATTCCTGGACAGTTAAGAGAGGATGCACTAAAGAAGGGGCCCAGGACCAGTTCTCATGCTAATTTATTTTACTTTGTAAACTAGTTGTGAGGTCTGACCGTGTTGGTTTGGTTTTGTTTTTTTTTCCTCCTTTCCTGGGCTACATTGTCTTTGGTTTTGAGGCCTATCTGTCATATTGAGGCAACAGACCCTCTCAACACTTCTCTTTGCTTTGATATGCAGCCTTGTCTCTTCCTTCTCCCTTTTTTCTTCAGGAGTTATATTGCCGGAAAGGGTGATGATTTTCACAGCAAATAAAGAGGCCTTCTCCTAGCTTTATTGTCTTCAGAAGAAATGCTCTGTGAATTTTACGACCAAGGGGAAAGCTGTTCCCTTCCCCCAACTCAGAACTTGGCCAGTCACAAAAATTGCTGAAGAGGGTGTGATAAGAGAGGATTGTTAAACTTTATCTCAAAGAAGTCTTCTAAGGCTGAAATATCTTATTTTTCCCACTTTAAAGGCAGTCTTAAATAATCGCTACTTGCAAAATAGTTGCCATAGTTTTGGCAAAACTTGCTGTTCTTAAATAGCTCAACTCAGAAAATCAACCCCCTCAACACAGAGGCAGTTTGCAAAGCTCTTTATTTTAATTCCACCCAGCTACTGATAATCTCCCCAACCACCTGCAGCTCCATGCTATGACAATACATTCCCAATAAAACTGATTCTAAGTCGTCGATTAAAGTGATGATCATCCTTAATAAAAGGTTAACACTGTCAAAAGGTAAATGCTGGCCATTTCACTCACATGAGTAAAATCTGCAGCACTAAAGGATTGGATTAAAGTATTAACCTTTATCACCGAATCATTATATTTTGTCATTATCTACCAAAGAGATCTGACAAATGAGGAACATTCTTCTGCTCTGTTTCTGGGGTGATGTATCAGTTCTACCTCAGATTTTACCCAGGTAGTACTTCTTGAAATAAAATGCATCACTGTAATTGAAATGAGCAGATCAGTAAGATTCACAACAGAGTGCCATATATTCTGCCATATATATATGTTTAATAACAGGCTTTATTGCTATTAACTTTAGAACATAAATAAAAAATCCACTCTGCCTTTGGAATGAAATGCCACGTGCAGAGCAACTCCAAGACAGCATCCAACAAAGGGAATGCAAAAGTCCCTCGCAGACACTGGGACCTCATCAGGCCTCACCGAGAGCAAAACACAATATTGCTAGCAACAAGGGTTACCTCTGAAGACCTCAGCAGATCTCTACAGCTCAGATAAGGGTTTAAATACCTAAAATCAGGAATAGAAAGCTATATCTTGAAATTTTCCATCTTGTTTTGGCAACAGAAGCACATCTGATGTTTGACTGTGACTTCTGAATGAGAACAGAGCTGAAGATAAGATCACCTTTCTCTTTTGTGTTCTCCATCTTAACAACACAAAGGAGACTAAGGAAACATCTTAAATATTTCTGTCCCACAGAATGACCTCAAGTTCTCATTTGAAGCGAGGGGGGGGAAACAGGCCAGAGATCTAAAGTTAAAATATATCAAGTAAAGTATTAAAGCACCACAGGAGACCATATGTTAAACAAACAATTTACACTTCGAATGAATGAAAACAAATGTCGTAGTGTTTCTGTGGACTGGGCTGAATAATTGCCGTTCTCCAAGACTAACATTTTCACCATAATATTGTAAAATTAGCAGCACTTTTCACTTGATTATCTGAGTAAACACACTTGGACTGATTCTGCTTTTCACTACAGTTCTACAGTGATAGAAATGCTACTGAGCTGAGAATGTCTGACCCAGCCAAGCAGACACAGCGTCCACAAGAAAATTAAAAGATTAGTTTGACAGAGTTGTTTTGGCTGCACGGAGGGGGCAGAAACACCAGCATAGGCAACAAACAAAAATGTATGCATTCATTTTTCCTACCGAAATATTCCAAGTAAACACACTGATGATCTCCTAACAGTTGGAAAATATTCATATCACTGAAAACTCACTATTAGTGGCCAGTGCTTTCCCACAATCAAAGAGCAAGAAGTACAGAAGCTGACTGACCAAATTCTAATGTACATCTTGCAAAGAAAGCTGGGAGGAATCCCAGAGAAAGCCGATCACATACAGTGAGCCAAGCACTGCCTACAGTCAGAGGTACCTTGTTTACAGCACTGCAGTGACCAGGACTTCCAGTGCTAACCAACTGTGTCCAACATCTATACCAACAGCACAGAATGGGCCATCACCTTAAGAATTTTGTCATGCACGTAATACCTTAGTGAGCCAAAAATTCTTACAATTTGACAACAAGGTCAAATCCTGGAAAAGAATTCATTGCCATGTGGTGTATGCATTTAGATAACAAGTAGTAGGCAACGTTAACTTTAAACATATTCAGCTATCCAAACAATGAAACTATGCCTTTCTCCACTGGTGGGGAAAAACACATTAACCTGTGAAACCAAATCACGGATTGAAGGATAAAGTACTTCAAGATTCCACTACAGTTTTTTCTGTACCTTGAATTCTGAGCTTTGGAACTACTTCACAAGCTAGGGAAGCGGGAAGAAGGGGCTGAGGAGCAACCAGACTTTGATACCACCAATCAGCCCCCAGCTGTTCTGTGCTGCAGAGAAGACTGGGTGCTCAGTGGTGACACATCATGGGGAGCTGGAGCTGCTCAGAGAAGGACATTTTGCCAATTCACTGATAGTCTATTGTGGTGCTCTCCATTTTGCTACTCTCATCACCAGTGCAAGTATTATAAGTTTGAAGTCTTTCTTCTTCTGAAGAGTAAGGCATGCAGACATTGTTTGACAGAAAGCGATCTGTAAGACAAAGATTAAAAAAGATGAAGCTACATCTGCAGCACAGCCAGACTGCTACAGGCAGCAAGTCCCAGTATGCCTTCTATTTTATGTATGATCCCAGAGAATCTGACTCCAATCTGTTGTTCTTGCCCATTGGACAGGAAGGCACACAAAGCATAGTACTACACATAGCACGGATCACCAACTTCAGATGCGTTCTGTCCCAGACAATTTACAGACAAGACATATACATTTGAACAAGTGTCCAGATGAAAACAGACAAGGAAGCACAAAACAAACCAACAAGTCACTATTTGCAATCACTATAACATTGTTTTTAGCCCCGAAACAATCTAATCTTTCCAAATTGCAGGAAGACCTCAGGGCAGGGCTCAGGGGCCATGATTTTAGGCAGCTGTTGACCTCCAATGTTTTGATTGCCTAAAATGAATATTAATAAGAGTGAAAAGGCTGGTGAGAAGGGAAGCATCAGCAGTCTTCCTCATTCTCGGTTGTGTTTAATGACTGCCAACATCTGTCCACACAGATGATCCTGTATGAAATCAATACATTCCTAGCTACTTGCAGCTGTGTTCACTTGCTCATGTCATTTGCTCTTACCTTTCTAAAGACCCAGTTACTGCTGAATCATGTCTGCTTCAGCTGGCTGTACCCATATCTGAAACGTTACAGCAGTGCTGCCTGAAAAGGAACCAGTGGTACAATTCTAGCATTGCTGAACATCCTTTGTTAAGTATTGCATTCCTTTCCTCTTTTTTTATTAACTGCCATTTGAAAATGTATCTCACTATTCCCTGAGGTGATCAAGGTGTGGTTAGATTGTTTTAGGCTTGAAGAAAAAATACAGCCACCAAATTGCAATAACGGCAACAGTATTGTATCGATATCTTTAGCAACGGGATCTGAAGTCCTTTGGAAGCTCTCAGTATTTTCTGTGCAGTAAAACACCCTTCACGATTCATCTCTGAATTAAGTAGTAGTCAATCAGCTTTAGGGAAGAAAAAAAAGCAATTCGACACTGGGCAGTAAGCCTGCATCAAACTGTGAACAGAACCCAGGCTTTCTGGCTCCTCATTCTTAACAAGAACAACTTCTCTTTCCCAAATGATAACCCAAGGGTAATAAAGAATACAAGAATCAGTTTATCATCTATTTACTAAGGAGCAAATCCACAAGCTGATGTATTACCCTCTTGTGTTGTAAATTGATACAACTCCACTACAGTCAAGGAAGTTACTCTGGGTAAGTGCAGAGAACCAGGTTTAAAATACCCACAAACATTTGCCAAATGTAAAGTCTGATATTTTATGTTACTGAAGTTAAAAAAATTCTAGGTTGAAGCAATGTGTTCTTCTTTCAAAACAGGTAAAACAAGAACAAGAGAGAAGTACCGAGTGGTTTACACAGATCATCAGAGATTAGAATTAGAGAAGGAATTTCATTACAACAGATACATTACAATCAGGAGGAAGTCTGAACTTGCTGCAAACCTAAGACTTTCCGAGAGACAGGTAGAGTATGGATTGCCTGTTCAGAATTTCCTTTGCATTTATTACTGCTGAGGAGGAGATAACCACATTGGTCAAGAACACAGAAATGCTAATACCTCAGAAGTAACGTGACTGAGTTCTCTTTGCAATTTAGGAACTCATACTATCCAGCTGAATGGCTCGATGGCTTTGTTTGCATTCTTTCTGAAATATCCCATCAGCACTAGTTCAAGCACATAGCTTGCACGATGGCAGCAGAGAGCCATGCAGCTGCACAGAAAAGACAAACTGAAGTCCGACATACAGTCTTGTTCTGAGAAAATATCAACCAAATCCTGCCAGGACTTTCTGCTGTTCGGCTGGGTCAGTATTACTAGGGAGAAGCTTTTGCAAATATTTTCAAGTCCTGGTTCCACTGAGGTCAGTGGGAAACCTTAAACAAGGCCATTCTTAGTAGTGGCATAGGTAGTGAACATAAGTGATGAATTCCAGTATGCTCAGGACACTGAAGATATTTAGGTCTTGGCTACCTTCTACCTTTTGTTTAAAATTCCCTACACACCTGCTAATCCTTTCTCTTTTTCCTATTTCCCTCCATTCCCTGCAAATTCCATTCCCTCTCCCACAACTTAAATCCATTCTTCTTGACAAAAAGACATAAAGTACAATTTGCCCTGGAATGACTCGGTGCCACGTTCTTCAATCACGTAATTATTGTGCCTGTGCCACCTCATGCTACAGCAAAGCAGGAGCGCAGCCCCAGGCTCTCAAGCACCTCAGCTGACTCATGCCAAGCAAGATAAAATGCCCGTCTAGATCTCCAGTATACTGCTAACGTGGGCTGAGCATGTTCTGTCCCATTTTACTTGGGGGTTTCTTAACACAGTACACTGAAGTAAGCATTGATCTTAAAAGATTCATTGGAAGGACTCCACAAATAGATTATCTCAAGACAGAAGAACAAAGAACGACAAGTAAACAAGAAAGGGAAGAAGTAATATCTAATTCTTTCTTAAGTGACAAATGATGCACTTCTGATATAGACAGGATACAAAAATAAAGGACATGGTGAGGACAAGAAAGAAGAGCTAAAATCACACTTTGGGATTACTTGCACAACTAAGCATAAAAAAATACTGTAAAAGGATAGCAACAGGTAAAGAACAAGTCCACATAAATACAGATCTGCAAGGTTAGACTAATAGCTTACTTGCACTGGATAACTGGTATACAACCTTTACATGCCTACTAACATATCTCTCTGAATCTCTGCTGCAGGTCTGTACATCTAGTTTAATAATGAAAGAGAATAAACCCCTAAATTCAAAGCAGATATTGCCAAACACAGAGGGCAATTCTGAATCAGGTATTAGTTTGGATTTTAGATAGTTCCATCTCTTCATATATTCTGTCAAATGATGGGAAAAAGCTAGATTACCACAGTGCAGTCAGAACGTAGGATATTTGAGACAGCTTTAGTAGAACATGAACATCATTGGCTACTGAAGTGATATTTCAGAAATTAAGACAACAAAATGAACTGCCACATGTTTGAGATGGCAGCCTGGCACTTAACAAACTTGGGTTCTATAAGCTTTATGTGCATCTGGAATCTTCACATTCAGCTGGAAAATGGGTACAATAATGGCTCAAGAATAAGTGCACTGAAACTGTCAGAGTCCTTGTGATGTCTTGAGGGACTTCACCACTAGATTCTTTTAATGGCCACAGATACTACCACTTTTTACAGTTTTTCCTTGTTTCTGACTGTCAGTTATTTCTCTGCCAAGCAGCTAAAAAGGAAAAGAAAACAAAGCAGTATTTCTCAGCAAACCACAGATTTTTCTTTGGGTTATTTAAAATAGTTGACAAAAAATCCCACATCAGGAATTCGTATCTAAAGACATTTCAGTTGCCACAGAATAGTCACCTTTTCACACCTGAACAAATTCTACTACATTTTCAATTGAATATTGTTAGCTTCACCTCACATCCTCACCTGTTCTGTCCCAGTCAAAATCCATATATTCTTCAATAGTTCATCTCTTCCCAAAGATTGCATTTCTGTGACAGAGCAGTGACTAAGAAATAAAGTCATAAACCGTGTGGGAAATAGCAGCAGATTTTGACTTCATCTACATGTGCAAGAAAAAGTACGTAGCTACTAAGGCACCACTTCTGTAATACTCTGAAGTTAAACATACCTACAATAACACACTGGTGAATTTCTGCTCACAGGTGTATTTCTGTTGGCTTACACATTGTAGCAAAAGAATTAATGTTCAGCATCCAAACAGGAAATCTTTTTTCCGTTCATAGGCCAATCATAGGCTCTGAGTTGCTCTGACTTACAACATATAGTTTTCAAAGTAAAGATACTTTCAAATTCTTTTGGCCACCACTGTGATGCATTAGGTTCTATTTGACCTTGTACAAAACAAAACAAAAAAAGAATCAAACTCATTTCATAAATACTTCCTAGGAATAAATCGCTAAAAAAAGCTGTTTATCAAACAAGATATTTTATTATCAGAGAGGAAGGATTATGTATTTGGAAAAAAATACATAACAGCAAGCAAAGAGCTCAGCTGTCCTGTTTGCTACTGCCTTTCTCACTGGTTCTCATGCAGTTGATTTTCTCCTGTGCCCCTTGACTACACACATAAAGAACCACATGCATTCTATTAACAACTGTAAAAAATTTCCTCTGCTCCTCTGCAGGTGAAAATCTGGTTCCAGAACCGCAGAGCCAAGGAAAGAAAATTAATGAAGAAGAAAATGACTCATTTTGACGGCAGCAATCTTGGCTCTATGCAGAGTGACTCTGGCTCAGTGAGCCCAATGCCAGCTCCTGACCAACAGACTCACTCCGAAATGCCCAGCTCTTTGTTCCCTCCTCCACCTCCTCCAGCTCCGCTTGCAATGAACGGCCTGCAGCACTCTGGGAACCTGCAGCAGGTGGTGGCCTCTCAGTAAGACTGGCTGAGGAGCTGCTGCTTAACGAACGCTATGAACTACCGGTACACAGAGCACTACAGTACGAAAGAGGACATCTGCAGCTGTTTTGCAGGGGTCCCCAGCATGACACAGTTCTGTGCACATAAGCTTCAAGTTCAATAAATCTAGAGTCACTTGCTGGGTCTGCAGGATAGTGCAAGTTCCCAGCGGCCCTGGAACTGCTGTGTGTCAGGAGTCCTAGCTGCAGAGAGCCTCACAAGAGAACACCAGAAGGCGAGCATCCCTGCAGCAGGTGGGCAGGCACAGGAGAGGAGAAGAGCCAAGGGCTAGAATGGCCACTTGTTAACCTTATTCTCTGAAAAACAAAGCACAAAAGAGGCCGTAGGCAATATGACATGGCTAGGCTGTGATAGCAGCTTCACGCGAGTGCTCTGTCCCCTGCCCCTAGGTAAAGAGTGCATTCTTTCTGCTTCCATCTCCACACAGGTTCCATGTACTGATCTCACTTTCATCGACGTTACACGCGGACCTTGATAAATGACAACCTGGCTTAATTGTCTTGACCCACTTGATGGAAAGCCTGAGTTGTGGTGGTTGCACTCACTATGTTTTAAGAGTAAAGGTCACGGATGAGCTTTAGGGGTTTGTTTTGTTTTGACAGCTATGATTTCCAGTGCTCCCTATACTGGTACAAACATGCATGCATCAATCTTACCAATCTTTCCGGAAATGTGAATCTTGGCTTAAGTTCATTTTTGGTGGAGATTGCATTTTGTGAGACAGCATAACCCCTGGACAAAGATGCAATACTTGCATTCAACTAATTTTATATTTGGAGTGATTTTCAGAGCTATCGTGATACTAAAAAAAGAAAAAAAAAATTAAAAATTTGAGAAGCTAAATAAATAGAAGACAAAGCAAAACTATTTTACCTGGATATAAGCTCTTGCCAATTTGTAAGTGGGCACGTAATACTAATCTCCTAAACCCACATCTGAGAATCTAAATAGGAGGGTTCCAATTCCCAAATGCTGATCCCTTCCACACTAAGCAGACTTGGGAAGATAATCACTACTTAAGAACAATCTGGATATCTGCTTCCTGAGTTGACTACCAATTACACGTCCATAATCTCTGCCTGCAAAGAGAAAATGTTTGAAGCACTCGGGTAATTTGGGAAATTATACTCCCCTTTGCCAAAAGCTGTTTAGAAGTTTAGGATGCTTATCCTCATGAATTTCCATCGAAGTGTCCTCCTAAATTTCTCCAACACTGTTACAAATAAGACTTAGGAACAATAAGTCATTTCGGCACTACGTTTTGTTTTTTTCTTAATTATAACAAATAGTACTATTAGACCATCAAAATGTAGGTAATGTAAAGTCACTTTGTATATAGAGAACATTAAAATAAATGACGTTTTCAATGATCATTTTCCAATGTGATATTAGCTACTGTAGAAAATGAACATTTCCATGAACATTCTGTTGCTGAATTGCAGCGTCAAGTAGAAAAGCAGGGAGATGTCTAGAAAAAAACAGAGAATGGTAAAACCAGGCTGACTCAGGGAGATGGCAGCTCTCTCTCTCTCCTTCTCTCTCTCTCTTTCTCTCTTGATTTTACCTAGAATTTTCTGGTTGTAACAAGGACAGCACGAAAGAAGAGTAAACTTAAAAGGGATGCACATCTACATTGTAAAATTCCCACACTTTTCCTTCCATTGTGCTGCTAGCAAGAGTACTTTGAAGCTTTGTGTTGGTAAGATAAGCCAAATTAGATGAAGAAACTCAATTAAATACAATTCAAAGTTCAGCAACAGAAAAACTTCTAGTGCTTTTCACGTATTATGAAAAGCAGAACATGACAAATAGCACTTATGAACAGGAGGGATTTAACATCCACACTGATGAGCACAGCCAACAAACATCGATCTCTCAAGAGAGGAAGAATCCATTGGAAATGCACAGAACAGCCATTCTGCCTACAGAGGGAAACCCTGCAGATATTTTTCATACAGTGCATAAGCATATTTTAACATAACTGATACTGAAAGAGTTCAAGAGAAAAGCAATCTCAATTTGGCCAATTAAACAGAATTAGAGTTGTATACCAAAGAAAAATCAGTAAAAACGTCCAGATTTACAATTTAGAACTTGTCAGAATACAGAAAGCAGCTTTGTTTTTTGTCATGATATACAATAATTTGATACCTAGTTCTAGCTAAATGCACCAGAACCCCAGGATTTTGCAGTTCAAGTTCATTGTTAGATTTAATCACATTTCCACGACATAGGTTGATTTTGTAATTGATTTTTTAAAATAATATATTTTAAAAACATTCTTAAAAATGAAAAGAAAATAAACCTGAACTCAACTTCTTTCTCTTTAAAATTATTTAAACATCATTCAAAGAGTGAGGGATCCGGCAAAACGACCCGTTTTATCTTGTTTACATGTAGAAGAGTTATTGAGGAAGATAAGTGACTACTTTGAAGATCTGCCTCATTTCTGCCCCAGTTTGCTGAAAGCATGCTTGCTATAGGTTGCTATGCGTTTCCAATCAGAAGTTGTTAAGTACACAAAATAAGGCTGGATTTTATTTGCAGAAGCACATGTTCAAAGGTTAAAATTTATTGCTCCAAAAGCAGTATCTATAAACCAGGGTAATACCTTAGGGATTATTAACCCTCTAGTTATGCCAGTGATCGTTTTACGTGGTTCAATGTTTTGTTTTGTTTTTTAACTTACTAACAATCTATTCAAATAAGTATTTTCCAATGTGCTTTAATCCTTTAAAAAGTTGTTCACCAAGAAAACAGTAAGCTATTTTTCATTAAAAAGCTTGCAAAATATTATTGCACAGCTAAACTAAAAATGAGATGGATCAAATCAGAGGCAAATAACTGGAAGTATTTTGGTCCAACATTTTGAGTCATGAAATACCTCTGAACGCTACTTGCTTCCCCTCCAATGCTGGGCATATCACGTAACCCATCACTTTTAGCACATCTATAAAACTAGGGACACTAAAGCAGAGCTGCTGCGAAGATGGATTGGTTGTTAGCAAAGCTCCTAGAAGAAGAAAAGCATACCATGGGCTACATCACAGGAATATCTAAGCCCTTAATCCTAATTGTGATTAAAGCAACAATCAAGGTGTATGCAACTTCCAGAGGAATTCACTAACCTTTAAACCCCATTACCCAGAAGGAAGGGTTTGGCACAAAAAGATCAAGAACATACCTGGCAGGATCTCCTGCAAAAACTTAATGCAACTAAGAAAGCCATACAGTTCAAAATGACATTTCCAAACAAAAGAAAAAAACCCTTCAGATAGACAAATAGAGTCATTCTAGGTGTTAACACAAAAAATAAAAATCGTGCTATGTGCACTGAGATGGTGCATCTCTGAACAACTTAGATGGCCTGTCACGTTTTGGAAATGGCCCTGGATGTTATCAGTGGGCCTCAAAACTGCATTGACATCACTATTAAAAAAAAAAAAAAAAGGCACTGTTTTAATGGTGAAAATGTTTCCCAGCTGTTTTAACAATCAAAGAGCACAAATAACTTTTTTGTACGTTTTGTAACAAACCATTCTGTGAAGTATGTCAAAATGGAGAGGTTTAACTTCGATTTATCCTGCATGCTCTTGGTCCTCCAGGGCAGGAGGGACTTTATACACACGACCTCTCATCTGAGAGCAAGGAAGAACAGTTAAATTTCTGTGACAGAAAGGCTGGTCTGCCAGGAACATAAGCCACGTGTATAGCAAGAATTGTAAACAGTAAAAGCGATCAAATCCTTTGTTTCCTCATGAAAAACAAAGACCACACTCAAGGAACACCCAAAGGACTAAATACTGAGCACCAAACAACCCCCACCTAGCTGTATTCCAGTCAGGAGGAATTAGTACAGTAAGTGGGAACCCCACACCGCAGGTTTAGGAAGGAAACCGAATCTCAACAGATCTGCTGATCCTTTTTTACAGCTCTGCTAAAAAGGATCAATTTAACCTGCATTTCACATACAGATTCTTTAAGACCTGCTGCACTAAGACTGTTTGCTGAGCAGTTAGACACACTTTTATTACTGTTTGTATTAATTTTGTAACAGATCTTAAATTGTCTCGATTTCAGATCAGAAGACACACTTCCCGAGCACATGCAACACTGGTGCCAATCATACATGACACATACTGCCACGGCCTTAAGGAAGGGGAAAAATTAACATTAGGAAACGAAAGCTAAATCACTGTTAGCAGCAGTCAGAAAAACAGCTATAAGGGGCCGAAGGGTAAACATGATTACCATACTCCCAACAATTCACTTTTCAATATCAATAATTTTATAGAAGGATTTGTTAACAAGCAAAATCTAAGAGTATGGAATTCAAAATTGCAGTACTGAGGAAGGCTTCATGGACATTTCCATTTCTACTTGTTGGTACGGAGTGGAACTACCAAAATCTCTCTCTTTTCTGCAGCAAGTGAAAGTAACTCAGTTACCATGGCTGATTCAGCTCTCTGAGCTGTACCACACTCATCAGCAAGGAGAAAATTTGTCATGGTCTGGCATCTCATACCCTGAAAATGAGACCTAACTAGACTGTCATATATTAAACCATCCCAATTAAAAAGAGTAAATAACATCTTCAGAATGGTTGTGTTTCTGGAAGCTCCCATGAAAGCAAGATCACTCTCTTCAGTGGTTGTTTTAAAATTTAGAAGCCAAAGCCTTCATTCCTGAATTAATAGACTGTTTTTTCCATCAAAACTGACCTCAGCTGACAGCACACTCTGTACTGACTGTCCTTTCCCTCAGATTTATACAGCTATTAGTTATGAAGATTGAGTGTGCATTTAAAGCCTGGTTTGAATACAGGGTAACATCTCTGGAATATTACATTAAATCCATCATTAATATGATAGCTCCCTAGCTAACTCCTTAGCCAGCCATTCCACTGAAACTGTAGGCATGCAGTTATAAAGGTGCCAGCAAGAAGTATTCCCAAGCCCTACATTATTGATGTGTTACTGGAGCAGTCCCCTGGAGGCAAGGAAACAAACATCTGTTCCCAGCACCTTAGCTGGGATGAGACATACTGAGCTTGTATACTTTCTTCTCCTCAGAAACATTACCCCAGAAAGTAGATTGCACAGAATTTTCAAGTGTCAGGAATATATTTCTTATCTTTATATAAAAAGGAGAGTGACTTTGTGAGGAAGCATTCACAATATGCTTATAAAAACAATCACAGGTATAAACACCTTTCATTCACACATTGTACAGGCCAATTTTAATCTACCAGTACTGCTGAAATTGCAGCTATAACACTTGCCATTAAAACACCTTACCCACATACTTGTGGTTATGCTGTTACTGCTGGCATTGGAAATGCTCTTTAGAGCAGCACCCATACTACGGTACACAGTCACTGCCTGCGAAAATAAAACCTGCATGGTTTCAATGGCTACCACTACATTTGTTGCTCTGACTCCATTTTCATCAACTACTTATTAGAAAACTAGACAATTTTCTTCCCCAAAGAGAAAATGTACAAGAAAACATGAGGGCTGCTCCGAAAGTAATGCCTCCTATTTTTATTATGTTGGTCCATGATGTCAGAGGCGCATGTTGACGGTGCAGCAGTACAGGTCGAACCTTCCTACCAATATTCCTTTACGTGTTGTTGCTGTGTGGCAGATGGCAGCAGAGGGGCAGCCTGACACAGTGGCGTCTAACACAGAAGTGCATATGAAACAAAAGGGTAGATGTGAATTCCTCCATGCAGAAAAAATTTTACTCACTGACATTCATCAGAGCTTGCTAAGCATTCAGGGAAGCCAAGCAGTGGATGTGAGCACAGCGAGGCAGTGGGTGATGCATTTCAGCAGTGGATGGCCAGGCAAGTTTTTACAAACACAGCACGCAGGCTCTAGCTTATTGCTGGTGAAAATGCATTGGTAATGGAGGTGACTATGAAAAAAAAAAAAAATAGGGGTTTGTATCTGAGAATTTGCTCTATCAAATGGTATTATCGCACACTTTGTAGCTGTTGTAGTTTCCATGGAAACAAATAGGAGACATTGCTTTCAGAGCTACCTAAGTATATTTAATTTTACACACAAGCCACTTCATTCCAACCAAGAGCTCAGGCAATTCCCCGTTGCTAAATTAGACATAATATTTGATGGTTGGAGTAAAATGAAAAACAGTCACCTTGGAGCTCAGTTCTCACTCCGTCCACCAGGGTCTCTGAAGCATGCCAGCAGTCTTGCTGCCAGTACCTTACCAACGATTCTTATTCTGCCTTTTATTGCCCACTGCTGAAAACTGTATAAATTATAAGCTTCTGTATGGATGGGACTCCTAGCCCACTGCCTCAGATCAGCTTCCCCTTTCTTATCATCCCAGAAGGGCAAAGAGTGACCATGGTGACACGACAGTTCCACAACCACTTGGAACAACCATAAGTAGCACACTCGCCCTTGCTTTCTCACCAACAACTCACTGCTGCTCCATCACAATGCAAACATGGACAGGGAAAAGGGTTTCTGTCACTGCTACACTGAAGCTGATGCAGCTCTGTGGCTCTGAAGCTAATAGTAGGGTGGATTTGAGCAGAATGACACACGGGTGGCTGAGAAATTACTCTTGGGAAGGCAGACTTTGATTAACAGTCAATTAGCTCTCAAAACCCATCAAGTCCAAAATTATGGTATCCTTAAAATACTAGACTGTGAAAAGATGTGGTTCCTTTCTAATGATCCACACAGTTCTTTGATACGAAATGGGAGACATAAGAGCCAGGCTGTGGGAGATGATGTGAATGCTACCATTTTAGTTATCTTATTCTCACTCTGGTGTTAAAAAATCTGCAGTCTTACCCAGCAATCTTATCCTTCTATGTAAATCTTTTTAAACAAAATGCCTTATTCAAAGCTTACTATTGTCAACTGATATCAAATCAGTACAGCAATTCGTGATCAGTGTATCTTGATCTAATTACTTTCTGGAAAGAATCGAAATAGATCTAAAGAAATTTCAGATAATGGAACAGGCAAAACAAGAAAGGGAAAGGAGGAGCATAAACAAAAGATAAAAGAAGAACAAGGAATGAAGGATAAGGTTCTGAGATACAAAAAATAGGATCAAGTGATAGCGAAATTGTGGTGGTATGAGGAGAAGCATAAACAAAGGAAGATAGTTAAAAATTAAGCTGTTAGTATGTACACGTATTGTATATAATAGCATCAGTATTTTGTTCAAACTGAGCCATGCTCACTGAGGCCACACGTGTTCTTTTGTTTTTACTTTTATTTTTTAAATAAGGAGCATATCAATTAGGGCTCTAACTTCCTCCATGTCCTATCCCAACATTCCTCAGCATTATCTCATGGATCAAGAAATAAATGCATAAATAAAAAATAATAAATAAATAAATAAATAAATAAAAACAACCTTAAAGACCACAGCATTTATTAATAAAAGGTCTTTTATTTTAAAAAAATAAAAATAAAAATCCTTCCTCTCTAAGTTCATAGAATCTGTTGGTACTGAAATTAGAAGAGATGTGCGAGTATAAGCAGCGCCAAAATTCAAAGGCTGCTGAATGAAGATCCACACCTTCATAAATGGAAACGAGTCATTACAATTTGCACCTCTTTTGCAAATGTATCCCCTGACAAATAGCTCATAGCAAGTAAATTAATCCACAATAAAAATCTGATATCAAAGGCACTCTACAAATTGTAATGAGGCAATTCTCAAGTCATAAAGAGTGGCCTACGTCTCCCACATTAATACCTAATACTAACATACAACAACAAATTTGGAATCATTCCTCTTTGTGAAAAAGCTCACCTGCACAGTACCAAGTGCCAAGCACCCAACAGACGCTCAGCAGGGCAGTTCTGACCTCTGCCAGAGGATGCAGCCACTTCATGCCACTGTTCCAGCTGCCACCACTGAACAAACTACACGAGTTTCAGAGGAAGGCCTTTCAGATACATAAGAGTTGTCATCAACTTGAATCAGAAGCCAACAATATTTCCAGGCCTAATAAAAAACTTTATTCGTGGTTGTTTTTTTTTTTTTGTCATTTTCTTTACTTATCTGCTACTGTCTTTGTTATAGTTTTGGCTTATTGTCTACTTCTTAAAATTTATCAGTATGCAGCAGCCAAGAGATTTCTTTAAACCACCACATACGGGGAGAGCATGAACATACTTGTGGCAGAGAGAGTTTTAATTACTCCTACGCTGGAAAAACTTACAAACATCAATAACAAGTGGGAAATTTTTGAGACAGTTATTAGTGAAATTGACTGCATCCATTAATAAGAGAATTCAGAATGAGCATCTGAGAAATTAAGAGAGTAATAGATTTACTTATTGATTGACAATATGTGACAAAAAATATATATTCCAGAAAAGAATCATTTAAACTATAATAACAATGTATGGTATTTAGACAATTTTCTTTTCAAAAAAGTCTATTTACTAAGTTCCAAATACGAGTAAGAGTTGCATCACATTACAGGAGTGGAATCACTGTTGAATATCAGTGAAGGGTAATGGCATAGATAAAAGTTTTCTAAAAGAGAAAGCACCAGAACTAGCAGCAAGGTGGGGTTGGTCAGGCCTTCATTTGAATGTAAATGTAATTATGAGGCTGGCAGTTTGGCTGACGTCAGACAAGATCTTGGTAAACCATTACCACCAGCACCTGGTAACACAGTTGATAATAAAAGAGGATGAAGTAGAAGATTCCAAGCAGTTTGGCACTATTAGCAAAAATCAAGATTATTTTTAAGCAGCAAAAGAAAATACAGAAGAGCAAGATGTTGTGACAACACATTCACATTCCGCAAGCATGTACGTGAGCTCTCTCCTGGATAAAGAGACCAGCATGTATCCAGGACCCGCAAGGTGCAGCAACAACAACCTGCCAGTGCAGAACTTTGTGCCCGCTCCCCCCTACTCAGACTACATGGGGTACCACCACGTGCCAGCTCCAGACGGCCACGGACAGCCCGCGGGAGCCTGGGGACCCCACTACGGCCCCCAGAGGGAGGACTGGAACGCTTACGGCCCGTGCCCGGGGCCCTCCGGCACGGCTGCTGCCGCGCAGCTCAGCGCCTCGTCTCCTGGGCAGGGCTCCTACAGCCCAGCTGAGTACAGCTCCCTGCATCCCGCCGCAGCCGGGGGGTTACCTCCTGCAGGTACCGGTGGCACACAGCAGGGCTCCCCCACCAGCCAAAGGCACAGCTCTTACGAATGGATGAGGAAAACGGTGCAAGCCAACACTACTGGTAAGCGCATACTAAACTTTCCACCTCAAAAAGAACTTTTCTGCTATCACTGATCTTAGAAATAATTAACTTTACTTAAAGCACATATGTTGGTGGATCATCCATGACATTTATTTAACCTACTACTGCTTAATACAGTTTTAACTAAATTTGCACTAGTTTCACTTTCACCCCATAAAGGTTTTATATGATTACAGTAGAATGGCTGTTGTGTTTACACATGGCTACATCTAACTCACGCCTGAGTATCTTTGTTCTAACAAATACAAAGCATTATAGATGAAAACTGACACCTGAAAACATTGCTTTTAGCAGTTAAGTGCAAAACCACCGCATAATCATTTTGTGCCACAAGGTAAAGATCAATATACAAGCTGGCTGATCTTAAACCTTTGCAGACTTTTAAAACTTTAAAAGAAAATTATGTGATAATGCAATTTTCATCTGTTGATCCTGTGATATTTATCAGATGAGAAGAAATATCCCTAGACAAGTAATCTGACTCAAATACTCAGTGTAGTCTATTTTGTTTGCACACCACGTTATCTCTACCAAAGCTTTTGCTTCATTCACATTCAAATCAAAATCCTGCAGCTTGTTACTATTAGACAACTAAATTCATTCTCTTCCAAGTGTCATTCCTTGATGTGCCCGTTTCAGTCACAGGCCACGTGCCAGAGGAACTTTTCTGTGTATATTCCCAAGGTGTAAATAGTGTGTAGCAAGGTTTGTTAAATCCATTGTTAAGGTTAAAAGTTGTAAGTGCATGTCAGAGAGCATCAAAGAAAACACTCTAAAGAAGTAACTGCAATGACAATTGGAGCAGCTCTAGAAGACAGAAAATCAGCAGTGCCACTTGAGAAACAATCTTTCCACTCAAGAGTAAAATTAGTTCAATAATTGTTTCTCAGTTATAAAGTAGACATGTGCTGTTACCTCCTTGCTACAAAGTATAAAATGCCTAGAGGACATTAAGGTGTCGCAATCTGTAATTTCCACTGGAAGCCTTCAGGAAGGTCTTCAAAGCCAGGCAGATTTCAAGTCTATCCCCCCCAACTACGTATCCTCATGTAAATCCGCAGTAACTTCATTAACATTATTGGAGTTTTCCAGGTGTAAAAGTGATGCAAGAGCTAAGGTAGACCAGAAGCAATTGAGACAGTTGCAAAACCAACAAGCCAATTCCTCCTGCCGCGTCACTAAAGTTTAAACATGCTAGGGTTTTTTAAAATTAAAACACACAACATCTAAACCTTAGCTTTACACCTAATGCACAGACAAGGAAGACACTGCAAAGTTCCACCCATGCTCAATTTCATGAAATGCATACAAAACTCAGGAAAGCTGTTATGTGTTTCAGTCCATCTCTGGTCTGAAAAGCACAGTTTACACCCATGCTGACATACTTCACGAACAACACTGGACAGGTGAACTGGGGGCTGTGCATAGAGAAATGTCCTGAGGCTTTACAGTCCGGGAGCCCAGTCCTTTGAAGTGTTACAAACAGCTCAAGACTTCACTGAATTTGACTGAAGACAGCAAACCTGCTTAATGCAAAGGGTTTGGGAAAGTAAAACACAAGCGTGGCTATTTTGCAAAACAAGGAACGTACCAAATTACATTTGGCTCTTCAGCAGTGCTTGTATTACAATGTTAAAGTATAAAAAGTGGAAAAATTTGGCACCAGAAATTTCATGAAATTAAATTCCAAAATTATTGCAAAAATAAAATTACGCAAGTAACTACATATTAACTTGTCAACCCCTCCTCTAGAACATAAAACCTTCTTGATGCCACTAACCACTCTTTGAAGCACACTTGCTCTCGACTGGCTCCTCCCCTTCAATCTTACTGCTGACCAATATTGCTCTTTTTCTAAAATTTCAGGATTATTTAGCCCTGAGTTTTACAAATCTTTATATACATACCTATATCCTTAGCATCACTTACAGTGCACAGTCACACAAATTTATGTGAGCAGCATGGAACAAAGAAATCCAAGCACACCTAATTAAATGAGGGAGCCTACTAAAATACTAACGCTGGGAACTATTTCAAGAAACAGAGCGTTAATTGGATTCTTTCCCTCTATTTACTCTGACTCAATGTATTTGGCATTTTATACAAAAAAAAAAAAAAATCAGGAAGGCTGAAGCAAAAAGTTATCCGAGCAAGAAAACCCGTAGGGTACAGCAGCACCACAAAGACAGCAGTGCTACGCGCTTACAACAGTCCAAATCTGGTTTGAAATTTTACTGTTAATGTATCTTCTAAGTAGAAAACCGTAACTGCATGTTCAGAAGAAACATTTTTCTTAAACATACAGACATTGCAAATGCATTTATCAACAAGAAAGAGAAAGTTTAAAAAACAAACATTCAAAGCAGACGTGGTAAAGGTATCTCCACATACAGGCTCCAAAACTGAGAAAAAGCACACTTTCCATGTGTCCTAACAACTGCAATTATGCAAGACTAAAACTTTGGACTAAATCATATCTAAACCCTGTAAGCTCATGTGTAAAATGTGCAATTCCATGAGAACAAATCTTCAAGGCATGAAACTTACTAAAGAGACCATATCTAAACAAAGGCCAAGAACTTTAAATCTTTACATTTATACAAAATTTCAGCTGGGAATAATTCTTCTCAGAAAAAGAACGACTTCAAGGGAACCACGGAAAAGGACAGGAGTTTTTTTTTTATATTTTGCAAGACCAGCTTCAGGTTGCTCAGTGTTTTCTGTTTGTTTGTTTTTGTTTATTAAAGTACACTCAATACTTTTATGTCATAACAAGCACTGACATCCAAATAATTCAGATTACATCACAGCAGAAGCACAGTTAGCAAGACAGAAAAGCAAGAAAAATGGCCAAGTCTCTGCTCTAACACTAATTTATTTTAATTTGTAAACTAGTCGGGACATCTATTTTCCACTGGGCTACATTGTCTTTGGTTTTGAGGCCTATCTGTCATATTGAGGCAACAGACCCTCTCAACACTTCTCTTTGCTTTGATATGCAGCCTTGTCTCTTCCTTCTCCCTTTTTTCTTCAGGAGTTATATTGCCGGAAAGGGTGATGATTTTCACAGCAAATAAAGAGGCCTTCTCCTAGCTTTATTGTCTTCAGAAGAAATGCTCTGTGAATTTTACGACCAAGGGGAATGGGCGAAAACTGCTCCTTTTCTCCACCCCTTCAAATCATGGCTATATTTGCTGATTATATTGAATCCGGAATAACCCTGTTGAATTTTAACTCCTTTTCAAAGATTGCCTTCTAAGCCTTTAGTTTACAAGGAATCTGAATATCTATGCTCTTGTTAGCATTATAACTATCATCTAGAGCAAATATTTCAAAGCCAAGAAATTGTAACTTCTAAAAAAGTAAACTTCAACTTAATGAATGTTTTCACCCTGCAAAATTAAGAAGGAAAATCCTGTAAGCTAGAAATCAGAGCAGCACAGAAGTTAGGAAAACACCCTTCATTTTCTGTATTTCAGAATGTCTTAACCTATGTTTCCTTCATATAAAAATATCTCAGTGTATGTACGATTGCCCTGAAGAGAACTGAAGAAAAAATAATCGATTTATTTCTGTCCTTTTTTCTTCTGCTAAGATGAAAGAGTCTGACATTTGTTTAGGGCTTGTAAATTCCAAACCAATTGGCTTGTGTTTCTGAATGTAAAAGCAGTTCTTGATAAGATCTCCTTGTCGCTCTTTTGTGTGGCGTGTGCTTCATCTTAACACCTCAGTGGATTTTAGAGAACCACTTTAAAGGAGCCTTTGTCTTACAGTTTGTCCCAGAAAGCTCACATCAAAAAAGCAGAAACCTGGGAAGATGAAAAAGAACAACTACCTACTTGGCTGTTAAAAGGGAAAGAGGGAAGAAAATCAGTTGAAAAGCGATCTCTGTTACACTAGACGAATGTTTAATTGTGTTAATCGTGTTAATACTAGACGAATAATTGTCTTAAAAAGTGTAAGAAATGAAAAATACCTTCTAAATTTTTGCTAAACTTTTCTCTTAACACTATTCATCCAATCAAAAGAAAAGCATGTTACAAGCTTTTTATTGTCTAGACTTATAAGTTGTCAAGGGCACTCAGTTTCAGATGGAAACTCAGCACACTGAGTAACCCCAGCAGAGCAGTACATGCACTCAGCGTCTTGCAAGATTGCACCTTACTGGAAAAAAAAAAATATCACATTATTATTGAACTTCTAAGTATAACGAAATGGATGGGGGACACACTTCTAGTGGATGTTTCTTTGCGTCACAGAAGTGAGCTATAAAAGCCCAGATAAAAAGTTAGGACGTGGCACAAACAAACAAATTGTGACTGAGAGTCAGTCTTGAAATTCTGTGATATTTATGTATACGTAGATTTAAATAGAGGTCACTTCCATGAACAACGACATGAAATCTGGAAGTCAGATATATCCAGTATCAACTAAGGTACTGCTATGAATTTAGGATGCTTCAGGACTTTTTTTTTTTTTTTTTTTTTTTTCCCCATAAGAACTTTATATTTAGATGTATGTTTACAGGGAGAGAGAGAGAGGGAGATAGGGAAAGAGAAAGAGGTTAAAAGATAACCAATGTGCTCCCAGAACATCTAGGAAAAAATACTTATTTACTATGCATCCCATATTCCTTCTCTGTAAGAAAGAAAATTACCTCAGAAAACAGTCTTATGCAAGTACTCTGTAGTTTTAGTAACCGTATGTAAATTGTTTGAAAGGTGTGAAAGAAAGATGCTACAGAAAATCAACTGGAATGAATGAATAACATTTCTTTCTCGAACAGGTAAAACAAGAACAAAAGAGAAGTACCGGGTTGTTTACACAGACCATCAGCGACTAGAACTGGAGAAGGAATTTCACTGCAACAGATACATTACAATAAGGAGAAAGTCAGAACTTGCAGCAAACCTTGGACTATCTGAAAGACAGGTACCAGAGACTAACCACCGCCTGCACCCCTTCACCAGACACGGCTGCTGTCAGAAGATACAAACAGCATTCTTGTTCTGTGTGCAAGAGTAGCGCCAGGGCAACCATGATAGTTTGCGAGTGTATCAGCACGCAGTGAATACACCACACAGTTACAGATAACACATAGGGTAATTTGACTGAAACCTCTGCAGTTACAGGTAACTAAGCATTAGGAGTTCATCTGTAAAAGAAGTATTGAAAAGTAGTTATTTTTACTTGCAAAATAGCTTTCGAGGCAGCTAGGAATTAAAACAGTTTGGCTTAACATTCTCTTAGCTAAGTCCTCAATAGTTATGACATGCTCCATTTTATTTTGGCACGTGCTAAGGAGCTTTTACAGGTGATTTTCAAGTCAGGATTTCATTTGGCTGTCATATTCACAGGTCTACAAACACACAGTAAGTTTTAGGCTATGAAATTTGGTGCCAAATGTTTATATCTGTTACATATAATAGACTATCTGCTCCTTACATTTTCAAGTGCATACTTAGATCAATTGCTTACTCGGAAAGCACCTCCGCATTCCAGTTAAGTACCTAATTAAGCACTGTCCTGAATAAAGACAGCCTCCTGAGCCATCCTAGTTGTGTTCATGCAAGGGTCAGAGGAATTCAGAAGGGTTTACTAAAATCACTGTATTGGAGAGCACATTTATGAAACGCCTGCAAGTGTAGCAACTGTTGCATCCAGTCCTCCTTATGTAACAATTTCAGTGTTCTGCTACAGTTGGAAGATAAGGGAAGATTGGTGGTACTGAATAAAGCATCTCAAACCTTAGCAACCAGACATTGCCCCCAGGTAAATTTAAGTAAGAGACCTTTCTTTTTAGAATTTTACAAACTATTGTATACATACTCAATCCTTTAAAATATCCTCCTTTTTTGCATCAGTCTGTGCAAGGATGTGGAACAGAGAGGGATCATTGAGGCTGGAAAGTGTAAGGATGAGTAGGCAAGTAATAGGATTTTAGGCTCAAGCACTGGGTTTTTAGAGTCATCTCGTAGTGCAGCGATGTTCAATCTCAAAAACCAAACAGCACACAGACTAGACTCCACAGACTGCAAGTGACATTGGATATTAGGAAAAAGTTCTATATTGAGAGAATGGTTGGGTACTCACAGCATGGGGCAGCAGTCACAGCACCAATAAGCCATAGGACAACGATCACAGGCATTGTTTAAGTTTTAGGTAGCCCTGCGTGAAGCTGGGAGCTGTACTCAGTGATCATCGTGAGTCCCTCCCAACTCGGGATATTCTGTGGCTCACTAAGCAGCTCTGGGAAGTAACTACAAAAACAGTTCCATCACCAGAGCACTTCCATTTGTTATACACTAGGATGTAGCTCTATTGGACAATTTTCTGAGAACTGCAGTTATAGAAAACTCAACCCTCCTGTTCTATTGCTACAAGCATGTTACAAACGTTCCAGTGATTGAGAACAAAGACATACCTGGAGTAACCGCAGCGTAAAACCAGCAGTTAGTTTTATCTAACTGTTGCTCTTAATGCCATCCAATTGTTGATTGGTAAATTTTCTTCAGGTAAGACGTAATCAAAACATGACCTATTTCTATCAGCTGCTGACACAGCTAAGTGTTTCTTACTGTCATTACCTGTAAGGCAATAATGAAATAACTACTTGAAAAATAACTGATTACCTACAGCAAAGGTAGAACTTTCTATGTAGCACTGCATTCACTGTATCTTAAAGGATGTAACAAAAACAGTGAAGTCAGAACAGGAAATTAACATTAAGGAAAACAAATCAAATTTTCTGTTCATTTACACCCTCACAGAAGGAAAAAAAGAAAAAAAAAAAAAAGGCTAAAATTGGGTTTCACATAGGTATGAGTCTTTCAGTATAAACAATCAGTTTGAAACTCATCATCCTCAAGTAGCACTGACATAACTGTACACAGGACATACCACAGAACCAGCTGCCTATTCAAAAAATTAAAAACAAAAGAATATGCATCCATACACAAATCACAACAGAAGGAAGAAGAAGCACTCTCACTATTTAGGTTTGAATTAATCTTTACCAGAGATGAAGAAGAAACCTTAGAAAGTATTTTCTAATTGAATCTTCCTTTAAGTATGGCACACACGACTGTCCAAGTTTAGATGATGAACAAGGTGGATGCTGAGTATAAGCAAGAAATTTGTATCCTATGTTCCTAAATAAGACACAGCAAGGTCACTTTATACCACATCTAAGAGCAGCAAATAATTTCCTATTGATTACAATGCAGACAGTGAATACAGAGTAACTTCAATATTTTCCACAGCACAAGTCCAGCATGGGTTTTTGGGAGTTGAACTGGGGGTGTTGGTTTGTTTTGCTCACATTTATTTTTTTCATTGCTACACTTGCTGTAAAAAGTTTGACTACTTTAAACTAATCAGACTTATAACTTATAACATTGCAGGTAAAAATCTGGTTCCAGAATCGCCGAGCCAAAGAAAGAAAAATAATCAAGAAGAAAATCTCTCAATTTGATGGCAGTGGGGGCTCAGCTCAGAGTGACTCCAGTTCACTCAGCCCAAATGAAATAACAAGTTCCCTGTTCCCACCACCACATGGAATAAATGTATTACAGTCTACTGACATCCATCAGGTCATAGTTTCAGAATGAACAGTGAGGGAAAAAGAAAATAAGAAGCTCGTTTTGTTTTTTAACTCCCTGTCTTGAAAACTCAGCTTTGCAAAGGACCACTCTTGTGTAACTACCTTCAGAATACTCATTTACGCAGAGGACCTGGGACTATTATAAAAATATTTCAATTAAAGAAATCTCAGGGAGCTCGTGCTGCTGCTAGTACTCATCACTCACAATCTTTGGAATAGGAGATGATTTACTTCAGATACCGAAGCAGAAGAAGATACTACTGGAGATTCAAGTAAACATAACTCGTCTGCTCACGTATGGTCAGTGAAAATTGTCAGTGAATTGATTATAGAGTAATATAGCATAAAACGTTAAGATGCTGGATGTATTTACTTTGTTACATTTTATATAATTAAACAGTAGATTTTATAAGTATTCACACTTAACGTGTACTGAAAATTAAGCCATTTTTTGTAAACAACTTTTTAAACACTTAAATTCTCAAGAAACATAATGTTACACTTGGTGACACATCGCACCCAGCAAAACAAAACGAGTGATCTTCGTACTCTATGAAGCTCCATCCAAGCGTGCCGATCTCCTAAACAACAGATACTTAATATCACACCAACCTGCTAAAATTTGTTCACTTGTAAGAAATGCAACAAACTGTGATGCACATTAATAAATTCCAAATAGTTTGGAAGATGTAAATATTACTTGTACTTCCACCTTCTATGAAGGCATGTAATACCATTGAAAAGTTAAAGGACAAACGTAATGGAAAGAGAACTGTTATTACTGTCACACTACCAAAAATTAATAACTTGATTAATGTCTCTACAGCTTTCTCAAACAGCAGACGTGAGCCACCAATTTTATATGTGACACTTATTTCAGGTTAAAAGGCAAGAAACACCCCAACGTAGCAGACTTTGCATTTCAAAGCTGTTATTGAGCAGCTTAGCATTCACTGTCACAGCAAGCATGTACCAAAAGTGCACTCCTGAAGGAGGACAAATTTGGGATAAACATGCTCACAGTGCAGTTAGCTTTTATTGTTGGTCCACACTGTCAGAGGAGACAGCATCAGTATCTAGAAGGCAACTGATGAAGACTTAAAAACATAGCAAGAAAGCACAAAGTGCTAGAGATAGAGACCTTTCAGTAGTCCCACTTATGAGCATTTCCTAATACAAGCTTCACTGTTACACAGAATTAAGTGCTCCAGAGAAAAGCCTTCCTTTCACTGGAAAGGTTATCAGAGAAGAAAAATAGAAAGTACTGTTATCTGGCATATGAAAATTCACTCTATTTCAACAGCATCAAACTCTTGGTCTCAGAAATAGTAGATCAAACTCTGCTTAGTGTCACCAAGCACAGATAAAGCACTGAACAACAGGCAGAACTTGTCAAAGCCTTTATTACCTTGTTTCAATACATCAGAAAACTTAAATTTCCCAATTATTTAAAAATAACTCTCTTGGAGTAACTCTGTAAAAATAATTCTGTCATGAATTACTAGAATAACTTCTCTAAAAGGCATTCTGTGGGTGGTTCTCCAATGTATTTCTATTAATCACCTACCCATGTGGCTGAAATAAACAGACATACATTAATGTAAAGAAACCGCAAGTGGTAAAACATACAAATATAAATATTTGTAAAAACTGAAGTCTGTGAGAATACGAGACTGTGTTTGGGCATCTGCAATGAACCTGGGGTATTCTCAGACTGCTCACTTGGTTACAGTGCGTGTGCTTCTGCGTGAGCATTAGAAAATAGAGCAGCATGTCATAGGGCATACATACAAATACTTCTGTTCACATGAACAGAGGTGTATCTACTAGCAGACTTCTGGACACATACAGGCTGCTTTGCTCTTCAAATAAATTGGTATTTGCTACATAACAGGTCTGGGGAAGGAGGGATTCATAGTTCCACCATCCTCTCTACCTATGTTTGCTGTTGATGCATGAAGAATGTAGAATATTAAAAAAAAAAAAAAAAAAATCATGAAGAAAAAAAACTGTCATACTTGACACTTACAGGAAACAAAAGGACTATTATCTTACTAATCAGCTCCAACATGGAAAGCCCTGCTGCCACAGAAGGGTAGGTGACAGCATTTCTGAAGGTATCTGTGACAGAAACAAAAAGTGAGACAAAACTTTCTCTATTTTCTAGCTGTTTTTGTTTTCTTTTCCCCAAATTTTACTACAAATGGAGACTCTAAGCAGCACCACAGTGATTTGGCTTCATTAACTAATGAACTAATTAACTTCTAAATATGAGTCTGGGAAGAAAAGATGTACAGATTTATTTAATCACCGTAGTTCTTATTTTACAGTAGATATCAGAAAGGATCCTATTGGAATATACTTAAAAAAAAAAAAAAAGAGTAATTCATAGATCAGAGCATAATCAAATCCAGATTTGGCTACTACTAGTAATAATGCAGTAGCAGAAATAAAAACCTGGATCATAAAGTTGGCAACTTCTTGAAACTAAGATTATTATTAAAATTATCTACCTCTACAATAGGTATTTTCAGTGCAATCACCAAGTAATCCAAGTCAAATCATGGATCTGAAAGCTGTTATTAGCTGCTGCTTCTCTTGTGCAGTTGAGATTAAAAAGCATCTAAAATGCCAATCAACTTCATTCCATGAACTGAAACTCCCTAGAACTTGAGATCTTCCCTGTGTCTCATATCAGAAACAGAGCAAATAAACATGAAACATCTAAACTTAGTGAAAACTCAGAATACCGCCTATGAGTATCTCATACAAAGACAAGATACAGAACAGCAGACCAGTAGAAAACTGAACATTTTATCAGGCAATTTCAGACAGCCAGTGCAACTTTCTCTGAATGTGGTACACATCTGTCTCAGGACACTGGAAAGTACATGCAGGGTTTTAGTAGCACACATTTTATGATTCATTTCCACGTTAAAAACTCAATGGTTAAGAGGCCATTTTGTTGAGGAAGAAATCTGGCCTAGGTCTTCAGAAAAAGGCCAACAAAGCAACATTGCGGTTTATGTAAGCTTTATGCTAAATGTACTTTGCAGAGGAATTCAGAAGCAATTGGATATGAAATAGGTCATTTTAAAAACTATGTATACAATGAAAAGCTGACACAAGGAATAAAAGCAATTCAGAATTTGATAACAAGTACCTAGAAGAAGTGTTTTGAACAGAGTCAAAAGCTTGACTGTCACCAAGCAGGCATTCAGCACTGACTGCACTGAAGGCAGCAGCACAGCAGCACAACTGTTCATTGGGCAGCTGGTTGGTTCAAGAATTTTCAGGGGCATAAGGCTGCCTGCTAATGTGACACTATTCCTACAGCATTCAGTTTGGCTTTTAAGGGCTCTCTGCCTCCAGCAAAACAAAACAGACCCTGGTACTTCAGCACACACCAGTACATGGCCACTGACCTTTGTCCTCCACACACCTAGCTCATCGTCCACATCCAACGCAAACACCTTTCTATTCAGTCACACGTGTGAATCCTGTCCAGACTCTCACAGAAAGATGATGGCTCTAGCACAGCCAGACCAGTTTTTATATTGAAGGTTTGTGTTTGGACATTCCTATATGCATTCCAACACAGAGCTACTGCTTACTGCTACAACCTATTCTTTAATTATGATGTGAACTCTGTGCTCAGATAGGACCATATACTCCACCTTCCTCTCTTGATACAAGAGAAAGTGCAAAAATCAGATTGGAAGGTAAGAGAAGTCACTAGCACCCCAGCACACGGGCTTTTTGTTGTCGTTGTTTTAAAGCATTCAACAGATACAGTGCTGGAAAATGCTTCCCTAATAAAATAAGACAGCATTTTAATCTACTCCATGGATTACTCCAAAACGCTTCCTGGACTGTCCAACTTCTGCTCAGCAACAGCAAACAGCCTTGAACTCAAGTGCCTGTGCCCAGCTCTTTTCCATAGGAAATGCTGCACAGGACCCCCTGTTACATCCCCTGCAGTTATATTTTACACATTACCTTCTTCCTGGACAATTCACCAAAGCTGCCAAGAACGACAACAATAATTATTAAAATCTGTAGAGTTGATGCATGCACCAAGCCTGTAATTTCTTATAGTGCAAACTCAGTCATGATTGAAAGTTGTAAGTCTTTGACCTTCAGTTCAGTGAAGGCAGACACTCCATTTAGATGACAACAAAATAAAAGCTGGCACATTATTAGTAACCTGTATAAACCTTTACTTCAGTGGTTTCCAGACCTTCTTCCCAAGGATTACAATTAGTAATCTTGCATACACAATAGAAGATGAATAGAAAAAAAATTAGATTGCCAGTTGTAGAATTATTTTCACTTTCTCAACTTGTTTCTAAACAAAACATCTTTTTTAACCTGATCAGTGTCAGGGAGGAGTGTTCTGCCCCATTTACTTTTTCTGTAGTAAATCACTTTGACAGACCCATTCGATCAGCACAGAACACACAACTCCTTTTCTTTGTAGAGCCATTTCTCCCAGTTACAGTTTTTCCTCACATCAGGACTTGCTCTAGCAGCAGCTGCACACACGAGGCGCAGCACACAGCACTGCTGATCTGTACCTCATGCACTTCTGCATGCAGAGGCAGTGAAGAGATCCAAAATCAAATCCAAATCCAAAATCATTAGCTTTTTGCTAATGTCCAGAAAGCCCTGAAAAATACTGAAGACAATTTATGAGGGAAGCTTTTCCCAAGAACAGCTGATGGGAACAGAAATCTTTCTCCTTTTTTTTGCAGGTAAAGGACATACATGGTGAGCTCTCTTCTTTGTGATACACCAAGTCCCTTTGCAATACATACTCTTAAAAAACAAAACCAAAAACAAATAAATCTCTCAGAACTGTGTGTCTACTATGGCAGGTGGCTGCCAGCCCCAGAACCCTCCTGGGGGCTCTTCTCCAGAGCACTCCTTTTCCTCTCAACACCCCATTATTCTGCACGGGGATCGATTTCCAGAGTGATCCAAAAACCAGAAACCAACCAACCAAAAAAAAAGAAAAACAGGCAACCAAGCCTCGGGAAAACTGCGTGCCTACGGAGCTCAGCCCGCTGCACCTCAGCCCCCAACCAACAAACCTGCGAGCGCTGCGAGGCAACAACGGGTAAGCAGACAGCTGAAAACGAAGGGGCAGGAGGAAAAAGCCTGATCTCTGCTGTTTTTACTAAAAGAAACCCTACAGAAGTACACTTGAAGCAGGGGTCAGGAGTCAGCGCAGCGCGCTGCACTCTCCTCAGCAGCGCCTCGCGCCCCTGGAAAGGGCGGGAAACGAAGAGGCGCGAGATACGCGCCGAGGAACCGCCACAGCACCGCTCCGGTACGCGGCGGCGGCGGCCGCAAGCAGCGCGACCACGTGCACCCTCGCGCACAGCGCGCACAGCGCGCACGCGCACCCGCCTCTCTCCGCCCCTGGCCCGCGGCGCTCCGCCCCCTCCCTGCGCACTGCGCAGACGCGCGGCGAAGCCGCGTCGGGGGTGGGGTTGAGATGAGCGTGCTGCTCCCCAACATGGCGGATTTCGACACGATCTATGAGCTGGAGGAGGAGGAGGAGGAAGAAGAAGAAGACGAGGAGGAGGAGGAGTCGTCCGAGCCTGAGCCCGTGGTGCGGAGCCAGGAGCTGCCGCGGCCCCGCGACGCGCCGGATCCCGTGGTGGTGCGGGGCGCCGGGCACATCACCGTGTAAGGAGCGGGGCTGCGGGGCGGGAGCGAGGGTCGGAGCTCCGGGGGCAGCGAGGGGCAGCGCGCCTCCCTGCCGCCGCGGCGGCCCCGCGCCGCCCTTCGCCGAGGGGCGGCCGTTCGGGGGGAAGGCGCCGGCCCCCGAGGGCTGCCGCGGCTCGGGGCGATCCCACCGGTGAGCGAGCGGCCGGCGTTGAGGTCCCGCGGCGGCCCCGCGCATGCTGCCCACCTGCAGAGCGGAGCTGCGGTCAACCGCTGTCCGTCGCGCGGCCTCACCGCCGCGATCGCTGGCACGGCGGGGCCGGGGAGGCCCGGCGCTGAGCTGCGCTGCCCGGGGCCGCGGGCGGCCGCGCTGTCATTCGCCGACCCCAAACTTTCTCCCGAGTTGTGCTCGGTTTAAGCGTTTTCCTCGTTGCAGTGCATCGCGAGGCGCGGTGTTTGCTGCCCGTTTGCCGTAAATGTGGAATGGCCATTTGGCTTTACTTTCTTGGTTTTTTTTTACTATCCCCGCTCCAGCAAGTGAGGAATTAGCACAACAGAGTGCACTCGTACCGAGTTGTTAGTGGTTGCGCTCGATTATATAACGAGAAGGGTGGTACTGAAACTTTGATATTGCTGAGATCCATCGAGCTTGTGTTGCCTTGGGTCCATCTGGATTGCATAAAAGATCGCATGTTTCTCTCTGTTGAATAGGTGCAGTGTGATCTAGCTTTCTGCAGCAAAGGCACTGGGTGAGGAAAGCTCTCATCCTAGGAGAACTAATGTTGGAGTTGCTGTGTCCGCCATGTAAGTCTGAAGCAGTTTGCTGAGCTGGTGCCATGGGTGGCTGCTGCGCTGCACCGCAGTGTGCCTGCTGTTCTGAGCCCACACAGCATGTGGCCTGTGTGAGGGAGAGATGTAGCTTATGTGAAATGACCAGAGTAGCATATGCCCGCTTTATTAGCTGTCTGTTTTTAAGTTCAGAACTGGAAAAAAAAAAATCACATACTTTGCTTTGTTTGCTCTGAGGCTTTCAGTGTATTAGGAATGTTCCTTAAGGTTCCTTTGTGGCTTCAGCATCTTTTGGAGATAGGCAGGAACACCTCCAAGAGCTGTCAGCCAGTGATGTCTACATCAAAAGAAAGCAATAACTGTAAATGATGTGGGAATGGTGAGCTAGAATACAGCCCATGTAAGTACCTGGCCTGAATTCCTACCTGCCTTATTTTCATTTTCTTCCACTCCTCCCAACTTCCTTCCTGAATCAACTATGCCTGTCTGATGGTACAAAACAGCTTTTCTTTTATCAGTTCCTGACAGTTCCTCAAAATCTCTCTATACTAATAAAAACAATCAGTGGATGCTATCAATGAAATGTAAATGGGCTCTGGATGCTACAGTAAACAATCCTAACCTCTTTAATAAATGAGACAATATTTGGCTTCCAATAGATTTTTTATTGGTGTGCATCAGCTCTGAAATTTTTCCACTTTCACACAGATGCTGCATCTTTTGGAATCAGCAGGCTTCAGAAGCAGCCTGCTCTACTTATTGATGTGAGACATGTCATGCTTTAAGACTTGTGTTTGTTTTCTGAACCTGTCTGGAATGTTGCTAATAAAAACTTCTGTCCTGACAGAAGTCAGAAACTCCATTTAAGTAAAGAAAAAAAGGAGAAAAAAGAAAAGCATTTATTTTTAAAACAAACCATCTATTATTTTGTTTCATATATTTTCTGTTCCTCACCTGATGATGGCTTGCTTGAATACTTACTTAGAGAAGGATATTCTCTAATTCTAGGGTAATTTTCTGGTCCAGCTTTTCATGTACAGTCCTCTCAAACATTTTCATTTTTAGCAGATTAAAAATACATGTTAGTTTCTTGCATAAGAGTTGTTATGACCTTGTCAGTGAGTGGCTGACCCTAACAGAGTTACCCTGCAGTGTCCAGCCATACTAAAAGTAAATTCCAGGAATCTTTTTAGCAGGATCTTGCTTTTTCTACTGTTTGCTAACCTTTCACCCTTGTGCATGGGAAGACTGATTGAATAAATTGTATTTGTTTCATTTCTCACTGAAGGAGCATTTAGGAAAGCAGGTAGCAGAGTTCATGCTCATCTTGTTCAACACTCACTGTAGAAGATCCTCGTTTTAGGGAAGTTAACGACCCACTTAGTTTTAAGTAAGCTTTAAAATTTTAGTGCAGAGAAATCACTACAACTTGGTGAACACCTTTTTTTTCCTTCTGGAATTCCATGTAAGGGGGTTTTCTGTTTCACTATGTAAGTTAGTGTTACTCTGATGGTGTATTGAAGTATCTCATCGTAAACATCTTGAATGAAAACTGAGTCAAAGCAACAACAGTAACTTCCAAAAACACAGCAGGAAACTAACCGAAGAGTTTCAGTTTTACTGATGTACTGGCGCATGTGAGGCAGTGACGTGAGACATTGAGCCTCTTTTTGCCCTTAGCGTTCTGCTTGTGATTCCTGCTCAGGTCTGTGAACTTTCTAGTGTTGGATACAAGCTAACTTTTGTTCTTCCATGATGTTTCCTTTAGGAGTGCCTGAGGGACCTAGGATACAGGTGCTGATGAAAAGCGTATTGTCAGGGAAAGGACAGGTGCTCTCAGTTGTAAAGAGAGAAGATATTTAGTTGTCTTCTATTACTCCCATCTATACATCTTCTGTGTATTTAAAATTGCAAATGACTTCAGCCTACCACTAGTTCTCAATAAGTTCTCCAAAACGTTATCCATGAGGAGGGATGCCCCTTAGTAGTTCATCTTCATAGGCTTCATAGGAAAGGGTCATAGACTAGAAAGAAATTTCAACTCAGGGCTGTTGATGAGTGCTTTCTTTATTCAGTGACATTGAACAGAGCTGAGGTGGTGCCTCTGCAGAGGAAGCGTCTGGTGACCCAAGTTCATATGTTCCAGATAGGTTAAACTTACACTGGATTAGGTGTGGGGAAATGAGCCATGCAAAAAGGAAACTGGAGAACCTGTCACGAGAGAGCTGGCTAGCTTGCATGGCCTTATAAGACTGATGACTACCTATAAACACAGTACTGGGTAAAGCAGGAATGAAAGACTATTGAAGTCAAAAGGAAAAAGTTCAAGAATCTGTAAATATGTCTGTTCTAGATGTAAGTGCTTTCCAAAATGTTTCTGTTCCAGTTATGGGGACAGGAGACCTCATTTCTGATAATGCTTTGTAAAGAAATCTATAATGTGATCCTACTGCAGCTAGGATCTACAGATGATGATTCAGAACTTTCAGGCTTTAATGTATGAGCTTTTATTTACTACATCTGCCTCTGGGAAATTGCATTCCCTCCACTTTACAAATGGGGAAAATGAGATGATGGGGCTTCTGCTGTGCCATACTTTAAAACAAGGAACGAGAGAGAACAGAAACTGAGGTAATCCTTGTTCTGTTCCAGTGTTGGTGTCCATTAGGCAATGCTTCCTTGCTTTTACAGGTATGTCATCCAGAGAGAAAATTCCAGCTAAAGTGTGTGGGTGACTTCATGTGAATTTCTAAATGTTAGACCTTGCACTTTACACTGAGAGTGCTCAGAAATAAGTGACCACCAATTGATGTTTGAAGTAATTGAACAGACTGATACTGCAGTTTATTTTGCACAGCTATTTTTAAAGCATACTGGGTTTTACAGGATAGTGGAGGCAAAATCATGTTAGATCAATTATTGCTATGAATTAATTTATTGTGGAAGGACTAGGCTATTTCTTAGTTAAAAGTTCAGGTCTTAACTTTTTTTACATGAAGTTTTTAATAAAGCTTCAACGCTTTTTTGAAAGTGCTTACACAGCTGTAGAATTCTGTGGCATTCTGCTTTAACCAGAACTTTAACCAGAATTATTACCAGAAACAACTATTTGTTGTTTCTTGAGTGTAACCCATCTAATAAGGTTTTAATCTTTCTGAACTCCGTGGTGTCACTCCATGGTGACTCAGTGGGAGGACAGCAACCCCTGGAGATGTCTCTGTGAAACTGCTGAAGGCCACAGTGCTGCTGGCTGCACGCAGTGTTACAGCATGGCACGGTTCTGTTTGCAGCATAGCCGAAGCCTCTGGAACTCCTTCAGCCATTTGTGGGCGTCAGTGTAAAACAGATGCATTTCTGTAACTGAGGCTTCCTGGTCACATTAAATCTGAGTGGACTGTTACAGCAACTAATGCAAGTTCTGGTTTTCTAAATATGTTTCAAAGACATCGTCAGCCTTCAGATTTAATTCAATAACTTACACTGTGTTCTTGCCATGTTCTTAACAGTTCTAAACCAAAAAGCACTCATTTGTTTTATTTTCTTGGGAAATCGGGAGTACAATGGGAATTGTAACGAGTAGATGTGAGCAGTGAGATGAAAGATGCTGCCTGTGGCTCAGGGAGTTTTTGAACTACAAACTGTTGAAGGTCTGAAGAGAATTCTGGGGTAATAGTACGTAAAGTTTGCAGGCTTTTTCCTTCTGCCATTCTCTGGGCATTTGCTGCTGGTGCTGTGAGAATCAGTGTTGTGATCTGGATGGGTCTTTGGCACCATTAGAGCAGTTCTAGTCTGTGATGTGGATAAATAATTCCATAGCATCACAGAATATCTCACGTTGGAAGGGACCCGTAAGGATCATTGAGTCCAACCCCTGGCTCCACACAGGACCACACAGTCTGAGAGCATTATCCAGATGCTTCTTGAACTCCAGCAGCTCAGGGCCGTGCCCACTGCCCTGGGGATGTTCCATGCCCACCACCCTGTGGTGCAGACCCATTCCCTAACCCCCTGCCTTTCCCCTGACATAGCTCCACGCCGTTCCCTTGGGCCCCACTGCTGTCACAGAGAGCAGGGCTCAGCACTGCCCTCCGCTCCCTGTGAGAGCTGCAGCTGCTGTAAGGGCTCTGCTCAGCTCCCCTGGGCCCAGCAGACCCAGGGACGACCTCAGCTGCTCCTCACACACCGTCCCCCCCAGTCCCTTCCCCATCTCTACAGCCCTGCTTTCCAGTAGCTCGTTTATGATAAGTTAATTACATTGCTTGGTTGCTAAAGGTTTGTGATTGTTTCATGTAGTTTTTCAATAAAAGAGTCGGTGTTCCTCAAAACAGGCTCACCTGGGTTTTGTAGGGCTGTTAGTCTTTTCTGGTTTTTTGTTTGTTAGTTTTTAAGACTGAAAAGACCAACTTGGAAAATTTCATCATAAAAAAGAGAAGTTACAGAATGTGGAGACTGGCCTGCAGGTTACATTGTCAGAAAATAAAAATGTGTTTATATCAGCTACCTCTTCGTTTGCTTAAAATCATACTGTGTTTACTTCTTGTATATATAGCAGTGATTTATCATCATGGCTTTCCAATTGACTCAGACATGCTGTAGCCAATGCTGTGCTGCTGTCCTGTTCACTCACATTCACTTGTAGAGGATTTCCAATGAAAATCTGTTGAAGGAAACACAAACAAGTGGCAATTGGTCATAGTGCTTAGGATAGCTGAAGAGACAAAGGTTGAGAGACAGCTCGGCGAAGGTCTAATCTTTGGTGGTTTTGTAATATTTACACAGATAGTGTGCTAACATGCTGGTTTTTACAGGTGCCAAGGCTCTGACTTAAGTTAGCAACCGAAGAACTTGACGCCAGTATTGCTGACAGACATCTTGATTAGCTGACTGGATTTCTGAGAGCAGCGCAGATTTTAATGCTCCTCTCACCCTTCAAGTTTATTTTTCACTTGTCTGTACTGCTAAGCAAGTGCCATCGCTGGGTTTGGGTAGCTGAGTTGTTTGTGGGTGCACGTGGGCTGTGTGCTGTGCAGTGGAGGGCGCTTACTCTTGGGCAGTGTCAGTGTTCGTTTGGGTGGCCAGCAAAGAACGTTTCGGTGTTGGTTCAGAATGCTCTCTGCCCAGAAGGGTTTGTTTCTAGGGAAAATATTACAATACCAAATATACATGCTCATCTTTCTGGCTGTGATTCTTTTGTTTTCTGTTTGTTTCAACACAAATATTCAGGAAATGGTTTATCAGGGCTGGCAGAACTTGGTGTGCAGTGTATTTGACTTTACAAGCTTTACAGGAAACCTTCTTTGAATAGACACTGGAGCTGAGGGACCAGTTGCTGTTGTTTTATTACTGAATTGCAAAGGTTAGAATTCAGATGAGATGGAGAGGACAGAAGATCATAACGTTTTATTTCACAGAAACTCGTGGGCTTAACATTAGGGTTTTGTTAATTTCTTGCCTACGTGTATGCTTTAAATACAACAAAGCCAGCTGTGCTTTCAGCATCCTACTGGCCTACACAAGTAGCTCCTTGACATGGGCAGTTGGTTCAGTAGATCTGGAGCTCGGAGCAACATGGGTTTTCAAGCAGAGCATCTAAATTCCGGAAAACGTGTCGCTGCCTGTAGGCTCTGCTGGTTGTGCTGAAGATTTGCTGCTGGCAAAGTAAAAAGGCTTCACTGACAGGAGCCACCAGGCACCGTGTTAGCTAAGACAGTTTTCTAAAGCTCGTGGTTGCTTGAAAGCACTCCATATGTGGGCCCTTACATGTTTGCATGAAGTAGTTTAACTCAGATCAAAGCAGTTTTTAAGAATTGTATGGTTATAAATTTTCCAAAGCAATGAATGGTTTCCTTATAAATAGCTTTATTTGTTGCATGTGAATAAATTGCATGAGTAAGAAAAACAGCAATGGAAAGATTAGCTGATACTTGCAGGCTCTTGTTTTTTTCTTTAAGAAAGAAAAAATTGAAATGACTGCTATCCAATTGTAAAATATTTTTTTCTGCTTTTAGTGGCTTGAAGGTATTGAAGTAAAGCAACAAGCTATATTTCTCTTTTTGTCATATGAATAATACAGAAGAGCTTATATAAAAATGGTTTGAAAGCTTAAAAAACAATGTACATGTAAAGGCAAAAGAAATAGTTTTCCTTTTTTATAAAAAAAAGCATCTATTGCATTTTTTTATTAAGGGAAACAAAATAAGTTAGGTGGAATATATTTTGTTTGTCTCTTTTGTTTTCAAGGTTTGGCTTGAGCAACAAGTTTGATACAGAATTTCCCTCTGTTCTGACAGGGAAGGTAAGTGTGAGATTAAACTGTTTTTTTAAATGGAAAGCTCCAGTGCCTCCAGTGGTTTTTGTGTTACAAATATATGCCTATGAATCCAACACAACTGGTTGCAGGCCAGCACTGCGCTGAAGGCTGCTAAATTAACTCTGTCCTTCATGAAGTAGCTGGTCGAAGACCAGTCCCTACAGCAAAGATAGTTTGCAATGACTGTAGTCTTTATTGACATTCTAAGCACACCATGATACTGTTCTCACATAGGCAATCTGTGTAAAAGCAAGACTTGCACTCCCTTGCTTCAGAGGTGCCTGCAGTTTGTGCTACATCCTGTGCAAATTAAACTATTTCAGGCACTAGACCTCATTTTTCAATATGTCTGTCAAGCGTTGAGTTTATTTTTAGGCAGATCTCTAGAAGAGAATTTATTTATCTGAAGCTTAAAGGAATTAAACATGGTCTCAGGTCTGCGAGTGAAGTAGGTTTTCTTAGAACTTCTCCTGAAATTCAGTAATTGTGTCATTCTGAAAATTTGTTGGGAAAGTCTCATCGTTTCTCTGAGTCTTGTTGTGTTGCTAAATGCAATTTAATAAGTATTCATTTGTATTTATTTATTATTGAAAACTTGTAGCAAAGTTCTTGACTTTTAAATTCTTTTCATAATTCTGGTTTGGTTTTGTTTGTTTGTTTTGTTGTGTTTTAGGCTTTTTTCCCCAATTCTTTTCATTCAGCTGTTTTAGTACTCAGTGCTTTTCTCGTCCTTCATTTTGTCATGCCCTTGCGTATCTCTTCCAGAGTTTGTGAGAAAAAGGTACTTGGCTCTTGCTGCTTTCTCTAAGGACATCCCACCTGGCTGCAGCCTCCCAGTCTCCCCAGCCTCCTGCAGTGGCTGTTTTTGCAATGTGCCGAATGCAGCTGAGGCCTGTGGAGGTTCCTCCCTCTGGAGGCATCCTGGTTCTGCCAAACCCATCTGGGATTTTTCTCCTCCGAGCATAACGAACAAAGTGCTTGTGGTGAATCTGTCCAGCATTTTTGACAGCAGTCCACTTGTTGGCTGGTCAAGCTGCTAATTTGGTTGTTAAAAGACAACCTGTAAAGTCTGGCCTTGTTTCAGGATCTCACTGGCAAAAAAGGAAGGCTCACTGACTTAACAGTGCCTGATGCGCAGACTGGCAGTAACACAACTTGCATCTCACTGCTTTGCATGTCTGAAGTTTATTTTCTGTAAAGCTCTTTCAGATCACTAAAAGCCATGGAATGCTTTTCTGTTCTTTTAATTAAGTGGTCGTTTTCTGTAAGAAAATATATTTTAAAAAAAAACAACCACTACCCCACCCCAAAACATATTCATTTTAATACAAACCTTAATGCCTGTCACATTTCCCACTTGCTTGACTTCCTGTTAAATAAAGAGTGAGAAATTGATGTTATTACAGGATCTGAGTTTACAGGAGCAAAAGTTTAATTTAAACTTCGGTTTACTGCTTGGATTTAATTTAGCAAAGATTGAAAAGAGAGAATGTTCTTTTACCTGACACGTGAGTGTCGACTTGGTGCCTACAGGAGCACTGCTTATGTTGGGAATTTTGATAATCCAGTTACTTTTTTTTTTTTTTCCATGTGTGGATTGATGGGTTTTGAGGAAAATGACTTTGAAAATAAATCCAACTTTCACCAATCAGATGAGATAGTAAACAAATCCTTCTTAATGCTTGCCACGCATGCTTGTGAAAGGTGGTAAAAGCCACAGCTGTGGCTTGTTGAGTTTTTAATGCTTTCATAAAGTGCCAGAAATGAATAATCTGCTGCTTCCTCTGGTTGTGGCAGTCCATCACCTTTACCGCTGCTGAAAATGAAAACTCAGATTTTTCCAGTAAGTGTTCTTCAAATACCCTGATTAATAATTCACATCAGGCTTTGTGGTCTGCTGATGTACCGCATGAAGATCTTTCTTCTTCTTCTTTCCTTTTTATGAAATCCATTTATGAATAGTGTGGTGGCTGTTTATATTAACCGTTTTCTATAAAAAATGTTTACTGTAAGACTGCATTAAAGCCATCGCTGGATGGTTGTCATACTTGGAGAGCGTCCATGTAATATTAAGCTTAATGACTTTGTTGACCACTGTGAATTGATGCTAATAATATAATTCCTTTGCTAGTGGAATCTAAAAGATGAAACCGTTACATGGGATTGATAGACTTCTCCATTATGCTGTTTTCTTCTAAGAAATTCAGGATGAGGATTTAGGCTTTTAAACAAAGGATGAAATCACTAACTTTTTAGATTTATGCTCTGTGTAGTCCTTGGGAATTTATAAAGTTTCCTGACCCTCAGTTTGGTTTTCATCTGCATAATGGCTATAGCGAACCTTGCACTAATTTTATTCTTTATTATCTTTTTAATATGAAATATCCTTCTTTATCCATCTTCTCTTCTTCTTCCTCCTCATTTCTGCGGATTCTCAAGCAGTTGTAAATTAGCTTACAGCTAAGATGCATGTGAGAACATCTTAAATATTTAACTGGTTGCGAACGTTTGAGGATATAGCATAGGCAATAAAACAATACGGAAAATATCAGGTCAGATATTGGCTCTAGTTAATTCCACTCGATTGACTTGCCCTTTATCTTGCAGGATAAGAAGCAAGTATCAGCTGGTGTATAAATACAGAGCTTAGCTTTCAGGAGTGTTTGCAACAAAATTTTGTAAGAAAAGATTTGATTTACAAAATAAAGGGGCAGTAATTAGCTTGTAGTAATTGGTTTTAATTTAAATTCTGGCCACAAATTCTGCATGCTATGGTTTTATAGGGTTGTTCTTTTAAAACAGACATTTGAAATGGGTTTTAAGGCAGCTCTGTTGGTAGCTATTCTGAAATGAAGTAGAACTTCTGGTGCTAAAAGTTTAAGTGATTCCTTTGCAGCAAAGAATTTTAAACCTGGCTTATAAAAACAGTACTTCCCATGAGGAAGAGTTCAATAGCAAGCAGTGCTCCAGGTGACAAGATAGTGATGGGGCCAGTGGGCCTTAAGGAAAAAAAGTGGAGTTTCCTGCCCTGGACCTCAAACAATCAGGATCTCATACAGAGATTACTGTGCAGTGAAATGTAAGCCATAAAATGGGCTGTTGCTATTGTGATCCCATTGCAGTGTGTGATTGATAGGGTTTGTGATCATGATTGAAGGAGAAAGATCAGGCCTGCTGGGCTCTTGCTCTCTTCCTGTGTTTGCAGATTCTCTTACATCCTGTTGTAAAATATTATAACACTCCCTCCTTCCCTTTTATGTCCTTTTTCCCCCCCTTGGAGACCTAAAAGGAGCCAGTATCTCTTTACAAGGTGTACTGCACAGCCAGGAGCTATGTGTTTATCTCATTCTTTTTGAGACTCAGAAATTCTACAAGCAACATTCCAAAACTGCTCAAAACTGTTAGTGAGCTTTCTTTGCTCAGGAGGTGCTCTGAATTGTTCTAAATACTTAGGCATTTTCTATTAACTTTTCTGTATCTTTATCTGCATAAAAGACAGGATTTAAAATTATGTCCAAAAATCAGCAACATTCTTTTGTAACTGTTTTATTCTAAAATCATTTTCTTACTGAATAAGAACAATGTCATTTTATTTGTCATTCTTTGTCACTGTAGCAAGACTGAGCTGTAAACCAAAAGGAACAAACTGGTTTTGCTTCTTTTTATCACACAATGAGGCTTATCTTGGTCCCTGATGAGTTTAGCTTCAAATGAAGATGCCACTGACTGACAGAAGTATTTTTCGTGATGAGGTGTCTGCAATGGAGAAATGCATCCAGCAGTTTGAGTTGGCTGAAGAAGTCTTCAGTAATTTCATCTTGTGCTGCAGTGAGGAGATACGCCTTTATAGAAGTAGTTGGTGCGTTAGCAGCTAGTAGCTGTGCTGTGCTAATCTGAAAATAGCCCAGGTAGAAATCTGTGTTTCTTGGCACCCAGAATTTGTTTCTAGATTACCATGTGCAGTGCTGTGCTCATGACAGCATATATGTTCTTCTAATGCAGCATCATGCTGTTTGACAATGGGACCAGTGGTCAAGAATCTAGTTGACTTCTTTTGTGTTGGAAGATATCAATTATGGTTATAAAGTTTGTTCATGATATACAGAGAACTCTAGGCTGCAGATCCAGTGTCTACAGTAGTGCACAGCTGTGTCTGGGGGTGAGATGTGTTGTTGTCAAGGTCCAGTGAACTTTGTGAGTGATACAAAAGGAACCATTCTCTTTCCTTAGTGGACTTCATATCACGAGTACTAATGGAGTCAAGAAAAAATAAATTATTACCTTTCAAATAAATAGATAGGCTGATACATGTGTGAATTTCAGAAGACATACTGAAGATGGTCCTGTTTTTGTACATATGAATGCTAAGAACATATTTGCATGTGAACTTCCTTGAGCATTGTGAGCTGTGGTTTGTTTGTGCATGTGAGTTCAATTCGCTCTGAATCACGTCTGATTGCAGAAGCTGAACTCCTGTACTCCTGTTACACAACCAGTCCTGTCACACTTCACTACCAATCTTGCTCCCATAGTGGACATGAAGTGGTCTTACTCACATGCATCAAATATTTGGGGTTTCCTAAATATAAGAGCTGCCACTGGCAGAGATTTGCAAAGCCTTCCGTTTTGAATGCTTGAAAGCAGAGGCTAATTTTCCACATCACAATGTAATTTTTTTCTCTTCTTCATTAAAAACATCCCAATGCTGTTTCTTTTTTAACTGGGATATTTATTGTAAAATATACTTAAATGTAGATGTGCTATTTAGTCGAAAAAAAAGCTTTTGGACTTGCTTCATTTGTACGTGTAGAAAAAAGAACAAGATTGACTTTTCTATACTGAGGAAACAAAGGCAGTCTGTATAATTGCAGAATAAGTGGTTGCTGTGTAGTTATTCATTCCTGCTATAAAATGCTCACACTGTTAACTGATGTTCACTGTAGGTCTGGCTAGCATACAGACCCAGATGACCTCTGACTGTACTGCATGGTGATCTGAATGGCCAGGAAACAGATGCTCTGTGTGTTTACTCCCTTTCCTGCAGTGCTTTAATCTAGTTAGCTCTTGTGATAGGCGGAGGTGGCAGAACCAGGTTGATGCTGCTTCCTGGCTGCTGGGTTCACCTCTTCAGAGCAAGGAGGCACTGCCAATTAACACCTTTTTTCCCTCGTTTGTGGAATCAAATGAACAGTCAGGCTTGATGGTTGGAAGGCTTATGTAGGAGTTCAATAACTTGGTATCCAGACCAGCTCTAGGCAGGGGCTTCTTCAACATGGCAAGTAGGAAGGAAAGATTTTTTGTTATTATTATGTTAAAGTTGTTATCCCTGGCTGTTCAGGTCTGTTGAAGTTGGATCTCACTGTTCTGCTTTGTGTGTCCAACCCTGGGCTTTGTTACGGTTAAGAGTGCCATCCTGGAGTCAAGTTAGCTGTAAGACAGTGCATGGATCCCTACTCGTTATTTAGGCACTGTAGGGAGATGGTGGGTTTGGAGCATGTGAGTAGGCAATAATACTTTAAGAAATAGTGGGCTGAGTGTACTTAAAGAAGATGTGTTTCAGCAGCTAGGCTTTACTAAAAATCATGTACAAGGTGCATTTCTTAGCCTTGGATGTAATCCAGTTGCTGCCTTTCTGGGCTTCCCAGCTTCGGAAGAAGCCACAGGTAAAGTTGCAGCCCCATGACTGTGTGGGCTGTGTCAGGAATTGGTTTGTGGACAGCAGCCCACCCTCACCCAGGCACAGTGTAGACTTGGTATGAAAATAAACTGGACATATCATCCTTCTTTAATGTGACACACAATAGTGTTTTTACTAGGAAGTAACAACCTATTACTCCTTATTCACTTGGAAACAAGATAGCCATCATTCTTCTTCTTTTAATTTCATTTTATTCCTTCTTTTTTTTTTCTTTTTTTTCTTTTTCCTTCTTTTATTCCTTTTTTTGTGGTCAGTGTAGCCAGGATGTTGCACTGCTGCGTTCCACTTCTTAGCCTTGTTAGGGACCACTGTGTTATCAAGCCTATTGCTCTATGGTATGATAAATATGGATGAGGCTGTTCATCTAAGCTGCACTGGGCTTTTTAACGCAAATTTTTGCAAAGCTCACACCATAAATGAATTTGTTACAGGAAAATGACTTTTCATGCTCCCTGTGTGACCGGTGTTTTGGAAGATGGGGTCATGTTGCATAATGAAATATGTTGCATTTACATTTTAATCTATAAAGGCAATTCTTGAGAAAATACGTCTGTAGCGGCATTCCACTGAAGTTCAGCACTTCTGTTACAGGTTGCCCCAGAAGAATTCAAGACCAGCATCAGTCGTGTGAATACCTGTTTAAGAAAGAATCTTCCTGTCAATGTAAAATGGCTGATTTGTGGCTGTCTGTGCTGCTGCTGCACACTGGGCTGTAGCCTGTGGCCTGTAGTGTGTCTTAACAAAAGAGTAAGTACATTTTTTATTTGTCTTATTTTCTTGATTTTGCAATTTCTGGTAGCATTAAGTAATGTTGAATAGCATCATCTCCATTCCAGAGCCCTTTTCTTTATCTCACATTCAAAAGCTAATTCAATTTTCCACTCCTTGGAGAATAGAAGAAAACTTTTCTTAATGAAGCAAATGATACCAAATTGCCAATTGAATTGATAGTCAAGGGTGTAGCTAATCTTATCTCAGTTCAAAGAAGAAAGTGTTATATAGGAGAACCTACATTTCCAGGATATTTAAAGCTGTAAAAACTGAATCAGTGAGTGCAGACTGAGGTGTTGATCCTCAAAAGTTGCCTGAACTAGAGTGAGTATTTTTCTTCCCTCCTCTCACACAATTTTTTGCAAGCAGACAATTTGTATTATTATTATCTCTAATAGATACCATAATGTTTCTGAACTGTTATTTATTTGGCATGCTTTACTGTGTTACTTCTATGAAGAGCAGTCAGAAGAATACACTTGATACGTAGAGATGGAATATTTGCAGTTTTAAAAACATATTTAATATCCCTGTGCTATTGAAGAAATAAATGCCCGTGTGAGGTTGTTGTATTAATATCATTCTCAAATGTATAAAGTGTGTACATGAATGTGTGCGTATGATTTGGTCACTCTGTGAACCAAAAGTATACGGTTGTTCTTAGTCTCTTGTGGAGGACTGAGCCAGCCAGTACCTGAGCACACAGCAGCCCTTTGCTCACTTAGTCTCCAACAGGACTGGACAGAATTTGAAGAGCAAAAGCAAGAAAAACCTCAGGTCACAATAAAAGTTAATAAACGAACGGAAAAAAAAGAGGAGAAAAACCCAAGAGGTGCAAAGACAAATCACTCCCTACCTCCCATCAACTGGGCCATGACAGCCCGTTTTGTTGTGAGCATGGTGTCATGTAGCCCTTTGGTCAAACTGGGGCAGCTCTCCCAACCTCTTGCCCAAACCTGCGGGAGGTAAAGTTATAAACAGAGGTCCGTGATGCTGTGCAAGCACTGTTCAGCCAGAGCTGCAACACTGCTATGCTACCAACACTGAGTCATTAGATCTAGAGTGCAGCACTCTGCAGGCTGCAGTGACGAATTTAACTCTGTTCTAGCCAGTCCATGTATGTTCATTTAGGAAAAAAAAGAAAAAAAAAAAGGCATGATCCAGAAGCTGGAATCTGAAATTTAAACAGTGCAAGAAACAACGTGGACTTTTTAATTCTGAGGATAGCTTCATCACTGGAATAATTTGCAAAGAGTTAGTGGATTCTCCATCATTAAGTATTTGACTCAGGATTCGATATCTTTGCTTTTTTTTTTTTTTTAATGAGGTAATGTAGCTCATCAACCATTATTAAGTTTGTGAACAAAATACCTGCGTGGAACATCGCGCAGGAAGTAGAGTAGGTTGTCACAGTGCTCCTTCTGGGACAACAGAGGAAAAATAGTTGAAACTTCAAAAATATTTCCTTCTCCCACAGTCAGTAAAATTCTTCTTACTTCCTGAAGTGGGTTGCTTTCTTCAAAATAAGATCCGCTTTACAGGTGTAAGGACACAGATGTATCTCCTATCCAGGGTTTCACCTCCATTTTTTAATGGTTGCCATGATCTTATGGAGTATTCTAAGTATTGTGGAAGCTCTTTGTAGCTGTAAACCATTGTAAACCATTTATTATATCAGAATGAAGACTGTAACTGAATCATATTTTAAGGGCCCTTGTAGAAAAAGTAGAATATGTCCAGTTCTGAGCGTTGTGGTTTCTTGTTTGTTTGTTTTCTGATGCTGAGGAACAGAAGTCCTATCACTTCAACTTCTCATTTACAATTGTTCAATTGCTTGGTTGTACTTCTATAAAACTGATTTATTTAAGTGATTCTTAGTCCAGGAATGCAATAATGAGGTTCTTCTGGATGAAGCTGGCTACTGAACCATTCATAATACAGTTTTGACTTAATTTTTTAGACTAGAAGATCAATTCAGAAGTTATTAGAATGGGAAAATAACAGACTATATCATAAGGTAAGAAAAGTTGGAGTGCTTGTTTTCTTCACTTTTATGTTTTTTTGCATAATTGGCATGTAGGAATTTTACTGTCTCATTATAATTCTGTACTTTGTAGAAGTTAAATTTCACTGTCTGAAGTGTTGCAGATCCAAGTGGTTTGATTGCTTATGCTTGTTACATTAGTTATCAAAATAATGTAGTAGTATGTGTTAATCCCCTGATAATTACTTTCTTAGCTTGGTTTGCACTGGAAGCTGAGTAAAAGGAAATGCGAAACTAGCAATATGATGGAATATGTAAGTATTATTCCTGTTATTTGTTTGGTATTCCACACCCTTTATTTTATAGTGAAATCTGTTAACTTACCAGACTTCAACCAATCTGAATAAGCTCTCATAAAAAAACAGCAGTTGTTTGATATACACCTGTGAAGGCCAGTTTTAAAGAGTGGCTATGTCATATATTAACATTGAGAAATTGTCACTGCTGAACTTGTTTTCCATTTATAACAATTCTGTGTTTGCACTACAGGTACGCTTCGATCAGTGACTGATAGCAAGGAAGGCCCACTGGGTTTCCGTGCCCTAGTGTGATTCTCCCAGCAGCCCATAGTTCTTTAGCTCTTATCCTTTTGCTATTTATAGTTATTTTTGGGTCAGCATTTTGGTACAGAAATATTGCGTTTTTTTATAGCAGTGTTTTGTTTGCTTTTTTTTTTTTTTTTTAATGAGACCATGGATTTTTATTTATTTATTTTCATTTTGGCTCCTGATCTCATAAAAGATTTAACCAAGATATTCCTTTAGGAAAGTGGAATTTCAAACATTCCTGTTATCCTACTATTCTCTCATCCACTTTCATGTATAACAGTGAAGACTGCTTAGGCTCAAAGAGAGAATCACCCCCAAAAAGTCAAGTGTTGATAAGTTATGTATTTCAAACTAACCTGAATCTTCTTTGTTCTCTGGATAAAGTTTCCCTATAAAATAATCTTGGACAAGTTTAATCCTACAAACAGCTAGTGTTGCATGGAAAGTTATGCTGAAGATTTGAAGTTGTTGATTACTGTGTTCTGTTCTTGTCTTTTCCCTTCTTCAACAGGTAATATTAATAGAGTTCTTACCAAAATATCCCATATTTCGACCTGACTGAGGAACTGCATTTGGTCTTTCATGTTACCTGTCATTTTCTACCCTTAGTGCCTTGTAGATGATTTTGGAAAGAAGATGGTCTACTTTGCTGTGATTTAAAAGATGTTCTTCAGTAGAGTATCTTCCTTGCGATGTTATTTTTTGTTTGACAACAATTTGCACATTTTTTTAAATGTTAAATGAGGCTTCTGTGTTGCACTCTGAATTTTTAACATTAACAAAAACTGATATAGTTGCCACTAGGAATCTGACATCAGTGCTGCTTAAACTCGTTCTGAGCATGCTGCCTTATTAATTTCTACATTTAGCATATATCCTCAAACATGCACCCTGATGCTGTGTCATACTGTATTTCATTCTAAACGTTGCATTCCTATAAATCCTCAGTAGAAATGTCCAGGTAAGCGTCTAGTAGTAAAGATTTTAGTGTCACTTGCTTGCATAGGACTTGCAATTAACAGCACTGGTTTTGTCCTGCACTTTGCAAAATCATCATTTACATTAGGGGGTTAATTCTTTTACCCACTATAGATTTGTAAATATTGACTCTTTGCATAATGTAAAGTGTGGTATGCCAAGGTTTACAGAATGTAAGATAGCTCTTGTTCTATTACCAACAGTTTGACATAGTTTTATTCATTACCATCCCTCTGATTGTATGGACCCATTCACGTACTGTTTTTATGGTAAAGCCATAATGAGTTTGTACATACTGTCAGATGTGTAGGGCTCAGTTGCACTTTTGTTTAGTAAATGGATGAAAAATGTGTAGCATTTTGTTTGTTTGTTTGTCTTTTAACTACTTCAGGTGTTATTTGTGGCACCTGAAATGGGAACCTTACATACTGTTCATCTTTTGAAAAAATTACATTTATGGGGAAGTGGCAGCTGCTATTAGCAAAACATCCCAAAGCCCACTTTTCACATTTAGAATATCTGGAAGTCAGTTTCTGTGGGTCGTTCTGTTTTGTTTTCGGAGTAGGAAAAAGTGTGCATTGTAATTGCAGAGAGTCGTTACTAAGGAGAAGAATTGGCAACAGCCAAATGAAAGTTGAAGTAACTGAATATCTTTATAGCACAAAAGTACTTCAGCATTTTAACAGTTAAATGATATGGCAGCCCTTTCTAGCAGAAATAATTTTTGCTTAAATCAGAGCAGTATTTCGGAATGTGCTGATGGGAGGAATAGATCAGCTGAATGGGCTCACATGTATATTTTGGCATTCAGGAACAGTCTGAAGAGCCACAAATACCTTGTGGAATTCAGAAGCATTTTTGGACTCCTCCCTGTTTGCCTGATGTCAGGAAGGGAAGTGACTATAGAAAAACTTACTGTAATGGCTGGCCTAAGCAAGACCATTTGTTCATAGCAAATGAAAGAAAGAAGCAAATGACAATGCATTGTTTGCCCCTTCCCCCCTCCTCCCCCCCCTTTCAAACTAGAAATAAGAGGAAAAAAATACCAGATAACTGATTATCTGTAAGTTGTGATGAATATAATCATAAATGTCTGCAGGCATTTCTTTGCATCAGCTTAACTCCTTGCAGCATCACAGGTTGCTTTCTAGTTTCAGACTGACTTAGAACTTCCTCTGAATGTATTTGCATCTCTTCAGTGTGCAATATTGTGTTAAAATACAGTATTAGTAAAGTCATTACATTCTAATAGCTGTAACAGGCCAGATACCCAGTACCCAGTGTTTACAGAAGGCCAGTTTTATGTAAGTTGTTACTTGGAATCAAATTTCTTGCTCTTCTAACTGTACAGCTGAGTGTCCCATTCCAGTGCTTCCTGACCTCAGGCTGATGCTTCAGGCTCTGAAATCTGTATGGTTAGTGCAGAGATTTTGTTGGACCAGTAGATTGGTAATGAATAACTGATCAATTGAATTTGTAATTTAATTTAATGAATGAACTGCAGTGTTGTGTGAATTTAACTTGAGCTATACCTTGCAATTCAGATTTCTGTCATAGAACCATGCAAAGTATTCTCTCCATTTTATTTTATTTTATTTTTTAGGATGAGTGTTAACTGGAAGCAGAGAACATACTTAATGGCAGAAAGAAACAGTGAAAAGCAAAATTGACATAGCACAGACAATCTCCCTTAGAAATAAGTGCATGTGATATAAGTGAAGGGAGCTTAGCTGGAGAGAACAATAGAAGTATATTACAGTTGTGCCAGAACTTTGTTAGCTATTCTCTCTGTAAGAAACTCAAGAAATCTCAGCAGATTCTTAATTTTTGCTTTTATGTGACCATATTTTCAAAGTGTTTTTTTTCTAACCAAGAGAAGAAAGAGGCAAGCGAGAGTTTCAGTAACTGCCAGTGCTGAGTGCTGAGCAGCCCTCCGTCTCACTGTGAGCAGTCCTGTGCTGAGTCTGTGCTGATACCATGGGTGGAGTTGAGAGTTCTTCGACTGATCTGTCTTGTGTCAGTGAAACGCTGTGCCAAGCACAGGGAACACCCTGAGTTTCCCACTGAAGCACAGAGTATTTATTTTCAAAGTTTACATTTCAAGTACATAAATTCTATACGCTTTTACTTTGTCCTAAATTATTAATTGTATTCAAACCATGAAATGGTCTTTTCCTCTTATGTTTTAATAGGCACTTAAAAACGTGGCCATAAAGCAACTAGTGGAGTATGAGAGCTGAAACAGAAGTTTACAGCAAGCTCCATGTTTTAATAGGAAGATAAATTTGCATTAAAATACAAAAACAGCATGCAGTATTACATTTGCATCTGAAAGACAGGTTTAATAGCTCATTTAAACATGAAAGCAACTGTAAATGCTGCTGTGAACTTGTCTGTCTACAGGTTCTCTTTTGCCTAGGCTATTCTTTGCTTTAATATAAAAACATCCGACAGATAGTTTATATCTCATAAGATGGAGAACTCATTTTCGACAGTAAAAAATGAGCACGAAATGGTAAGCCTGTTTATAGAGGATACTTGTTAATTGGAGGAAGCACGTGTAGTAATGTAACAGATTGATGTGAGCAAAGTGTAATAGAAATGGTGAAGACAGTGCCTTGACTGGTTTCAACAAAATGAAAACGTGTAGCAAGAAAGGAGAAAAGGGAACTAGTAGAAATATGTAGTGAGAGTTTGCAGCAATTTTTATAAAGCTCTTACAGGAATATCATCTGTCTAATCAGCGTTCAGTTTCTCAAATAAACATGTTGACGCTTTCCTTTTTAACTTTATGTATGAAATGCCTGTTTGTTTGTTTTTCTAATTAGAAAGTTTTTGTATGTGAGGAGCATTAAAGATGATGAGCTCTTACCTCCAATTCCCCACATGCTTTTTGTGAAGTTCTTTCACCATCAGAGGAGGAAAGATGTATTTTAGAACGTGCACAGGCAAGTCTAAGAAGTGTGGACAGTTGTAGATGAGTAACTTGAAAAACAGAGAACTTTTTTGCTAAAATCTAGAGTGGTGTTGACTAGGGAAGAAAATTCCCTGTACTTTTCTTGATAGATACAAAAAACCACTGTATGCAAAACTGTAAATACACACATATTAGTGTCCCACTATGACAGTTTACTATGTTTACTTGTCAACATACTACCATCAGAGCAATAAAAATGTCAAGCTATTAAAATTCACTGTAAATAAGTTGTTACTTCAGTAAGTCATGTTGTGTGATTCCTCTGCCATTTTCTTCTGCTCTTGCTGTTCTTATTCTTATGATGCTGTAATGTTACTTGTATGGCTTACAGAAAGTGGTTTTGTTTAAGGTGTGTGAAACTTTTTAAATCGTCTTCTTAACATTTTTATTCCATTTACAAGTGAGCAGACACTTTTTTAATAGGACCTCACACTTTGAAACTTTTTTTTTTCTTTTTAAAATAAAATTCTGAGCTCTATTTCTACATTTGACTGCATAGGCTTGTGCTGTTTAAAGAAGTTGGAAGTCAGACATGCGTAATCACTATAAGACATTTTTCTTTAATTAAATTTAAAGATGAAAACCTCTGAACAGTGCCGTGTGTTTCTGGAAACGAAGTGGTTGTGTCTCCCTGCAGCACTGTGTGAGCGCAATGGCAGTCAGTGGTTTCCTTTACGTGAGACACATTTCTAACACAGAGCAGTGGGACTCCCAGCACGGTTTGGCTGGTTGAAAGGACAACTCTTGGAAAACTTAGCAAGGCTTTCCCAAAAACAAAATTCTAGAATGAACATCACATTTAGTCTTCCATGTAACCTATCTCAGCTGGTGCGCAGACCCTCTTTAAGCAGAGTTTTTGTGGAATTTTGCTGCAGCCTTACTTTTCATCACAGATGCTCTGTCATTACTGGAGTGCAGTGATGCAGAGTTCTGAGAGTGGAGAATAGCAGAGGTTTTCCTATTTTATTGCAGTAGCACTGCAGAGGGAGCCTAACCTGAGCATGGATAATGTGTTCATGAAATAAATCATTGGCTCGTGTAGTGCACTGTGACCAGAGGACAATGCAGCCTTTTGTGTGTGTTAGCAGTACTTTGTAGCTGTGAAAGCAAGGCTCAAAATTAAAGCCTTCGGTTCATCCCTGGGGGGCAAACATCACATTCCCAAAATAGGCACGTGCAGTATTTTTTGTTGAAAACTGATGTCCTCAGTTGTTTTGGACAAGCACCTGGGTTGACGTGCTGTTTAGGCATGCAACTGCTGCTGATTATTATTTGAGAAACGTAGAGAATGTTCCTTTGTTATTATGCCACATATAGGAACGTTTGGCTGAGCTGCGATATTAATCCATGAAGGGTCATGAGATGTGATTGCCTAGGCTACTGCAAAGGTCCATTTTAAGAACATTTGGGATTTTGCCCCTTATTCTACTCTTGGACTTTTCAGTAATGAAGCTTGCCAAAACATATGTGCCAACATATTGATAATTTTATACATCTTTTGTATCAGCTTTTGTATCAGCTGTAAGTATTGTATCATATGCAGTTGAAGTGTTCCAGCTGAGGTTTTTTTTTTTTTTTTTTTTAGTTTTTATAGATTTAAATTTTATAGATTTAAATCTTCATTTGCTAGACTAAATATTATCCTTCTCTCACAAGCAAATTTTTCTCTTTCGGATCACCCTGTTTGCTTTATGTTTGCTCGTACTGCGTTTGAATTAATTTTCCTTCAATACGGGTAAGTAGAAACAAGCTGGGATTGGTGATAAGGGCAGCTCATCTCTAGCATTACACCACGTACAACGACGCAGATGGTTCCCTCTTCGTTAGAATAACGCGACTCATTAAAGGATCCCATTTGTCTCCGTAATGGCCGTATTGTATTTCTGCTTCGTAGCCAATCCGCGTACAAATCCGCGCCTTTCTCTTTAGTCGCTTCCACCTCTCCATGGCAAAGAACGCTTCTCAGGCAGCTTCCCGCCTTCCTCAGCGCAGAGCGGGGCGAGCTCCGTTCCGGCCGCCGTTCCGTAGCGCTGCAGCGGGCGCCTTGCTCCGCACCGCCGGGAGCGGATCACAGATCCCGCCCCGAAGGCGCTGCCGTCATTCACACGGAGATACGGCCGGGCCGCGCGGATGCCTTTGCGAAGGACTGAACCGTTTGCGCAACCGCGACTGCCGAAGGCGGCTCGCTTGCTTGTTCGCTGGCAGCCCGGGCGGCCGTCAGCCCCGACGCTCGCCGCCCGCTCGCGTTCTTCCCGCCCGAGAGCAGAAATCGGCGCCGCCCCGCCCTCAGCTGGGCCCGGCGAGGCGCGAAGCCGCGGCTCGGCCGCTCCCCCGGCTCCCTCGGCGCATGCGCTCCCGCACCGGCGCATGCGTGCTGTCCGTCCCGCTGCGCGGCGCCTTTGTGGCGGCGGGAGCGGGTGGCGCTGGGGTTCGGGGCCGCCTCCGCTCCCGCCGGGGGTCCGGTCCTGTCCCGTCCCGTCCCGTCCCTGTCCCCACCTCCCGCGGGAGGCAAAGAAAGAGCGATGGCGGCTCGCTAGCCGGGCGTCCTCGGCGCGGCCCGGCCCGGCGGCTGCGGCCCTCCCCGCCCCGTGCCGAGCGCTGCGGGCGCGCGCCTCGCCTCAGGCCGCGGCGGGAGCCGAGCGGGGCCCGGGAGGCCGCGGACGCCGCTTCTCCTCCTCCTCCTCCTCTCGGCCATGGCCACCGAGCTGGAGCCGCCGGCGGCCGGGGCCGTGTCGGGCGGGGCGCCACTGGAGGCGGAGGAGGATGAGGAGCACTGGCTGTACGGCGGTACGGGCCGGCGTGGGCTGGGCGTGGGGCCGGGGGACGGGCTGGGGGAGCGGGGCCGGGGTGCGGCTGTGTGCTGGGGATGGGGACGGGGCCCGGCGTCTCCGGTGTTGGTCCGGCTCAGGCCGAGCCGGGATTGCTTGAGCCCCCGCCGTCTTCTCACGCCTCCCGGCCGCACGGCTCCGCAGATGTGTTGGAGCCGCACGGAGCCCCGCGGCTGCCGCCGGCTCCCCACGCAGCGCGTGCCTTGAGGCGGCTGTTCTGCCCTGTGGGTGCGGGTGTTGAAGTCTGTGCCTGCTGGGAGCCTTCTGCAGGCGGCTGCTGTTGGGCGTGTTTTGGTCGGTTGTGGGTTGTTTTCTTGGTTCTATCGTTTCTAGTTGAAATTTAGGCTGCCCTGAGGTTACGTTTGCCATGTCACAACTGGGTATTTCTCTCGCTGTGCACATTTTGTACTTAAATTTATCTGCTGTGCCTTCACTTGAATAATTTCATTGTTACCATTTTTCCAGATGACACCACTGGTAAGCAAGAAGACGGACCAACTTCTGGGTAAGTCGGAGGCTGTTTGTTCATTCTAAGACTGTGCTGCAGTGGTCAAGGTGTGCTGAGCACAGCCTGAGGAATGCCATGGACCAGTGCTGCTGCCAGGTGCCTCCCATCCTCCCCATCACACGGGGCCGCTGCCGTCAGACTGGGCCCACAGTGTTTGTATGTGCGTAAGGTGAACTGGGTCAGTCAGCCCATTCAATTTAAAACTCTTTCTTCCTTTTTTTCCCCTCAAATAAATTTTAAATCGGGTGTATTCTCCAGTTTAATATCCAGGGAAAATAAAATGGCCTGGGGGTATGATTTGATGTTGGTCTGGTGTTAATACTGTGGCATATAGCCTGGAAAAGCTAAAATCCTTGAGCCTAAGTTAAAACCTTAATATGATCAAGTCAAAATTTTTTTGTGTGATTTGTGAACTATGTGGTTCAGGTAAGACTGTCAAGCGAAAGCTGTGGAAGCAACCCAGTGATCAGTATTGATTTTTGTGCATGAAATCATTGCCTGCTCTTGACAGTAACTCCTCCACAGTTGCACAGTGTGTTCTGCACCAGCAGGACTTTTTCTCAGCAGTTGCTCTCTATTGCCATTTTATATGCACGATGGTGTCAGAAGGCTCCAGAGCTCACTAAGCTGTGCTGTGCTCAGAGCCATCACACGTTCTTGGTTGCATTCACTGTTCCCTAAAGTCATTGTAGATCTGGAATCTGGTACTTTGGTGATTGTTACAATCACCTACTACATATATACTATCCTACTGCTGCAGTACATGCCCTGTGCCTAGGGAATAGGACAAACTGACCAAAACAAAACAACAAAACAGAAGTTTTAGCTGCGATATGTGTGACAGCATCCTTATTGACAGTGAGTATCCTCCTGAATTCAGAGCTGTGGTGCGTTCTGTGACGTTGTCTCTCTGTGGCCTCTGTTAGCAGTTACCCAGGGATGTGGTGCTGGCTTGGCTGTAATGTTTGCCTCTATCCACAAAGCATGGTGCAGGACACAGGGCCCGCTGTCATTTCCTAGCATAAGGGACATGTTGGATGCCTGCAGTCTGTGCAGGATGCTGCACCATCCGCACACAGTGTGTGGGGTTACTTTGGCTTTCCAGGGAAATAGAACATTTCTTGGCCTGCACATGATGGCTGTGGTCCTGACAGGTGGTTCATTCCCACAGAGCAGACAGGTTAGGGATTGACTGTTACTTAGCTAGTGTTTATTTGAACTCCAGTTCATACATTTTAATGCACACCCACAGATACTTTGTGTGACTGAAAGCTGGAGGTAATACTTGTCACTCTTACTTTATTCGGCCATCTTTGATTCTTAAGAAAGCTGCAGGATTGAGATCAATGTTACAGGTTGCCTGGATATGGCAAACCTCTGTCAAAGTTTTTGGAGCCATCTTTGAAGTTTGCTGTAGTGATGCATCTTCTGGTTCTCGTGTAACAGGCCACGTCTGTGACTTTGATGTACTTCCAGAGGCTGATTTTTCACTTAGACACCTCTGCTAATTTGTATAACAAAGTGTCTTCAGCCATCACCTCACAAACATCACTTCAGCTGCTGAAGTGTCCATCTCTTTGGTCTTGACTTGACTGAAGTTCTCTGTATATGGGGGGATTTTGCAAGATTAGAGCTTCAGTGACTGCTCAAATTATTCCTGTCTGATTTTGTTGTTCTTTTTCCTCCCTAGCTGCTGAGTTGTGTTAATATGATCTGTGGCTTATCTGTTTGGTGTGTCCTTTTGTGCAGCCTTCTCAGTGGTTTTAATCTGACCAGTGTTTGGATTCTGTTGGGTGTTACGTGTGTTTCTTTTTGAAGATAACTTTGTGTGTGTTTATTATCAGATGTGATGTTTTAAATTAATTGCAGAGTTGTTGGTTTTTTTTTTCCCCACGAAGTACTGGTGGCAAAACTGGCTTGGGCTACTCCAGCAGTGCGTTATTAAAGCCAAAATTGTTTTGAAGTTCTGCTGGGTTTTTAACTGTGCCATTAGAGAAGAATGGCCTCTCTTCACCTGCCAGATCTGTAACACTCAGTATACTCTTTTCTAGCTTATGTGTGCCAGTTTGACTTCCTTGCTTGGTGAATGCAGTAGGCAATTTTAGCAATGTACCAACTGTTTCATGGGAGATAAATCTGAAACTGACCATTGTCGCATTAGGACTAATCTGTAATGAACGGTAAGATGGGGTAGATACTTCTCTGTCTCTTCTTCATCAATAAGTAGCTAAAGTTTAATGTAAGCAATTTGTGGGAAGACTAAAATCACTTTCTCCTTGATTTCTACTGGTTAAACGTCCCTGTTGTTTACTATATACACATATTATTAGCAGTCTACAGGACAAGGTAACTTTTATTATTCTGAGGACGTTGAATTATGGTTTCTTCTATCAGCGGTGATTGTGTCAAACCAAAACTGAAAGCTCTTGCAGCAGCCACAAGCATAAACAGCTGACTGATGCTTGGCTTTGCTGTCTGTCAGGTGTTCTTTGGAATCTCTAACCTTGCTCTTCCCAACAAAGGCAAAGCCAAGCAAGGATGGTTAACAATTTGTCCCACATCTGAGGTAACTGCCAGCAGCAAAAGCGCACTTCATGAATAGAACCTCTGTATGAAAGTCACCTGGGCAAATGCTTTAGAGATGTTTGTAGGTGAACCTCTGGGTTGGATTTTTACTTATTTTTGCCTGTTGCATTTACTAGACATGCAGAATCTTCTCATCCTCTGCAAGATGCTCCTCAGGAGAACCGGCCCGTCGGCAGTGAAGACAGAGAGGTGTCACAGCATGTATGTGTTCCACTGCAACTGGTAGACATATCTGGTTTCGTGCTCGTAAATGTTCATATATAAAACGATCTGTTTGTGAAGGTGCTGGTCCTGCTCTCAGAAACATTTGTACTATTGTGGAGTCCTGTTGCTGCTGGTGACAGCAACAGGATTCTCATCTTGGTCTTGTGTAGGGGGGATTGAGCTGTGGTCTGAACATTGCTTATGCCCACTGGGATGGCGAGGGAAGGCCTCTGAAGCCACAGGCTGAAAGGAAAAGCATGGTATTGCCATCAGCTCTTTATATAATGTTATTTGGGTATCAGTAAAATACAGGGAATGCTGCAGTAGAAGGCCCAAAGCACTGAGATTGCTGGGGGTCTCTTTTTGATTCTTCCTCAGACCTCATCTCAATGCTGAGTGGTGGGAAGAGGCTTGCTTCTGCCCTGTCTGTCCTCCAGTCTTTTCAGTGAGGTTATTTTCTGCCACTGTGGTATGTTAATAGTGTTCCTGGAGAGTTCTGTCAAACCTGCTTGCTGTGGAAAGGGAGGGAGCACTGGGAGCAGCTTCCCCGTGCTGTTTTGTAGTGGTGAAGTGTTAATTCAGCTCATGCGTCTTTTAAAGCTGCACCTGCTGAATATCTTAGAGGTTTCCTGCTCTCTTGTACATGAGCAGCAGAGATGTGTTCTTGATCACAGTGGGTGCTGCACCAAAGGCAAATCGGCAACTGCAGAATGAATGTGTGAAGTCAACAAACTTATTGTGAGAAATGAGCTGAAGAGAACTGTTCAGCAGCTGTGAAGACTGTGGTATGAGAGAATATTTATTTCAAGGGCCTTACGAGGAGGCTGGTGAATATTTTGGTGACTTTATTTGTGATTTTATACCATGACTGTGGAGCAGTAAAGGAATGTCAGGCTCTCCCACCTGTCTCAAAGACAGTGGAAGAGTTGGATCTGAGAAATGTGTCCCAATTCTTTGAACTGGGGTCAATCAGTCCCACCTTGAGAAGTCTTGCTTTGATTCTTGTCTAGAGTCATTTTTTTCAAAGGGCACAGCAGTTTCTTCACAGCCCTCTGTGTTGAAGGCATCCATGGTTGTTTTTTTTTTTTTGTCTCCATGGGCAACTTTGTACAGCTTTGGAGTGCAATAGAACACATTATCTTTATATCAGGTCATTCTTTATAACAGTCCTTCCTCATACAAGATTGATAAAATTAGAATTACTGTCCAGAGGAACTTCTCAATTTTATTTGTTAGTAAACTCCCGTGTGTTTTATTTTTGTAAGGCCCTTCCAAGTGGAGAAGATGATGAAGAAGACAGTGATAGTGACAGCGATGATGACGACGTGAAAGTTACTATTGGCAATATTAAAACTGGAGCACCATCGTACATGTATGTATTGCTGGGGTGATGACAGGGTTTGATCTGAGGTGGAACTGGTGCATTAATTGGGATTGGAAGCAGGGATAAGGGTTGGTCTGCATTCTGGGAGACATGGGAGCAATGGCCAGACAGCAGGAATGGAATTCCTTGTTGAAATCCATTGTTAAAATAGGTATGATGTTTCATGGATCTGCTGCTGGAAAATTAACCAAATATTTATTATTGCTTGATTGAGTAAAACTGAAGTTGGGAAGCTGCATTTAATTCATCATCTGAAAGCTTCAAGAAGAAAGATCTGTATTGTTAAGAATTTACGAAAGCTGTGAGCTGACTAGTTTCAGCTATCTGGTTTCTTGTGATTCACAGTGAGGCTGATTGTGAGCTAGGAAGTAGCGTCACTGAATTAAAATAATACCTGAATTGGCTTAATAAAAATAATAAGGAGTATTTTTGCTTTTATCAGCCTTCCTTTGAAGGAAATAACTTGCACGTACTTTGTAGCACATTCTAATTTTTTTACTTCATGTGTTTTTCACATCTCCAGTCACAGAGGTAGTTTGAGTCTGGGGGATTGCTTTGCAAAGCAGTGCTCCATCCTTTTTGTCAGCAGCTCACTAGATTTTGTAGACATCCTTTTAGAAATCTGATCCTTCTTTGCCTCTCTCCTCAGTGTGTGATACAGGTGCAGCTTTAATTTCCATGTTGTTCAGTTCCATTTAAATAATCATACCCATTCTAGCCACCAAGAACTCTTTGAAATACCTTTGTGTTCTCCATTAAGACAGCTCCCTCATATTAATGTTGTTGGCCAGTTGGCCAGATTGTTTCCTGCGTTTCCACAGGGTTAGGGAAAACTGTGCTAAGTGAATTTCACTTCTAAGGTGATCCAGCTTGGATCAAAAATTGTAGAGAGGTGTGAGTAAACCAAAGCGAGCTAAGTGTCTTGTGAAGGATGTCAGGGTTTGACTGTACTTTTTGTAGAAAAATTCCAAATAATTTGTCTGAATACCAACCAATCTAGTCATTCTTTTCCATATAGGGGAACTCCTATGAATCTGAACTTAAAAACGGGTAGAGGCTATGGGGCATCAGCTTCAGGTATTGCTGTTACTTTCATCCTTCACATTTTGTAATATTTCACTTTTCTGGCAAAGGCAGCTAAAGCAGCTGCAAATCTTCTCTGTTTGGAGGAAAATAAATTAATGAATCTGATTTAAAGTCAGAACAATAAATGGAGAAATAAAGAAAAAAAGTCTGGCCTAGAGTATTATCTGCACATACTTCTGCAGATCAATTTTTCCTCACTGTTCAATTTGATGTATGTAGTATACTGAGACTTGTATTCTGTCCTTCCTCATACGTGAGGCTGTGTTTTCATGGCCTTTGCATGCTTCAGTAATTTCTGTATGCAAACAACAACTTACCCTCTGATTGAGAAGATGAGCACAAATTTCCTTTGGGGGTTCTGTACCCAGTGAGGTTTTTCTGATTCCGGTCAGTACATTGTCTGTTCAAAATATATCCTGAAAAAGTCTTTTGTTTTAAGAAAAATTGCATGTTTGGGGAGGGAGAAGTTAGTGTTTTGCCTGGGGAGAAAAGTTCTTTTCTTTGTTTGGGATGAATTTCATACATGCTGTAATCATTCACTCCAATATCAGTCTGTGTTGAATTTGCTTCTCTGCTGTTCAACTGCAACTGCAGTGTGCTCTGGCAATTTACAGAGTAACTAAACTATTTTTTTATTTAGAAGCTGATTGTGGTTTCCTCTGTGCTGTAAAGCCAGCACTAAATTCAGAGTAGCACTTTTTAACTGGAGCAATTTGCTCTGTAAATTAGTGGATTAAAGGCCTTGCATTAAAGGTAGTAACGTTTTCTCTTTCTCCAAAGCCAAGTTGCAGCCCAAAGGTATTGATTTAGATGCCGCAGGGAATATAAACGGATTGCCTGTTATAGAAGTGGATTTAGATTCGTTTGAAGACAAACCATGGAGGAAACCAGGTGGGGCCTCACAGTTTCTTGTGGTAAATATTTTTTGCAGTTGTCTTTTTTATTTCACGTGTACTTCCTGTCCTTTTATTGCTGCCATGGCAGGGGGATGCCCGAAGAACTTATTTTACTCAGCCTCTGATGTGCTTCTAGACAACTGGTTTACAGTGTTTTGATTGATCAAACCATGCTTTTACCTAAAATTGGGTTGCACTTACTCTATTTATATAATTTTCCTAAAGGGAACACTCTTAAAAACACAGTTAATTCACTAGTTAGTAAACGTTGCACTGAGAGCAGTACAGTACAGTTGTTTGGCAGTGGTGACACATGCTCTGCTCTTCGTGTGCCCCAGCTCACTTCCATCCTGTGGTGGCCGTGCTCCCAGCCACCCCGTGCAGCTTTCTCATGTGGGCCCTGGCTGAAATATCCCCTCTTCAGGGCAGTGGTGGTGAGAATTGCCATGTTGCAACGTATTCTAACAGGAAAGCATTTTTTTCTTAAATTCTGCTGCTGCAGATAGTTGACTAAAGGAGAGCAAAATGCTTCCTACTCTGATACGGTGGGATTTTTCTTTTAGAAAAACAGCATTGCCTGATTCTTAGCCAGGTTCTGCCCCTAGGTGTATGGCTGAGGAAGTCCCCACTTACTGCTTCAAGACCGTGTTACGTAGGCAGAACTTTGCACAGCAGATCTTTGTATATGCACAGCCTCTTCTGTCTTCATCATTTTTATTAGGGAAATTTCTCCTTGGAAGCCACAGCTGTGAGATACTGCAAATGAACTCTTGTATCAAATTAAGACAGAAAAAAACAGAAGTAAATGGAAAAGCCAAAGAGATCCAAGTATTTGCTGTGCTAATGTGATAAAATATTTAACAAAATATTAGCTGAAGTGTGAAGTCCATTTGTCTCTTTTCAGAAATAATTATTGTCCCAGTAGGCCCTGTATATTATCCATCTTTCAGAAGCTTTAGTGTGCTTAGAAGTAGTACTTCTGTAAGGTTATCTGTGGCATATTCTTGATATTTCTTGTCTGCATGAAATGAAGGGCATCAGAGTATAGCAGTGCAAGTAACTGTTGATGTATTGTGGTATCAAACCAGCACTAAGCACCCTGTGATTAATAATAGTATAAAATTTGTAGCTTTTCATATATAGGAGTGTTCCAATTGATTGTGGTGTGAGAATGAGAGGGCTGAGAAGAGAAGAAGTTGAAAGGAAAACAAGTGAAGTTCAGAGTCAGTGCATGGAGATCAGCCTGGTCGTGCTGACATCCCTAAACCAAAACAGTGCCGACTAGCCCTGAAAAACAGCATTGGAGTATGAATAGAGAAGGAAGGTGTCTGCAGAGGTGTGGCCCATAAGTTAATTTGAGATGGCAAGCAGGTAGCTTACTCAGCAGCCTTTCAGGTTTATGTCCTTTACAGGTAATTGTTCAGCTGGTTGGTATCTGTTTGAGAGAGAGGATGAAGAAATACAGTGTGGAAAAAATAATAGAAGGCTGAAATATAGGCCAATCAAAGAGATAAGTAAATGTTTCTGAATCTGCCTTGCTGACATCTGTGTATTTGAGAGGTACAGCAGGAGGAGTGGCTTACCTTGGAGATGAACTTAAACCTCGCTTTGTAGATCCAAGCTTAGCCTGACAAGTCCTTGTGTATCTGCTGCTTGCTTTGGAACCGTCTGGCTGGGATTGCCCTTGCAAGGGCTTGTAAGGGACGCTTAGCAAGGTGCAGGATGCCCTAAGATGCTTCCTGATGCCAGGTGTGCCTTGCAGAGCTGCTGCATTTGTCACTGTGCATCTGCATTCAATCTCTGCAGTTTGAGGCCTTCTCTCTTACTCAGAAGTGTTCATGTGAAAATTGAACATTTTACAGAAGAGTGAATATCAAAGTAAGATAACATCCTGGATGACCACAGTTAGGATTGTGTCTAAGATGTAATAATGTAGTATGAGTCGTATCAATAAAAAAAGAAAAGAAAACTTTAGTGCTGTTTCATCAAATGGCTGAGCCCCACAGTTTCTGCTCAGAAGAGCAAAGGCTGTGATGCTGCCTGAGCTTTGCTAACAAAAGGTTCTATGGCACCGCTCTGTTTACTGGTGGTGCTTTCCCCAGTTCTCAGCTCTTTTGAACAGCTGTGGGAAATCAGTCTGAAAAAAAAATCCAGTTGCTGAATAACTGTTTGGAAGCATCTCTTTTTATAGCCTGCATACATACTGTACTCTACTGCCCAAGCAGTCCCACTGCTGGTTAGGCTGCAGTCCAGTTGCAGCAGTCTTAGCTGTGGCACACAACAGATTTCTGACAGGATGAAATGAGCTGTTCTCTTAACTTTGTTTAAGCTGTTGGAGGACGGTTGGAGAATGCAGGCCTACCAGAATCCCAGTGTTAACCTCTACTCTCTTTATCAGGTGCTGATCTTTCTGATTACTTTAATTATGGATTCAATGAAGAGACGTGGAAAGCTTATTGTGAAAAGCAGCGACGGCTTCAGCTTGGGCTGGATCCTGCTCCTCCCATCAGCACTGAAAATAAAATCACAGTAGGTGTCGTGTAATCCTTGCGTGTGTGTACAGTAAAACTAGGACTTGTTTTTTGTAGTCATGGAGATGATAGTATAAAGGTACGTGGTCACTTACTTCTGAGCTGTTCCCTATTCCTTCCAGTGATGAGAAATACAAAAATGCCTTCAAAAATTAAATCTCGCTGCTAAAAATCTTGTCTCTGTGGAACAAACAGCTCTGGCATCCCCCTGTACTCAGCACTGGTGAGGCCACACCTCGAGTGCTGTGTTCAGTTTTGGGCCCCTCGCTACAGGAAAGATGTTGAGGCCCTGGAGCGTGTCCAGGGAAGGGCAACGAAACTGGTGAGGGGTCTGGAGCGCAAGTCTTACGAGGAGTGGCTGAGGGAGCTGGGATTGTTCAGCCTGGAGAAGAGGAGGCTCAGGGGAGACCTCACTGCACTCTACAACTTCCTGAAGGGGGGAGGTTGTGGTGAAGAGGGATTTGGCCTCTTCTCCCAGGCAACGAGCAGGACACGGGGCAATGGCCGCAAGTTGTATCAGAGGAGGTTTAGGTTGGACATAAGGAAGAACTTTTTGTCTCAGAGAGTGGTCAGGCACTGGAATGGCTGCCCAGGGAGGTGGTGGAGTCGCCGTCCCTGGCAGTGTTCAAGAGGTGTCTGGATGAGGTGCTGTGTGATGTGGTTTAGTGCTTGTGGTGGCAATGGTGATGAGGTGATGGTTGGACAAGGTGATCTTATAGGTCGTTTCCAACCTTGTTATTCTACGATTCTATGGCAGCCTGGCAAGTTTGAACCGCTCGAGCATCAAGACCTGAGTGAGTGTCTGGTTGATTTTGAGGCTGTCCAGGTTTTGGGGTGTCTGATTAGTAGATCCTGTGGATAGGAGTATGATTGATGGAACTACCGATTTCAGGATTGATCTGAGTGAAGCTGGGTATCGATGGCTGTTAAGGTTGCTGCTTGTTCTTGTTGCAATTGTGTAGCTGCATTTTGTTTTTAGTGATTGCTTTGGATATGAACCTTTGTAGAATTTCATTAGGTGGCTGACAGCTGTTAATCTGAACTCGAACCAGTGAGTCAAGAACAAATATTACTATCTTCAGTTTTGTTTTGAGGGCTACATGAAACCGAATGTGCGATTATTAAACTTTTGGACTCCTAATGGGGAAAAATGTGGACAACAGTTTGGAGTAGCCAACTAGTCTACAGAAATGTCAGCCTCCTTGACTGTAGAATAGGTTGTTTGCAGGAGCACTGTGATTGTTTCTCAGTGGAGACTTAGAGTGGAGTCTTATCTCTGATGCGTCAGTGATTTATAAGTATATGCATTAAACTTGTGTGTTACATATTGCCTTCCTTAGGTCCAGCAAGGAAGAACAGGAAATGCTGAAAAAGAAGTGGAAAACAATATCATCAAAACAGAATTCAAAACAGACTTCTTGGCTCTTGTCGGAGGGCGCATGAAAGCTGGGCCTCCTCCCAATAGGTAAGAGATGATGCAGATATAAAGCTTGTGTGCACTCTGACATAGTTAAGGTACACCTGGGCTATATCTGAATCTCCTCAAACTGGAAACTGAAGGAAGATTTCATTTGGCAGGAAGCTGCTTTGGTCATTCATTCCCTAGTGTCGTCTGCAGCAGTGCTTTGCTTAGGGTTGTGCAGCCCCTGCCTCCTCATTTATGGGTTCCTGTATTCTGGCCAAAGGGGGACGGTTCTGAGGGTGGGAAAAACAAGGGAAATCCCTCAGCTTTGAGAGCACACCTTGCTGATGGCTTATGCTTACTTGGCTTATTCTCATTCCCTTGATGTTAATCTTTGCCTTTAAATGAGGATGAATTACATTTTTGGCAACTGATGAGAGGAGCTATTGGTTTCTGAACATGTGTGCTACGCTGGTAGATGAGCACTAATTTGTATCTTCCTGCCACAAGAGAATTCACAAGGCTGGACTAAGCAAAACAATTGAGTTATTTTGATTGACAGCCACTGTGGGGAAAATTGCTTTGACTTCATAAGGTAGTAGGGTTTTTTAATCAAAAGCTTCAGAAAAATAAAGCTGTAAGGAACTAGAAAGGTCAGGGACTTGGAGTTCTATCTTGCAGGAATCAGTCTTACATCCCAGCTTTCCTTTTTCCAAATAAAGCTTTGTCTGAGAAAGAATCAATCAAATACTTCAAGTATAAGCTTATAAAACACTTCTTGGTCTGTTTGCATGTGAGCAATGTTTGCATGTGCTAGCATTTCTGTCACTGTTCATAGTGTCATCAGATTGGTCCTGCTTTTTCCAGATGTTATGCATTCCTCCTAAACTTTGAAAAATCTACAGCCCTGTAAGAGCTGTAAGAGAAGAGAAGTGGTGCTGTTTTAACGATGCTGCAGTTTTGTCCATTTTGAAAGTACTGATACAGGTTAATGGAGCTTTTGTTCAGGACCAGGAGGAATATCCTCCCAGGATGCATCACAGCATCTCCAAAATCCTGGGATTATCACTGAGATTTCTTTTTTTTGCTTAGACAAAGTAAGCAGGTTTCACTGAGGAAATTTTTTGTCTTACCAGCGAGCTGACATGGTTTTTGTTCACCCTGTTTAAACTGCCTGCAGAGTTAGAAAATTCTGCTAAAGTGGGAAAAGTTGCCATGTTTTTTTCTATAACTGCTGGAAAACAAGTCTAAGGCCAAATTTACAGAAATCTATTGCTTTGTGATCATAGGATGAGGGATTATTAGACTTCACTTGTGGACACCCCTCTCTCTCTCAAACTTGTAATGATGTTACAATAAGCTCCTATACAGATGGTCTTGCCCTGAGCACGATGTGGGTATGACGTAGAAGAACAAAGCAGAATGCAGTGACTGGCTTCACTAAAGCACAGACAGCACTGTGTCTGGGCTACATGAGTATGCTTTTGTTCCTTGGCTTAGTGTTGATTTTGCTAAAGACAATGGCAAAACTTCTTTGACTGACAGAGTAGTGTTGGGAGGTGGGATGGAAAGTATCTAACAGTCTCATTTGTAAGTATTTTTGGTTGGAAGATTGCACTTCTCTTAGTTTCTGTCCAGACTGATCATGCTAAAGGCTTCTCTTGATTAAATATTCTTTTTCATTCAGCATGATCCTGGAATTATTACTCAAATCCAGGGAGATGGCAAAGGATTTAGTTCTGAAGCTGTGTCTAAAATCCATGATTTTTCACCCATATGTGGTGGTTCTTTCTTTCTGAGTGTTCAGAGAGACCTAATTCATCCCTATAAGCAGAGCTCAAATTGTCCAAATGTAAAAAAAATGCCATCTCATTCATCTCCCATCTCATTTGCCTCTTAACCTGCTAGTGCTGCCTGCAGAGTTGTGTCCTTCCTGGAAGAGAAAGAACTTAGCCATTTTGCTTTATGTTGCTGTGCATGAGAGAGGTGTATCTGCTGGGGGAGGGGGGAACTGCTCCTTTTAATGTCTTTGAGCCTAAAAAGATGCATCTGCTTTGTACCAGGAAGCTGGGTGGGACAATTGATGTGATCGGCGGCCAGGCTGGCACAATTAGGAGAGTGGAAGGAAGACGACGTGATAAGCATGCCTCTGAAGAAAATCCCATTCAGGTAAATGTTTTGAGCTGTCTTAAAGAATTTTCTGATTTTTACTGCATTCTCTGTGAACCCAGATGAAAGTCTGTGCTTTCCTGACTTGCCGTATAACTGTTCCCATCTACAGAGTAGTGAGCAGTGTATCACTCCTCCTAAAGTGTGTGTATGCATCACTCTCTTTTGCAGGTTGAATTAACTTCTGTGCTAAAAGCTCCTTGCTAGGAGCTGGAGATTGTCCTGTCAAACACCAGCCTTCCCATCTGGGTGGGAATGCTCAGTTTCCCTTTGTCATTGGCTCTTCAAGGTATTCTCAGATTGCTGAGTTGGGGGGCTCCGATGTGGATTATTCCCTTTCTCTTTACTGTTAGGTTGGAATTTCCAGTCTTGTAGTGGAGAACTCCTGTGTAGGGCTTGCATTTCTTCAAAGTAACATTTAGACTAAGCATCACAGGACATGGCCTGCATAGCCTGCAGCTTCAAGCTGGATCCAGTTCAGATCTATGTCCATCAATTTCTGGTAGACTTACATGGCAAGAACACATCTCCTACTACCTTTCTCTTACTAACCACCGTTAATTCACAAAACAAAAGGACAACTTTACCCTTTCTGGGCACAATTTTTGGTTTGTGTTTTTACATGTGTTCTCATGGTCTGTTTACTCTTTAGTGGTCAGTTTCCAGCTTTTACCAACTGAGGCCAAAAAAAGAATTTGTTAAGAGAAAATTTGCTGGGTCATGGTTGTTTTTCCTCCCACTTAGAAGCTTTGATACCCTGTATTTCCAAGTCATTCTGGTCTCCCTGCATATTGATAATTCCTTCAGCAGTAGTGTGTGTTTAACCTACTTTTGTTGGAGATGTGAATCCTCTGGCCTACATGGTCACAATCTAGAGCAGAATTGGCCTCTTGTTGTCTTTGTGAAAGACGAACTGGATTTAAAAAAGGCTAAAAGATGACAAATAGAAAGCAGAGCAGCGTCACCCTTGAGGGTGGCTGGTTTTTATTGGAAGCCTCTGCAGGTGACAATTCTATTGGAGGCTGAATTCAGCCTCTCAGCAGTGGAGCAGACAGTGTTTGTAACACCGAAATGTTCAGCTGTCTTGCACAGCTCTGCATCCTGCTTGAATCTGGTCTTGCTGCTATTCTGCTTAAGAGAAAGTGTGTTTGTAAGAATATTGTTTGCTTTGATAACTTTCTTCCTTCCCAAAGGGTGCTGTGCCCAGGCCCAGCACGGCCTAATCTTTTCAGGTGTCTCAGAGCCCGTTTTGGTGATACGCTTCCTTTACGCTGCTGCATTGAGGTCCTTTCTGGAGGAATGAATAAGACTAAAAACAGTTTTCCTTTTCCTCTCCCTCCCAAGGTTCTCGGGGATCATGGAAGCAAGCCCCAGCCCCCGCAGCAGCCCCAGCAGCCGGCGCAGCCGCAGCAGCCCCCCCAGCAGCAGCCCTTTGCTCCCCCAGCCGGTCCTCCGCCACCCCCACTCGCCGGACCGCCGCCGCCGCATTTCCTGCATCCCCCTCCTCCTGTCACTTCTGTGCCACCGCCACTGCACCCTCCAGGTGGGTGCTGAGCAGAGCAGGCAGCCCGTGCTGCAGGCTGGGGCATCCCAGGCTGGGCAAATCAGAGGTTTGGCCAGTAATTGCTGCGTGCGGTCAGACGGCAGGTACTTAGGCTTAACCAATCGTTGTTCAACGTCTCCTTCAACCATTTCAACATTTGTCCTTAAATATTTTTAAAATAGGTCTGTTCCTTGAAGAAAAAACTCGAGGTTTTGTTTTGATGAAAGGGTCTTTAGGTGTTGTGGATCCTTTTGCTTTATTGCTAAATGTTGGGAAGTGGGTTTCTGATTAACAGTGGAAGAAGAAAAGAACAAGAATTGCTGACCTGTATCAGATCATCAGGCTGTTTAGTACAGCACCTGCTTGGTTCTGACTCACTGCAGGTGCTTCAAGAATGATGCTTGAACTGTAGTATGAGAAGGCAGCAGAATTTAATATTATCATACAAAGGTAAACATCATAATTTGGGAAAACAATTTTTTGTAAGCCAGTTACTGTTTAAGAGCGCTTTTTTTTTTTCCACTGGCTTGATTATTCAAATGTGTGAAACTTTATTCAAAAGCTTTAGGTTGAGGTGCAGAGGATGATGTGCTTTTCCTTTTGTCCTCATCTGTTTTCGTTGTGTGTTTGTTTCCGTAGGTCTGCCACCACCCGGTCCAATTCCAGGTAGGTGTTAACTTGTGTCATAACAACAGCATGCACAGATGGCCCTATTGAGCATTCGGATTAAGTAACTTGAAAGAGGATGACACCGGCCCCATTTTAGAGCACAACTAATCTAAGGTTAATAAACTCCAGTGCAGCACTGAACTCTAGCTGCTTATTAACAATTAGTAAGAGTTCTTAATTCTTTCTGTCTTTCTGACTTTCTTTTCTTAAGAACAATCCAGCAAAGGCCAGTTAGATTTGAAATAGTTTAGTTCTTATCTTACACAGCAGATCTTTGAGTGGCAAACTGATGATTTGTATAGGAATTTGGTGTGAGACTGAGCAGAAGGAATGCAAGAAGTACCAAAGAAATGCCATTTCCATCAGAAGCCCTTTGCATCGTAGTGTGCCTTAGAGCTAGTGAATGCTAATAAAGAGATGTAACAACCAATCTTTAGCATAAACTATGAACCTCACTAGCTCAAATCTACCACAAAACTGAGTTTCCTTTAATTGTAACTATTTTTTCTACTATACATTTTGCCTAGTCCAGGGAAAAAAAAAAAAACGTGTAGCAGTATTTCTGACCAGATGCCATACATCTGCAAGTCCAAGGCTGGTGGCCACCAGAAACGTGCAGTCAGGCCGCTGCCTCTGTGTTTTACTGCACAGTTGATGCATCTCCTTGCAGGTCTGCACTCAAAGCATTTTCTTGGACCTAATGTGCTTATCCTCACTGTGTGTCAGACATGCTGAACTTGTTGCACAGCTTTCTTGTTTGTGCTTTTGTGTTCATGGTATGCCCAGAGCTTCCCAAATAGGAATGCAGAAAACCTCTACCAGCTGGGCTATCTCTGAGACTCAGATAATTTCTGTTTGTTAAAACATCACTATTCATACTCCTCTCAGTGTACATTAATATTGCAGAGCTGGTTCTCCTTGTAGTACTTAAAGAAACCTTTAAGGACTCATAATAAACTTGGATTTAGAAAGCTTTATTGTAGTGAAACTGGATACAAATGCTGGTCTTGATTCTAGACACTGCAGCAGTCAGGTGCTAGTCAAGTGCATTTAGATTTAAGTTGTTTGGGAGGAGTAAGGTAGAAGAAATGACCTGGCTGGTACAAGGAACTTACAATTCAGGTAACAAGTTTGAAAAGGGAGATGAAGGAGAATACTACCTGCTAATTATGGTAATGAAGGTGATCCACCACCATTATAGCTAGGTGTTCATAACAGTAGCACTTTGAAGTACTTGGGCTTGAGCAAGTGAGCAAATGTGATTGAAATGCTCTGGGCATTGTATTTTATTGGAAGATCTTTCTTTAAAGAAAAGAAAAAACAAGCATCTAAGGGTGAGACTGTCCTTCAACTTGTTTGCAGCACAGGTCTCCGCTGGGTGAGTTAGAGACTTCAGGCAGGTTCTGTTGCAGCGAGACCCCCTTCTTGGGAGGGGTTCTGCTGACCTACTTTAGATGCTTACTGGAGGAGGTGATGAATTGTCCCAGGTTTCATCAGCTGAGCTGGCTCTATCTCCATGGTCTTGAAGAGGAGCCTGGAGCTGCTGGCTTTAACACGAACAGCTGCAGTTGGGCAGATGGCTCCTATCTTTTTAATCAGCAGTGTGCTCTTTTTTGATGTTAAATGGTAAACATATGAATTTTTATGCAAAATCAAACCAATGGATGTCAGTAACTGCTATAGGAAATAATGGTTGCTTGCAGTTAGAAAAGAAATTTAAGAAGTTCTCTTAGGAGCAATTGGCATGTCCTTCTCACTTCACATTAGTTAAGGTTGAAGAGTTAGCTTTAAAGGCTTATGTCACTTCTGCAGGTCACCGTTGTGTACTGCTGAATTCTCCTTTCTGAAGGTAGTGGCTTGTGGTCCTTTGTTAGAAATGGACTTTTTTTTTTAGCCTATGATCTCTGCCTTGTTGGTGCCATGTCTTCTTATTGTTTTTAGTCATATGAATATGTGCTCAGAAAATTGGCTTCCTTTAAGAACAGTGATGGACGACAAGTTCCTTGTAACTTTCTTTTACTCACCTTAATCAGCGGAGCAATAAAACCTTTACCATAGTTGCAACTTATCTGCATCTCAAAACCCATGCTTTTCTGTCTTCCACAGGACTGTAAAGATTAATGTTTATGCCATAATTAATCTTACATTTATGATGAACAAGCCAAAATATAAGGTAGCGCTTCCTTTATTTTTCTTTCAGTAGCCCTACAAAACTAGCACAGCTAGTTTTAATTTTGGTTGGAGATGTAACCCTAAAGGAAAAATACTGCATTCCAAACAGGTCTTTGTTCAAACGTTTTATTTTATTTTAAACTTTAACTGCATTTACCTGTAAGCAGCAATGAAGTCTTGTTCCCCTCAAGTACGACTGTGGTCTCTGTGTGATGACTTCCATTCTGTGTTTAGGGCTCTTCCCGCCGCCTCTGGCCCCGCCACCAGCTCTCCTCATCCCAACGCTGGATGGGTAAGGCTGTGCCTGGGGTGGACTCTCCATAGGCAGGAGTGATGCAGGGTCCTCCTGAATTCAGCACCAGTGGTTGCTAGTCTAGGTTTTGTCCGGGGTGGGAGATGGGAGAAGATTCCAGATAGAATTCTGTTTGCAAAGTGCTGATTGATTGCACTGGTTTGCCTTGTTTGCTAATGGCATAGGAAAGAGTCAGTAAGTTTTAGGGTTGCACTTTAATACTGAGCAGTTGATAGCGTGCTATGTTCATCCAGGTTCCCTGTGAGTCTCCAGGTGCTTTGTAAGCATGGGTTATTTCCCAGGAAGCCTTCCGTGCCTGAGTTACACCAGGGAGGGGTAAAGCAAGGCAAGCAGTTGAGGTAAAACAGTTTCAAAAGGTGCGACAAAGCAACTGCTCCTGTGGGCATTGCTAAGAATTTACAATGCAAAGTTAAACACGGTCACTGGAACCAGGGGTTTCCTGTGAGGATATCTTCATAAAACGTGGGTTAAATGTGCAGCACAGACATTCCTACAGGTGGTTTAGCCAAGGGCTGCTGAAGTGAGTAACCTGCATTCCATTCTCTGTCTCCAAAGGCAGCCAGCCAGCTACAACAACAGACAGCCCCCTCCGTTTGGCTACAACTCTGCGGGTGAGTACTGAGGACAAGGAACAGTCAGACTGCTCGCATCTCTTCTTTTTGGTGTTTGGTTGTTCAGGCTTTTCGTAGTCTTACAGACATCACGCTTTCTTTGACTGTGGGAAACACTGGATATGACTGTTCCATAAGGTGCTCAGAAAGATGAATGTGGCCCATACAGCAGCAGTGACAAACAGTTTCATAGTTGAGTCCTAAGCCTAAGCTCACTGCTTTCAGTGTAGGTATCTAGCTACAGAGAATCTTCCTGTGTGCCTCATCAGCATTTTCTTATGCTTGTTTGCATGCATACTGGCTCTTCCTTTTCCCACACCCTTCAGGGACAAGCACAGCCATCAGCTTTACATCTTCTCCATGAGCTTTCGAGTGCCCTCTTCCTACACTTTATCATGTTCCTTGCCTGCAGGCACATGCGGGTATCTGACTCCTTTGGTTCTCTGGTGGCAGAGGCAGTGCCAGAACTTTAGATTTTCTTCTGTTGCAGCCCTGCATGCGGTGCTTCCGTCCTCTCCCCTTTCGTCAGTGACCAGTGGCATGGAGCCATGACCTGATCCAACTGGGCAGGTCCTGCAGGCCACTGCCTGGGTTGGAACCTACTGGTGGCTCTGGGCATATCAGGTGGCATCCTTGAGTCACAGCTGCTGTCCCTGCTGCTACCTTACACCCCAGAAGTGGAGCCTTGTAATGGCTGACTGATTTTGGCTGACTTGGCAGCAGGAGGATGCCCAGCTCTCTAGGCCCCTTTGCCATCTAAGCCAGGATGTCTGGAAATTTTTCTGGTGGGGACCCCATAGTGCCTCCTGCATAGGAGGACCAGCAGAGAGCTGTGGCATTGCATAGCCATGGCATAAAGGACAGGGGTGGTTTTGCAACACCAGTAAATATGCGGTCTTGATTGTGTCTTCCTCACGGAAAAGGTGTTCACTTGTTCTTAGCAAACTGATAAAGGTGAAGAGAGAGATGTGGGCACTGTGGGGAGTTGGGCCTTTGTTGTCTGCAAGAGCGGGGCATCACCTTTAGGTCCAGCTGTTTGGCTGGGCACGGCTGCGGGGATGGATGGGTGGGAAGGATGCTGATACTGCTCCAGGCAAACAGGATTGCTGCTGTCTTGCTGCAGACTCGGGTTTCATCAGCTACCCACCCATCTCCACGTCCCACACGCCCTGGGTGACCACGGTGGACAAAGGCGCGAGCGGCTCTGGCAGCAGTCACTGGGAGTATTCGGGCTCACGGCGCGAACGGGAGCGGGAACGGGAGCGGGAACGGGACAGGGACCGCACGCCCACCACCAGCGAGTACAACAAGTGAGTGCTGGGGCCGGCGGGGTCCTGCTGCAGCCAGCTGTGCGGGCTCGGCCTGTCCTGGGTGCAGAGAGGTTTGCCCTGGACCAGTTACATTTTCTGGCAAAGCGTACTTTGGGTGAATAGGAGCCAGTGTCACTGGCTCTTTTCTTTTTGTTTAATCCAGCAGGACCAGTTCTGCTTGCTCTCCCACTTGTAATGTGAGGCCAGTGAATGGAATAGCCCCTGTCTATTTACTTTGTGTTTTACAGCTTAGTGTGAAACAGCAGCCATAAAAACTGCCTCTTCTTGTCTTGTGAATGAAACTGTCACTTCAAAGGTAAAAGCTGTGCCTTGCTCAGCTGTCCTTGCAGAGGCTTCAGGGCATGAGTGCCAGTCATCAGGAGCCAGCCAGGAAAGAGGAACCCTTCAGGAGACCCCGGATGCTCCTGGGCAGTGCTGAAACAGTCATCTAGCTGAGAGCTGATGGGAGCAGGTGGCAGCAGTGCTGGGAGCACATGGGAGAGGGAGCTTCGTCTTCCCAGTGTTGATCTAGGTCTCGTGAAGGCTCAGCTGCAGTGACTCCTTCTGAACCCATTCCTTATGTGCTCTGCTCCAGGTGCCTGTGGTACTTCTGTCCCAGGGAGCATCAGTGTTGTGCAGTCTTCAGGGTCAGAAGTGCCATCGGTCATTCGGAATGTGACCAGAATGTTCACTCTGGCAGGGCAGCGCTGCCAGCTCTGGGAGCTCTCAGGCCCCTGTACGGAGTAAACTGGGCAGAATTTCCTGGACTTTTTTCTTTCAAGTTTATGGGCACTGCAGGAGAAACTGAGGCAGAACTGAGCCAAAGACCAATGTACCGCAGTGCGAGGAGCCCAGGCTCCTGCACTTCCTGAGGGGTTCTTGCCACAGCCAGGTCCTGAGAATATCGTTGGCATTTTTGTGTGCTTTCAAGCACGCTGACCTCCAGGATCATGCTTGCCAAGCAGGGCAAGTGGCTATGCTCAATGGAATCCTTTAGAGCACTCTCAGATGATTGATAATGCACATTTATTTGTCTGGCTTGTTTCCACGAGTCATACAATGCTGTTTCAGACTTCATTTCTCTCTGAGGCTGAATATTGTTTCCCACAGCGGCTCCTATTAACCCCCTAGACATCAGCTTTCAAAAGTAGAGAAGAGACTGTGGATGAGTCTGAGTTTGGGTACATTGTGCCCACCCTTGTGTGTAGGTTGGATGAGGTGCCTTGAACGCCTGGGTGCAGGCAGAAAGAGCCTGTCATTGTCTCACAATTGCAGTGTGGGCAATCTGAGTTTTTAAAGTCACGACGAAGAAAACAGTCTCCTAACTTGTAATTCTTTCCTGTGAGTTAGACTGTGGAGCGGTAGTGCAGTGAGATAGTCTAGCACCTGGGGAGGCAGAATGACCAAAGTAATACGTTTCCATTGATTTGGAGCAAGGCAGCTCGGGCTTTCAGGAGCACCACGAGTACCTCTGCCTGGTGGTAGCAGGGAGTGACAAACTTTGATGGGGAGGGGTTCTTCAGTCCTGTGAGCACGTCTCCAGGCTTTGGAGCCCACGAGCATCGCATCCACACCTCGCTTCCCACTCTGTTCCCAGCGAGGACGAGCGGTACCGCTACTACGGCCGGGAGCGCAGCTACGACTTTGAGCGGGACTATCGGCGCAGCCGGGACCGCAGCCGGGAGCGGGAGGACCGACACCGGGAGCGCAGGCACCGCGACAAGGAGGAGAGCAGCAAGCACAAGTCCTCGAGGCGGTAAGGGCCCCCTGGGGCTGAACTGGGCTGCCGGTAGGAGCTCACCTGCGCTCTGGACAAAATGCCAAGTGCTCCGAGGGTGTATTTTGGTCATGCCGGCTTCCTGTGATCTGCTCCAGCCCTGAGATGTGCCTGGGCAGGGAGCAGCCTTGCTGCTTGCAGTAGGGCAGGATGTCGGTCGGTGCTACAGGACTGCAGCGTTGTCTCAGAAAGGAGAAGTCGGCCTGCACCAGATACCGCATCAGAGCTGCGTGAGTCCCAGAGATGAGACGTATGCATAGTGCAAATCCATGGGAAAAGCATCTGATTTCGGAATTGTGTGTTCCTGTGCAGAGCGGGTCTGGTCTCCAGTCTGAGACAATCTCAGTTGCTGCATCACTTTACACCCTGGTAATGACTTGAGCAGACTTGCTCCCTCTTTTTTGGTGCTTTCTTTTGGAAGAAATTCATGGCAGCTCTGTAAGTAATTCCCCTTTCTTGAATGTAGTGTCAGAAAAACTCCTATATAGTGACTGCGGGCAAAAGGCTGTTCTCGTCCTTAAGGTTCTCATCCTTAGGTTTCCGAAAGGGGACAGATTTCTGAAGGTTTGGAAACGAAAGGATGGAAAGAAAGGCTAAGAGCATAATCCACATGAAACAGAAAACAAATGGAAGCTGAGCTGATACTGGCCTAACAGGCCAATAGCTTTAAAGGCTATTTCTCAGCTTCCTGTACTCAGACTGGAATTCACCAAATTGGTGTCCAAATCAGAGGGCTTGATTTGGAGAACTGGGCTGCTCCACCAGTTGGAAATGAGGTGACTTCTCTGATTGCTAACCACACACAGATGCACTCTCTGTTGCTCAAGTGGCAGAATGAAAAGTATCTTTTCCAAAGCAAATGAAGGAATGCTTTCTGTATGAGGCCACTCCTAGTGTGCCATCAGAGACCCTCCTGAGCCACCTGGCTGTGCTTTGGGCCTGGTCAAGGCATTTGCGGATGGATGGAAGAGCTTTGCTGTAGTTTCCAGTTTACTGGGCATCAAGGAAATTACTTGCAGGTGGTTAAACCACCAGTGTGGCACAAACCACTGCCATATTGTTACCTGCCAGTAACAGAACGCAGAGAGAGAACACAGGGCTTGCCAGGTGCTGCAGGAGCAGTGTGGGGCTCACAGGTCCCCTTCACCACCCCATCAGCCACTTGGGCTGGGGTTGCTGCCCTGTGCCAGGGATCCTGGGTCAGTGCCCCCAGCAATGCATCTGGAAACCAGCTCTGGTGGAGGAGATAGAGGAGCTTTAAAGCACATAGCTGGTGAAGTGCTGGGTCATTTGTGAGAAAACAAAAGCAGACCTACCCTCCCATTGGGAAACCTGGGTCTCTCAGCTTCATCGACCCACCTCTTGCTTCTGGCCTAGGGCTTTCCCCAGCATCTCATTCAGAAGAGCAGAAGTTTCCCAGCATCTCTCAGATTTAGGACTCTTCCTTTTCTCAGCAGCCTCAGTGCTTTATATCAAAACTGGTGATATGGCAAGGCTATCGGAGTTCCCTCAGGAGTGGGATGGACACAGACTACATATAATTGTTTATTATAAACAAATAGATCACTACCCCAGTAACCCTGACAGCATTCCCAACAGTGCACTGCCTGCCCAGCTGGGGTGCTGCCGCAGTGTGGGGCATCCCACAGCTGCCTGGAGCCCAGGTGCAGCTGCACACAGTGCCAGATCATCCCCAGCGAGCAGAAAACCTTCCCACGGCAGCTCAGTGCCCCGCATTGCTGCTCTGCCTCCTCTTGCTCTGGATCCCAGTGCTCTGCCTGTGCTGCACAGTTGGCGTGTTTGGTCTCGGCTGTGGCAGAGCTGTGCTGCTGCAGGCTCTGAGGCCTTTCCTCTCCTCTCTCCACCCCCTCCAGCAAACAGCACGAGAGCGAGGAAGGGGAGAGCCATCGGCGCCACAAGCACAAGAAGAACAAGCGCAGCAAGGAGGAGAAGGAGGCCAGCGAGGATGGCACGCAGGAGGGAGAGGAGCAGGACAGCAAGGAGTGAGGGCCCCAGGAGGGACGTGCTCCTGTGGAACCAGCGGGGCAGCGGTGACGTTTCATTCTGGTTTTATTTTGTGTTTTCTTCATGTGTTTTTTTTCCCAAGGGAAGAGGGCCTGGCTCTGGGTGAGCAGTGAAGCTCATCGCAGTGGTTTGAGTTGAGGCTGCACGTGCAGTTAAACCTTTTTTTGTTGTTTTCTTTTTTGATACGAGACAAAATACAGCAGTACTAGTATATAAAGCACTGAGCTACTCTATTCATAAACATCCTTAGGGAGAACTTTGTCGTATCAGATCCTATGGTTTCTGATGGAAGATGGCTTCAGCTGAAACTAACGCATTTAGGTAATAGTTTTTGTTTATTTTTTTTATGTCCATCATTCCTTTTTTGAAAAACAGGACAGTAAGTGCAACTTGAAATTTATTGTCCAAAGAAAAGTGTGATTTAGATCCCAAGAGCCAGCTTAGAGACTGGCTCCTAGTATTGAAGTCTCACCCCCAGATACAGTTCTGTGTAGCTATGAAAACGCATTCCCATTTCTGTGTGCCAGGCAGACAGCCTGTGAGGAGGAGCAGCTCGTGCTGGTGGGCCTGGGTCTGTCTGACTGTGCTCTGCTGCCTTCGGGGAGCTGTTGTGTTCACACAGGGTATGCAAAGACTTCAAAGCTTCTTTTAATCCATCATAAACATAGTTCTACCACGTTACACCCCTAAGTGGAAAACCAATGGACAACCCATAGTAAGAGCATGAGTTTCTTTTTAATTAGCTTTGACTAACTGTTGTTTTTTTTTTAACTAAGGGTTGAGCTGAATAATTTAGCACAGTAGGTAACAAAAAGTTCCATCTAGCAGTTTGCCCTCATGGGGTTGGCTTATTTCTATTTGGATATTACCAACACTCCTGTGCAATGCATTCCTTCCCCCCTTAAATCTTAAAATAAATTCAGTCAAATTCCAGACTTTGTTTGGACTTTAGTACTGGTTCAGTAGGGTGCAAACATATTTCTGGGTGGGAAAAACAGGGGAAGTGGTTTTGAGGGTTTTGGTATGCCTGGTTCTTAAAGAGAATGTTGCACTTCTGTTAGCATGAATCCACATGTGTCTCATTTTAAGTATCTTCCACTGTTTTGACTTGATATTTCAAACTGTTCTAAATCTCTGCCCCCAAATAATGTGGTTTTGAAACTTTACTTATTTTTTGTATCGTAATCTTGCAAGTTGGAGTGTCATGTGAAGCTTACAACTGTAGAGACTTGAGCCAGTACAGCACTATGGCAACAGTTTATATGCTATGATGGTGCATTTGATGGGTCATTAACTACCAAACCTATGGGGAGAAGAATAAAGTATGGGGTTTTTTTTTGTTGTTGTTTGTTTTGTAATATTGCTTTGAGGTCATGGGATGTACATGTGTGGGTGAGGTGTGTGCCACCAACCAGCTGCAGAACAAGGCTGCAATCAGGCTTCAAGGCCCCCAGTGCTCGCAGGGCCAGGGGAGCAGCTGGGGTGCAGGATGAGCACAGGGGAGATAGAAATAAAACTGAGAGGGATGCAGAATGCTGGGTGCATGCAGTCTGGAAGCGTGCTGGTGTCTCCTATTGCTTGGGTGTGTTTCGGTGCTGGCAGAGGCCACAGTTCAGCTTGCTTTTTGGGCTGGTTGAAGCCGTTTCTGCCTTGTCCCCCAGTGCTGGGCCAGCACAGTGTGGTGCTGTGCAAGAGGGTTTGGCTGACAGCAATCCTGTCAGGAAAACAGGTTGTGGTTGTGCAGACTCCGGTCCTTTGTGCAATTTGCAGCTGCCAAGCACACTGGTGTGGCTGGCCTGTTGTAGAAGAAAGCGATGGGAGCGACGGAGAGCAGGAGCCAGCCCTGCTGCTGACAGATGTCTGCATCCTCATCGTTGCACTGTGGTGACAAACGTGCTCCTGTGCTGCTGGGGAGCATGAAGAGGGAGAAGCACCAGGGATCCTTGCTGGTGCCTCCAGAGCGAGCTTGTGCTCTGTAATTATGAAATCTGATTTTTTTTTCCAGAACACGATCTCTGAAATCACTGGGGCACTGAGGGAAATGCCAGGCAGTGGCCCCCAGACCTGGCTGAGCTGGTTTTTGCCTTTCTTGAATCAGGGGAAAATGCTTGTCAGTAGAATTTCACACTAAGGTAAGTGTAGAGTTTAGCCCCCAGCCAGTTCCTTCTCCGTTTCTGCACTCAGGTCCAGGGGTGTACAGAAACCACCCTGCATCTCTGCCCCTTCTCTCTTCCTGTGTTTGTGGAGGTGGCAGAAGCCGCCCAACCTTTAAATGGGTGTAATTAAGAGTGATCACATCCAGTCTGCATCCTGCTGCACCTGGGTTTCACGGTGGTGTCATGAAAGGGGGGAGGAAAGTAGAGAATCCTCTTTTGAAGAGTTACTGCTGCCAGTTCCTTCCTCGTGTACGGTGAATGTCCTCCTAAAGACAGACTCAGGCCTTTCACTGATGCTAGCGGTGCTCACAGTTTTATTCTAGCACAATAAATAGAGGTGAAATGTTTGCCTTTGATGTATTCGAGATTGATAAAGATGGAGCTATGGAAATAATCTTTGCTTATGCCAAGTAACTGCTGCAAGCTTGATGTCACGTTTTCTGGAGCTAATGAATGGTGACTCTAATATTCACGAGAGATCAGGGAGTTAAGCTTCATTGCATAAAGCTTTTATTCCCTAGGCTGGCTTTTTCAGTCCATCCAGTTCTGAGCCCCACAAGCACCAGTGAGATAGCTAAGGGAAAAGAGCATGTGGGAGTTGGTTTCGTTCTTCTTTCTCCAGTCACAGTGCATTTCTGGGTAATCCAGCTCCTCTCCCAGGAGAAGCAGAAGTCACCTGCACGAACTCCTGGCAAGGTCAGCTTCTTTAAGCTGGTTGAGATGTTGAGATGACTTGTTCTGGGAGATGTGCAAGAGGGTGAAGAAAAGGGCAAAGATGTGCAAGAGGGTAAAGAAAAAAGAAAAAAACACCCATAATCCATGTTGGCTTTCAGTAATATTAGAATAATTTATAAAGGCATCAAAACAAATTCAACATCTATTAACAAGCTGATATTGCAATCAGTACTTAATTATGAGGACATTTTGGTGAAGTTAAAGGCACCTTGAAACGAGATGGAGTAATAGTAAAAGTCATGCTGACTTCTGCAGCATACCCTTCATTTTAACGGTCTGACCACCCTCTGCATGGCCTTTTCCTACCATCCTTTATACAAGCCCCATTTGTTACAACCCAGTAAGAATTGCCCTCTTTCCACCTATGTAAGTATTTACTGTTCCATATTGGGCACAGATTCTCTATCATGACAGGAAGGAGACCAAAATGCTTCACCTTCTTTTCTGTCAGACGCAGCTCAAGTGACTTGTTTTCCACAGGCACGTTTCTGACTTCAGCATCATTTCACTCCCACTGTTAGCTAGCAGCAACAGCTGATCCCATTCTTTCTGCTGTTTAAGACAGTAGCTGCATTTATTGGCCAAATGGAGAGGCCACACCATGTGCCAGGGGAGCTTTTGAGACAAATGGATCTTAAGCCATTTCTGTACAACAGGCTCTGATAAAAGGGCCTGCTGTATTCTGCCTTCAGCTAACAGCCAGAGGAAGTGAAGTCACTTGGTGTGTAAACAGCTCAATCATCTAGCAAGAAACAGGTCTACTCTGCTCTAAGAGCCAATTACCAATTGCCAGCCCTAAGAAAAGCATTGCTGAGGATGATGGGCACATACCTGCAGTCTGTTTGCTACTACAAGGAATTAAAACATTCATTCTAGGTCGCATCTTACGGAAGAGACTCCTTTGATTAATCTTACAGTCTGAGCTGGTTCCATAAAAGGTACAGCAGAAACAGCACAGAGAGATCTCTGATGTGAGAAAGATCTGTTTCTTATACTGCTAATTAGCAACTTAAAAAAAAGATGGAATTGCTTCAAGTAGAATTTGTTTCCAGGTAGGAATTTAACAGGTTGGAGGTCAAACCAACCTGCTGGGACTTCATTTCTTTCATTCTAACCTACGCAGCGTGTTGGAACTGAGGTGTCCTATCCTGGAGATTCCCAACACAGCACGCTGCACTTTCTTACAGCAGTGACAGAACTGCAAGCACATCTCGTCCCTGCTGCCTCAGCTCTGCCTCTCAACGCTGGGAAACTAAAAGACAAACAGCTTCTCATCAACAAACCTGCTTTCTTAGCCATCTGCCTTCTTTGGGAAAAGCTGGTCACTCATCAGGTCTTAAAACCAGAGACATCAAGCTGAGGAAACTGATAAAAAACTACCCAAGTTCCTCATCTCTGCTACCTGGTGATAGGACCGTCATAGGAGTCAATGCAGCCCTGCCGTGCTGAGTTGGCAGCTCTTCAGCTGCAAACTTCTTTGATGTATAAAAACATTCAGTAGATGGAAGCAGCCTAAGAACATAAAGCTGTGGGCTACAAGACCTGCTTAATTGGACTGCATCCCCACAGTTTTATTAGTGGCTTTTATAAACATATAAAATGATTCAGTGTCCAGTATGGCAGTAAGGTAGAGAGCAGCAGCCAAGTGGTATTCATGGACTAGTAGGGGAAACAGGCCTGTCACATCTGTTTTAACCTGGTCAAAACATTAAATGGAAAGAGGAGTTCTAAAACTAAAAAGCAAAGATGGGTGAGTCGTAGAGAAGCACTGCAACACCACTACTAAAAGCTCTATTGAGTCCAAGAAGCTACAAGTGTTCTGAGTCACCGTTATCTTCAATCTAACAATCAGTCGGTGGCAACCTCCACGCAGTAAAGAAATGTTTTCTCCAAAAATGAAGTGAAAGTCATTGTCATGACGCAGTGTGCTGTACAGCAAGAGTTCAGCATTCCCTCAGCTTGTCATGTTCAGCTCAGCGTGGTGGTCAGCAAATATCTGATACCAAGGATGATCCTTAAGGCTGCTGCATGATTTGTCACAGCTTTCACACAAGGCTCCCTGGCCAGGATACCACAGTAAGTGTCACTTTGTTCTTTTGCTCCTTCAGCATTGGGATTAGTTCTGAGTTGCTCATTCCAACTGCTGGTACGCCATTTACTGCCACTATTTCATCTCCACACCTAATCAGAAAGACAAAAAATGAGCTCATCATAAGTAAATTCATTCACATTGTAACCTTGGACACCAAGATCACCTACTCCACCCCATACCAGGATCATAAATTCTTTACTGAAATGACTCTTAGATAAAGGGCAAAAAGAGAACAGACGCAAACAGAGAAATGAGTGCTGTCCTGAACCTGAGGGCAGGGGGAGGAAGACAGTGCTGTGCGCAGGAGTGTAACTGGCTGGCTTGGCAGTAGAGGGCTGGGCCAAGAGAAATGCTCACAGGCTGAGGCATTCTCTCTCTCTGTAGCTTGATCCAATAGGTTTCTCAGGCTGCCTGCATCATCCAGCCACAGCACACCCAGATACCCTCCATGTGGCTGTACAGCTCAGCTGCAGTGGGATGGGATGCCAGAGCAAGCCCCTGTCCTTCCCTCAATCTTACAGGGCTCCCCAGGCACTAAAACAGGATGCCCAGCTGGCCCCAGGCCCCCACCAGGGCTCAGACCAGCTCTGTTCTTTCATGCTTCCCAGGGTAGCAAAGCCTGACTCACTGCACTGAAACTGCCCCCCTGCCAGAGAGCAGCCTGTAACAGTATTGCACTTGCAGCCTGCTGCACGCCTGTGGAAGAGCTGGTTCTGGTGGATCCTGAGGTAATGCAGACTACTCACCACTTTGCCCTGTCAGTAATGCAGCGGGCAGCAAGGCTACCTTCCATTTTCTCTACAGGAGGGCTTTTCCTACTTGCACTGAGACAGTCTTCATAATTCAGGAGTTTTTTATTTGTTTGTTTTGTTTTGTTTTTAACTCAGAAGCCTCTATGGTTAATCTGGAACATCCCCTTTCTAGTTCTTCTTAATTACTCAATTAAAGCCTTTACAGCCTTTTAAAATACCACATTTAATTCCCTTTAGTAGGCGGTTACGCTTTTATAGAAAAAGCACTCATTAATACAGGGTTTTGTAACGCTATTAACTGCCTAAGTGTGCAGCTATGGATTAGAAGTCCTTAACTTAAGCTCAGCCAGTCAAAAGGGTAAAAGCTCTCCAGGGAAACGACGCTTCTGCCTCGAGCCCACAGAAGGGCTCACACTCACTTCAGCCTTGCGTTGCGGCAGGCGGGCGTCCCAGGCACGATGGTTTTGATGAAGAAGGGCTGGTTTCCTTTGCTCTCCTCAAAGCCTCCTACAATGCTGAAGCCCCAGCTTTCCTGGTTGCCTTTGCTAAGGACAATATCTTGACAGCAGTGAAGGTAGCTGCAGAGAAGGCACAGCCAAAAACATTGTTTGTAAACATGCTTCAAGGAAAGCCAACTGACCAGAAGTTTACATTTTCCTTTGGGGGAAGTGCAGCTATGCAACAGCCTCATCTTTCTTATTTTATGGGCTGAAGGCAACCCTCTGTGCAAGGTGCGTTACGGGACAATTACCAAATCTGAAGACAACAGCCTCTTAGAAGTCTTACATTGTCAGTGGTAGTCAAAGAGTTTTAAAATGACTGCTCTCAAAGGGCTTGTGAACTGAAAAATTCATGAATTCACTTCAGAATTACTTAATGATTTTACCTAGCAAAGGAACAAAAACCACATCAACTCTAAACAGCACTGCTAAACCCCATGCAGTCAATGGGAATTGAGATTTTTATTCAGCTTGGTCCAACGAAGGCATTCAGCAGCCACGTCTCACTGATGGCAAGTGAGCACTGAGGTGAGGCAGCATTCCTTCTGCATACCACATGGGAGCACGAGGTGCCTTTCCTGCAGGAAGGGATTGCTAACCCAGGGCTGCTGTGTACAGTGAGATAGCAGACAGCAGATCGCTTGAGTGCTGGCCCCACTCAGTGCAGTGCCCTCCCAGGGAGCCTGAGGCACACGGCAAGGGAGAACACAGTAATGGAGTGCTAACAGGACTTGTGCTCTGAGCTTGCAGCACAAGCACGCACCAGGCCCTTGCAAGGCGTCTGAAGAGGCATGGCAGAAGCATGGGCCGGCAGTCAGGTAATGTTCTGGCAACAGCAGGCTGCGTGGAATTGCTGCTGATCACCCCCTGAGCTATTCCTGCAGCTGAACTTCTCCTTTACAAAGTTTTTGCCTCAAGAGCTTTGCTTGAGCAGTTTGCAGATGAGTTTCAGAGTTCAAAAGCCTTCTCAGTTAACTTCTCACTGAGACAGAGATCCAATTATCTGCTTTCAAACAGAAGTTTACTTCCGTACCACTTCCTCACACATTAACGTTGGGAGACCCAGCTGCAGCTTACTGGTGCCTCCAGTTTTCTTCTGCTAGTTACAAATAAAAAAACCAAACAGAGCTATGACAAACATTATGGCATCTGGTGCAGATAAACAGCCCAGAGAACAGGAGTGCTACTTCAGCGTAAAACATAAGTGAGCACTGAAAACTTTCTCCAAGAATTGAAAAAAGCTCTTTACTAGAAATCTATTTCCATATGAAAAGGAGCTTTTAGGAAGAGAAACATTAGTTCACTGTAATGGAAAATGACCATGAGAAAAGTATTTTGGACGTCACAGAAAGTAAAGGTGCAAATTTTATTCTGGGAGGCTCCCTGCTAGATCTGCATCCCCCTCAGAGTTTGTGGAATGTGCTGCTCCGGTGGGGCCACAGCAGGGAGCACCTCAAGGTTACTGCAGAATTCTCAAGCTTAGTGGACTGGCTGCAGATAGATCTCAAAGCAAGAGGGATGCTGCTTTTCCACCCCTGAGTACTAACAGCCAGGCCTAGTGTGGCACGGGGCTGTTTCAGGAGTCAAAAGCTGATACAGAGCAAGAGAGAGTAACTCAATCTCCAGGATTCAAAGAGCAATGAATTAAATCCCCAACACCATGTTTTGAGATTCACACTATGAGTAACTGGTCTTTAACAATCCTATGAAGAAATGAAGCTCCTAAGCTATCTTCTGTGACACATACAGTGATCATGATAATCATTCTAACAGCAGTAATTAGTAGTATATAATTAACTTGAAACACTCCCCACCACCAGATTACTAGCAAAACAATGGAGAGAGTAGAAGTCTATGGGGACAGCAGGGTTTCCCACAGTGGTATTACAAGAGAAAAAAGCCAGAATGTCAGGCACCAGGCTCTGTTGCCTGAGGCTGGAGAGAAGAGTGTTCCCACCTCATCCCTCCAGCAGCACAGATGTCTGCATCTTCATCAGGCACACATGGCCAGAGGCAAGGGTGGAAACTCTGACCTAAGCTTACACACCAAATGTTGTGGTATCCAAGCGACCTTATGAGCATGGAGCGTTTCCTTTCAGAGGACTATGACCAAGATGCTCCTGTTATTCTGTCACCTGGCATCCCAAAAAAGATACAAGACCAGGGCTGTGATCTCCTGAAACTGTTGAGCACTTGTAGCCTGGCACGTAGCCCAAGTTCTACAGGATGGGCTCCAGGGGCTGCACAGCTCAGAGCCTGCATGTCACTCAATGCCAGCCTGACAGCATTTGATGTAAAGAAAATAACCCACAGACACAAGAACCAAGGCTGGAATTAAACACTGTAGGCTCAAGCGTTGCAACAACAGAGTACATTTCTCTAGCCCTGAGCTAGACTTTGACTCCAGTCTTTCAGCATGAAAGCTTCGACTGAGAAGGATTTAAGGACTTCTATATCAGAGTAGTAGCTGTAAAAAAATGCTGAGCATAACCGAAATTCCACATGCCATCAACACTAAGCTTAAAGCTTCCACACTGACTGCTACCAGGTCTTACTACAAGCAGGTGGGAAAGCAGGGGAGAAAGAATTGGAGCCATTTTTACTACTGGAAAAAGAAAAATTTTGTTGACTCCTTAAGGTCAGTGCAAGAAAGGAAGCCTGAAGAGCAGAAAGGGCATCTGAAATCACTGCTCCCTGCGTCAGGAGTGAGACCTTCTAACAGGCAAAGGAAGGGGGAGCAAACGTTATTACCAGCACAAAAGGATTTCAAGCAATGCATTACATGGCTAGTAATGTCAGCCTACGCTTGAAATGAAGGCAAGTTCTCAGTGACTAAAGAGTGGACACCAGTCCCTGCAGCAGGAAGGGTGGTGATGCTGGGAACCAGTACACATGCAAAGGAATTGGAGAAAGGAAGAAGGGAGAAGGCATGGCCAGTTCTTCCTGGCTGTACTTCGCCCCTGGAGCACCCAAGAGGAACAAGCACCTGCTAGCAGCTGAGAATGTGAACCCAGGTTTGGGCCATCCAGGTACAGCTTGAACTGGTTCACAGCAGGCCTGCACAGAACGGACGAGTTGATTCTGAGGGAGGGAGGAGGAAACTAGAGGACTGTGCTGAGCACAAGCCAAGTTAGTCACCTGAGACACAAAGCCACCTTCCTTGGGCTGTTTTGTTGAGCGCTTCCAGGCTGCTAAGTAACACAAGGGTAACGTAACAAGAGGCTTGTTAGTCTTTCTTCTTTCAGATGCCTCAAGAAACAAGGCTATAAATAATCTGAGCTTCCCACAAAAGGGTTTGGCTTTACTGTTCTACATTCGTCTTCTGCACGATCCCTCTCCAGTTACCTGAAATGACAACAGATTCTGTCCTTTCTGGCTGAGTATACTTCCATGAAACCACAATAGTGAGCAAACAAGAGGTTCATCTCACCAGAAAGGAGACAGAAAATAAGGTTTTGACATCTCAGCTCTGTAACATGGAACGTAACATGCTGCTGCTAAAATCTTTGCTAAGTTAATGATCCAAAGCTTTGCAGCAGGGAAACTCAGCAATTCAGAATGGTTTGTGCTTCACATTAGAGATCACACAGTTAAAATAGCCAGAAAGAATTAGAGTGAAAGAGTTCCTCCAAATGAGATGATCAGAATCGGGATTGTAAAGCAGCAGATACCTGCTGGCCTCTGTAATGCCATCCAGAAAGAGACACAGTGATTTCAGCTAGTGACATTTCAGAAGGGACTGGTTCTATGCTGAATAAATTTCAAGTCAGTGCCTCAAATTCCAAAATGTATGCTCTTCATTTTCTGTGTCACTTCTCTTAGAGAAGGGAAAAAAATAAAAATAAAAATTTCAGAAACTTCTGAAACATGGTTACTGTGCAAAAGAAGTGGAAAAACAAGGGGTAACACTGTAATAAACAGCTGAACTTCATTATGCATTCATTGTGCTGTGATCTCCCTGGCAGATGAGGCTTTCCTGTGCCTTAAAGCTAACAAGGATACTGGCAAGTCAACCCACAAAATTCATTTCTAGTGTTAAGTCAGCTCAGTGACTGAGATCACTAAACAAATGTACCTGGGCAATCCAAGCCATGTGATCCAGAGGGGAGACCAGCTGAATCCTCGCTCCTTGATGTCTAGAAAGGGATCTGTGGGGTCTGTTAAAAGGATTTCCAAGGCTTTCAGTATGACCGAGTGGGAAGCTGCATTAGATTTCAGTGCTGAGACAGCTTCATAGTAGTTCAGATGAGTCAAATCAATGCCATTTATACTCAAAAGTACATCTCCTGTTGATTAAATAAAATGGGATTATTGCAAAACTTGTGCTCTGAAGCACGTTCCTGCCTCAAGGTCTCATGTGGAACCCTGCTTCCAATTTCACTTTACTATCTAAATCCAAATTCTGCTTAAAAACAGTTCCCAACCTGTAAAGGATCTGAGAGTCTCCTTACCTCGCTTGATTCTGCCATCCCTGAAGAGGCACCCGATGGGCTGTACACTTGTTACATATATAGGGAGCTTGTTTTTGTTATCTCGTCCACCTCCAATTGTTATTCCTAGGGATTCCTTTGGTTCCTTCTTTATTGCAACTGTCTTTTCATGACTTACATACCCTGGAGGTAATTCCTACAATAAAATGACAATACAATACACAGATTCATTAATGCAATTAACACGAAAAGCTCAGAGTCAGAACAAAATAGGCATTATGTTTCTTTAACTCAGAACATTTGGCTAGATGCTAGATACTGCTAGATGGCAAAGTCAGTTTCTTGTACTCGCTATGGGTGAAAATACTACTCTGTATTTCCAGTGTGACGCTGCTGTGACTGAGGAACAGCTGTCTGGAAAACAGCTGCTCTCCCAACAATCCTGCTTCCTTGTGCTGTAAAGAGATGCTCACTCTGAGAACAGTTCTGCACCAAGGAACAAGGCCGCTCATATCAAGCAATCAACTCCTTTCTGACTACTACTAAACTGGGATCAGTAACTGCTGAATTATTTTGCTTCTCATGACTTAAAAGACATATGGAAACTTGACATTTGCTCTGTTTGTATTATAATCACCCCTCATCCTGATTTCTGCTCCTCAAGCCAATAACATAAATGGATAAAACAGACAAGTAGGAGTTGTTTGAGATACTGTATATAAAAGAAAAATCAAGCTTGGAGATGCTGACAAAGATGGCCAGCATCCCTAGAAAATGAATGTGTCTAATGACTGTATGAGTATTACTTAAAGTTTAAATACCAGAGTTTATTATTTCCCTGTTAATTTGCAAATAATTGCAGATGTAACAAACTGTGGAGGTAGAAGTAGGTTCCTTACTAATCTTCAGAGGCATTTAGACACAGAAGTCTAGGCAGTTTTAGAATGTTTGCTCCCACAGCTGGCAGCTCTAAGCACGGAGCAAACCTCCACTGGTACAGAAGACTGGCAATTCTCCTCTTACAGGATATTCTTGTAACATTCAATGGATGGCAGATACAACACTCGAGTCACAGCAGTGTGATCTGTGTAGCTTCTACTTCTGTGTCACAGGGCTGTGTCTCCAAACCAGAAGCATCACTGCACGACACCCTGAACACACTGTGCTTTATGAATGTCAAGAAGTCCACCACTGGCCCTGCTGGTGTCTCATGGACTGTGAATTTCTCATGGCCCATTCCAAACAAGGAGGGATTAAACACTGATTCTGCATCAGAACTAGAGACAAATGAGGAAATTGATATGTTTTTTCCAGTAAATGACAAATGCAGTTTTCTAGTGCCAACAGCCACCAACATGCTGCTTGTCAACAGCTCAAGAAGAAAAGGAGCTACTCAATCAGTTATATGTAACAAATAACTGTCACAGAGCTAACATAATAGAGCTATCAGACCAGGGTAACCAGTGTTTTTGCTGTTATTTCCAAGCTTACCTTCTGGTAGTTGGACTTCCGTCTGTAGTGACTCTGCTCTAGCCTTCTCCGGTGGTGCACGGGGCTTCCTCCCCCACTGCTGCTGCTGCTGTTGTTTGACGTGCTGCCATCTTCCCCTGGGTCCAACAGCTGCACACCTGGCTGCCTCAGGACTACGAAGTTTACTCTGGATTCACTGGTCTGCCAGGAGCAAAAAGAACATCTGAAACCGTTAGAAGTCAAGCAAAGGAGGGCAAAACAGGATGATTGCTTCCTCTGCTTTGGTACGTGCAACAAGAGCAGCGTATCGCAATACAAAACGAACAGCCAGAACGACTGATCCACACAATGGACAACCGTCATAAAAGCAGTAAATGCTTTTTCTTCTGCTGTAAAGAAACTTGTTATAGCTCCTTTCCTCCCAGCCCATATGCCACAACTGCTGTTAAGCATTTCTTCCATCTGTTTTTCCCCCCAAATACCTGAAGACCTGACCTTTTGCCCAAGATTGCTGCCAGTTAAAAACTCAACCAGCTGTATATCTGGCCTTGGCAGAAGTACAGGAAAAGCATTCACTATTGTTACTGCTCTTCTATCTGAAAGAAACTGAATTAATCCAACAAAACCTTATTGTGAAGGACTCTATTGGCGTAAGGCGTCTGTGCTTGCTTGGGGCATTTCCTGCATTTTCCTGCAACAGATGAGAGAAGTACAGCTGTCCAGAAGTCCTCACTACTGGAAGTTCCCCACAGCACCAAGCAGCAGTGAATTCCATGGCCTGGGAAGAGGGACTGCATCAACTGCTTTGCTTCTGTTGTATTTAGTCAGCTGGTTGGTCCGTGTGTGTTTTTAAACTACCAAAGGACAGGGTTTTCACAAAACAGAAGCTTTAAGTCTCTCATCTCCAAAATCACTTCAGGATGCAATTTTTCTCCTCAAAGCAATTTTGCACATATCTGTGTCTTCACAAAATATATTGTAAATATTGCATCCTGCTTTGGGAATTTGCCTTCCCCTTCATCCCCGAGTAGGGCACTACGTACAGTGTAAATGGGTGTGCATATACAGTATAGGTGCAAATGGTCCTTCACAATACTTTTCTCCAAACAGTTTGCAATCAAAATTAGAACAAAGTTTAACCAAGAAGCTCTCAGAAGAAAAGAACATTTGGGAAAATGTCAGTTCTACAGAATGTCACTTCAAAAGGAATTAATTCCCAAAGCAACTGAAGCCAGTTCTGAGACTTACTGATCTTAGTGGGATGAAGTTCCTCATACAGAAGTTACACTTGCACGCTACTACAGAAATACAACAGCAAGAATGAAAACCAATTCTAACAGGCCATAGTATGGAATCACACATACAGTAGAAGGAAAGATATCAGTGCTGGAATCCTGCTGTTACTATTCTGTTCTCCCACTGCACTGTGCTCTCCTTTGCTAATTAGCAGGAAGAGAACTGGCTCTCCCTCACTCTGCTGACCTCGGATCCTTTCCAGGATATAAACAATATGTGATCAGATGTATTGTGTCAGGATCTTCAGATGGAAACTGGAGGTCACTGCCTAGGAAAATAAACAATTTAAAAACTGATCTTCGTGACACCTACTGCACACACAGCAATCCCTGTTCCTCAATCAATACTCCTAGCCTGCTCTGTTCACCAACACATTTGGCATGCTGCAATAAGAACAAATCCCTATTGTGAATGAAAAGCCACCCTTCTCCTACCCTTTTTAGCATTTAAAAAAGTTCTTAGTCTGAGATGCTGTTTGCATGGAGAGGTGTGGAGGGAGTCTGGAAAACACCTTCAGTTCAACTGCTCGAAGCACAAGAAGCTGTCCTAATCTGTTCTGGTTTCTGTAATGTGTGCATCTACACAGAGCATACAAATACTAATTCTGCAAGAAACTCTCCACACTGCCACACCACAAAGAAATTCCAATTGCCTTGGCTAAGCTGACGTGCCACTAGCAACTGCCTCACTTCAGACTTGTCAGATGACTCATGATGTATTCCCACTCTTCATGTTTATCTTTGTTTGGAAGCAGCATTTCCCACACATCTGCAGAGCAGTTACTTTCCCAAAAAGAGATTTCAGGGAAGGCAGTTTGCTGCAGCATGTTCTGTTAGCCCCTGGGTCAGAGCAGGAGCCCTGCCATCAATGCAGGAAGCTGCAGTATCATTAGCCAGACAATTTCTCCGCATTATAAATTACCTGGATGATCTGTGCGGCAGTCTCAGGTGTTCCTTGCCTCAAATCCTGGCCATTTATAGACAGGACTCTGTCATTTCGACTCAGTTTCCCATTTTTGGCTGCCAGACCTCCCTCGAGCAGATCCAGAATAAAAATCCCTGCCTCATCCGTCTTCCTGATCAGTTTGATTCCCAAGGGTTCGGATCGGTCTCTCTTTATCAAGGTGACATGGATCACTTCCTGATTCGTAGCAGAAGTGGAGTCCTGCTGTGCAGTCCTATTGGAAAAGCCTTTCTCTTGGAGGACAATGAGGTGGAGAACAGGACCTGGGTGGCGCAGGAAGGACACAGCTTGGCAGTGAGTCACACTGCTGATGTTGACACCATTCACCTAGAAAAACAAACAAACCAGAGTCCCTAATCAGAACCTATGTAATTTAGGCACTGTCTACAATGCAGAACATCACAAAGCTGGAGACAGGATGCACAATCCCTATTCAATGCCGTGACTGAAGCAGCTGTTCCTCATGCACATTAGAGAGCAGAGTTTTCTATAAAAGCAATGCAGAAGAAAGCAGATGAATCAAGGCCATCGGTGATGGTGAGTAGCTAAGTACATGGAGGAGATAGGACCCCTCACGTGGCTAACAAGCCCGACAGTGCAGGATGTTAAATCGTGACACTGCAGAACTGCTTTCCACTGACTTCCAGCATTCATTATGCACTTGGAGGAGAAGAGCTGAACTGGAGACTACCCACCCCTCACTTGGGAGAGCAGTGCACAGCCTACAGAACTTCTGGAATTGTCGCCCTAATCACGCTTTTACCAAAGTAACTCTGAGAAGCTGATTTTCACTTTGCCACGTGAGATACTGTAGTGTCCTTCTTTCAGGATGGCAGCAGGGCTACTGAGTGTGGGAACCTACTCTAATTACAGTCCAGTCAAGATCGAAAGGCGCACAGTTTGGATAAAGCAGAAGTTGTGTTGTTGGTCTGCATGAGAAACCAACTTGGAGATTCAATCGGCCACTTGTGCACAAGGCTGCCACTCATGACTGATGTCCACAGCCCAACAGGATAATTAGGTCTTTATGGCTTGTCAGATGATTGGGCAGCCATAGCCGGAAGGTGCTAACAGTTTTCCTGCATGTAGGTTTCAGTGCCTTGGACAAGGCTCTGTCACCTCGGTCAGCACACTGCAAGAGGCGTAACGGCTTGTCAGATTCATCTGGAAACCAAGTCTGGCCGTGGGTCAGCATGGTACAAGGCTGGTGCTCCTTATTACTCACATTATATATGTGATGTTGACTTCAAGTTGTAAGGTCTAAAGCTTCCTACCTGCCCATTAAGGAAATGCAGCTTAAGCAACATAGTAAAGCAAGCAACTACGACCTCCAAGCTAGAGCACAATCCACTGGAGAGAAATGGTGCTACTGGGTGCAATTTATCACATAAAGATCTTTTTGCTTCACACAAAATGGTACGAATTCAAAAATCTGGAGGGATCAGAAGGGTCCTCAAATCTACTTCTCAATTCCAGGAGACAGATGATGCTATTGACAGACATGTCTGATCAGTGCTTTTTAAAAAAAAAAAAAAAAAAAAAAAAAAAAAAAAAAAAAAAAAAGCCTTCTCTGTAGAGGTTTCCTGGTTCTTCTAGGCGACTTTGCCTGTTTATCCCTTTAGTTAAGACAAGCAATGAGACAGGAGGGTTGCATACCTCAAGAATGTGGTCCCCAGGTGCTATTCTTCCATCTGCAGCAATGACAGAATCCCGCAAGACTTCCTGAACAACAATGTTTCCTAGTGGGGTGTCCTTACCCCCCACTATTCTCATCCCAAGCTCTTCCTCTGGATCTTCTCTGTGAATTTCAATTGTGCTCGTTTCAGCCACAGGGCTGGCTCTCTGAGGAACATCTGCTGGTGGAAATCAAAGAGAAAAAAACCAACACATAAATGGAATCTTCCCCCACAGCCCCACAAGATTTTTAACACTGTTAAAGTAGCATCTAGAGGGAAAGGAAAACAGCTATCGAGAGAAAAAGCTCGGTCAAACTGAAAGCTATAAAGGCCTTATTTCTGTAGTTTCTCCAGAACATCTTGCCCTAACTTGTGGCAAATTTTAAACTCTCTCACTGCTATTTTTTGTGTTTTACTGCAGGGTATTCATTCAGTGTGTTTCACTTAGACATTTAGTTTTCTGCTGTGACAGCTGGACTCCTGGAAGCACACATGCACTAATCCCAAATTCCACAGCACCCATTAGAGAAGGGAACTGCCGCACTATAATTACTGGTCTGTCATGAGGCGATTCTACCACAGGCAGTTCACTACAACTTCCCTCCTCTAATTTCCTTTCCTCCTCTTCTTCCATCTCTCCTATAACACAGAAGTAATGTTTACCTATTTCACAGCCTCCTGAAGCCTAAGCAATGCTTCTCAGACACTTTGAAGATAAAAGTAGTTGTTAGCAAGTCATTTTAAAGCTACCAGCACTGCAGCATTTAGGCAAGCCCAGCACTCTAATGAAGCCAAGGAGCCTGACTGCAAAGGTGAACTGCAGGTCTCATACAAAAGATGCAAGATCTGCTCCAAGTGTACTCAGAGTAAAAGCCAAGCGAGAACTAAGCTGAGCTGTGCAACGGCACATCACAGAGGAGTACCCAGCTCCAGTCTCTGCACATCTGGAAACTGAGACACTCTCAAAGAAGGCACTGAGATTTCCATGCTCCTTCCTTCTGGCAGGGATTGACACGAGAGGTTCTAGGCTGCAGTGCAGATGGTTACTTCTATCTGCAAGGGTTTCATAAGTAACTACTAATCCAAAACCAGGCTAGGCTATAAAAACACTCTTGCTTTGTAGCGTTAGGGAGGTGCTGACCACTCCAGGAAATCAACTGTATATTTAACTTTCTGAACAAGATTAAGAAGTTGGAGCATTTCCTAATTACTAATTATTTGGCTTCTATAAGTGCTTTTAGTGCTGCACGTTCCCATTGAGAGAAACTGCATTAATTTCTGCAAAGAAAACCATAAATACAACATTCACTGCAGCCTGAGATCTCAGAGTTGTTTTGTGCCAGCAGTTCTGTGCTTCTGAGCAGATCTTCCCACATGCAACGCACATCTGATGAATGTATCTTCCCTCTCCTCAAGAACAAGATGAGGAAAGAGAGGATATCTAACAATACTGGAGAAGCGTCTGAAATAATTACCTCATTTTTATATTATAAAAGGTAATTACATAATTACATCTGTTTATCAAAATCTCACCTTCTTCAGTCTCCTCAAAAGCTGGGTTAACCAGTCCAGGCTCTGCGGTCCCTAGGGACACCACAGCAGCTGCGGAGCTTTCTGCTACAAGCGGGGATCCTCCACTGGGTCCCTCTGGATCCCTGGGCACCTCTGGATCCCTGGGAGCACTTGTCTCCACCTTGGTGAGGGGCTCTTCCTTCCCTTTGGAAGCAGGGTTCCTTTTCCGCTGTAGTTCACATTTGTATTTCTTGAAACCAGGACACCTGGAGAGAGATTGTCAGTGACCGTAAGTGGCTGACGCAGCACACGTAGGCTCTGAGTGAGGAAAGCAGGCAGAGAAGGACGTTCAGGACCTCAGCAGCTGCTGAGCTTGTATCACAGATGCTTCAAGTTGCTCTCATTCTACTTTCAGCTTCTACTTTCGTAAGTAGAAGAGCGGACTACTTACTCTCTTACTTTCAAAATTATTAAGCTCAATACTTTTAAAAGGAAAATGGAATGGGAAGAGGACTTACACTTGCTAAATATTTACATGGCAAACTCTCAGTGAAGACAATACCTCTTTTAAAACATAAGCAAACACTTAGCTCTGTGCTTTTAGAGCTGATGATGAACTGTAACTTTATGCAAAGGAAGTGACTCGAATTTCAAGCTCAGCTCTGAATCAAGCTTTGTTTTTAACGAGCTGGTAACATGGGAGAGCAGTGAGCAGAGCTTGATTCTCTTTCCCCTGAACGCGGCCTGACCCTCGGGCAGCTCCTGGCCTCCAATCCGTGCTGAAGATGAATGGGAGCAATTCACAGAAGCTTTACTCCCACTGACCACTCCCCACCTGGAGGTTCCAGGAGTAACTCTGCATTCAAAAAATGTGCTCTGTATGCAGTTACACCGTAGCTATCTCAGCAAAAACGAGCGAGGAAAAACAAGGTCTTTTATCAAAAGCACTTACAGAAAAGTAGCAGGTAAGGAGAGTGATGAATGCAAAAGCGTCACTTTCAGAGACATGAGTAGAACTGGGTGTTTACCAGAGTCACTTTTCAAATTAAACTCTATTTACATTCTGGATAAACAAGCCTTACCCAGGTATTATCTGGTGTATCCCTGGTCATCTTTCGCTTGGAGCCAACAGAATGACCCTAGAAGTTACAGGCAGAAGCTAGCTGACCCACTTGGGCACAACCCTCTTAAGACGTGGAGAAATAAATGAATTCTGCTAAGGGCAACAGAATCCCCCAAGAAACAAGCTGCTAGTTGCTACTTATTCCCTTAGGTATCCTACTATAATTTAATCTCGCTTACAGTTAAAAAAAAAAAAAACCACACACCCAAACCCCAGTGTAACTTCTTTTTTTTCCTCCTTTTTTCCACTTTTCAATCTTAAAACGCTCACAACCCAAAGTCGTGATTTTTAGAATACTCCATCCCCACTGGAGATGCTCAGAACTGTATGGGAAGGATATAGTTTCCACTCAGGTCAGTGTCATCAACATTGAAGAATGCCTCCCTCTCTGAAGTGTAACTCATGCATCAGAGGGATTAGCAAGTGACAGAAGTGTACTGGTACCAAGGCAGACTTAAGAAGCTCAGAGGAAGGTTCTGACCCCTCAGCTCTGTACCCAGCCCCACTCTGGCCATGCCCGTGCAGCACCACAGCTACGTGGGCAGTCCTTTCTGCAGCACCAGCATTCAGTCCTGATGGCAATGAGAAAACAGTACAGAGTCAGTTCAAGGATGCTGTAAGCTTTCTCAGGGCATCTTCCACCACTGCCCCGACTCTAACAGGAGCTCTCAGCTTGTGGTAACAAAGACAGGCTAAACAGCAAGGGTATGAGCTTGGCTGGAACTGTGAGAGTATCCCAAGTGCTGGGTGACCTATTTATAACACATGGCTCTGACTCAAAAAGCTACAACACAGCTGAAGGGAAACAAGCTGCGCTTCTCAATACCAACTGAGAAAAGTACACCTCACCAACGAAGGCCTGCTTCTGCCTGCACTTAGCAAGCAGCCTGCACTTAGCTCCCTTTCCTGCAATCATTAACTAGGAACAGATGTCATTCCATACCACGCTGAGACCTCTGTCACTGGCACTTCAGAACTTTGCCTGCTACCAGCTTAGCCAACAACGGAAGTACCTAAACACATCTCTGCTGAAGTGCAAGGAAAAAAAAAAAAGCTCTTCCTCTACACAAAAGGAAAAACATATATTTCATGTGCTTCGTTTTCTCAGCAGAAGAATGAGAGAGGATAATGGAATTATAAGTAGGTGATTCAGCAACTGCATAATGCACAGCTTGGAGGGACTTACACTATTTGGATCAAAGACATATATTGCACATCTTAATTGGACCAATTAAACTGGTAACACTGCACGATCCCTTGCCTCCAGAGTATTGACTTAGTGTCTGTCTTTCTTTTCCACACAAGTGAAAGAAGGAATATACATCTTTGGAATTGTTTACAAAGAGACAGACTCCCCAGATCAGGGCACACGATTTATATACATTTGAGTGGTTGTGTCCACAGACAACTTGCCTGCAAGAAGGCAAGGAAAGACTTCAACCTTTGCCCTGCAGCACATGGGAGCTCACTTCCCTAACTCACAATTATGCTGTCTTCACACACCCACCTTTCTGGCCTCACCTGCTGTCACCTCACCTCTGCTGTCCCATTTTGTCCCAATCTAAAAAGCTTTCTGCTCAGAAGCACAAGAGACAGATGGCACTACATGCAGCGCGATAACGCAAGGTAAACGGGAAAGCACCTGTTCTGCAGGTGAGCTTCTAGTTCACACCGCTGCATTGTCTGCTGACACTCTGCCTTGAATGGACAGATGACAACCAGCTTATCCAACAGGTTTCGGACTAGAAGGCTGGACTTGTGGCACTGCTGGAGAGAGAGCTTCTTCCGATCCATAGGACAGAAGTTATACTCCTGCATGAAGTTTTCAAGGCACTTGAAACAGTACGTATGCCCACAGGGGGTGTCCATAGGCTGGAGCAGAGGCTGAAGGCAGATGTGGCAAATGAGTTCATCGTCCACTTCATTCTGGAAGTTGTAGAGATGATTGTCCGGCAAGAGGTGGAACTGACCGCATTCACAGCACAGCTCACCACCGTGGTGTGCCTGCTCTTCTGCTGCAGGATCAGCCATGGTGGCCAGGAAGTGCACTCCCAGGGCAGCAGGAAGGAAATGTGTCCGGTAGCAGCTGTCTGACAGAGTCCTCTGCTGAAAAGAAGAGAAAGAGTAATTTCCAGCTAAGTGCCAGCTCACAACGTAGCCAATTAAAAATTAAATTGCATTCCCACCTTTAGTTTCCCCTGGCATTCTCAACCCTACCAACCCCTTAAGAGTTCTTCCTTCCAGAGAGATCCTGTGAATGATCAACCCAAGGATGAGAGATCAAAAGCACACAATCCAGCAAAATTTTTAAGTGGATGAACTGAAGCTGAAATTACTTTACATGCCACGGTGACATAGGGTGTGTAAAACCCCACTAAGTGTACAAATTGGAAGAGCTCAGACAAACACTGCACATTCTTGAGAGAATAATTTTCACATGGACCATTTTTCTCTAGAGCTTTCCAAGGATACTGAATGTTATCCATTTATAAGACACGTATGGTGAAAGATCAGTTTGAGGATTTCTACTTGTCTGGATTTTTGGTCTTTTTTTGGGAGAATAGTCTGAGGATGAGGAAGAAGAAGAGGAAGAAATTTCAAAAGAAACAAAAAAAATCTGAGCCATATTTCCTTCCTCTTAAGCTCACTCCCACCACAAAACATTAGTGTTAACAAAGAATGCATTGTTCCCTTCTCATCCATGCCTAAATTTATCCGCGGAAACATATTTTCTATGAAAAGACTCAAGTTTTCTAAGGGAGGGAAAAGCCATAAGTACAGCACATGTCATAGATGGCTGTACTGTAAGACAAAGGCTTGAGCTTCACCTTCTTACAGGACAGGAGGTAAGGGACAAACTGAGCTCTTTGCAGCTGCTGCTGTACTGATGTTAGTAACACTGTCTCCAGTCACACCCCTTTTGAACCTTGCCCACTGTAATTAAATACAACATTCACCTGAGTTTGCTGCAGATCACATGCAGATCACTGCTGCAGGAAGGCTTACTCCTAACCTGGGGATGCGGTACTAGATGAAGTCATACGACCGGGTTTTTTTAAGACCACTTTAAAAATCCCAGTTTAAAAATAAAAGCACAACAGTGACGACATGGAAAACATTTGAAAATAGTTGCTTTGTCTGGAACAGGTAATAGCCTGAGCAAGAGTGAACACCGGTCTGCACCAGTGCCTGGAGGACACTGCTGGCACGCAGCAGCGACACTGCAGGAGGGTAGGCAAGAACAATAAGATAGCAAGAACAGCCAGAAAAAATTAGTCATGGGTTTCTAATAAAAAGCATACATCATTCCACCTCAACTAATTGTCAAGCATAAGTCATCTATTTAATTAAAGGGATAATATATCACCGGCACAATCAAGTGACTTCCCGGGCAAATTTTTACGTAGCTGCAGAGGTGGTGGCAGCTGTAGGGGGGGAAGCAAACACCAAGCTGCTCTGCTGCAGCACCAGAAAGCTTCTTCCCCTGCAGGAAGGGGCTTACACAGGGCGTACAGCCCCTGCTCTTTTCGTGCACTCACTCCTTAGCTCTTACCCACAAACAGGAGTAGATGTGCTCTGCCCTTCCAGAAATGCCACTGATCTTCGCTACTTACCTGTCTGAACCAGACTCAGACACCTCTGCTGTTTTTCTGACTGAAAGCTCGCATTTGATCTGAAGGCATCCCGCACGTGAAAAGAAAACATTTCAGCATCAATCACCTACCAATGCTGATCAATCCGTTCAGATCAGTTAAGGAAGCTTCCAAGGCTAACATCTACCAACACAAAATACTTGTGCTTCGGGTTGTAGTATTTGCATAAGATTTTGGCAAGTGATTAAACAGCTCTCCTGTCTCAGTGAAAACAAACTCTATGGTAATTTTGCTGATAAACAACTTCTTAATGGGGGGGAAGGGGGCACCACATTATTTACCAAATTCACACTCTGCCTTCTGTGCCTAAAGTTGTGTGATGATCTCATTTATGAGTCACTTCAAAACTCGTGGAAGATAAAAGCATCACCACAGCCTTACTGCATTTTTCTTCTCCGTTTTGTTCTTGCAAGCCCAGACCCTTGAAAGCCAGGTGTGAAGGTTCATTCCAAAGTGCCAAAGAACCTTTTCCTTTTGTCCCACCATCCTTTCCATGAGAAGGACCCTCCTGCAGCCACCAAGGAACCAGGGCCTGGCACCTCAGCCACGAAGCAAACCCATCCCACACAGCCTTCGGCGAGGCAGAGGCAACCAGCAGCTTTGGGAGGGCAGCAGGCTCAAACAAGCCTGCCGCCTGCTCAGTGATTCAGCCAGAAAGCAGATGTTCAGCATGAGGAAAATTGCTAACATCTTATTCAGCAAAGATGACTACTGTGCAACAAGACAGACCTTAGGTGTCTAGAAAATGCAGTGTTTGAACACAACAGGCACAGCTGCCGGCTGCTCAGGTGGAGCCCAGCTCCAGTGTCCTGCAGCCAGCTCCCAGGGCTGCAGCTGTTTAGTGAAGCTGAAAACCCACTCCATCTGTTGCAGTTTCTGCTGCACATTCCGGCCTCTGAAGGCCAGAGCACCCCAGCAACCCCTGCCATTCTCGTGCTGCTTTTTGTTGTTTATGAAAATGTCAAAGCCTGACACGTGTATATAGTGCTCATCTAATGCTGTTTTAAAAACACAACAAAAACATCTGAGTCTGAGTGACCCCAGGAGTAACACAGCCCTCCCATACGTGACAAAGAACTGAAGAAAATAAACCTGCACAGTCCTCTTGTTTCTTACCCTGTGTGGGCGAGAGAAAAGATTTCTCTGGGCTCACCTTTATCTTCACTGCATAAGAAGAACAAAAGCAGCGGTGGTGGATTTTTTTTAAAAAGCAGGATTCCTTGTGCTGTAACCTCGACTCAAAGAACAGAATTTTTTTGAAGGAAGGCTTATCAGGTTGTCTGATCTTTTCCCCCACCAAAGCAAGCTTGCTCCTGGCAGCAGCAGCTCCGTGCCTCCTGTTCTCACTCTGTGGGCACAGCCCCTCTGCCTCCAAGCATTGGGAGCCCCCAGTCAGCGCCTGGCTCAGGGCTGGCCTCCAGAGCACCCCAACTCAGAGCAGAACTGACAGGCTGCTTCTGTGGCTGCTTAGAAAGTTGTTTCAGAGCGAGCAAGTACTCCAGGAAACCTTCCCACTGTTTTGCCTCCACCTGTACTAAAATAACTGAAGAAGAAAGTTGGGTCGAGCACCACTGAAAAGCAACATCCCTGCTGCCAACCTCAACACTTCAGCTCTCAGCACTGCTAGGCACCACTCTCACTCTGTAAGGAACTTCTCTCTTCCCTACTTTACTGTGGGGCACAGACACAATTCTGTCCCAGCCTGCCTGCTCACACAGCTGCAGCCTCGATACAGGTTGCTTTCAGTCACCAACACCCCAGTGCCACCTCCTTGGGGTATGACTTCACTGCCATTCCCATTGACAGACTGAGCTCACATCACAAGATGCTCAACTACAGACCCAGAGCCACTACATGCAGGAATGTAATACTCTTATGCGACTCTGAATCTGACTGTAAGCAACTTACAGCCATCACACAGGAAAATCCAAGGAAAGAATACCAACCCAAACCTGTGAACCAAAAATGCTATTCCACCCCCTCTCTGAGTGGCCCTGAGGAGCACATTTCTCATTGCCAAACAAAGAAGGATGCAGTCAGCCTACAGACAGCAAGGCGAGGACGCGGCAGAAGCGTAAAGGTTCCTCCTCACAGATCAGGATGACAGGAGGAACATCTCCGCTAAAAAATTAACCATTAAAAAATCTAATTCTTAATATTAAAAAAATACATTTGTGGCATGGAAGGCATGCTGGAAACACAAAGGTGTTCCATGTTAACACATGTTGATGCTGCAGGCGTTACCAACAGCCCGGCTATAAGAGCTGGCTTTGGGACGACAGGGCGCATCCCCACGTACACGGCCGTGTGACAGCTGTCTGTGATAATTGCACCAGCTATTATATTTATGACTGCATTCCCCTGGGAGACTGGAAATACAACATTCCACGTAAAGGCAACACAATTAATTTCAAGGGGTGGACAAAACAAAGGCAGCACATCCTGGATTAAGACAACTGAGGGCACACACCAGGAGGGCACCAACCAAAGGCAGTTTAATCACATAAAACAAGGCAGCAAATTCATGATGGATCCTAACACAGCAAACCCAGTGCTCTAACAATAAGCCATAAGAAAAACGGACCCCAAAAACTGCAAAACTTTCTTCAGTTTTCAACTGGCTCACAAGCCTTGCGCTTCTCTAAATAGGAATATATATATTTATTTTTTTCCCCCCTAAGTGAGAAAGAGGTTGCAAAGTGTTCTGTAACTGTTGGGCTTGTTTTTCTTTAGCTGAATCTCAGCTCCACTTGAAGGAGGATTTCACCAGCATGAAAAGCAGCAGGTTTTCCATGACACCAGCATCCTGCCCAAACACTTCCAACTGCTGCTACAGTCTTTCACAACTATGAACAAGCCATCCTTAGTTTATATTAGTCACCAGAAAATAGTGTTGAACCACCAGATCTTCGTAGGCAATACTTACAGCAGGCTGCTTTTTCCAAAAGGCACAGTACCAAACACCAGAATACTTTACAGGTGATAACACAGAGCCCTACTGCCTTTCCTTTTCACTTTCTGATACTGCTGAAGATTAGGCCACTGAAAGTAAAAGTATGAAGCCAAGGCTTCTGTAAACAAGAGGTTTGTCTGGCTGTACAAGAAGTAACCCCTTCAGTGATTAACCTTGCCTTCAAGCCAAGAGTTCCTAATGAGGCACTCAGGGAGGAACTGCTCAGCACTTACCTGAATGCTTCAATTGAGGAGCTGCACATCCAGGCTGCTTTGCCGCACTCCATCTCAACAGAGACTGCCAGTTTAAAAGCTCCCATTGTCCCCATCATTTCTGCTCATTCCTTAACCATAAACCTGAAAACAAGTTTTATTCTGAAGCCTTGCATTTTTGTGCTTATTGGACAACTTGGTATTTAACTCACTTGAATTTCTGGGCAAGCATCTGTTTTCTCAACTGTATTTTCCTGGAACAGAATCGCTGTCACTAGAAAATACATGCTGGTCTAGAAAACCCGATTCGGAGGGATGTGCTCCAAGGTCTGCTTGATGTCAGTGAGCCTGTCCCAAGGAATTTTCTCCTGAGCAGCTGCTGCAGCATCAGCTCTCAGTACGGCTCACGGGTTTTCATTTTCAGGTGGTTTCAGTAATATTGGAAAATATGAAGAGAAGTTTTTTGATTTGTATTACTGATTTTTAAAATCTTGCTAGAAATGAATAGCGCGAATTGCAAACATGTACCTGATTTTATGAGAAAGCTACACAAAAATTCCTCTGCTCCACTTCTCTCAGTACCATACATTTGTTTCTCAACTCAATTAGCAGTGCCACAGCAAGGCCACAGAACTGTAACCATCTCACCAGGAACCCAGCTGGCTCTAGAGCAGCAGGACAGCACAGTGTGATCCCAACAATCCTCTGTACAGAGCAGGAGATTCTGGTGTTATTCAGTTAATAACACCTGGGTAATAAGCACCTGTAAATTTCCCCTCTCCTCTGTTTTTAACGAGGGATTAAACAGAGAGGTATAAAATGTTTTCCACCTGCACTGTTCCTCCAAGGAGATTGAACAATTACTATTTTAACACGCTGCTCTGAAAAATGGATAACTTCAATGCCAACCCACGGAAGTGAAGATAAATGCTGCAGAAGAAGCTGTTTTATTTACATTTCTGATGCTTTCTCACCTTTGCTAAATGCTTCCGCTGCATCCATCCTCCTTTCCACACCCATTCTTCCCCACAAACATGCAATCTGCCTGCTTTATGGGCACAGGAACATAAAGCTTATGCAGATTGTTCTGTTTTACCAGTTCAATCAATTTGCTTCTTTGCAGAATACAACACACAGACTTCTGTGAGATCTTCATTGCCGGCAGCATACGCATATTTTCTTTGTACGCTTCGTTTTTCTTATTGCATCTAATAATCTCTCTCTAGGAAGTTAAATACCCCTACCTCCGCCCCCATCTCACCTACACTTTGAATTGGGCAACTACCTGCAACTCCATCCCTAAAGATCAGTTAGACATTTGTGAATAAGGTTTTCCACTAAGAAAGGGGGAATCCATTACTATGATTTAAGGATAAGGGACCTAACCTGCAATAACCAAAACCTCTCCTGCACTTGAAGCAAAAAGCCACAAGCCAAATCAAAGGAGCAGATTTGATGTTGAGATTTAGGTTCATCTAAATATCTGGTGCAACACACACTTTCCTAAGAGCTGGGTTCTGAGGACAAGAGGTAAAGATCCTACGTCATACAAACACAGGCACCCCTATGCCATCACACACCATTGTGTCTACCTGACACATCCTTGTTTATGGAAAGAAAACAGCACCAGGGTTTACAGAATATGAAATAAGTACGTAACATGCAGAAGCTTGTCTCAGGTACAAGCCTCGGTAAGCAGCCAACCCTGATAGCTACTGCTCTTGCAGTCACCCAACGGCACGCTGTATGTTATTGTCTACTTGTGTCTGGGTGTCATAGAATACAGGTCAGAAAAGGAGTGGATGTTTTCTATGATAAAGTCCATAAGGGAAGAAGCAGACCATGCATTATATAACTGCGTGCTTTTTAAGTCTGTGTTTAAATATCCTTACTAGGGCAGCCATTAGCGTATATGATCATAAACAGTGTGAGGAGTGAGATTGCCTTGGGTAGACATACGGCATTTCTGTAGTTCTAGGCCTCACCTGTCTTGCGAGAAAGCAAAGCATTCATCCTGTCACACTTGCAGTTGTTACCATTGGAAACATCTGAGTAGGGCTTTATTGCAGGATAAAAGAACAGAACTTTTAGCTACCTGCACCAAGGCAAATTTGGGTCTCAGTTACACCAGCGCTTTTGTGTTGCGTTGGTTTTTATTTTTTTTTTTTTTTTTTTTACAGTACACTTAGAAGTATGACACAGTCAATGAAAGCATCCCTTGATACCAGCAGGGTGTTTCACCCTGCCCAGCACACAACAGTGCAGACTTCCCTTCACAAGGTAACAGGGCATTTCATCAAAAGGAGTGCAAAGTACCATCTAGCCCAAGCATGTTCCAACTGACTAAAAAGCTGAATTAAAAGATAATTAAGTTTGTAGCTCCCTTTACATCCCATCAGATCATGCTAAAGGGGAAAGAAAACAAGTTATCTTCATCTAAAAAAAAAAAAAAAAAAAAAAAAAAAAAAAAAAAAAAAAGCTAACTAATTCCCCAGACCACAAGATCTCACTGCAGTTCCTCAGGGTGTGCAGGGAGGTTTGAAAGCAGTTTAAACTCCCGCCAGCCCACGGGCAGGCAGGATGCAACCAGTACCCAAACAGCCTTCCCCACATACGGCACAAAAGCACTACAGGAAAGTGGGGAAAAAAAAATAAAGCCTCTTTCCATTAAGGACTACTTTCTCCTAAAGACTTAAAGAACAACTTTATGGCTCATTTTAAGCACACATTCTATTGCTTAGGATTTCTGTCTTATGGGTTCACAAGCTTAAGCATGGTTGCACGTGTAATTTAAGATGCATTCTCACCATATAATTTCTCTTGGTATATCTAGTTGCCTTCAGACTTAAAACAAACACCCCTCACAGCTTGGGGGGGAATAAACCAGAAAGAGACTTTTTTCTTTTCAAGTCTTAACCTGATTCTAAGCTGCCAGTAAGCTGGTACCAGAAATAGGTCTTTAAGAACCATTGTTATCTTAACTTTTTAAGGTACATATTTACAGTATGAGTAAATCGTTATCTATGTTCCATTGCTCTAAAAATAATGTAAAAAAATTGGCGTGGCCTTCTCAGCAGTTGCAAGAGCTGGAACAGCCCTGCTGACCAAAGTCCTCCCACTACCCACAAGGAAAGCAGCCATCCCTTCTTCGTCAGCAGGCAGCCGCCCAGCACGACCTCAGGTGGAGCACTGGGCAGGAATGGGGGACAGCCTCCCCTGCTCAGCCAGGTGCTAACCTCACAGGAGAACTCTTTTCCTAAGTCATAAATACAAAAAGGCCCAGAAGACCATTATTTACTTTTACGCATCCTACTTGAAATAATCATACAGCAGTTCTTGTCCACTTCAAACGAGATCGTTTAACAAAGGATATCACACAGACCCAAGGCAGTGGTTGGTGGCTGACTTTTTTCTTTTTCCCCTTCTATTTACAGACTGTAGAAGGGCTTATTAGATGAGAAGAACGTATCTGTTATTTATTAGTCTGGGGCGGAGGTTAATAAGTCTGAGGACTTTACAAATAGGGCTGATCAAGAGGTACTTGACTTCCACCAATCACAAAAGGAACGATGGCAGAGACGAGCAAAAGTTCTCAAAGAAGAAGGTTACGTTTCAACTCAACCTGTCTTATCTGCCACGTGGTCAGCTCTTAATGAGAAAGCCTGCTGCAGCTGTTTGCAAAGCTTGCACAATTTAAGGCCCAGGCAAAGAGCAGACAATGGTAGACAACACTTTTTTTAAACAAGTCCATTCCAGTACTTCCCTTCCACAGACAATTCCAAATAAGGAACAGTATAGTCATCAAAAAAGTCTGCTGCACAAGACCCCTGGAGCAGCCCTATACATAAAACCAACCCCATGTGCAAGCTGCTGATTGTCTCTCCAAATTCCTCCAGCTTGACTGCATTTCCCTCCTTTCAGCCTGCAGTTTTTTCCTGGAGCAGTGCAGTAATTCCCACTACTTGTGGTCATCTAAATCCCCCTCGGACACTTCCAATGGTGCACAGCATACTGGCTCGTGGACAATTTCTCATCCAAAGTATCCAAAGGTTTAAAACTCAATTCATTCAAGAAACTTCCAAGGCAAGTTTCAGCCTACGGCAACACTTTGCGTGCTATAAATCAGGGCATATAAACCGGTGAGAGACTGTCAAACATGATTCCTAACAACTGTATGAGCAGCACCACTAAAGTAAGCTGAGAAGGAAAAGCCAAACAAGAGGGGTTTGTAACGTATCAGCAAAACATACTCCAGCCCATCAGACAACAGCTGCAACCACTCTTGCAAGAAATACAGTTGGAATGAGATGATACAGCTCAATTTTCTAAATGAAGTTGGTATCGCAATTTCAGCAGATTTTTTACCTCTGCTTTGCTTTAAATGAGAATTAAAAAAAAAAAAAAAAAAAAAAATGATATGGCAATGCACACTGAAGAGTTAAAAGTACAGCAGGGGATGCCTCGTGAGCAACAGGTACTTTATTCTGGTCACCTACCATTATGCCTAGGACTCTACAATTTCACTAACAGGTAAATTCATCCAGTCACTATGCTTTGGGAAGTACAGAACTATCATTGCTTATGAAACCATTAATTACAAGTGCTAACTGATGTTACTGGGATCTCCATTCAGCTGGCACTCATGTTATGCAGAACAATCCTCAACTTGTTCCATCTGGCATCTCTGACCCTCTAGGTTTTCTAGAGCAGAAGGTCATTGAGCCACTGGATTCCTTCTGGAACTGTTTCTTTCACCTTTTACAGCTCTCATTCCTCACACAGGAGGTTGGAGTTACTGGAGGATTTGTTACTGAGCTCTCACTTTCCTCATTCTTTTGGTAAGAAACTTCAAAAGAAGTCTGTTTTTCAACAGAGAAACTTCCTCTTTGCTGCAACCAGTGGTCCCTCTCTCCATTCCATTTCACTAAGGTTTTATGCCAGTGAATCTCCGTTATTTAAATGAGTTACATATGCATCATGCTTGCATACAAGCATAGACACAGTGAGGGAGGTAAGGTTTTCCAGCAGAGCTGTATTCCAACAGCTAACTCCACAAAAAGATCATCTGGTATTTCCTTGCTCCATCCTCAGCCAAAGAACCCCTTCGTTTTTCCTCTACACGAGCATTAGTGCTGTCGTGACTTCATGAACTTCTTTAGGCAGCAGACTTCATTGGAGAAGGCAATAAATGTGAACACTGACACCCCCTTCCAGCAGAAGACATTCTACATCTGCTTAGCTGTATTGTAACAGTTCAAGCATTAGAAGTTTCAGCTTGCAACTTAAAAGTTTTGTTTTGGAGGAGCCATGTGCACAATCTGCTTTCTTTTATTGGAGAACTGCCAAAGAACTCTGGCCTTCAAGCACCAAGGACAAACGTCAGCACTGTCCCTTAGAGGCGCAGCACACAGCTGGCACTGCTGCTACAGGGTAACTACTGTCCTGTACACCGCATTGTACTACTCAAACCCAGGGCTCCTCCGGAGTCTCCAGAAGCCAAAGGACTGGACTAGACACCTCTGGGGCCTTGTGACAGTGACATGAATCTCCCTGGGCTGACTTGTATGCCGTCACCCTGCACCAACATACAGTTGACACAGCAGAGACCTCTCACAACACTTCTATCTGCCTTGGGCTGGAATAGCGTTTCCTGAGGAGCCTTTACACAGTTCTGGTCCTTGGCTGTAAAATAGGATCAGAAAATGAAATTACAGCATTACTCATTTGAAGGTTTGGTAGCAACAGAAAAGCACTCATTTTGCATCCCAAGTGGTAAGTGGGACCACAAACTAGCAGATGGGATGACAGTGTGCTTCCAGGCCCAGCAGATAGCCCCCAGTACACCCACAGGACAATCCTGAAGTAGCCTTTCAGTATCTGGGGGGGGCTATAGAAAAGAAGACATTCTTTAGCAGGGTCTGCTGTGACAGGACATAGGGAAATGGTTTCAAAATAAAAGAAGCTGTTTTCTACAATAAGAGCAGCAAGGCACTGGAGCAAGTTTCACAAAGCCCCATCCCTGGAGACAGCCAAGGTGAGGCCGGACGGGGCTCTTAGCACCTGATGGAGCTGTAGGTGTCCCTGCTCACTGCAGAAAGCTGGACTAGATGACCTTCAAGGCTCCCTTCCAACTCAAACGATTCTATGGAGCACCCTGGGACTGCCCCTTGTTTTGACACTCAGTCTGAAAATCCTCATGAAAAACTTGGTACCATCAGCTGAAATAAAAGCATTCCAGTCCTACCGTACCCCTCACACAGCGAGCCTCCCAAAACCCTTCCAAAGCATTACCTCATCTGCAGCACTTCATGTATTTATTACCTCCAAGGCATTTCCAAAACGTCCACGCCGTCACGTTGCTCTCCTCTGCCCTTTATCACCATTGCTATTTGTTAGACTTTTCTGCATTACTTACCAGCGCAGCATCAGGAACGTGTCGACTTAGCGCATCGCTCGGAGGAACGCAGCCCCGCAGCCTCCCTTCGCACCGGGCCCCGCCAGCGCACTTCTTCCTCGCACAGCCGGACCGGGGGCCGCTCCCAGCGCCGCCCAGCACGGCCGGGCCCAGCGAGGGCTCCTCGTGGCGGGCGCCGTCCCCACACCGCCCGCGGGAGCCCCGGCCGCAGCGCCCTCCCTCAGCCCCTCGCGGCCGCCGCGTCCCCGGGAAACGCCGCCCCCGCCGGCCCGGACCTCCGCCCGACCCAACCCCGTTCCCGTCCGCCGCTCACCTGGAGAAGAAGGGACAGGGCGGGAAGAGGACAGGGAAGCCGGCGCCGACTCGGCCTGCGGCGGCGGCCGGCGCGGCTGCCGAACCAAGTTTCCGGGCGGGGAAGAAAGTCGAAACGTACGCGAGGAGGAGGCAACCCAGCCCGCCCAGGTGCTCCCGCCCGGCGCGGTGCGGCCCGGCGCGGCCCTTCCCTCCCTCCGCCGTGCTGCCCTCCTCCTGCCGGGCCGGGCCGCCCACAGCCCTGCCCCCGCCGCCCGCTCTCCGCGCCGCTTTCCCGCCTCACCTCGGCGGGCGGCGGCGGCTCCCCCCGCCCTGAGGCGGACAGGTGCGCGGCCCTGGGAGCGGTGTAGTGCGTAGCAGAGGGCAGTGCGGTAACGCAGCAAGAGAGCTGCTTCCACAGGCACTCAGCCGGTAAAGAACACCAAACTGTCGCCTTACTGGAGGTTTTATTAGCGAGGAAACCTTTGTACATCAACAAACGCAATGGGCAGCGCAGGTGGAAGCGGTGCATGCCAGTCTCCGTTCAATCGTTCCGGCATGCCCCACAGCTAAGTAAACCTGAATAAAAAGAGTGAGCGCTTTCAGGGCCCTGAACGCATCTCTGTTTCTGTAGGGGCTGGAGTTTTGTGGCATTTAGGCAAAACTGTCTGAGTAATCATGAAATCACAGAGTAATAGAAGGGTTGGAAGGGAGTTGAAGCCCACCCAGTCCTAAGCCCTGCTGTGAGCTGGCTGCCCTGTCCTGCCTGGCCTCAGGCACCTCCAGGGAGGGGGCACTCACAGCTCTCTGGGCAGCCTGTTCAGTACTGGTCCAGAGGAAGAAGATGGCTCTTTATTTTAAACATGGACTTACTGGGCTCCATTTCCTAATTCCATGTTAAATTTGTTACCTTTTTCATTTTGTAACTCAGTAAATCCGTTGTCTCTTCTTGTGGTGTTTCAGTGAGGGGCTGAGCAGCATTACCACGTGAGAGGATTTTCTTTTTGCAGAGGTGAGATTGTAAAAGACTCACCAAAAATGAAAAATACAGTAAGGCACTTTCTTCTGTTTACTGAGATAATTGTAGGGAATCCAGTGGATCCAAAGCACACCTGGCCAGCGATGTGCCCCTGCAGCCCAGAGGGCCGGTTGTATCCTGGGCTGAAACAAAGGCTTGGATTGTTTCTACAGTGAGGGTGGTGAGGCAGTGGAGCAGGTTGTTCAGAGAGGTGGTGCTGCTCTGATCCCTGAGACACTCAAGGCCAGGCTGCACAGGGCTCTGAGCACCTGATGGAGCTCTGGGTGTCACTGCTCACTGCAGGGGAGTTGGACCAGATGACTTTGAGGCACCCTTCCAACTCAAATGATTCTATGATTCTGGAGTATCTCACTAGTTTGAGACTTTGTGAAAGTTTGGTTATGGGGAAGGAACGGTGGTCAGCAGCAGGCTGGAGCTGTGTAACTGCTGGAATTGCATTGCCTTGCCAGCTCACTCAGGAGCACCAGAGCTCCATGTAGAGGCATCAGGCTGTGTCCGCACTGTGAGCCAACATCACATCAGAGTCTGTGCCCATTAAGCCAGAATTCATTTATATTGAACATTGGCTTGCACCTAAGCAGATAAAGGCTTAGGCCATGCTCTGTGAAGCACTCTGGGGCAGAGAAGTTTAAACCTTAGCACAGAACCAGTCTCATTCATTCAGCCTGCAATTCGGTTGGTGAGGACAGGAAACGTGTGGGTGAACTTGGGTATGGAAAAGACAAACCCCAAGGAAATTTCAGCTGGATGCAAGCCTTTAAAATTAGGAATCTCTGTCTGGTTAGCACACACTGGAGATGTTTATCATGTCCGATGACCTGTTTTTCTGAGTGGACAACGTGCCCACGTATAATTAAGATATGGTGAAAGTTTATTGTATAAGTGTGCTGGAATTTTGGTTTGGCTTTGCAATAAAGAGATCACTGAGTCACAGTTGCTTAACAGACCACAGAGGATACAGGTCTCTGCTGCTGAGCTACCATAAATATAAAGAATTCAAATTAATTTATTTCCCAGTCCAGGCAAAAGCGTCCACGCTGTAAATAAGGCTGTGGCTTGATGACACAAAGCCTTTGCTGTGTGATTGGCTCCTAGTTGCACCTTGTTCCTGCAATGCAGCATGCCACTCCTTAGCTGTGCCTGCAGCTCTATGTGTGGCTGAAATGGGAACTGGATCAGGATACCAATCCATCTGAAAAACAAAAAACAACCCATGTGAAAATATGTGTAAATATATTTTAAATTTTATAAACATATTTAAAATAGATGCATGTGTTCTTCAAGTTCCTCTATCATCTAGTTTATAATTCAAAGGCTATGGATGGATTTTGTGCTTCCTTACAACTACAGGAGCAAGCCAAAGTGTAGCAACGAGGCTAAATGTGAAACAGCCTGGTGAGGAAGGATTTGTTCCTCAAACAACGGTTGAATATTGAGCCTGTAAAGCATAACTGGATTGCTTTACAGGATTGTTGTGCAAGCAGTTAATGTGTTGTGTGTGTTTGAATAGCATCTCACACTGTTTGAGATGTACACATTTTGCATTAAATACAGCTCAACAATTGGGATAGTTTTTCTGGTAGCACTCAAATTATAACCCAGGTTAACCATACATTGAAGAGAAGGTCAAAGTGATGTCTCTTCCCTGGCACCTTTACAAACCCTGCTGTCTGTTGGTCTCCATTCTCTAGTGCTATTGATTTTCAAGACACCAAAGTTCTTCTGTGGAACTCAAGGAGTCTTTTTGCTGTTGTTCATTTGAACTGTAAGTTTTGTCAATTTACTTGTGTACTTTTTGGTAACTGAGAAAACTCCCTGTGATAAAATACAGCAGTCTCAGTTCCAGCCTCTATCTGCTCTGACTGCTGTAATTACCTGCCTGTGATGGCATCATTTGTACAATAACCCGTCACGCTATGTGCAGAAAGGCTGTGGGCCACATTCCAGCATTATGCACACATCAGCATTAAAATGCCACTTTCTGATGCACAGAAGTAGATACATCAAATGTACTCGCATGTTTATGGAGTATTACTATTTTTTTATTTAACATGAAGGTTTGGAAAGCATTACTTGTAAAATCTGATTGTGAAAACAGAAAATGTATAAACAAATGATAGGATAAATAAGAGCAGGAAAACTGAATGGAGAAGCAAGATCACACCATGCAAAGAGTTAGAGGTTAGTTTGACGCCATTAATAATGCATAAACCTCGGTCGACGTGTGTGTTTCTATCATCCTCTTGTGGGAAGGTACAAAGCATAAATGACTGCACGGTAATAATTTGGGAACCAACTTTGATGTTTCATCACAAACAAACCTAAATTCCCAGCCCACACACAAGAATGTAAACACACTTTAAAAAAAACATCCCACAAACAAGGAGAGAGAGTCATCCCAGGAATTTGTGATTAAATGGCGTGGAATCTCCCTTTTGCAGAAAGCAGACCAATGGAGGTACGCATGCGTGAAGGCATGGTGGATTCAGCTAAAACCAAGGTGCTAAACACATTGCTGGAATTCATCTCCCACATTCTATAGCACTTTCGTTCCTTTTACACTGTTGATCTGCTGCAGATTCCCCTTATGTATGCACTGCATCCTGCAGGAGGTGGCTGGTGTGCCACTGTTCCAACTGTATAAAGGAGAGCAAGCAGTGTGTTAAGAAAGATAGCGTGAGAATTTTGTATGTTAGTAATAACTTATGGCTGCTTTACTTTCCTGTTCTTCCTTGTGGTGTTTTGTTAACAGTGGTTAGTTATTAACTATGCTGGGTTCCTTTATTTGTTGAAGCTGTAAAACGCTTTCACTAGAAGTAAACAGATTGATTCTCTGCTTGTAGAAAAGTGTGTTTGGCAGATACAGAGGACATCTGGCTTTCCCTGGGAGGGGAGTAGCCCATCCTGCTTGCTACAGTGATGCAGATATGATAACATGACACAAAAGAATTGAGGTACGTTTGTTGCTTTGAATAACATCAATGGCTATTTTGTCATTGTGAAATTATACTGTTGAAATGCTGCAGCTACTTTTAAACCAACAGATTTTTTCTGATCACAATCCTTCTGTTGCAGCATTTTAAACAATGCTTAAAAAAAATAGCACCTATCAAGGAAGTACAGTAACAACAGGTAAAATAGCATTTTATTGGGCTGATTTTCATGTCCTACTGAATTTTCCATTATTATTTGACAGGACTGGATTTGATGTTTTGTAGTGCAGAGCCCTGCTACCTTGGCTCCCTTCCCTTTATTAACTCCTTGTGGAGGGAATGTAGAGGGAAAAGAGATAAGGTACTCTCAGGTTGCTAGCAGTTATTTTAGTAAAACAAGTGCAGTGCTCAGTTTTACTTCTTAGCCCCTAATTCCAGTGCTGTTCTCTTAATTAAAACTGATAACAAATAGTAAGTAGATTCTATACAAGATGATCTGTATAATTGTGTGCCTGGGAGGAACTGTTCTTCTCAAAAGTTGTATTAACTAAATAAGGTGTTTCTGAAGAATTTAGAATTTGACTTGTAGCCACTTTTGTTCTGTTAGCCGTTTAAAAACAGGTGCTGACTTTCTGCCCTCTGTGTTTATGAACACTGTATGCCTCTTGGACAGTTGGGTCGGGAAAAGGCTGTGTATGTCAAGGGATATTATCCTGTCCACTAACAGGAAACTCTTCCCCTTCAGGTCCCAAGTGAGGCCATGGCAGCATGCTGCAGTCTTCCTGGAGGAGCAGGAGTCACAGGAAGTCTGTAGCACTACTCCTAGTGCACACGAATTCCCTGCCGCTGTGGTTTGGAAGCAGCAGGAAGGTGAGTGTCTGTCCTTGGGAGTATAGAGCATAGTGTGATATTTTTGGAATGTCTTCAAGTCTTGCTCTTTAATTATTTGGAGATAATAGAGCATCTTTATTTCTCCAGAGTAAATGTAAAGAGCCTACAGTTGGAACTTAGGGGATTTTAATCATCATTTGTTTTGAATTCTCTGCTAGTTGGTACACTCTGTATAACCACAGCGCCAGTCTCTTTCCAGTCTTGCAAGGTGAGCTCTCTGTTTCAGCAAGGTTATTGCTAGGACAGACACTATATTCTGCTTGGCCATGCAGCATCTTTTTCTAGAAAGACATCTACATTTGGAAAATTAAACCAGAGGACCCCTTGCCACAGCAATGTATTTTAAGCATCATTCAAGTGTTTTCTAGCCTGGTTTTGATGGTATTTCATCCAGCTATGCAACCTACACCTGGATTCAAAAAATTACTGCATCAAGTCCTACATGTCAATCTAGCCATCATCAGTGGGACAATGAACTTTGATAGCTATATAAAGAATATTATAGAATAAGAATGAAGGTCCTAAAACCCATAAAAACTGGCTTGTTTAGTTCAGGCTGCTGCAAGGACAACAAATGCCAAAGCAATTGAAGATTTGTGTTGGAGAGATCTCCATAATGATTGCTCTGTTTTTGCCTGATTTGCATCTGTTTCTGGAATGGAATATGAGACTCGGTGTCTGTCTGATAGAATATAACACCATCCAACAGGAGAATGAAGAAGCACCTTAATATCAGGATGTTAGAAATGCAAAATATTTTTCTCCCTGGAGCTTTCAGTTACCAAAATTGCTCCAGAACACCTTTGATATTTACAACAATCAATTTTTAATACCAACAATACGCACCTGAATGGCTTGAAAGGAAAAACGTGGGATGACTGCAAGTCTCATCAAGATCTAACACAGATCTGGATGCATGCTAGTCAAACATACTTGTTCTTCAAAACTGTTCCAGCAGCGTGACATATTTCTAGTGAGATTGTTCCATCTATATCAAGAAAAAGATGTGTCCTGGGGAAAAACAAAGTAATTGGTATGTGCTACAGCTGTAGCTCCATTTCTAGAAAAGCAGCTAAGTATAAACATTCCTAACTGAATGGGTGGGAAGCCAAGACTGCCCTGCAGCAAAGATACCCGCTAAATAGGATTATCTATTAACAAGATAATCCACAAAAAATCTTTTTTCCACAGCACTTAGAAAGAGATCAGAGAAATAAGCAACATAACTACTTAGAGCACAATTATACCGTTACAAGAACTTTACTGAAAATGCTGCCGTGGCATCTGGTTGTGAGCTTTTTCCCTCATTCCTAGACCAAGTTATTCCATATCCAAATACTGAGGTTACATTTTTTTAGCTGAAAGTTAGGAACTCTACAGGCTCTCCCAAGGGACCTGCAACTTTAAGTGTTTTCTTCTGTTCCTTGCAAGGCCACAAGAGTCAGTGTGAGAAGGGAAGAGTGTGGTCAGCACACACAAATTCAGGGGTTGCATCCAGGATGCTGGCTTAGAAAGATTACTGCACCCCTGACTATAGAGCTTCCTGTAATCCTTGTACTTGTAGATCAATTTAGATTACTATTTGTAGAGTTTGCCTAAAAGTATTATGATGAAAATAAGCTGAGAAAATAGCATAAATCTTTCCTAGGAATGGTTTAATTTTTAAGATAATTATTTCACAGCCTGGATCTTTTACCAGGCTGTTCTTGCTGCCTGTACCCTGAAAATCACAGAATCACAGAATAGATTGTGTTGGAAAGGACCTTAAAGATCATCTGGTTCCAACCCTCTGCTGTGGGCAGGGTTGCCAGCTAAATCAGGCACTAGAACAGGTTACCCAGGGTATTAAAGGTATTAAAATACCTTCAATAATTGTTTTAATGAAACCTCAAGAGCTGGCAGGTAAAACTGAACACAAATCCATCATGTATTTATTGAAGTACATATATTGCATCCAGATTAAAGCTGCTCTTCTGGCCGTGGTCTATTGTAGCGTTGTGTTAGAAGTCTTGCTTTGAATTCATAATAAATGCAGTAGTCACAGTGTTGGTCCTTCTCAGAGAAGACATATTTAACAAAAAGCTGCTCTGGGAATATTGTGTGGTGTATATCTTAGTGTGTTTTCTGGTGTGAAGGGAGTTGATATTAAATCTATTGTACTATAAAGACCAGAAATCAGCCTTTATTTCTTGTTCTATCCCTCTTATGGTTTTTTTTTCAGTAGGTTTAATGGTCAAAGTCATGATTCTGTAGACTAGAAAACAAAACCACACATGCTGCATCCCTTCTTGAGAAAGGATATTCAAATTATTTATCTGTGTACCAGGGTTTAGTTAGGAAAAATTTCTTCAACTGTGGGACTACAATACATCTTAAAAAATGAAGAGTCAGAAATAACATTTTCAGCTCTGAAGCTTTTGATTTCTCAAGCTACATTCCTTATCTTCCATAAAAGTTTCTTTCTGCTGATAATTTCTCTAGCAACTTTTCCTTCTTTGCTCATACTTGATCCTTCTTCATTTCTTTTTACCTGCTCATCAAAAAGCCGTTCGCAGGTATTAATTTGCAGATCTGCTTCCTGGCAGTCGCCCAGGTTACAGTTCACTTACTGATTTAGAAACCAAGGCACACAGAAGTTCAGCTTTGCAGTAGCACTGCAAAGAACATCTGTGATGGAGGGTTACATGGAACCCAAAGGTCTGCTGCTGTTCTGATGTACGTCAACTTGTGCATTTCTTTATCTTTTTGATAATTATGAGAATTTGCCTGGAAGTCACCTTGTTTTCTACAAAAAAAAGAAAGAAAAAAAGGAAGGCCTTCTGAATCATTTCACTTCTGCTGGGAGAGGAAAGCTCATGTGTGGAATTTTTTGAAGAGTTTGCCAGATATGACTGTGAGCCAAAGGCAGACGTGCTGTGTTTGTCTCTGATACGGCTCAAAGTTGTAGTAGTGGTGGTACAGTGGCAATTAATTTGGTGCGCAGGGTTCAAAACCAGCTAAAAGGTAAGTCTGCATTCAATAATTTGATATTATTAAACATATCATAACATGTTTAGTTTTTTTCAATAGAGGCATACAAGAAGCTGCAGGTAAATTTTGCTTTTATTCTTATTGTTTCCTAATCCATGCAGAGAAAACATTTATTGTTATGAGCACATACAGGCTGCTAATATTACTAATGCTTGGAATTGTGTTCCCTTAGTTGCAACATTTTAGGCACACAGGTATAGCAAATGTGTCTGTGATAGTTTCATCAGATAGCTGCTTTGGCCTGCTTAGCCTAGAAGACTGAGAATTAAAGAGCAATGTATTTATTTATTTGGGAAGCAGCTGTAAATCTGTGACCTTAGCAACATTTTCAAAGTTTGATTTGTGTTCTCTTTCTTGCTACATTACTCACAGCCTCTCCCAGTGAAGGCCTTCAGTGACAGGAAGCTGGTAAGCAACTACAGGCATTCTTTCCTTCACTTCAGTGCTTGGCTTACTGGTGAAGGCTCCCCGTACTGCCCTCCGTTGCAGCACACACCCGCACTGAGATGCTCAAAGTAGGAGTACCCTCTGCTGGCATGTTGTTGTATTAGGCTGTCCCATTGCTCTTTCTTCTGGTCGTAACAATGCGCATGCAGTACACTGCTCACTTAGCCCTGTCCCCGTATAGTAATTGTGGAATTCTATTTCAAGAACAGAATTTTATCTCTACTTGAAGTATGCACAATGAAAAGCTATTTTATTTTGTCATTTCTTCTACTGAAAAAAAAAAAAAGTACTTCATGATGTAGGTTCAAAAGTATAGTGATATCATAGTTAGGATTATGATATCATACTACGTTACAAAAGATGCCTTTCAAAGTAAAGCAGTTCCACGTGGAGAGATGTTAGCAACAGATGTCCCTTTGGAGACATTTTCTTCGTTTAATAATCTTTTCTATTCTGCCTAAATTTTATTTATTTTCACATAGGTCATTGTAAGTCATTTCTGTCCCTGCTTTGTGTTTAGATCATTGACATAAATATTTTCTCCAACAGCCAACATTTTAAACACTGATGGACTTGATACCATGCGTGTTACACTGACGGTTTGCAGGGATCATGGATCAACAGAGTCTTGAGGAAGAACTTAGCCATAGAAGAGGGATAGGATGAGCATAATTGTACCTTTTCTGCTAGAAAGAAAATAGCAAAGGAGAACTGCTTTTCAGGATGCACAGACTGGGAAGAAAAAGTTTATTGTGGACCAGGGGTAATATTTGGCTGCTGGCTGCAGGTCCTGTTTACTCATTTTTAGCTGAAGGGAGGCCTTGGGATTGAGCCCTTTTGTGAGAGCAAGTCCTGAACAATGGGAAGTCAGCAGGACTGGGGGAAAGAAGTAGAAATCCCCTGCGGAGCAAGGGGAGAAAAGGAGATGGGGATTGTGCTGGCTGCAGTTTACCCTTCTGGTTCTGACCATTTCCTCTCCTAAGTGTCTTTAGGAAAGAAAAGCCCAGGTTCCCTTCTGCCCCTTATTGCCCTGCTGTGTTAACTCGCCTGCTGTCTAGGCATCTGTGGCTTAGAGGAACCAGCTGTCTTCTCTGGGGCCTCTCACAGATGCTCTGTGAGCTGCTTTATAACTGGGCAGATGTTGTAGGTTCATGGAAACCCACATAAAACCATGACATTTGCTTTTAAGACTTCTTTAGTGAAGATTATGTTAAGCAAAACCCACTAGCTCTGGTTTCCATAGAATGTTAGATCCATCTAGAATAATAAAGCTATCACAGAGTAAGCCAGCAATACAGAAGAGATTCTGAAACATCACTTTGTCAGTACAGAAAATATTGATGCTTTTATTATCTGTGTGCATCTCAGAAGCCTGCAGAAATCTGAACCCAAGGTAAGGCAGTGCTTGATAGGTGCCAGGCCTCTGGGACTCATTCTGAGCTTCACTGCTGCTATCAATTGGTAACAACTGAACTAAGAGCAAAACAACATAAAGTGATTTATTTTCCTGTCCTTGACACCTGGGACCCTTCTTGCACGTGTCATGCTATGAGGCAGCAGTTCTGGAGTTCAGCACTCTCCAGAGGGCCCTGCATCAAGGGGAAATTCAGTTCTGGATGTCTGTGTTACTGCTGGTTAGTAATGGCTATGAATACTGAATGATAGCTTTGCAGCTTGTACTCGTATTCCCAATCCTAGCAATAAAAAGCATTTGAAAATGCTTTGACATCTACTTTTCTGGAGACATTCTCCCAGTAGATCTAACAGTAAAATGCAGCTGTGAAATACTTGACAGTTTACAAATGTGACCCAGCAGTAAGAATTTGCAGTCAGCTGTGTATTTATTGCAGCTAGTCTGTTAAACCAATAGATTTGGATTTTCTTTCTCTCGGAGGGAAGCTATGTTGTTTTGTTTGCTTTGCCTTGCTGCTTGGTTTCATGTTTGGAGCCAGACCTCAAGCATACCTTGCTCAGCCCTTCTTTTTACAGGAATGATATCGGGACTCAAAATCTTAGGCATTAAAGTTGGAGGTTACTGACTTACTTGGGCTTCTTTTCTAGGGTCTTTGAGTGATTTGTTTTCAAGAGGCGTTATCTGTCTTTAATTGTACTTTGTAAACTGAGTGGTCAGATCCAGCTGAGATCAAAAGGTTCCCATCAGATTAAGGAAGGTAGGTAAACAGCCACTCTGAGACCCTTTTCAAAATTCAGAGACACAGACAAAGCTGTGTCATTAGCAGAGCAGACAGTCGGTGTGATTTCTCTCCTGCAGCCCTAACTATTGTCCCTTTCACACTTGCATGTGGTTATCACACAGAGGCCTTGTACTGCATTATGATGCTAATATCTGGTCCAGCATCCCACTGCCAATTAAGTTGGACAAGACAGGTTACGTGGAGTATGTTCATCTCAAGCACAGAGAACAGAGATGGCAAACGTCTGCTGAGGTATCAGTCCGATAGCTTATTTGTTAACTGCTTGTCTGAAGGGGCTCAAAAAAATGTGATGCATCTTTGACTTGACACTCCCTAAAATCTTCTTTCATCTTCCTCTTCCTCCGCCCCCTCAAAAGACAGCTCTCACATCAAAGTGCTCTGACTGCAAACATTTGCAAACCTGCAATACAATTCCATGATTTTTACATCTCTGAAAATCTTATCCGGATCACCAGAGCTTTTCTTAAGCATACACAGCCCTCCTTAAAGCAAACGGGCTCTGCGGATGTGCAGCAAGCTCAGAGATTGTGATCAGCCCGCACGCTTCTGTTCCTGCTCACAGTGTGGTGCCAACAGTGCTGTCATTTTCCATCATCCATTTCCAGCTATCAGAAGGCAGCCACAACATGCTTCCAACTTTTTAAAGACATCTCTGTGCTACCCACTGAACAGCTTGTTTGATTGAGCACGTGGTAGCTGACGTAAGTAGGACAGCAGTGCGTGTTGTGTGTGCATCACGCGGTCACCCCCATGTTAACCAAGTGTTGGGCTCAGGCTGAGACAGCAAGCGTGTGTGCGTCTGGGAGAAGGTGGGGAGGAATATTCATGCCACTGGAAGTCTCTTGCTGTTACTTAACAACTGCATTAACCTCATGTCACAAGTCATGACCCACTGCTGACCCTAGCAAGCAGAGTGCCTGGCTCTGAAGTACAAAACATGAAAGTGGGAAAAGTAAGTAGCAGAGGAGGAGAAAAGATCAGCTCTTGGTGGTAGAGGCTTGCGAGGCCATTCGGACAGGACTGACACAATAGGAGCGCAGGGCAGTGCACAGGCCATCTCCCCACCGCTTGCTCACAGCCAAGTTATTTTCATGGTGAGCTTTACAGAGCCAGCTGCAGACTGACACAGCCCTTGGGCTGCAGGGTTGCTTGCAGTGTAAGGCACCAAAGGAATCCACACACACACAACCCTTAGATCTCTCCATCCTTTCTCTTTACTTTGCAGTAGAGCTCTGTTTGCGCAGGTGCCTGCATTCAGAGATGGGGCTGCAAGCTCAAAAGCAATCCCACCTGCACCTCCACAGCTGGGAGAAGGGAATACTTCACCAACCAAAGGTGCTTTCTCCTTTGCTTTTCGCTGCACTGATGAGATTTAGAAGCCCCACTATGCAGTGTTTGATAGCAGGAAACGGCTAAAGAGACCCCAGAGCTAAGCAAAAAGGAAGGAGCTGGGATCCCGTTGTGCAGCAGAGGTAGGGCAGGAGGGCAAAAGGATTGTGGACACAATGCTGGGTGACCTATCACGAGGAGTTGAGGGCTGTGCAGGGTGCCAGTGGTATGCTGAACAATTTCTCTCTGTGAAGGAATTACCCGGCAGGTTTTGCTGGGCGCGGTTTGCTCGGCAGGCATGTACTGCTGGAGGAACAGCTGGGGCCAGTGCTCAACGTCAGCACAGGGCGTTTCCAAAAGGAGCCTTTCTAAAACAACCTGCTTTGAAAGCAAGCAGAGATTGGCTTATGTTCCAAAGCTTGAGGTTTACGAAAATTGGTGTTTCTCTTTGATTTAGTGGCAAATAAATATAGGTTTTCCTCAAGCTTTTAAGTATCGTGAGTCATGCACCTAGCGATGAGGTGTTTAATACAATTCTCACTAACCTAAAAATAAGCACGAGGTTATTTTTGCTCTCTCCTTGTGTTTACATCCTTTATGGTTACCATTTCCAGCATTTTCTCTGCAGCCACGTAAACCAGAATGCTGGGACAGACTGTGTGCACAGAGCCATTCGGAGAGCAGCCCCTAGAGACTGCAGCAACCTTTTGACAGCTGGCGTGGGGCTCTGGCACAGGGACCTGCACCAGGCCAGGAAGCTCCCAGATGTGTACCCTCAGATGTTCTCAAAGGGGCTGTATCTTCTGTTTGATCTGCAGCGGCTGGCGGCAGACAGGGCTTCCCGTTTGACGAGGGCCAGGCCAGCCAGCTGTGTAGCAATCCCTCCCACTTCCCTCTGCGGAACCTGTGTGTGGCTCAAGGCTGCTGGCCTGGCTCTGTTTACACGTCTCCAAATTCAAGGAGGAAAAGTGAATATCAAACAGACCTGCGCTCTTTTGATGTGGCTGAAGGATGCTATCGGGTCTGGGGGGTGTTGTGCCTTTGAGGCTCGTTTGTCTTTCCCTGGCCCTTCTGTGCAGGCCTGTAACCAGCCATTCGGGTCTTCAAAGCTTCCCCAGCCCCAACAGAGCAGCTTCTTCAGATCTGGCACCACGGCCAGGGATCGGGTGCTCTGTGTGGAACCACTTTTCTGTGTGGTTTTCTGACAGAGTTTTTGTTGTTCTTTGAAATACGTAATTTCACTAAAACTAGTTACTATCCAACAGGAAGAAAATAAGGGATTTGTTTTGTTTCACGAGTTGGTCCCCCTGTGGAGAGCTTTCCTCTGTTCAACCTGCTGCAATGAGTGCTGTTTTGAGAGTTTCCATCATGCTTACCTGTTAGTAAGCGATGGTCTTAACATACATCCCACTCCTCTCAGATTTAACACTTGGATGAACCAAAAGCAGGCTATGGAGATGGCTGCCATTGCAAATTGTTGTCAGCGTCTGCCCTCTGCGGGTAAATGGTTGAAATTACTACTGGAATGCATCGAGCTGTGCTGAGAAGATGCTATTGGAAGCACCTGGGATTTGTTGTGTTTCGCTTTAGGGCCATCTCATGTTACCAAATGCTTTTTAAGGTGAAAAATCTTTCCCTTTTTAAGTGAAAGAAATACGAATTAAAAAATAGTAAGGAGAATCAAATTTTGAAACACCAAATTCTTGAAGTAGTTACAGTTTTGAATACTGATATTAGGAGAAACAACTATAAATATTTTCAGTTCATTAATGAGACTTTGTTGCATCCTAGACCTCATTCATTGAGTCTGTTCATAGCTTTTCTAACAACTGGACTAAAAGCAGCTCAGACATTTACCATAAAGTAGTCTTCTTGTTATCCTGCTGGTCCTGATTTGTTTAAAACACACTTTGGATTAGCAGAAACCATGTTTAGATTAAGATGTGGCAACTCAAAATGACCATCTGAAAGGTGTTTTCAGCACAAATGATTCATTTATCCAATAAGTTGTCATGCCTCATCAAGACCCCCTTCTTTGGAGATTGCGTGTGAGTACGCTTCCTTCATAGAAGGGGAATCACCTTCCTTAATAAAATGTTCTCCTAATGAAACCTCCTGCATTTAGCTCTGTAGAGCACTAACTCTAGGGCTGCACCTATGGCCTAGAATATAACCCACAATAATAGGTCTCCGGCTTCTGGACCTTTCTTCTTTGCTTGGCAGAAGCCTTGTACACCTCTGTGAAACAACAGAAGGAAAAGCATTTTTCTCTCCTCTGCTAAAAGCAGTTTCCATATCTCTCTCCTCGTGTGGTAAGAGTTTCCTCCCTTGTTAACAATCTGTGTTGTCTACACCACTCAGATGATTTTCTTATAGGGGCAACTTAATAGAGGCTTGAAGACCTGCTAATTGCATAGGGTGTCTCTAAGAGACACAATCTGCGGGATTCAGATATTGAGGTGGTCAGAAATATTAACAAACTCTTTATATTTCTGTAGGCCCTGTTCTTAGATCTTGGTGGGATGCAAGGTTGGAAGCAGCCTAAGGTGACCTGGCCAACCTTCTCTGCTTGCAAGGGCTGCTCTATATTGAGTCCTTCAAGAAAAAATGTTTTGCAGGCTGCTAGATTTTGTTCTTGCCTGCTGGTAAAGAGTGGGCAGAGATTAGAGAGTAAAATCTTTAATTTGATGCCTTTTAAGGATGCAAAAATGTGTGATTTTTTTTTTTTTCCCTTGTAAGTATTGTTTTATGCCAAAATATTCTCCTTCCCTATCTCCTGTAATTTGTCATAAAATTGTTATCCTAGTCTCAGGGACATGGTGATAATTTCCATGACAACACAGAAAGATTCCAGAAACAAAGATTTCTGACTAACTATATGAAGGTTGTCAAAAAGCACAACTGCTAGAATTCTGCCTCCACACTGTAAATAACAGAGAAAAGGGAAGGTTGCATGATCTCCTCGTGTGAAACGGAAATTTGCTTAGCACCACTCTTAGGGTATGGGAGCCTATAATGAGCTCCAGCCTTATTTTAGGAAAGGGACATCAACACTGATTTCCTTGATGTTGGATTTTTTATATTGGGTGAACAAGCATTTTTCCTAATAAGAGCGTAACACCCTTAATTACTGCAGATCCACTAAACCTAACTGTGTGCCATCATCTTAGATTGGGTCTGATTCTGCATACAGAACACAGAATGGATATCCACAGAATTGAGGCATTATAAAAAGATGGCCATAAATCCTGGAAACTTCTCTGTCCCACCAGTTTGACCCAGATGTAAGGCCTGCAGCTCTGATCTCTCCAGTAAGATCTGAGTCCTAATACATCACATTCGGAAAGGCTCCAAAGGAACAGACTTTGATCCCAAGCTGATGTACCTCTGACAATGTACCTGATGTCAAATGGGGTTTTCCCTGGTATTTGTAGTTGTTTTCTGGTACTTAAACCATCATTCTCAGTTAGATCAGCACCAGTGTAGTTCTGGGTGCACTCTGAGACAGGAATTGAGACAATCCCTGGCTCCAGCAGTTTAGGGCAGAGTAAGTCACTGTGCCTTGCCCAGGGCTGGTGCCAGTCAGCTGCACGTGGAGCAGCTGTTTTTTCCACTGTAGCCCCAGCTCCGGTAAAGGAGCTAACTTCTTAATACATTTGTGGATGGATTTAGAAAGGTTAACACACTGAAAGTGATCTTTATTATTCTCCATGCCCTGCACCTTCATGCTGCAGTGACTAACGCTTTCCAATTCACACTCAAAGCTTTCCAGGGGAAAAGGAAGTGGTTGGCTCTCCGGAATGCACTGCTCATGCATTGCAGCTCCTCTTTGTACATCAAAGGGCTGCACACATTAACCTGCCCCACGTTGCCCCTCAGCTGCTCCACCTTGCTGCTGGCTTCAGTAACACACCATTTGCATGGAAAATGTTGCAAAGCGGTTGTTGATTTTTTGCTTTAATTAATTGCAGAGCTGGGTACTGCTCTGTGTAAACAAGCTGATGGTGTTTTGTTTGCTAACAGATAAAAAGAATTGGGACTGTTTATATTTAGCGGTGCTTGTTTCTTGTGGGTGGCTTATGGCCTAATGGCCGTGGAGACATTTGGTTGCTGTTGTGTGCTCTAAAGCATCAGGATTTCAGAAAAAACTATCGTGTCTGTCGTCACAGAGTGAAGCATTTGGCTCAGCACTGAGCGCTTTGTTTCTCTTCTGTTGTATTAATAAAACTTGAAGGAATGAATGAAAACAGATTAATTGTATATTGGCATCCAGCAGCTCCGGTTCTCTGTTTTCTAAAACTTTCCATTATCAATAAAAGACTGAAAAATGCCACTATACTGGATTGATAAAATGTAACATTTTGCCTTCCTGTACAGAGAAGTAAATGATTATGAGAGGCACAAAAGATGGGCTTTTCCATGTTGGTGCTTTCTGTGTCAAACCTGGCACCCTGGGAAGGTCTGGAAACCACATGTCTTCGGGACCAGCAGCATCCAGGGGATCTGATCTGTGCACAGCAAAGCAGAAGGACAGCACTCAGGTCTGGGGCTTGAGGGGAGAAATACTGGGAAATGCATATTTCCCTTGCAGCTTTTCAGTATGCATAAATTTGTGTTATTAGCTTCTCCTGGCTGTGCCCCTCTCACACGGGGAAGGTGTCTGGCATTCCCAGCTCCTTCTTAAGGAGCTGATCCCAGGGGAACTCTTTCTGCAGTTCTTTTCCGAAGAACTGAACTTTCCCCTCCCCAGGCGCTTTGATGCATTTGTCCTCATGAATCTTGTCTGAAGGATCATTCTCTCTTGTACCCTGAGTGAGAGCGCTGGCTTCACAGCTAGTTGACCTCTGGCAAACCATTTCAGAATTTTCACCTCCTATTAAAGTAAAATTTGGACTGAAAAAAAACCTATCTTTTCAGCCACCTGGCAGGGCCAGCTCCCTGTCTTATTGTGATTTTGTTCACATTTATCCAGCAGTCCCTGAAGTGACAGCAGTGTTATGTGCAGGTACCTGATCTGGCTAGAACAGTAACCCGCGTCCCGTCCCCACCTCAGGCTGTGATCCCAATTTGTTGGCCCTTCAAGCATGCATTTGGGCTGTTGGAGAGAAGAGTTTAAGCTCAAGTGAGGATGCAGGAGCTCGAGTTGTAACAGCTCATCAGCTGCTAATCCAGCTTTTCTGTACAGCGAATAAAATCCTGGTGTGTATCTTGAGTGTTTGTTGCTAGCTTGAAAAAGAGCAGTCACACTCAGCTCTGCTGTAAAGACAAGGGTCTGAGTTCTGGCAATTCCTGCAGCTGAGATAACAAGTAGTGCCATTCGTTCACCCCTGAAGATGCTGTGTGCTATGTGGCTAGACAAGTTTTAATGATATTGCTGTCACGAGGACAAAAAGCAATCCATCTTTTCTTAGGGTGGACTTTTACACTGGATCAGCTTCTGGGATTTGCAGGGATCTGGAGGACATTGGCTTAGCCTCGTGGCTCCTTTTCATTCCATAATAGCCTGTGGTATTTTAGTGATCAGGAGCTACATAAGCCTTGTCGCTCCAGGCCAAAAATATATTTGCAAGAAGGAACTCCTGCCAGAACTTTGGTTTGCTTAAGTCACAGACTTTGGCCTCAAAGTGCTGTGGAATGCCGAGAGCTCTAAGTACAGGGGGAAAAACATGTTTGCAGAAATAGGAGTCGGAGTTCTTGTTTGGTTATATCAGTGGGGACAGAATGGTATAAAGAAAAAAAATTCAAGAACAGTCTCTATTTAGCTCTAATTAAAGGAAAATCCCAGAATTTGCCAAATTAAGTAGCTAACATATTAGCTCTCAGCCTATTACAGCCATGAAAAAAGTATTCTGTTTAGAAGCTAATCTTTTTCCTGCAGTCACCTGAAATGATTGTGCATTCTACATATTAGTTTACTCTTGAAGGTTTTGGATGAGTAAAATGCTACACATGCTCAAATCAATAACTTGAATGATGCTGTGCCTCCGTGATGGCTTTCTGCTGGATAGAGTTTGCCCCTCGGTGTCTGGTCCCAACTTTGAGTCTCCAGGGAAATCTGCAGCCGTGGGGTGATTTGAAAAAGACAAACGGTGTGTCCAAAGTGTGGCTGTTCCCCTCCTCAAGCACTGGTGCTGGCACTGTTGTGAGTCACCGGTGGCTTGGCGGCACTGTGCCAGTGTAAGACAGTAGGGTCTGTGAGTGTCGTGTCTGGAACCACACATTGCTATGAGTGGGGTGTGTCCCGTGTGCTTGTACTGAAGAGGCAAAGGTCAGCTTTAAGATGCATAGGTTGTTGTGACCACAAAATTGCACTGTGCAGTATCTACTCCAGTTTTGTGTAAGAAATTCTGATTTACATTTCTGTTGAAAACTCAGTCCAAAGTTCATAAACCCTTCATTAAAGAATTAACAAAGCATCTCCTCATGTCTCTGCATTGAAAGTTCCTGCTATGCACAGCGAAGACTGTTGCAAGAAGGTCTCCCTCCTAACATGAAGGAGAGAGAGTTCACTGCCTCACACTGTGCATTTGCCAGATATTTGCCACAGTAGGTATTTGTTCCAAATCTACTTATAGAACCTTTTATACACATTAATATGTATTACTTAAGATGGATATTTATGATCTTTCTATGTAAGGTAAAAATAGGTTCTTCTCCAAGGTGTAACTCACCTCGCTCTGGTAGATGTTTTCAGCTGTGTAGGATGAGATGGAGTGAGCCCTTCTCATTTCTCCTCGCTGTGGAGTTCTACTGGAAAACTACCCCTCGGGTCTGAATGCCTGCTCTGGAGACATCCAAAGCCAATGAGATTAATCTAGGCTGTGTACTTTTCAGGGGCACCAACAGTCTGTATGTTGAGCTCTTTACCTCTTTGCACATGCAGGGCATTCTCACAGCAGATTTTCTTTAATGCAAGTAATGTAAATCAACTGTTAAAAATAATTTAGGGAACTTTCACTATTTATGCATGGCTGTAGTGCCACCCAGAAATAACTTAGAAAAAGACAAAGGAGGCAGTTTAAAGCTTGGGACAAATCCAAGGAATTCAGTAAGAAAATCTCACGTGGGATTCCTGACTCTAATTACGTCGCTTGTGTTTTTGCTGTGATTTATGGTGCTCTCTACAGGGGTTAATCATCTTGATGCGTTCCATCATATTGATAGAATACGCATTAAAACCTCTCCAGACTTCAGACTATATGCAGTTTCTCCTTTCCTGCTTCTCCCTTTCTTTCTGTGTTGTTTCAACATTAGAAAGTCCAGTGCTAACTCTGAGCTGAGGATTGAGACTTTTCATGGCGCAGTCACTTCTTGCCTTCCTTTGGCTTGTGAAATGCTTAGTGTGAGATCAATCCTCCACAGATTTGGTGGATGTATTTTATCAAAGTCTTCATTTTAAGGTGAGGAAGCAAAGGTTTTTGAAGGAAATATATCTCTCTCTGAAACTTTTCAGTGTCAGGTTCTAAAACTAGGCTTCTATTAAATAGCGTTGGTTTCCCTTGCTGTCTGCAGTGGGACTGTTTTATTGGAAGTGGTGCTTGCTTCTTTTCTCCAGTTGATGAGTGGTACCCCAGGTGGTATTGCAGATGGAACAGGTCACCTTCTCAGGCTTTCAGAGAGCAGTTTGCTGTTGGGTGCCAGGAACTACAGAATAAGGGCAACTCCCATCTTGTAGGATGACAGAAATGTTAATGTGGAAGTCTGGAAGTCGTCCAAGAATGTTCCATACTGTACAATCCTGGCTGGCTTAGCCCAAGGCATGAAAAGTCATAGGGTCCCGGGTCCCCTACACAAGGTACTCCAGAGTGGATTGCTCAGCTCAGAACGGAAGAGTGAAATGGTGAATGGTTTGCAAATAAGGCAGGCCAGGCAGAGCCCAGGTTTCTGCATTCAGCTGTACAAAAACACTGCAGAGAATCTTGATGAGGGAGAGCCAGAATGTAAGAGAAAATCACTTGTGTGTTTGGTAGCAAGCAAGCTCGTGCTGTCTGCAGGCAGGAATATCTTTGACCGGTTACCAGTAGGTGTCATTGCAGGTTTGTGGACAGTGGGAGTTCTCTGGTGGCATGCACTTGTGGCCATGTCCACAATTCTTGGTCAGGCATGCACTGAAGGAAACCCCTGTGTCATTCCAACGTTACATTACAGCTGTAGGATGGTGCAAAAGAAAACATTTTGCTCCTCATTTATCATTTTGAGTTGAAATGTTTTCTTTTTAGGATCAGTCACTCTTATTATATACACTCTTATTCTCAGTTATTCTTATTATATATACTCTTATTATACACTCTTATTATACAACCATTTCTTTCAAACCTTTATGGCCAACTCCCCACTTCTGTGTATTGGAATCAATCTGCTCTGGGTGGAGGAGTTCAATATAACTGAAGAATGGTGTGGGGGTGAATTCTGTTCAGGTCTTCAACGTGAAAGATTAGGATATGCCCTTTTTGCACTTACTTTAGGACTTACTCCTTCCAAGCTGTTGTCCTAGCTGACTACAAAGCTTTCTTCTCTCCTGTCTTGCACCACCAATTGTTGCTCTGTCTTGTGGTATTGTAGTGGAAAGTGCTGATAAACTGTGGTAATGCTATTTGTACTCTATTGCAAAAATACGGAGAGGAATGGCCAAGGTTTTAATTTTGCATGTAGAATGTAGAATGCACACATTTTACTATATTCTGTGACCAATGGAGAATTTTGTCTGGCATGTGGCTCTGGATGTTCCACCTCAATGGAAGGGACCTCCTCAGGCACAAGGACCAACTACTGCAGAACAGTCCTGTACAGTTCCTTTGGGTCAAAGCTCATCTTAAATCTAGTTCAGGTTCTTGTCCCTCGCTTGAAGGCTCTTCCAGAACTTCCCTGCTCCCATGGATAGAAATCAGCTGCTAATTCTGGGCTGCAACTGCTAATTCTTGGTCACTTTCTGCACTGGCTCCTGCTAAATGCTGCTCTTCAGCTGAGGAATTTTTCTTTATCACTCTGACAGGTGCATAGCTAGTATTTTTGTCCAGTTTTGGTGTGCTTTCTGCATGCCCAAGTATGAATCTTTATGAAGGTCATCTGTACAATGAAAATGCAATTTTCCTAAGATTCTCCAGTTACCAACGGTTGAATAAATCTCAAATTTCAAAGAAGTCCAGAGGCATTTGGCTGGCTGTAGATGTGATCTTGAAAAGGAACCTTTTTGTCATTGTGAGGATGGATCAATTTTCTGACTCTGTTCCCAGGTAACCACAGAAATGTTTGTGTCAGCACAATGGAGAGAAGCACACAAACAAGACGAGGAAGGCTCCAGGGGTACTGGAACTCTGTCTGCAACCGTGCCACCAATATCCAACCACATCTGAGCCAATAGGTCTGTATGCAATGTGCAATGCCATGTGGACATGAAAACACATCCAGATCTTTGGAGCTGGGATATAAAAAAAAAGCATGGCTTCAGCCTGCTCTCATACAACAGGCCTTGCTGTGCTCAGTAATCCCTCTGCCTGCACCTGTTCTATAAGATATAGGAGCCATCAGAGTTGTGAGCAGTGCTCAGGGAAAGGTCTCAGGCAGCCCATGTACAGCAACACTCACGCTCTCTGCCTTTGCAGTAATTATTTTATCTGGCATCCTCAGGTCACACTTCTTGTTTCAGAGCTGCAACACACTGATATTCGTACTTACTACAGTAACACCTTTCTGTGTTGCTTCTGAGCAGTGAGAGGAGAAATAATTCTTCTCAGTCCCTAGATGCTGCTCTGCATCCTATAACTGACTGTATTTCAGTTCCCCAGAGGAACACCATTCTTTTTGTAGGGCACCCTGATCCTCCTGTGCATTGATAGTGTTAGCCAGCTGCACATCACCAGCAAGTAAAACTTGCTCTGATGGTTTGTGCCAGGGGCAGTCATGAAAAAATTTAACAACATTTGTTTCATGTTTGATTCTTCAGAAATCTGAGTATTCGGACAGGTCTGTGCAATGCTTTTCAGTCCGTTCTGTTACTGTTTCTATTTTAAACAGTCTTCTCTACAGTGAAATCCTGATACCACGCATTGTTTTCTGCAGTTTAGCTCCTAGTTCCCCGGCTAGAACTTCTCCAGATTCTATGCTGGTGTCCATATAACCTTGATCAATTGTATGTATATCCATGGACAACCGGTGAGCAGCCGTACTCCTTCATTGGAGCCCCAGATATGTATCTGGATGCCTGAGTGGTGGCACCTCAAGTGCATAGTTTGGCACCTCAGTAGTGGAAAACTGTGGCCCTACACTCTGGTCTAAATCATAACCCTCCACACACAGCCTTTCTGTCACTCAAAAATTATACAAGGTACCATATAAAACCCAGCTGTCAGTGGCTGCCTCCATTGAGTACATATTGAGTGCATAGAGAAGATGCAAAAGAAATAAGCCAAAAATAAACAACTGAGAGTAACAATTGGTGACATAATATGCTAACAGGCATAAGTGAAGTAACTTGTTACGGTTCCTTTAAGAGCTCATCCAGCCTAGAAAATTCCTGAACCTTTGGGACTTTAGACTGCTGTCAGCTGTAAAAAACTGGTTGCAGGTTGTCATGCACCTGCTAAGGATTTTCAGGTCAAAATGTAATGAAGGCAATGCGGTTCTGTGGGCCAATGAACCATCAGTTATGTGGGAAGCACAGGTATAGCATGAGGAAATGTTCAGGGGACTTTTTCATTTTTCTCTTAGCACTGAGATTAGTACGAGAAGCTAGAATCTAAGGCAAAGCATGCAACAGGGCAAAACAGGATACAAGCTGATCTGTTGCAACCATGCACGCAGAAATGCTGATGTTAAAGGCATGGTGTTGCAGTGTCAAGTCTCCTTTTTTGCTCCATGTTTGCTTCACATATGTGGTAGTTTTGATATGTTGGTTCAAATTTTATGTTTCTCTGTGTTTTAATCCTTATGCTTCATGAAACTCACATAATGGATGTAGGCCAAAACATCTCCTTATAGCTCTTGTTGGTTCCTGCTCCCTACTTTACAGATAGTGACGAAGTATTTATTGGTGTGTCTGGACTCAGCAGAGCATTGGAAGGTAAACTGATAGTGAGAAGAAGGATCTTGGTGCATATATCCCTGCCATTGTCATTAGAAACAACATGGAGCGAGAAATGCACTGAAGAAGGAATGTAACCATGAAGCTGAATTTAAATACCGTGACCTACATTTTCCATGACTGGTTTCCTCAGTGTCTCCTTAATTGCTTTCATGCCCTGTTAAATAAGTGGATGAGAGTCCTGTTTATTTTTATGCGCTCGCTCTCTCCTAGACCTGGATTCCCAGCGGGATGTCCCATGGGCTGAGCGGGCTCTGCTGAGCTGGGATGTTTATGAAGGCCGTGTCTGCCACGTCCCAACCCACAGCACACCGAGTGCCCAGCAGCTGTAAAGGCTGTTCATACCGTAAGGCATTTATTAAGCACTGTTTGAATGTTCAAGGCAGGGAGATGACATTACTGATGAATTTAGGCTTTCTTTTTGCTCACTGAATACTTGTGGTAAGGTTATTTACTTCTTTTTGGTGCTATTCAGAAGCAGTGGGGAGGTAATTCTTTTTCTGCGTGCTTCTCCAATGATGTTGAGCAGTGCTGTGTGATTATATGGGTTGTGCTTTGTTAATTATTACCACTTAGGAAAAAAAAGCACATCACATTGTTTCTGCACCGAGTGGGTGAGCACACAAGCACTTCCAGAACAAATACCCAGCTGCTGAACTCTGAGGGCATGTCCGTATCACACAATAGAGTGGGGCAGCGCATCCTCTGTTAATGCTGAACAGACCAGCCCTAAAACTGGAAGCAACAGGGCTGTGCTAGCACAAGGCAACATTTTTGCAACTAAGAAGGGATTGTTAGTTGGAATGTAACTTTGTGCTAACAGCTATGCTGCTTTCAGGTCTGGGCCTGGTGTGGTTGTGAGGGCAATTCCTAGCTGTCTGGGTGTACCAGGCTGGCTTCTCGACTATGCTAGAAGGTAATGGTAGATCTATACATAGAAGCATCGAATCATAGAATCATTTGAGTTGAAAGGGACTTTTAAGGCCATCTGTCCAACCCAGGACCCCAAGGAGCAGGGACACCTACAGCTCCATCAGGTGCTCAGAGCCTTGTCCAGCCTGACCTTGAGTGTCTCCAGGGATGGGGTACCACCACCTCTCTGGGCAACCTGTGCCAGTGCCTTACTATCTTATTGTAAAAAAATGTCTTTCTTATATCCAGTCTAAATCTCACAGTGCAGAGCAGAGGGCAGGATCCCCTCCCTCACCCTGCTGGCCACGCTTCTGTTGTTGTAGCCCAGGATACAGTTGGCTTTCTGGGCTGTGAGGGCACATTGCTGGCTCGTGGCTCACATAATCTATTTGTTGCTGTAATATTGTATTGTTTTATGCAAGGAGTCCTCTACCCCACCAGACTGCCACATCGAAGTCCGATGCTGCTCAGCAGGGTAATTGATACCCAGCAACATCAATCCCTGTCACCAGGACTGTTGTGTGAGGAAAAATCTCACCAGGCTATTCCTGGAAATGGAATACAAAATATGCCCAAGGAGTTTAAAGCGAATCAGAGGGACGCTAAACATTCAGAGCTTTTTTTTCAGTGTTTACCCAATTCTCAAAACTTCTTCCATGGGGTTTAATGGAGACAACCAGTAGGCACAAAGGCTACCTCTGCAACTCTCCCTGTGGTTGCAGTGGTAACCTGGGCTTTGGCTGCAGATGTGAGACTGCCTTTCTAGCCTTGGAAACATTTTTTGCTTTGGGTGATTTTTAGGCTGGATTGGATCCTCAGCTCATAAAACCAACAGCCTGATTTCTGTTGTTCTGCAGGACTCCATGGTGCTATGGCAATTTACACCACTTGAAAATGTGGCTGAGGCACGTAAAAAAAAAAATCCCAGCTGCTGATGTGGAGCCTGCATAGAGCATTTGCAACAGGAAACCTGTGTCAAAACAGTTGTGTTCCAGCACGATCCCTTGGAGAGTATTCACAAGGTGAAAAGGAGGCAGGCTGCCAAACCTGACCTTGTTCTCATTCAGCTCCCTGTGAGACATCAATCTGGGTTTCTCCTTCTGGGGTTCTCTTTCCTTAGGAGCAGCTGTTCATTCCTAGGCTTACCCAGAAGCTGCAGAGGTCTTCTAGCTTTTATTTATGATTAGAGAGCAAAGTTTAATCCCCACTTCCTGCTCTATTAATAACAAACTGTAATAACAGCTCTTCTCCACACAAGTTAATATTTTGAACAGCCTGACACCTTGCTTACGCATAGGAGTTTTAATCAATAGGTCTCAAAACACCCTACAAAGGAAAGAATACTTTTTAATTGCATAGGAACCAGTGCATAAGGGTGGACAAGCTGAACAACACTCAGCAGTGTTCTTGGCCCCTTAGGTTGCAGCACATCTTGCATCAGCAGGAAAGCTGCCCAGGAGACAGGGAGTGTGGGGTGTGGGGCTGGAGGAACGCACAGTGTCCCATCAAGGAGACCCCAAAGTAAATACTGGGTTTATAAACAAGTCTTTTGGATCTTTGAGTTCAGTTTGAAGACTGAATTGGATGCTGGAAAGTGATGGGGCTGATGTAGGGAATCTTCAGGTGGCTCATTTTAGAAATAAAATGTTCAAGGCTGTGGGCTTCATTTGGACCTTTTCCTAGATCATAAATGCATTGTTTTTAATGTAGAACACTTCAGAAGATGTAATGCTTGAGCTAAAATCATTGGAGGAGCCTAAAATCTTTATCCTGAAAGCACTACAACCCACATGTGCCAACATCAATAGGGTGGACACCTCTACCACCTGACTGGTACCCATCAGAAATGCACGCTTACCACTTCTCTGGCTGTATCATTCAGTCAAAATCTAATGTCAGTAGTTCTGTTATTGAAATGTTTCTAAATCCTGCTGACAAACTGGCCTGAGGATTTCCTGCCATGAAAGGAGTTTGTTTTTCTCTTGCAGCTTAGGGGTGAGCGGTGTTGAGCAAGAGGACTTGTCAGATGATTCCCTTCAGACATTTGCTATCGTTTGGTGGAAGATGGACAATTGAATATTCTCAGAAGCACGCAGACCTCCTGAGTCTCTTTGTGCTTCAGCCATCGTTTGCATGGGGGGCAGCTCCCATTTTTGTTGTGCAGAAGGATGGTGCTGGGTGTAACCTGTAGGGTTTGCTGCGGCTGTGCGAGGATAGGTGTGGGAGCCAGGAGCTGCAGGGGGGACCAGGCAGGAGGTGGCTGTGACATGTCACAGCAGCTCCAAAACCCATACAGTGTCCCCACAACACCACCCCACATGTGGTGGTCCCACTCAGACGTAAGAGAAGCAAGAAATGGGACAGGCTGGAGGTAACCCAGTGAGAGCAGGGAGGTCACGATTGCTGTGTTTGGCTTAAGGGAAGAGGGC